>NC_069788.1:25540000-26790000 GCF_027406575.1 Nycticebus coucang | reverse complement strand
GTGTGGACATGGTATCTGACATGGGGATGGTCCTTCTACCCAGCAGTGCTGGTGGGGCAGAGGCTCTAGCTGATAGCCCTCGGTGGGGAGTTTCCTGGGGCTTATGGGGAAAGCCTGTGAATGCCTCCCAGTGACACCTATGGGGACTTCAAACTAGAGAATCTCAGCAGAGCACGGTGGTGGGAGCCTGTGATCTCAGCTACTACGGAGGCTGAAATGAGGGGATTGCTTGAGCCCTGGAATTGGGGATCAGCCTGGGTAACATAACAAGACACCATCTCAAACAAACAAACAAATAAAATAAACTAGAAAATTTCCACTTGAGGGGCATTTAGTGGAAATGCCTTTCAATGGAGCATTAATTGAAACTACCCTGTGACTGAAAGACTTAAAATGATCCCGGCTCCTGAGATACCCCACACTGTCCCAGGTGATGTCAGGGAGATACTCTCTAGTGGGGACAGCAGTGCCCAGAAAAGTTCCATAATAAACTGGAAATGGCCTACACAGGATCATGCTAACTGCAGGGTGCAAGGAGGAAATACTTATAAGCAGGGAGCATCTTTTCCCCTAGGACTGACTCTGGAACTGTGTCAGGAGCTACTGGATTCTATCAACACTTGGACAGCGACCTATAAACAGCTCGCCAATGATTGACTCACCAAAACCTGCTGGGTTTGTGGATGGCAGTTCCAAGATATAAGGATAACATCCTGTTCAGAAGGTTGCCACTCTGATCAAAGAAGGTAGAACAAATCAGGGCCTGGCACGGTGGCTCATGCCTATAATCCCAGCACTTTGGGAGGCCCAGGAGGAAGGATCACTTGAAGCCAGGAGTTGGAGACCAGCCTGGGCAACATAGCAAGACCCCTTTCTACAAAAAGTAGAAAAAATTAGCTGGGCGTGGTGATATGCACGTGGGCATGGAGCTACTGAGGGGGCTGCAGCAGGAGGATTGCTTGAGCCCATAAGTTCAAGGCAGCAGTGAACTCCAGCCTGGGTGACAGAGTGACACTCTGTCTCTAAACAAAAAACTATCATCTTGGTGGCCTGAATTGCATGCCATTTCCATATCAGTGGTGGAAGAATTGAACAGTGGTAAAAGCCCTGTGTTTGGGTTTTTTGATGAACTTCATGGGTAATGAGAAAGACTGTGTTTGGGTTTTTACTGACTCATGGGCAGTGATGAATGTCCCGGCTACATGATCAGGAAGAAGGGCAATGGAAACCTAGACCTTTAGAAGAGATACTCAGATGGGGTGTGGCCCTATGAAAATTAAGGTAGGACATGTGGATGCCTGCCAGATTAGCCCTCTTCCAGATCAGGAGGTGATTGGAATCAACCAGCAGATATCCCCATATGCTCCCTTGAATTGGCTACCTGGGTCCAGGAAAGGTGGCACTACAGCAGTGCAGAGATGGGCTGAATCTAGACATGCTCCTCTTGCACCATTCAGGATCAAAATGCCAGTGAGAACTGTTCTGTCTGTCAGCACAGAGGTAGCTGCTGCCTATGGGGCAGATTCCCTGCCTAGACATAGCTAGCAAGTGAGACTGATGCTGGTAGCCCTGGGGAGTTATAAGGGGTCTTGACAGGAACAGACTGTGATTCTAGATTGGGCTTTGCTTATCTAGTAGAAGATACAGATGCTCAGAGCACCATAACAAAACAAAACAGAACAGAACAGAAGATATTATATAGATTTGGATAGGGCCAGCCATAATTTCTGCAGAACAAGGAAGATACTGTCCAATCCATAATATCCAGCAATGGGCAAAAGAGCTACTTCTCTGAGTAACAGTTTGATATAGAAGTTGAGCAGACAAAACATTGGCTGTATAAAACAGGGAGAGAAAAGAGCATGAAAGGCCAGCTTACTCACCTCACAACTTCACACACTCAATATGAGACTGAAAAAGTGTCCCGACTAGATTTTTATCTGTTTATCTGGTGGATCTGGAGAAGGAGGAGAGGGGTAGGGTGTCAGTATGACTATGACATTCTTGCCAAGAGAAAAATACACTGATATATTAGCTATAATTTTTTGTCTTCCCCAAATTACTTCAAAAAGTTTTTTCTTTTCCTTCCCAACCTGATGTAGTAGGCCTTGGACCACATGCTGCAACTATAAGTGCTGGAAGGAGGGATGATTCCTAAGCAAGAAACTATAACTATGTTTTTAAGCCTATGTCAAAATTCCTAAGGGCCTGTTGGAGGCGGGTTGAGAAAAATTATGATTAACAGTGAATGCAGTTATGTTGTCTGATAGTAAAAATAGCTACCTAGTTCTGCAACTATGTAACCTTACCCCAACTGAATGGGATTGGACTGGGAGGAGGTACTTGCTAAACTAGTATTTCTGCCTGCAATCTAGACCTGTATAGTGGTGATTCTGATGTGCCTTCCAAAGGTGAAAAAAGACTTGGGTATTAACAGGAGACATAGTAGCTGAGAGTAAAGGAATGAATAAATGGATTATGAATTGAGAGGAGTCCAATATTACACTAATGCCTCAAAAGAGGCTCAGAGAAAGAGATGATATTGTCTCTTAGCTCCATTACACTAGATGTGTGAAAAGATGAGGCTATATGTTTGCCCGGATAACTCCTGCTTTTGAAATGTGACAAGATTGAATGGAAACCTCCAAACTTGAGTGGCCTCATCTGGGGAGACATTCATACACTGTGATGGGCTGGATTAATTATTAATGATTGAATGGGATTCTAGTAATGTGGCAATTTCTTTTGAGTTGTATATCCTTTTCATATAAGGTATCCATATTTGAAGGCTGAGGGTGAACTGTAATACTATAAAAGATATATTTGCTCTTCAATCCCTTGAGTCTTTGACCTTATTTCCTGGCATGCCAATCCTAAAATCCTGGGAATCTCCAAAGTGATGTCTTTTTGTATGTTAATGAGCTGACTGGTAGCTGGCAGTCCCTAGGTAGATTTGAATGGGGGGCCTGAAAGACCAAGACATAATTAGATGGCTATGACTTTCAGCCTCATCCCCAACCTCTGGGAAGAGGAGAAGAATAGAAGATTAAGTTGATCATCAATGGCCAATGATTTAACTGATCTCTGCTACATAATAAAACCCCCAAAGGACAGGACTAGGAGAGCTTCTGGATAGCTGAACACATGGAGATTCCAGGAGGGTGGTGCACTGAGAAAGGACATTAAAGGTGCATTCTCCTCCTCATACACTTTGCCTTCTACATCTCTTCATTTATGTTAATAATATCTTTTATAATAAACCAGAAAATGTAAAAAGAAATTCTTTTCATACACATAAACACATATTTGGGGGAGGTGAGTGTCTTGTAGGCAGCATATAGTTGGGTCTTATTTTTATATCCATTCAGTCGGTTTCTATCTTTTAAATGGGGAGTTTAATCCATTTACATTCAAGGTTATTATTGATAAGTGAAAATATACTCCTGTCATTTTATTGGTTGTCTTCTGGTTGTTTTGTGTATCATTTGTTCCTTACTTCCTCTTTTATAGTTTATTTTTTGCAATTGGGTGGAAAGTACAACGGTAAGTGGATGATGATGAAAAGAAGAATAAAATATGCCCTAAGTCTTACTATCTATAAGCAACCAAGGTTAACTCCCCTCCCAAGATATAACCGAGAGCTCTATCCAAGTTGGTGAATAGAGGCATGCATTAACATTTCTAACTACTACTGTTGGCATCATCAGTTTTTAAAACTAATTTTCAAAGCCAACCTTTTTAAGCCTGGGTTCCTATAAAACAAAATCTAAGACAAGAAATAAGCTCTTATGTTTATGTGAGGTGAAATCCTAGGGTAGCAAGGGTGAAGGAAAAGATCTGAAGTGGTGAAGGATAAGGAGCATGTGATATGTTTTGTTTTCTGATGAGATTCTCAGAGAGAAATCCTGTTCCTTAGCAGGCACAATTGCTTGGCCAGGTTGTATGTATCCAGAATTTCTCTGCTGGTTCCTTTTCACTCCTTTCTTATACTGGTCAAATTTTGCCTCACAAGGAAGTTTGCTCCCTCACATCACTTGGCACCTTTGTTTTGTTTTGTTTGGTTTGGTTTGGTTTTGAGACCACATGGGAAGAGTGCCATGGTGTCATAGCTCATAGCAACCTCAAACTCTTGAGCCAAGAAATCCTTTACCTCAGCCTCCCAAGAGGCTGGAACTATAGGCATCCTCCATGACAGTTGGCTAAGTTTTCTATTTTTAGTAGAGACAGGGCTTTGCTCTTGTTCAGGCTGGTTTTGAACTCCTGAGCTCAAGCAATCCACCTGCCTCGGCCTCCCAGAGTGCTGGGATTACAGATGTGACCCACCACATCTGACTCACCTGGTACCTTTGGCAGTAACTTGTCAAGCCAGATGCCATATCCTGCAATGAGATTCTTCATCTGAATTTGGAAGTGACAGGAAGAATGAGAGACTATAACTGTGTAGCTGGTTGGCCTCAGGAGGTAGAATTTTATGGGTCTACACAGAGTAGGTCTGACACAGCAATAGTTTAGGTAAAACAAAGTGAACCAGGGTCAAAGAGGAAGGTGAGGCTAAAAGAGCCTGTGGAGGCAAGTAAGAAATGTACTGAAGAAGTAATTTATTTTCCATAGTAACTAGTGATGCAATGAAAATATTTTTGCATACATCTTGTGCACTTATCTATATATTACCTTAGAGTAAATTCTCTGGAGCTAGATTGCTGAGTCGAAGGTTATAATTACTATAATGTCATACATTTGGAAAATTGCCTTCCAGAAAGGTTATAGCAATTTGAATTCCATCCCCATGGGTACAAAAATGCTTGTTTCCTCAGGAATGTGCCAACATTGTAATCTGTATCACTCAGCATTTATTACTATGCTACAGTAATAAATGATGCCCAAATCTCAGTGACTTACAACTTTCTTTTCCTCATATGTCAGCTGCAAGTTGACTTAAGCTCTGCTCCATATTCCATTTATTTCAGAGCTCAAATTAAAGAAGCAGCTCCATCTTAGACTGAAGTCACTGGAAGTAAACTCCTGAACTGACTCTTAAAAAAGTTTCTGCTCAGTGTGTAGGTTGTCTCTTTGCTTTGGTTATTGTCTCCTTAGCTGTACAGAAGCTTTTCAGTTTAATGAAGTCCCATTTGTTTATTTTTGTTGTTGTTGCAATTGCCATGGCAGTCTTCTTCATGAAGTTTTTCCCCAGGCCAATATCTTCCAGTGTTTTTCCTATGCTTTCTTGGAGGATTTTTATTGTTCATGCCTTAAATTTAAGTCCTTTATCCATCTTGAATCAATTTTTGTGAGTGGGGAAAGGTGTGGGTCCAGTTTCAGTCTTTTACATGTAGACATCCAGTTCTCCCAACACCATTTATTGAATAGGGAGTCTTTCCCCTAAGGTATGTTCTTGTTTGGTTTATCAAAGATTAGGTGGTTGTAAGATGTTAGTTTCATTTCTTGGTTTTCAATTCGATTCCAAGTGTCTATGTCTCTGTTTTTGTGCCAGTACCATGCTGTCTTGAGCACTATGGCTTTGTAGTACAGACTAAAATCTGGTATGCTGATGCCCCCAGCTTCATTTTTGTTACAGAGAACTGCCTTAGCTGTACGGGGTTTTTTCCGGTTCCATACAAAATGCAGAATCATTTTTTCCAAATCTTGAAAGTACGATGTTGGTATTTTGATAGGAATGGCATTGAATAGGTAGATTGCTTTGGGAAGTATAGACTTTTTAACAACGTTGATTCTTCCCATCCATGAGCATGGTATGTTCTTCCATTTGTTAATATCCTCTGCTGTTTCCTTTCTGAGGATTTCATAGTTTTCTTTATAGAGGTCCTTCACCTCCTTCATTAGGTATACTCCTAGGTATTTCATTTTCTTTGAAACTATGGTGAAGGGAGTTGTGTCCTTAATTAGCTTCTCATCTTGACTGTTATTGGTGTACACAAAGGCTACTGACTTGTGGACATTGATTTTATATCCTGAAACATTACTGCATTTTTTGATGACTTCTAGGAGTCTTGTGGTTGAGTCTTTGGGGTTCTCTAAGTATAAGATCATGTCAGCAAAGAGGGAGAGTTTGACCTCCTCTGCTCCCATTTGGATTCCCTTTATTTCCTTGTCTTGCCTAATTGTATTGGCTAGAACTTCCAGCACTATGTTGAATAGTAAAGGTGACAGAGGACAACCTTGTGTGGTTCCAGTTCTAAGAGGAAAAGCTTTCAGTTTTACTCCATTCAGTAAAATATTGGCTGTGGGTTTGTCATAGATAGCGTCGATCAGTTTTAGAAATGTGCCACCTATGCCTATACTCTTCAGTGTTCTAATTAGAAAAGGATGCTGGATTTTATCAAATGCTTTTTCTGCATCTATTGAGAGGATCATGCGATCTTTATTTTTGCCTCTGTTAATATGGTGGATAACGTTTATGGACTTGCGTATGTTAAACCAGCCTTGCATCTCTGGGATGAAGCCTACTTGATCATGATGAATGACTTTTTTGATGATAAGCTATAATCTATTGGCTAGGATTTTGTTGAGAATTTTTGCGTCTATATTCATGAGTGAGATTGGTCTGAAATTCTCCTTTTTGTTTGGGTCTTTTCCTGGTTTTGGTATCAGGGTGATGTTTGCTTCATAGAATGTGTTGGGGAAGATTCCTTCTTCCTCAATTTTTTGGAATAATTTCTGCAGTACAGGAATAAGCTCTTCCTTGAAGGTTTGATAGAATTCTGGTGTGAAGCCATCTGGACCAGGGCATTTTTTGGTTGGAAGATTTTTTTTTTTTTTGGCTGGGGCTGGGTTTGAACCCGCCACCTGCAGCATATGGGACCGGTGCCCTACCCGCTGAGCCACAGGCGCCGCCCTAGTTGGAAGATTTTTATTGTTTCTTTGATCTCAGTGCTTGAAATTGGTCTGTTCAGGAGCTCTATTTTCAATCAGACAAAAGCTTGATAACTAGGATCTATAGAGAACTCAAATTAATCCACATGAAGAAAGCCAACAATCCCATATATCAATGGGCAAGAGACATGAATAGAACTTTCTCTAAAGACGACAGACGAATGGCTAATAAACACATGAAAAAATGTTCATCATCTCTATATATTAGAGAAATGCAAATCAAAACAACCCTGAGATATCATCTAACCCCAGTGAGAATGGCCCACATCACAAAATCTCAAAACTGCAGATGCTGGCGTGGATGTGGAGAGAAGGGAACACTTTTACACTGCTGGTGGGACTGCAAACTAGTACAACCTTTCTGGAAGGAAGTATGGAGAAACCTTAAAGCACTCAAGCTAGACCTCCCATTTGATCTTGCAATCCCATTACTGGGCATCTACCCAGAAGGAAAGAAATCCTTTTATCATAAGGACACTTGTACTAGACTGTTTATTGCAGCTCAATTTACAATCGCCAAAATGTGGAAACAGCCTAAATGCCCACCAACCCAGGAATGGATTAACAAGCTGTGGTATATGTATACCATGGAATACTATTCAGCCATTAAAGAAAATGGAGACTTTACATCCTTCGCATTAACCTGGATGGACGTGGAAGACATTATTCTTAGTAAAGCATAACAAGAATGGAGAAGCATGAATCCTATGTACTCAATTTTGATATGAGGACAATTAATGACAATTATGGTTATGGGGGGGGAAACAGAAAGAGGGAAGGAGGGAGGGGGGTGGGGCCTTGGTGTGTGTCACACTTTATGGGGGCAAGACATGATTGCAAGAGGGACTTTACCTAACAATTGCAATCAGTGTAACCTGGCTTATTGTACCCTCAATGAATCCCCAACAATAAAAAAAAAAATTAAAAAAAAAAAGTTTCTGCTCAGAAGTGGCACACTTCACATTTGCTTACATTTCACTGGTTAAAGCAAATCATGTTGCTAAGGTTGATCTCAGTGGAGTGAAGAGGTATGATTCTCAAAAAGAAAGGGGAAAATAATACATTCTACCACATTATCTTTGCCAAATAAGAAATAAAAAGAATATAATTATTTTAAATTTACATTGCCTTAAATACTAATGAGGTTGAAACTTCTTTATGTGTTTATTGGTCATTTATTTTCTTCTTTTGGAAATTGTTTTTGCCTTTCGCCCATTTTCTAGCTGAATATTTTCTTATTAATTTGTAAGACTCTTTGCATATGAAAGGTGCATATATTTCTTTTATTGAATTTAAATAATGATTTATTTTTTTCAAAAAGAAATATTTAACTGCATATGGTCAAGCCCTTTTTTCTTCTTTATGGCTTTCCATTTCATTTCTTGCCTTGGTGTAGTAGAATATTAATTCATGGTTCCCAATGACTCATGCCTCCCCAGATCCATGCTCTTGTGTGGTCCTCTCCCACTTTGGGTGGTGAAACTTTCTTTGGCCAAAGGGAAATTGACAAGCATGATGCAAGCAAGAAGCTTGGTAAGCACTTGCACACTGAAAGTTCTTCTCTTGGAATGTTCCCTCATGGAGCCTTGAGCCAATGCATAAGGGGGTCCAGACCTGTTGAGATGGCATATTGAGAAATAGATGCAGACTGGTTATCTCTCTAGCCAACCTAGCTGAGGCCCCAGACATATGAATGAAACCATCTTAAATTTCCAGACAGGGCTCAAGTGACCTCCAGCAATATCAGCAGAGGCCAAGCTCCACCTGTAGAATTCTGAGTACAAAAACAGTGGTTGTTTTAAGGCACAAAGTTTTGGCTTAATCAATAACTAAAACTCATAGCAAGGTCCTCTATATACCAAGAATTTAAAATGCTCATTTACAGTTAGTTTGTCTATTTTTATGGGCTTTTTGGGGTTAACTTAAGTTTTATGCATTTAAATGTATCTTTGTAGGGCGGTGCCTGTGGCTCGGTGAGTAGGGCGCCAGCCCCTTATACCGAGGGTGGCGGGTTCATACCCAGCCCCGGCCAAACTGCAACAAAAAAAATAGCCGGGCATTGTGGTGGGTGCCTGTAGTCCCAGCTACTTGGGAGGTTGAGGCAAGAGAATCGCCTAAGCCCAAGAGCTGGAGGTTGCTGTGAGCTGTGACGCCATAGCACTCTACCGAGGGCGAGAAAATGAGACTCTGTCTCTTAAAAAAAGAAAAAAAAAATGTATTCTTATATAAGGAACAAAATGTGGATTTAGTGGTAGTTACTATCATTGTTCCCATTTTACAAGTGAAGAAATTTAGGCTTAAGCTTAGTGAGGTTAAGCAACTTTCTTAAGACCGCATAGCGCAAGCTGAATAAGGTTCAAAGCCAGACATTCTGACCCCAGAGCTCAAGCTCTCACCACTATACTATATTCCTGGAGCACAGGTCAGGGCAAAGGGTCTTCCTTGCTCCTTGCTGGCAGCTCTGCCTCCCTCTGCACACAAGTATTTACATACTTGCTCTGAGTCTCTCAAGAAATATGCTTTTAAGTATCTTTATCCTCATTTATTTTTACCCTGTTTTAAACATAGAATTTTTTTACCCTATTTTTAAAAATAGGATATACTCCTATTGAAATTTTGTGCACATGGGAGAGCCACCACTAGATTATAAGTGTGATTCAGCATTTGGGTTCAGGATGAAGACTTAATTTAGAATGGGTGGGTATTTATAGGAGAGGAAAGGAGGAACCACTCCCGGTAACTTCTCCAGGCTTTTATGCCACAGGAACATCTGAAAGTTGGGATCCTGGCCCTTCAGGATGTTGTGGGTAGAAGGGGAAAGTTTGATGGGGGCAGTTAGCTTTGAGAGTATGGGCCTGCTCCAGCAGATGTTGGTATTCATACCATGCATTTCCAATCCCACCAGGAAACTTGTAGTGACAGGCTGCAAGCTAAATGATTCCCAGGATGGTCAGGGGTATAAGGGAGTCTTTTTCCAATACTCAGCTAGCTCTTGAAATTGTTGGAATGAAAATTCATCCTGAAGCCAAGAAAGAAGGTATGTTGCAAGGCCCATCATTCCTAAGGCCCATGGAAATACAGGTCCCAAGGTAATGCTTTCGATGAAGGATGGCTGGAGAGGAGGCTGGATTAAGATACAGATTGAGCACACATGATTCTGCCCTTAGGTTCATGCCATGAAATCACAGGGGAAAAATGTTGGTATCTGTTATAGATCATGTATAGGTGTAGATGATATATATATATTTATATCTATAGCATTCACCAAATGCTAGAAACCAAAAGAGCACAATTAACAGAGTCACAGTTCTGGAGATTTACCAGATATGCAAACCAGATGGAAATGATTTAAATTCAGGTGGTGGATTAAGTGGAAACATTTATCTACTCTTCCCTCTAATGCCCCATTAAAATGATGGCAAAATAATTTAAAGAAAGTACGTGATATTGGCTCAGCACCTGTAGCTCAGTGAGTAGGGCGCTGGCCATATACACTGAGGGTAGTGGGTTCGAGCTCGGCCTGAGCCTGCTAAACAATAATGACAACTGCAACCAAAAAATAGCTGGGTGCTGTGGTGGGTGTCTGTAGTCCCAGCTACTCGGGAGGCTGAGGCACAGAATCACTTGAGCCCAAGAGTTCGGGGTTGCTGTGAGCTGTGATGTCACGGCACTCTACCGAGGGTGACATACTGAGACTCTGTCTCAAAAAAACGAAAGTACATGATATCAACCCACAGCCAGGAAGGAGACATCTACAAAGCAAAACTGTAATACTAAAGCTGAGTCAAGGATATGAAACATTAACACAAAGGCAGGAGGCAGCCGATCTACCCAGCAGACCACACAGACTCAACGGTCTGACCTGCCAGGTGGGCTGGAAACCAGTGGGACTTCCCAAAGCTTCAGATACAGATTATGCAGTTCCACACACCTACCGTGCTTCCGTACCAGTCTCAAAGGCAGCTAGGTATTCCCTCCTTAGTCAAAAATTGACTGGAGTGTTTGTTCTCCCCTCCTTAAGAAATAGAAAAAATTGATAGGGTGGTTAGCGTGATTTTAATGTCCCAGATAGATAAAGTCCTCATTCTGGCATTCAGGGTTTCCCAAGCTCTTGCCCATTCACTCTAAAGCAGTGGTTCTCAACCTTCCTAACGCCACAATGTATTTTCATTGTTACAAAGGGGTCGCAACCCACAAGTTGAGAACCGCTGCTCTAAAGTGAAGCCGATGGTAACAGGCTGTTTCATCCTCCCCACTCTGCACGGGAAAGGGCCTTGAGCCAGAAGATAAGGTGGAGCCCATGTATTACAACAGGCATACAAAGCCTCAGATGAGCAATTGTCCTTCACTCTGCCAACTGTCATTCCTCAGATGATGGGAAAGTGAGATAGTCACCTGTCAGCATGTGGACGCAAGGAAGCAAAATGCTCTGTATCACATTGGGTGAAAAGAAGGTAAAGAAATCACACATACTATGTGGGAGCAAATGAGATATCTGAACAGAGCTTCCAAATGTTAAGGAGATGAAAGAAAGTGTATGGGAATTTTACAAGAGTAATACAGACAGGCATACCTACACTTGTATGTATTTACGGACATACACACAGAGAAATACATACATTTCTCTGAAATGTGTATATTTCAGAGAAATACATACATATTCTCTGAAAAGGAATATAGTAGGTAATGACAAAGCCCATCTTAGAAGAAAAGTGACTTAGAACATGCCATGCAACTACTTACCAAGATATTGAAGACCTAAGGGAACAGATGGAGAAGATCAGTACTATATTAATGAGAATTTAGCTTGGGATAAAATCAGTAGGGTTTGGATTCGATAAATGATATTGTGGGAAGTAGCTATTGTGGTAGGAATAGAATAAAGTTATATCACTAATTCAAATAATATACAAAAACTCATTTAGCTTAAAGAGCTAAATGTAAAAAATGGTAAGAAGTCAAAGAAAATGATAGAAATATATTTTTAATAATCTTTCATTATATAAAGTCTTCTAGTGAAAACAGAAAATCTTAAACTTCCATAAAGGAAAAAAATGATAGATTTGAATAGTCAAAACTTTGTGAACAATGGAAGACTCCATAATTATGTTTAAAAGGTTAAAACAGGCCAACTGTGGTGGCTCACACCTGTAATCCCAGCACTCTGGGAGGCCGAGGTGGGTGGATTGCTTGAGATCAGGAGTTCGAGACCAGCCTGAGCAAGAGGGAGACCCTGTCTCTATGGAAAAAATAGAAAAACTAGCTGGGCATCATGGCAGGTGCCTGTAGACCCAACTATTTGGGAGGCTGAGGCAGGAGAATCACTTGAGCTCAAGAGTTTGAGGTTGCTGTGAGGCTGTGATGCCACGGTACTCTACCGAGGGTGACAGAGTGAGACTCTATCTCAAAAAAACAAAAAAAAAAAAAAAGGTTAAAACAATTGATATAGCAGAAATGTGGAGAGAGAGTTAATATTCAGCATCTGACATTTAGAATAGAATTTTGCCACAAGAAAGAAGCATATCAAGAGGCAAAAATCAGAGACAGACCATAGCATTTTAGCTTACTGTCCCAGCCAGACAGCAGGTGAAGCAGAAAACCTCACTCTTTCCAGTCCTGGGGGATTGTGGGAAGATGAATGGGCAGCCCAGCAGAAGAATAGGCACCATGTCGGATCAATTGAGGGGAAGAGCAGAGGGCCCTTGCTTCACTTCCATTAGGGGTGTTGGAAGACACAACTGTGCAAGGGTCATGTACTGATGTGGTCATGTTCAGTAAGATTGGAGAGAGAGAGTTGGGTTGAGGGCAGTGTGTTTCTGAGTTTCTGTGGTTTTCCAAATGTATACACTGAGGTGAGAACCATGGAGCTTGCTGTGAAGAGGGTGGGTTGGCCCTGCACTAAACCCTGAGTGTTGGCCAGAGGACAGGATAAAATACATTGCAGATGCTTGGTGGGCTCTGCAACTCAGCAGAGACCAGAGGAAGCCAAGTCCATGGTGGTGGGAGGCTGCTATGCCTCTTACGAACCCAAGAAGAAATAGACCTTGGTGCCATCAGCTGCAGGTGCCAGTTGTTGGTGTTTCCCAAATACATGTGCCTTGGATGGGGCCAAGTGTCACCCAGTGAGTGCCATGCCTGTCATTCTGCAGATGGCAGTAGTGAGGATCTGGAGCACTCTGCACATTCTTTCTCCTGAGCTCTCATAAGCTCACCTCTTCCCACTTACCAAATCCCATCCTGGGAATAGTAGGAGTGAAGATGGAGATGGTAGTGGCAGGGTGTGTACAATGAGATTGACTAAACAATTATCCCTTAAAAGTGAGCATTACCTATAGGGACTGCTTCAGTTGTTAAATCAGTCTAACAAGTAAATTGCTTTGATATTTAGTTAGTTCTACCTTCTCTTGGGCAAGTGGTCTCATGAAGATGACAAATTTGGGTAAAATAAAGAAACCACATTCTGTTGGGATATCAAAGTTTGTAATCCATTTATATCAGCAATAGACTAGGGGGGAAATACTTGCCAAAAATATATGGCAAAGAACTAATGTTCTTAATTAGAAAAAGCTACAACAGTAGAAAAATAAACAAAGGGGTTCTCGTGAGAGGCGTTCTGGTGCGGGTGGCGGGCCCAGGGCCGGTGTGGGTGCGTGGTGCGCTGCAGTTTCTCGCAAGTTGGCCTCCCTTTTCAGGGACCATGGCCACGGACTCCTGGGCACTGGCGGTGGACGAGCAGGAAGCAGCTGTCAAGTTGCTGAGCAGCTTGCAGATCAAGGAAGAGAAAGTCAAACCAGATACTAATGGTGTTATCAAAACCAGTACCACTGCTAAGAAAACAGATGAAGAAGAGAAAGAGGACAGAGCTGCCCAGTCCTTACTCAACAAGTTGATCAGAAGCAACCTTGTTGATAACACAAACCAAGTGGAAGTCCTACAGCGGGATCCAAACTCCCCCCTCTACTCTGTGAAGTCTTTTGAAGAGCTTCGGTTAAAACCACAGCTTCCCCAGGGAGTCTATGCCATGGGCTTCAATCGACCATCCAAGATACAAGAGAACGCGTTACCCATGATGCTTGCTGAGCCTCCCCAGAACCTGATTGCCCAGTCTCAATCTGGCACAGGAAAGACAGCTGCTTTCGTCCTAGCCATGCTTAGCCGGGTGGAACCAGTGGACAGATACCCCCAGTGTCTATGCCCCTCCCCAACGTATGAGCTGGCACTTCAAACAGGAAAAGGGATTGAGCAGATGGGCAAATTTCATCCAGAACTAAAGCTTGCTTATGCTGTCCGAGGCAATAAATTGGAAAGGGGTCAAAAGATCAGTGAGCAGATTGTCATTGGTACTCCTGGGACCATCCTGGACTGGTGCTCCAAACTCAAGTTCATTGATCCCAAGAAGATCAAGGTATTTGTTCTGGATGAGGCTGATGTGATGATAGCTACTCAGGGCCACCAGGATCATAGCATCCGTATCCAGAGGATGCTGCCCAGGAACTGCCAGATGCTGCTTTTCTCTGCTACCTTTGAAGACTCTGTGTGGAAGAGTCTTTGCCCAGAGAGTGGTGCCAGACCCAAATGTCATCAAATTGAAGCGTGAGGAGGAGACCTTGGACACCATCAAGCAGTATTACGTCCTGTGCAACAACAGAGATGAGAAGTTCCAGGCCTTGTGTAACCTCTACGGGGCCATCGCCATTGCTCAAGCCATGATCTTCTGCCATATCCACAAAACAGCTAGCTGGCTGGCAGCAGAGCTCTCAAAAGAAGGCCACCAGGTGGCCCTGCTGAGTGGAGAAATGATGGTGGAGCAGAGGGCTGCAGTGATTGAGCGCTTCTGAGAGGGCAAAGAGAAGGTTCTGGTGACCACCAACGTGTGTGCCCGCGGCATCGATGTTGAACAAGTGTCTGTCGTCATCAACTTTGATCTTCCTGTGGACAAGGATGGGAACCCAGACAATGAGACCTACCTGCACCGAATTGGGCGCACTGGCTACTTTGGCAAGAAGGGCCTGGCCGTGAACATGGTCGACAGCAAACACAGCATGAACATCCTGAACAGAATCCAGGAGCATTTTAATAAGAAGATAGAAAGACTGGACATGGATGATTTGGATGAGATTGAGAAAATAGCCAACTGAGAAGCTCCACCAGTCACTGGTACCCACCCTGGCGCTGCCCCTTCCTGGAAGACTAGTGCTTTCTCAGCAGAGGCCTGGACAGTCACCACAATGATGAAGGCACGAGCAGAAAGAACCTACCTACCTCATTTTAAATTACGTTTGGACTTGACCAAAATTCCTGCAAATGATGGGGGAAAATAGAAGGAAAATTTTGCATTTTGGAAAATTTAATCATCCTCCCCCCTTAAGCCATGGTTTCCCCCATCTTTATAGTAATCTGGTTGCTGTTGGTAATCACTGGCCCCAGGAGACTCCCTGCCTGTTTTCTGGTTTGGCGGGTTGTGTGAGGCCTTCATTTTCTAAGAAAATGCCAGAGGTAGTGGTCATGTGAGGAAGCCAGGCAGGACATGGTGTGGCCCCACCACAATGGGTGGAGTAGTGGCCAACAGCAGAGAGGCCCAGGAACTGCCCCGTTCCTTGGACCCCTCATGAGCATTTCTCCTCCCCTCAAAGTTGGCCTCCTGCTTCTGAAATCTATAAATGTTCCAGCTTATCCCTTTTATCTGTGCTCTGTTGCAGAAGATACCCATTTCTCCCCAGTGCACATTTTGGCTACTTTTGTATACTTCAGATTTTGATAGAGGCATAGAAATCAATGGATCCCAGCTCCTTGGAGACTGGTCCAGCCAGCATAGATGAATCCTTCAAGGATCTGGCCTGCCTTCTGTCAGTTACCCCATCTGCTCAGTCATGGCAACCAGGAGACACCAGGTGATTGTCTGAACACATGTGGCTAAGTTAGTTGGTTCTTATCCATGGGCTGTCACGCTCTGCCTGGAGCCGAACAGCAATTTGGAAAGGAAGTTATGACCACATGAAAACTCTGGACTATGCTGTTCATCCATAATAGTGGACTTTATGGATTACTTTAATTCATACATTGTATGAATAAGGATAGATAAATTATAGCTATACACACCAAAAAAAAAAAAAAAAGAAAAGAAAAAGAAACAAAGGATTGGAATCGGCCATTCATAGACGATAATAACACTGGCCGGAAACTGAGACATAAGGTGCTCAATGTTTCTTAAAGAACTATAAAGTAAAACACAATATGAGATATTTTAGTTTGGTATATTGACAAATATATATTATCAGCCAAAGAGAATATATATTATCAGCCAAGAGAAAGGCTGATAATCCTCTAGCAATGTTTTCTAACATAAGTTTGCTGAGGCATTGCATACTCTGGTTGACCAGGTGTCTCCCGATTAAAACTCCACACAAATTCTCTTTTTGCAAGTTATCAGCAAAATCTAACAGAAAGCCCTCTGGGAGGGATCTCCAAAGGCAAAGAATCTAGTGGCAGCTCTGAAAACAGATTTCTTCAGTGACCTTGGGTATAAACTTTCAGCGCCTTATTCTCCATCTAAAACTTGAAGAGGACGAGACCTACTTTTTCCATGTCTCACTGAAATGCGATCAAGATTAATGGCCTAACATAGAAAATGACTCCAGTGCCTTGAAAGAACAGGCACATTATTCAATGCCTGAATCTATAAATCTGGAAGAAAATCAGTCTGATTCACTTAAGTGAGGAAGAATGCTCACTTAAAACCATGCAATTTTATTTTATTTTTTTAAATTTAATTAAATTAATTAATTTATTATTATTAAATCATAGCTGTGTACATTAATGCGATCATGGGCACCATACCATACAAACCATGTGATTTTAGAAGTAGGTGGATAAAAAACAATTTAATTTGGTGTTTTTCAAAATGTCCTTCACAGTGATAGTGTTAACTCAGACGGAGGGAATTGGTTGAGTCATAGAGTGTAGATTTTGTTTAGATTTAGAAGCTAGGTACTATATTAGATCCATACAACTATTTCACTTGTTTCTGCATTCAAGTACCTCTACCCTAAGGCCACACTATAGTTATTGAATTTGTATAAGCTGGCATCATAAAAATGCTTTTCTGTTCCAATTTCTAAACTTTGCACAGTGCAACACATGTTATTTTTCTGAAGTCAAGTATAAGCAAATTTCTCAGGATTTTTGCTGCCTGCATTGGCAGTATTTGAGGAAAGATATTTCATAATAGATAAAAAATAGTCCAGATTGCAAGTCTTGCCTTTTTTCCCCCTATTTACAATTTAAAACATGTACAACTTTTTAGTTCAAATTGTGTGTGATGTTACTGGGCACAGTGGCTCATGTCTGTGATCCTAGCACACTGGGAGGTTGAGGTGGGTGGATCACCTGAGCTCAGGAGTTTCAGACCAGCCTGACCAAGAGTGAGACATCATCTCTGCTAAAAATAGAAAAACGGAGGCAAGGAGATCTCTTGAGCCCGAGAGTTTCAGGTTGCTGTGAGCTATGAAGCCATAGCACTCTACCCAGGGCAACAGAATGAGATTCTCTCTTGGAAAAAAAAAAAAAAAATGTGTGTGATAGGTTAAATTAAATCACGCTATTCTAATCAATATGACTGTCTTCCGGTATGCATAGTTGTATTGAAATAAATGTATTAAAAAAGCCTCGGATACCACAATCCATCCAGAAGGGTGGAGCTTCTGTTCTACCCCTCCCAATAATAGCACTAAAATAGAAATATCTCCCAAGCAATGGGCACTTACTAGGTGGCAAGAATTATGCTTCATGTAGTGTATTTCACTCATCATTCTCTCTCCACTTTCTAGGTGAGGCAGCTGAGGCTTGGAGAGGGTTAGTAGTGGAGCTCAGGCCTCACAGACGCTGGAATCTACAAGCTGAAGAATCCTGTGGCACTTGTCCCTCCCTTCTAGCAGCAGAGCAGCTCTGCTTTTAGTTTAAATATTGAGCTTTTGCTTCTCATATTGTCAACTATCTTCCACTTGCTCTTTAGGAAAAGTATCAAAGTGAAATTCTAATACTGTGACTTCTCTGCTTGGGACAGTTTTTTTTTTTTTTGGAGGCAGGATCTCGCTCTGTCATCCAGGCTACAGTGCAGTGGCCTTATCAGAGCTCACTGTAGCCTTGAACTCCTGGGCTCAGCCTCTGGAGTATCTGGGACTAACAGACATACATCCCTTCTCCTGGCTAATGTTTTCACTTTTTTTGTAGTGTCTTACTATGTTGCTCAGGCTGATCTTGAACTCCTTAGGTTTAAGTGGTCCTCCTTCCTTGGCCTCCCAAGTGCTGGGATTACAGGCATGAACCACCATGCATGGCTTGCTCACAACTCTATTTATTTTTATAACGGCTTTATTGAGATACTTACATGCCATATTATTCACCCATGTAGCATTCAGTTCCATTTTTTAATACATTCATGAGTTGTGCAACCATCATCCCAATTTTAGAATATTTTCATCATGCCAAAGAGAAATCCCACACCCATCAATAGCTCCCCATTTCCCTCCACCCTAGCTCTAGGCAACCACTAATCTACTTGCTATCTCTCTGGACTTTTCCCTTCTGGGTATTTCATATAAATGGAATCACACACATGTGGCCTGCTGTGATTGGCTTCTTTCACTTAGTGTAACATTGTGGGGGTTCATCCATGCTGCAGTATGGGTTGGTACCACATGTCATTCCTTTTCACTGCTGAATAATATTCCAGTGCATGGACCTCCTGTCACTTGATAGATATTTTGGTTGTTTAAAAAGCAGTTTCTTATGTTGGACTATAATGAAATCTGCCCTAGAATTCTGTCTTAGCTTTGGTGACAAACCCATGACAAACCTTCTCCCTCTTCATGTGAGAGCCCCGCTACTATGCGGAAGTTCTTCTCCACCCTAATCAGCCGCAGTTACTGACATGCCTACTCCAGACTCTTGAATAGCTTCTCATTGTCTGGAACAGTGGTTCTCAAAGTGTGACTGGGTCAGGGGCATCAGCACCACCTGCAATGGTTAGAAATGCAAATTCTCATCCCCCACTTCAGGCTTACTGAATCTGAAACCGAGGGTGGGGCTCAGTGACTGGGGTGTGAGCAAGCTCCCTAGGTGATGTGGTACACCGAGGCCTGGTCTTCAGATGACCACATGGTCTGGCTCCTGCCTACCCCCTAGCCTTCCCTTACTCCTCACTGCTTCACGCACCAAACTCTGTGTGTGGCCCCTGCACACACCACATCTGTTTCCGATTCCAGGGCAGCATCATCTGGTGGTTAAGCACAGGATTCTGGAGCCCGATTGGGAGGCCTTGAATGCCACCTATATCATTTACTAGCAGTTGTGATCTCAGTCAAGTTACCTAACTTCCCTGAGCCTTAGTTTCCCCTACAGGAAATAGAGACAGAGGTAATAATAGTATCTACTCCCTCATTTGTTGTTATGAGAAATAAATGAATCAAAATATGTGGAGTAGATGGAATACTATGTGCCATGCAGTAGGAACTCTAGAAATATATTATGGCCTTTGTCTGTTGTATTAATTCCCTATGACTGTCATAACAAATTATCACAAACTTGGTGGCTTATAAACAACAGCAATTTATCTTTCTGAAAGCCAGAAGTTGAACATCAGTTTCACCGAGCAGAGCCACACTCCCTCCAAAGGCTTCTGGTGGCTTCCACCACTCCTCAGCTATGGTGGCATCAGGCCAGTCTCTGCCGCCTACATGGGTGTCCACGGCACCTAATCTCCCTCTGCTTCTCTTACAAGGGCATTTGTGATTGGATTTGGGGCTCGCCTGGATAATCCAAGATGATCCCATCTCAAGATCCTTAACTTAATTATAGCTACAAAGACTGTTTTTCCTTATAGAACATTCATAGGGTCCAGGGATTGAGCCTTACTTTCTTTGTATCATCCTGCCTGCCTGCAGTACCATTTTCTATTTGTTTCCTCCTCCTCTTCCTCGTTAAGATCCGATGCAGAGTTTGTCTCCTCCAGGAAGCCTTCCCTGACTTGCCTAATGTCAGATTTAGTTCAGCTACTCTGTGCTTTCCTGAAACCCTGAACATACTGTGTTTTTGTTTTTTAAGTAATAGATTTTTTTTTTTGACACAGAATGTCACTCTGTTGCCCTTGGTAGAGTGCCATAGTGTCATCATAGCTCACAGCAACCTCAAACTCTTGGGCTCAAGTGATCCTCTTGCTCAGCCTCATGAGTAGCTGGGACTACAGGTGCCTCTCACAATACCTGGATAGTTTTTCTATTTTTAGTAGAGACGGGGTCTCATTCTTGCTTAGGCTGGCCTTGAACTCCTGAGCTTAAGCAATACATCTGCCTTGGCCTCCCAGAGTGCTAGGATTGGAGGTGAGCCATCACGCCTGGCTGATTTTTTTTTTTTTTTTTTTTTGTGGTTTTTGGCCAGGGCTGGGTTTGAACCCACCACCTCTGGCATATGGCACCAGCGCCCTAGCCCTTTGAGCCACAGGCGCCGCCCACGCCTGGCTGATTTTATTTTTTATAGCAGCTTGAGGTTTACAGAAAAATTGACAGAGAATTCCATACAGGCCTCTTCCTATCACCTCCCTCTGCTTCCGGTTTCTCCTATTAACATCTTGCAGTAGTGTGATACGTTTGTTACAATAAATGCATGACTATTGATTCATTATAATTAGCCCAAAGTTCATAGTTCCCATTAGGGTTCACTCTTTCTATCATATGGTTCTACAGGTTTTGACAAATGTACAACGTCCTGCATCTGCCATGACCTTATCGTACCATTTCACCGTCCTAAAAACCTCTGGTGCCCTACCCAGTCCTCCCTCCCACCTCCCCACCCCCGACAATGTCTAATCTTTTTACAGTCTTCATAGTTTTGCCTCTTCCAGGATGTCATGTAGTTCAAGTTATACAGCATATGCCCCTTTCAGACTGGCTTCTTTCACTGAGCAATATGCATTTAAGGTTCTGCCATGTCTTTTCACGGCTTGATAGCACATTTCTTTCTTTTTTATTTTTTTTTTATTTTTAGACAGAGTCTTACTTTGTCGCCTTCAGTAGAGTGCAGTGGCATCTAAGCAAACTCAAACTCTTGGGCGTAAGAGATTCTCTTGCCTCTGCCTCCCTAGTAGCTGGGACTACAGGCGCCTGTCACAACGCCCAGCTATTTTTTTGTGGCAGTTGTCATTGTTGTTTAGCTGGCCTGGGCTGGGTTTGAACCCACCAGCCTCGGTGTATGTGGCTGGCGCTGTAACCACTGTGCTACGGGTGCAGAGCCAAAAGCACATTTCTTTTTAGCACCAAATAATATTGCCTGGATGTACCATGGTGTATTTATTTGCCTAATGAAGGACATCTTGGTTGCTTCTAAGTTTTGGCATTTATGAATAAAGCTGCTATAAATATCTGTGTGCAAATTTTTGCGTGAACATAATGTTTAATTCCTTTGGGTAAATACCAAGAAGTGAGATTTCTGGATCATATGATAAGATTATGTTTAGCTTTGTAAGAGACTGCAAAAGATATCTTCCAAAGCACCTGTACCTTGTTGCATGCCCACCAGCAATGAATGAGAGTTGCCGTACATCCCTGCTAGCATTTGGTCTTGTCAATGTTTTGGACTTTAGCCATTCTAATAGGTACTAGCGTAGCAGTGTCTCACTGTTCTTGTAGTTTGCAATTCTCTAATAATACAAGGTGTGGAGCATCTTCCACTGGGCTTATTTGCCAGCTGAACCCTAATGTGAGGAGTATGTTTAGATATTTTGCCTCCTTTTTAATTTCCTTCCTCCCTTCCTCCCTCCCTCCCTCCCTCCCTTCCTTCCTTCCTTCCTTTCTTTTTTCCTTTTCTTTCTTTCTCAGGGTCTCGCTCTGTCTCCCGGGCTGGCGTGCAGTAGTGTGATCATAGCTCACTGCAGCCTCAAACTCCTAGGCTCAAATGATCTTCTTGCCTCAGCCTCCCTAGGAGCTGGGGCTATAGGCCTGTACTATCATGGGACAGCTAATTAAAAAAAATGTTTAGTAGAGACTGAGTCTTGCTATATTGCCTGGGCTGATCTTAAACTTCTGGCCTCAGGTGACCCTCCTGTCTCCCAAAGTGCTGGGTGAGGCGTGAGACCCTGTGCCTGCCCCAGGTTGTTTTCTTACCGTTGAATTTGAATAGTTCTTTGTATATTTTGGATACAATACCTTCATCAGTTATATGTTGAACAAATATTTTCTCCCAATCTGTGGCTTGTCTTTTTATTCTCATAACAGGGTCTTTTATAGAGCAGTTTTTAATTTTAATGAAGTCTGGCTTATCAAACTTTTTTTTACAGATTACACTTTTATTGTTGTATCTACAAAATTGCTAAATCAAAGGTCACCTAGATTTATTTTAGCTAAACATATAAATATTTAGATAACACATAATTTACCTAGATTTATCACCTATGTGATCTGTTAGTTTTATGGGTTTGTGTTTTATAATACATTTAGGTCTATAGTTCATTTTGAATTACGGTGCCATCTTTTTATTGTTCTATCTCCTGCTTTACTGTACCTGTCAGAGTTTTCCTGGAGATTCTGAATTATTTCTTTTGTACTAGCACTCTCAGTGCTAAGTAGGCCCTAAAAAAAAAAGAGAGTAACTTTTATCCTGTTCAGCAACTTAGTCATTCATAAAAGAATCACAGAGGCTAGAGGCTTACCAGCCTAAAGAAAACACAGAATGTTTTGGTTTCAGCCTCTGCTTGCCTGTTATCATAAACACTGAACAGCTGTTTCCTCCGAGGACTTGCACAGTGGTGCAGGAAGGTCTCTGAGTGTCAACAATGCTGTTCCATTAAAGGACTAAGAATAGAGGAGGCTTTTATTTTCACTGGAATTTAATTTACTTCCAGTGGCAACCTACAAAAGAATACTCTGTGGTAGCAGGCTATGGTGGGGTAGAGAGTGAAAAGTTTAAGGTCACATGGTCACTCTCCCATCAATTCAACGTGACTCACAGTTTCCTGGGTCAAATGTTTTTATTTTTAATTTTTTTTTCTGTTTATACACCTATTGATTTAGAAATAAAATCAAAGCTTCTTAATTAAGGGAAGGACATAAAATAATTTTTTCTATGTCTAAAGCAGAGAAATATCTGTCTTACTTTTCCATGGAGAGAGACACATAAAAATAAAATATTCAGATTTTATTGGCACTGTGAACGGTGTAGTTTTTCTGTGATAAACACAATTTCGAATGAATATGATTTAGATTACACCGTTAAATTTTTGTTTATATAAATACATTTACAAATCAGGAAAATTCTTTGTTGCTTTGTCTGGGAAGGTGTCCCTGGGGCCTGAGATCCACCAGGCAAATACTACTTTGGTTATAGATTCTTCTCTAAAATGGTAGAAACTAGGTTTTCAATGTGAGTTGGCCACTACAACTTAATTATTATTATCATTGTTATTTTTGGAGACAGAGTCTCTATCATCCAGGCTATCGTGCAGTGACATGATCATAGTTCACTACAGCCTTGAGCTCCTGTGATCCTCTCTTCTCAGCCTCCTGAGTAGCTAGAACTACACCTGGGTAAGTTTTTTATTTTTATACAGACAGGGTCTCATTATGTTGCCCAGGCTGGTATCAAATTCTTGGCCTCAAGCGATCTTCCCACTTCAGCCTCCCAAAGTGCTGGGGTTACAGGTGTGAACCCCTTGCCCAGCCTACAGCTTAATTATAATCTACCCTGTTTCCCAGAAAATAAGACAGTGTCTTATTTTAAGGTGTGCTTCCAAAGATGCGCTAGGTCTTATTTTCAGGGGATGTCTTATCTTTCCTGTAAGTAGGTCTTATTTTCGGAGGATGTCTTATTTTCGGGGAAACAGGGTAGCAGTTTTTGTTTAGTACCAATGTAATATTTGCAATGAAAGCATGTGGCTGTTTCTACATTTTTAAGAATTGATGGATTTTTGTGGTTGGTGGACTTTTTGACCAACTGGTAAACGCTGAAACAACTCTTGCAGAACCTAAATAGGGCAGGCCCAGTGGCCAGCTGCCCAGAGGGCAGTACCTTGAGTTTACCAGGAATGTAAAGTAGGTTAGTATCTGATCCCCAATTTCCTAATACAGCTAAGGATGAAAACATTTCTCAGGCCTTTAGGGCGCTCAGAACTCAGATACTAGTTCTCTGCTTGATAAATAATAGCAAACAGTTTCTTAATCTGGCCTCTGTCATGATAGTATTGAAACTTGGAGCTTTGTTCAGCCTCTTCAGTGGAATGAATTCCAGCTCTGGTAACAGCTCCTGAAAGTGCTTCCAAGAGGGGATACATTCAGAAATTTTGTTTTCCTTCACCTTCTTTTTGAAGAACATAAGGAAGCTAAGCAAAAAAGTGTGAAGTGTTAATTAGCTTTTCTGTAACTCCTAATACGTTTTTATAGTCCAAGCCAAGACAGCTTGCTGGACAAGTTAGGCAGCTGCATCTATTTGCTTGATTAACTTAAGTACCCTTTAACTGTATTTTTTTTTTCTTTTAACACATAAGGGCAGCTAGAAGGATGAGCCTCAAAGCTCACACTAATAATTTCTAGCAGCTCAGATAAGGAAGGAATCTTATTACTCTTTGGATATGAGAAGAAGTAGAATTCTGAGCATGAGAGTCAAAAGACATTCAAGAAAATAGTTGCAAAATATAAAAAATGTTCTGTTGTGGGCCACACACGAAGGTATTATGTCTAACAATAGAAAATTATAGGGAGGAAGTCATGCTACAAAATACCAGAAGATGTGGAATTTTCATTTTCACAGATTTCTTAATTACAAAGTTTCTCAGACACACCCATACAACCCCCTTCTTGCCGTTTCTTGTGCAGAGTTTATGGATTATTCAGGAAAGCCAGTTCTGGTCTGAAGCAGTGGTAGCTTCAGGTTCTGAGGTGACGCAGGGAGGGTGTTCCCATGAACTTTCCATCCTTGAAGCTTTCTTATATGAGCTCGAGCACCTGGATTGAGACCTCTGCACTCACTACGTGTCTTTCTCACCAGTGATCAATGACTTTGGGAGAGAGAGTTAAGGTCTTGAGATCTCTTGAAGCCTAACCCTGCAGTCCAGGTCATCCTATATGAGATGACTTAACGGTCAGACACAAAGATGACAGGGCCAACAACCACTCCTGTGTCACTCCTCAGTTCACCGGACCAAACCCACGGTGCTGGGGGCCAAGTCCACCCTTGGACTTGAGAAAAGAGTGACTTACCGAAGGAGGAGCAGCATCTGAGTCTGACGTGGAATGAGCAGGAACAGCGTTCCCATTGCTTGGCTTGTTTGGGTTTCCCAGATCTGAGCAGGTGAACATTGTCCGCCTTGCTCTCCCTCTGCAGGGGTTCCTGGGAGGTGGGCGGCACAGATGGAGGTGGTGAGGACAAGGAATAGGACCGTGTTATGTATCTGTTCGTTCTCAGTTTTTGGAAAGGATATAGAAAATCTCCTGAAAGGGAGTTTTTAGGTCTCCTCTGGATTTCGATGTTTTACATTCTGGTCATGTTCCCTATTATCAGGAATAATCAAGAATCATCTGGCTTCCAAGTCAGTGATCTAACAAATGATGGTAATTTGGAATGAAAAGCGAGGTTAATTATTATCCATGAAGCACAGATGTGCTGAGAAGCCCCTCTCCCCACTGTCCACCTTGGCTGGTGGACAAGAAAAGACATTGACTTTTGTGGGTTTCGATCAGACATTCTAGGTTCTTCAGGCATACCATTTTATCTAATGAAAACTGATGTTGAAACAGGTTGCTTTGCTTGCCCTTCAAGGCAACTTAGCAAATACAGCATAGGCTTTCAAATATTTGAAACTGAGACGCACAGTGGCAAGTACATCTTACACTGTGAGTGACCAGTGTGGGTGTATGTCCCCTGGCATGTGTGCACACATGTGCACACACACGAATATAAATAATGGAAACAGAATTTTAGGTGCAATGCTTTTTAGAAATAATGTACTAGAATATTATTTCTTCTCTCTTCCTCTGGTCTATTTTATTAAAAATAAAAGCTGATTGCAACCCACTGGACTGCTTGACAAATTGGTCATAACTTGCATTTTGGAGACTAGTAATGGAGAGAGGGTTGGAGCTAAAGTCACTGGCATGGAACAGGGGCCAGTCATCTCAACCTTGGCTACAACCACAGTTCATCTGTCTGAAGAGCCAGGGCAAACTCTGTTCAGTTGAGTCACGTAGTAGTGCAGGTCCTACCAGCAGATGGCCAAAGGGAGCACTTTGAAGGTGACCTTAGTGATATTCTCCAATGAGGTATGCAGCCCTTTTTCTAGGATGAGCTCATGAACTTAATTGTTCGACCTCCAACATTTATAAAAATAAACAAATGGTCAAGACCTAGGTAGATTCGGAACGTATGGATGGGGAATTCTAGTGCAAATCAGAAGCCAAGCTGAAGCCCTGTAATTTGGACCAGATAATTGAGGTGGGGCCTCCAAGTCCCCGATCTCAGACCCCTTTGAGAATCTAATGCTGTGGTTTTCAAGGTGTGGTACTTAACCAGCAGTATCTTGGAACGTGCTAGAAATATAGTCTCAGGCCCCACCCCACACTTACTTAGTCAGAAACTCTAAGGATGAGGCCCAGATGTCTAGTTTTACTAAGTCCCCTGTTAATTCTGATGCAAGCTAAATTTGAAAACCACTGATTTAATGAAATGAACAAATAATTTTATCAGAAAAATATACATTTACTCACAAGGTTTTGCATATAATTTCAAATCTGTAAACTGGGAAGGGGGGGGTGATTCTTTAGGCCCCAAATTAATAGGGAATAAGGAGAGTCTGGAAGGTTCAGTTAAAGTACAGGTGTGTATAGGGAGAGAATCTGTGAGATCTGCAGCCACAGGAAAACTGATTCCAAGTATCCTATATACAAGGTGGGTTACTGGGGAAAAGCCCGTAGGTATTGGACCACAGTTATTTGCACCTGTCTAGAGTGGGTGGGTGGGGAAAGCAGAATGAAGCTTTGGAGATGGGGTGACATCATAAAGACAAGCAGAGTTTTGGGATAATGAACTAAGCATGAAGATTATGAAGATCCTGTTAAGGACTATACTGTGTGACTATAGGTCTTTAGAATGATTCTGATTTTATGTACTTTTTCATTTCCAATGAAAGCCAATCTTATTTATTTATTTCTTTGTAGAGACAGGGCCTTCCTGTTACCTTGGCTGGAGTTCAGTGCACAATCATAGCTCACTGTAGCTCCGAACTCCTGACCTTAAGAAATGTACCTGTTTTAGCTCCCACGAGTAGCTGGGACTTTATAAAGTTGCGTGCCAACATGCTCAACTTATTTAAAAAATTTTTTTTTTTTTTAGAAACAGGGTCTTACTATGTTGCCAAGGCTGGCCTCAAACTCTTGGCCTCAAGTGATTTTCCTACCTTGGCTTCCCAAAGTGCTGAGATTATAGGTGAGAGCCATCATGCCCCGCCAAAAAACTGATCTTTTAATGTATAAGTAAACGTGGTTGCATTTTTGTTTCTCGTAGGAATCAATTTACAAATCAGAAAAAAAAGTCCGTTATTGGGCCACGTGCCTTGGCTTTTGCTTCAGAGTAAGTAGTCACTCTGTCTGTGTGGCCAAGTGGATGTACTTTAGAGGGGTTTTGGGCTCAACATCATGTGTTCAGAAATAAAAACAATGACTGGGGGATTGTAGAGCCACTCAGCATTTACTGTAATTTTCATGGAAAATACTTGTTATTGGCTCAGCATCCATAGCACAGTGATTACGGCGCCAGCCACATACACCTAGGCTGGTGGGTTCGAACCCGGCCCGGGCCAGTTAAACAATGACAACTGCAACAAAAAATAGCTGGGCATTGTGGCGGGCACCTGTAGTCCCAGCTACTTGGGAGGCTGAGGCAAGAGAATCACTTGAGCCCAAAAGCTTGATGTTTCTGTGAACTGTGACGTCATAACACTCTACTGAGAGTGACATGGTGAGACTGTCTCAAAAAATAATAATTTTTATTAAGGTGAAATTCACAAAATAAAATTAACCACTTTAAGGTGAATGGCATTAGTGTATTCACAATCTTGTGCAACTACCACCTCTACCTGCTTCCAAAACATTTTCATCACGCCAAATAAGACCTGGTACCCATCATGCTATGGCTGTCCTCCCGTTCTCTCCCATCCCCCTGGAAACTCTCAGTCTGCTTTCAGTTTACCTATTCTGAATCTTTCTTCCTTTCCTTTCTTTTCCTCTTCTTTCCTTCCTTCCTTTTTTCCTCCCTCCCTCCCTTCCTTCCTTCCTTCTCTCTCTCTCCCCCCTCCCCTCCCTTCCTCCCTTCCTTCCTTCTAGCAGAAGCTGCTATTTATTTAGCAGCAGCTCAGCTGGGAAAAATTTATACTTTAAGGTATCTTACCTTATTGAAAAAAATGTAAATATATTGGAAACTTCCAACTTTCACATGTTTGCTGCTCTGGGCTGAGAGAATATTCAGCTCTCTCCTGTAACACGTGCGTCAGTATCACAACTCATCAACAAAAGGCACGTGTCCCAAGTTCCCACGTTTTCCCATTTTGGGGCCACAAACTTCTTTGCATTTATGACATTATTATTAGCCACTGAATCAATCCATTGAAGGACTGTGGATGGTGACACGTTAGAACCAGCAACTAGAGCCTGGGACCCGGCTCCATCCAGGAAACCCTCAGAAGACTCTATGGACATTAGGTATCCAGCCTTCAGCCTGCTCTTGGCAGCTTGGACATCTGTATTGGAAACATTTCCTTGAGCAATTGCTTTTACCTGGTTAGGTGCGGTCTTGATAACATGTCAAACAGCTGCAGCCTGGGAGATAATGTAAATCCCGAAAAGTTCAGAATCTGAGTAACTGGCCTTAAAAGTGGAAACATCATATGGCTGGTGAATTCCCTCGGGAACAGCCTGGTGTAGACGGCTGGTGGCGTTGCTGCCCCTCTTGGCATTGGTCCAGCCCCAAGCACACACTGAAGGACGCTGAACTCATTTGCTCCTGTACTTCCTGTGCCGGCACTTTCTGCTACAAGAGCAGCGAGGACAAGACTGTCTCCATTTTGTTCGTGAGTTTCACCTCCACGGTATCTGGCCTTAGTGCCAGTTAAACCAAGCCTCACGTTGAGAAACTGTTCAGCAACTTGCTTGAGTACAGGATGACTCACCCCAAGTCATTGTGCAACCAAAGCCATTCTTGCACTTGTAAAATGACTCTAAACATAGTAACATAACTCCTCTGATGTCACTTTTCCAATCCTATTGTCAGGACAATACAAGGAATTAGCCAAGGCATTCCGGTAAGCTGCAGCATGCACATTTTCAATGACAGGAGCCTGTGGATTCTGAAAAGCCGTAGCTTTGCCAACCCATAACTGAGACTGAAGGTTGGCCACTTCCCAACGATGAAATTCTGGTCCTGTGGCAACACTGAGCAGGAGCGCCATGGCATTCCCCCGTGTGAGCCGCGTTCTCTCTTCTTGCAGTCACACTTAATTTACCACCAGCTGCTTCAATCTTGAAAGATGAAGCTCCTTTTGTAGTCAAACCAGATGCAACATGCAGCAAGTGAGAGGCTTCCCAAATTGTTGGAGTCCTCACATCTATTGCCTGCTTTACTGAACAAACCAATTCTTTTTCTTTTCTTTTGAGACAGAGTCTCACTATGTCACCCTCAATAGAGTGCTATGGTGTCATAGCTTACAGCAATTTAAACTCTTGGGCTTAAGCGATTTTCTTGCCTCAGCCTCCCAAGTAGCTGGGACTACAGGCACTTGCCACACTGCCTGGCTATTTTGTGTTGCAGTTGTCATTGTTGTTTAGCTAGCCCGGGCTGGGTTTGAACCCACCAACTTTGGTGTATATGGCTGGCAACATAACGACTGTGCTATAGGTGCTGAGTCAGAACAAACCAATTCTTTTTATTTTTTAAGAGACAGAGTCTCACTTTGTCACCATTGGTAGAGTGCCATAGCGTCACAGCAACTTCCAGCTCTTGGGTTTAGGTAATTCTCCTGCCTCAGCCTCCTGAGTAGCTGGGACTACAGGTGCCCGCCACAACACCCGGCTATTTTTTTGTTGCAGTTTAGCCGAGGCCAGGTTTGAACCCACCACCCTCGGTATATGGGGCCAGTGCCTTACTCACTGAGCCACGGGCTCCGCCCAACAGACCAATTCTTGATACAGGAGCATAGTTTTCCAAAGAAGCAATTACTAAACCATTTGGCAATTTGGTGAACTCAAAGTCCTGAGGACGTGGAGGTGCTCCAGTGGGGGCAAATGTGGCTTTAACTTGGGGGGCAACTTAGAGAGAATAAAATTTCAAGAAGGACCCAGCACTGGTTAGTAGCTTCATGGTTCAAGATTGTTCCAATCCATGGTAGTCACTGCTGGATTAAAGGAAAGCAAGATCTGTATATTTTTTATACATAGAATCATAAAACATGTGATCTTTGTGTCTGGCTCCTTTTATTTGGCATAATAGAAGATTCACCCATAGGCAGCCCTGCAGGGCACTGAGATCTGCTCCCCAGTATCAGTTCATTGGGTGGGCTCTGTCCTTGACACCTAACAACATCAAACCTTTAGAGTCTCCATCATCGCACTTCTTATAGGTGTAATACTAACTTCTCAGAGCTATTTATGGAAATAATCTTCAATAATTTCCACAAGCACTACCCCCATTTATGCAAAACAGGGATTCAAAATCTTACCATTCAGTGTTATTAGCATTAAAATCCAAACTCAGTGTTATTAGCATTAAACAAGATACGCAAAATAGCTAGCCTAGTTCCTGGCACATGAAAAACTTGTCATGCTAAATGAGAGCGGTTTTATTATTATAATCCTCCCGTCTCTAACCTCTTATTGAATTTGGCTTTTTGTCTGGCCCTTTCTGACCTGCTGTTCTCTGCCTGCATGCTTGATTCAACTTCGTTCCTTTGCCCACAACTGGGCATGACCCCAAGTACACATTCCATTCCAGTCCTCATGTGCACTTCCCAGCACGGGTCTCCCTGGAATGGCAAGGCCCTCTGCCTTCTGACCAATTTACAGTGAAATGCTCCATGAACAGACACAGTGCACAGTGCACAGTGCAAAGGGCTCCTCGGGTACATCCAGCCAACGTATGTGAAAGGTTAAAAGTGAAACATAAGCCAACTCACGTGTTGAATATCTTCTCATTTTCACTGAGAAGTGAACTGATCTCCTGTAGGAACGGTCTCACATGCCCAGGGAGGCCAATGAGCTCGGTGCTATCTGTGATAAATCTGCTTTTCACAAAGGCAATTGGAGGAGGGCGCCAAAGGCATGACATTTTGTTTAGCATCTTTCATCGAGGGCAGGGAATAATTTCAATAGTTGCATTAGGGATGGAAATAAGCCTTATGGTCAAGATAAGGCGAGCTGCTTTTTGTCACTCTTCTGAGTAACTGTAATCAAAACTGACACAGAACCAGGTCATGTTTTTAATATGTCTCAATTACATGAGAAAGAAGTGGGATACAACTTAAACATTGCAATAAAGTCTCCCAGGCCAAGGTCTGTGGTAATAAGAGGCATGACTTTACATATCATTTCCACTGGCAAACAACACTGCACTCACAGAATCGAGGGTAGCACAGTACACCTGCACCTGTACTCCCACTGGAATGTGGAAATACGTGTCTGGCACATGGCTAATGCTTAATTGACAGCAGTGAGCAGTGTCTGTGGCTACTTATACACACAGACACACACACACGTGCAAATGAGCATATGCTTAATTTTCACGGGAAAGAGAAAAACACCTAACGCACTTTGAAGCGCTATTACTATTCATTCCTTGTTAGTGCAGAAGAGACAAGGAGCCAAAGGGGTGGGTGGGGGCCGTGGAAGATCTGTTTGTGTCTACAGCATTAACTAAAATGCATTCTTAGAAATAATCGCATCATAGACAGATCAGGTCAGCCTTTTTGTTACCTAACAGCCCTTTTCTTTTCTTTCTTTTTCTTTTTTTTTTTTTTTTTGTTGCAGTGGGGCCGGGGCTGGGTTTGAACTCGCCACCCTTGGTATATGGGGCTGGCGCCCTACCCGCTGAGCCACAGGTGCCGCCCACCTAACAGCCCTTTGCACTATGTCTTCACATAGCCCTAAAGCTATTTGTGAGGGAAACCGCTCTCTGATGTTTAACACGACTGAATTGCCCTCCCTGCCACCCTTGAACTCTTTCAGAAAACTTACTCTTCAGCTCGTGTCTCCCCACTTTGAGTTAGATGTGGATTCACATTCTGACCTAACTAGCTGTATGAGCGGCATGGTCCTCAGTGTCGTCAGTGGGAACGTGGGGACAGGATCTGTCCCCAGATCTACTCTCTATGAAGTTGTTGTGAGGATGAGACAAGATGACAGAAAAGAAGAAGTGCGGCTCCCTGCACACACCAGGGCTTTCCTCAACGGTCTTTTCACTTCCTCTCTAGCTCTACCCATTCCTCTTTCTGGTATCAGGTAGGTACCCTTCTGTAGAGACAATAGAAAAGAAACAAAGACTACCACCTGCACCCTGTCTGCTGGACACCTCCAAAGAATGCAGTCGGACTCCCTATTTGTCCAAAAGAACAAGCAGAAGCAAGGTTGTCCAGGCACCAGAAGTTGGCCTAACGGGAAAAAATAATCGTGTGGGCCTCCACTCCAAGGCCTACGTAACATGGCCTCAACCTAAGCTTTTAAATAGACCTCCCACCACCCCCACCACGTACCTGGGCTCCACGGGACAGTTTTCAGACCCAGGAACTGACATCCACCTCCACCCCGCCCCACCCTGCCCCACCCTGAGCCTTCACTGGTGGTTTTCCTCGGCTTGGAGCTCCCTTTGCTCACTTCTCTTTTAAAAGCCCACACTTTGTGAAAGACTCCTTTCCTAAGAAGCCTGCCTATCACTTTCTCACCCCTTCTTTCTACCATGTCCCTTGCCACAGCCACTGTGACCCGCTATGTGCAACTGAGGTGCTTTTATTTCCCTTGAACTCCTAAGTTGTGTGTTTATACCGCTCATGTGACAGGTACTCCGTAATTCTACCCTGCCTTCTCCCATGAAGTAAACAAGGCAGAACTTCGTGCTACATTTATTTCTGTACCTCTGTCTAGACTCCAGGTCGTGATTTTCTTTTCTTTTTTTTTTTTTTAAATGAAGTGGTTTTGTTCGTTTTTTTTTTTTTTTTGTAGAGACAGAGTCTCACTTTATGGCCCTCGGTAGAGTGCCGTGGCATCACACAGCTCACAGCAACCTCCAACTCCTGGGCTTAAGCGATTCTCTTGCCTCAGCCTCCCAAGTAGCTGGGACTACAGGCGCCCGCCACAACGCCCGGCTATTTTTTGGTTGCAGTTTGGCCGGGGCTGGGTTTGAACCCGCCACCCTCGGCATATGGGGCCGGCGCCTTACCGACTGAGCCATAGACGCCGCCCCAGGTCGTGATTTTCAATCAGTGTGTCGTGAGAGGTGTGCTGTGAAAAAAAAAATTTTTTTGAGAGAGTCTCACTATGTCACCCTTAGTAGAGTGCTGTGGCGTCACAGCTCACAGCAACCTCCAACGCTTGGGCTTAAGTGATTCTCTTGCCTCAGCCTCCCAAGTAGCTGGGACTACAGACACCCGCCACAACACTCAGCTATTTTTCTCTTGCAGTTGTCATTGTTGTTTGGCTGGCCTGGGCCGGGTTCAAACCCCTCAACATGGGTGTATGTGGCTGGCTCCAATAACCACTGTGCTACAGGTGCCGAGCCTCTGTGAAAAATTTTAAAGATCATTAATTAAATTATTTTTGAAAGAAGTTCAAAGCACAGGAAGTATATTCTTTCTTTTAGTCTTTCTTTTGATCAACATACTTTAAGTGTGCCGTGGAAGTTTAACTATAGGTTCAAGTGTGCCGTGAGATAAGAGAGGTTGAAAACACTGCCCTAGGTTGTGGGTTCCCTGGGGTCAGAGATTGTTCCCTCCTCATTTTTGAGTATCCCTCTACTTCCCCACTGACCTTCCCCGGTAGGGACCATAATACGGGTATTTACTGAATTGAATTGAACTTAGTTCTCCTTATTTTAGAGGAAGCTTAAAGAAGGAATGTAGTCCATTACACTATCAGATATAATACAGGATGACCTCTAAATATGAATTTCAGATAGGCAATGTGTAATTTTCTTTAGTATAATATGTTGCAAAAAAAAATATTGCGTGGGATATACTTATACTGAAATCTATTTATTGTTTCTCTAACACTTAAATCTAAATCAACTGCCTGTATTTTTCTTTGGTAAATCCAACTACCCTAACTGGGAAGCCTGTTGCAAAAGTCAAAGTTGGGGGAATAACCACATTCATGTGAAGAGTGTTGGAAGGATAGATGATTCAAGTCACTGCAGTTTTTTGACACTCTTCCGAGAGAACTGCCCTGACCTTCATACCTAACCCACTCCATCCAATACCAGCATTCGCTTCTTCAACACAGAGACCCACGGAGGTTGCTGTGCCCCGAAGAACCCTCTATGATGAATGAGGGGGGTTCCCAAGTCAAACTTCACTCACTCCTCCTGATCCAAACCACTCAGTCCCACAGAAGAAAAGGAACAGGGAGGAAATTTTTCACGAGAAAAGCACTAGGCTAACACCAGTGATTTATCAAGTTGCTAACGTCCTCTTTCCCCTTGATTTGAATAATCATTTGTATCTTTTCCTTCTGTGTGTACATTTCAAACAAATGAAGCAGCTTCCCGTTGCTAAAATGTTTTCCCTTCCTTACCATGATATCCTTTTCTAGTTTCCTAAACCCTAAAACACTCCTACTTATGATTACAGTTCTCTATTTCACATTTTCATGCAACTCAGAGAAAGAAAAAAAAAGCATTTATTTTAATAAATAAGCCATGCTTCTAAAAATATTCTCACCATTTTATACCCCCCCAAAATGAAGAGATAATAAATACACAAGAATGATACTTGATGAAATTATTTGGTATATTAGGTCATAAAATGAAAAGTAAAAGCCATGGCTGTACCCTCTGATGGCCCTGAGCTCCACCCTTCCTGAGAAACAGCAGGTAGGAGAGAGCCTAGCTGCCGGCTCCCCGACGAGCCATCTTGCAGCAGGAGGAGGGACGCCAAGCCCTCTGCAGACTGGGTGTGTGGGATTTTACACAAACGTTCATTCCAACGGAGCCCTCAGAGTGCAGCAGGGAACCAGGGAACACACTGCACCGATTCTCAGTTAGGAGGAGGGCAGATGGCTTCTCTGTCTTAAACAACTAACCCAAAGAGTAGACAGCTCTATATAAAGCCAGCCATCATCCTGTTCCTTTTTGCTAGTCACTCTCAAACTGTTCCAATCGGAGGACAACTGAGCCGTGGAGAAGGACAAGGCCTCGTCTCCACTTTTTTCATTTTTCTCCTTAACTCAGTGAAGTTTGGTTTTTACTTCCAACAATTCAGCTGAAACTATTTCTTTCAAAGGTCACCAGTAACTAGAGTGGCCCAACAGGGACACTTCTGACAACGAAACAAGATGTTGCTAATAATTATGCTGAGACTACAGCCATAAATGTGAACTGTCCCATCCAGATAGATGGTCTCTCTTGACCTTCCACAGTATGTGGCATGGTCCCCATCCCTTCTTTCTGGAAGCTTTGTTTGCACTGATCTCCTTAAACACAACTGTCCTTTGCTCAAAGGCCAGCTCAGATCTCCTTTGCTGGTTCCTCTGTCCTCCATGGATTAGAAAAGTCCCCAGACTGATTGTTGGGTTCCCCCATCTTCGACCTTCAGCTCTCTCCACATCATGACTCTTAGTAACATATCTCCATCCCTGACATATATTAATAAGTCAAAATCTGGTCTCATTAGTTAAACTTTCTGCTAGAGGTTACATTTGCATATTGCACTGTCACCTCGTGTTCTAGCAGGCACATCCCATCTCTAGGAGTCACCTTGCGCTGAGTGCTCTGCATGAATGATGCTGCCCGGGTTTGTGCAATGAGGAGGTGTTGAGTACAGGGCAGTTCTAAAGCACCTGCCACCATCCAGAGATCACCTTCCCACTTTTCATTTCTTTACCCCTTGCCACAAACCAGTACATCCCAGTGCCTCCAATCTCTGAATGGCCCATCATCCATCCTGCTACTCCAGCCTGGAGACACGGTGCCCCCCTCACTCCTTTCTTTCCTTGCCCAGTTATCATCTCTCATATCATCTTTGACATAATCCTATCAAATATTTCTACATAAGGTCCTGTGAGTCTCTCCATTCCCTTCAATTCCTACTGCCTCCCTCAGAATTTATGGTAGAGATTAAAGAATTCCAAAGCTGGATAGGAGGGTCTCAACAATGGCCCTGTTCCAGAGAGAAGGAGGAGGGTGAAAACTTGGGAAGTCTGGTGGGTGTGACCCTCAGGTGTCGTCGGCAGGCTCTGCGCGTGCTGCTCCAGGAGTGAGACGGGTGTTGAAGGTGCACAGCAGCCCCCAGCTGCACCCCGGAGCTCTGGCTTTCCCATGTGCTCCTCAGCTGTCAGTGGCTGTTGCCTCTTCTTCAAGGTCCTGCTCAAGTGCTCAAGGCCCTTGGGCCTGGACCCACCAGGCCAGAGTAGCTCTCTTGTCTGAGTTATTAGTTATACATCACTTGCCATTGCACTGTGGCCATTTCATCTGAGCATGTTTAGAATTATGCTGTGAGCTCCTGGATTGGGGGTGGTGGTGGGACCATGTCTTCATTTCTTCAGAATACCAGGTCTGACAATTAAGTTCATGAACTCATCCTAGAAAAAGTGCTACTGCTGAATATTACTACAGGTCACCTTCAAAGTACTCCCCTCTGAAAGCTATGCACCACCAACAGCATGTAGTCCACTCTTCAAAGCCATTTTGCAACTCTTTCTCTGAATGGCCATCTGAGAGGTCATCATATAACCCAGGGGTTCTCAAACTGTGGCCTGCGGGCTACATGAGGCGGTGTGATTGCATTTGTTCCCATTTTGTTTTTTTACTTCAAAATAAGATATGTGCAGTGTGCATAGGGATTTTTTCATAGTTTTTTTTTTTTTTTTTTTTTAACTATAGTCCGGCCCTCCAACGGTCTGAGGGACAGCGAATTGGCCCGCTGTTTAAAAAGTTTGAGGACACTTGATATAACCCTTAAAATCCAGAATGTCATCAAAATGTCTTTCAATTTTTCCTTTATCTTTGGGTAAAGAAGAAAGTCACAGAGGGCCAGAGCAGGTGAGTAGGGTGTTCCGATACAGTTATTTGTCTGCTTGCTAGAACCTCCCTCATGCAGTGACGTGTGAGCTGGTGTGTTGTCATGATGCAAGACCCAAACTTTCTCAGACCAAAATTTTCAGTTAAGATTTTCCTGTTTCTCTATCAATGTTTCCTTGGTCTGCTGTGCTTCTCACAGTCAGCTGACAATTTTCATGCACATTTGATAAATTTTTGCCATTTTCATCAGTTCTGCTTGTTACCAGCTGCCCTGACCAGCTCTCTCCATCAGAGGCGCTGTTTCTCCCTTCAGAAGAACATTTCATCCATTTGTACACTGCTGTTTTCTTCATGGCATTATCTCTGTAAACTTGGACTATCATGTCCCTGATTTCCCTTTCACTCTTGCCAAGTTTAACAAGGAATTTAATGTTTGTTAGTTGCTCTAAATCAAACTTTTGACATTATCACAATGGCACACCCACAAGAGAGACATCAATAATGACCTTCACTCAGCAAGACACTGCCACATTGACCCAACACAGCTGTGAGACACTGACATGCCAAGGTTACGAAACCTTCCCGAGCTGTTTGTACAGTGCTGTCAACGTAAGTGCCCGGTGGCAAGTCCACAACGTAATTGTCAGACTTTGTATACCAAGTGGTCACTGGTAACCATTAACCAGAAATGGCAACATCATTTACAGAGCTCTGTATCAATTAAAAAAACAGGATAAAGCTCTTTTCTTTCTTCCAAAGTCTTTCTTGATCTGTCATATGATTGTTTTTTTGAGACAGAGTCTCAAGCTGTCGCCCTGGGTAGAGCACCGTGGGCATTATAGCAACCTTAAACTCCTGGGCTCAAGCAATTCTCTTGCCTCTGCCTCCCAAGTAGCTGGGACTACAGGCACCTGCCACAATACCCAGCTACTTTTTTGGTTGCAGCTATTGTTGTTTTGTGGGCCCAGGGTGGATTCAAACCCGCCACCTCAGGTGTATGTGGCTGGTGCCTTAGCCGCTTGAGCCACAGGCACCGAGTCTGTCATAATGATTTAACAAAGCTTTCTATTTAAATCATTGTGCCTTGGGCAGGGGGATTCTCAGGGGTGAGTGCAGACTCTCATAGATCCTGGAGCCAGCAGCTGAGCTCAACACCCCCATACCCACACCCAGACCTCTGCTGGGCAAAGGGTGCCAAGCAGTGGAAAGGGGAGACTGGGAGGGTTTGGGCATTGGGCAGAGAGTGGGCAGTGGAAAATCCGCCAAAAGCAGGATTTAGCAGAAGGGGGACCACACACGAGCCAAGGCTTCAAGCCCCTGGTGCAAACTCCATTGTCCCACAAGTCAAGTTCAAAGATGACATTATTAAGAACACTAAGATAGTAACAGCAGGTTATTAAACTTCAAGCCTGAGCCTCCTTCTGACCACAGAGCCCTGTGTGACTGCATTAACCATCAGAAATGATTGATATGTCCCAAAGTCCATGAATGATCTACCTAGGCCACTAGGCCCTCCCACTGCTCTACAATGTTCTATGATGAGTAAGATTAGCATATACCAAATAAGGGGAAGGATCCTTCCCAACATCTTTTAATTCCGTTCTCCAAATAATATTTAAAACATTAAACAACACAAATATGTTTGTTGCTATGACCATGGCACCTCGAATGTCATCTATCATATAGAAGGCATTAAATAAATTTTGGTCAAAGAAATAATAAATACATAATTCTCACAGTATAAGGCAAACACTATCCAAAGTTTCCCATCACTCCAGAAACTCTCTTCAGTCAGCCCAATCTCCTGAAATTGCTTTCCTGAAATCACTGTAGACAGTGAGAACTGAAGCAGTTTTCTAGTTTCGGGAGTGAAATCGCTCCCGAAATCAATGTAGACAGTGAGAACTGAAGCAGTTTTCTAGTTTCCTGTCTGAGAAGTGACACAGATCTTTGCCTGTCCCCACTGCCGACTCTAGCGCTTTATTTATTTATTTTATTTTTAAAAATAAAATATTTTTTACTAAGCTGTGCTGTGAGCTATGCTGGAATCATAGCTCACAGCAACCTCAAACTCCTGGGCTCAAGTGATGCCTCAGCCTCCCGAGCAGCTGGGACTATAGGTACCTGCCTTGGGGTCTCACTCTTGCTCAGACTGGTCACGAACTCTTGAGCTCAGGTGATCCACCCGTCTCAGCCTCCCAGAGGGCTAAGGTTACAGGCATGAGCCACTGTACCTGGCCTTCCCCAGCACATTAGAAACAAGTGAGCAGGCACCCAAACATCCTTCATAGTAGGAACACGTCAAGTCTCCCCAGCTGATACCCTTGCTGAGATCAAAGCAAAGTTCTGGGCTGCATGGGTCTGACCACCTGTCACTGTCAGCCAGTATGCAGAGATGGGGACAGGTCCACCAAACTTTATTTGTCAGAAGGCCAGTGTTCTGGAGAACAGTGAGAGTAGGCTCTCCAACACTGTTCTGTTCTTTCAATTCCACAATTACAGTTTTATACATTTAAGTTCAAAGTGAAGACCATGTTAACCCTTATTTTTTTTTGGCCAGGGCCGGGTTTGAACCCGCCACCTTTGGCATTTGAGGCCAGTGCCCTACTCCTTGAGCCACAGGTGCCGCCCCATGTTAACCCTTATCTTAAACAATAATTGCCAGAACCGGGGCATCACCTGTGGCTCAAAGGAGTAGGGCGCCGGCCCCATTAGCTGGAGGTGGCGGGTTCAAACCCAGCCCCAACCCAGGAGATGGGGGGTTCAAACCCAGTTTTTTTGCCAAAAACTGCAAAAAAAAAAAATAATAATAATAATAATTGCCAGAACCCACATAGAAAACAATAATCAGTATAACTCATGACCCAAACAACATTTCAATTCAAAATTAATCTCCTAGAAGGGTATATGAGAAACTTAGTAAATGTGGAAAGTAAATGTCTTAGCACAATAACTAAGAAAATGCCAGGAAGGCTATGTTAACCAGTGTGATGAAAATGTGTCAAACGGTCTATGAAACCAGTGTATGGTGCCCCATGATCACATTAATGTACACAGCTATGATTTAATCAAAACAAACAAACAAAAAAACCCCACAATTAATCTCCTAAATCAATCTACCTAAACTACTCGACAGGCCTCTTCAGGGTGGGAGCTAGATTTACAAAACAGTAAGAATGGGACGGAGGAGGCGAAGGTCAGGCAGGACCTGAACTGACCAGATCGGCTATGTCATGTCTGCCCTAGCCTGACAGACAGTTTCACTATATGTGCTTTCACTTGCAGGTGTGGGAGTGAGTAAGGAGCAGCCTCAACTGTTGTACAATTTGGCCAAGGGCCATCTCAGTTCAGAACACAGAGAGAATTCCCTGTTCCATACTTAGGAGCTCATTCAGGGAATAGTGGCTTCCTGGGCCTTCTGCTTTGAACCTGGTAAAAACATAATGGCTGCAGAAGAAAGCACTGGGGGCCTGGACAGACTATGCTGTTGGTCAGCACCCATTGGCACATTGCTCACCCCCACCAGGAGATCCCAGGGCAGGATTGAGGCCAGGCGGGCTGACCTGATAGCAGAGTGTGCAGTGGGCACATTGTAGCTTGGCCCTGCCCTCCCTCCCTCCCTAGCAGGCTCACCTCCCTTACTTGATTCTATCAAAATCAGCTCTCAGAAACTCTTACAGAGACACAAGGCCCATACCCTTCTACACCATTGCACATGCCATGTCCCCTGCCAGGAATTTTTTTCCTCCTTATCTGCTAGATGACTCTTTTTATTTTTCAAAACTGAGATAAGTGTTTCTTAAAGTCCAAAATGTTTACTTTAGCCTGCAACTATCACAGTGACCAGGCCCTAGCCACCTCTCTGACCTCAATCCTTTCAGTCCCTTATCTCACTATGCTTACCTCACACTGGGCTCTTTGTTGTCTCTTAAGCTCCCAAGCACATCCTGCCCATGGCCTTTGAACTTGCTATTTCCTTGTCCTGGGATGCTCTTCTCGCCACTATCCATGTGCCTCACCCTTCATTTCACTCCTTTCCCTACGTAAATGTAACCCTCTCCGCAGGCCTCCGCCATTCCTGGCAGCCATCAGGAGCCTGCTCCTACACGTGCCTTGTCACTCTCTGCTCACCTCCTCTGTTCACCTTCACTGCACATACCAGGATCTGCTTTTATGTTGAATTTATATGTTTTGTTCATTGTCTGCCTCCCAAGTAACATGTAAGTTCCATGGTCTGCAAAGCGTTTGTGTTTACTACTGCGTTGTATAAGAGGACTCTACCCGGCAAGCAGCCTGCCCCAGTGAACAGAGGTGGAATGGTTTGCTCAAGCGGGTTTTTTAACCTGATATACTAGTGCCTCTGGGCAGCTCTGTGAATGAAGAGAGGACTCTCAGTAAAGCTAACATGGACTTGACTCAGGTGACATGTAAGCGTGCCTGTCTGTATGAGTGAGCGTGCATGCACGTTTGTGCTCGTGTGTGTGCACGTGCACAGATACACAGTCGTCCCTCAGGATCCATGGAGCATTGGTTCCAGAACCTCTTGCAGACACCAAAATCTGTAGCTGCTCAAGTCCCTGATATTGAATGGTGTACTACTTACACGTAACCTCTGCACATCCTCCCTTATACTTTGAATCACTGCTGATTACTTACGATACCTAACGCAATGCCCTGTGCTACTGTGCTGTCTGTACCGTGCTGTTCTATTGTTGTGTGTTTTCCTTCTGTATCAAGCCAAGTTAATGAAGCTTTAGCAGGAAGATACATGTATTTCTAGGAAACTTGGTTTAATTGAAAGAGGTTTTTTCCAAGGCACTTAGCATCCTTTGTCCTAAATTTCTTATCCATGTTTTGTCTCCTCTGGAACTGTAAGCTTTTGGGGGACACCGGCGGGAGCTGATCCACTTTAGCAAATCTCACCTCTGATGGAGAGAGCTAGCTGGTCAGGGTAGCCAGTAACAAGCAGAACTGATGAAAATAGAGCAAACTTTTATCAAATTGTGCATGAAAATTGTCATCTGACTGTGAGAAGCACAGCAGACCAAGGGAACATTGATGGAGAGACAGGAAAATCTTAACTGAAAATCTTGGCATGAGAAAGTTGTGGGAGTAGCAACTCCGAGTCTCAGATACCTCTGCTGACGTCCGTCTACCATGCATGACCAGGTCTCCTAGTGCTGGCGATTTTCCTTCTGTATTTACTCTCTCCCTGCTCCAGCCTTGGTAAAGAGGGGCAGCTCCTCTCTTCTGAGATTAGATCCTTCACCGGAGCTCCTGCCTCAGGCCCTCACACCTTCTCATTCAGCCTTTTCAAGTAGCTTCCTCTCAAGACCTCTCTGCGATCAGACCCCCAAATCCCTGTGCTTTATCCCCGCTCTGTACTCTTTCTTCTTTTATGCTGTGGTTCCCTCTCCTTTTACTGCCTTTTGAAGGAACAGACTATACTTCACTATGTTCGGTAGTCATTTAACAGCTGGGCTGGCTACATAGGCCCACGATTGGCCAGTCAGCTGAGCGCTCAGAGTAGGAGGAATAGAAAAGTATGTAATTGGTATCCTAATAGACCAATAGACTTTGAAATAGGAAGGGAACCGTTTATGCCAGTAATCAGTAAGTTTCAGCTTTTCCTGGTTGTGTTAGTTTTCTAGGTCTGTGCAAAGAAGTAAGGAGACCAATTCGCTGGGTGGCTTAAAACGATATAAATTTATTCTCTCCCAGTCCTGGAGGCTAGCAGCCCTAAATCAAGATGCTCACAGGATCTTGCTCCCTCTGAAGCTCAAAGAGGCTCTAAGGAAGATTTTTCTTCCTCTCTGGTTTCTAGAGGCATTTCTTGGCTTCCGTCAGAATAACTCCAATCTGCCTCCATCTTCACATGGCCTGTCTCCAAATCTGCTGTCTCCAAATCTCCCTTTTATAATACAAAGGCTAATATAATCACTGATACTCTGCAGTGAAGCCAGAATCTGTCTATCATGAAGGGTATTTGAAGGAATTTAGGGCCCACCTTAAAATAGGATCTTATTTTTATCTTCACTATATCTGCAAAGAACTATTTCCAAATCAGGTCACATTTGCAGGTACTGGGGGTTAGGATTGCAACATGTCTTTTGTAGGGCACAACTCAGTCTACAACACTGATTTGACAAAGAGGGTTCAGCCACCTGTCACTGTCAGCCAATATGCAGAGATGGGGATAGGTCCACCAAACTTTGTCAGAAGGCCATAATTTTGGAGAACAGTGAGAGTAGCCTCTTTAAGACTGTTCTGCCTCAGTTACAGTTCTAATAATTTTTTTTTTAATTTTTTTTTTTTTGTAGAGACAGAGTCTCACTTTATCACCCTTGGTAGAGTGCCCTGGCCTTACACAGCTCACAGCAACCTCCAACTCCTGGGCTTAGGCGATTCCCCTGCCTCAGCCTCCCGAGTAGCTGGGACTACAGGCGCCCACCACAACATCTGGCTATTTTTTTGCAGTTTGGCCGGGGCCGGGTTTGAACACACCACCCTCCGTATGTGGGGCCAACGCCCTGCCCACTGAGCCACAGGTGCCACCCACAGTTCTAATAACTTTCATAATGAAGTACAAGGAAAAGCAACCTAGAAAATTTTAATTTTCTCTGATAGGAAGTAACATCAAAGTTTGACAGAGAAAGGAATACAGAAGGAATAAAGGGCAACAGAAACTCTGGGATACCCAAGTGGGAAGCCCCTGTGTGGGTCTTTTGTCTAGGGGGTTATATACTGCCTGTAAACAGAGAGGTCTTAGGAGTAAAAATCACACTTGGCCAGAAGACAACATCTTCCCCACATGGATTGGGCGGTGCCTGTGGCTCAGTCGGTAAGGCGCCGGCCCCATATACCGAGGGTGGCGGGTTCAAACCCGGCCCTGGCCAAACTGCAACAAAAAAATAGCCGGGTGTTGTGGCGGGCGCCTGTAGTCCCAGCTACTCGGGAGGCTGAGGCAAGAGAATCGCTTAAGCCCAGGAGTTGGAAGTTGCTGTGAGCTGTGTGATGCCACGGCATTCTACTGAGGGCGGTAAAGTGAGACTCTGTCTCTACAAAAAAAAAAAAAAAAAAGAATGAATGTATTAACAAAGGAGAACGCTGTCCCTCTAGCTCCAGGCCAAGCTTCTTGCCTAGCTTGCTTGTGTTCAGAGAGGGAGGTTTGGAGAAAAAGAAAAATCTCTTTGCTCAGCCCTAGAAAATGAGGTCCAGCCCTGAATGGGGGAATCCTTTGAATACGGATTTTGAGGGGCATGCAATTGAGTCCGTAACACTCCTGAATCCAACTAGTAAGTGTTTTAGGTTCTATTACGGTAGAAACAAAAATGGTAGAAACAAAAATCCTGCTTTTTTTTTTTCTAGGAAATGCATTCTCACATTTACCAGCATTCTGTTGTCATACTTACTACTGTGGCATTTCTCAAGTGGGTCTCTAGGAAATTCAGTTTTGTAGGATGTAGAAGACTCTGCTTGATAAAAGGTCATGGTCAGATGAGTTGTGGAAACAACAAAGGCAGCGGGGTATCCCCAACTCATCTCATCATGAAACCCATTCTTCATTGGCTTACCTGTTAACATTTCTCAGAAAGGTGCTCTGTAGAACAAAATTGAAAAAAGCCGATTTATGGCAAAATTTAAATAGAAAAATTAAACATATATAATTGCTCTTACTTTAAAGAACAAACAAAAAAAAGGGCAGTGCCTGTGGCTCAAAGGAGTAGGGCACTGGCCCCATATGCCAGAGGTAGTGGGTTCAAACCCAGCCCTGGCCAAAAACTGCAAAAAAAAAAAAAAAAAAACCCAAAAACCAAAACAAAAACAATGCCACCCAGGAAACACCGTCTCAGGTGGCTGAGACTAGGACTTTAGTTCCTTCTTCTAGATGAGGGCAGCGGAGTAGAGTTCATCCCTAGAAGGGATAGAACGGAGCCTATTTCTAGGTCAAGGGATTCTTTCAGCTTCAGGACAGAGAAAGGAAAACACACTACGGGAAAAATAAGAACATTAAGCAATTTATTCAAAATTTTATGTGGAATTGTCTCAATAACTGTCCAGTCAGTGGCTTTGTTTAGTGGGTATGTTTAGAAGTTCTCACTGATAATAATTTGTTATGAGTGATGTTGATAATACCCCAAATTCATGTCACTAATAGTAACTTTTTCTTACCAATGGCTTTTCTGATCTAGAAAAAAAGGAGAATATTCCCTACTTTTGTTTTTGTTTTTGAACTTAGCAGTGTGCGAAACCTATCCCTCAAAGAGAATGCACCCCAGGCTTTTTAGACCAAACTCAGACATGCTTTGTTTGGGGGCATATATTCAAAAGGAGGAGAAAACTGTTACCAGATTTAGAATGTCATTCTGGTAACCACGGTGATACCAAAACAAACCCGGATCCTTATCTCATACCTGGTTTATTTTTCTGAAAGAATCTTATTTACACATAGACCTTTAATTTTGAGAAACTTGCTCCTGTTTGTTCTTTGATTACGTGTAAGTGACATTTTGCTTCCTAGCAATTCCCTGTCATACTTTGGTATGTTGCCAGTGGCTCTCATGTGTGCTCACAAACAAATCTGTCATCTCTCTTACTTGTCTGACTTGGGCAGCCAGACTGTGGGCCTCAAGACGTCTAGATTACCCAGCAGGAAGTGACAGTAATGCCCGATTGGGATGGAACCTTGGGGTGGCAAAGCTACTCAAGACTCAACTGCAGAATGGATGAACTCATCCTCTAATATGCTTCATTTTGGGAAAGGAGTAATGAGGAGATTTACTGGTACCCCACTGTTGTGAAGGACATTGAGGAAACTGCTCTTCTAAGCCCCCCACAAAACTTGGATATGAATTCGAGGGTGTTGAACTGGGAAAAAATATCTGAGCCCCAAGTTCTAGGTGTCACTTGGTGGCTACTCATGGAGATGTTGGATTTCTTCAGGTCAGGAAATGCTTGTTTTGGTCACCCTGAACTTTCAGTTCAACAATCCCTGGCATCAAGAGGAACCTGAAGAAATACCTGCTGGTGACCAAATGCCACTTCCTGCAGCATCATCAATGCCTTCTCAGTAACAGGGCAGTGAGGACATGAGGAACTTCCCAGCACCTCCAAGGAATCTTGGAAATCTTTTCTTTAGGCAGAGCTGGTGGTGATTTAATGCCCCATTTATAATAGGGTGATTTAAAGACATGCTGAGAGCCAGCCCCAGAGTAAAGGTTTTCCCAGGGGTGCCTGAAATTCCATACATAGAGTTCTTTCTGTCTGTGTCATTTTCACTGACTTCTTTGAAAATGGCCACAGAGGGCAGCACCTGTGGCTCAACGGAGTAGGGCACTGGCCCCATATGCTGGAGGTGGTGAGTTCAAACCCAGCCCTGGCCAAAAACAGAAAAAAAAAAAAAAAAAAGAAAATGGCCACAGAAGGGATATCCATATTGGGCTCTTGTGTCTTTATGAACATGAATATTTTCTCTGCAAGAGAGCCCACTAGCAGGAGGGGACAATGGCCCAGTTAGGAGGGTTAGACTTGCTCTGCACTGATATTCCCAAGAAGTGGGTTCAAGGATCCCTCTAGACTTTTCTACTCAACCTTCACCATTGGCTTAAAATATAGGATTTCCATGCCTCTTCTCCAGAAACAGGCCTCTCATCCATAAGCCTATTTCTTAGGAGCAGTGACCCATTCATGTTTCTCACCACCTCCACAGGCTTCAAACAGAAGAGAACCTATGCCCGGCTAAACAGCCATTATTAAATATAGCTGTAATTTTTTTCTTTGTAGGGATGATGTATTTTCTATTTTAAAAGCCCCCATGATCTTTGTGTGACTTGCATTTGAGAACAACTAAAGGACCTTTTACAAGGCAGTGGAGGGGCTGACATTTATTGATGATCTGCCGTGCGCCAGCCACCCTGCCAGATGGACACTTCCTGCTTGAAATGACTTTATTAAGCGAATGTTATCATTTCCACGTTTACTGGGAACAAAGCTGAAGTCTGAGAGAGAAAGAGGTCGTTCACAGGCACACAAAGCTGGGTTGAATTTCAGAGACCTAGTTCTCTTCCACAGCAAGGAAAGTTACCCCTACTCTTGGGAACAGGTAAACATCATAGATTGTTATTTATACCCGCATTGAACTTTGCACAGTGGCTTGGTGTCTTCGATGGAGAATGCATGTAACAGGAACCCCCTTAGATGAAGCTTAAACAAAAATGGTAATTTGTTGGGAATCTGTGGAAAGCTGAACCATCAGCACCTCAGCAGCAGGAGTCCGTGGGCTTCTTTCTGATGCTTCACTCACATCTGGACCCAGTAACATCTGTCTCTCAGTTGGAGTTCTAGAGAAGGAGAACCTAATTGGCTCTTGGCCAGCCAATGGATTGCCTCCTCTAGACTCAGGAGTTCCCCTTTAGTCCAATCACCTATGACCAAGAGTCCTGAAATAAAAATAAGACTCCTGGGTTGGGATAGTTCTCTAAAAAAACAGTCCAGTGCTGAGAAGACAGCCCAATGCTGTCTATTGTACTTGGATTTAACTCAATAAGTGTTTAATGTCTGTTTTTCTTGTTTTTATTAGTCTCGACCAAGCATTTAGAGAACCTTGGCTGAATTAATCCTTCATTTGATCACCAGGCAGGGGTTCCTAAGGTCATATGTGGTCAAGAAAAATATGTGACACTTCTATATGCCAGTTGTCCCCTTGTTTAAAAATCACTGGAGGAAATCAAGAAACGAGAAAGGAACTATTTAGTCTCAAATGCTTGTTTTCAAAGGGACAGAGGAAATGGGAAAAACGTTTGTGGATAGGGCTATTGTGTTTGCTGCTGGAAGATGACCAAGGCCAGTTATTGAATGGGTGGGCAGCAATAGTAGGTGCTTTGTCCCCACCCCTCCCAGTAGGAAATTGTTTTCTCTGATAGTTTGTCGAATTTCTTTTGTTTCTCAACTCCATAACCCAGATGCCCGAGACTCCTCCCTCCCCCAACTTCTGAGTACCTGAATTTTGCATTTTATATAACATCAGAACTGGCCAAAAGCCGGTTTGCTGAGAAGTACGTTGCTTGCGGGTTAGCTGGTTGACATTGAAGGTTGCGTGTACATGGATTAGTCTTATACTGCCACCGTGAGGTGGCTGCTGGAATGCTAAGGCTTTTTTAGTTAAAATGGTTCGTTACCAAAAGTAAATTTTGGGAAGAGAAAAATGAACAAGTCATAGCCTTCTGGAAGCCAGGTGTGTCCAGTTTAGGTGAGAGTTTGACACTGTCCTCCACTGACCACTGCTAGTGACCGTCTCTAGACCAGGCATTTAAATCTTGCAAGCCACAAGTTTTAAAAAGCCTTGATAGTACCCATTTCACAGGGTTTTGTGTTGACTAAGTGATATAACCTGTCTTTAGCACTTGGTGAGCACTCAACAAAGAACTGTTATTGTTACCACCTGAACTTGGCCACACTTGAAAGCACTAGGAAAGGCTTCTGCAGGGAGAGAGAGGTGAGGGTGGAGGGCACCAGTAACTCAGAAACCAGAAACCGACCACCTGGCATGACTGGAAAAGATGGTCAATAAACACAAGAAGGGTTCAAGGGAGAAGGGTGAATAATCTTAAAGCATCTTTTTCTACAAATTCATTGTAGAGTCAGGTAATCATAAAAATACAAAATGTCCAATATAAAAATATGGACTCTCCATGTGGTAAGGATTCCAGAAGTGTACTTCAGCTTCTTTTTTCAAATGGAACAACCAAGTGATTGAATCAATTCTTAAATTAAAACGAATCAGTAGGGCGGGGCACGGTGGTTTCACGCCTGTAATCCTAGCACTCTGGGATCCTAGACAAGTGGATTGCTTGAGCTCATGAGTTTGAGACCAGCCTGAGCAAGAGTAAGACCTCGTCTCAGCTAAAAATGTAAAACAGGCAGGAGGAGCTCTTGAGCCCAAGAGTTTGAGGTTGCTGTGAGCTATGATGCCACAGCATTCTATCGAGGCAACAACAACAGAAATGAATTAGTACAGTGGGATTAGAAACTAAGATTTTTAACAAATAATCCCATATTTTATTTATATGCACTGAAATATCACTCAAAATTGGCCAAATCAGGACCACCGTGAATTAAAAAACAAATAAAACTTGGAAGGTTACTTAACCTGCTTGTGCTTTAGTTTTCTTGCTGGCAAAATGGCAATAATAACCTCACTACAGAAGGTTGTACAAGAAATGCTACATATACAGCACTTAGAATTGAGCAATAACTGTTAACTGGTATGATTACATGACCACAAGGTTCATATGTTCTAAGCTGTCTCATGGGTATGACCAACAGTACTTTGCTGTCTCTAAAACCACTGGTTTCCTAACTCCATGATGATAAGCTCTATAATGGCAGGAACATTTGTTACCTCTTTATACCTTCTGGCACCAGTGCAATTACTTTTTTTTAAGAGACAAAGTCTTGCTCTGTCACCCAGGCTGGAGTGCAGTGGCTAAATCATAAATTCATAGCTCACTGCAGCCTTGAACTCATGGGATCCTTCAGCCTCAGCCTCTTGACTAACTGAGACAACAGGCCCGTGCCACCATACTTGTCTGGGTTTGTTTTCGTTTTGTTTTACCTTTTGTAGAGATGGTATATCTCTCCTGCCCAGGCTGGTCTTAAACTTGTGACCTCAAGCAATCTTCCCGCCTCATCTTCCCACAGTGCTTTGATTATAGGCATGAGCCATGGTGCCCTGCCCAATTACTTTTCTAATTAAACATTTTTTTTGGAGCCAGTGTCTCACTCAGTCGCTGTGGGTAGAGTGCTGTGGTATCATAGCTCACAGCAACCTCAAACTCTTTGGCGACCATCTGCAAACCACAGAGGCCTCGCAGAGAACCGAATTTATCAGCCTTGATCATGGGCTTCCAGACTCCACAACTGTGAGAAATAAACATCTGTCATTTAATAGTTGCAAACCAGTGGGGGAGGAGCTAGGGGCAGTCTGTTTTCACACGTCCCTAACCTTCCCCATTGGTTTGCCCTGTCACTCAGCAGGTTACTCAGAAGCCTGAACCCAGACCCTTCTTACACTTTTCTAATTATTACTTGGATGTGTTAAATATTTACACAAAAGCAGAAAAAAAAAGAGGAGAAAGAAGCTGATAGAACTCAGGGGCTGATCTTCAGGGAAAGTGAGGAAACCTTACCCCAAACCACACAACTCAGCAGTGTATTTTACACTGCTAAGACTCCCCTAGACTCCTTCCCTCTCTCCCCCTCAGTTGTTGACGGGTGGCTGGGGGTGGTGGTGGGGCTTCCTCCCTGTCAACCCCACAAGCAGCTTAAAGGAGGCTTCCACCTTTTCTTCAGGACACTGAGAAACCTTCCATCAAGTCTTCAGAGATACGGACTAACCCATGCCACACATCTCTTGGCTAATTTTTGTATCAGGTGGTGATTTAGAATGTGAACTTAGAATCCTAAGCTGCCTAACAGACATCTCTCACCCAAGGGGACCCCAGAGAAACCTTAAAACTGAGTTCCCAGTCATGACAGGATGGGAGGTATAAACACAACTGCGTGTACACTTTAATATTCATGAATCCTCCTATAGCTCCTTAAGTATCGTCGCAGCCCCTATGGCCCCTATCGCTGCAGGAAGGAACCAGGCATGATGAGGATTAGAAGTACAAGCTTGCAGGAGGAGGGCTAACCTTGCTTGCAGGATAGCCCCGAGCAACCTCCGCAGTAGCCTTTTATTGAGACAGCACAAGACAGGTGAGGGGAGTGTTAGACAATGACTGCGTGCCTGAGGATCACCATGGGCTTGGGCTCTTTCTCCACAAGGAGCACCTGTGGACGAATCACCCAAGGGTCCGCCCCGCAGCTGCAAATCATCTTGCTTAGAGGTCGTCTGGCTCTTGGCGTCCTCCACATTTCCCCCCTGTAGTGTATTAAAGACATTTCTGGATAGGCAAGGGAGAAAATCTGTCGTTGGTTATTTCAGCTGTTCTCTCTGAGGAGCTTTCCTTCCTGCTAAAAGAAACAAAAGGGCATATAAGTATAACACAGAATTACACCAATGGAACTAATCCCAGCATAAGGGAAACTATTTTAGCCAAACTAGGCATACGGGAAAACATGTCCCCTTTGTGCTAATCACGTGCTACGGGCTGACCCATAGGTCCTACTGACGCTTCCATGGTAAGTATTAACCACCACCCGAGGTTACATTAGGTGGGGAAAGGGCTGTACTGAACTCAGACCCTTTCCAAAGAGCAGTATAACTTTAAGTAAAGATCAGGTGCCCAACTGGAACAAATGTAAATCCAACAAGTGAAATTCTCTTACCTTAGCCGATTCCAGTATGACCATTACTTTAAAGCCTACTGTTCGAGGTCTTTGTTGTCATACTCTTCAAAGGTTTAGAACAGCGGTCCTCAAACTTTTTAAACAGGGGGCCAGTTCACTGTCCCTCAGACCACTGGAGGGCTGGACTATAGTTTAAAAAAAAACTATAAACAAATTCCTATGCACACTGCACATATCTTATTTTGAAGTAAAAAAAAAAAAATGGGAACAAATACAATATTTAAAATGAAGAACAAGTAAAGTTAAATCAACAAACTTACCAGTATTTCAATGGGAACTACGGGCCTGCTTTTGGCTAATGAGATGATCAATGTTCGGTTCCACATTTGTCACTGCTAGTCGTAACAAGTGATGCAAGTGTCCATCCGTTAGTCTAGATCTGGCTGGAGATTTCAGATGTTTCATTCTGGAAAAAGTCTGTTCACAGACATAAGTGCTACCAAAGATGGTTGCCATTTTGAATGCATGATTCCTGAGATTAGAATATGTCTCAGAGGGGAGAGATGCATAGAAATTAGGAAGGCTGCTTGACTTGAATGCATCTTTCAGACAGTCACAATTCTGCAGTTCAGCCAGTTCCATTTGGTAAATCGTATCCACATTTTCAATGTCAATAGAAAATGGGTTACGGAAAAGCTGTATGTCCTGTGCATGGAGATGAAGCTTTTTAAATCTAAATTGGAACTCCTTTTGCAACTTTTCCAGTGAATCCACACATTTTATTTGAGAATGCAACCAATGGATTTTCCACTAACAGATTTTGAGTTGTGGGCAGATGGCAGAAATTTTCCTCCTTCACTTGTTTGATGAGGAGGCCTAATTTTACTTCAAATGCTTTCACATGTGATTGCATATCACAGATGAGCTTTCCCTTTCCTTGAAGTTGCACATTGAAATTGTTGAGTAGCTCTGTTACATCTATCAGAAAGGCAAGGTACCATTTCCATTCTGCATCATTGAGCTCTGGTACTTGTTTTTTGACAGCAGAAAAGCTGTAATCTGTGGAAGTAGGTCATAGAAATGTTTCGAAATTCTCCCTTGACTCAGCCAATGGACTTCTGTGTGGTACGGAACATCTTCACAGGCAACATTTAGCTCAGACATAAATTCCTGAAATTGTGTGTGGTTTAGTGTATTACCTCTAATGAAGTTAACACAAGATACCACAGTTTTCATAAAAGAGTCCCACATCAGTGATTTACTACACAGTGCTTGTTGGTGGATGAGGCAGTGTATGGCTATTGCATGAGAATGGTTATGTTTGTCCATCTCTTGGTTAATGCGAGCCATTACTCCTTTCTTAGACCCCACCATGCTAGGAGCACCATCAGTTGTCACACTGGCTAGTTTTGTCCAGTCCAGCTCCAAACTATTCACGGTTTGGCAAACCTTTTCATAAATATCCTCTCCTGTAGTTGTTCCTTTGATGCTTTGCAGTGCAGCAAGCTCTTCTGTGACTTTGAAATAGTCATTTGTACCAGGAATAAAAATTAGAAGTTGTGCAGAATCACGAACATCATTACTTTCGTCAAGTGCCAAGGAAAAATAGGAAAGGTTTTTTGCGGAGTTTTGCAAATGCTGATGCAAACTGGAGAGTGTGGGGCACATTCCACACATGTGCACTGTGGCCCGGACAGTGGGTTGCTAAGCAGGATGGCAATAACACCCGGAGGGGAGAGACAGAGAGAAGGAACGGAATTGGAGAGTTGGTGCACATTCCACACACATGCACTGCAGCCTGGGACAAGCCAGCTACTAAGCAGGACAGGCAGCTGTGGCAAAAACACCCCATGGGCTGGATAAATGTCCTCAGCGGGCTGCATGTTGCCCATCGGCCGTAGTTTGAGGACCCTTGGTTTAGAAGATGTATACTAAGCTTACCTGGGGCTTGTTATTCAGCCCCAAATAATGAAATCCTGTATCTTCCCACTCTGCATAGAAGCTCCAACTGCCTCTTAGGGAAATGGGATGCTGACCACCCTTAACTGCTTCCTGCTGAAGATGGACGGTGATATGGGAGAGGCAGCTAGAGTTTCCACAGAGGAGATTGATCCAGGGTTTCTCTATTATGAAATTACCTAGCCTCCAAAAATCCTGTGAATAAAAGAAAAGTTAGTGAAAACAAATTTGTTAAGGTGCTGGCAAGGCTTCCTGCTTCTGTCGAGGCTTAATCCAGCGGGCTGGTAACCACTGCTTCTCTTGGTGTTCTGTAATAATATGGGCAAAACCTTGACCCCGATGCAGTACATAACCAGGCTTCCACTCTGACATGTCAGGTTTTCTATAAACAATAGGTTGTTGTATTGGAGAGGATGGTGGATGAATGAGAGATGTCCAATGGCCTTCTGCAGCTGTCTTTCCATCGTTGCTGAGATTCAGAAAATTGAGAGTGAAAGGAGCTCTAGTGAGCATATACTTAGGACTATTATCCAAAGCGAGGATATCCTCTCCCCCTCTCTGTTTATCTAACATATCTTTCAATGTTTTATGATGTCGTTCAATAATGGCTTGTCCTTGAGAACTGTAAGGAATGCTATAAGATAAGTGAATATTCCAAAAAGATAAAGATATTTAATTTGTGAGTAGAATAAGAAGGTGCACTATCAGTTTTAATAGATTTAGGGAGACCTGTAATATTAAAGCACTCTAACAAATGCTGAATGGCATGCTGAGTCATTTCTCCCGGTAAAGCAGCAGCCCAAGAGAAATGAGAGAAAGTACCTATAGAATGATGAACATGTTTCAGTCTACCAAAGGATGACACAATGGTCACATCCATCTGCCATATCTGATTTTCTGCTTCTCCTCTAGGGTTGGTTCCCTCCAGAAAGGGAGGTAAGCGTATCCTAGAACAAGAAGGGCAGTTAGAAAGAACCTGTTGAGACTGAGTTCTTGTAAGTTGAAATTTCTTACAGAGCATTTTTGCATTAGCATGTGTGTAAGAGTGAAAGGTAGAAGCTTTTTGAACAGTACCAAGGGCCTGATCTATTTTTGCATTTAATGAGGTCATTGGACCCGGTAGTATGGTGTGTGCTCTGACATGAGTTATGTAGATAGGGTGAGTACGATGCCTTGTAAGTGCCTGAATAGATCTAAAGAGAGAAGAAATCTCATCAGTGGAAGTGATGGTTGCTGTTTCTATCTTTCTAATAGCTATGCAGGCATGCTGAGAGTCCGTAACCACATTTATTGCACAAGGAAAGTCTTGAATAAAAATACCATATATTTCATTTTTTTGAACCAAGGTATAAGGACTTTGAACAACTTTGAAAGTATTACTATTTGGACATCCAACTTTACCATGCTTGCTGGCATCTGTATAAAAGATAATAGCATCCGATATTGGAGAGTCTCTTACAACATAAGGGAGAATCCAAGAAGTAAGCTTTAAAAACTGAAATCTTTTAGGATATTCATTAGTAATTGAGCCTGTATAGGATGCAAAAGCAATTTGCCACAATATTGATAATTGAAAATTGAGTTGTATTTACTTTTCTGTGAAAGGAACAACAATAGAATAAGGATCATAACCTGTAAGTTGGCAAATTCTATTTCTACCCTTAGCAACCAATTCACAAATTTTATCTAAGTATTGTTGTAATTTTTGTGTAGTTCTGTTAGGAAGGAACTTCTAAAAGAGTAACTACTTGATAAATAACTCCGTTGGGGAGTGACTAGGGGCTATGATTATCAGCCGAATTAGAAATCTGACATCAACCCTATCTAATTCTTTTGATGCAAACTTCCTTTCAATTAGTTGCAGTTCTTCCTTGGCTTCCGGAGTGAGTGAACCAGGGCTATTTAAGTCCGCAGGTCCTTCCAGAATTTTGAAAAGATTAGACAAAGCATAGGTTGGAATTCCTAAAATAGGACATAACCAATTAATATGACCTAATAGCTTTTGAAAGTCATTTAAAGTAGACAGAGAATCCAATCTGAGTTGAACATGTTGTGGAAGAATTTGAGTTTGAGTTAATTTATATCCTAAATAATTATAAGGAGCTGTGGTTTGCACCTTTTCTGAAGCAATTTGAAGACCATAAGACTTTAATATACATACAACTTGTTCAAACATTTCCTGTAAAACCGTCAAACTCTGGTGTGCTAATAAGATGTCATCCATATAATGAATAATGTATGCTGTAGGGTATCTCCTTCTAAGAATCTGTAATGGTCAATCGACAAACTGTTGACACAGTAGGACTAGTCAACATACCTTGTGGCAGAACCTTCCACTGGTAATGCTTGGGAAGCTTCTGCTGATTATAAAGGAACAGAAAAAGCAAAATGTGGTTGGTCTTCAGGATGCAGGTATATGGTAAAAAAAACAATCCTTTAAGTCAATAACATACAGATACCAATTGGAAGGAATCATAGAGAGTAAAGGAAGGCCTAACTGTAGGGGTCATTTGGGTATAATAGTTTTGTTAACTTTGGGAAGGTCAGTGAGCATTCTCCAGTTGCCTGATTTCTTTCTTATCAAAAAGACAAGGGAATTCCAAGGGCTGGAAGATGGTTTGATATGTCCTTTCTCCAACTGTTTCTGTACTACTAATTTTAAAGCATCCAGTTGTTCCATAGTTAAGGGCCACTGCTCCACCCACACTGGATGACTACTCCTCCAGGATAACCTGAGAGCATATTTCGGGGCAGTGGCCTCTATGCTAAATCTGACATTTGCAAGTAGTTAACATGAGGGGATGGAATGGTTATCACAGCGTTCCATTGCTGGAGCAAATCACGACCCCATAAGTTAATAGCAATGTTGGCTATATATGGTCCGATTTGAGCGTTCTGCTTATCCAGCCCTAAGCAGGTCAAAGACAAAATAGTCTGAAAGATTGAATCTAGAGTTCCGATGCCAACAAAAGTAATATCAACAACTTGTTTCGGCCATTCCCTGGGCCACTGATTTAGAGCCATAACCGAAACATCGGCGCCCGTGTCCAACAGGCCAGTAAAGGTTTTATCCTTCAGAGTAAGAGTCAATTGAGGCCTATCCTTATCAACAGATGTTTGCCAGAAAATATGACCCATGTTACCAGGCTCACCACTACGTTTTCCCCCAGTACCTTGTAACTTAATGCACGGCAAGAGTAGCAATTGAGCAAATCCGGTCAAAATTTGAGTTGGTTGGTTTACTGAGATCATGATCTGTATTTCCCCTAAGTAATTGCCATCAGTAACACCCGTGTGGACGAACATTCCCTGAGTTGCTAACTCACTTTTCCCCAGCAATAATCCAACAGTACCTGGGGGCAGAGGACCACACACTCCTGTTTTCAATTCTTCTGCTCCCATGCTGGGAAGCAAAAGGACATTATCATTTGCCAGCAAGTCCAAAGCAACACTGCCTGAGGTGGCATGTAAGAGACTGAACAGAGTGAAGTTGCTGGTGAATGAGTACATTCTCAGACCCGTATTCTTTGCCTGTTCAAACTGAGAGCGGCACTCCCTCACCCAATGGGGTGCTTTCTTACACCTGGGACACAATCCAAGACTTACTTCCATTTGCTGTAAGTCTTTCGTTCATTGTTTTTTTGTATAGGTCTTCCCTTTCCAACACTCTTTTCTCCTATGTCCCCATTTTCTGCAGTTATGACATTGAGGACGGTATGGACTGACCCCTTCTTTTAAAGCGCAGCAAGCAAATTAGCCTTGTGGAATTCCGTTCCTATATCAGCACATGCCTGTATATATTCCTCTAAAGAAGCATTTTGTGGTCTCAAAGGTCGCAAGGCCTTTTGACACTCAGAGTTAGCATTCTCAAATGCTAAAGTTTGGAACAGCATGTCTCTGAGCTCCGCTGGGAACAGCCTTATCGACTGCAGTTTTTAGTCAGGCTAGAAAGTCAGTATAGTGTTCATTCCCCGACTGCATTATCTTAATAAAAGATTTAGAGATATCTCCAGGAGCCTGAACATTTTCCCAGGCCCTAAGACAACACAGCCTTGTCTGGACTATGGCTGTGTCATCATACTGAAGTGGATTGGAAATCCCCAGCCACTGACCAGAACCTGTGAGCTGTTCTGATGTTATAGGGATTCCTCCTTTCTGGTTTTGGCGACTCATCAGGTCAGCCTCCTCCTTCCACCAGGTTTTGAACTGTAAATACTGTCCAGACTCAAGAACAGTTCTGGCTATCACGTCCCAGTCATAAGGAATGAGCCTCTGCTCTTGTGCAAGCCCCCGTAACTGACCTCTAGAAAACGGGGATTGCAAACCATACTGTGCTACGGCCTGTTTCAAATCTTTCATAACCGCAAAGGTGATCATATGGTGATCAAAACGTTGGCCCCCTTGAGGGTGTTGCGGATTGGGAGGAATATCAGTGACCGTAACTGGATAAAGCCCCAAAAGTGTCTTCCCAAAGTCATTGGTTTTACACCCTTCTAACACAGCCTTTATAACAAGTCATAGGCAGTTCATCTACATAGGGAGGTGCTGAGGGCAATATTGGGTGCTCTAAGTTGGCATTTCTGACGGTGAGACTATTTACCCGGTCTTCCAATTGTCTGATCTGAGCAGCCATAATCGCCATAGAGGTAACTCCTTGCTTATTTGTGTCTGTATCATATACTGTTGATTCCCAGTTGGCCTTAGGTCCAGCTTTCCTCTGAACCTCACTGTTCTCACTTTCAAATTCTGCTTGAACATCCCTTTCTTCCTCAGTTTCTAATTCTCACGACTCCCCAAATAGGAAGTTACCCATTGTTTTCTCTAAATGTCTTTACTTATCTATAAAGACCTCACTTATTCCCAGCGAGGTTCCCTAGATTCTAGATTGGCCAAAGGTCCCACTTGCCCTGAGTGGAGTTTCCCTTTGGATTTTCTCCCACTGTCTACAAAAGGCCTCACTTACTTCCGAGCGTCACTTTCCCCTTTGGTCCACGTCCCTGGTGTCCTGCTGGATCCTGCCAACTACACCAGATGTCACAGCCCCTGTGGCCCCTATGACACTGGTCTCGATCGCAGCAGGAAGGAACCAGGTGGGATGCGGATTAGAAGTACAAGTTTGCAGGATAGCCCTGAGCAACCTCTGCAGTAGCCTTTTATTGAGACAGCACAAGACAGGTGAGGGGAGTGTTAGACAATGAAGTGTGCCTAAGGATGGCCACGGGCTTGGGCTCTTTCTCCACAAGGAGCAGTGTGGACGAATTGCCCAAGGGTCCGCCCTGCAGCTGCAAATCATCTTGCTCAGAGGTCGTCTGGCTCTTGGTGTCCTCTACAAAGTATATTTAGCCACCCTGCTTGGTATCATCTTGTTCCCTTTGTCCCTCTTCTTGGAGGCATGTGTTTCTGGCTCAGGGCCAGCAGCAGGGTTTCACCTGCCAGAATGGCCACTGCAGCTATAAACCCTTTGAGGGAAGGAGAGCTTTATTTCTTGTAAAGTATAAAAATATTTTTTTCTTAATGAGGAGAAGGCCAAGGCAAGCTCAAGACTCACACCCAGCCTTAGAGATGGGCCAGCCCAAGTGGAAAAGGCATCCTGGGACCAGAAAGAAGCCTTGTATTCATGCAGGAGACTGGAGGGGCAGGAAACCAGACTAAGTTAAAAGCAAGTTACAGAACACTCAGTTGTATCCCAGTGAGGGTCTGCAAGTCTGGTCCTGGCCACAGGTATTTCTACCAAGGAGAAAGCAGTTTTTGCTTAACTTCAATGTTTTATAGTTCTGTTCCCCAAACCCCAAATTCTCAGCTGTGTTCAGATGGTAAAGCTCATGAAAAGTTGTGCAGCTTACTTTCTGTTCTGGAGAAAGAGTATTATTACCTGATTTTTAGTAAATCTAGACACATCACAGTAGAATTCAAGACAAGTGTTATTTAAGGCAAAATTAATTTGTCTAAAATTTAGGTAGAGAAAGTGACTGAAGTCCTTGTCATTTATGTGGCCAGCAGACCAGCAGTTACTGGGGAGCTTGTCAGAAATGCAGGTCCCACCCCAGACTCACCAAGCCAGAATAAGACCCCCTTCTTTTCCCCAAAGGGGTTGACAGCTACTAATAGAGAGTAGGCATCTGTTTCTCACTAAACTTTGGAAAGACCTGAGGATCACCATGACGCTGAAATAATTTCATGGCATCTGGACTAGTTAGGAAAAGCCCAAACTCTACATTTTCATTTAGCTGTAGAATACACACACAAATAAGCAAGAATTTTCTGAATGCTAATTCCATCCTTTTATTTCCTCATACAACATTTTAGTTTATCTGCCTTTTTACAACCTGATTTATACAAGCAAATTGCAAATAAACAGGCATTCTTTAATCCTCCAAAATACATGTATGAAATATAGAACAAACCCTAGTATTTAAACAGGTTTAGCTGAAGCAACTTTATTGCAATCTCTTAAAGTTAGCATTACAGTTTAAATATTTATGCCTATAAAGGTATGCATAATCTATAATATATCGTTATTTCAGAAATAAGACTTATAACAAATTGAAAAACCAGAACTTCAACACAAAGCCGTAACAATTATCTGAAACTTAAATTATTTACAATTAAACATTTAGGGTCCTGATTCACAAAACTTAGTGCATTTCATGATTGATGAGCTTTATAGAGAAGGTAAGCAGTATATAGGATATTCCCCAGGTAAAACTGGAGTGAATGGCTTTTAGAAGAAAGTCTATCAACATACTTACTGAAAACTAGAGACAGTAACAAAATAAAGCAAATGCATTCGATTTGAAAATTCAAGTAGATAGCAGCAATCAGAATAACAGGCCACAACGGAAGCTCTAATGCCATTTTGTCAATACTCTTGGTATGTACAGGAAGGAAAAAAGTCATCCCCAGTAACCATTACATGTCAATTCTGGGCAACAGTCTTTCTTCCTACAGAGCTGTCTCCCATTGTTAACAATTAGTTGTTAAGCTTAATGCCTGAATCAGCAAATTTAAACAAGGAAAGTTCCTTTTATAAACAGTCAGCAGAGTTCCATGGGTTTTATTCAAGTATGATAGCTTAGGGCAAGGTGACCAAGTGATTAGTTATTCCAATTGCAAATGAAACATCACAGATAAGGCCCCAGAGACCCAAGATTACTCTTGAAGCACTTCAATGGATTTAAGTGATTCTGTGGACCCAACAAAGGAGATGACTCGAAGAAAGTTAACAAGAGAAAGCATTTTTAAAGTGAAGTGAAAAATTTCGGTAAATCAGGTCCCAGGTAGTCTTTAGAGGAACAAAAATTTACAGTAAACATTTTAACCTCTGGAAAGCAGGTATTGTACAATCACCAGTGCATCTACAAAACTACTTAGGCAGTAGTTGCTCCAGAGTAAGAATTAAAAAATGTACAAGCCAGTTCACAATGACTTTAGATATGTTATTAAAATACATTGTTAATCAAAAAATACTTTACTATGTACATGTACTGTATAAACTCTAGATTTACCGACTGAAGTAAGCCTCTACGTCAATTCCCGGCTCAGCGGCCCAGGAGACAGTGCAGTTCTATTTGGGTCTTCATACCACACACACAGGCGAGGGGCGTGGCACTGCAGCCAGTTTGTCAACAGTAACGTATTTTTCCTTTACCAGAATGTCTAGTTGGAAGAGTCAGTTTTACTTCCACTATATTTTACTTTCCTAAATGCTGATCCAAGTAACTCTGGGCATTCACATAACTCATTTGCAATTTGGTTACACTTTGAAATAAGGCTATAATTCATTTCATCAGTTATTACACTGTCTTGCTTGTAGTCAGGATGGTTTGCGATAAACTCTCTCATCCACCTGGCAACTGTCATTAGTTCTCCTAAAAAAAATAAATAATAAAATTTTTAGGGTAATAGAATTTTTTTTTTTTTTTATTAAAGTTGACATTCAACAGCCAGCATTAAGAGAAATCAATATGACCTTTTACTGTAGCCACATGGCAGGGGGTGGTGATGTATCTTTCAGTGTCTAAAGAACTCCTGGGAAGAATTTAGGCTGCAGGCAGGCAATGAGAACACACACATCCAGTTTCTGTGGTACCTGTTGGATGCCACCCATATGCCGACACTGCCAGCTCCTAGGGGACAGGAGCCAGCACATGTGTACAAGAGCATGTGTCCTCCCATTGGCCAGAAGGCTAGGCCTACATACGCCGGTGTCATGAGACTGCCTCAGAGGACTGTAGGGTCCCTCGAGTGATCTTGGATCAGAGAAGTGGAGAGAATAGAGAACAGAAAGTAGAGTGAATGAGGGACACTGGTGACCTATAGCTACCCTTTGTGCCTACCACTATTATTGCTGCTTTTATTAACAGCTGATGGCTCCCTTGCACTGCGTACTGTGAAGTAACACAGCTAACCCAGAGAGGGGACTCTGAGGAGGCTGGGTGTGTGCAGGTAGGCTGAGGAACCGGACATTCCAGCCGCGCAGCTTACCCTGCAGGGTTCCTTTATTCCTTGTTGAAGCATAAACTGGTCCACAATGAAACAATGAACACGTTTGGACAGAAACAACAAACAGGCAATCCAGATACCCTACTTCATCTAAGATGTCATCGGTTTTAAGATGCATCTCTATTTTATGAGCTAGTAAGAATAAAAAGCACTGCTAATCCAAACCGCGACAATCAAAGATTGTAAGCTGTATCCAATTATAGAAATGTTACACGGACAAAATACGGTGTGCTGCGTTAGAAGTGCTTTAGAAGATTACTCTAGGAAGCTGAATGCTGCCAGCGTGTGAGGTTCTGCCCACGCTGGGTGATCAAGGAAAGGCTGTCCTACCAGATGCTCTCTTCTTAATCAGCTTCAGGTAGTTCAGGATGCTGCATCTGGTGTCCACGTCCACTTCCATGTTTTCAAGGTAGGAGTTGAGAATTGGGATCAGTCCGGGAAACACGCCTTCCTACGAGAGGCAGACATGGTGTGAAGGCCCAGCCGGGCGGCGGGCACAGAGAGAGGCTGTGGGCAGGGCGCCTACCTTCCCGTTGATGATGGTGTCTATGCTCATGAGGGCATACTCCTCCACGGCGGGCTCTGTGCTGTTCTGGGCCTTGCCACACCCGTCCACCACGGCGTTGCCACCTGCGGAGGGGGGTTGGGGGGGGAAGGCAGGGGGGATTTAGCCACTTGTTGCAGCATTCACTGGTCCTAGAAATCTAAAAGAATGTAATACCTTTGCAAATATCTTTCCTGAAATAAAACATTCCCCGCAAGACAGCATCTCGTTTCTGTGCTACTTTCATGTTTTCATCAACCTAAGGGAGAGAAAGAATCGTGACTAAGTCCAAATGTTCTCCATCCCTCGGGCCACTGGGGCTTTGCCTCCTGACTTCAGTGAAGGGGAAGTCGGCAGGTTGTCAAGTCTAGAATAAGGAGACAGCCCTCCAGGGGCAGAGGGTCACTGCTGCTTGCCTACCTGGCAGCTCGGGGCAGTGATGCTTTATTCACAAACTGTTTTGTGGGTAAATTCTCCATTTCTCCAATGACTTTTTAAGACCCTCAAAGTGGAACTTTTAAAACTTTTTAGTAGTAACCCCTTATTTTGTATAATGAAATCTTAGGAGGAATCTCAATACTGTATATGAAATACCCATAAGTTAGAGAGCCACTTTGAAGCGGGACGGACAATACAAAATCTTTTGTACTTAGTATCTTCCCATACTTATTATGGGGGGAACCCTATTGTTATTGCTTCATTTTTTTTTTAAAGACATATAGGACCTTCTGAATAATCTCCATACTTCTAGGAACATATTTAAGTAATATTTAAGTAAAATTCTTATGGCTGTGAACATCTGTTTTCATTCGAACAATATATTTTGATTTATTCTTAGTCTCGACAAAAGTTCATAAAGACTACTGGCTTCATTTTAATTTCTGCTTTTATGAATTCCTTTTTAAAAGTATATTTTACTTTCATTCTATAGATTGCTTAGGTTTATTTTCAATTTTCTTGTTAAGACATTTAAAGCTATGATCTTTTCCTTAAAGACTAGTTCTGCCAACATTCCACTGCCATTCATTCTCCTATATAATTTGTAATTCTAGTTTTGATTCATGTAAAACCCATTGTGAAAGACATTTTAAATTTCTTTTCTTTTCTTTTTTTTTTTTTGTAGAGACAGAGTCTCACTTTATGGCCCTCGGTAGAGTGCCGTGGCCTCACACAGCTCACAGCAACCTCCAACTCCTGGGCTTAAGCGATTCTCTTGCCTCAGCCTCCCGAGTAGCTGGGACTACAGGTGCCCGCCACAACGCCCGGCTATTAAATTTCTAATAGTTAAATTTCTCTAGAGCAGTGGTTTTCAACCTGTGGGTTGCGACCCCTTTGTAACAATGAAAATACATCGCGGCATTAGGAAGGTTGAGAACAACTGCTCTGGAGTATCTTTTTATTAAACTTGGACAGGAACATATCCTGTAAAAATTTCCCTTAAATTTTGTAAATCTTTCTCAAGGCATTTGAAAGAATATGTCTGCTGGCATGAGATACGTGATACAGGCTATACAAATACACTTACTTAACCATGTCATTTAATTCTTCAGTGGCTTTTCTCAAAAATCCTTTCATGGGCTCGGTGCCTGTAGCTCAGTAGCTAGGGCGCCAGCCACATACACCAGAGCTGGCAGGTTTGAATCCAGCCCGGGCGACAACTACAACCAAAAAGTAGCCGGGCGTTGTGGCGGGCGCCTGTAGTCCCAGCTACTTGGGAGGTTGAGGCAAGAGAATGGCTTAAGCCCAAGAGTTTGAGGTTGCTGTGAGCTGTGACACCATAGCACTCTACTTAGGGTGACAGCTTGAGACACTGTCCCCCCGCCCACCCCCCAAATCCTTTGATGATTCCACCTGTTGGCTTTTGAGTAACAAGCAAGGTACTCTAAGGTCTGCCTATTAATCCCACATGGGCTCACAACAGCGTACCACCTATACCCATCTGCATGTGGAAACAGATACTGAAAGAGTGGTGAATAACTTGTCAAAAACTGTACGCCAGTAAGCAGGACAAGGGATTTATGCATCCTCCCTCACACGGAAGCTATGTATCTTACCTAACACCTTAAATTCTTCATGATTCCAAGAAGTGCTGCTACAGTTTATGGTACAAACGGAATGGTGGCTCTATCATCGTCTTAGAATATATAAAATTGCTTTCCCTATCCCATTGTATACTTTCTAATGTCAGTGTACTTTCTCTGATATTACTATGTCATTGCTGTTAGCCTTTTAAAAGGTTATTACGGGTGGGGCCTTTGGAAGGTGACTAGGTCATGAAGCCTCATGAATGGAATTCGAGCTCTCATAAAAGAACCTAGAGTGCCAGCTGGGCCCGTCCACCCCATGAGGATGCAGGGAGGTGGCACCGCCTGCGAACTATAGACTGGGCTCTCACCAGACGCTGACTCTGCCAATGCCTCCACGTTGGACTTCCAGCCTTTAGAAGGGTGAGCATCAATTTCCACTGTTTGTAAGCTACTCTGTTGATGGGTATTTTTGTTAAAGTAGATCAAATAGTCTGGCACTAACATTCTAGTAAAGACTTCAGCATACTTTCAGTGCTAATCTGATCTATAAAGTTTTGTTAGAATCACCTGGAATTTAACGAATAACTTGGCTGGAAAAAGAACCATAGAGTTATAATTCTTCACCTTTCAGATTCTGAAGGCTTTTTTCCAATCTAACACTTAAATGTTGAAAATGTGCTACTCTGGGCTCCCCACTCCCGCACTTTGCTGAAATCCTAATTTTCTCTCCTATCTAGACAGTTTTCTCTGAGCTTCAGAAATGCCTAGATTTTTCTTTAAGCATTTCTGCTTCACCCTTATACATGAACCCTTATGTTAATATTTAGGGAAAATTCTGATATTTCTTTCACATCTCTCGATACAGAATTTGTTTTCTTCTAAATTACATAAATGCTGAACTTTCCCGAGCAATTCTGCATTCTTCAGTCTTTCTATAGTTTCCATTTCTTCACTATCCTGCTGGGATGAACCTTAATTTGCTCTCCTAAGTCACTAACTTGGATCTTCAACATTTGCTCTACTGAGTGCACACGGTACACTGGAGATTTAAAGGTATAGCTACCATTTTTTAAAGAACTTCTTCAAATGTTTGTTGGTCCATAATGCTTATTTTATGTATGTGACCCTTATCTACAATTTCTTTCCAGTTTCTTGAATCAACTATGTATCACTGAGGTCAGTATACTCTCTGCCAGATCAACTGGGTCCTTCTTTTTAAGGCTATTAATTATCCTCAATTTTTTGTTGCCTTTCAGACATCTACATGTATTTTCATTTATAAACAAAGGTGTTGACTGGTAGTTTACAGAGACTCTCCCTTCGATGGATTTGGTCTCCCCAGCAGGTACCCAGAAGGGCAATGTGGGCACACAGAATTCTATGGGTCACCTTCAACCTGGGTGGTGAAGAACAGGCAGGCATAAGCTGGAGAGAGTCAGATGGCTGGGTATCCTGGGGACAGATGCTGGGACTGAGCAGTATTATTCCTGATCCCCTGTTTGCTGCGATAGAGCTGCTGCTCTCCTCCTCTCTGGCCTCACATCCCAGCAGGAGCCCTTGCAGCAGAGTCCTCGCCCTGCTTAGCCGCCTTTCCCACTCATTCTCTGCCGAGAGGACCACAGGCCCAGGAGCCAAAGGCCCCCACTTTCCTCAACTTTCCTGCCTCATTGTCTAGAGTTGCTCCCAGGCTCTGCTGGTAAACTTCTTCCAAAAAGCTCCTCTTTTATCTTTGTTGAGCTGGGGCTGATCAACTCAGATTTGTTTTTCCTGGTAGTTCAATGCCATCTCTGTTCTTCACAAACATTTTAAATTCAGTTCTACTGAGACCATTCCCTGTAGCCCAGAGTCACACTGTCCTTTCCCATCCTGATTTTTATATTGTAATCAAAATGAGATTTTGGGGTGGATGAAATAAATTTGTAGGACTACTTCTAGCCATCAATCATCTTCAAGAGAAAATCTCTAGAAATAAAGTTATGGTTAAAAAGATAAGAGTGGGAAGGAGAAGCACTTTGTGTAAACAGTTTAAGTGAAGTCAGATTTGACGTGACACAGTAGACACATAAAGGAGTGCATCTTCAGATATCTGACCCGTCACTACAATGAAACATCCTCACCTTTGACAGCGGAATGAGAAAATCCAATTTGTACGAAAGGATCACTCTGGTGAGCAGCACCACAAACACCACGTAGGCGGAGTTCTCAAAGTCTGTTAACTGAACCTAGACAAGCAGAAGCCCAGAAAAGTTACGGACCAATGACACCTGCTCCTCCCAGACCCAGGCCCCTCTGGGAATCACGTCATTCCCAAGCCCTCTCCTAACTCCCCTCTGGGTCTGGAAGCCCTCTGTCCACCTCTGTTCTCAGAAACCAGCCCTCCTTTGCTTTTGGACTTTCTTTTGATATATACATACTGGATTTGTATTGCCTTAGAACAAATTTAAGAGGCTTTTGACAGGAGTACCAGAGGGTGCCGAACAGTGGAAGAGTGCTTCTGAGTCAGTTCCTGCTCACGCCTAGCCAGGTCTTACCTCCATGGGTCGGAATTCTACTCTCCAGCCAATATCTGAGTTTGGAGGAGGGGGCTTAAATCTCATTGTTTGCCAATTTGTGGATTGAATATTCTATAATGAAAAAAGAGAATAAACCAAGATTTCCACAGATCCAAGGAAACAGTAAGATGATTCGATATTTAGTTAGAGAAGATGACCATTTATGGTCCATGCCAAATACTCTTTAACTTACAAATACAAAAAGGTGTAATAAAACTTTCTTGGAACGTGATCTTTTAAGAAAACAAAACAGCAAGTATTCATCAAAAGTCAGACATCCTGTCCTTGCAAGCCTCACCCCCATTCTTACTGTCTAACCCCACCAACTGGCAGTGTTTGAAGAGCCACAGGGCTGGCCTCTATGCCCACTCAGAGTTCTGGTAGCCGGGCTGCCATTCCAAGAGTCACTGGACACTTCTGACCTAGAATCCTGGACACTACAGTTGTCTCCTTTCCTCTGTGCTCCCCTCGGGTCCTGCGAATGCTACTGCTTCAGTGACCCCAGAGCCTGAGAAGGGCAGCTGTTTCTTAAAATGCTGACAGTTCTTTCTTAGCTCCAACCATCCTGGGAAGCTGATGGAAATCCTGGAAGGATCTCCTGTTTTGAGATTTTTAGATTGTATTTAGAAAGGTATACATGTAAATATCTACATATAAGGTGATATGACACTGAAAAAAACTGCTCGTGTTATGCTAGGCAAACAAGAGACAATATTGAACAAGGAAATTTAGAATCAGAGATAACCAGTTAAGCATCATAAGAGTACTTTTTAATTTAATTTTATTCTTTGAGACAGTCTTATTATGTCACCCTCGGTAGAGTGCTGTGGCATCACAGCTCACAGCAACCTCCAACTCTTGGGCTTAAGTGATTCTCTTGCCTCAGCCTCCCAAGTAGCTGGGACTACAGGTGCCCGCCCCTACGCCTGGCTAGCTTTTGTTGCAGTTGTCATTGTTGTTTAGCAGGCCCAGGCTGGGTTCGAACCCATCAGCCACGGTGTATGCGGCTGGCGCTCTAACTGACTTTGCTACAGGCACTGAGCCCGTAAGAGTACTTTAAACCGATTTTTAATTTTTCTTAGTTCTTTACTGTACTGGGTAATGAAAGGCATATGAGATTTCTACTGTTACCAATTCTTCACAGGTACAGAAAACTGCTTCTATCTTGGCTCATGGAAGGAAAGGCATTCAGGACAGAGTGATACCTCAAAGTGGTCAGACTCATTGGCATCATCCAGGTTTATCTTCTCTTCAAACAGAGTCAGTGGGTCTCTGATAAAGAGATGAGCAACATGCTGGGCCAGGAGATGGTCGATGCCTGCAAAGACAGATCACACGAGGACTCACTGCACAGCAGGAGGTAACACGCCACATCTAGGAAGTTTGAAGAAAGGGTGTGTAGACACTTAGGAGATGGCTGGTTTGTTTAGTATCTTCACCTCGCCCAGGATTTTATCCTAAGAACACTGGGGAAGTGTCAGAGTTTTATTCACTACTTACACAATGCCTGCGGGGGCACTGGTGTGGACCTAGGTACAGACCTCCAAAGTAAGTTCCTTTGGCTAAAAGTCAAGAAGATCTCACAAGTATTTGGAACTTGAAACTTTAGGAACAAGCAGCCTCATAAGAAAAGTTAGAGACTTCACACTAAAAATAGAAACCAGACCAGGAGTCAGCAAAAAAGTTTAAAAGAGCTTTGAAGAACTAAAGATGTACAAACAAACCTAGAAAAACGGAATGGAAGCTCACCTTCCTGCAACAGCTGTTCGTAGATTTCTTTATCTATGGTCAGATCGATGTCATTGTACTTCTCGCCACACTTAGATAAGTAGCTGTCTATTGAGTCATATCGGGATTTACTAATTCTATAGTTATTGTTCTTCAGTGGCTAAAATTTAAAAAAATATGAATAAATGCCATATAAAATGATCTGGAAAGCAACTAATGCCCCAACTAATTATATAAAATGTTACATATTTTTATATGTAACAATAATATACAAACCTCAACACAAGATACTGAAAAAAGTGAACCCTAGAAAGGATTAGGAAAAATTATATTTAAAAAAAATCTGAAGGCAATTTAAGTATTCTTTTCTTCTGATATAAGTATACCTTTTTTCTTTTTTTTTGGCCAGGGCTGGGTTTGAACCCGCCACCTCTGGCATATGGGACCAGCGCCCTACTCCTTGAGCCACAGGCACCGCCCCCTTTTTTCTTTTTAAAGCAGATTGTTCTCATACTTATAAAGGTAGGAAAATAAGAGGTTGAAAAGAAAAACCTTATACTATAAATGATAAACCTTATAATAAAAGGTTGCAAAGAAAAACCTTATAATATAAATGATCTATCCTTCAACGTTGACTTTAACTCAGAAAGTATGTTCAACAATTTATGTGTAATAACACAAAGATCAGAGTAGTAGTAGCAGTGTGGCCCAGGTTGAGACATCACCATCATTGGTGGGAGGTAGGGTGGGTCTTTTAAGAACACTATGTCCAGGACCCAGTCCTAGAGAGTCTTATTTGTCAGGTCTAGGATGAAGCCTGAATGTCTATTTTTAAGATCTTCATATGTGGTTGGGATGCACGCCCCTAGTGGGAGGAGTGGAGGCTTATAGTTCATTAAGTTCAACATGCAAACGAGATGTGCTAACCTACCCTTATTAGGCAAAGCCTAACCCTTAAAATGGAAAAAGAATCTGTTATTAAAAATTGCCCTTCAGCAGAAAGCATCATATACAAAACACTCATGTGGTGCCAAAAGCCTTTTGTAAAAACAGCCACCAGCACTGCCTCCCAAAGCATAGAATAATGGCATTAAGTTTCAAAGAAGACAAAACAAATAACGACATGATAAAATTAATGTCCCCCCCTCAAATCAATTCCCTACCCAGCCAAACCACTTTCCCCACATATCCACCCCAAAACACATGCTATGAAGTTAAAGACCAGAAACAAAGCCAGGTGTATGATGGCATCTCTTCCCATGTGTGACTAACCTACTGAAGATAAAAATTCAGAGGCAACTTTAAAATTCCAAGTAGGTACAATAGCTCCATTTTACCTGATTTAAAAGGGTTATTAAAGAAAAAAATCATTCCCACCTCCAGTCCTCTCTCCTCCCGAGTTCGATCATCTACAGATGCAGAAATCACTCCCCAGCGACAATCAATATCTGACACATATCCTCGGTAAAAAGGAGACGCAGCACTCAGAGCCATCTAAAAACAAACAGAAATCAGCTCCTGCAGATTCAGTGTCACATGCTGGAAAAAGCTCCAGTTATTTTTCTAGTCAAAAACAAGCAGTTTACGCAACCCACAGAGTTCATGTGTACCTGTGCTTCCTTGCTTATAGCAGAAGCATCAGAAACTACCCAAATCCTTGCAACTGATTCATTTAAATCATCATCTCTACAATGTGGGAACAACCCAAACAACAACTGCCTCTCCTAGGGAGAGAAAACGGCTACACTCAAACTTGACACTTAACACATAAATGTTTTATTAGCAACCGTAAACTTCTATAGCTTTCTTAGCTCTACGTCTGTAGATTTATATTTGTTTCCAAATGATGTCCTCACTGATATGATTTAAAACAGTATTCCCAGAAGACCAAAAATCACATTATAACAAAGATATTTGTACCAGAATGTTTATTGCAGCCCAATTCATAATTGCTAAGTCATGGAAAAAGCCCAAGTGCCCCTCGATCCATGAATGGATTAATAAATTGTGGTATATGTACACCATGGAATATTATGCAGCCTTCAAGAAAGATGGAGACTTTACCTCTTTCATGTTTACATGGATGGAACTGGAACATATTCTTCTTAGTAAAGTATCTCAAGAATGGAAGAAAAAGCATCCAATGTACTCAGCCCTACTATGAAACTGATTTATGGCTTTCGTATGAAAGCTATAACCCAGTTATAACCTAAGAATAGGGGGAAGGGGGAGGAGGGGAAGGGGAGAGGAGACAGAGGGGGGAGGGGGAGAAGTGAGGGGGGAGGGGGAGGGGAGGATGGATGGAAGGAGGGTGATTGGTGGGATTACACCTGTGGTGCATCTTACAAGAATACATGTGAAACTTAGTAAATGTAGAAAATAAATGTCTTAACACAATAACTAAGAAAATGCCAGGAAGGCTTTGTCAAGCAGTGTGATGTCAAACTGTGTATAAAACCAGTGTATGGTGCCTCATGATCACATTAATGTACACAGCTATGATTTAATAAAAAAAACAAAACAGCATATTATCAGCAAATTCTGCACATGCAATCTTATTTCCTACAAAGCAATATTCAAAATGAGATGCAATTTCTACTTACGACAATTGGACAGATGGTGGCCAACTGATCATAAAGGTATCTGGCCTCTGATATGCTGCAGGCTTGGAATGTCACCTGTTTAAGATTACAGGTTATTAACAACAAGGAAAAATCATCAGTGTGTTCCCCTAGCAGTGAAGTTGGAGGAGGAAGACGGCTGGGGAAGGCGGTCGGGGGCGAGGTCAGCCCTTCACTGGTGATAATGTTTAAAGCAGAGGTTTTGTTTCAAAGCTGTCTTCAGAGAATTTAATTAGAAAATGTTATTTAATCATTTTCCCCTACCTATAGACAACTAATATGTAACTGTGTTCCTAAGTGAAGTTAAAAAAGAAGTCAGGAAAGAAAACCAGGACAGCGATACACAATGAAATTCAGCAAAGCATTTCCTCTTCCACTGGCTTATTTCCTTCCACGACTTCCCATCCCTCCGCTTAGCTGAGGGGTTACATGAATTGTGTAATAAAAAGGATCTGGAGACGTTCACAATGGTTTCTGAAGTTCACTGGGGGCAAAATGGGAAACAGGTTGGAACAGGGCAAGTCCAGAGAGATGGGGACGCAGTTAAAACACTCTACCTGCCAAGGAAAAGGCCGAGAAGGGCCATGGAAAGAGGCACATCACAGCCAAAACAGCAGGTGCTGGTGACCAGCGAGGAGAGGGTGGTGTGGGGAAGGCACGCACTTAGGTTTTGGCTTAGGGTGTTCCAAAGACAAGCAGGAAGACGAGTTAAAGACAAAGAGGTAATGTGATGTGATGGCCATGACACCAAGGAAACAGATGACCAGGAGGCCTCCTAAGTGGCTGGGTCTTTGGGTTTGATACCCAGAAGAAAAATCTAGACTGTAGAAATATTTGGGGAATGGGCTCAGACATCACCCAGGAAGCCCACACAAGGGGGTAAGGGAGGCAGGACACTCAGGAGTTAGGCAGGGAAGAAGATCACATAATTTGGTCAGCACAAATCCTCTGCAACAAATTCCCAACAGAAACTAAAAAAACCACTTGCCTTTTTTGGGCGATTGAGGTAGAAGGGGCAAGGAATACAAATTGTGTTTGTTAGCATGTCTGTAGTAACTGCAAATTGGGAACAGTTTTAATTTCTTCTGTTACTACTATCAATAATGACAGTTTGAATTTAGCATTGGTTTGGAAATAACGTAAATGTTTAAGCCTGGAAATAATAGCAGCTGAGTGAATATGTTTACTGTTATAATCCCAGCCTGTTAGAATAGTTTTAGCTAGATCTCAACTTTGTGCTTTAACAGCTGACAACTTCTGTTGGTGATTCACAAGTTTACCTGCTCAATTATAATAGCATTTCGTGTCGGTGTGGAGACTATAGAAAATAATTATTTAGAAAGTTCAGTGTCCTGACCTTCCTATAATTCTCATGTTATTGCTTAAGTCGGCACTATATTTTAATTAACAGGTAATGATAATTAACTAGTCATTACAGATTAATTCAATATGGAGACTGTCAGACATCAAGGAATAGAAGTTTCAGAGGTTAACAGGGGTAAAGATTCAGAAGGACTGGCAATTAGGTCACTACTAACTCAAGGGTTGTTTCTGCAAATAGGTGGGAACTTGGACAGTCTGTGAGAAACTTGAAAAACCATGACCCCCCCCCAAACAAATTTATAAGACACTGGAATTAATACTTAAATGTTTCCCAACTGTTTCAACTGATAATTACTTTGATGGTATATTTCATAGTTTATTTAGGTCCTTGTTTTTTGATACTTTTAGGTATTTTAGTGTGTGTTTCTTTTGTATTTTGAGAGACAGGAGCTTGCTCTGTCACCTAGTGTGGTGGTGTCACCACCCTGCAGCCTGGGATTCCTGGGCTCAATTCCTCTTACCCCAGGCCTCCCAAAGTGCTAGGATTATAGGAGTGAGCCACCATGCCTGGCTGATTTTTGTTTTTTAATGATACTCTGAGAAGCATCTTTTCTTTCCGGTTTCTGACTGGCTTTCCTTACCTATCCAAATACACACTAGACAATAGGTGAATTCTGGAAAAGCTGACCCTAGAAAAGAATGCCTGTAAAAACTGCAATCGGAATTTAATACTTTCATTTACAACAACGAAGTGACTTATGTTCGACACATTCAGTAATTCGCTTTATTCTACATCTGAGAGCAAGCACCAAATCTAACAGGACATCATTGTGGATGATGGCTTTAATGGAAAGAAGTTCTTACAGCTTAAAAAAGTGTGACTTTATGAACAGCTGTGGCCCTGGTAGTCTTTTAAAGCATCACATAAAGAAGAGGCACAAGGCTGCTAGGAAACTGAGATGACAGGGCAAAAAAGAAGAACTAGGAAAACAAATGTTAGAAATCTAAAATACCTCATCTAAAACTTAGAACCAGTTTTGAAGTCAACACAATTTTCTCGGGGGAAAAAAACTATCAAAACATGTCATAAATTTACTGCTGAATAAATGATTCTTACAAAGTCCAAAAAGAGCCAAAAATTTGAATGTGGTTAAAATGCTTTCTGTTTTAGACAGTTTTCAGCTTTACTTTAGCATTTTCTAGTGTTCCACTTAAAGGAGAAACAAAGCAGGGATTTCCTTTTGGGGTGGTCGTGGAATTGGTCTCACTTGCTATACACTCAATGTTAAGGGGAGTACTCACAATGGGAAAAAGAAAACTTGATCCTAAAGCTATGACAAAGCTTAAATTGGATAGGAAATGGCTATCTACCATCAACAGGAGTGTTTATCTCCTCCCATTCGGACATAGTTATTTATCGACACAATGTTTCAAGGGAAAGAGTATCCTTTTGGAACTCTATTGGAGCAAAAAATGCCATCTTGGTTTAATATTAAACCAAGAAAAGGCAATCAGTACTCTAACGCACTTATACAATTTTAAAGCACTGTAAGTTCTAGAAATAGATCCCTTTAGAAATATTTGTAATTAAGATAGCAAAATAGATAATACATGAAAGTCAAAAGGTCTCTTTTCATGAAGTGTGACTGTAACTTACTGGCCTGTGCTTGTTTGGAAACAAACTACATGTTTTCTACTACGTGTGTGCCAAGAAAACAAAATTATCTTTGGCCATGTCATTTAAACACATTCATGGAAAAATCTGATGCTAGCATTCAATTTGGATTATACACAAACAGATCAGAGTGTGCATGTAGGTGTGCGTGTGTGGCAGCTGTGAGTAAGGAGGGGAGCGCTGGGTTCCTGGGCCTCTGTGTTGACAACGATCAGGCTGAGGGCCTCCCAGGGGCCAGGCTCTGTGCTGCTCTAGGGCCCTAAGGACTCTGCTTCCAATAGGACGGTGTAAAACCTCTGGATAATACCAAGCAGCTGCTCTTTCAATTTGAAAATTTACATTTTATGCAACTTCTATGCCTGCTCTAACAGGACTTTAATCGAGTTAAAACACATAACTCTGTTAAAGCCATGAGATAAATATTAGCTGAGAGTCAGACCTAGAAGGGGCCTTAATATAAACCCTTACATATATATTTTTTGAGACAGAGTCTCATTTTGTCACCCTCCGTAGAGTGCTATGGTGTCACAGCTCACAGCAACCTCAAACTCTTGGGCTCAAGTGATTCTCTTGTCTCAACCTCCTGAGTAGCTGGGACTACAGGTGCCCGCCACAATGCTTGGCTATTTTTAGAGACAGGGGTCTTGCTCTTGCTCAGGCTGGTATCGAACTCCTGAGCTCTGGCAATCTGCCTGCCTCCGCCTCCCAGTGCTGGGATTATAGAAAACCCTTCTTTTAACTAAAGAGAAAACTGAGCCAAGAACAGTGAAGGGCATTACCCAAACATCTGAGCCCAAACCCAGTCACAGGCCGGTGTGCTACCTGGTGAGTTCTGTGCTCTCCCACTGAGGTCCTAAGTAAGCCTGGGCACTATCACTGCCAGGGGCACCAGGAATTTAATCAGATCTAGGGTAAACAAGGAAAGGCTATTTTACCCCTTGTACAACTGAGCCAGGGGAAACACCAACGTAGGCTGCTGAAGATTTATTCCTTTATACTACTAGATGGCTTTGGACAAATATAAAAATTTAAAGTCAAAACAATCCTTGTCTTGGATTACAAAAATCACTGGAATATTTTCCATGAGAGCCCATTTCCAGAAATAAGAGATTGGAGCGATGTTGAACAACCTTGCCAGCCTGTCACTAGATGGCAGTAAAAAATAGGCACATGTTATAGAAAGAGCGTAAGAAAAAGGATCATGGAACATTCTGCATTTTAAGTTAATTAATAACCACAAGACAGTATACACCTTTATGGCAAACTGTAGATTCTGTAGAATTATGAGTCAAGATATAGCTTCCAATGAATTTACTAAAATAATTTCATGGTTTTTCAATCTGATTAAATTATGATTTTTAAAAGGAAAGCAGCACGCATAAAATGGATGAGGATGCTTCCCTCTTTGGCTGTCGGAAGCGCACCTGAAGACAGCAGTTGCCCATCCCAAATCCCATGGCATCCATGTAGATATGATCCGGCTGAGAAGCCTTTGCTGCCTCATCATCCTCAGGAAATGTTTCTATAAATGGAGATGGTGTGTTCTTGTCCTTAAAGACTGCATGAATTAAAAGACAAAAATAACACATTTGAGAATCAAATATTAAACTATTCAAGAGGGACCCCTCCCTGCCCACGCAGACTTACTTGGCACGTTGATGACCACCTTTTCTCCTCTCCTGTGTCGGATGTTCCTAGTTAGGGTACTAGAACAGAAAGGCAAATGGGATGATCGGTCGCCTAAGGGTCATCACGTCTTAAGAATATCACATACAAGTATATGGAACGAAATCATACCTCAAACCACTAATAATCCTCTAAGACAACTCTACAGAAAATGTGGCTCAAGATACTGTAAGGGAATTTTCTGAAAAAAGGTTTTGCATTAATATCAATTCTTTAGTCCTTACGAATGCTATTGTCTCCTGCTCCGCCCTGCTGTAATTTACCAAATCAAGTTGAGATGTCAAGGTCTGCCAGAGTCAGATTTCACCCTGTTTTTAACATTTCCCATTTTAACTCAAAAGTCCTTGGTCAAACTGTAGTACTCCCTTTCCCCAGACTTCTCTGGAGCCCCACCTGAAACCTTAGTTCGCACTCCCCTAATCTGCGTCTTCTACTTTAACTTATCCTGCAGACCCCAGCTGCCTAACCCAGAAGTTACACTGTGACCATTAAGCACTTGAAATCAGGCCAATCCTAATTAAAACACGCTGTGAGAGTAAAATACACACTCGATTTTGAATCTTAGTACAAATAAAAGAAAGCAAAATTTCTCAATTTAAAAATACTTATTATAAATTCCTCTACTATGAAGCCTGCCTGATCCCTCCGTCAGAAACATCCTTGCTCTCAGGAGGATCTCAGGTGTCACCACATTTGGACATATGCCATAATCTGTCTTTTCTTTCTTTTTTTTCCCCTGAGTCAGAGCCTCAAGCTGTCACCCTGGGTAGAGTGCTATGGCATCACAGCTCACAGCAACCTCCAACTCCTGGGCTTAAGCGATTCTCTTGCCTCAGCCTCCCAAGTAGCTGAGACTACAGGCGCCCGCCACAATGCCTGGCTATTTTTTGGTTGCAGCCCTCATTGTTGTTTGGTGGGCCCGGGCTGGATTCGAACCCGCCAGCTCAGGTGTATGTGGCTGTCGCCTTAGCCGCTTGAGCCACAGGCACCGAGCCTAATCTATCTTTTCTTGCAGCTGAATACTTTTATTTTCCTTTAAATCCATGACAACATTTGAAGTTGGAAACTGTGTCTATAAATCTTTGTCTGACAGACTTTGCATGTAGCACAAGTGCAGGCCTGTTAAAGGAATGAAAACCGTGAAGTCCCCTCGTTCCTGCTGCCAGCCCAGGGTGACGGATGAGCGAGCACCAAGGTACACAGCCCAGGGCAGACTGGTGAAGCCCTGAAGCAACTTAACACCTAAGAGTTGAACTATAAACTCACAGAAGTAGATGTGAGCAGAAGGAGAGAGAGCGCCTACACCAGCTGCGGGGCCAGTTTTACTTTCCGGTCCAGGTATATGGGGTGAGATGAGCAGGTAACTTAGGGGAAAGGTAGGGATAACTACAGGAAAGCGTCCCAAAGTAGTGTCTACATAACTAGAACTAGAAAAAATCTCATTAAGAAGAGAACATGGCTAGACGAATGACTTTAATACAACTTGGAAAATGAAACCAAGGCTGGACGCAAGGAACCGCCACCAGGCAGCCTTGAGGGTACTGAGCATGCGAGCAAGTGTAAGGAGCCTGATTTCTCTGGTTATTTATGAAAGGAGCCACAGTTTATCAAATGCTCAGAAAGGCTTCCCAGGCTGGAACACCATATTCTCAGAAGGAAGTGATCTGGGTGACAGGCTCCTGCATTTCAATAGGAAGCCATACTCACCTGAAGCGGGGGTGCTTGTTTATTGCTTCATCGGGGAAGAAGAGGGACTTGGAAGCTCCTCCTTCAACTGGGTTGGGTTTGTACTCAGGCGTTGTGAACCCAGGACAGCCTAATCTACAACAAATTGAAGAACTAAGTAGATGGGATTTGTTTTCAAGAATAAATCGTGTGTAGTTTTGCCACAATTGCACCTGGTAAGAACACCTCACTTCTAGTCTTCCCTTTTCAGGGGGAAAACAAATGTCCTGTAAGGACTGTGCCCTTCTGCGCCACGCCCTGCACTCACGGACATCACCTTGCTCAGTGGGATCTGTTGTGATCCCAGCCCATTCCTGACTTTACCAGAGTCCCACTCACCATCCAGAGCATTTACTTTGGTCCTCCCCATCTCATCTAACAGGAAGGCCTGCCAGCACAGAAGTCACTTCCCCAGGTCGCATCAGTTGTCAGGGGTTGTACACGTCCCTCCCCGCAGCTTCTGAGGCATCCTTGTCCTCATTTACCAGCGCTATTTTCTTTTCACTGCACCACACTGCCCCCCACCTCCTGCCAGGCTTTGTTGAACTCTGGAAGGGGCCTTTGTTTTTTGCCTCCACCAGAGATCTCCCTAAGTCTGAAACCCAACCCTATTATCTCATTTGACCTAAAGAGCTCCGATTCCAACCCAGAAAATGAAGCTCCATCTTTATTCTACGTGTAAGGCTCAAATTCCACTTCACCTGCAGTGACGCCGCTGGTTTTTCCAAGTTAGGGATTTAAAAATCAAGGTTAAGTGTGCTGTGAGAGAGGACGAAGATTAACAAAGTTAGTGAAAAGAAACCAAGGGAGGCTCTTGTCAGGGTTTTAGATCAGTGGTAGGAGACTTTCGGCTTGGGGGCCAAGACTAGCGCATGCCTTATTTTTAACCTCTACCTTTCATAAAATAAAGCGCCAGTTGGCTGCCCACATCCACCTTGAAACAAGTTGCTGATCCTATCTGGAAAACAGTTCCGAGCAATAAGTGCTCTTGAGAATTCATGCAATTACGTGCATTTACAATGAACCTGCAAACCTTAGGAAAAGCCCATTAGTTGAGTAACAAACTTGAATCTGAAGGATCCCTGCTAATTAAAATCAGGTGAGAGGAAGAGCGACCTCGAACACGTTGGTGTGGAAGGGAGAAGGAAGAGGAAGAACCGGCTCTCCAGACAGCCACAGCCCGGCTTTCTTCCAGACCAGTGCGCTCCAACAGAACCTTCTGCAATAACAGACATTAACACGTGCACTGTCCACACCAGCGTGGCAGTGGCCAACCTCATGGGGCTACTGAGCACCTGAAATGAGGCTAGTGTGACTGAGGAACTAAATTTTCATTTTATGTAACTAAAAATTGAACAGTCTCCTGGCCAGTGTTTTGAACTACAGTTCCATACTATAGAGCTCTGCCTCTTTACAGAGAAAAACCCCTTGTTTACACTTATGACTGGAGTACGCCCTTATCATTTACTGTACATGCAAGCAGAGGCCTCTAACCACAAAACAATAATTGTTCTTATTTTGTTTACAAGTCTAAAAATATCCTCCCATCCTAACACATGCAGCTAGGCTTTACAATTATAGGTTTTTAGAATAAAACTTATTCCAGTTTGATAATGACATAAGTAACTCAAAAAAGAAAAACAAACAACTATTCCATATAAAGCCATTCTCCATTAAGAAAAGAGACACATTAGGTTGAACCAAAAACTTTGTGACCCAGAAAGAACTACCACTGTCTATCAATACTACACATCCCTAAATTTAAAAATATAAAACAGTTCTGGTGTTACAAACTCTTTTTTTAATTTGCTAAAGGAAATACAACTTTCTTAATGTTAAGGAGAAAAAAATGTAAGATATTAAATTTTCCAGTTGACTAGAAGTTGTCACATACCATCTTGTAACCTACTTCTCGGCCTCTCTTGGTATTCTAAGGTTTTCAGGACAATCACTAGAGCAGCAGCCTCGAAGTCTCCTCCCCCCTGGCTGGTCTGCTGGTTTTGCCTTTTGATCCCTCCACCCGCCCACATGCAGGCCGCCCTTGCCTCCTGAGTGGGTCACTCACCTATCTCCTAGAAAGCTGGGTACCTATCACATGGCCATGCTCACACTATAGTTCAGGTGAGGGCAGTGAAGCACAAATGGGATGCTATCCAACCAATCTAGCCTTCCCAAGGCCTCTGACTGCTTGTAGGATGACACCAATATTCCTTCCCCTTAGATTGGCCAGCTTGTGTTCTAGTACCATGAAGGCTCCTGCTCGCCTGGCTCATCCTAGGACTTCTGTGTACACTGTTCCCCCTTTCCCAGACATTCCTCTCCTCACTGTTCCTGCTCCAGCCTCCTAAAACCCTGGACATCACTCCCATCACCTGTCTGCCATGCCCCAGAGTGCTCCAGGCAGCCACCACCCACTGACAAGCTGGCATGCAATTTAGCTTTCAGCTCTACCATGATAGAGCCTATTAAATGTGGTGTATATAGTATATGTAAAGTATGAGGATTGTGGGGTGAAATGCTCAGGTTACAATCTGCTTTCTTTCTAAGTTACAGCTTTAACACGTATGTCTGCTGGGGCCATGTTAATAATATAGGCACTAACCTTGGAAATGAAGTTATTGTGCAAAGGGCCTGATTTTCTTCTAATATAGAAGTGGCCTCCTTCCGGCGTTTTCTCATGTTGGCCTCAACTGTGTTGAATTCAGACATTGTTCCTCCATAGGGCTGCCCAGGCGTCCCTTCAATCATGTAACTCCCATACTCTGGTCTCCAGAGAGTAGGATGGCTATCGGCAAGAAACAATTCAGTTCCATTGTTTGAAGTTTTTAAGGTTGTTAAAAAAAGTTTAGAAACCATTAGGTATAAACAAAGCTAAGAATTCAGTCACAATTCCCAGTAGTATTATTTTCCATAGCTTTTCTTCTATATAAGGGTTAATAAGTATTGGGTCCAAAATATTTGTAAGTAACTGAAAATGCACACAGGGGGCTCACTGTCCAGCACAAGCCAGACAGACCACGCTGCAGGGAAGGAGAGGCGGCCTATGGATGCCCAGACCGAAATGCAGCTTCCCTAAAAGTAGTGAGTGGAAAATGAAGCAGAGAAGACATACCCTCCTCCTTCCCTTCCTCTGGTTAAATAAATATTTAAAAAACATCCTACTGGCCAAACAAAACCCATCTGCAAGTTTTATTATGCAATATGGTTTTTGATTCCAGTCAAACTTTGGCAATGTGTATTTTTTTCCTCCAGAAAAATGCTTAATAGTAAACAAGTGTTGAATATAGTTTGCTGTACAAAGTACCTTAATATATTAATGTATCTGATTTAGCACCTTAGGGAATTCTCATCTCTACAGGAAGGAAGCTGAGGCATAGAAAGGATAAGAAACTTCCTGAGGTTATTCGGCTGTTAAGTAGAAGAAGGTTTAAAACCCAGGCAACCTGGAATAAAAGCCTGCAGTCTCCTGCCTCCCACAAATCTGAGAAAAGACTATGTCCTAGTAGCTCTCACACTCTCAAACAAGCCTTTGGCACAGCAGCTTACTGTGGGTTTGTCCTTTCCCCCTTCTCTTGTAGAGTCTCAAGAACTTCCCCTCCAGACAGGAGCAATTGGACTTTCTTATTTTCATGATCAAAAGATACCAACATGTACTCCACCTATTGAAAATGAAAGTGAGAAAAGGTAAATAAATGAGGTATACAGGAGGAAAAAACAACAACAACAATGAAAGTGAGAAAGGTTAACATTCTTTCAGATTTGAACTCAGTGTAAATCTTTAGGAGAAAAAGGCAGGAAGACGTGAAGGCTGGAAAGGATCCCCAGTAATTCAAGGCAGCCGTGTGTTCACGCTACAGCATGTGAGAAGGGTCCGTCTGCGTAACACAGAAACCTGTAGAGGATAGTGAGTCAATAGCGGCACTGTTTGAGGACAAGAACTCCTATTCTTCTATCTTTTCATTCCCCTGGTCTATTTACTATTCTATAGAAAGGTCAAGATAACCATTTTTACCAAATGTACTTTCAGATGGGTTTCAAGCTAAATTTCTGTAAACTGCAATCATAGAGGAAAAAGTTCCCTTTTAAAATTTACTATGTACTCAATTGCCTTATTATAAGTTTAAGAAAGTGGTTACTGGACATTTCTGTCACGGCAGATTATTAACTTGCTGGCAGATTTTTCCCCCCTCACAGTATTTATTTACGCATACCAATACACATACAAGTCTAGAAGTTCTAAAGGATGTCAACGGTCTTACTCTGCAAGATGAGATCATACAGTTTTTAAAATTCATATTTTCTAATTTTGTATAATACTACCTTCATAATAGTTTTTTTTTCTTTTTTTGAGACAGAGTCTCACTTTGTCACCCTCTGTAGAGTGCCTTAGCATCATAGCTCACAGTAACCTCAAATTCTTGGGCTCAAGCCATCCTCTTGCCTCAGCCTCCCAAGTAGCTTGGACTACAGGAGCCCACCACAATCCACCCACTTCGGCCTCCCAGAGTGCTAGGATTACAAGGGTGAGCCACCGTTCCTGGCCCCAAATACCTAAAACAAAGTTTTTGTTCTCCCCAACCAGTTTCTTTATGTATTTATTAGTATTTATATTTTTTGGTAGTAAGAACATTTAACATGAGATCTACTCGCTTAACAAATTTTAAAGCACATTAAATTCTAGAGATTTTCTGTAAAATGTAGTACCTATAGTTAATAATACCATGTTGTACACTTTCGCAGTGTATGAAAAGGATGTGAATTTTCTGAGATCTGTAATTTTTATTATATATTTTTCAGCTCTGGGGTTCCCCTTAAAACAAAGCTTTTAACTTAAAAATCTTATTATTCCTTTTCTTTAGTATCTTTTTTTTTTGTAGAGACAGAGTCTCACTTCATGGCCCTCGGTAGAGTGCCGTGGCCTCACACAGCTCACAGCAACCTCCAACTCCTGGGCTTAAGCGATTCTCTTGCCTCAGCCTCCCGAGTAGCTGGGACTACAGGCACCCGCCACAACGCCCGGCTATTTTTTGGTTGCAGTTTGGCCGGGGCCGGGTTTGAACCCGCCACCCTCGGTATATGGGGCCGGCGCCTTACCTACTGAGCCACAGGCGCTGCCCAGTATCTTTTTTCTTACTCTATTTTTTTAATTTCAGATTAATAGAAGGGTACACACGATTATGTTACATTGTTTACATTTGTAAAGTCCGAGTTGTAGTGATTTCCTTCACCCAGGAAGTGTGATGGCAGATTTTGTAATCATTCTCAGTACAAGTTCCACTTTTGAAGAGTTAAACTATAATCATAAATAAATATATCAATCTGAAGAAGATACTTCAGGGGTTTCAACAGTTTGATTTTGGTTTGTTACAAATAATTTAAAACTTCTCCACTCTGAAGTCATATAAAATTAACAATGTAAGGTACACCATGCATTTATAAGAATACCTGACGTTGGAATTTTGGATAAAAATAAAGAGTTAAATGCCAAAGTAAGACTCTTCCAGGCAGAGTACAACTAGAACCTGCTTCTCTTTCCCCTGGAATTGCATGCTTCAAATCACGACAGTTGGCGTGAATAGTTAAGATGATGAGTCTTAATGTGCGATTGAAATAAAACCACCATTTCCTAGCCGGGCGTTGTGGTGGGTGCCTGTAATCCCAGCTACTTGGGAGGCTGAGGCAAGAGAATCGCTTAAGCCCAGGAATTGGAGGTTGCTGTGAGCTGTGTGAGGCCACGGCACTCTACCGAGGGCCATAAAGTGAGACTCTGTCTCTACAAAAAAAAAAATAAATAAATAAAACCACCATTTCCTACCGGCAAGTGAAAGGCATAGAACTGGATTATTCAGGCAAACACTTGAAAACACCCTTTACACAAGTCACCAAGACAGTTACTCTAGAGCAGAGGTGGCAAACTGATGTCCCACAAGGCAAACCAGTCTGGTGTACCTCCTGGCTTCCATCAGTAGTTTAAAAAGCGGAGGGACATGTAACAGTATATCCAGCATCTGATATGTCACCTGGAAATCCAGATTCTCACACTTAAAAACATCCAGAAGCCCAGCAGCACCGGGCCTGTCTCTGCTGGCGGGGGCTGCTCTCTTTGGGGGTACATTCTATTTCCTGATTTGTGTGTAGCTGACCTATCTGGTCCTGGAAGGCACGTGGGCCAGCCATCGCATCACACAGAAATGGTAATCTGTAAGAGGATGTTTTGTTCTTTGGCTAAGAGGAAAAAATGTTAGTAACCACAGGAAATCGCTCAGCAGTTTAAACAAAAAAGAAAATTGTCAATTAACTCTTAATAGTTGTCTTAGTTGTCTTATCTGATGAGTTTAGGTTCCCTTCAGAATTTTTCAGTTCAAGAAATGGGCAAGACCCCTTGATTTAGGTACAGGAAGCTGAAATGTGACATTTGTCCCTGCACGATCACTAATTGTCAAGGGCTGCCAACTGTAGGCTGCAGACCCCCGATGGCTGGAAAGCACGGAGGGACCCACCAATACTGCTGAACAGCCACAACTATGCAACAGGAAACTAAGTTTCAGGGTCGATACATGAAAAGATCTAAGTTGTATATGAGAAACAAGTTTACGTTTAAGTGAGCATAATGAGAAAGGGTGTATTTTCATACATGGATCCTGACCTTAAAACCCAGCATACGAAAGTAGACATGATTGCCAATTTGACAGGGGGGCAAAGAGGCTCAGAGAAGCTGAGTAAACTACCCAAGGCCACTAGTGTCTCCCAGGGATCTGAAGCCAGTGCTACCTGACCTCAAGGCCCAGCACACCTTGCTACCAGGAATACAGAGGATGCCAATCTTGGTAAGAGATGTCAAGCTTTTTATGAAAGTGTTATAAGCTACACAACAAGGTAGGAAAAGGTTATAATACTGCCCAGAAATATCTCAAGTTGATTATGCCTCAATTTTATGAAGTGGGCCTAAAATACTATAGCATAGAAATTGAAATGTAACCTATAGTTACATTTATAACTATTGGTTATATTTGTTTTGCACCATAGATTAAACAGATGAATTGACCCATTTCTTAGACCCGGGGCAGAGCCCACTTGCTCTGTGTAGCATTTCTAACTCTCCCAGCCAGAAGGAATCTGTATCCTTCACTCGTGAACTTCAACACATCTGCCTGGCATCATATGCTACCAGTTACCTTCTTAACTAGTACCATGCTCCCTAAAGAAAGACAAGGACATACTCCTAGTTCAGTGGGTCTGTATCATTTATCTATTACCAAAAGAGCAATGATGTTTGCACCAGTTATGCAAGCTAAAATTCAACAACTTTGGTTAGTTTCAACTTAATTTTGAAAAAAATCGAAATCCTCTGTTTCCAAATTTACTTTTAGCCTACAAGTTTCAAGCAAGAGTAAGGCAAAAGAACAAAAAGCTCAAATTCATTATGAATTTTACGTATCGGCCAAATGGACGACATTTAAAATGTTAACAAACCGAACTCTTAAACAATCGCTCCATGATTATCATTAAGCAAATTAAACAAAAACATAGAATATTTACCAAATGAAAGGGTAAAAGGGGGGAAGTGAGACTTACTTTTCAACTGGAAGTCATAAGAATTTACTGAATGTTTTTCAAATTCAAATTCAAGGCCTTCTGAAGTCCTGATCCTCTATAATCACCCTGATCTTTCTCTATCACCCTCAAAGTAGTTCTTTGACCACTTAGCTTTGTTACCCTGTTACCTCAATACATTTAAATTTATTTCTAATTCTAGTTCACACTGATGATTAAATCTATAAAAGCCACACCACAGCTGAGATGGAGTTTGGTTCAGTAACCTAGATGATACAAGATTATGAAAAGGGAGACATTAAGACAGTGCTTTCCCACTCTAAAACATCTAAAGCCACAAGGATTTATTTTATGATTTCTGGATTTGTCCTCATCATAAACTTCCTTTTTGCATCCAAAGGATGAGAGGAACGAATTTAAAGAGAAAATAAAACAGAGGCCCTTCTGTACTACAACACTGATCCCAAGGATTAAATTGTACTTACTTCCTAACCTTGACCAGCATCTAGGCTATAAACCTAGAATCCCAGCAACATCTCTTTTGTACATGGTACAGACCCAATCTGAAAGTATATAGCCAAAGAGCATTATAAACGGGTTACACAGCAACCAATTCAAATTCGCATACCATCTTGGAAATAGGAAAAAACCCCACTGGGCTCTATTCTCCACAATACACAGGTCAAAACTCACCAGATGTGACTTTGGGACAGTATTAATTGGCACCCATTAGTTATCCTTTTAAATGAGGGAGAACAGGCCGAAGAAAAATACCCAACCATTTTGCAAGACACTCATTTTAAATATACACTACTGCTCCTACAAAAGAAAATTACAATCCCTTAGATTTTCATCATAAAAGGCTAGATTTGGTTTGGCGCCTGTGGCTCAAGGAGTAGGGCGCAGGCCCCATGTACTGAAGGTGCTGGGTTCAAGCCCAGCCCCGGCCCAAACTGGAAAAAAAAAAAAAAAAAAAAAAAAAATAAATAAATAAAAGGCTAGATTTTATCCTACTAGAATAAAAGTCACTAATAGTCCTGAGCCGCCGAATCAAGGACAAAAACATATATAAAAGACTAGAATGAAAGTCACTAATATCTCAGAGCTGCTAAGTCAAGGGCAAACTCAATTATGTACTTTGCCTTATGCGTTATATAGTGTTGCTAGGCACAGCCTGGACATAATCCTCAAGTCGTTTAATGCAGGTTTAAACAGGGCGAGGTACTTTATGTTCATCTGAAATCAGGCCAATAAAAACAAAAGTATCTCAACTGAAGGTGATGTGAGTACTCAGTACAATGCTAAATGCAGAATAGACAGCAAAATACCTGTGGCACTAAGGTTTAAGTAACAGTTAACATTAGCTCACATATTTAGGATTTGTGTTAAGTCTTTAGATGGCATTTACCACTAGCGTAAAACAAATTTTCATTTGTTTTGAACATTTTGATAACTTACCTTAGCAGTAAGAGTCTCAGGGAGCTCAGAATTTGAGAAATAGTTGACATTTTGTGAAATACCAATTTAATTTCTACTACCTTGTGGTAAAAAGTGCTAGAGACAATCTAGTTCTGTAAGGATCAGAGCAGTTATAGGCAGTTCTCCATTTAGGGGGAGGAGTTGTATTTTGAGAAAGTTCCTTTGTCAGTTTCCACGTAAATCAGAACGAAAGCATTTCAGCTCCCAGAAGTATGTAAGCCATCACATACCTGACCTCTGGAGAGAAGGAACCTGTCACCAAGTCCTGGAGGGGCAATGGCCTGTAAGGTCTTTAACATTCCTCCGAGAAGGTAGCCCGAGGACGCTCCCCTTCTCATGAGCTAGGGGGCATCTGTATGCAGGTTGTCAGAACAAAGGGGGCAAGGCTGTGAAGGGCTCCACGTGACTCAGGCGGGAGAGTGACCATGCAGCCCCCACTGGAGTTTGGGGTTCATGGCCAGCTCCTCTGTTCCACTGTCGGCTCTCTTACACTGGCCCAAGCAGTAATTCAATCTTGTTTGTTAGAACCACCTGCTGCTTCTCAGAGACCCAGTTTCCTCCTGACACTAACTCCTAAACAAGCCTACAAACTATTTTGACAGTTACTGCTCTAGCCAAGTTGATGACTTCTCAGTGCCAAAACACTGAAAGACCTGGCTCCCGTTCTCACCCGTGTGCTGTCACTGTAGTGGCAGCCGATAACATCCTAAAGCTCAATTATCTGGGTAAGTGCTCAAAATGACCATACAGAGATGTGCATGTGTACTACAGCAGGGTCCAAGATCCAGCCCGGGAGCTCTGGAGACTTCCCAGAGGAAACACCACGTAATGTAAGTGGATTCCCGGAAGGGGGACCGGCTGGGCAGATGTGAGGGTCTAAGAATCCTTAAATATGTGCACAACCTCCACTCCTCCCCCGGGACGCTGGACCGCTGACTGCAGCACGATCACCTGTCTGGCCTGGCAGAGATGCAGATCAACTGGGCTGCCCTCCATAGGCCAAGCCACAATAGCTAGGCATAGAAGGCTATAAGCTGTTTAAAAGTTAGGGATTGTGCCTTCTGCCCAGAACACCGTTTGCTCACACAGCAAAACATGAGCAAACAATACTTTGTGAGCACCTCAACCATGGAATTGGATGGCTTCTGCGTCCCTATCGAGCAGGGCACCTAAAGCTGAGCATCTATAGAGGTGCTCGCCATAGTGAGGAGCCGTCATCTCAATCAGCCACACAGAGAAGGCCTGAGCGACAAGACCAAAAGAGCTGCTGCACTTAAAATAGCAGAAAATTCAAAAGGCATTTCTAATTCAGATGTAACGAGATTTGGCATGGCTCCAGAATTTGGTTTAAGGTAGCCTCTTACATTAGACATCACAAATAACAAAATCACTGTTTTACGAGGTAAGCTTTGAGTCCTTTTGGGGGACCAGCAAGTACAAAGTATCAACTAATACTTTTGTATTAGTGTGCACTTTTTTGTATATGATCTATTATATATGGTGATATTTTAAACTGGTGACTGTTGATATGTTAAAATTAAACCACCCTATGTCTTGAAAAGATAATATTTTAGAATGAACTGCCAAAACATTATCAACTTCTTAAAACATTTCATGTATTTTGAGGAAATAGGCCCCCACTCCTTTAACTCTGAAATGCCAATTCATACCACAGCATTACATGATACATTCTAGGGGAAGTTTACACTTTTAGAAACCAAAATAAATGTGGCCTTGCCCTGACCTGTTCTGCTGGCATCCTAGATTACGACTCTGGCTTACAGAGCAGGTTGCCTTTCATTCATAATGTATTAATTTCAACCTTAACACTGTATTAAAAATATAAATTTCCCATAGAATTCAGCAGAGCACTTTCCTTGACATTATCTTGCCTCACACAGAGAAAACATTCTTCACATGCCTAGTTTAGTGATATGAGGCCCAAATGAAAAACTTTAAGACTTTAAAAGAAAATGAGAGTTGCAGGAAAAATTGTGCATGTCATGAAGAGGGAAAATTAAAGGAAAGAAGGAAATCGTGTCCACTGTGCCTACATACCCAATAGGCACATGTGACTATTAAACCCAAGAGAAATCTGAACACGATTATTCATTTCTGTTGTCACAAAGGAAATCCTTGAATAAAGATCTGCTTTTTTTATGCCCTCAATGTCCAGACAATGTCTCAGATGGCATGAGACATTGTTTTCTGGGCCTCTGAATGATTTGGCTGATTTTAGAAAATCATACCACCACACTTCAGGCACATGTTGGTTTTAATTTTCTGACAATAGTAGAGACCGTTAAGGAACTCCTACATTTGGTCTGAACCAAATTCAGCAAAACTGAACCGGTTTGCTTATACAAATTAACATCAGAAAACACAGCCCAAGTTACTCACCTGCTGTGGCTACCAACAGAGCACCGGCCCCTCTGTAATTCAGAAACCTAACCCAGAACATATTTCCTCTTCAAGGAACAATATTGTCAATATCAGTAGTAGCTTGTGGGTTCTAAAGACAAGTGAATTCTTTGGCTCTTTCCTGAGACTATGCTCCCCCCGCCCCCCAGTCCCAACCACCACGTGGCTGGCAAGAGGGCATCCTGGTCCCAGACAGGGGCTGCTTTGGATCAATTGCTCTGCAGTGGCCAGAGCTGGAGAGGAGCTGGGGTGCTGTAGGGAGGGAGGCCTATGGGGGAATCTGCAGCAGCTCCCCAAGTGTAAAGGAGTTCAGGGCTATACCATGGGAGCATGACCGTTCCTAGAGAGAACATGCACCCTCTCTGGGCGGCACCCAGCTTAGCACTCGATGCATGTCCAGGGTGAGCAAGCAAGCAAGCATATTCCCTTCTAAGGTATAAATCAGGTCATCTTAAATTCAAGGACTACTGATGAGAAATATGAGAAATTCAGGAATTTAACTCAGAGCAACTGGTACTACACTAACCAATCCAACAAGCGATCTAATGCCAAACAGAAAAATTCTAACTTCAAAGTGACTTCTGTGCTCAGAAGGGACCACCTATGCCCTCGTTGACAAGACGACAATGCTTCAAGCCCCAAGTTTAATGCCATTCCACCATCGTAAGCATTTGCACACAGATGCTCTTTCATTAGGCTCCAATTCAGGGGTTATACCTGATCTCATCAACAAAGTAATTCTAACCTCCAAGATTTGGAAGACTCAGACTCTTGTGAATACAAACTCCTTCTCTGCCATATTTGAGATTCAGGTAAAGGACGTAAATCTCAGAGATCAGTGGAAACCCCTGACTTGGGCTCTGACTCTGGTCTGCTACCTGCTACCCTGGGAGGAGGTTGGCACAGGCTGCATAACTATCAGATGAGGTCAGCCCGATTTCCCTATAAAGGGCTGGTCCTGCATCTATCTGCATTTTCACAAGGCTCGCTGGCCAGCAGATTAGCTGGGAAGGCCATGGTCACATTACTAAACTTATTAGCATTTGTCCTGCGGACTGAGAAATTTACCCAACATATTCAATGGTGTCATTCTGAAAGAGTGCTGCCATTTCACTAGAAAAGAATTACTGGCTATCTGGTACCAAAAAACTGCTTACACCTGCATCTGTGGCTCTAAGATATATTTACACGTTAAAAAAAAAAGAGCCCACTTCCTGCATGACCGCCATCCCTTCCTCTGTTCCTCCATCTTTCCTCTCCAGCTTCAATCTCACCTCCAGGTGGAACCCATTAAATTTGTCACAGAACTTGTTTCCTTCTGCCCATTTGGATGGCAGTACGTGGGGGAGCAAAGTTCTGGCTTTCCAGTCAATCACTTTTAGTCTCCTTGGTGCTTCACTTTCTCTCTTTTGTAAAATGGGGGTAATAAGCCGGCCTCGCAGGGTCACTAGGGAAGGATTACATGAAACAATGTCAAGTGCCTAAAACAGTATTAAGTTCACAGTGCCACTCAAGTGTTAGTGGCTACGATTTTCTAGCTCAAGGGCAGTGATACATTGAGGCAGAAAAATAAGTCTTTTAAGTGTTCCCCAAAAGCTGGTTAACCTGTTAGTGGGCCATGGTGGCTTGTTATAAACATTACAAAACATGTCAATAGACTAGAACAGAAATATCAGACTATGTCGCTCATGCGAAGGGAAGTACTATTTGCTGAAAATATTGTTGACACAGCTCTGATTTTAAGGTACAGAAGTGAAAGCTAATAATATGGAAGGCTGTCGGACTCTGCAACCAGGCAGACAAGGATCCTTCATTCACCAAGAAGGCCAAATCACTCTCTTCCTTGAAACTCTTAAATGGCTCACACTTGGCAAAAAAAATGCAGCACCTCTCCCCAAGAGCATTAGGGTTAATTTTCTCAGCCTCTTCCATTTCACTCCCCCCCCCCACACACCATGCTTGCAGTCACACTGGACTTTTTCTGTTTCTCCAACCACCACTTCAGAGCCTTTCAAACACTTCTGTTCCTCCTGCCTGAAAGATTTTCCCTCAGCCCTCCAAGGAGCTGGCTCTAGCGAATCTTGACTCAAGTGACACCTCTTCAGAGGGACCTTTGCTGACCCCCTAAAACTGGGACCCCCTGCCACTTCCCACCCCCACAAGGCACCACCCACACCGGTACTTCCCGGAGATGTGCAAGGTGATTACGCTGCCCAAAGCAGTTTTAATTTTCCCCAATTATAGCCGCCAGAATATGTTTTAGTCCCAAGGCCTCAGTTTCATCATTTGTAAAATAAGAGAAAAACAAATGTCTCTTCCAGATCTAAATTACTGTTTCTGTAATTAATGTCTCCCAGAAATCCCTTTAGCGTATGAAGATCTGTTTTTCTTCTACCCTTACCAAATACTTTGCCCTGCCAGGAAGGCGATTTTATTCAAGTGAATTGTCTTGTTGCCCCAAGCTTACTCCTTGGTGTGCACTCTTATAAAGCTTTAGGTATGATCCAGTGGAAATCTTTCTAAAATTGATCCCATCTCCTCTTCTGCTCTCAGAAGGAAGACACCGCACATATTTTCACTTGTTATCAGGGCTTCAGACTTTATTAGCAATTTCATTTCTTTAACTACATTTACAACAGAACAAGGTCCCTCTCATTTCTGCCTCAACTGATTTCTTGCAGTTCATCCTGAGTTGAGAAACCGAGTGAGCAAGCTCAGGACTGTGTCTGAGTCCGTGATCTCTGATATGGGCCGAGATATGCTTCTAGTAGTAAAGTGCATGAACTCTGTGCTTAGACGACTTTTGTTTACCTCCTAGTTCTCCGTCTATTTCAGTAGTGGAGCCAACAAATCCTAACTCCTGGACACAACACAACAATGGCAGGCCAGAGAATTACTCTGGTTAGCCCTGGCTGAGCTGCTGAAAAGTGTGTTAGAAAGTCACACAGCTTCTTGGTGCCTGGTTTGGGTCAATAAGTGAACATTCAGAGAGGGAAATGAAGGAGCACACCCAAATAACCTCAGAGGCTTACTAGAAAATGTAATTTATAAAGATTTTAGAAGATACTTTCTAGCACAGTCCCGAACTCTCACAAGCACTTTAGAGACGTGCCAGTCAGCTTTTACAGGTCCGTCAAGACCTTTGTCTCTGTGACGCTCTGGACACCCAGCTGTGAACTCTGTGGTAGACTCACAGCCCAGATTTTTACTAGTTTCTAGGAAAAAGGTCATGGAGTCTCTCATTTTAGGGTTCTGTTTCCATTCTGCTAAATCAGCATCCAGTTCATAAAGAAAGGAGTTAACTAAATCCAAAGGAAGAAAGAAAGAATCTGGGGGAGGGGACAAAGGGCAGTGGGTCTGTATGAACATTTATGTAATTAGGAACATCTGTTTGGGGGACTCCTTTGTACTCTTATTGTGTAAATAAATTCAACTACCAAATCCTAACCATCACAGACACAAAAACCTAATGCAGGAAGTTCTCTAAAGATCATCTGACAGAACAGAGCCTCAGCCATGTGACACAGCAACCCAGATAGCCAAGTCTCCCAGGTCCTGAGAAGGTGGATCAAAAATGGACTCCCCAGGCTAGAAATCTGAGCTTCATTACTTCCTCACATTTAAACAACGCTTGAGAAACGTAACCATTAAGTGGAGATTAAAGGTTGTCATCGTAACACATTCCATCCCTTTCACTCGGCGTCACTACACAACAGGGATAAGTTAGTAGCACAGAGACGCTACCTAAGTGACGATCCAAACTCACACGCCATCCCTGCCCGAGCCTATTTCCTTCTGAAAATTATAATCAAGATTTCAAGTGTCACATGAGCTGTAAAAACATGCATAGGCTCTATGGCATTCATTTCGGTTAGAAACCACTTTTTGCTCTCTTCCCGAGTCCTTATGACATTCAAGATAGGCCACTGCCAGAGCTCCAGGGCCTGCCTGACTGCACGGCCAGTGGCTTGGCTTCAGTCGTCCTTCTGCCTCCAGGAAGCCACCGTCCTTCCTGCACACAGCAATCTTACGCACCTCTCATGCTAAATTTCTAAAAACCTAGTATGTGTGGCTTTCTAATTAGATAACTTTTTCAGTTGCCAATAAAGTATGTATCTCAAAGAAAATGTTAAAACCCAGAAGGTGACAGCTGGAGAAAATGAATTCTACTGTTTCTTGTATACACTAACTGATTTTCAAAAGCTGTGTGAAATCGAAAGCATTCTGAAGCAGTTAAAAATGAATTGATAACATATATATAAGGATGCAATTCAAAAAACAAATGGTCGAGTTTCTCGGTTAGTCTTCTAGATAAGGAAATTGTGGTCTGACAAGTTTCGTATCTAAGATCACATAACCAAGGGCTTAAACTCTCAACTTCACATTGAGGCTCACCCATAAAATATATGTAAACTTTCAAAACAGTTGTGTTTTTACAAAATACCCAGTCACAGGATGAGAAGACAGACGCTAAATGAACATTATAGGTTAAGAGTTAAGAAAATTCTGACTTTAAAACTTGGCTGAATTTTAGGTGCTGGCAGGTATCTTATAAACCACAAGGGTAGCCAGACTTTGGACAAAGTTTATAGACAAAGGAGTGCTGGGCTGAAAGACCAATAGTAAAAGTGGGAAAGACTTTCACTTCTAATAAAGATGGATTCGCAGAGTCCAAATTCACCCTCCTACCTAAAACCAACACCACTACAAAAAAAAAAAAAAGAGGTAGAGGGAAAAATAAGATGAGAGCCGTTTTCAAGACACTTGACATCAAATAACAAAGCGAAGAGATCCCTGAGATATGGGAGAAAAATTTAAGTGTGCCCTACAATTGTCCCAACTCAATACTTGAGAGGAAGTTTCAGCTCACGGTAGGAGGGCGAAGGAAAGCCCAGTGGAGTTCCTGAATTGCAGAGATGCAGCTGCAGGTCTGGGGATACCAAGTCAACTGGCGGTCACAGGACAGAGGATCAGAAAGAAAAGTAGTCATGCATGTGAGCCAAGTACTCAAAGCTGAGACAGGGTGTGTTTCCACTGGCCAGATGAAATAACTCAAGATTCAGGGCCCTTGGGTAGAGTACTCATAAAGGTCTTCCTCAGTAGAAAGGAATAATTAGCCCTAAACTGAGATCACTTTGGATCTGCCTAACAAACTAGAAAAGTAACATCTGAAAGGATCTCCAAGTAACCCAGAACAGGGCTTAAAATACTTATAGGAAAACAAAAGTATCAAGCACCCAACAAGATAAAGTTCACAGTGTTTAGCATCCAATCAAAGATTACTAGACATTCAAAGAAGCAGAGAAATTTACTTAAAATTAAAAAGATCAATTGGCCTGGCGCCCGTCGCTCAGTGGTTAGGGCGCCCACCACATACACCAGGGCTGGAGGGTTTGAACTCCACCTGGGCCTGCTAAACAATGGCAACAACAACAACAACAAAGATACTGAGGGTGACATAATGAGACTCTGTCTCAAAAACAACAAAAAAAACTCCATCGATCGAATCTGACCTGAAATGACAAAGACAGAATTGCAAGCCAAGGACATTAGTTATTAGAACTGCACCCCATATGTTCAAAAAGTGAGCTTAATGAGGCTGCAAAATATACAAATCAATTTTATTTCAATATACTAGCAACAAACAATTGAAAAAATAATGCCATTTATAATAGAATGGAAACTTAGAGATAATCTGACAAAAAAAGATGTGAAAAACCCATATACCAAAAACTACAAAAACATTGCTGAGGAAAAGTAAAGACAATGTATGTGGTGAGAAATAAATACTTGTTCATATATGAGGATTCAATATTAGTAAGATGTCAATTTTCCCCAAAGAGTTCACTAGATTCAATGCAATCTTAACCAAAATTCCAGCAGAATTTATTTTTTTGGTAGAAATTGCCAACCTGGTTCTAAAATTCACATACAAATTCAAAGTTCCCAGAAGAGTCAATCCAGCTGAAAACAAACAAAGCTATAAAGCTAACACTACCTGATCTCATGGCTTACTGTAAGAGTAACTGGCATAAAGTTAGACAAATCAGCATAAAAGCACAGAGTCCAGAAATAGGACTGCACCTGGATGCCTGGAGTCAGATGCAAAGGTAGTGCTGCTGGCAGTGGAGAAAGGCTGGCCTTTTCAGCAAATGGTGCTAGAGAAAATAAAAAAAACCCTTTAGTAGGCTCAGCGCCTGCGGCTCAAGTGGCTAAGGAGCCAGCCACATACACCTGAACTGCCAGGTTTGAATCCAGCCCAGGCCCACCAAACAACAATGATGGCTGCTGGCTGCAACCGAAAAATAACCGAGCATTGTGGTGGGCACCTGTAGTCCCAGACTTGGGAGGTGGAGGCAGGAGAATCACTTGAGCCCAGGGGTTGGAGGTTGCTGGTGAGCTGTGATACCATAGCATTCTACCCGGGGTGAGAGCTTGAGGCGCTGTCTCAAACAAAGAAACAAACAAACAAAAACCTTAGTAGAAACCTTGTATCATATTCAAGAACAAGGATGAATATAATTCAAAATAGATCATAGACCTAAATGTAAAACCTAACATCGTAAAACTTCTGTGAGAAAACAAAATCTTTGTGACCTTGGATTAGGCAAAGATTTCTCAGATACTACATAAAACGCATGATCCATAAAACAAATGGACAAACTGGACTTCCTAAAAATTAAGAACTTTTGTTTTTCAAAAGAAACTGTTAATTTTGGGAGGCCGAAGTGGGAAGATCATGAGTTTTAGACCAGCAAGGGAAAGAGCAAGACCCCATCTCTACCAAAAAAAACCCAGAAAAATGAGCAGAGTGCAGTGGTGTGTGCCTATAGTCCCAGCAGCTCAGGAGACCGAGGCCGGAGGATCACTTTAGCCCAGGAGTTTGAGGTTGCAGGAGTTATGATGACACCACTGCACTCTAGCCTGGGCAACAAAGGGAGACCCCATCTCCGGTGGGGGAGGGGGGGATAAAAAAGGCAAGATACTGTTAAGAGAATGAAAACAAACTGGGAGGAAATATTTGCAAAGCCTGTATCTGATAAAACTTACATCCAGAATACACGGAACTCTCAAAATTCAATAGTTTGAACACAAATGATTTTTAACAGACGTCACAACAAATACAAACAAATAAGACATTAGAAGATACTCAATATCACAGGTCTTTAGAAAAATGCAATCAAAAATATAATATCACCATGCATCTATTATTAAATTGGTTAAAATGAAAGAGACTATACACACCAAGTGTTAGCAAGATGTGACTGAAATGCAACTGGCATATCCTGCTCAGGAGAATGGAAAATGGTATGACCACTTTGGAAAAGTTTGGTAGTTTCCTTAAAAATTAAAACACACCACTCTCGGGGCGGCGCCTGTGGCTCAGTGAGCAGGGCGCCGGCCCCATATACCGAGGGTGGCGGGTTCAAGCCCAGCCCTGGCCAAACTGCAAGGAAAAAATAGCAGGGCGTTGTGGCAGGCGCCTGTAGTCCCAGCTACTCGGGAGGCTGAGGCAGGAGAATCGCCTAAGCCCAGGAATAGGAGGTTGCTGTGAGCTGTGTGACACCACGGCACTCTACTGAGGGCAATAAAGTGAAACTCTGTCTCTACAAAAAAAAAACAAACAAAAAACCAAAAATAAACAAACACACCACTCTTAGGTAATAATCAAGACAAATAAAAGCATAAGTCCATCTAAAGACTCGTACATTAATTTTCATTTAATTTTTGTCATAGTGAAAAACTAGATATAACTCAAAGTGAATGGATAAACAAATTGTGGAATATCCACAGAATGAAATATTACTCAAGAATTAAAATGAATAAATTACTGACATGCAACCACGTGGGTGAATCTCAAGATATTCACGCAAAGTTAAAAAAGCCAGACCAAAAAAAAATCTATATATATAATAACTGAGAAGTGCAAACCAAGCCACAGTGATGAAAGCAGGTAAAAAGCCTCGTGGTATGTACAGAGAGAAATTGCAAAGGGGCACAAGCCATTTGTGGAATGATGGCTATGTTTGTCATCTCGACGGTGGCAGTGGTTTCATAGGTGTACAAACATGTCGAAAAATTGTACATTTTAAAAACGTGCAATCATTGAGGTATAATCAGCAAAATTAAAGTTGCTAAAATGTTAAAAAAAAGTCCATAACTTGGCTATACTAGGAATGCAGATGTGAAGAATAGTAATTAGCAAGCTCATTAAGATACGGCCCATCCCATGTTACCAGCGACATGGGTAATGCCTTGAGTATGTACAATACACAGATGCCTTGAGTATGTAAAAATGTTGATGTTAGGGGCTCAATATTGTGACATCTTTTCTCAAGATACAGGGTCTCATTCAACTTAGGTTTATGCTTCAAAATGGGTCTACGTACACAGTACCAATCAATGAATATATCTGCTAATACCATTAAATAGTGAGGTCTCATGTGAAGGAATGTGGGGTCATAGTAGGTCCTCAAAGATTCTTCTACAAGAGCTAGGTATCCAGGAGCAATAAAACCTTTTCTTCCATTCTACTCCCTTCATGCTTTTAAAGTACACCAAAATGTCTACTTATCCAGAACTACACAAAGATGTCTACAGACTGGATATACCTAATTCAGGGCACTTACAACACTGAAGTGCACAATGTTACATCTGTGTTTAATTTTTTTTTTTTTTTGGCCAGGGCTGGGTTTGAACCCACCACCTCTGGCATATGGGACCAGCGCCTTACTCCTTGAGCCACAGGCACCGCCCTAATTTTTATATATTATATTTTGACTGGTGGCAGATACCTGGTTGTATATACTTGTTAAAAGTTCATTGAATTGTACAGAGTGTACAACAATGGGTGCATATTACTCTATGCAAATTATAATTCAATGAAATTCGTTTAAAAAGAAAATGCAAGAAGAAGAGCAGAGAGAGGAAAGGGGGTTGAAGGGGTTGGGGTCTCAGTGTGCGACACACCTTTTGGGGGTAAGACACAAGTTGCAACACACCTTTTGGTGGTAAGAGGGACTTTACCTAACAAATGCAATCAGTGTAACCTTATTTCTTGTACTCTCCATGAATCCCCAATAAAAAAAACATATAAAAGGAAAATGCACACAAAACTATAGAATAAAAATAACAGAAAAAAAGATTCTTGTCACTTCAGTGATTGGTGGCAGTTCTCTCTTTACTGAGCAATTAAACATTTACATCCACGTGAATTTCAAAGAGTAACAAACGCTAATTTGAAATATGTATGTTATTAAAAATCTTATTCGAACTATACTTATTCAAACTGGAAGGCAAAGAGTGTCTGATCCTCATATTTGCTAAATGAGGAAACCAAGGCTCCGGGTCACACAGGCAGTTTGGCAATCCTAGGACTAGCACACAAATTGAACCCCAAATCCAGGGTTCTTTCCTGATGTGAAGAGACAAATACTGTCCTAGTTAGGAGGACATTGTCCTAGTAAGGAGAACTGCACATTTCTAAAGTTGTAGGCTCTCCTTCCAACCATACCTGTGACCAATTTTAAAGATTTTTTTTTTTTCCCTTTTCTCAAATCCATGGCCCAGGAAGGGCAACACCAAACCATGAAGAGTAGTATTTTGATATCATGCTAATACAGTCCAACATATCACATCCAAAACACAAATTTCTATCTAGCAGGGCCATCCATCTCTCGGGCCACACCCCCCCCCCACCCTTCTCTACTTTTATCTGCCCAGCTTGAGTTATTTCCCAAGGCTTCTGCATATAAACAAGCTTGCTTGTCTGATCATCAAGGCTTCTGACCGGTCTTTAGACTTCTATTAAGTATATGCAATAAATTACTACTAACTGCAAGATTAGGGGTAATCTCTTGTTCTTTTTCATAAGGCTCACCTCATCAAGGAAGGCTTCTATGAGATTGGGGCCTTCAAAGTCCTTTAATTGTAAATAGTAAGAAAAAATTTACATGCATCCTGACACACATACCCCTGATGTTCACACATATCTTCAAATAAATAACTCTAAAGTTTTATATAATATTCTTCATATATTGCATTTCTTTTTTTTAAGGCCTGGTTAACAAATAACCTTAGCACTCCAAGGTTCACTGTGGCACTATACACAATAGCAACATGTGGTGACAATCTAAATGTTCACCGCTGAAATAAAGAAACTGTGGTATATACAAGCAATGAAATATTACTCAGCCTTTAAAAAAAGAGGAAACCCTACAATATGTGAGAATTTGGATGAACTCTGAAGACACTACGTTAAGTGAAATCAACCAGTCATAGGACAAATACTGCTTGATCTAATTTATATCAAGTATCTAAAATAGCCAAACTCATAGAATCAGAGTGGAATGGTGGTGGCCAGGAGCTTGTGGGGGTGGAAAATGAGGAATTGCCAATCACTGAGTACAAAGTCTCAATTATGTAAGATAAATGAATTCTAGAGATCTGTACAATATTGCCCCACAGTTAACAGCACTGCATTATACACTTAAGTCCTAGTTGGAATCTTCTAAATTTATTTCTCCAACCCACTAAAGGATCATGACCTGCAGTTTGAAAAATAATACTCTCTCATAAAAAGGTGATTAAATTACTTTGACAGAATTCTAGAAGAATAGTTAGAGGCATCAAATACTTAGGCACGAGGCTTCTCCAGAGAACACCACACCTTTTCTCTGCCCAGAAGAAACAGAGATCCCATAAGGAAGAATTGTTACTGCATCCCACAAGTCAAAGGTGAAAGAACTCAGGGGAGACCAAGGTTTCACTAAAGTGCTGTTTCTGAAGAAAAATTAGGGTGGGGCTTTTTTTCTAATCACTTGGGCAGTCTTCACACCATTCTTCCCTTTGCGTCAGGCTGCCTAATTCCACTTGGACTGTCTACACTTAAAGGCTGGGATAAATTTTTTATTCTCAAAAATTCTACTCTACCCAGAGACATTACTGAAGCACAATTTAAAATAAATGAGCACCAGATTATATATTTTTATCATCTAAGACAATTTTCCTATACTTCATGGTTTCTCGGAAGCAATAAGCTCCCCACTGATACATTACTGGGGAAGGGGGTTGCAAAGGAAGACGCAGGAAAGAAAAAAATCTAGTAGAAAAGACAGATGATAAAATGCTGGTAAAAAGAAAGCATCTCAAGTTTTAAAAAATTAAATTCCTAGTTTTGTATTTCATTTATATACAGTATCTGCAATAAGAAATTTGAAGATGCAGTCTCAATAGTCACTAACAAAAGTTTTCGCTGAACACCTTTAACACATTTTAACGTTAAGAGCAGTGCTATCCAGTCAACTTATTGAGAGTCTTAATACGGCTCTAATCCTCCATAGATCGGCCCAGTATCATCTTTCCAAGAAATGTTATTACCTGGCTAAAATATTGAGCCCAATTGTCCCCCCGTATAGACGCACAATACAAGTTTGAATTAGTGCCACTCTTTCTTGTTCCTCCTGATCTTCTGCAGTGGGAAGAGGCGGCAACCCTATTACAAACCTTCCCTCCACGGAAGCCCGTCAAAGTGGAAACATGTACTTCAAGGCCCTCCTACTCAGCTCTTCTCACTTCGGTTTCTGCAACTACAAGTTACTTAAAAATAGGAGTTCCAAATGCTCCTCCTGAAAACAGGAGAAACTTTTTCTTTTAGACAGAGCCTCACTCTGTTGCCCTGGGTAGAGTGCATCATAGCTCACAGCAACCTCAAACTCTTGGGCTCAAGAGATCCTTTTGCTCACTCAGCCTCCTGAGTAGCTAGGACTACACGTGCACCTACCACCACCCAGCTAGTTTTTCTATTTTTAGTAAGCGGGGGAGGAGGTCTTGGTCTTGCTAATCTGGTCTTCAACTCCTGAGCTCAAGGGATCCACCTGCCTTTGCCTCCAAGCATGCTAGGACAGGTGTGAGCCACAGTGCAGATTCCTGGAAGGTCCTGCACCAACACAGTAAATGGGCCAAAGATGGACAGGCCTGAGGGGTAAGCGTCTGTGCTCCAACTGTGCCACAAGTCTATTGATGTAGTTCTATCTGGGACAAGGACTACCGAAGACATTACTGGTTTGATTCTTTGTTGTTGTTTTTTGATAGACCTAGATAAATGTCAAGACAGGCACAAAATTTTACCTTTGAATTGCTGAAGAATGGCTAGTTATCTTATAGCAGGAAGCTTAAAAGGCAGTTCACTCATCATGCCCCAAGTATGATGCAGACCCCATAAGGCACAAGGTTAAACCCTACAGAGACAAAGATGAATAAGAAGTACAATGTCCCTGCCCTCCTTTGGCTTCAATTTTCCTCTGAATGACACACAATACACAAACAAATATATAAAATGTAAGGTGCTGTAAAGGAACAATGAACATCTGACCAAAACTGAAAAATTATCAAACACATTCTGTGTCCTTCTTCTTTTCAAAGAAGTGTGACAGACCACTTGGGTAGAAATGAGAATTTTCAGTCATCATACATTCCTAATTTAAAACAGCAATTCCTTCAGCTGTAGGAGGCGAAATTATCTTCCAATCTTAGAAATAAAAACACCTGACTTTTCCTAAGGAGCTATTAAGGAGCTATTCTGCACTAGCGTAGCAGCTCAACACTTAGGCTAAAAGTGATAACACTAACCATTATATAAACTATTTACACAGGTGGCAAGCCATCTAAGGCAAAAACTAAAACAGATGGACCTCTCAAGTAATTTAATTACTGCAAATACACGTGATTTTTAAGAACAGGAAGGAAAGGCAGAAACGACTAAACAGTTAACACTGCTGCTTTTCCAGATCATTCCAAGAAACAATGATTCAAATTATTCTTAATCCAGAGACATCTCTAAGCAGAACACACGTTGAAACACTGACTTGTAAAGTTTAGATGCTGGACCTAGGCAATAGAAAGACACAAACAAATGCTAATTTTGAAGCTTTAAGCTTTCTCATTTAGCACTGAACAGGATCAGGGAAGGTTCTCATAGAAAAATTGAGCCCTAATTTATAGCTGTAAAGTGGCGGATGAGAAGTTGGAGAGGTTTAAGACACCTGCGTGGAACAGTGCAGAAGCGGACATCCTCAAGACTTGATTTCTAAAAGCAACGGGCCTACGAAGACAACTTAGTCTCTCCCACGTTAATAGCAAAAGCGAATTTTCAGACCGGACGGGTACCGTTCGGGGTAGTTGCGGATCTTTAGATCAAAAACTCCCAGTACCTACTGTCACTTTTTCGTTCTCACTGGTAGGGCTACCAGTGCCCAACTCACGTCTGGCCAATCAAGGGGAAACCCCAAAAGAATGAATGAAGAGAGAAAGAAGTCTGGCCAGGAGGCTCAGGGCAGGGCCCGCATCATCTCAATGGCGCTGGGCACTGACCCCTGCGACGCAAAGGGGCTGGGGGCACAGGTCCAGACAAAGGCGGCCCGGGGTGACCTGACAGGGGTGGCCGGCGGGGGCGAGGGCCAAGGGCGCTCACCTCGTCGCCCCACTTGAGAACGTCCTTGTGCCGGTCCTTGACGGCGTGGTAGATGTGCAGGAACTGGAGGATCCCGTGCCGCCGCACGTGGTCGGCGTGGCGCTTGGTCTCCTCCCAGCTCAGCGGCGAGCCCTGGGACAGAAGCCCCATGGCCGCCTCCTCCTCCTCCTCGGGGCTGACGGCGGCCGCTCGGTCCGGGCGCGAGCCGGACACTCAGCCGCCCGCAGAGGACGGCGGCTGCTCCGCCCCAGGAGGGGCGCCCACCGACCGCGGCCAGAGGAGGGAGGGTTCCGTATGCTACGGTTCCCCGGCGCAGGAGTCCCTGGCGCCCAGGTGACAGACCCGGGGTCCGGCGCACCGCGCGGACAAGAGGCAGAAAACGGGAGGCAGGTTGGGCGGTTCTCGGCCTGGTAGCTTCGCCCCTCTCCCACCCTGGCTCCCGCCCTGCTTCTGCTCCTGCTCCGAGGCGGCGACAACCGACCCCACGGCCGCAGGCCAGTAGCAGCTCCCGCTTCTCTTCGCCGGTGTAGTGCACTGGTTTCTTCCTACTTGTGACCAAAACCTGCGCCGCCGCCGAGCATGCCCAGTCCCAGTTTTCGCTCGCCGCCCGGGGGCTGGATTCGTCGCTCCGGGTTTTATAGACTGCGGGCGTGGGGGGCGGGGAGGAAAGGAGGCGATGCCGGGGAGGAGGCGTGGCCGAACCGCGGGATCCCGGGCGGGCCGAGGGGGAGGTGTGGTTAGGGCGTGGTTAGGGCGCGGTTAGGGCGGAGTCCAACGTGGGGTGCGCCCGGCGAGGTCTTCGCTTTGTGTGAACGCGAAGTGTTTTCCCTAATCAAAAGAAATAAAACTCCAGGTTGGAGAAGAAAATTGATTATTTGAATTAATGCAGAACACACCATTTTTTTTAGGTGGAAAGGTCCTCACATTTATGAAATCATTAGAATGTGTTGACAAAAATACTAATTTGGGAGCCAGGTGAAACACATACTCAACTCTACGCTCCACCGCTAACTGAGAGCCTTTGGGCAAATTCTTTCCATATCTGCATTAATCCTATCTGTTAAGGCTGTTGTAGGATGTGTATAGTATTGATGGTCAATAAACTGACCTGGTTATTAAGAAGAATCAATTTGCTGATGTATTGTTTGTTATTCTCTAAATTAAACGTTTGATGACTTGTTCTCTGGATGGTACAGGCACCGTTCATTGCAACAAAAGGTACTTTGTCAACATCTCCACCATCTGAACTTAAGATTCGTCCATTAAGTGATCAAAATGTTGTTCACTAGAGCTTACTATGGGGGTAGAAGACACTAGGAAAACTCAGAGTTGACCTTATCTTCAAGCGAAAGGGAGGGAAGGAGGTACCTTGGCTCCAAGTAATTGTTCCATAAATATGTGTTGCAGAGCAACAATGATTTGATAGGTTGGGAAAAGTGGCAGCAACTAGATCATACATATATGGAGAACAAAAGTGTGCACTACAGTGTTAACATTTGGTAGGCACTTATTTTTGAATGAGAACATGATAGGAGTCTCTTCTCCCACAGCCTTTGTATCCCCATCCCAGGACGTGGAGACATGGACACCCAGGTCTGGTTGTGGTAACCACAGGGGGTGGGGGTGAGTGGGGGCTCGGAGGAGCGTATTGAAGCTCAGGAGATGATGTTTCAATCCCCAGCATGCAGCACACAAGTATGAAAGAAAACATACCAATTTTATTTCATTCTAGTTTTTCCACAGTCTGGTCAACAACTTCAGCTACTGACTCCCATCTTCCCTGTGCTTTCCTATCAGCTCTCCCAGGCCTAAGCGGGTCCTGGCACTCTGATGTTTTTTTTTTTTTTTTTCCCTGCTTGGAATTCTCTACCTAACAGACTCCTGCTCATCTTTTCAATCCCAGTTATTCTTCTCTGTATCTTAGTTGCCTTTGTACATTAAAAATAGAATCATTTAAAAAATATCTTCAGGCTAGTCAGTGACTTCCTCTGGGGTTGAGATAACTTGCACCTTTCCTTTTAATTCTAAAAAAAGTGCTTGGTATGGAGTAAGTGCTTAATAAATGTTAGCTTCTCTGTGGAAAGGAGGGGACTGCAAGAAACAGTGTTTCACATGCAGGTAAGACAGCCAAAGGATGATTTGGTTATTCTCATAAGTACATCTGATGTAATTATGCATCACTTTTTCAACTGTGTTACTTCCATACACCTGTATTGTTAGTGAGCGTTTGAAATGTGGCTAACATGACCAGGAAACTGAGTTTTTAGTTTTCTTTAATCAATTTAAGTATAAATTTAAACATGTCATTCCACTTGGTTGCTGGAAAACTTTTAACTAAATTCGGAACAAGTTGGGAAAGTGCATCACTTTTTCAACTGTTAATTTTATAAAAATTTAATTACAGATTTACAGATCAAGTATTTCCAATGAAAATTCAGTGGCCCAGGAGCTGTGCAATGGGTGTAACACAGATTCCAAGACGTAGCAAAAAGAGAATGTGAATATCCCATTTAGAGTTTTATATTGATTACAAGTTGCTATCATAGTATTTCTCACATTTTGAGTTAAATATGTAGCATGTGATTTAAATTAATTCACCTGTAGCTTTTTTTTTTTTTTTGTAAAGACAGAGTCTCACTTTATGGCCCTCGGTAGAGTGCTGTGGCCTCACACACCTCACAGCAACCTCCAACTCCTGGGCTTAAGCGATTCTCTTGCCTCAGCCTCCCGAGTAGCTGGGACTACAGGCGCCCGCCACAACGCCCAGCTATTTTTTGGTTGTAGTTTGGCCGGGGCCGGGTTTGAACCCGCCACCCTCGGTATATGGGGCCGGCGCCTTACTGACTGAGCCACCAGCGCCGCCCTCACCTGTAGCTTTTTAAAGGTGGCCACTAGAAAATTTAAGATTAGATACGTGGCTCAATATTCCACTTAGTTGAAACAGTGGTGATGGGGTCCTCAAACTACAGCCCGCAGGCCACATGCGGCGGTGTGATTATATTTGTTCCCGTTTTGTTTTTTTACTTCAAAATAAGATATGTGCAGTATGCATAGGAATTTGTTTATAGTTTTTTTAAAACTATAGTCCAGCCCTCCAACGGTCTGAGGGACAGTGAACTGGCCACCTGTTTAAAAAGTTTGAGGACCCCTGAAAGCACACTTTTCCCATACACCTGCTGCCTTTCCTCACAGCGATACTGTGAAGCCTGTGTCTTAGAGCAGGAGAGTCAGTCTCATTTGAATAAGGAAACAAGGACACAGGCGGTTGGGGAGAAAGTTCTAGCCTAAACCCTAGGCGATACCAAACGTAGTGAGAGTTTAACACTATACTACTTTCCTCTTTACCGGATTGTGGTTCACAGTGACAGAAGGTGGCTTCTCCCACCTGAACCCTGAATTTTCGACCTAGCAAAGGTCCAGGAGCTTTGGACAATCCCAAACCGGGTGCAGGCATTGTTGCACCACAAGGCCGTTATGCCAAATTTAAACCACTGATCCCCTCAGTGCCTTTAGCCGTCTCTGTTATAAGGAAAAAACAAACACCCCCAACACGGATCAACGGAAGTCTCGTTCAACCGCTGTCATTCCCCTCTGTCAGACAGCGTTTTGCCTTGTAAGTCTCCACTTCATTCTGTGGTTTGCACCCAAGGTCGGATTTCGACATCCGGAAGTAGGTTTTCAGCGGACAGCTCCATCAGGGATGTAACAATTACTAAAGGGAAAAGAAGGAGCTCCTACTTTGCAGAATTAGCTCTTCTTTAGGCAAATTCATTTCTTTCGCGGAAAAACGCCAAGCCTCGCCCAACCGGAACCCACCCTCGCCCAGTGGCTGTCCCGCTCCCCGTCCCCGCCTCCCAGCTTCGCAAGCTCCGCCTCCTGGGCGGCCCAGAAAATATGGACCTGGAATTCGGCCACTGGGGACGCCGTGTGGTCTCAGGGCCGAGCTGAGCATGCTCAGAGAGCGGGTCTGTAGAGGGAGGAAGCGGCGCGGGCCGCCGGCGCTGCACGCCGTGCCGTTGTTGTGATCCAGCCCCCGCCACGTGACTGCGCCGGGCCCGCCCCCGGCGCGCAGCACCGCCTCCTAGTGACTCAGCACTTTGTGCGGGCTCTGTGTTGGAGGTTAATCCCAGCGACGCTGCTCCGGGACAAAGTCTGTCTGTTATTCCGACCTATGGGCTTCTGTGGTGGTATTGCAGCAGACATTTCAGACACGCCGGGTTTCAGGCCTCACGCAAGGAGGAAAAAATATTTCCCAGTGGCCACGCCGTTCCCAGTTTACCCTGAGGCAGCAGCTTCGCGAGGTCAAATGAGTAAAGCAGAGGTGTAGCGTTCAGGGAATTTTGAGGAAGGCACTTGAGGTCCCCCTGCCCCTACCTTTACTGCACCTTTTGGCCCGAGTCCCAACTTGACTTCGATAGTCTGTCTCTTGGGTGGGTCCCAGTAAGTTACTCTGTGTGGCGCACCTGCCAGGCACTGTGAGCTGGAATTCGTGGGACAGACCTGGCAGTTGCAACGTTTTATAGCTGAGACAACTGGGATCCAGTAATGCAAGTTAGTGGCTATGTTGAGGTCTGAACTACAATGTGATTTTAAAGTGAGGCTGATGGCCTGCCTCCGTGTGACTCTTACTGGGACCTGGGACCTCCTCCACTACAACCCTCCTCCTTTGACATACACTTTCCTCAAAACTCTCCGGTCTGCTTGTGAAGTGCTTAAGAGTGTGTCTTTTTTAGTTTCTTAATCAGTAGAAACAGTTACTTAACTTCAGTGTACAGGGGTGTACAAGATGTAGAAGAGGTTTTCTCTCTGTAATTGATTTACACTTGGAATTTGATTCGATCATATTCAAAAAGGTCCCGGGCGCCTTATGATAGAAAAGCAGTAACCAGACGCCTGGGGATTTTGCCCCAGATCAGAGAGTAACTTGCTCAGTCGATCTAATCAAATTATTTTTATCATCAGGGATTCCTTCCTCTTCACCTGTTAAAATGAGAGTCTAGAGGAGGTAAGGTTTTCCTTCCAGCCTAAATATTCTCTGATATCATTACTAATATTAGTCCAAAAAGTACAAATCTATTTGTACTATATTTCCAACACATGCACTACTGTCATTAAGTCAAAAAAGTAAAGAACCTCTTTTAACCCTTTTTAATCTGAGTTTTGATTCATATGAATTTTTGAAAAATATAGATATGCTTATTTTCATGCAGAGCTAAAGAAAAGGCCTGTGGAGTCGAGTGAAGACCTTTTCTCAAGATGGAGAAACATGAGGATGCTAACAAACTTGGGTAGGAGCCAACAAGGCGCAATGTGGAAGGGAGAAAGGATGCCTTTAGCGCAGCTTTTTCAGGAGACACAACTTGATGGGATCTAGAGCACGTGGGAAGTGATGCACTTTCTTTCTTTTTTTTTTTAAGAATAGTATTATTGTCTTCCTACAAGATGCTAAGGATGCCAAGATGATGTGTTGGGATGGGATGGTGATAGCTGTGTCCAGTAGCCTCACTCTTCTGACTGAAATATGGCTAAAGAAAACACAACATTTTATTATGGACATTTCCAATTGATCACAAAAGGAAAGCACAGGGTGGAATGACTCCTCATAGGTGTATTATCCACTTTTGGTATGTTTTAGTTATTTACCTCTAATTAGTTTAAAGCAAATCTCAGTGGAGTAGGATCTCAGGTAGTTAGGCTGTATGTGAGGGTTGAAGAAAGAAAGGAATGTAGAATGTGGTTTGAGCAGTTGATACAGAAGGTGACCCAGGAAGATGGAAAGGAATGAACCATAAGTTAATCCTTTACTAAAAATCAATTTCCTTCATCCTGAAATTGGAGATGGTAGCCGTTACCCAGTTGTTTTCATTTCAAATTAGCTATTACTGTTCCAAATTATGGGACTTTGTATTTAAAAACAAACTGAAAACAAAACAAAAAAACCCCATGCTCGTCGAATAGGGTATATACTATTACACAACAGCTGACATGGATAATTACTATTGTTAAAGTAAGCCAAGTGTCAAAATGTGAATACATTCTTTAAGCCGCATGGTATTAGTAATTTAAACATTACTAATTCTAGCCTCTACCTTTTCCTTCCTACATCATTCACCTATTTCACATAAATGTCTGTGAACCTTATTTCGATTAGATAACACCAAATAATTGACCTTTGCACACAGTCCTTTCTTTCATGGATGATGAGATGTGAAAAAAATGCTATAACCATAATTATATCTTTGTAGAAAGGCAGTTATACTGAACATTGAGCAATTTTGCTTAGATAAGACCAGTTCCTAAATGTAAAAGAAAAGAATAATGTAATTGTACTTCCTGAAGATATTTTCCTGGCACTTTAGCACGTAGGCTTAAATGTGATGGGTATCTTAGGAAAAAATAATTTCACTCAACTGAAAACAACTTACCCTACAAACATGCAGGAAAGCCTCATAACAAAGGATTGTCTAACTCCAAAATTGTAATAGTACCAAGGTTAAGAAACCTTGGTCTATTTATGTTAGGATGAACTCTATTAACACAAGTGCTTTCTCTTAAATATTTGCCAGAGTTTCTAAGGTCATGAAAATATTTAGTTGAGAAGAACATCTACAGTGGTTAACATCATTTCATTTGCAGTTATCACAAGCATAAAAAAATATATATGCCCTGAATAGTTAAAGGAAGTTAGGGCCCCTTCTTTATCCTGTTTCTCTTTTCCTTGTGACCACTTAACTCAATCAACCCTGCTCTACCCTCCAAAGTGTCTTAGGACTGTTCATAAGAAACTAATTATATACTTGTACCAACATTAATGTTAAACTGCAGAGTTGTTACTACCCCTGTCTGTATTTCCTAAAAATTCAGTTTAAATAAATGAAAACTCAGTAGATTTCTTAGAAGTTCTGTTACTATTAAACACAAAATAATTTAGCATGCTAGAAAGTGTTAAGACTTTGAATATTAGCCCTGCCCACTTCTAGCCCTCTAATCTTGAGCAAACTACTCTGATTCAGCTTCATCACCCATATAAAGACAGGTGAAGGAAGTACTATGTTGCTGAGTGGGTAGATTGAAAGTAACAGGTTGAACATCTGGCACTTATTAGAAGCTCATTAAATGATACTTCTTTTGCATACTTCTTTTTGAAATTTAAGGAGACTCAACACTACTAGACTGCAACAAGTAGCCATGGGCTTGGAAAACATCTTCCTCTCCAAGTAGAAACCTGGATTAAATAAAAAGAAACAGCTTGCTAGTCAGCAGCAATCTTCCTGGTCTTGTGGAATCATGCTTCAAGGCAGGCAGGCCACAGTTGTCATGGCATGGTGGGCCAGTGAGTTGTTCTCCAAAGAAGAGTCGCCATAAAGCCTTACTTGGTATGGGAAGCTCTGCCCTGGCACAGCCAAACCACTCTGCAGAGGTATGTTCAATCAGGGGGTCAGGCGCCAGCTAAGCGGGTTGTCTTTGATTTGGAAAAGGAAGGGGAACTAAGATATTATTCACCATCAAGAGTCGGGTAGGTTATATTCCTTCCCAAAAAACAAATAAAGCAGACTTTCCCAAAGAGTGTGCCCTGGAACATTAATGTGCCCTGAATAGTTAAAGAATGCCAAAATGCCAATTCCCCTCAGTTTTTGTGGTACACGGAGCAAATGGGACCTGATTTGGGTGATCAGAGCTCCCTGGACTGATCACATCTCACTGTGGGTAGCAACATCCTTTGGAGTAAAAAATATTTCTCATTTTCAAGGTATACAATGTTATGAACAAGGTTGGAAAAGACTGCTATGAAGCATTACCCTGTTGTACAGAGGAGGAAGCTGAAGTGCAGTTAGGAAGCACATTCAAAGTCCATATTTGTAAACAGCAGAACTAGGATTTGATTCCACGTTTGTTTGCCTTCAAAGTCCAAGTTCATTGTGCTTCCTTTTTACCTGTAAAAACAAAAGCCAAACCACACAAACTGTAACACCTGGAATCTGAATAGACCTATAAAGCTTACAAAGTGCTTTGACAGAAGAAAGGGCCAAATAAGAGGTGAGGTAATCAACATTTCTCATATACCCACAATGTACCCGGTGCTTTACATTGAGTCTCATTGAATGGTTTTAACAGTTTTGATTTCTTATGCATAAACTTATATTACACAGTACATTTTTTATTAATTTAATTTGCTCTTTCACCATTTTCTCTCTATGCCCCACTACTTCTAAAACTGGCTGAGTTCTTGCAGAAACATTGAATGATAGAAACGAAGCTTAACTCAGGTCTTTTCAAAGCAGATTCTGCATCCTCCTTGCCCCAACAGCAATGGTTTGATTCACTCAATAGAGATTTTCAAAGTAAGAGTCATCTTTAACAGGTCAAGAGTGTACAAAAGAAACTTTACATTGATGTTATTTTTAGTTTCTTATACATTTCTGTTTCTATATACCCTTTGATATTTTTTGGTCCATAATTTTTGGGTTTCAGAATAATACCTATGTGATGTGCTGATGGAGGAAGGTATAGGGAGAGACCATAAGGCAGATTAGAAGTTTAATTACCAGTCACTTGAAGCATAGGCTGGAGAGATGAAAGTAATTTGGGAGTTAGTAGAGCTAACAGACCACCAAGTCATGACTTCTTTTTAAAGGAAATTCCTAAGTATCGTCCTTAAATTAAATCCATGGGAGTAAAACAGGCCATTCCTTTTTAGTATTAATTCATAGTATCATTTAATATTCATGGCATTGAGAATGGAAATTCTCTGTCCACAGATGTCTCAAACACACAACAAAATTATTTTTCCTGTAAACAAAAAAATGTAACTTTTGTGAGATATTATGAACCATTTCCACATATGGGGAACTAATCATGGCTTATCACTGTCCTCAGTAAGGTCAGGGGTATGTTCCTGTAGTGGCCAGAATGTGTGAGGGGAAATCTGGTAGTTTTTCTGAGTCACAATTTGATTGTAATGGTTATGGTGATAGCTAAAACCTTGAATGTAAGAATTTGTCCTTGAAGATAGATTATCACGGAGGTTACATTCAGCACTATCTTCTTTGCTTTCATAATGCAAAACACTTAAGAAATCTTTTACAGTGGTCTTTTAATATTTGATAACTTTGATTACATAAGGTCATAAGTTGTAAAATCAGTACCAATGTTGATCTGGGCTATGAGGAACTTAGTTTGGAAGTTTGGATAATGTGTAAAGTACTACAGTTATGTAAGTAAAGCAATTCTCTGCCAATCAGATTAAATCTGTACTTGTTTATATAAAAAATACTAGGCACAAGTGCAGCTCTGGGCTCAGTTGCCACATTGGCAGCATCGCGTGGGTTGCGTCGGAAGAGTGTTTGAAAAGAAAATGCCAGTTGTTAGGATGCTGAGGCAGGTGGTGGGCCCAATGCTACCGTACCCAGCCTCTGGCTGTTTGACATCTGTCCTGCCAGTCCAGTTTCTGGGCACCTTCCCTCGGCAAATTCTAGCAGATGCCAACTTCCACTCTGCCTCTTTCTCTGAAACAGACCATCCACGAGTCTTAATTACAGGAGGTCTTGGCCAGCTGGGAGTGGGGCTTGCTAACCTTTTGAGCAGGGTATCCTCAAACTGCGGCCCATGGGCCACATGAGGCTGTGTGATTGTATTTGTTCTTGTTTTGTTTTGTTACTCCAAAATAAGATATGTGCAGTGTGCGTAGGAATTTGCTCATAGTTGTTTTTTTTAAAACTATAGTCCGGCCCTCCAACGGTCTGAGGAACAGTGAACTGGCCCCCTGTTTAAAAAGTTTGAGGACGCCTGCTGAGGAAACGATTTGGGAAGGACAATGTGATTTTGTCCGACATAAGGAAGCCTCCTGATCATGTCTTCCATAGCGGCCCATTTATTTATTCTGATATCTTGGATTACAAGAATCTTCGGGAGATTGTGGTAAACAACCACATCACCTGACTGTTTCATTATAGTGCTTTGCTCAGTGCGGTTGGAGAAGCAAACGTGTCCCTGGCGAGAGCTGTGAATGTAACTGGATTGCCTCATATTCTGGACGTCGCAGCAGAGCACAATGTGCGACTGTTCATGCCCAGTCCCATCAGGGCTTTTGGACCTACCTCTCCCTGGAATCTGACCCCTGATCTCTGCATTTAGAGACCCAGGACCATGTATGGGGTGTGCAAGGTCCAGGCAGAGCTCATGGGAGAGTATTATCATTATCGGTATGGGTTAGATTTCTGATGCCTGACATACGCTGGAATCACTTTTCCTGACTCCCAGCCTGGGAAGGAACTGACTATGCAGTCCAGATCTTCCATGATGCTGCAAAGCATGGCAAATTCGAGTGCAACCTGGACTCTAGCACAGGGCTCCCAGTGATGTACATTGACGATGGCCTCCGGGCCACCCTGGAAGTCATCCATGAGGCCCTACAATGTCAGTGCCATGAGCTTCACCCCCCAGGAGCTGGCCCAGGAGGTTCTCAAGCACATCCCGGAATTCCGATCATATACCCTGTGGATGTGTTCGCCAGGCCACAGCAGATAGTTGGCTGATGAACTTTGATGACAGCAATGCTCTAAAGGACTGGGGATGGAAACATGATTTTGACCTCCCAGAGTTGGTGACCACAATGTTGAACTTCCATGGTTTGGAAGTTCATGGCCCAGGCCAATTGAAGGAATCTGAGGAATCTTGTACCCTGGACTGCTGTCAAGAACTGTCACCACCCTGAGGTTATAGACCCCAAGGAGCCTTCGTTATTTGGAGTTGACTATTTGGGCTACATTTTGAACTCACAGCTCAAAATGAACTGACCTGCCAGGTGGAGGACAACAGAGTTACCTTTAAGCATTTTCAAAATGTTTATAGGTTTGATGGGAGGACTTCTCAATCTTTGTTTGCCTAAATTTATCTAAACACATATTCCACAGAATGAAAATTAAATCATACTTAGTATCCATTTCTTTAATTAGGATGAAGTGACCATTTCTGGGAAAGTGGAAGTATATAACATTTGTACTTAATTAAATTCAACTTAAATATCACTCCTAATATTCCATTACTTTCTGTAGTGCAGAGAATGTTGTTAAGAGGTAAATGTTTAATTCCCTTTGATAGTCCTTTGTTTCTGTTATGCAGCTATCCTTAGAAACATAGTATTTAATCAATTTCTAAAGCCTGGGTCTATGAGAGATTTATGAGATTTATTCAGTAAACTAAAATAGTGTCAAGATGTCAAAGAAATGTGATTGATATTTTAAATTGACTTGACATGTTGTTATCTGGTTAAGGTTTTAATGTTTTTCAAAAATTACATGAGGTAAAAACAATAATTAATGGCTTGCCTTTGATATTATCAGATATTATTCTGCAGGAAGACTGGGCTGATGAGGTTCCTGCCACAGGATGGTGGAATGGATATAGAATGAAAACAAAGGAAAAAAGTGTACATAGCCCTGTTTTTCAGAAATCTGATACATTTGATGATGTCAAATGGGTAAGAAATAAATAATTTAAATTTTATTAATTATATTACACTGAAGGTTGCTTATGAACCCTGGTTTTTTTTTTCCTCATAAGAAAATAACAAAAATTCTGCTTGAAGATGGGCTCCTCGGTATGGGTTTCCTCTCTTTTCATCTTTTCTTGTATTTTCTAGATGTAAAAAGAAGATTTTTACTTTAGTAATGGGTTATGAGGTTTCCAAGTTTTAGTTTTCAAGTTATGGCTAGTTTATACAGTTACAGGGATGTTTTCTATTTGGATGATTATAAGGTAATTTACTTTAATGGTAAAAAGAAATGCCAACGTAAATGTGCAAATATTTACTTCAACACTTAAGTCTGTTAATAGCTCAATTCAGGTAACAGGATGTTACATGATTAATAGAAGCTGGGTTTGTTTTAACTGTACTTAGAATACTGTTGAAAAAACAAAAAACAATGGCTATTGTGCTTTGTTTTCTCTGAGGGCTTATAGTTTTTATAATCGCATTAGTATTGCATTCCAGAGTTCCAGAGGAAAGACATAAAAAGTGGTGTAGAAATTATGAAAAATTACCAGAAAGAGAAAAGCTGGAGAGTTGGAGAGCTGGAGAAAAGGAAAAGAGGGGAGAGGAAAGGAAGAGGAATGCCTGGATTAGTGGCTTGGATTCCTTACTTACTAGCTCGTTAATTAAGTCATTCTTTTATTCTTTCACAATATTAGAATGCTAATAAGACTTTGGGCAAATAAGTTAACCGCTGAGTTGTGGGGATTAAAAAAAATAAGAAACTGAAAAGAATAATTCTGGCTCTGTGTGATGATAATTTGAGGCTTACACAACATAACATATGAAAGTATTTTGGAAAAATTCTCAACAGAAGAAAATTTTCTACAAGATACTTTTAATAAGAGGTACAATTTCTGAAACCATATTTGAGGTATTTCAAGCAGTCTTTGGTGAAGCTCTGGCAAGATGGATCACTTTATTGGGAGAAAGCTTATGGCGTGTCAATAAATTGAACGTCGGAGGGCGTAGTAAAAGAGGAATAATCTCTCTTTGATCAATGCCTATGGTAAAAATAACAAAATCTACTGTTTTGCATATTTAAGATAGGATATCTCATTGTTTGAGGAGAAGTTGGATAGATGATTCATTCTACAAAATGGAAAAAAGATCAAGGAGACTGACTCATTTAATTCAAGGCTTATTCAAGGATTATTTATGCAAAGCTATTTTTGAATGTTTACAGATCTGGATCAAATAATTTCAGCAGCTTTGTTGCATGAATTGAGAGCCCTTAGCACGTGGCCGTTACTGTGCTCAGATTCTTAAATGTCCTCTCATTTAATCCTCACAGTAACCATATGAGGTGGGCAATAATATCTCCATTTCACAGTTGAAAAGAGTAACCTTTGAGAATTTAAGCATATCTTTAAAAGTTTTTCTCTCTTTGTTGACTTGTTAAATAATTAAAAAAAAAATTATTGAAAAATAATTAGGATCTATATTTCATGTGTCTTTTTCAGATAGAAATTTTATTTTTCTAGTAATGTTTTCATTTTTGCTAGCTTTTTGAGGTAGAAATAACACCTTGAAATTGACTTACAATAAGCTGCAAATATTTTAAATATATATTTTAGTGAGTTTTAACATATTTTTGCTTGTAAAACTATCACCATAACAAGATAATAAACATAGTCATTATCCCTCTACATTTTCTTGTGCTCTCTTGTAATCCAGCTCTCCCACCTCTCCCTGTGCTTATTCTGCATTTTCAGGCATCCCCTGATCTGCAGATCACTTGCATTTTCTAGGATTCGATATAAATGGATAAAACAGTATATATTCTTTTCTGCTTGTTTAGTGTATTTTGAAGTTCATCCATGCTGTTGCAAGTATCAGTAGTTTATCCCTTTTTATTGTTTTTTTTTTTTTTTTTTTGTAGAGACAGAGTCCCACTTTATGGCCCTGGGTAGAGTGCCGTGGCCTCACACAGCTCACAGCAACCTCCAACTCCTGGGCTTAAGCGATTCTCTTGCCTCAGCCTCCCGAGCAGCTGGGACTACAGGCGCTCGCCACAACGCCCGGCTATTTTTTGGTTGCAGTTTGGCCGGGGCCGGGTTTGAACCCGCCACCCTCGGTATATGGGGCCGGCGCCTTACCGACTGAGCCACAGGCACCGCCCGTAGTTTATCCCTTTTTATTCCTGAATAGTATTCCATTATACGAATGCACTACAGTTTATCTACTCACTGATTAGTAGACATTTGGATTGTTTCTAGTTGTGGCTAATTATAAGTAAATTTGCTATAAACATTTATGTACAAGTCTACTGTGGTCATATGCTTTCTTTTTCCTTGGATAATGCTTTGAATGGGGAATGGCTGGATCACATGGTAGGTGTTTAACTTTTTCAGAAACAGCCAAACTATTTTTAAAAGTAGTTGAGCCATTTTATGTATCTATCCAATGGTATATGAGAATTCTAGTTTCTCTACATCCTTGGCAATACTTGGTATGGTTAGTGTGTGGTAGTTTTTCATTGTGCTTTTAATTTGCCTTTCCACAACTCATAGTGGTGTCTTTACCTATGCTTATTTGCCATCTGTCTGCTCTGGTGAAGTGTCCACTCAAGGGAGATCACGGTGTGGACCATAAGACAAGTCTTAATAAAGTTAAAAGAATTCCAGTCATATAAAGTGTGTTTTCAGGCCACAGTGGTATTAAAAATCAATAACAGAATGATATCTGGAAAATTCCCAATATTTGGACCCAATGTAGCTGTTAAGAGATTTGATGCGAATCTGATCCCATACCTTTGTGGAGGTATGCACCTTTTACCTAGAAGCTTTTAGAATGTTCTCTTTGTCTTTGATGTTCTTAAATTTGCAATACCCTTTCTAGGGTCTTAATCTCTTTTATTTGGCCTCAGACCTTTCCATCTGAGTTCTTTCATCTTTCTTTAATTTGGGGATATTTATTTTATTTCCTTAAATATTTTACCTTTCCTTTATTTTTCTCTTCTTTTAGACTCCTGTTTTTAGGGTGTCTAGTTTTATCTTCCATGGTGCTTAACGTTTTATATCCGTACTTGTCTCTTTATTACCTTTTTTTTTGTCTTTTAAGAGATTTCCTCACTTTTTGACTTAAGTTCTATGATTTATTCTCCAGCTATATTTTGCTTGCTATTTGTCCCACCTAGTATTTTTTTCTTCAAGTATAGTATTTTTAACACCTAAGCTAGTCATAACATTTGGCTCTCTTTATGACTTTTTCCCTAGTTCCTGTTACCAATATCTTTTTGACAATATTGTTTGTGCTTGCTTTAAATTCTTAATTTGGGGTGGTGCCTGTGGCTCAAAGGAGTAGGGCGCCGGCCCCGTTTGCTGGAGGTGGCAGGTTCAAACCCAGACTCGGCCAAAACGTGCAAAAAAAAAAAAAAAAAAGAAAATTCTTAATCTGTTTGTTCTGACATTTCTGCTTGATATGGCATATATTTTTTGGTGTGTGGTTCTCTTTTTACAGTGGTTCTAACCTCGGGTATTTTAAAGTGTGAGCTGATGCTCCCCTGGAGTTATTAGGCACTAGGTCACTCTTCTTGAAGAAGAGTTAGGTGACGAGATCCAGGGAGATCCAGGGAGTCGTAGGTATGAGAACTGGCGTCAACAACCCATCTGTTGGCCCCCCACTAGCATTACTCTGGCAGGGGTTCTCCTGTGAAGCCTCTGAAAGGGGAGGGAGATGGCAGCTATCTTATGCTCTCTGCCATCCCTTATTCGGGCTTGCTGAGTAGGACTGGAGGAGTGTGCGTTCAGGGAAGCTGGTGAGCATCCTCTTCTTAGTGTGCGTTATTGCTGCTGCCTTCTGACTTTCAGTGGTTATGGGGCAAGCCGTGGTCCAAAGGAAACAGGAGAGAGAGGGAGATCAGAACCTGGCGGTACCCTTTTTACCTGCTGTTCCGCCTCTGCTGCCCTCTCACCCAAAGACCATGAAGGCCTTTCCTCTCTTCAGGGGCCTCTCACGGTTTGAAGATGAGGTGGTCTTCTCTTTTCTGTCGTTTCCCCAGGGCTATTCTCCAGGGAGTCTGTGGCCCGGTGCCTGATCAACATCTTGTCTGTACTTCAGGGGGTGGGAGTGGGGGATGGGTTGCTAAAAGCTTGGATTAATAGTTTGTGTGTTAAAATAAGATGTATTTTCTGTATAAATGATTTACTTGTTAGTTGAGCCTAAGCTTGAAGAAGTGGCTGTTTTACTTTGTTTTTATTTTTTTTTTTCTAAATATGTTTATTCTTAGTTTCTTATTTTTTGGAGTGAATTTTTGAATTTTCACCGGGGAATTTCAAGATGTTTCAGCGAAAAAGGAAACTAAATGAGGCCAGATTGGAGAGCAAATTGTTATTATTTAAAGCTTATGGGCCACCCTGAATATGCCTAATCCTATTTAAGAAAATAAAACAACATGATCCCTTCTATTTAATGGCTAACATTTTCAGGAAATACATACCACATTTCTATGTGCGTTTACTGCACACACTGCCAATGTTTAAACTTGTTTAGTTTGAGGAATTTCCTCTTATTAGTTTTTGTTCTATTTTTTATGAGGTTTTTTTAATGTAAGAATAGAGATTATGAAATGTCATTGTATATGTTCATATTGTGTTGAAAGGTAGTAACTGAAACACTACATTTATCCTGTGATTTTTTTTATAAAAAGCAGGTTGGACAGAGTGTTTGTTATTCTTTTGCAACTGTTAGTGAACAAATACCCCTCCGCAGGATGGTAGCTGGCCGATCTACATTTTTATTTCAGGCTAAAATCAGGGAAATCAGTTTAAACTGCAGCACTCAAGATTTATGTTAACTATAAACATACCAAAAATGTTCAGTCTTAAGTTAGACAAACAAATCTTGTGTTGTTTTTATTTTCTGTTTTGTTTTTTTTCCTTGCCATTCTGTCAGAAATTATATATGTAAAAGGCATTTGCTGAGATGCAGTAAGAATTCTCAAAAAATGCTGATGGGTATCTAATTTCTGCTGACCAGGAAGGACACTTATAGACACAGCTGTAACTGCTTCCACCGCCTCCTCACATAGACCAGTGGTTCTCAAACTTCAGCATGCATCAGAACCACCCAGGGAGTTTCTTAAAACAGAGTTTGCTGAGCCCCACTTCTAGAGTTTCTGATTTAGTGCTTCTAAGGAAAGGCCTGAGAATTTGCATTTCTTTTTTGCTTTCTTTTCTTTTCTTTTTTTTTTTAATAAGAGGAAGGGCTTTTATTCACCAGCGGGAGCTCACGGCATAGAAGAATTCCAAATGGCCACGTTCCCGACTGGCTTGGTTTTTCCCTTTTTATTGACAGTCAAAAAGTTCCACCCCATAGCTACCCTTCTCATTGGCCAGTTTGAATCAAGCAGGAGATCCTATTCCAGCCCCTACAGAACTATAGGATTTCACAGAACTTGGAAATTTCCAAGTTCCAGGAAGTTAAGTTTACGAATTCCCAAGAGCTGAGTCACCATGGAGAGGACCCTGCAGGTGTATCCTTGTGGTCTCCTTGAGAAGACTTGTTCTTCTAGACCTCACCCTTCTTGGGTATCCTCTCTCATTCCCCCCTTTTGAGACTCCAATATATTTTAATTTGGGGTCTCAGTATCAGCTTGCTTTTACAGGTGCCAATATTAATTACTTTTTAGCACTGAGGTTTTAGGAACTGTGACTCTCCTAGGGTTCTCTACTCAGGCTTTAATAGTACCCTGGTGGTGGGCTAATATACGTACTTTTTTACTTTTTCCTGTGTGACATCCCCCTCTTCCCCCTTTTCCCAAAGTCCAAAGTCCAATTAAGACAAGTTTCCTCAGGCTTCAGCCATGTGTTGACCAGCCAGCTCCCAGTATGTGGCTGGAGCAGGGCATGTTGACTGTCTTAAAAGTTACCTTTACTTTCCAAGGGGCAGTGAAGCCCTATTCAGACAGCTGTGATGATTCCAGGTGAGGATTCCTTCCACCTTCACTGCTGTGCATGTGGTCAGGATGATGGTATAAAGTCCTTTCTACTTTGGTTTCAGGGGGACCAGTTTCTGATTCTGGATCTAGACTTGGTCCCCTTGATTCTCCAGAGAGAAAGGATGTACAGACACAAAAACTAAATAGAACATGGTTAATTACCCCAGTGGAGATTTTCCTTGCTACTCTTTCTAGGGTTTTTGTCTATTCAGTTCAGTCTTTCCAAGTTCTTTTAGGAGTTCCTAAAAGTAGTAGCAAGGCCTGTATCTAATTAAGCTTTGCTTCCTAGCAGAGTTTACCAATTTCTGTTCTTATGGTCCTGTTCAGGTACTTTACCCTGTCTAAGCTTTGAGGCCTATACGTTATTCAAAGCTTTAGCTTATTATTTGCACTAGTTCTGTTATGAAGGCTAGCTCATTGTCAAATTTAAACCAGAGTGGCAACCTAAACCATGGGACGATTTCTCTGGGCAATACTTTTGTTACTTCAGGAGTCCTTTTTATCCCAGTGGGGAAGGCTTTTACCTATTCCAATTTTGATAGATCATCACCAGCAAGTACTTATTCCCGCTAAACCTGGGCATTTCAGTAAAGTCTACCTGGAAGTCCTCAAAGGGCATTGCTCCATACGACTGGATTCCTGGGGGTACCAGGAATGGACTTCAAAGCCTTTCAGAGCCCAGGTTTCATGAGTGCCATTAGATACCTGTATGCATTGGGTAAATTCCTCTTCTCTTGAGGTCCGCAAACACATTTTGATTCCCAGACCCATCAGCAAGCAACTTTCGTTACTTACTGTAGATCAGGAAATGTTACTGATGGGCATCTGGCCAGTTTTTCAAAGGTTTTTTTTTTTTTTTTTAATTGGTCTTATAAAGTCAACCTGAATTCCTTAATGCAGTCTGGACACCTCTGGAAATGTTACTCCAGCCAAAGCCTTGGTAAAATAACCAGAGCCTTCATCATGTCCTATAGAACAAAACAGATTCTTATTGAACTTATGCAAATAACTGTATTGTCAGAAACTAAGAATACTTACAAATGGCTTTCAAATTCCGGAGAAATCAAGGAGAGAGGAAAAAAAAAATACATGTTTTAAACTCTGCTCATAAGTACATACATTACTTGAAAAGCTACAAATAGCTCAAAAGACAGAAAACGGTTTTCTTGACTTCTGGAAAACAGAACACAGACAGAATCAACAATATTTTGGACAAAAAGTGGTAACAAACTAGCCCAGTTCCACATAACTGATTTCTCTTCTGTTTGAAGTTAGGTTAGCAATACTCACAGACATGTTACCTTTCTAGTGAAAGTTCTAAAAATCTGCTTTTAGTGTGAAGGTATTCATTTTCCAAAGACATCAGGAATTTGAATTCGAGAGAATTCGTTAGTTTCTCTTAATATTTCTTTTTCTTTTTAGACTAAACTTTGGATTCAGCCAGTTACATAATAACACTTTCTTTTTTTTAGATGAATTAAAATTATTACCAACAATATATGTTAGGACACACCAATGCTTTATAGGTGAGGACAGACCAATGCTTTACACATTAGGACAGACAAATGCTTTATAATATTGGAATACATATATAACCATAACCCATGCAAAATTAATCACCATTTCATATTTGACAATGCTTCCTATATATTTTTAATAAATTGAATAAGTTTAATTTGTTTTCCTATGACTTTCAGTGGTCTTAATATTTCAAGAAGACCAAATTTAGAGTTGTGTTTTTGTTGTTGTTGGCCTGGGCCGAGTTTGAACCCACCAGTCTTGGTGCATGTGGTCAGCGCTGCAACCACTGCACTATGGGCACCAAAAGTCCCAAATTTAGAGTTTTGATTTTGGAAGGTTTGTAAATATCAAAGGCCTGAAACATTGGTTCAAATAAGATTACAAGCCAAAGGATTTTAAAGGAAATACATAGTCAACTGGATTATATGTAAATTCTTTCACAAATTCTCTTTTATGAGCTTCATTTAACCTGCACAATCTACAAACATTCTAAACTTTCTTTAACTTTTGCCCTGCCATTCACTTTCTTACACAACCATTCTGTTTCAAGACAAAATTTATCACACAAGATTCTTTCTTTATACAATGCTTTTCTACTTTCTGTCTAATTGCTCTTACTCTCAAAATACTCACTTCCCACAAAACAGGATCCCAGTTAACTATGAAGTCACCCATTCACCCAGTCAAACTGATAATTAGAAGGTTTTTAAAAGGCAAGAATCTTATCCTTTGACAAAGGCTTAGTTTTCCCCAACAATTTAAACAACCAAATTATTACATTTTACAAATGAGAGACATTTTATAAGATATAACATTGATACAGGATATTCCCATTCAGGGGTGGACAGGGAACCCCCATTTTTGAGGCTCAGGTGAGCTCAGACATCAGACTCCCATCTCCAGGCAAAAACCCTCTGACCCCTAGCAAGATCATGAACAAAGCAGCCTGAAACCTTCTGATGGCTTCACCCTGACTAAGGAGCATACACCCTAATCCCTTCCCCAGAGAAAAACCGCAGCAAAGACCTAATAACCTTGCCTAAGGTGAGGGGCTACATTCATTCATTTGCTAGAACACCCATTCAGTTTGTAAAAGTATTTCTCCATCTACCAACTCCTGGCCAAATTATGTCTCAGGACCAATTATTTAAGCCTATACAAAGGACTCATGCAGGAAACCTCCGACCTGGGCCTCCTCCCCCCTTCCAGAGGCTGTTCACCTTGGGGACCTATTGCTGATATGGATACAGCCCTGCCCAGCATGGGATTTACCCTCTCTCCCCCAGATTTTCAAGGGCTATCCAGAGCTCACTGGATTGCCTGAACTGCAACACTTTCCAAGGCACAGCCCCTCTGCCAATAGCTCTGGCACTCTCCACTCTCTCTGCATGCCCCTCAGTCCAACAAAATACCATTTTATTACTGATCTGTGGCCTGTGGGCTCAATTCTTAAATTCCTGAGACCAAAGACTCACTGAAGAAATTTCAGTAACAAAACCACAACATAGTCATCCTTTCTAATGTCTTTTCATTTCCCCACAAGTCCCACCAAAGACAGAAGGCGGGGACAAAGTTGGAGCAGGGAAGAAGGTGACATTCACACATTCGTTTCACCCCAGAATGGGGGGGCCAAACCCCACCTATTGTTACCTGGCTCAGTCATTCTCCAAGCACTCACATGCACAGAATTCCAACCCATTTCTTAACCTAGCCTCAATTTCCCACTTGAGCTGCAACTTAGCCATAGGAGGCAAACCAACACTCCCCTAGGCCCTGTGAAGGGAGGTCCAACTCCACCCTCGGAGTTCTCTCAGTCACACCACATCCACACACTCTCACACACCTCTCAACAGACCTGCCAGCGATCTAATGCCCAAGGAGTTGATCAGGCTCCTTTTTCCACTAAAACTGTAGTGGGACCCCCAGATCAATCATACCTTGCCTTAGACGTCTCCTTGTGTAGGTACCTGTTCTGCATGCCAGTTCCTCCTGGTGTTTGACTCCTTGAAGACCTGCTGAGGGGGGTCCTTTCTCCATGCCAAAATGCCTCCCTGGCACGCCCAGTGGTTCACGTCGCCCAGGCTGATCAGGGGCTTCCATTTCTCTTAGCTCTTTCAGTGAAAGGCTTACAACTATCAATATATAATGAATGTGCCTTGCAAATAAATCTCCCTCTGACATGTAGAAATTTGAAAGAAAATGTACTACCTATTTTTTTAAATTATTTTTTCCTAATATATTTATAACCAACAAAGAAAAAAGTTCAAAATCTGGAAACCAGTAAAATCAAACTGAAATGTATGCCTTGGTGTATGATTGTTTTCTAATTTTATATAATTTCTATTCTTAGAAAGGCATGAACTTTAAGATTTGGGAGAGCAGCCTTTCTTTTGCTTTTTTCCTTGGTGTTTTGATGTTAGTAGATTTAGGAAACAAATCGTTCATTCAAAAAATTCACCATATTGTTGGGGATACAGAAACAATGGAGCTCAGAGCTCTGAGCTAACCCTTCTTCCAGTGTGACTTAGTATCATTTCTGAAGAAAGAAGCTAAGGTCTAACTTTGTGACTATGTGGCAAATGTATGACTCATTATATTTATGTTTTTAAGCTTTAATTAGGAGAAAGTTACTAGGTAAGTATTTTTAAGCAAAAAAAAAAAATAAATAAATAAAATAGTTGTGATGAGTTGTATAATAAGAATAGCCACAAATCCTTTCACCCCTTTATGCATGCCCTTTGCAAAATGAATAAATGGTCTTCCCATCATGAGGTGAATTTTGTTTCTCCAGCTAGTAAATCTGCCCTTGGTCATGTGACTTGCTTAGCCAGTGGGGTCATTAACAAATATGCTGCAAGTAGAAGCTTGAAAAGTACTTGTGCTTTAGGGCTTTCTGTCTAGCTGCTTCTGGAACCCTTGAGATACCCACGGAGGTGAACCTGCCAGATGAAGAGAGACACATGACCATGTCATCGCTGTTGCCCCAGGTAACATATGTCAACCACCAAAGATAGATCTGAGGCTATCTTAGACCATCCGACTCCAGCTGAACTGCCAACTACCCGTATAGATTTGGGAAGGAGCCAGCAGCCAGCAGGCCCAGACCAAAAGAACTGCCCATTACAAAGTGTGTGTTGGATTCTTTGCTACCCACAGAATCATGGAAGATAATAAATGTTTTAAGTCATTACATTTGGGGGTGCTTTATTATGCAGCAAAAGCAAACTGATACCACAGTATTTTTAAATCTCTTAAAACTTTTCAAAATTTAATGTAACCTGCTGCCACTATAGGGTTAGGATGAGTTCAGAAAGCAAAAGTGTAATCTTAAAATGTAACTTTTCTTATGACTAGCTGTCAGTAGTATCGACTCTTTACCTGAGGATTTAAGTGAATTAGCTGGTAGAGATCTTTATTATCTCTAGTGCAAGGTCTGAAATCAAAGCTGATAAGGGATAGGATTCTCAGTTAGTAGCAGGATAAAAGAACAGCTGATTATTCCAGCTTTTATTCTTGTTCTGACTAATACCATCAGTCAGTGTTTACTTAAGGAGTGGTCAGTAATTATTGTCTTTCAGTTCAACAACAGGCTACTTTTTAAATACAAAAATTACCAATCTGAGTTATATGCACCATCTATTCTTCACTCAAACACGCCTTCTCTCTGTGCAATGGCTCCAAGGGATTTGTTCTAGGAAGTGACAGTTCAATGCTTGGCTGTGAACCTAGTGTATGCCACAGTTGTTTCTAGGCTCTCTCTCTCACCTGCCACTCCTCAAACCATTGTAACCTGGCTTCTGCTTTTACCGTTGTACTGAAATACTTCTCACTGAGTTCCCAACCTCTGTGTTGCTAAATCTAATGGATACTTTTCAATTTCTATTTCAACCTTTTAGCATCGTATGACATTGTTCATCAATCTCTTCTTCTTCTTTTTTTTCTGAGACAGAGTCTCCCTGTGTTGCCTGGGCTTGAGTGCTGTGGCATCAGCTTAGCTCACAGCAAACTCAAACTCCTATGTTCAAGCGAACCTCCTATCTCAGCCTCCTGAGTAGCTAGGACCACAGGCACCTGGAAGAACACATGGCTAATTTTTTCCATTTTTAGTAGAGATGGGGGTCTAGCTCTTGTTCAAACTCCTGAGCTGGAGTGATCCTCCCTCCTTGGCCTCCCAGAATGCTAGGATTACAGGCGTGAAAGCCACCATGCCCAGCCATCAATCCCTTCTTGAAGAGTGCTCCACCCCCTCACCCCCCCCCCCCAGCTTCTGTTATACCACTGTCTTCTGGTTCTCTTCCCAACACTCTGACCACCCTGCAGGCTCCTTTGAGGGTCCTTTTGTATCTCCCTGTCCTTTAAATATTGCTGTTCCTTCAGGTTATGTCCTGGGCTGCCTTCTAATCTTATCCTCCACACTCTTCCTGGGCAATCTCATCCCTTACTTAGCTTTGTTCATCTTGTGTGTGTTAATCTCGTCGAAACTAATGTCTCCTGTTGAAATCTCTCCTGAGCACCACAAATCCAGCCATCTATTGAACAGCTTCTCTGACATAGCTCTCGGGCACTGATTCAATCTCAGCACATCCCAAACTTCAGGTGGAGTCCTCTGCCCCTGCCCCTGCCCCTGCCCCACGCTGCCTGCAGGTCCCTCCCCTCACCCTCCAGCAGCTGCAGGATCCAGCTGCAGCGCCCATCACTGCAGTCTCCCTGGTTACCCGGGAGGAAAACTCAGGCATCTTTGACTTCTCTCTCTCCTCTCTTGCCAAACTGGGTTCATTAGCAGGTCCTATCAGCTCCGCCCCCTTAAGAGTAGGGGAAAGAATCCAATCTTCTTCATCTGCACAGCCACGCTTCCATTTTACCCACCCTCAGAGGCCATCATCTCTTGTTTGGATTACAAAACGGTTTATAACTGGTCCCCTTGCCCTGGTCTTGACCCTTCCCTTCTATTTTCCATACAGCTCTCAGAATTCACACGTTTTGTTTGGGAATGCAACCAATGGTTTTTCCGCTAACAGATTTTGAGTTGTGGAGAGATGGCAGAAATTTTCTTCCTTCACTTGTTTGATGAGGAGGCCTAATTTTACTTCAAGTGCTTTCACATGTGATTGCATATCACAGATGAGCTTCCCCTTTCCTTGAGTTGCACATTGAAACTGTTGAGTAGCTCTGTTATATCTGTCAGAAAGGCAAGATGCCATTTCCATTCTGCATCATTGAGCGCTGGTACTTCTTTGTTTTTTGAAAGCAGAAAAGCTGTAATCTGTGGAAGTAAGTCATAGAAATGTTTCAAAACTTTCCTTTGACTCAGCCAATGGACTTGTGTGTGGTACAGAACATCTTCATAGGCAAGATTTAGCTCAGACAGAAATTCCTGAAATTGTCTGTGGTTTAGTGCATTAGCTCTAATGGAGTTAACACAAGATACCACAGTTTTCATAACAGAGTCCCACTTCAGTGATTTACTACACAGCGCTTGTTGGTGGATGAGGCAGTGAAAGGCTATTGGATGAGAATGGTTATGTTTGTCCATCTCTTGGTTAATGCGAGAAATTACTCCTTTCTTAGACTCCACCATGCTAAGAGCACCATCAGTTGTCACCCTGGCTAGTTTTGCCCAGTCCAGCTCCAAACTATTCACGGTTTGGCAAATCTTTTCATAAATATCCTCTCCTGTAGTTGTTCCTTTGATGCTTTGCAGTGCAGCAAGCTCTTCTGTGACTTTGAAATAGCATTCGTACCACGAATAAAAATTAGAAGTTGTGCAGAATCACGAACATCATTACTTTCATCAAGTGCCAAGGAAAAATAGGAAAGGTTTTTTGCGGAGTTTTGCAAATGCTGATGCAAATTGTCTACCATTTATTCAATCCTTCATGTAATTGTAGGTCCTGAAAGACTCACTATACTAAATAAATCAGCCTTCCCTGGACACATCTCTTTGGCAACAGAAAGAAGACATTCTTTAACAAATTCTCCCTCCTTGAATAGTCTGCCAGTGCATGTTATTATCTTGGCAACTTGAAAACTTGCTCACAGTGATGAAATATTTAGCTGTTTCTGCTTCACAAAAGTATTTTGCTGAGTTGTCAATATATTTTTCAGTTTTAATATTTTATCTTTTCTCACTTCTCTGACCAATCATGTTTATCTTTATGTTGAGTTTGATAGTGTCGACGCAAATTGTATTCTTTGAAATACCCCAGACACTATATTCTGGCATATCAAACTCATAGCTCTTACCTTGTATTGCATGAAAAAGTAATCATAAGTCCACTATTTTTTCAATATCCTACACTCCTACTCAATTTTTCTCTTTTTTGATATCATTGTTTCCTAGGGATTCCAAATTGCTATTAGTAAAATACCAATATATATATACAGTGCTCCAAAAACAATATACCAGCAAAAACTTTGCCCATACAGAGACATATAGACTGCACTTTCTATCAATGCAGTCTGATCAGTGCCCATCAATGCAGTCTGATCAGTGCCCATCAGTGCAGCCTTGCCAGTCCGCATCATTTCAGCCTCGCCAGTGCCCATATTGGTGGAAGTCCACTTTTATCTCAGCTCACACTGGTGTGGTGTGAGAACCAGCACGATTACAGAGCCGGTTCCTCCACCACCTTTCCAGTTCACACTACCCTGTGCGAGTCGCATTGCGATCTGTGAGAAGACCCATGCGATCAGATTCCACTGCAGGAAAAAAGAAGGCATGTATGCCTTTTTTCTTCTGAATCTAATGGGAGTTCAGCCATACAAGCATATGACTGAACTCGCACTGCTCAGAGATGGCAACAATGTGAACTGGGGCTTTCACAGCACACAACATACAACATCATACACAACTGAATAGCAATCAGAATATAAATGCAGGGGAGTCAGAGAGTTCAGCTCACATTCCGCACATGTGCACTGCGGGCCCAGTAAGAGTCAGCTGCTAAGCAGGACAGGCAGTGGCGGCAAAAACACCCGGCGGGCTGGATAAATGTCCTCGGTGGGCCGCATGTGGCCCGTGGGCCGTAGTTTGAGGACCCCTGGTCTAGTGCAAGGGTCCTTAATAGTAAAAGGATTTTTTCCTTCTGGGTAGATGCCCAGTAATGGGTTTGCAGGATCAAATGGGAGGTCTTGTTTGAGTTCTTTAGAGTTCTCCATACTTCCTTCCAAAAAGGTTGTATTAGTTTACAGTCCCACCAGCAGTAGAAAAGTGTTCCTTTCTCTCCACATCCACACCAGCATCTGCAGTTTTGAGATTTTGTGATGTGGCCCATTCTACTGGGGTTAGATGATATCTCAGGGTGGTTTTGATTTCTGTAATAATTAGGAATGATGAGCACTTTTTCATATGTTTGTTAGCCATTCATCTGTCTTCTTTAGAGAAGGTTCTATTCATCTCTCTTGATATAAGGGATTGTTGGCTTTTTCCAAGTGGATTAATTTGAGTTTTCTGTAGATCCTAGTTATCAAGCTTTGGTCTGATTCAAAATATGCAAATATCCTTTCCCATTGTGTAGGTTGTCTATATGCTTTGGTTGTTGTCTCTGTAGCTGTACAGAAGCTTTTCAGTTTAACGAAGTCCCATTTGTTTATTTTTGTTGTTGTTGTAATTGCCATGGAGGTCTTCTTCATAAAGTCTTTCCCCAGGCCGATATCTTCCAGTGTTTTTCCTATGCTTTCTTTGAGGATTTTTATCATTTCATGCCTTAAATTTAGGTCTTTTATCCATCTTGAATCCATTTTTGTGAGTGAAGAAAGGTGTGGGTCCAGTTTCAGTCTTTTACATGTGGATATCCAGTTCTCCCAGCACCACTTATTGAATAGGGAGTCTTTCCCCTAAGGTATGTTCTTGTTTGGTTTATTGAAGATTAGGTGGCTGTAAGATGTTAGTTTCATTTCCTCATTTTCTATTCAATTCCAGATGTCTATGTCTCTATTTTTGTGCTAATACCATGTTGTTTTAACCACTATGGCCTTGTAGTACAGCCTAAAATCTGGTATACTGACATCCCTGGCTTTCTTCTTATTACTAAGAACTGTCTTAGCTATATGGGTTTTTTTTTGGTTCAATACAAAATGCAGAATCCTTTTTTCCAAGTCTTGAAACTATGATGTTGGTATTTTAATAGGGATGGCATTGGATCTGTAGATTGCTTTGGGAAGTACAGACATTTTCACAATGTTGATTCTTCCCAGCCCTGAGCATGGTATGTTTTTCCATTTGTTAATATCTTCTGCTTTTGTTTTCTTAGGGTTTCATAATTTTCTTTATAGAGGCTCTTCACCTCTTTTATTAGGTATATTCCTAGGTATTTAATTTTCTTTGAAGCTATTGTGAAGGGGATTGTGTCCTTAATTAACTTCGCATCTTGGCTGTTATTGGCACATACAAAGGCTACTGATTTGTGGACATTGATTTTATATCCTAAGACATTACTGTGTTTTTTGATGACTTCCAGGAGTCTTGTGGTGGAGTCTGTGGGGTTGCTAGGTTTTGTCCAGTACTGAGTGGAAAAGCTTTCAGTTTTACTTCATTCAGTAAAATATTAGCTGTGGGTTTGTCACAGATAGCTTCAATCAGTTTCAGAAATCTGCTACCTATGCCTATACCCTTCAGTGTTCTAATTAGAAAAGCATGCTGGATGTTATTGAGTGCTTTCTCTGCATCTGTTGAGAGGATCATATGATCTTTGTTTTTGCTTCTTTTGATATGGTGAATAACGTTTATGGACTTGCGTATGTTAAACCATCTTGCATCCCTGGGATAAAACCTACTTGATCATTATGTATGATGCTAGCTCCAACAAAAAAATAGCTGGGCATTCTGGTGGGCGCCTGTAGTCCTAGATACTTGGGAGGACTCTCTTAAGGCAAGAGAATTGCTTAAGCTCAAGAGTTTGAGGTTGCTGTGAGGTGTGATGCCATGGCCTTCTATCAAGGACAACATAGTGAGACTCTGTCTCAAAAAAAAAAAAAAAAGAAAATACTATCCAGCCATGTGTAGTAACTTCTAGAGCTTAAAAATGTCTCCGTTTATTTTTCTAGAACTCCATATCTACTTCATCTCTTATAGTAACCATGTAAATACCTCGGAATTCTCCCCCTCCCCATAATTTTAACTTTGAATTGTCTACACTGAAATGCAAATATTTGTTTCCTAATTTCTTTGACATTCTCACATTTGTTTGGCATTTTTCACTTCCATGGTGTAGTATACACTACAAAATTATGATTTTATAAAATAAAAGATCAGAGTTGAGTGACTTCTCATTCTTTACAGTTTTTTTATCTGTGAAAAGTATTTATTATTTTTATTATTATTATTTTGCTCAAAATGATAATTAAAATCAAGAGGTCCACTTTAGAAGATTTTTATGTGTAGATATTACTAACATTCTGGACTGAGCAAAAATCCAGGCTGGGGAAATGTCTTCTCCAAAGATTCCTCTTATATTCAATTGTTTTTCAACATTTATCAGATACTGTGTGGCAGTCATTCTGTGCACAGAAGATGGGGGTGCAATCTAAGAGATAATGAGGGCGAGAATCAAGAATGTGTATGGACCGTATGGGTATGTGTTTGTGGTTGGGGGCAGATGGGACACCTCTGGGGCTCCACTTGGCAGTGGCAACCACATGTGCAGGTGTAGCCCGGCAATGCCTCTCCTCAGCTGTACTGCAGATCCCCTGCTGTACCTTTACTTCCCCATTGTTTCTGGGGTCCTCAGGAACCCACTGGGACACTGTGATAGATGCACAGACTGAAAGCGTGAGAGAATAACACTCCTTGGGGGGATCCGAGCTGGGTGCTGGAAGCTGGGGTATGATATGACTATATACACCCCTCTTAATTCCATCCTTCAGAAGGACAATTCTTAGTTCATTTTGCACAGACCCTCAGAGATCCTGGTTGCCTATGGCAGAAACTAGCTTGATTATGTACTCAGGGGTTGGCTCTTCCTCCAAGTCCCCACTTCCATTTCTTGCAATCTCTTCCCCAAGTAAACTGAACACAGGCAAACCTTTGTCTCAGGCTCTGCCTCTTGGGGAATCCCAGTCTAATAAAGAGAGAGAAAGCAATAAGTGAAAGGGAAGAACCTAGGGTGTCTCTGAGACTTGGTTTAAACAGCATGGTGGTCAGTGAACCTAGAGATTGGAAATATAGGAAGACAAGTAGCAGAAGAATGTTAGAGTAGGGAGATGAGAGTTTAGGTTTATACATCTTAAGTTGCAGGGACCTGTGGGACAAATAGGTGGACATTTAATAGGGAGTTGAAAGTTATGACCCTGGAACTCAGGAGAGAGGTCAAGGCTTGGGGAAGATTGCAAAAGTCATTAGCATGTATGTAGGTGGCAGGTTACGTGCTGCTTACAGAGGAGTTCACCTTGGGGGAGGGTATGCAGTGAGCAGACACTGGGGAATAACATCACTGAAGTGAGCCAAGAAAGTGGAGCCCACAAAGGAATAAAAGAAATGGTAGGAAGAGAACTCTGGACACTTGGTCTCTCAGAAGCCAAAGGACAGCTATCAAAGGAGGGAATGGCCAACAGTGTCCAAAGTCATGGAGAGGTCAAGTGAAGCATGGGGCTTACACCTTAGAAACACGTTGAATGTTATAGATAGACTGTCACAGTTGATCGTGGTGGGGGCAGGAGTAAATGGGAAATGAGGGAGGGGGGCAGCAAATCTAGACTACTCTTTAAAGTGGCTTAGTTGTGTGTGAAATGAGAAAGATGCTCAATCATTAGAAAGGACCAAGATGTCAAGAGAGGTTACTATTTTTTTTTTTTTAATATGGAAGAGATACAAAGATATTTATATGTTTAAACTTGGGTCTAAAATTAGCTAATGTTATAGAAGTTGCACTCAGAATGAAAAAAAGAACCCTTCTTTTAGTTAGATCTATACTTATGGGACTTAATCTATACCCAGAAAGGCTATGTGTGAAACTTTGCCTTTATGAAATTTCTATTATAGAATCCTAAATCAGGACACTTCTCACTACCTCATACTAAAGCAAAATTTCATTTCTCAGTGGTTACTGGTTAACATCGTTCCCTGCAAGCCTTTTGTTTAGCAGTGACCAGTGTTGTTTCCTGACTAGACACTCCCCTTTCCAGGTGAAGCCTTACTTTTTTGTTTAATGCCCTACCTTTATTTAAGGGAGAGGACTGAAAATCCGCACATCTGCCAATGACTTTTCTCCTGGGGGCTTCCCAGCACATAGGACTTCATGTTTTTCACCCTATAAAGCTGAGGTAGGGGCCTACCTAGGAGAGGTACTGAAATATTTTGAATGGATAAGTGAACGAATAAATGTGACCAGAAGTAATTGAGAAAGTTGTAAACGAGAGGTTTCTGACATTACCTGCAGACTCACTTCTCCTCTCAACTTATAAATTCCTGGAGATGTTTACTGGATTTCATTCTCTTTCAATATTTCCCCCAAACTGAAATCACTAAATCATGAGACCAAACACTGCACAGTAGAGGAAGAAGGGAAGCAAGATCATTGCTGCACCGTTCGCCTTTGTGGGGTGCAAAGATATGTGCAATCTTGTTGGGAACATGAGAATATCAAGTGTTGCCATTGTTACGAGGTCTTTGAAAATGGGCACATCACCTCAGAAACTAACATCTATTAGAAATAACATCATCTTCTGACTCACACAGATGGGAACAGGATTCCTACCTTAAGACGGTACTTTATTGCTTAACTTCTCTCAGCCTCAGTCTGTTCTGTAATGTGTAGAGAAAAATCCCTACCAAACAATAACTGTCCTCTACCTTCCAGGGCAGTGACAATTAGATAAGATAATGTACTGTGTCTGAAAAAAGGAGATGCTCAGTAGATGTTAGTTTGCCTCTCAGTTTATGCATTTATGAAATTGTGATTGTAATTCATTGTTTTGGTTAGTTTTTTTAAATACTAGACTTTCAAAATAGTTTTAAGAAAATAAATTTTTAAACTTAAAACACTTGGAAAATTGGCCAGCCTTGGTGGCTCACTCCTATAATCCTAGCACTCTAGGAGTCCAAGGCAAGAGGATTCCTTGAGCTCAGGAGTTCAAGACCAGAGACCAGGCCTGAGCAAGAGTGAAACCCCATCTCTACTAGGGCATCTCTACTAGGGCACCACCCAGGCATTGTGGCTGGTGCCAGGAGGCTGAGGCAGAAGGATCACTTGAACACAGGACTTTGAGTGAGCTAGGCTGATGCCATGGCACTCTAGCCTGGGCGACAGGGTAAGATTCTGTCTCAAACAAACAAAGAGACAACAAAAAACTCTTGGAAAACTGGAATGATGATGAAGTACCTCCTTGACAGTAGTAGTCAAGAAGTATGGTTAAAAGAGGGTCTTTTGTGTTATCAGAAAAACCTAGATTCTAGTTCTGGTCTCAACTATTACTCTGTCAGTATGGACAATCTGCGGCAACTCGGACGATACTGGGAGAGAAAACAGGCTTGTCTCAATTCCCAAGCAACTGTTGGCATAAGGGCAGGAAGCAAGAGGGGAAAATAATGTTTAATGGTAACACGGAATTTATTTCTAGCTTTCACTTCAAGTAGGAAGTGTCTCTTGACAACTAAAATAGGCTTACAACCACACACACACTTAGTCACAACATGCAGAATGAAAGGCCACCACTACTCCCGCTCCCACAGATTCAGTGACAGAGCTCAGCAATTCACAGCCACAACTGGGATTTTGCAGCCAATAATGGACAAAGCCTTTTATCCTAATCAGCTGATTAAAACATCCAGTCTTGAAAGAGTGCACGTGAAAAAGCTAATATGCTAATAAGCAAAGCTAACTCCCTGAAATCGCCCCTAAGGATCCCAAAACAAGAAGCAGATACCCAAATGACTGAGTGGTGTAAACATGTCATGGGCCACACAGAGAACCCAACTAAGGTTCCTTCGCCCCACTAAGAACTTTACGGAACAGAAGTCAGAGGTATAAAAATATGAATGTCAGCAGCGCCTGTGGCTCAGTGAGTAGGGCGCCGGCCCCATATGCCGAGGGTGGCGGGTTCAAACCCAGCCCCGGCCAAACTGCAACAAAAAAATAGCTGGGCGTTGTGGCGGGCACCTGTGGTCCCAGCTACTCGGGAGGCTGAGGCAAGAGAATCGTGTAAGCCCAAGAGTTAGAGGTTGCTGTGAGCCGTGTGACCTCATGGCACTCTACCGAGGGCGGTACAGTGAGACTCTGTCTCCACAAAAAAAAAAAAAAAAAAAGAATGAGATTCTGTCTCAAAAAAAAAATATGAATGTCTTTTAGAATCTGATGTACATATTTATGGAGAATAAACTCTATAAATCTCATTGGGTGTCATTTAGTCATTCCCAGCAATTGTTTTACTACCTTTTTTTTTTTTTGTTTTTTGAGACAGAAATACCCTCTGTCACCCTGGGTAGAATGCCATGGTGTCGTCATAGCTCACAGCAACCTCAAACTCTTGGGCTTAACTGATGCTCTTGCCTCAGCCTCTTTAGTAGCTGGGACCACAGGCACCTACCACAATGTCCAGCCCATTTTTCTATTTTTAGTAGAGACGGGGGTCTCACTCTTGCTTAGGCTGGTCTCGAACACCTGAGCTCAAGGGATCCTCCCCAGCCTTGTCCTCCTGGAGTGCTAGGATTATAGGGGTGAGCTATCATGCCCAGCCGTGTTTTACTTCTTTACAAATCTGAAGTTAATTTTTATAGTTATTGTCTTAAATGTTTTGAACATTAGAATCAGGATTCTAGCCCAAAATGCAACTCCTGTTAAGAAAAAAAATCAAGGCTTTTGCTAGCCCATGTGGCGCCTTTGTTTAAATGAGAGAAGTGAACCCCTTCTGTAGGGTGGATGCAGCCTGTGCCAAAGGAGAACCCGGATCGGAATGGGTTCCAGCACAGCTCCCTCCCTGGACAGTGGTGGACATCCTGTGTGTCACTTCAGTCCTCTCAGCCTCACCCTTTACCCCAGCCACAGCTGCAGTGATTGGTTGGGTGCAGGCAGCTTCCCACAGATGCCAGTGAATATAGTTCCTCACCTACCACCTCACGTCCTGCTTTGGGATTTTCGGGATGCCTCAATGGGGATATCTGTGGGTACCTCCTTGGCATTTACACATGTGCGAGATTGAAACTCAGGGGGTGGCCTTGGTGTGTGTCACACTTTATGGGGGCAAGACATGATTGCAAGAGGGACTTTACCTAACAATGGCAATCAGTGTAACCTGGCTTATTGTACCTGCAATGAATCCCCAACAATTAAAAAAAAATAATAATAATAATAAAAAGAAACTCAGGGGGTGGGGAAGGTAAGATATGGGAAGGGGAGTAATAATAATAACAATAATACTCTCTGAGGGAACCCTCAACCCAGGGAGAAAGAGATCAATGGATAAGGCTGTGCTCCCTCCACCTTCCCACCCCCATGAGGGTTCTGAGACACATCTCGTAAGGCTTCCAAAGTGTCCAAAGGGTAAACGAATGATTGTCTGAAACTCTGTTTTGCAGGGACCGGCCATAAGACATAGAACTACATGCAGTATTCCCAGCAATAATCCCTGACCCACCCTGCTTCAGATGCTACCTTAAAGGGACTCATTTGTCTCTGGGTCCTTTACATGCTGCATAACCACTTACCATTTCTGAGATCTGGTGCCTTCTCTATAAAAGGGAAGTACAAACACTTTAAAATACAATATTTAAGTGTAAAGTACTCGATCAATTTAAATAAGTATTTCTGCTTTCAAAGTATGCATCTGTTGCCATACAAATATTGCCTTTGTGAAAAATCTTTCTTTTTTCCTTTTTGAGACAGAGTCTCCCTCTATCGCCCAGGCTACAGTGCTGTGGTTTCATCACAGCTCATAGTAACCTTAAACTCCTGGGTTCAAGTGATCCACCTGCCTTAGCCTCCTGAGTAGCTGGGACCACAGGCTCGTGCTACCATGCCCAAATAATTTTTTCAATTTTTAGTAGGGACGGGGTCTCACTCTTACTCAAGCTGGTCTCCAACTCCTGGCTCAAGTGATCCTCCCACCTCAGTTTCTCAAAGTGCTAGGATTACAGGTGTGAGCCATGGTGTCTGGCCTTGATTTCTTATATATTGGAGCAGTGGGCATGAGACAATTTTTAGTGACCTCCCTCTTTTATCCCCTTCTACTGTCAAAGAATGCATTTCCCCTGATACAGAGTCCAGTAAGAGGCTGAAGGTGAGCCGCCGAGGTCAGGGCTCTGTCTTATCTATTAGTCACATGATTAGAAAGAATACAGAGATGGTTGGCTTAAAGACATGCATCAACAAGTCAATTCAAAATGGTAAATGAATTAAGATGTTTTTTCTGATAAAATGTCTGATTTGGCAAATTGGTTTGATAACAACCTCTGGCTCGGGGGGGAGACAAGATGGCGGACTGAACCCAGCTTTCAACAGAGGCTCCCATCCAGAAGGAGAGTTAAGGGACAGAAATTTAGTAAGTATCCTGGTGGACTTGAGCCTCACCAAGAGAGAAGGTTGAAGAACGCACATCAACACCACCGAGGCAAGCTGTGATCACAAGGATGCAAACAAAAGGTACAAAATCCACCACCAAGCGGACGGGAGTCCCCCTCCCCCATGAGACCGGCTCAAGAGCCCCACAATTAAACAAGCGGGCAGAAACTAAAGGCCTTCCCACTACACTCCACGGGAGAGACCTTCTAAAAACTGGACCTACCTCCCCTACTGGGGTGCTGTGGTGTTCTCCTGCCGGGCATAAAACTGAATAAAACTTTAAAAATCCTTTGCCGGCAACTCTGAATCCCCAACACTCCCCTCCCACCCACTGAGGTCTGGAGGCCAGTCCCCCAGGAGTTCGGATCCTTGAGTGATTTCTCAAGGGGAGTGGACAGTCCCCGAGTTGTGACTGGTCAGCATTGACTCTGAGGCACGCGAGTGAGGAGAGGGCACCGGGCTGAGGGGGAGTCACGCCTCGGCGGCACTTCCCTGTGGTGCGGTGCAACAGCCCTCCCCATGCATCAATACAGCCAGACATAAAACTGAATGAAACTCTAGCTTCCCCCCCCCACTCTCACTTGGGGTCTGGGGACCTGTCCCCCAGGAGTTCGGATCCTTGGGTGATTTCTCGAGGGGAGCGCACAGTGCCTGAGCCGTGACTGGTCAGTGCTGACTCTGAGACACGCGGGCGAGGATAAAGCACTCTACTGAGGGGGAGTCACGCCTCGGCGGCACTTCCCTGCGGATTAGGTGCAGCAGCCCCCCCCCGCCAGGCAACATTATGGGGCCGTGCACAAAACTGAATAAAACTCTAGCTTCCCCGCTGAGAGCTGAGAGCCCCTACACTCACTCGGGGTCTGGAGGCCTATCCCCCAGGAGTTCGGCTCCTTGGGTGATTTCTCGAGGGGAGTGCACAGTGCCCGAGCTGCATCAGGTCAGCACTGACTCTGGGACACGTGAGCAAGGAGAGGGCACTCTGCTGAGGGGAAATCAAGCCTTGGTGGCACTTCCCTGTGGTGCGGTGCAACAGCCCTCCCCGGGCGGGCATAAAACTGAATGAAACTCTAGCTTCCCCCGCACTCCCAATTGGGGTCTAGGGGCCTATCCCCCAGGAGTTCGGATTCTTGGGGGATCTCTTGAGGGGTGTGGACCCAGCATAAACTGCGGCCGCTCAGTGCTGACTCTGGGCGCCGGGACTCTGGGCGCGAGACAGAGGAGAAAAGGGTCGGCTGATTGCCCACACCAGAGCAGCAGTTCCCTGGAGGTAGATCAACAGCCGTTTTTTCTTTAACGGAAGAACGCTCACTTCTGGATATTCTGAGGCCACACCCCCTGTCTCCCTGGGCAACCAGAGGAGGCCACCGGTAAGCGGGGGATTTCCTGACACTGCTCACAAACCTGGGAAGCTTCCAAGGCGGGGCCAACCCAGAGAGGTGATCGGCAAACCTCCAGTAGCAAAGAGGACACAAACCTCCAGCAGCAAAGACGTTTGAACTCAGAACAGCCCGTCTTCTGTAGGCGATTTCGGCAGGAACAGAGACAGAACCCCACAAAGTTGTCTGTTCTGTTCTGTTCTGTTAGCAGTATCCATCAGGGACGGGGCTAAGCCTGAGTGAACACCTCCTTCCCATCACCTGCATCAAGCACTCAAAGATGTCAGGCCCCATCTCCTCCTGCTAGATAGCGGCAGTCTGCGGGGGCCTGGCAGACTTCCTTGCGATTCAGGAAGGTGCAAACCCCTGGAGTGTCTGTTCACTGCAGGCAACTGGGTTAGCCATCTGCAGAGATACCAGTGACTGGGTCCGATGGAGGGGCAAAGTGGGGAAGGAGACGTCAACCTTCCCAGACTGCTTTGTTTGCTGGGTGGCTCCTCCTGACTCCACGCTGCACTGGGGTGAGCCGTGTCAGAGGAGTCACCAGGCTCCTGTGATCCAGTTCCCAGAGACCTCTTGAACTCTCCCACCCGAGACAGGTGCCGACTGAGATAGTTGATTTGGACCTTTTGAACTGGGCTAATAGACTGAGCACTTTTCAGGCGGTGCCCTGGGTGTGCGGTTGTAGGAAGGTTTGATTCTCCTTTTCCAACTGGGGCCAGAGGTGGGCGGGTGGGGTGACTTAATTGCTGATTTTTCCACACAGCTGAGACTTCAAGCCAGAGTAGAAGATGCAATAGGATCGAACAGAAACCAGCTGAAAACAAGACAGAACCACTTTGCTCCACCACACCAGACAGGGCCCCAGTTTCTCAGGCCACAACACTGTACGGCCCCTCGATAAAGCCCCAGGGGAAAAACCAAAGGGAGTAAAATAACCATGGGGTGGAATCAGCAGAAAAACTCTGGTGACACGAATAACCAGAATAGATCAACCCCCCCCCCCAAGGAAAGATACGGCAGATGTGATTGAAGATCCCATTCATAAACAACTGGCTGAGATGTCAGAAATCGAATTCAGAATTTGGATTGCAGACAAGATTAATAAAATGGAATTAGGAATTCGAGGAAAAATTCAAAAGTTGTCTCAAGAATTTAACGAATTTAAAGACAAAACCACCAAAGACTTAGACACACTGAAGCAAGAATTTACAGCCCTCAAAGATATGAAAAATACAGTAGAATCCCTCAGCAACAGAATGGAGCAAGCAGAAGAAAGGATTTCTGACATTGAAGATAAAGTCTTCGAATGCTCCCAATCTCTCAAAGAGGAAGAGAAATGGAGAGCAAAAACGGATCACTCACTCAGAGAGCTCTCAGATAATTCGAAAAAAAGCAATATAAGAATTATAGGGATTTCTGAGAACGATGAAGTGGCCTCTGTGCCCTCAGAGGGCACTTCTGCATGAAATTATGAAAGAAAATTTTCCAGACATGCCTAGAGAATCTGAAATTCAGATAGCAGACAGCTTCAGAACCCCAGCACGATTCAACCCCAATAAGTCATCCCCCAGACATATCATAATTAGCTTCACTAAAGTTAACATGAAAGAGAAGATTCTCAAAGCAGTCCGGCGAAAGAAAACTATTACATACAAAGGTAAGAATATTAGAATAACTACAGATCTCTGCTGAAACTTTTCAAGCCAGAAGAGGGTGGTCATCAACTTTTAATCTCCTAAAGCAAAATAACTTTCAACCCAGGATCTTGTATCCAGCCAAACTGAGTTTCATCTATGATGGAGAAATTAAATACTTCAATGACATTCATATGTTGAAAAAATTTGCCATAAGTAAACCAGCTCTTCAGGATATTCTCAGACCTATCCTCCACAATAACCAACCCAATCCTATACCACAAAAGTAAACTCACTCAGAAACTTCGGATCAAACTCCAACTTCCACACTGGCGAAAGGATTAAAAATGTCCACTGGACCTTTGAAAAACTCGATACCCAAAATTCCACCAGACTTATCAATACTCTCCATCAATGTGAATGGCTTAAACTGTCCTCTAAAGAGGCATAGGTTAGCTGACTGGATACAAAAACTCAAGCCAGATATTTGTTGCATACAAGAGTCACATCTCAACTTAAAAGACAAATACAGACTCAGGGTGAAAGGATGGTCATCCATATTTCAGGCAAATGGTAATCAGAAAAAAGCAGGTGTTGCAATTTTATTTGCAGATACAGTAGGCTTTAAACCATCAAAAGTAAGGAAGGACAAGAATGGTCACTTCATATTTGTTAAGGGTAATACTCAATATGATGAGATCTCAATTATTAATATCTATGCACCCAACCAGAATGCACCTCAATTTATAAGAGAAACTCTAACAGACATGAGTAACTTGATTTCCTCCAGCTCCATAATCGTCGGAGATTTCAACACTTCTTTGGCAGTGTTGGATCGATCCTCCAGCAAGAAGCTGAGCAAAGAAATCTTAGATTTAAACCTAAGCATCCAATATTTAGATTTAGCAGACATCTCAGAACATTTCATCCCAAAAAACTGAATACACATACTTCTCAGCAGCCCACGGAACTTACTCCAAAATTGACCACATTTTAGGTCACAAGTCTAACCTCAGTAAATTTAAAGGAATAGAAATTATTCCATGCATCTTCTCGGACCATCATGGAATAAAACTTGAATTGAGTAACAACAGGAATCTGCATACTCATACAAAAACATGGAAGTTAAATAACCTTATGCTGAATGATAGCTGGGTCAGAGATGAGATTAAGAAAGAAATCGCCAATTTTTTGGAACAAAACGACATGAAGACACAAACTATCAGAACCTCTGGGACACCGCAAAGGCAGTTCTAAGCGGAAAATTTATAGCACTGCAAGCCTTCCTCAAGAGAACGGAAAGAGAGGAAGTTAACAACTTAATGGGACATCTCACGCAACTGGAAAAGGAAGAACATTCCAACCCCAAACCCAGTAGAAGAAAAGAAATAACCAAAATTAGAGCAGAATTAAATGAAATTGAAAACAAAAGAATAATACAGCAGATCAATAAATCAAAAAGTTGGTTTTTTGAAAAGGTCAATAAAATAGATAAACCTCTGGCCAACCTAATCAGGAAAAAAAGAGTAAAATCTCTAATATCATCAGTCAGAAACAACAAAGACGAAATAACAACAGACTCATCAGAAATCCAAAAAATCCTTAATGAATATTACAAGAAACTTTATTCTCAGAAATATGAAAATCTGAAGGAAATTGACCGATACTTGGAAGCACGCCACCTTCCAAGACTTAACCAGAATCAAGTGGAAATGTTGAACAGACCCATATCAAGTTCAGAAATAGCATCAACTATACAAAACCTCCCTAAAAAGAAAAGCCCGGGACCAGATGGTTTCACGTCTGAATTCTACCAAACCTTTAAAAAGGAATTAGTACCTATATTACTCAACCTGTTCCAAAATGTAGAAAAAGAAGGAAGACTACCCAACACGTTCTATGAAGCAAACATCACCCTAATCCCCAAACCAGGAAAAGACCCAACAAGAAAAGAAAATTATAGACCAATATCACTAATGAATATAGATGCAAAAATATTCAACAAGATCCTAACAAACAGAATCCAGCAACACATCAAACAAATTATACATCATGACCAAGTTGGTTTTATCCCAGGGTGTCAAGGCTGGTTCAATATATGTAAATCTATAAATGTAATTCAGCACATAAACAAATTAAAAAACAAAGACCATACGATTCTCTCAATTGATGCAGAAAAAGCTTTTGATAATATCCAGCATCCCTTCATGATCAGAACACTCAAGAAAATTGGTCTAGAAGGGACTTTCCTTAAACTGATAGAGGCCATCTACAGCAAACCCACAGCCAATATCATATTGAATGGAGTTAAATTGGAATCATTTCCACTCAGATCAGGAACCAGACAAGGCTGCCCATTGTCTCCATTGCTTTTCAACATTGTAATGGAAGTTTTAGCCACCGCAATTAGGGAAGAAAAGGCGATCAAGGGTATCCATATAGGGTCAGAAGAGATCAAACTTTGGCTCTTCGCAGATGATATGATTGTGTATCTGGAAAACACTAGGGACTCTACTACAAAACTCCTAGAAGTGATCAAGGAATACAGTAGCATCTCAGGTTACAAAATCAACATCCATAAATCGGTAGCCTTTATATACACCAACAACAGTCAAGTTGAAAAAGCAGTTAAGGACTCTATCCCATTCACAGTAGTGCCAAAGAAGATGAAATATTTGGGAATTTACCTAACAAAAGACGTGAAAGATCTCTATAAAGAGAACTATGAAACTCTAAGAAAAGAAATAGCCGAAAATGTTAACAAATGGAAAAACATACCATGCTCATGGCTAGGAAGAATCAACATTATCAAAATGTCCATACTACCCAAAGCAATATATAATTTAACGCACTCCCTATTAAAGCTCCACTGTCATATTTTAAAGATCTTGAAAAAACATTACTTCGTTTTATATGGAATCAGAAAAAACCTTGAATAGGCAAGACATTACTCAGAAATAAAAACAAAACAGGAGGAATCACACTACCAGACCTCAGACTTTACTACAAATCAATAGTGATCAAAACAGCATGGTATTGGCACAAAAACAGAGAAGTAGATATCTGGAATAGAATAGAGAACCAAGAGATGAATCCAGCTACTTACCACTATTTGATTTTTGACAAGCCAATTAAAAACATTCAGTGGGGAAAAGATTCCCTATTTAACAAATGGTGCTGGGTGAACTGGCTGGCAACCTGCAGAAGACTGAAATTGGACCCACACCTTTCACCATTAACTAAGATAGACTCTCATTGGATTAAAGATTTAAACTTAAAACATGAAACTATAAAAATACTAGAGGAGAATGCAGGGAAAACCCTTGAAGAAATTGGTCTGGGTGAGTATTTCATGAGGAGAACCCCCCGGGCAATTGAAGCAGCTTCAAAAATACACTACTGGGACTTGATCAAACTAAAAAGCTTCTGCACAGCTAAGAACACAGTAAGCAAAGCAAGCAGACAGCCCTCAGAATGGGAGAAGATATTTGCAGGGTATATCTCTGACAAAGGTTTAATAACCAGAATCCACAGAGAACTCAAACGCATCAGCAAGAAAAAAACAAGGGATCCCATCGCAGGCTGGGCAAGGGATTTGAAGAGAAACTTCTCTGAAGAAGACAGGCGCATGGCCTTCAGACATATGAAAAAATGCTCATCATCTTTAATCATCAGAGAAATGCAAATCAAAACTACTTTGAGATATCATCTAACTCCAATGAGACTAGCCTATATCACAAAATCTCAAGACCAGAGATGTTGGCGTGGATGCGGAGAAAAGGGAACACTTCTGCACTGTTGGTGGGAATGCAAATGAATACATTCCTTTTGGAAAGATATATGGAGAACACTCAGAGATCTAAAAATAGATCTGCCATTCAATCCTGTAATTCCTCTGCTGGGCATATACCCAGAAGACCAAAAATCACAACATAACAAAGATATTTGTACCAGAATGTTTATTGCAGCCCAATTCATAATTGCTAAGTCATGGAAAAAGCCCAAGTGCCCATCGATCCACGAATGGATTAATAAATTGTGGTATATGTGTACCATGGAATACTATGCAGTCTTAAAGAAAGATGGAGACTTTACCTCTTTCATGTTTACATGGATGGAGCTGGAATATATTCTTCTTAGTAAAGTATCTCAAGAATGGAAGAAAAAGTACCCAATGTACTCAGCCCTACTATGAAACTAATTTGGGGCTCTCACATGAAAGCTATAACCCAGTTACAACTTAACAATAGGGGGAAGTGGGAAAGGGGGGGGAGTGAGTAGAGGGAGGGGGATCGGTGGGATCACACCTGTGGTGCATCTTACAGGGCTATTTGCAAAACTTGGTAAATGTAGAATGTAAAGGTTTTGGCACAGTAACTGAGATAACGCCGGAAAGGCTATGTTAACCACTGTGATAAAAATGTTTCAAATGGTCTATGAAGCGAGTGTATGATGCCCCATGATACAATGTATACAGTTATGATTTAATAAAAAAAAAAAAAACAACCTCTGGCTCTCTGTATTACAAAAGGCCCTAAAAGTCGCCATATATAGATAAAACAGGTATCTTAGAACTTGTTCCCATGAGTGGGAGAGAAGACTTCATGTGTGCTTGAAAGAGGTGGCCAACATGTAGAGTGTATTTTGTAAATATTTTGTATAATTTTGTAATGACATTTTGTTAAAAAGAAAAAGTACATTTACCTGCAATTCCTCCCTCCCCCATGTATGTGAACTTTCGGGGTCCTGTGTCCTTCCTCATGTGGCCTTTTCTGTGTGTTCATGTCTGCTGGTATCTTTGTGTTTCCTCCTCTTATGGGGACTCCAGTCAGACTGGATTAGGGACCCACCCTAATGGCATCCTTTTTAACTTAATCACCTCCTCAAGGGCCTTGTCTCCAAATACAGTCTCATTGTGAGGTATTGGAGGTTAGGGCTTCATCATATGAATGTGGGGGGACATAATTTGATTTATAATACTCTCCACATGTTGAGTAATGTTTTGTGCTGAGCAGGTCTATGCAAACCTACCTCAAAGTCCAAGGAAGCCGAGAGTCTGAAGAAAGAGGCTGAGCTGCCCAGTTTCTCAGAAAGAAACGTTTAATAGGGACTTATGAACTGAAGCCATGTTGAAGGTGGCTGCAGAATGGTGGCCCTGTGCGTCACTGCTGATGAGACCCAGGGCTTACATACTGCAGGAAAGAAATATGTAGCATGCTGAAGTTAACCCCTCCGAGAGTGGCAATGTATATCTGCCCAAGGGCAGGATTCCACTGAAGGGTAGGATTAATGGAATACATAACACAATGGATAAATATGTAACAGTCAACAAAGTAGAAACCTCCGAGGAATTCCTGGAAGAGAGGTTAATCAGAAGGCAATTGTGGTACATTAGCAGCCAAAATGAAGTTGCTTTAGCCTCTGCAAATGAGAAAACAACATTTTATAAAAATCTGTATTGGAAAATGTATATTGAATTATTTTTATTTCTCCAATCCCTCCTGAGCATATTGAGTTATACAAGGTGCCTCAATGAGAAAGAATAACAGGCCCTATTTATTGGATTTATTTAACAGGCCCCTATTCATTGTGAGGGGTTGGTCAGGCTGATTGCTTTCTACTTGTTTTATCAACTTGTGCAAGAGTTTCCAATTATTATTGTGGATTTACCTGCTTCTTTCTTTGGTTTTGTCAGATTTTACTTCATATATATATGGAGACAGAGTCTCACTAGGTCACCCTCGGTACAGTGCTGTGGCGTCACAGCACACAGCAACCTCAAACTCTTGGATTTGAGTGATTCTCTTGCCTCAGCCTCCCAAGTAACTGGGACTAAAGGCACCTGCCACAACACCCGGCTATTTTTTTGTTGTAGTTGTCATTGTTGTTTAGCAGGCCTGGGCCGGGTTTAAAACTGCCAGCCCCGATATATGTGGCCAACGCCCTAACCACTGAGCTATGGGCACCAAGACTACTTCATTTATTTTAAAGCTCTAATATTAGAGGCATACACATTCAGGATATGCCTTTCTGAGTAACTGATTCTTTTAATCATTATAAAAGGCCTATTTGTCTTGACATCTACTTTGACTGATACTAATGTAGCCACACCAACTTTTTTAGGTTTGTTGTTTGGATGATATATCTTTTTCCATCAACATATTTGTACATTTATATTTAAACTGCATCCTTTATGGGCAGCATGTAGTTCAGTCTTACTTTTTAAGTTTAATCTGACAATCTGCCCTTTAATGGAAATGTATACATTAGTATTTTATGTAGCTGTTGGTAATGGTTGAATTAAATTTTATCAATTTGTACGTATTTTCTATTTTAGATATGTGTTCTTTGTTCCTGTTACTCCTTTCTTGTTTTCTTTTTGTTTAACTAAATATTTTTAAAATTCTTTTTTATTTTTTCTATTTTATATCATAGTCTTTTAAAAATTAACATTGCAATGTTTCATTAAAAATAACAGAAATTTACTAAAGTATCATTCTTTTTGCTTTATTCTTTGTACTATGTTGTCATACAGTTTACTTCTGTGGACGTCATAAACCCCACACTACAATGTACCTATTTTGCTTTAGACAGTTGGTTTTTAAAGACATAAAGGAAAAAAATGATAGTCCTTTTAATATGTCCATATAGTTAGCAATTTTTATGCTCTTCATTTCTTCTTATAAATCTTTGATTTTATTTTGTTTATATTTTTTTCAGTTTGGAGAATTGCTTTAGCATTTCTTATATTGCAGGTCTGCTGACAACAAATTCTTTCAACTTTCATTTATTCATGCATGTCTTCATTCTCCTTTTTCGGTTTTCAGTACAGGACTGAGCCTTGCTTTTTTCCTCTCACTACAGGTGCAAAGAAGTGGAGCCCACACAGCCCTGGATTTTTGTGTTCAACAATTTCTTTCTTCCTTCTTCCCTCCACCATCATCCATCTTTCCATCTCTCTCTTCTTTTTTCTATCACACACAATAAATGAGTGCCTACTCTATGCTGGAGATGGTTCTGGAAAGAAAGACACAAATGCAGATTCGATAAACACATACATGCTATAATGTTTTTAGAGTTTTAAAAATTGATATATAATTTTCATATTAAAAATGCACAAATATTAAGTGTAAGCTCAATAAATTACTTGGTTTTATTTGTTTTTGTTTTTTTGAGACAGGGTCTGACCTAAACTCAAGTTCAGTGGCATGGTGACGTTTATTGCAATCTCAAAGTCCTGGGTACAAGGTATTCTCCTGCCTCAGCCTCTCAAATAGCAGGACCACAGATTCATGCCACAGTGCCTAGCTAATTTAACAAAAGTTTTTTTGTAGAGACAGGGTGTTGTCATGTTGCTCAGGCTAACCTGAATGAGCTTAAGTTTAAGCTCAAACAGTAACTTGCCAGTTTTTATAAGTACTAGGAAGTTATCCAGGAATTTTACCAATGAGCGTAATGTCCCAAATAAAATACTAATAAATAGGCTTTGGCTTAAAATTGTCAATTTAACATACTTACTTAGATATTTGTTATTTCTTGGTTTGGGGAAGGTTTAACAAATCATGGCCTGTGGGATGAGAAGCTAATAATAGTCTTTATATTTTCGAAGGCTTTTAAAGACAAAACAGAAGAAGAAAAAAAGGAGAAGAAAAAGTAGAAAGAGAGAGAGACTATCTGTGGAAGTCAAAGCTTAAAACATATACTATCTGGTTTCTTACAGGAAAAAGTTTTCTGCCCTTGGGGCTGCAAAGAAAAAGTCAGCTGGAAGCCAAGGACAATGGTTCCTTTTTCTTGCTTTCTAGTTTAATAAGCCAGGTGTGTCAACAGCTTCTTCTTGACTAGCGTTAACATGTTACTCAATCAGAAAAGAGTTTAAATTTTTACTAACATATGTCAGCCCCACCTAGTGAAATTAAATACAAGGAATAGTTTGCTGAAAGTATGCCAGAACCACTAGTCAGGCCAATCTAAGGTTGTTGACTTTAATTTTTATATGAACTGGATTTTTTAGAAATGTAGGTAGTGATGGCTATGTTGAACTGTTTCTATGGCTCTGGGTATATGTTTCAAAGACTTTTGCATAGGTATTGTCATCATGTACTTTCTGAGACCTTTGGAACAGATGTGGGGAGGGGAGAAAGCAGGGCATGCGATAGTGGGATTGAGATTTAGCAATTTCCAATCATATTCTCTATTCTTCCTTCTCTGTCCAAAAAATCCACGTGCCTTTCCCTCAAGTCAATTCCACCTGGAAATGTGCTTCAGCATTCAAGATCCTACTGTCCAGAGCGGACTTCTGCTTTAAATCAGACCAGTTAGTCTAGAATTTGGGCTGATGACTGGTTGGGAGGCAGGCAGCATGGGAGTTTCTAGGTAGTTCTTTTTTTTTCTTTTTTCCTATGGATTCCTTCATGAATTTGCATGTCATAGTTGTGTAGGGGCCATGCTTCTCTGTATCATTCTAATTTGAGTGTATGACGTGAGCATTCTAGGTAGTTTGATGATAGATTTGTTGCTGTGGTTTGGGCTGGTCTGTGTGGTCAGGTAGACTCTGGTTAGTAGCATAGGGAGTGGTCTAGAAATAACTAGGAGAGTATTTGACCATAATAAAGTGGGGGAAACTTAGGAGACAGCTTTCCTGGAAAGGGAATGACAGTGTAATTCAGGAAATTTGGACAACAGCCAAGGTATACAAACTGAACAAAGATGGCTGAAGTTAGAGACAGATTGCCATTTGTTGGGCTCAAGGCTCAGCTGGGGCACATTGCACACCAGGCTGGGGCAGGAAGATTAACTATAGACTCTGGCCATTTACCACAGCCTTCACTTGGCTGTTGGGACTGAGCTTGCCAAATGGAGGTGGATTGGCAAGAGCCAAGTGTAGCTGGGCTGGTAAGGACAAGAGCAAGTTATTGTTGTTATCATTATTAAGAAAAGCATTTCACAACGCTTGCCATTTATTGAGCAACACTTCATAAACAATATCCCTTTTCCTTTCCATAGGCATTATTATATTTAACTCCATTTAACTGAATAGAGTTAAATGACTAACTCAGACTAGTAAGAGATAGAGCCAAGCATTGGATTCACTCTGAATACGAAGTATAAAAAAACTGCATAATTTTATATCCAATGTTCCTTCCATAAGGGGCATTCAACAAATGATAGGACAACAAAAGTTACTTGTTGTACATCCTAGGATATACAAGGGCTGTCCAGAAAGTATCCAATTACATACTATGAAAAATAGTATTACTAATGGCTGAATACTTTCCAAACAGCCCTCAAAAATACCTATCCCTGCATAAATTTGGTCTATCTAGGGAGTTTGGATACAAAATAAATCTAGCCTCACAATCCTCTGCAATGTTAGAATAATATTATTATTTGGTCAGTTTTAACTGAGCATCTATGTGTGTCAGGCACCATATTGGGATTATACTGGATGTGCGGTAGCAAATGAAGTAGCCATCCTCTTGGGGCTTCCAGCAGAGTGTTAGACAGACAGAGACAGAGGCAGAGGCCAGAGTTGCTGCTAAACTCCCTACCTCAAGGGGATGGCCACCATGACAGAGAATTGTTAGGCCTCAAAAGGCAAAGATGTCCAGATTGAGAAAAGGAATTTGGGAGGATCAGCATTTGGGGTGCCCCTCTCTTCCTCCCCTGCTGGGGGGCTGACATATGTCACGGTCCTGAACAGGTGGGAAGAATGGCAGTGTGGCTGGGGCCTTGTCAGCGAGGAGGGCCATGTAGTACATTGTAATGAGGATTTGGATTGTGTTGCAAATCCTCAATGAGTTTCCTCATTCATCCATTTCACATTTAGTGATACAATCTAGTTCCTATTTTCCAGGAATTTCCAAACCCTTTTAACTCCACATAAGAGCAAGTCTTGGGGGAAACACTGCAATAACACTCTCCTCACCTATTTTTAGATTCTATAGCAGAAATGCACCTAGTAATACAGTTTTAAGGATAAATTAGCCAGCTTAATACTAACTTCTTTGTATCTTTAAGATTTTCAATCAAACACCTCACTTAATTTGTTATTTGATCTCTCTCACATGTACCACCAGTATCATGCTGGGTTGACTATGCACCCTGTAGACAGAGTCAGACTGAGTCATTTTTTAATGATCATATGACTAATTATTTAATAATTAATTACCTAGATTTGCTTACTTAATTATATAATTTAATAATTAATTGATTAGTATGTTATAACCCAAATAACACAGCTTTATGGAAATTCTCTTAAGTTTTTCTAGGACCACAAAAGTGAAGAAAAAATATACATATTATTTTATTGCCAGAATTGTTTGTGGGTGACATTGAATAACCTTTCAAAAATGAGTATTTTCATCTTTAAAACTAGCATTTAATTAATGGAATAGTTTCTTGATTTTTTTTCGGTATGGTTGCAATTCAGAACCAAGTTTGAAGATCCTAATTACTTCGTGGAGAGGATTAAAGAATATAAAAGGTAAAGAAAAAAAGACATAACCTATGATGTGGTTTGCATGTATGTCCCCTCCAAATCCCATGTTGAAATTTGATCCTTGGTGTTGAATGTGGGGTCTGGTGGGAGGTATTCAGGGGCGCAGATCCCTCATGAATGGTGTGGTGCCCTCTCCATGATAATGAGTGGTTCTCACTTTATTAGTTCACAGGAGAGCTGGTGGTTTAGAGGAGGCTGACACCACCTCCTCGCTCTTTGCTCCTTTTCCTGCCATGTGACACATCTGCAGATGCTGGCGTGATGCATCCTGTGCAATCTGCAGAACCGAGCCTAATACACCTCTTTATAAATTATCCAGGTTCCAGCATTCCTTTGTAGTGGTGCAAAACAGACTAATACAGAGTCTTTCCTTCTGCCAATGTCACATTATAAATTTGCCAAAAAAGAAGCAATTTGATTAAAATAAATATATGGATATGAAGGCTCTGTAAGTATGTAGATAGGACTGAGCAAGAATGCCACAGAAATACCTATGGGTGTGTTCATTCTTTCATTCGCTTTGACCTAGGACTGCACCCTAGACCAAGTAGATGATTCTCACCTGGGTTGCATTTTAGGGAAACTTTTCAGACTAATCTTTCTTACTTTGCTGGGAGCTCTCTACGCTAGGAGCTATTTCTTACCTTTTTCTTTGTCAATGACTTTAGCTCATTTGCCTGGCCCGTTAGTGGGCATAAAGGAATGAATGGATGGGGGAATAGAATATTTGATGTTGAATTGTTCTGTCCTTTATTTAACTTGATTGTTGATTCGAAGAACAAAGCATGATGGCCTCTCTTGTGAGCTCTAAAATCTGCCCACGTTTTAACTGGCTGACACAGATCTTCTGGTCGTGACTTCATGTCCTGTGGAGTTCACTCAGCCTCTGTTCTCCCTAAATCTGAGTACAGTCTTTAGGACTGAATCTAGGTGTTACTGAAGATTTTTTTTTATTGTGTTTTCTGTGTTCTTTGCATATGTAATTGCTTATGGTTTAAGGTTTTGGAAAATGGAATTAGTTATTTATTAGTTAAATCAAATCCTAAACTCAATGCCACAGTATTCACCAGGGTACATTCTAATATTTTTATTATTATATATTTTTTAAGATAGTCTCAAGCTGTCGCCCTGGGTAGAATGCCATGGCTTCACAGCTCACAGCAGCCCCCAACTCTTGGACTTACGTGATTCTCTTGCCTCAGCCTCCCAAGTAGCTGGGACTACAGACGCTCACCATAATGCCTGGCTAGTTTTTGTTGTTGTTGTTGTAGTTGTCATTGTTGTTTGGTGGGCGTGGGCTGGATTCAAACCTGCCAGCTCACGTGTATATGGCTGGCTCCCTGGCCATTTGAGCTACAGGCACGGAGCCAAAATTTTTAGTTCTTATTTTACATGTTAGGATTACTCAAATGCTTTGGTGTGTATATATGCACACACACACACACATATATATATCGTATATGGTATACACAGGTGTCCATAAAGTTCGTGTATAATTTTAAAATAGTTTAACATAGTAAATTGAACATGAACTTTATGACCACCCTATCTATACACATATTTTTTCCTAAGCTAGTGGTTCACTCCAGACTAAGATTCTGTTACTGTTTAGCCTATAGTTTTGCCCTTTTCCTTGCATTTGACAGATGGGCTGGTTTCTATCCTCTTATTTGGATCCTTCGCTCTTAAGCTTGATTGTTGGAACTATCACAAATGTTTTCAAACACTGTAAATATATGAAAGTAAATGTAGTGTTGACAATATGAGGACAGTGACCAGACCTAACACTGGTCCTATAGCAGATCACATCTTCTGTTTGAAAAATATAACAAAGGGCAAAATATGGTTCATGGGAATCTACTGTGTCAAAAAAGAAAAAGAGGACATTGAAGTTACTACATAAATCATTAACATCTGCTAATATTTAAAAGTAAATTGAGAAGAAATGCCTACTTCCGCAGGGCAGAGGGTTCTGGGGACTAGACAAAAAAGCAGAAAAGCTGGGTGGCCCCTGTGGTTCACTCCGTAGGGCACTGGCCCATGCACTGACGGTGGCAGGTTCAAACCTGGCCCTGGTGAGCTAAAACAGCAGTGGCAACTGCAACAAAAAATAGCCGGGCGTTGTGGTGGGCACCTATAGTCCCAGCTACTCGGAAGGCTGAGGCAAGAGAATCGTTTAAGCCCAAGAGTTGGAGGTTGCTGTGAGCTGTGATGCCAAGGCACTCTACCGAGGGCAACAGAGTGAGACTCTGTCTTAAAAAAAAAAAAAAAAAAAGCAGAAGAGCCTGGAGCTAAGGGATGGGGAATACGTGAGAGGAAGAATAATATAGGAAATAGAAAAAATGAAGCCTCTTCTTTCTTTTTGGAGCATGAGGGATTAAGTTCTGGGGAAGGTGTGGAATGGCACATCTGTTGTTCTCTTGAGGGCTTATCAGTGCTTGGCATTCATTTGGTTTTCAGCACACATTCATCAAGCACTCACCACCAGGCAGGCAATATAGAACAAGGTGCTCAGGATACATCTGTGAATAAAACATAGATGGCCTACCTTGTGGGAGTTACATGTATGCAAGGGTAGGCACACAACACACACAATAAATAACTGTATAGGCAGTCAGAAGGCCCTAGGTGTTATTGGAAAAAAGGCAAGTTAGAGCAGGGGATCAGGAGTGAGAGGTTAGGTATATGGTCAGTATATGTTATTAACTGGGGTGGCTGGGGTTTTCTTGAGAAGGAGTAACTGAAGGACTTGAAGGAGGTAAGGAATTCAGCCAGCTGAATATTTGAAGAAAGAAAGTTCCAGGTAGTGGGAACAGCCAGTGGACAGGCCTTCTGCTGGGAAGGCGTCTGTCTGGAGGGCTCTGGGCACAGCAAGGAGGCTGGCACTGCTGGAGTGCAGTGAGAGGGGAAGGGTGACTGGAAGATGGCAGATCTGCCATCTATGTCTTTAATCACTGAATTATAATGCTTCAGACGTTGCATCAGATATTGTCTCAGATAAGGGTTGTGTTATGCATGTAACTGGATTTACCTGCTCCATAAGTTTAAGTACAATTTGTCACATTCTTTTCTTTTTCTTTTTTAAATCTAAGTTGTTGAATTTAGTTATGTAGAGCTTTTATAGTTTTTTTGAGTTTGACATTTTTTTTTTATTGTTGGGGATTCATTGAGAGTACAAGATGTGTCACACACTGAGACCCCACCCCCTCCCTCCCTCCCTCTCTCTATTCTCCCCCACCCCCTCCCTCCTTCTCTCTCTCTCTGCTCTCCCCTTTCCCCACCCCCCACCATGTCATTAATTGTCCTCCTATCAAAATTGAGTACATAGGATTCATGCTTCTCTATTCTTGTGATGCTTTACTGAGAATAATGTGTTCCACTTCCATCCAGGCTGTAAAGTCTCCATTTTTTTAATGGCTGGATAGTATTCCATGGTGTACATGCACCACAGCTTGTTCATCCATTCCTGGGTTGGGGGGCACTTAGGCTGTTTCCACATTTTGGCGATTGTAAATTGAGCTGTGATAAACAGTCTAGTGCAAGTGTCCTTATGATAAAGGGTTTTTTTTTTTTTTGCCTTCTAGATAGATGCCCAGTAATGGGATTGCAGGATCAAATGGGAGGTCTAGCTTGAGTTCTTTGAGGGTTCTCCATACTTCCTTCCAAAAAGGTTGTATTAGTTTACAGTCCCACCAGCAGTGGAAAAGTGTTCCTTTCTCTCCACATCCACGCCAGCATCTGCAGTTTTGAGATTTTGTGATGTGAGTCATTCTCGCTGGGGTTAGATGGTATCTCAGGGTGGTTTTGATTTGCATTTCTCTAATGATTAAGGATGATGAGCATTTTTTCATGTGTTTGCTAGCCGTTCATCTGTCTTCTTGAGAGACGATTCTGTTCATCTCTCTTCCCCATTGGTCTATGGGATTGTTGGCTTTTTTCATGTGGATTAATTTGAGTTCTTTATAGTTCTTAGTTATTAAGCTTTTGTCTGATTGAAAATATGCAAATATCCATTCCCATTGTGTAGGTTGTCTATTTGCTTTGGTTGATGTCTCCTTAGCTGTACAGAAGCTTTTCAGTTTAATAAGTCCCATTTGTTTATTTTGGTTGTTATTGCAGTTGCCACAGCAGTCTTCTTCATAAAGTCTTTCCTCAGGCTGATATCTTCCAGTGTTTTTCCTATGCTTTCTTTGAGGATTTTTATCATTTCATGCCTTAAATTTAAGTCTTTTATCCATCTTGAATCAATTTTCGTGAGTGGAGAAAGATGCGGGTCCAGTTTCAGTCTTTTACATGTGGATATCCAGTTCTCCCAACACCATTTATTGAATAGGGAGTCTTTCCCCAGGTGTATGTTCTTGTTTGGTTTATCGAAGATTAGGTGGTTATAGGTTGTTAGTTCAATTTCCTGGTTTTCTATTCGATTCCAAATATCTATGTCTCCGTTTTTGTGCCAGTACCATGTCTTGACCACCACGACCTTGTAGTACCACCTAAAATCTGGTATGCTGATGCTTCTGGCTTTATTCTTATTATTAAGAACTGTCTTAGCTATATGGGTTTTTTTCTGGTTCCATACAAAATGCAGAATCCTTTTTTCCAAGTCTTGAAAGTACAATGTTGGCATTTTAATAGGGATGACATTTAATCTGTAGATTGCTTTGGGAAGTGTAGACATTTTCACAATGTTGATTCTTCCTAGCCATGAGCACGGTATGTTCTTCCATTTGTTAATGTCCTCTGCTATTTCTTTTCTCAGGGTTTCATAATTTCTTTATAGAGGTCCTTCACCACTTTTGTTAGGTATATTCCTAGGCATTTCATTTTCTTTGAAACTATGGTGAATGGAGTTGTGTCCTTAATTAGCTTCTTATCTTGGCTATTATTGGCATATACAAAGGCTACTGACTTGTGGACATTAATTTTATATCCTGAGACATTACTGTATTTTTTGATGACCAGGGGTCTTGTGGTGGAGTCTCTTTGGGGTTCTCTAAGTATAAGATCATATCATCAGCAAAGAGGGAGAGTTTGACCTCCTCTGCCTCCCATTTGGATGCCCTTTATTTCCTTGTCTTGCCTAATTGTATTGGCTAGAACTTCCAGCACTATGTCAAATAGTAATGGCAACAGAGGACAATCTTGTGTGATTCCACTTCTAAGTGGAAAAGGTTCAGTTTATCTCCATTCAGTAAGATATTAGCTGAATCATAGATAGCTTCGATCAGTTTAAGAAATGTGCCACCTATGCCTATACTCTTTAGTGTTCTAATTAGAAAAGGATGCTGGATTTTATCAAATGCTTTTTTTGCATCATATGGTCTTTGTTTTTGCTTCTGTTGATATGATGAATAACGTTTATGGACTTGTGTATATTAAACCAGCCTTGCATCCCTGGGATGAAACCTACTTGATCATGATGTATAACTTTTTTGATGACAAACTATAATCTATTGGCTAGGATTTTGTTGAGAATTTTTGCGTCTATATGCATTAGTGAACTTGTTCTAAAGTTCTCTTTTTTAGTTGGATCTTTTCCTGGTTTTGGTATCAGGATGATGTTTGCTTTGTAGAATGTGTTGGGGAAGACTCCTTCCTCTTCAATTTTCTGGAATAATTTCTGCAGAATAGGAATAAGTTCTTCTTTGAAGGTTTGATAGAATTCTGGTGTGAAGCCATCTGGACCAGGGCATTTTTTTGTTGGGAGACTTTTTTATTGTTTCTTTGATCTCAGTGCTTGAAATTGGTCTATTCAGGAGATCTATTTCTTCCTGGCTAAGTCTAGAGAGAGGGTATGATTCCAAATATTAATCCATTTCCTTCACATTGTCAAATTTCTAGGCATAGAATTTCTGGTAGTATTCAGAAACGATCTCTTGTATCTCTGTGGCATCAGTTGTTATTTCCCCTTTATCATTTCTGATTGAAGTTACTAGAGATTTTACTTTTTTATTTCTAGTTAGTCTAGCCAAAGGTTTATTGATTTTATTTTTTTTTTCAAAAAACCAACTCCTTGATTCATTAATTTTCTGAATGATTCTTTTGTTTTCAATTTCATTAATCTCTGATTTAATTTTGGATATTTCTTTTCTCCTGCTGGGTTTAGGCTTAGATTGTTCTTCATTTTCCAATTCCATAAGATGGCTTGTGAGTTTGTTGATGCACTCTCTGTTTTTTGAATGTAGGCTTCTAAAGCGATAAATTTTCCTCTCAGGACTGCTTTTGCTGTATCCCACAGGTATTGGTAACTTGTGTCTTCATTGTTGTTTTGCTCAAGGAAATTAATGATTTCATTTTTTATCTCTTCCTGCACCCATCTGTTATTCAGCATAAGGTTGTTTAATTTCCATGCCTTTGTGTGGGGTTGAATGTTTTTGTTGGAGTTGAATTCCACCTTTAGTGCCTTGTGGTCTGAAAAGATGCAAGGTAAAATTTCAGTTCTTTTGATTCTGTTGAGGTTTGTTTTGTGTCCTAGAATATGATCAGTTTTGGAGAATGTTCCATGGGGCAATGAGAAGAATGTATATCCTTTATGTTTAGGATGGAGTGCTCGATATATGTCTATCAAGCACAGTTGTTCTAGGGTCTCATTTAAGTCTCTTATATCTTTGTTTAATTTCTGTTTAGAGGATCTGTCCAGCTCTGTGAGAAGAGTGTTAATGTCCCATGTTATTATGGTGTTATAGGTTATCATATTGCTCAGACTAAGTAAGGTCTGTTTCAAGAATCTGGGAGCATTTAAGTTGGGTGCATAAATATTTAGAATTGAAATGTTGTTCTTGTTGTATTTTTCCCTTGACCAGTATGAAGCGACCATCTTTGTCTTCTTTGAATTTAGTTGCTTTAAATCCATTGTGTCTGAAAATAAGATTGCAACCCCTCTTTTCTTCTGGATTGTGTTTGCTTGAAAAATAGTCTTCGAACCTTTGACTCTGAGCTTCAATTTGTCTTTTGAGACTAAGCGTCTTTCCTACAAACAGTAAATGGATGGCTTGCATTTTTTAATCCAATCAGCTAATCTGTGCCTCTTTAGTGGGGAGTTCAAGCCATTAACATTTATTGAAATAATTGGTAAGCGTGGTAGCATTCTATTCATCTTATTTGTGAAAGTCCATTGCTTAGTTTTGTCTTTTGCATCATTGTGAAAGCTAGGTTCTCTTTTGGAATGGCTGCCCGCTTATCTAATCTGCAAAACCGGTCTCACTCTATGCTCCTGAGGGCCACGGCTGTTATCTGCCAAACACTGAGATCTCCAGCTGTTATCTGCCAAACACTGAGATCTCCACTCTACCCCAGGGTCTCAGGCCCAGCCTTTGGGCTGGTCAGTCACTATGTTACTCGTCCAAGATCTCTGGGCTGATCCTTGTGCTGTAAGCCTGAGGTTGGCAGCCTGCAGGGGCAGTTCTCCCACAGTGGCTGTGCAGTGGCCAAAAGCTGAACAATATTAGCTCCCTTCTGGCTCAACGGCTCAGTCTAGGGCCCTGGACAATGCTCAAAGTCCTTGGCACTCTTGCCCCGAATCTCCCAAGCAAGTTCAATCACGTGCCCAAATACAGAAAAAACAAAAGAAACAAAACAGCCCACAGGTAAGGCCTTTCCTGATTACAACCTCACTATTGCTGTAGTTATAGCTGCGGGCAGCCTTGGACAGAACCAAGACATCCACCACTTACCAGTTCTCCACTGTTTTTATACTCCTTGTAGGGTCCAGAAGCCTCTCGCTGTCTCCCTCTGTTCCCAAAGGGATGTTTCTGGGCAGATCCCACCAGCCAGAGATGCCTGGAGTCTTTTCTCCCCAATCTCATCATGCCCAGTTGCAAAGAAACTGTTACTCGGCCACCATCTTGAACTCCCCTTGAGCTTTTTATCAATTTGTCACATTCTTTTAGATTTTTGTATTGAGTTTAAGATGCCTTGAGAACTCCAGTTGCCAGACTAACAGGAAATCTAACAGGCCCCTTTCCCCAATTCCTTTGTATGAGATGTTTAAACAAAAACTATAAATACCATGATATTTTTAAAGTCTGAAAGGAACTAATGTCTAACTTTCCCAAGGGATCTATCAGCTATTGTGATTCCCTCTCCCCGAACTCTCATTTTGTGCATACAGTCACAGGAAAAACAAATCTGCCTCAGTGTGCAGACAGTGATGGTCTGCTTTGCAATGGTGCCTCCTGACCCAACTCTTGGCACTTCAGTTTGTTGAGGGCAGGTAGAAAATCCCATCCCTCGGATCTAGCCCCTGAAGAAGAGTTGCTTCATTAGTGGCCTTCCGCTCTTTTCACAATCCCATTTTCAGGTCCCATTTCTGGGATCATAAGCACCACCACCTGGTAGCTGGCCAGGAGACAGCAAGACATATGTTTACTGCCGTCAGCAAGACATATGTTTACTGCTGCCCTTCCTCATAGACTCTGGGCCGCTTCTTCTGAGCCCTAATAGTTTAGATCTTTGCTATCATAGTTAACTTCAGAGCCATCCTGGTTAACCTTCATAAATCTCTGTCTTCATGTATCAGAGAGCTGGAGGGATTAAAACTCAATTTCTTGTCTCCCAGAAGACACTGGACTCACTCAAATTGATCTGTCTCCCCAATGTTCAGCTTTATATAATGAAGATCTCAGGGGGTGGCACCCTTGATGGAGACATAAAGGTCTGGATTCCATCCTAATTCGAGAACAAAACCTACCTTCTTGCCCCATGCCTGCCTAAAAAGGTCAATCCTGTGACTACCTCAGGGCAAAAGAAGGTTCTCCTCTCTGGAACAAATTATTTGAAAATTATTCGTTGGATAAATAATTATCTTATTTAGTCTTTAAACCTAGACAAAACTTTTGGGTCAACTGCTGTCTTAAGGAGATACTACAATCATACACTACATAACAGTATTTTGGTCTACAATGGGGACAGCATATACCATATATAGTAATGGTCGTGTAAGATTATAAAGGAACTAAAAATTTTCTGTTAGCAAGTGATTTGCATGACCATTGCCTACAGTATTCAGCACAGTAACATTGTAGAGCAGTGATTTTCAACCGGTGTGCTGGGAAAATTTTTTTTAAAGATCATTAATTAAATTACTTTCAAAAGCAGTTTAAAGCACAGTAAGTGTATTCTTTTCTTTTTTTTTTTTACTCCTTTTTTCTTTGATCAACAAAATTTGAGTATGTTGCAGAAGTTTACCTTCTGGACAGGTTCAGGTGTCTATAGGTTCAAGTGTCTCTAGAGATAAAAAAGGTTGAAAAGCACTGCTTAGGAGCAACAGGCTATTTCAATATAATCCAAGTGTGTAGTAGTCTATACCATCTGGGTTTATGATGTCTGCGCAGCAATGAAATTGCCTACCAATGCATTTCTCAGAATGTATCCCCCTGACTGTATTCTCAGAATCTCTGCTTCAGAAAAAATAAAGGATCCTGATGGAGGGAGATTTCCCTTTTCTTTGCGCCTGGAAGAGCACACCACTTGTAGTTTTCCATTTTTTTTTTTATAAGGGAGCTGGTGCAAGAAAGAAGTTTAAAATGTCACTCTCTCTGCCTGTAGAACTGGGACAAGCATGGTCCCGAAATAAGCAGGAAAAAGGAAGGAAAGGGGACGCAGACTCCACCGGAAAAACTCCAAACTTCTGAGGAGAATTTCTTGACTAACTGCAAGCGGTGGTAGTTACTTACTTGTTTACTTCCTCACCCCTGCGGTTTGAACCACACAATCTGGCACGGGATTCAGTTTTAGCAGACACTGTTCTCTGTTTGTTTAAAGTTCTCACCTCCTTGGGGCAAGGGTAGGGGTGGGCTGGAAGTGTCACAGAGTCCAGCATAGTGCCTAAACACCACAGGCTTTTGCTACTCTGAGAATCACGACGTCTCTATTTTTAAGCAGTCATACCCTGCAGCTCTTGGGCTTTCATAAGGTGGGGGAATAGAGGAGGGTCCAAAGTTGGGTAACAATGAATTTATAATATTACTTTGAATAAAATGATATTTTTCTCAAATTTTTCTGATGACAATTACATGCATCTGCCTCCAAAGCCTTTTTCTTTGCTGTTTCTTTGACACACTTTTTTCTTACCAAATTTACAATGCTATTTGTAAATAGACATTCGAGAAGCGTGTTTTAGATAATCTGGGACAGCATTAAAAACTCAGTTTTCAAGGATGTGTAAAAGGTACCATCCCAGTGTCCAGACACAGAGGGTTGGCTAACCCAATGGCTGTCTACGTCTCATAGAGTCCAGTCTCCTGTGCAGCAAGGGGAGGCCACACGAATTTAGTCTTAAGTTCTAAGCTGTAAGTGCAACTCTTTTAGATGTGGCTGACAGATTTAGTTGTCAGGGACTTTGGCCTTTGGCCTTTGGCCTTGTTGTCTTAGCCCAGGTAATGTTGCTTTGGCGCACATCCTGGGACAACTCTGCCACAGGCCACAGTTTCAGGAAGTGCTGAGCGGCCTGCAGCCAACACAGGGATTTCTTTAGATCCACCGTCTCCCGGCTCTGTGCCTCTGCGAGCTAAAACCCTCAGTTAGGAATGTGACTCACTGGAGCTCTGGAGACAAGGAATCTGCTGTGTTGTCTTTTTGAATGGATTTTTATGTTATTGTATTTTCCCAGAAGAGGCATGAATTTTATTTATTAATTTTTTAACAAGTTTTTTTAGGCATAAAGTAACGCAATTGTAAAAACAAAGAATTTGAGCTGTGCAAAAATGTAGTAAGTGAAAATCTTCTCTCCCTCTCAAGGAAACATTTCTTACATGTCCTTCCCTACATGGAATTTTAATTATGAGTATGTATATTTAAATACAGAAAAAAGATTATGCTGCCTGCTAGCTACAGTTTACTTTTTAAACTTATTTCTTTCTCAGTGTGTTCACCTATACCATATTCTTTTTAATTGGCACGTGGTAAAAGCACATAGATAAATCTTAGAACCACAGTGTAACGTAGTGCACACCTATCGTACGATACGTGCATTATGCATAATGCTGCTACAGATATGATTATACAAGCTTTCTTTGAGGCCCTGCTTTTAGTTCTTTTGGGTAAATATCCAAATGTGGAATTGCTGGATCATATGGTAAATCTAGTTTTAAGTTTTGAGGAATGACCATACTGTCCTTTGTAGCAACGACACCAGTTTACCTTCCCACTGACAATGCACAAGAGAACTTTTTTATATTTTTGATACAAACTTTTATGTACACTATTTGATTGCTAAATACTGTAATTGGTATAAATTAACTTAATATAAATTAATTCAAACTGACTATATATTACATTTCTGAAATTGAACCTTGAAACCTTGTATTGATTAAAAATAAATATATTGTAAATGTATACTAAAATTTTTTCCCCATAAATATGGCAGCTAGAAAGCCAAGTGGTAGAATGTTCAAGAAAAGATGCAAGATAAAATAGATTAAAATTATATGACGCAGTTACAAATTTGACTTGGAAACACAGTGCTACATCCTGAAAAGGAATCTCTAACATTGACATTATTAGGATAGAACAATAATCAATTCTGAGCTAACTAAATAATCTTTTCTGAATTGTATAAGTACTGCGCGCTAACCGATTGCGCCACTGGAGCTCCCTCTTTTCTGAATTGTAAAGAAAAAAACTGAAGAAAGGAAAATGTTAGAACTTCTAGATAAGAGTTGAGTAAGAAGATAAGAAAATGCTGTTTGTAATAAATTTTAATCATGCTTCATTATCATCATTAATTTCCAATAAAAATAGTTTTAATAAAACATGGATCCAAACAAGGACAAGGTCCAGATTATAAATAATAATTTTACATGATGGTTCAAGATTTCAAAATTTTTTTTTTTTAATGTCTAAAAGCAAGTAGATTCATTGTGGTTGGCTTATTCCAAAGAATTTTTTCTTTGTTTTTCATGCATGCATACTGATATGACAGAATCAGCTATGTGTATTTCATAAAGAGGTTTCAACAATTGAAAGAATTTAAACGGATTTTTTTTGGGCCATAAAAATTCCATGTTTCGTTATGATGCTTTTTTAAAATGGAAGTATTTTTAAAAATTATTCAAACAGTTTAATATATGATTTGCAGAAGGCACTAAAATTAGATCAAAAATGATGCAATATTTTATGGTTTTAGATATTGTTATATTTGGTGTAAAAGCAACTTCTTGCAGGATGATAAGAAGCCTAGATTAGGTTTCTAGGCTTTCTAAAAGCTTCTAGAATTTTTGAAGCCTAGATGCTAGATTGTTTCTAAACTTGGGTCATTAGTGATGATAGAGCTAATTGTATAGCTAATCATGAAAGGTCATAATTCATAACTTATTTTTCTAATAAAATTCAAAACTAATAATGCTACTAGGGAGTCATAGTAAATATGAAATACTATTGAAAATAAAAGAAGCAAAATCCTTTGATTTTGATTATAGATTAGACGTATCCTGTTGGGAACAAATATGCCAGATTATTAGCTATGTGCTCATTAAGAATATGTCATATTGACAGAAGAAATTTATGCTAACTTTATTGAAATAAAAGAAAAAGGTGGATAAGATCTAGCTTGTGAAATTATTAATGAATTGGAAAAAGATGATATTGACAAGAGAACATACCCATTATTTTCCTCCCAAAATGGTTATGCCAAATTTGTTAAGTACTCAGCTTGTAATCTTAATTTAATATGCAAAAACTTGTTTCTGTGAATAGAAATATGATTTTATTTATTTATTTATTTATTTATTGAGACAGAGTCTCACTATGTCACCCTTGGTAGAATGCCATGGAGTCATAGCTCACAGCAACCTCAAACTCTTGGGCTTAAGCGATTCTCTTGCCTCAGCCTCCCAAGTATCTGGGACTACAGGCGCTCGCCACAACACAAAGCTATTTTTTTGTTGCAGTTGTCATTGTTGTTTAGCAGGCCTGGGCCAGGTTTGAACCCACCAGCCTTGGTGCATGTGGCCGACACTGTAACCACAGTGCTACAGGCACCGAGCCGATCATTTTTAGTATTACCCATAAGATACATAATTTTTGTGTGAATTCGACAAACAGATGAAATATTTTTGTGCCAGTTCTAAGAATTTTATTTTGGATATGTGATGGGAATGAAGATCAAATGAAATTTAGGTACTTTGTACAAAAATTAATTTTTTTTTGAAACAGTGTCTCACTATGTCACCCTTGGTAGAGTGCCGTGGCGACACAGCTCATAGCAACCTACAATTCTTGGGCTTAAGTGATTCTCTTGCCTCAGCCTCCCAAGTAGCTGGGACTACGGGCGCCCACCACAATGCCCAGCTATTTTTTGTTGCAGTTGTCATTGTTGTTTAGCTGGCCAGGGCCAGGTTCATACCTGCCAGCCTCGGTGTATGTGGCTGGTGCCATAACTACTGTGCTATGGGTGCTGAGCCATTTGTATAAAAATTAAAAGTATTTATCAAATATTAAAAGACAGAATATCAAATGACAGAATACACTGTGCTATAACTGAAAGAATCATGGTACAATAGAGTATATATTTTTATCCTGTACGAGATAGTGTTTTAAACCATTTGGGAAAAGTTAATAAAGCTCTGTATTCGAAAAACATGACTACATATAACATTTATACTTAATAAAAGACCTGCCCCTTTACTTATAACAAATAAGAAAAACTACTTTGAAAGCATATTTGATTAAAAGAAAACTCTAACAAGAAATATGAACACACAATATATGCATTTCACATTGTATATCGAAGCAGTAAACTGAACCCCATAAATGCATCAATGTACAAAGTTATGATTTAATAAAAAATAAAAAAAAGAAATACGAACATAGTTCCATTTGTAAATAAATGAAAAAGAAAAATTAAGGAATTGTAAATCTATAAATTACTGCATGAGAGTATCAATCGTTACGGGAAAAGTGCATATCATACAAAAATTATGAAGAGTACAGATATCTTAATTCACATTTGAAATGGAGATATGAAAAAGTAAGGGCATCAGATTTTGAATTATCTAGAAAAAAGTTATTTTCTATGGTTGCATTTGATTTACAAAAAGCAGTCACTTACTTGGCTCTTAAATATTCTCAGAATGTAACTCCTGTGGAAATTTCATCTGAAATAGCTCTAAGCAGTTTTCAATAATTTGTATTATAAAATCAGTATTGGGTTCGGGTTTCCTAAAACTGATACAAGTATTTTACTTCATGCAATCTTTTTTTTTTTTTTTGAGACAGAGTCTCACTTTAGCACCCTTGGTAGAGTGCCGTGGCATAACAGCTCGCAGCAACCTCCAGGTCTTGGGCTTAGGCGATTCTCTTGCCTCAGCCTCCCCAGTAACTGGGACTACAGGTGCCTGCCACAATGCCCAGCTATTTTTTTGTTGTTGTTGCAGTTTGGCCTGGGCTGGGTTTGAACCCGCCGCCCTTGGTATATGGGACCAGTGCCATATACCGAACCACAGGTGCTACCCACTTCATTCAATCTTATCAGAAGTTAGCATTTTTCTTTTCTTTTCTTTTTCTCTCTTTGAGATGGGAGTGGGGTCTCTGTCACCTGAGCTAGAGTACAGCAGCATGATCATAGCTTGCAGCAACCTCAAACGCCTGGGGCTGAAGCAATCCTCCTTCCTCACCCTCCTGAGTAGCTGGGACCATAGGCCCATGCCACCACGCCCAGCTGAGTTTTTTATAAAGACAGTGTCTTACTCTTGCTCAGAATTTTTTTTTTTTTTGCAGTTTTTGGCCAGGGCTGGGTTTGAACCTGTCACCTCCGGCATATAGGGCTGGCGCCCTACTCCTTTGAGCCACAGGCACCGCCTGCTCAGACTATTTTTTAACAATAATCAGGACTCCCCACAAAAGAAAATGAGTTAAGCAAGGAAGTAGATTCTGAAAATATTATTGATGAGTTTGTTTCCATGAAAGCCAGGAAGGTAAGATTATAATAAATTCTGATTTGATAGAAAGAAAATCTTTATGCTTAAAATAATATGAGTTTTAATATACCTATTTTTAATATATTTTTTATTTTAATGTTCTAGAAAAATATTCATAAAATACACAAAAACATGTATATGGGGTGCAGTTTTTCTTTCACCTGAAGCTCCTTTATGGCTTGGTATGGCACTTCAATGGAATACTGTTCAGTAAAAAATGAAGGAACTCCTAATACATGCCACAGCTTTGATAAGTCTCAAATGCATCAAGCAAAGTAGAAGCAGCAGGCTCAAAAGGCTACATAAAATACGATTCCATTTATGACATTCTAAAATAGGAAAAACTGTGGGATCAGAAAATAGATCCTTGGTTGCCAGGGACTGGGCAGGGGCCGGGGGTGTAAGAGAAGATTGTCTCCATAGGGACAGAGGAGGATTCGGGGGACAGATGGAACTACTCCATATCTTGATTGTGCTTGTGGTTACAGAACTATGTGCTTTTGCAAAAACTCAGGATTCTCCATTAAAAGGAGTCAGTATTTCTATTTCTCTGTAGGTACAGTGAGTCGTAGATGATCGTATATCAGGATAGCATAAAAATTTTTTTGTTTGGAGAAGATGACTCTGTCTATTTACAAAACACAAATTGAGATTAAAAAGATTCTAGAGATAAGGAGATAAGTTTAAATCTAGAATAATAGCCCATGTACAAGTTGTTAACTCTCTGAATTTCTTTCTGTCCTTGATTATTGTGGAGTCTTTCACTTTGCTCTACTTCTTTTATAGCCTATTATTTAGCTAACATCTTGTGTGTTTACGGGGTCTTAATGTTCCTTGCAAGTAATAGACCCAATATGTTCACTGCTTCCTACAGAGTTGCCTAACTCCAGTTGAGACAGGGAGTTCAAGAGCCTCTTGAAAACACATGTTTTCTCAAGGTTGGGCTTACTTACCTTTTAGTAAAATCTTGGCATGGGAACAACCACATTCAGGGTACATGTCAGAGCAAAGGCCTCCAGTCTTTGGAGGGTTTTGCCCACATCTCGGTTAGGTTCTTCATTATCCTCTTGGCAAGCTGGCTGGATTCTAACCCACATGGAGTTCCCCTAAGACTTTGCATATTCGGAGATGTATGTTTTCTCTCGAGACAAACAGTAGCAAATTTATCATCTTATGTTTTCATAGTCCGGTTCACAGATACATTCTATGAATCCTTTTATAGAGGATAATGAAAACTGAAGAACCTTAATGGCCTCACTACCCAAAGTGTAGTCCACCAAACAGTGTCTTTATTGCCTGGAAACCTGGGAAAATTGCAGAATTTCAGTTCAATTCCAGGCCTACTAAATTAGAAAGTGTATTTTATATAACTTCTCACTCCTCCCTTCCCCAGGATTCGTGGGCACATTACCTTTGAGGAGTTGTCATCTGGCTTAATCACTTACCGGGCGCTTACCACTCTCATAGTAACCCTGCAAGCTCTTGAAGTAAGGTTAGCTTATTTTCATACCTTACAATATTACTATATTATGTAATATTTGTATATAGTGCTTATACAACATAGCATGGATATTGAACGAGATAATATGCAGAATATTTTGACCATCATTTATCCTGTGAATAAATGTGTTTTAGCAAAAGCTTGATAAGCACACAAAGTATTCACAGGAAACTATTTGCATTGCAAAGCTGGAATATACCTGCTTAAGTATTTTCAGGTAGAAGATACTGTAGCATATGGACAAATAAGAACAAAGACTGCTTGTGCCTTTGCTTTACCCTTTACACTTGTGACATCCCGCAGTGATCTAAAAAGGCAAATATTAAATTAAGTTATACTGGTCAATGATATTTCTGGGACTAGTTTGGCATTCAAATGTAAGTAATGTTTAGAATTTAGGAAGATTTTTCATGCCTTCATTCTCAGTGACTATATTAATGTTTTAAATTACTCAACTTCAAGCAACATATTCATCTAATGTTATTTCAGATTCTCAGAATTTCAACATTAACCGTTGTCTCATTAGGGGTCCCCTCCCTGCTCAGGGAAAGGACTCCTGCTCTGTCCGTGGAGTCACATCTGTTGTCTTTCTCTCTCTTAACACACTTTATGTTGCTGCTTGGCTTGTGCTTGAATTCTTTCCTGTATGAAGCCAGGAACCCCTTGGCAGGTTCAGGGGTCTTTCTTTGCTTCACTGGGGCACCCCCTGCAACAATATCATGAGAGGCTGAGTCCATCTTCCTATCTGGTCATATCAATTCTCACCTCCTTTCTTTCTAAAAGAGCCTAATTTTATCCAGTATACCAAACTAAAAATATTTACTTCACCAGACTGTCCTACAGCTGGGGGTGTGGATGTCATGGGACTCTGTAGTTTTCCATGAGATAGAAGCAGGGTGGGGTTGGGTAGGGGTTCTGTGAAAGCTTTTCTTTTCCTAACATGAGCCTAGCTCTTTCCTACCTCTCCTTTTTTTCTCCCTGCTCAAATACAGATGTAATATCTGGATAGATAGCAGCTATCTCACACAGAGGAGGTAAGCATTAAGATGAAAGCCTCTTTCCAAGGGTTACCAAAAGTTCAGCACTGGTCCCCAAGAAGAACAAGGACAAGTGGTTTGAGGAAAAGGAAAGAGGAGTTTATTAATTTGCCAGCAAATGAGGAGGATGGTAGACTCTTGTCTTAAAGGACCACTGTCCTTTCTATAAGCAGAAATACAGAGCTGTTAAAGGAGTTTTCAGCTTCAGGCTGTTACTATTTAACTATAGCATCTCTGGGAAAGGCAATATCATGACTTCTGACCAGAAAATTCCCTGAGGTCAGGCATCCTCAAACTTTTTAAACAGGGGGCCAATTTACTGTCCCTCAGACCGTTGGAGGGTGGGACTATAGTTAAAAAAAAAAACAAAAAACAAAAAACTATGAACAAATTCCTATGCACAGTGCACATATCTTATTTTGAAGTAAAAAAACACAACAGGAACAAATACAATCACACCGCCTCATGTGGTCCGTGGGCCACAGTTTGAGGACCCCTGCCTTAAGTCATCTCCTGTGGTACAAGAAAATGAAGAACACTCCCTTGCCCCTCTGATTACTTGCTTCAGGTGGAGATGTAAGCTTTAATTCCTCCAAAATGTGAGTGTGGCGGGGGGATCCCAAAGAGATAGCTCCTAACACATTTTACCCTTTGCAGACCCTTTCTTCTGTTACATGTCCCCTCTGTCAATTTCAACCTTCCATATCTATGGGAAGAGGGGCAGGATAGTCATCAAGCTAATTCTTGCTGAATTGGGTGAGGTTTTGGATGGAAGCTTAGTATTTGTGTGTGAAACTACAAAGCTTTGGCAGTAGAGTTACAAAAATAAAGAATGCAAAAGACTATAAACAACAGCTACAACCATGAGGATTGACAAGGTGAAGTGGAGAATCCCTGATATTAAGATTTCCTGGTAAGTTAGATTTTACCCCTCATGGTATCTAAGATAGTGACTTGAAAGGTCCTTACTGTAGCCTTGTACTTAATGTCTGACACAGGGCTGTGCAAGAAAGAAGCAGGGACCTCTGAGTAGGAGCTATTAGTCACGCCCTGCAGGTGATCTGAGAGACTTCTACAAATTCAAAACTCATACACAGGGATACGTGTATCAAATGAGGTTTCGGATGACAAACCCAGCAGTGAAACAGATCAGCAGAAAAGGTGATAGTCTGGAGACTTCCTCACTAAGTTCTTGTCTTTCCATCCTACAGACAGAACAAATAACAAAAGAAAGGTTAGTGAAATAATCAACATTTTCATTTTCTTTCTTCTTCAGCAGACACTTTAGATTGCCTAAAGGCTGGCCCATCCATGGGGGGCTTGGCGCCTCCTCTTCCATGGGACCCCTAGTTACTCTGGTTCAGTGGACACAATGTTTTACTCCTGACAGTTTTAATGAGGCATGACTTGTTCGAAGCCCTTCCACTCCTCGGCCAGTTGTCATTTGGGTCAGCCAGTCTTCTGGTTTAAAGGGGTTGAGGGCTGCCTCCAACTGGGGTGAGGACCTGAAAGAGGCAAACTCATGCATGGTGGTCAGTATGTGACCTACTTGCTCGATATGTTGCTTTACTCTGTTTTCCTTACTCTCCGGGTGTGAGGAAAGGCCTCTCATAAACTATTCTGTAGGGACTTAAACCTGCTTCTAGGGGCTACCCTTATGTAGAGGAGGGCAAGTGACAAAATCCTATCCCATTATTGTTGGGTTTTATGCTATTTCCATTCTAGATCTAGGGCTTTGTTTACTTACTGAGTTACCTCTGACATAAAGGAGGGAGCCCGCCCATACCTCAGAATGAGTTCCTGAGGATTCTGGTAATTCACATGCCCTCTCCATTCAGGTAGCATAAGCCTCCACCCAGCCTGAAAAGGTATCTGTTTTTCTCTGGATAACTGAAGAGTTCTGGTTAAAGCAATCAGCTCAGCTTCCTGGGCTGAAGTCCCAGGCAGCAGTGTCTTTGTTGCCAGTACCCATCGTTCTGTGACCATCGCATATCCGGCCCTCCATTGTCCGTAAGGCTGCTCCCTTCAGTGAGAAGATCCCAATCTGGCTCCAGCATTGGCTGATCTGACAGATTCATCCTGCTCGAATAGAATCTCTAAACAGTCATGCTGCAAAGGCTCATTCTCTTCAGCTGTTAACAGGGGGGCAGAATTGAGCCAGACAGTCTTTTGTATCAAGCAGCTACTACTGCCTGGAGACGAGGAGGCCATCCTCTCAGAATACTGTTCAGCGCTTTGACGAGTATGCCACTGGCCATGGGATGTCCCCCAGCATCCGTACTAATACTCTAAGACACATTGCTTATTTTTCATGAATGTACTTTAAATTCCTTCTGCAACTCAGGCAACCCCAAAGCGGGGATAGTCATAGACTCTGCTTTAGTTTTTCAAAGGCATTTTGACAATCTGTGGTCCATATCGGGGGATCCACATCTGTCCCTTTAAGAGCCCCATAGAAGGGCTTTGCCATTAGTCCAAAGTCGGGGATCCAGATACAACAGAACCCTGCCAATACTAGGAACCCACACACTTGTCTTTTATTTGGGACACTTTAAGATTCAAGATGATTTGTTTTCAGTCTCACATAAGGCTAAAGATTCCCTTGATAATTTGGAATCCCCAATAAGTAACTTGCTGTTTGCAAATCTGTGCCTTTTGGAATTATACTTTGTGGCCAAATGAAGCCAGTCATTGTCTGGCGCTGATTAAATCATCCGCGTATTGTTAAAGAATCCCGTGGTCCAATTGCTAAGCTCTCATTAAATAGGGTAGGAGAGTTTTTAAACCTGTGAGGCAACACAGTCCAGCACTGTTGCGAGGTCATCCTGCTCTCAAATGTCATCCTCTCACAAATGCAAATGTTACTGAGTGCCTCTCCTAGTCACTTGTATAATATCCTTACTGGCACATAGATCCTGCCCGAGTCTATACTGACTGGTATGGGGAATTAAAATTCTTTCTGCACATCCCTTATACAGCCTTTCTCACTTTTTGGCAGTTTCTTCTTGCAAATGCTGCACCAATGAGCACATCTGCTGAGGCCCAAACTCCAAACCCCCATGCTCTCCAGTAGCAGCCTCTTCCATGCTCCCCCAGACTCAGGTGTTCAGAGCTGTCCAGCAGGAGCTTGGCAGTGCCCTCAGAGGTGAGCTTCTGTGGCTTCTGGAAGGGCTCCTGTGTTCCCACTGTTCACACAGGTCCAGCATGGCTGCTGAGAAAGTCAGGGTAGCCGGGGTTGGCAGAGTGGAGGCTCCGGCAGCGGCTCCCTGGGGCCCACCTCCTGGGCCCACTGGATGAATATGGCTGCCTGGTCACAGCCTGGCCCCCATCCCTGCCCTGGCTTGAGGGGCACCATGCACAGCTGGCTGGGGACTGGGGCCAAGGGCAGGACCCTGGACCCTTCTGCCCATGCTGCTTGGTATTACCCAAGTGCCCACTGTCAATTACAACTGGGGCTGCTGATGGGATATTTGGACTGGAGCCACCAGTGGGGCATGGAGCCCTGAACCCCCTTCTTTGTCATCTGAGTCCTGAACTCAAAAAACCATTTATTCTCCAGGGAGTTTCTTGTTACCTGAAGCTCTTTGCAATTTTGGTCTGTGTTCTTTCTACACTTCTTTTTTTACAAAAATACACTGTATTTCACCTTTGGTGCATTTTTGCTACCCTTTTCTTCTGACTGTCTCAAAGGACTCTTGGTTGGTGCAGCTAACAGAACACATAGGGTTTCAGTGTTTGTTCTTCCCTGGTGTCATAGACTCCAAAGGCAATGTCGACAGGCTGTATGGGACTCATGCCAACTGCCCCTTCTCCTGGCTGTGGTTTCCTTATGTTCTGCCCTATAAAAGGCTTGTTAACCATGTGCATATTTTCAGGGACCTCTGGATCTGCATCTGTATATTTCCAATGTGCCTGACAGATGTGTTTCAAAAATTTAGGGGAATTTTCACTAGCTTTTGAGCTTTACCTTGTTGCCCTTGGTAGAGTGCCCTGGCATCATAGCTCATAGCAAGCTCAACTCTTGGGCTTAGGTGATCCTCTTGCCTCAGTTTTTCATTTTTAGTAAAGACGGGGTCTCAGTCTTGCTCAGGCTGGTCTGGAACTCATGGCTCAGGTGATCCACTCACCTCAGCCTTCCAGAGTGCTAGCATTACAGGTGTGAGCCACTGCGCTGGGCCTTCACTAGCTTTTTGTTGTATTTCTTTTTTGTTGTACTTCTTGGACCTCATTTAAACTCTTCTATCTGGGCCCTCTTCTCCAGAGACCTGTCAGAATACACTTTTGGTAATAATTTATCCTCACACGGTCTATGCATTAGGATCACAGTCTGTGCAGGTCTGATAATAACTTGCCAGCAGTCCTTTGGCACTGAAGTCCTGTATCAGCTATTGCTACAATGGAAACTACTCTGCCCCAGCTACAGATGTCTTCTGGGCAAATGGAGTTCCCTGCTGGGTCTTGAAAGGAGAGACCATTTCCACTTCTGAGTCACAGCCCAAGGGGCATGTGACTGAAGAATTAGTTCTAGTCACACCCTCCCCATCTCTGTCTTGCCATGCCAAGATGGTGGCTCTGGTGGCAGGAGCAGTTGCCCTGGACCTGGATCCACATGGGGCCATTTTTTGGCCAGCTGCAGGGCTCCAACGGGAAAAGCTGCTCCTAATAGTGTGCTCTAGGCCCACTGCATCTGGAGGTGTGGTGGACAGGGTACGTTGGGGGGAGGGGGCAGCAGTGCCTTTCCTGCCAGGTGGAGAGCTGGCAGCTCATGAGATCCAACCTGGTTAGTCCCCCCCCCCCAATTTTATCACATGGCCTTTCAGCCTCTTTATTACACAATTGCATGAAAGGGACACATGTGGGATCTTGTCCCATTTACCTGACCCTTGACACCACATTTTCTCCCACTCCAGCACGTCCATTGGATTACAGTAATGCTGTTCTCATTTAGACATATATAAGTGAGCCATTCAACCAAATTTCTCCCCAAAGGGCTTTCAGATGAAATAGAAAAAGAGCTTCCCATGGCTCGGTGCCTGTGGCTCAAGCAGCTAAGGCACCAGCCACATACACCTGAGCTGGCGGATTCAAATCCAGCCCGGGGCCTGCCAAACAACAATGATGGCTGCAACCAAAAAATAGCCAGGCATTGTGGCGGGCGCCTGTAGTCCCAGCTACTTGGGAGGTGGAGGCAGGAGAATCGCTTGAGCCCAGGAGTTGGAGGTTGCTGTGAGCTGTGATGCCATAGCACTCTACTCAGGGTGACAGCTTGTCTCAAAAAAAAAAAAAGAAAAGAAAAGAAAAAGAGATTCCCATGTTGAAAGAAAAACTTACAAATAACAACAAACACAACATGGCAAGTGGACAATACAGGGAATTCTTAGCACCAATCGTCGTAATGCCATGACCATACCAAATGAATGGGAACTGGACCAATGAGAACCAAATTCTCAAACCAGAACCACCACCTCCCAATCCAAAAGGGAACAAATTCCACAGGTTGCCTATGTTGAAACAAAACTCACAAGCAAACACAGACGATACAGGGAATTGCCAACATAAACTTTCTCAAATGCCAAGGCATTTGGGAACCAGACAAATGAATGGAAACCAGACGAACGAGACCAAATTCTCAAATGGGAATGAACATTAGGTAACCCAAAAGGGAATGAATTTCCCAGGTTCCCTATGTTTTTCTCAATGACTTTCAACCCCAAATGGTGCCTATAAAACAATGCCCTGCCACCCAGTGCTGGAAGGTTTGAAAACCTTCCCCAAATGGAGAGAATCCAGTAACTTACCAAAATGGCTGAGGCCTCATGACACTTTCCAAATTCATTTCTTTTTTCTCAACAAGGTTCAGGGTACAGGGAAACAGGCTCCAGCAGTTTCTGGGGTGGTCTCTTAGGATGGCAGACTCTTATCTTAGAGTATGACCATCCTATCTATAAGCAGAAATACAGTTTTTAAAAGGAATTTTCAGCTTTAGGCTATTGCTATTTAACTATAACCTCTCTGGTGAAGACAATCTGATAACCTCTGCCTAGACAATTCTGTTGAGCCATCTCCTATGGTACAACAATCCAAAGAACACTACCTTGCCCCTCTGATAATTAACCCCAGGCATGGACACAGATTTTAATTCCCCAAAAGTATGTGTTGTGGGGGGGCAGTTACAGAGACAGCTCATGAAACATTTTACCCCTTTTCAGGTCATTACCTCTGTTGCATAAGAATAATAGAAGAAAATAAGTAGAAACAGCCTATTGAACCTCCACAGCCTTGGACTGCCCCAGATTTTCTGTTGCATAAGAAAAGCTTATTATTTAACCTACCACTTTTGAGTTTCTATTATTTGTAGATAGACTGTTTCTAAATGCACCAGTCATCTCACTGCCTTTTTTTTTCATTTACTTTTATGTACATTAAATTGACTCTACCTACATTCATTCCAAGCATGATATTAGGGCTCTGTAATTTGTTCACATCTATTGCTACTTAACTTACCAAGTAGAAGCATTTTCAGTTTGCGTTAATTTTCAAAGTCACTTTTAGTCGACAAAGATGAATTTACTACATGATACTTCTCTCACCTGCAGGTGCTGTGCCACTCACCTTGTCTTACACATGTTGACTCAGATAAAATGATACACCTTTTCTTCTACTGTAAATCACCATCAAATAAATGTTGGCAGGGCACAGTGGCTCACACCTGTAACCCTAGTACTTTAGGAGGCTGAGGTGGGAGGATTGCTTGAGGTTGGGAGTTTGACGCCAGCCTGAGTAACATAACTAGACCAGTCTGTACAGAAAAAAAAAAAAAAAAAAAAAAAAAAATATATATATATATATATATATATATATGCCACTATATATATATTAGCTGGGCATGGTGGCCAGTACCTGTAGTCCCAGCTACTCAGGAGGCTGAGGTGAGAGTATTGCTTCAGCCCAGGAGTTTAAGGTGAGCTATGATGACACCACTGTACTGTCAGGGCAACAGAGCAACACCCTGTCTCAAAAAACCAAAGCAAAATAAAACAAAACAAAATGAAAACAACAAATAACTGTAGCAGTTGAGACAAAAGTTCAAATAGAAAGTGGGCCGGGTGTGTTGGCTCACACCTGTAATCCTAGCACTCTGGGAAGCTGAGGTGGAGGATTGTTTGAGTCCAGGAGTTTAAGACCACTCTCAGTAAGAGCAAGACTCAGTCCCTATATAAAATTAGCTACGCATGGTGGCATATGCCTGTGGTCCCAACTACTCCAGAGGCTGCAGCAGGAGGGTCGTTTGAGCCCAGGAGTTGGAGGTTGCCTTGAACTAGGCTGCACCATGGCACTTTAGCCAGGGTAAGTCTCCCTATTTGCCTTTTGATTCCCAAGGCCAAGGCCTTCATTAATAACCTATCATTATATTTGTGGTGATGTTCTTCTCATAGGAGACTTAAGAAGAAACTGCACTATTTTTTACAAGTCTGTCTTTATCAATAGAAAGAAACCAAAGGTAGATGAAATCAGTACAGGCTACAGGAGAAATAGGACAGAGAATAATGGTTGTGAAAATAAAAAATATTCTATGTACTATGCAGAAAAAGTGTGTTTCTTTTAAATAATACAACTGGGCCAGTTAACTAACTTGAGTATCAGCCTGGCTCCTGCAGACTCTTGAGTTTCTCTATGGAAAGCAGGGTGGACAAGAGAGGCAGTGAGAAATATATTTCCGTTGTTTCTAAGCTGCCCCGTGTATAGTATTTTTGTTATAGCCGCCCAAACAGACTAAGACAGAAAATTGGTACCGAGAAGTAGGTACACTACAGTGACAAATACTTAAAGGTGTGGAAGTGAGTTTGAAACTGGGTAATGACTAGTGGCTGGAAGAGTTTGGAGGTGCGTGCCAGGAAAAGCCTGCATTGTCATGCACAGCCCCTTTATGGGTGATTATGTCTGGGAGCCCAGAGGGGAAAAAGGAGAGCTGTAGAGAAGTGGTTGGGAACAGAATGTTGGTAGAAATGTGAATGGTAAAGGCTGTTCAGATGCGGCCCAGATGGACATGAGGGAGATGCTGAGTCATGCCCTCTCAGTGCTGCCCTCTCAGCACTGCTGTGTACAGGTGTACATCCGTCCGTAGACTCATAACTAAGGGTATGGCCAAGTATGAATAGACCAGTTATACACTTTTAAGAGTTTGATATTGGGCTTTGATTACATATCAAATGAATTTCTAAATATTAGCACAATGCAGCTTGAACAGTACACAATGAGTCAGCAAGAGCTTAAATGGGAGGGTGTGAACCAATGATAAAATCCTTTTGGCAGCGAAGTTTTATCTTGTTTCCACTGTGCACTGTCATCTTTGCATGCAATATTAACAATTTCTTAACAACAGTGGTGACAAGGCAACAAGTTTGGAGCAGGCAGTATTATATACAAATGACAACAAAGTACAGGTGCTGAGTCACTGTGATTTGGTGATTCTCTAGTGAAAAAGATATGTGGAGAGCTTCACTTTCACTTCCTTTCCTTTGCTGCAGTGAGTCTGGAGGCACCAACACATGGTCACCTTTCAGTCACTAAAGCTCACATTTTAGCTGTTCCTCCTTATCTCATAGCATAATAGGCCCCTGGGGTTCCTGGGGGAACCAAGTTTGCTTGGCTGTCTGAGGACTCTGGAGTGGACTTGGTATGGACGAGTGAGGGACTGATGCTGGGGCATCAGGACATTGAGATTCAGATTAATGAGCAAAGGACTGTGTGTGTGTCTGTGTGCGCATGCATGTGCTTTAATCCTATGTACAAGGTGATGGAGAAGCCCACTCAAAGTTGAAAGAGAATTATATAACAGTAAGCTTTAGAAGCCAGACCACATTTTTGGATACCAGTCAGAGAGCTGATGCTCACTTGTTGGTAATAACAGCAAAGTCCACCCTCAAGACTGGTTATTTGTGGTGGAGGTGGTGGTGGCCCTGTGGGGAAGCTGCAGCAATCAGTGCAGACTATCTTGCTGGGGTGGGGTGATGTTGGAGTCATCTTATAGCACTAGGATGCCAAGAAGGCCAAAAGCAGCAGGAGTGATCCAGGAGCTTCTCCTGGTAAAGAGGGCTGGAAGGCTGCGGGCTCCTGGGAGTCCACTGCGTGGATTCTCACCTCCCAGTAAATCAAATTTTCATTACCCTTCTGTGTGTTCCCCTTGCTGTCTGTAGCTTCTGAGTCCCTGGATTATAGTTGTTTGCCTATTCCATTGGATTGGCAGCTTCTTTGTCGGGGTCCCACCCCAGGGCAGGGTCTGCTAAGACCTGTGGAAACTAGTGGCAACTGACTGAAGAAATACTGAGTGAGAAACAACTATAAAGAAAGAGGCATGAGACATAGAGTAGAGTTAAAGGTGGGAACTCAGGGGTCTATTGCCATTTGTGGGATTCCGACAATGACACCAAGTGTTTGCTCCACTCTGATTTTAATTTGAAGTCTATTTGCCCAGAGAGCAAGATGAGGGAGGGAACAAAGATGCCAGCAGTTTTGTGAGTGAGTGTATCAGCTCCTACTGTTGTTATTATTAAACATAAGGGTAGCCTTGACAAATCTGAAATCTGAGCCTTGTTTTGGGAGATCCTCCCACTTGAGATCACACACACAGATATCTAGGGAGGTGTTAACTCCGCTACATCCCTGGGGAATAAAACACCACTGGCATTAATCTCCTCTGAGGAATTGGTGAGAGGGAGGAATTTTTCTCCCATCAGCACCACAGAGGATCTTCCTCTCTGATAAGAGATATAAACTCTTCTGCCCATATCTCAGGGCTCGAGCTACTCCCTTGGTCTCTGCCCCAGGCAAATACAAATCTCCACAATGGGTATCTGCTTTGCCTGTTTACTAGGCAGGAGATGACTCAGTTAATTTATCTTTCTGGGTCTTGTGTCATAGCCTCTTCTTTGACCATTTTTCCTCAGAGTGATCACAGACCCAGCAGGGGTGTTTGTAAGTTGTATTCCCAACAGGCTAGAATTTCAGAAAAGGTAGGAAGCTTGCTGGAAATGGCTAGCTTAAATGTAAAGTAACTGACTTTTCTTTGTTCCAACTAACTCAGCTTGCTTTTTAATTTTCCTCTTTCTCTGGGGGTGCTTTCCTTTGTCAAGAATGGGGTCTTTGGTCCCCATTCTCCCTGCACTCCTTGAGGAAAAGAGCTGTATTGAATTCATCTCTGTACTCCTAGTGTTTAGGATTTTGTTGAATTAGTGAATAAGACAATTTCTGTCTTTATCAAAAATCTGAGATGTGATGGAAAAAATAGTGTCTCTACTAATGGGTTTTTTTGTTTGTTTGTTTGTTTCTCTCTCTGTCACCCAGCCAAGTTCACAGCAACCTCAGATTTCTGGGATCAAGTGATCTTCCTGCCTCAGCCTCCCGAGTAGCTGGGACTGCAGGTGCCCACCACAATACCCAGCTAATTTTTCTATTTTTTTAGTAGAGACAGGTTCTCTTGCTGAGGCTGGTCTTGAACTCCTGAGCTCAAGGGATCCTCCCATCTCAGCCTCCCAGAGGGCTGGGATTACAGGTGTGAACCACTGTGCCTGGCCTCTACTCCTCTCTGGATTCCTCGTTCTGGACTGACATGCTCATATGCAGAATAAGCACCACCTGCCGTGATTACTACAATCTATAAGTTTGCTTTAAATCTTTGTTTGTAAAATTTTAGCTTACTTACTTTGGTATTTTTATTGGTTCCCATTCTCCCAGGTCTCCCTTTAAACTTTAGGCATATACAATGTGGCCTTATGTGTAACAGTTTGAAGTTTTATTTCTATTATCACTTTTATTTTCTGCACATTCACGTTTCCTTTATTTCCTATCACTGAATATTTTCCTAATGACACAAGTCATCAAAGCGGTCCATAAGAACTGATTTTATACCTGTGGCTCTGGTTAGACACATTTTCAGAAAGGGGATTTTTGGCCAGTCTATAGTGTCCTTGCCTTACTTAAAAAATATTCCTTCCTTGACCTCGCCTCAGTGTCCAATTACCATTTCATTTTCCAAAACTATACATGCCAAAATGTGTAGAGTGGGGGAAATCTACATTTCCACCTCCATTTCCTCACCATCCACTTACACCTGAACTCACTGACAATTGGTTTCAACTTCACCACTTCCTCAAACATATCACTATCTTTAAAGCCCCCAGGGCCTTTTTTCTGAACTGAGCCAGTGACCTGTTTTCAAGTTCTTCTTTCATGCTTACTTAGTTGCATGTCAAAAAGTAAAATAAAACAAAATCCCCCAAACCAAAAGCCTCTTCTTTAAGACAGCCTCCTCACCTGATACCTATGACCCTGAGCTCATCAGCACATTCATTTTCTTCCTTCCTTCCTTCCTTCCTTCCCTTCTTCTTTTTCCCCTCCCTTCTTTCCCCTCTCTCTTTCTTATCTTTTTCTTGTTTTCTTTCTTTCTTCCCTTCCTTCCTCCCTCCCTCCCTCCCTCCCTTCCTCCCTTCCTTCCTTCCTTCCTTCTTTTTTGAGACAAAGCCTCAAGCTGTTGCCCTGGGTAGAGTGCTATAGCATCACAGCTCACAGCAAACTCCAACTCCTGGGCTTAAGTGATTCTCTTGCCTCAGCCTCCCGAGTAGCTGGGATTACAGGTGCCCACCACAAGGCCCGGCTATTTTGTTGTTGTTGCTGTAGTAGTTGTCATTGTTGTTTGGCAGGCCCGGGCTGGATTCGAACCCACCAGCTCTGGTGTATGTGGCTGGTGTCTTAGCCGCCTGAGCTACAGGCACTGAGCCTCTTTCTTTTCTTTCTTTCAAGAGGTGGTGTCTTACTCCATTACCCAGGCAAGATGGCAGTACTCACTGCAGTCTTGAGCTCCCAGGCACAAATGTTCTTTTCACCTCAGCCTCCTGAGTAGCTGGGACTTCAGAGTATGTCCAGCTCATATACATTATTCTAACCCTTCTGGTGAACGGGTTGATGCTGATTTTTCACTGTCACATTGGCCATCAGCATCCCCAGGTGATTCCTTGCTCCCCTCCCTCCCTAAGTGCACATGCTCCGGTTTCCCTCTCAGCTTTGAGTCTTTACCTCACTCACGTTACTCTTCACTCCACGAGGTCCTGGGTTGTCTAAATCCATTTAAAACTTACGCTGACAAGGAGAAACATAGTTTCTTAAACTTTCTTCACTCTGTTGGCCCCCTCAGGTTTTGTGTGAACAATTGTTTAAAATAATACTAACTTGTACTTCTTTGTAAATATTCTCGACTGTGTGCTTTTTCATGAATGTTTATTGTTCCCTGAGACCCTTTCTTCTATTTTGATTTCTTCTAAACTGCATAATATGGTTTAGCAGTGGATACTAGCTAAATATTGGTTAAAATAGTAACAATTAAAAATGTAATATTTACTCCTGCCAGCTGAGTAAATATTTAATTTGCTTAATGTGACTCTGACAGTTTATCCAGACACTGCCATTCCCTGCTTTCAGGGAACAACCGTCTGTTGCTAACTTGCTGCTTTTCTGGGTCTTCATTTTCCTCCCTAGCTCAGTATGAAGTGTGGGCTCATGAAGTTAGACCAGGATATTGTCTGTATGGGTGTTTTTGTTTTTGTTTTTTTAAATAAATATCACTAAATAGGGTAGAAAAAAACAAACCAAAGTGTTTTTTACATACTCAACACAAAGTACCTCACCTCTAGTCACCAAAACAGGTGGAGATTTCTTCCTACAAACAGCCAATTAATTCAATAGTGGACACCAACTTGTTGATCTGTAATTCAACGAAGTTCTGATGCCATCTACCTGGAGTTATCAGATCCCACAGGCTAAGGGCCCAATTCCACAGTGCTTATCTCACTTCAGAGGCTTATTGCAAGTAGCAGGTTGTCACATGTATTTCGGACTGACTAGCTATAAACCAGGGTTCCTTCTACTCCCTCTTTGAGTTCAATTAATGCGCTAGAACTCAGAGAAACACTTATTAGTAGTTGTGTTTCCAGTTTTTTTTTTTTTTTTTTTTTTATAAAGGATATTATCCGAGAGGATACAGATGAACAGCCAGGTGGAAGAGATGAATGGGGCAGGGTATGTGGGAGGGTCAGGGAGGGGCTGTGCACTCTGTGGGTACACCATCCTCCAGGCTATGTGTTCAGCTGTTTGGAAGCCCTTTGAACCCTGTCCTTTTTAGTTTTTATGGAGGCTTCATTATGTAGGCATGGCTGATTATATCAGTCACTGGTGATCAACTCAACCTTCAACCCTTCTCTCCTCCCCAGAGGTAGAGGTTGATCGGTGGGACTGAAAGTCCTAATCCTCCCTCTGATTGTCCTTGGGTTTTCCCAGTGACCATCCTCTGTTCTGAAAACATCTAAGGGCTCCCATGAGTTGTCTCATTATCATATGAAAGACACTTTTATCATTTCTGGAGCTGCCAAAGGGTTTTAGAACCTGTATGTCAGGAAACAGGGATAAGACCAAACATATGTTTTACAGTATCACAACCATATAACAACTTATCATAAAGACCAGATACTCACCTACTAGGCTGAAAGCTTATAAATAGTTGATAAGGTTTATTTGGGAGGGAAGGAACGACCAAAGCCCTTAGGTGCCAGACGGGGTTGGAGTTTAGATTTTGCCATATTCTGGCAGGGAGATTTTGGCTAAGTTACTTAACTTCTCTGTGCCTCATTTTCTTCTGCTGTAAATGGGGGTGATGCTAATGGATCTCAGGTGGGAGGGCATTCAGATGTTACATATAAAGGTTGATGGAAATGGGTTATTAGGTTTATTCATCCTCAAATAATAGGCTGTGGAAGATTAGAATAGCATACATCAAGTGTTCTCTGCTAAGCCAAAACAAACTCCTGAAGGGGTTAAGGACAGTGAAAACTAGTTCCTCTGGTAACAACTGCTCTGCATGCTCCAAAAGAATGGCTATCAAAACAGTGAAGGGCTGGCTCAGGGCCTGTAGCTCAAGCAGCTAAGGCACCAGCCACATACACCAGAGCTGGCGAGTTTGAATCCAGCCTGGGCCTACAATCAAAAAATAGCTGGGCATTGTGGCAGGTGCCTGTGGTCCAAGCTACTTGGGAGACTGAGGCAAGAGAATCACTTAAGCCCAGAAGTTGGAGGTTGCTATGAGCTGTGATGCCATGGCACTCTACCTAGGACAATAGCTTGAGGCTCCTTCTCAAAAAAAAAAAAGCAGTGAAGGGCTGAGCAACTGTTCTGATTAAAGGAAACTAAACAGGCATGACAGCTAGGTATAATTCACTGTCAGGTATTGGCTGGATTGTTCTAAAGCAGTGGTTCTCAACCTTCCTAATGCCATGACCCTTTATTACAGTTCCTGTGGGTCTCAATCCACCGGTTGAGAATTGCTATTCTAAAGGCTGTTGTTAGAAAAACTGACAAAAATTTGAATATAAACTATATGATAGATAATGGTAGTGTATCAATGTTAAATTTTCTAGCCTCAATCATTGTAATGCTGTTATTTAATTGAGTACACATGCTCTTGGGAAATATATGCATAAGTATTTAGGGATGAAAAGGCATAGACAGTAACTTACTTTCATGTGGTTTGGGAGCAAGGAAAGGGTGTATGTGTGTGAGTGTGTGTGTGTGTGTGTGTGTGTGTGTGAAAAAGAGATTAAGAAAGTTAATGTGTGGCAAAAATGTTAGCATTTGATGAAACTAGATAAGGATATACAGTCTTTTTTTTTTTTTTTTTTTTTTTTTGTAGAGACAGAGTCTCACTGTACGGCCCTCGGGTAGAGTGCCGTGGCGTCACACGGCTCACAGCAACCTCTAACTCTTGGGCTTACGCGATTCTCTTGCCTCAGCCTCCCAAGCAGCTGGGACTACAGGCGCCCGCCACAACGCCCGGCTATTTTTTTGTTGCAGTTTGGCCGGGGCTGGGTTTGAACCCGCCACCCTCGGCATATGGGGCCGGCGCCCTACTCACTGAGCCACAGGCGCCGCCCGGATATACAGTCTTGATCCTACCATTTTCCAAACTTTCCTACAAATTGAATTGTTTCAAAATAAAAAGTGAAAAAAAAATACTGTTTTGATTTGGAGACTCTACTTTGCCATTTGCAAGATGGATGAGTTTTCATTTATGCTGGTAAGGAATAATGATAATATTTTCCGTGCTGCAAACTGCTGCATTTTGTCTGAGAAATCTCTTTACATTTTTTAAAATACAAAAGCCTTTCAAAGATTATAAGTTAAGGCACATTAATGAGTAGATATTTTGAGAAGAATAAGAATAAAAATATACGATAAGAAAATAAAATTTAATAAACTATCTTTGTTGATTAATAGAAAAGTAAAATCATCATATATCCTTTTGTGTTGTTTTAGTTTTTGTTTTTGAGACAGAGTCTTACTTTGTTGCCCTTGGTAGAGTGCTGTGGCATCATAGCTCAAACTCTTGGGCTCAAGAGATCCTCTTGCCTCAGTTCTTCATACTTTTTAAAGTAGAAATGGGGTCTCATTCTTGCTCAGGCTGGTCTTGAACTCATGAGCTCAAGTGATCCACCCACCTCAGTCTCCCAGAGTGCTAGGATTACAGGCATGAGCCACCATGCCTGGCCTTATATATCCATTTTAAAATCAGTGGTATATTGGTATAGACAAAGGAAGACAGGTGGCTAGAACTGACAGCTAACTGAATACAATCCTGCAGGAGCAAAGACAGGGCCTAAGGCACAGGCTCTGGGAACTCAAAACAGCTTCTCTTCTTCAGGGAAATTTAGCAGGGACAGAAACAAATTCCTGCAAAGTTGTTCTGTTCTGTTCTGTCAGTAACATCAATCAGGGGCGGGGCTGGAACTGAGTGAATACCCCCCAGCCTCCATCAAGTGCCCGAGGTTGTCAGGCCTCACCTCCCCCTACTAGATAGAGGCAGAGTGCAGTGGCCTGGCTGAGCAGAAATAGATTTCCTTGTGATTCAGGTAGGTGCAAACCCCTGCAGTATCTGTTCACTAGAGGCAACTGGGTCAAAGCCCTGTGGGACTACCAGTGACAGGGTGTGACAGAGGTGCAAAGTGGGGAAGGAGGCATCAACCTTCCCAGACTGATATGTTTGCTGGGTGGGTCCTCCTGACTCCACAGAGCACTGGAGGAAGCCATATCTGAGTAGTCACCAGACCTGTGCAATCCAGTTGCCAGAGACCTTTTAAACTCTTCCACCTCAGACAGGTGCTGACTGAGACAATTGATTTGGACCTTTTGAACTGAGCCAATTGACTGAGGACTATTCAGGTGGTGCCCTGGGTGTGTGGTTGTAGGAAGGTTTGATTTTCCTTTTCCGATTTTTTTAATTTTTATTTTTAATTTTTACTTAACAAATATCTAATACTAAAAAAAAATGAAAGACCTAATAGAGACAAATTTTTTACAGACATGTTTCCAGGTAAGATTTCTAAGGACAAAATTACTAAGTAAAAAATAATCTTTCATAATTAATATGAACATACATAATAAAATAAGGAGTACATAATTTAGACCTCCATGCTTATTTGGCAATTTTAAAGTCTCCAATGATGAAAAAGGTACGTCGCAACTGAAAAGAAGTGGCCACATTGCTTCACCAAAGTTGTCTGAAGACATTTTCTGGTTTTGGCCCCTGTAAGAAGTTAACTCTTATACTCCCTTACCATAACGTCACTGTTTTAGTCCTACAGACATTTATATTCAAAATGGGCTTCCCATTTTACCATGTAAGGACTGGCATTTTTGTTTTTTCAAAAGAATATTATTAGCAACTGGGTAAACCAAGGAGTATTAATTGGCTTAAGTTTGCCAAATGTTTGCTTCTGCAACAGTATAAATATGGATTATTACAGCAGTCTACTGAAGTATAAAATCTATGCACAATATAGGCAAAATCTTCAAAGGCCAGGAAAAAACTTTTTTATGAAAGTGCAATTACAAGATCTTTTGAATGATCTTCTTAGATAGTTCTGCAGAAAACTTAGTAGTTTGGCTCAGAAAGTAGAGTTCCTCAGGAGGAATTTAAGTTCTTCCTAGAATACAAAGCAAAATTTCAGGCAGCTTTCTGAAAGTAAACCATTAGTTTATGGCTATACCATGAGACAAACTGGAACTTATAATAAGGAAGGCTTTCGCATTCATGGTGATTTGCACAAGAACTTCACAGCTTTTTTTCTTATTCCAGGATACTGGGCCATTTTGTAATGTTATATATAGTAGTTACAGCATTTTGTCCAACACCAACAGTGGGCAGGAAACCGTATCAGCTAGGAGAAAATCAGAGGAAGCGTTTTCATGTGCTTCAATGTTTTTAAGGTCAAATCATTAAAGATATAACGTTTCTCTGTTACTTTCAGTATTTTACACAGTTAATGGACAGAGTGAAAGGGTTTTCTATCAGTTATCAGGAACACATTCTGGCAGAGTCAGATTTTCAGCATCTGTTCGGCTACTGCTAGATGATAAAGGAAGTTTTCTGTTGCTGGTGGAAATCATTTCTGCTTTAGTGCCTCCAAATTGAGGACTCGCTTTTCTCCATCATCCGAAACTTCTGAAAACAGTGCTAGGTTGGCTAAGATTTCTCTGTTTTTTAGGGCAATATCCTGTATAACCTGGTTGTCTGATTTCTCCGGATCTTCTCCAGACTGAACAATTAGCTGACCGATTTCTTTGTGCAATTTGCCCATTGTCATGGCCTCTTTTGCAAGTGGAGCAATGGTAATTTCACTATCTGCCAGATTCACAAACACATCGTAGAGGTCTGGTCTGTTGCTTACCTCCAAGTCTACAAACCCAGTGATGTAACCTGTGCACATCTGCAGGGCTTCCAATTCGTCTGCACTGAGGTGCACGTAGGAGTGAAGAGTGGTCCAGTCCTGTCGATGCCACACCAGGGCAGGCAGAGTCCTGGTAAACTCCTGGACGGCTTCTATTTTAGGGTGATAGACGACAATTCTTTTCTTTAGCATCAGTGCTGTATGTAAGATAAGAGTTTCCATTCCAAACTGAGATACAATGTCTTTGATAGATCCAGCAAGATATGCCTTTCGAGCACCAAAGTCCTTGCAAAGGAAAAGAGCCATTTTCTTCACTCTGACATATCCCCTTTGTGAGAACTGCAATGAAACTCTCCATCATTTTAACTGGGCTCCCATGTTTCAGATATATTCTACACAATATCCTAGTGAAGGCGGCATATTTCTCTGGGTTAAAATCTTTGGCGGTCAGAACAATAGATAAATGAGTCACCTTTTTCAAAACTGAAGAATCTGGAACTTCAATTGCTGTGATATAAAACCGTGTCCTTCTATACTGACCATAGACAAAGGGATGGAGAAGTTTGTTTTCATGCATAAGGCAGCATTTTCGCAGCAGCAGATTTCTTAGTGTGGCTGTCGTAGAAGGATAACACCACACCCATAGAACTTCTCCATTTGTGTCCTTTTCTACAGTGGAAAGATGGTCATGATCAGCCCCACTCCGAGCATCAGCTGAGTGTCGGCCGCCTCAGCCGCATCCATCTTCCACTGCAGCGCACGCCGCTCCCTCCAATTGTTGACTGTGGAGAGCCGGGTGACTTAATTGCTAGTATTTCTCCACAGCTGAGACCTCAACCCAGAGTAATTGTTTCACTAGGGTCGAACAGAGAACAGTTGAGAACAAGACAGAACCACTTAGCCCCACCACACCAAACATGTCCCCAGTTTCTCAGGCCATAGCACTGTATGGGTCCTCTACAAAGCTCCAGGGGAAAAAATACAATGGTGTAAAACAATCATGGGGTGGAATCAGCAGAAAAACTCTGGTAACATGAATGACCAGAATAGATCAACTCCCCCCGCCCCCCAAGGAAATATGTGGCAGATGTAAATGAAGATCCCATTCATAAACAGCTGGCTGAGATGTCAGAAATAGAATTCAGAATTTGGATTGCAAACAAGATTAATAAAATAGAGGAAAATTTGGAATTAGAAATTCAAGGAGCAATTCAAAAGTCAGAATTAGAAATTTGAGGAAAAATTTAAAAGTTGTCTCAAGAATTGAATGAATTTAAAGACAAAACCACCAAAGATTTTGAACACTGAAGCAAGAATTGGCAGCCCTCAAAGATCTGAAAAATAAAGTAGAATCCCTCAGTAACAGAGTGGAGCAAGCAGTAGAAAGGATTTCTGACATTGAAGACAAAGCCTTTGAACACTCCCAAAATCTCAAAGAGGAAGACAAATGGAGAGCAAAAACAGATTATTCACTCAGAGAGTTCTGGGATAATTTGAAACAGGCTAATATCTGCCTCATTGGAATCCCTGAAAGTGATGAAGTGGCCTTGCTGGGCACAGAGGCCCTTCTCCATGAAATTATGAAAGAGAATTTTCCAGACATGCCAAGACATTTTGAAATTCAGATAGCAGACAGTTTCAGAATCCCAGCATGACTCAATCCCAATAAGACATCCCCCAGGCATATCATAATTAACTTCACTAAAGTTAACATGAAGGAGAAAATTCTGAAAGCAGGCAGACGTAAGAAATGCATTACTTACAAAGGAAAGAATATTAGAATGACTGCAGATCTCTCTGCTGAAACTTTTCAAGCCAGAAGAAGGTGGTCATTGACTTTTAATCTCCTAAAGCAAAATAACTTTCAACCCCAGATCTTGTATCCAGCTCAACTGGACTTTCATTTATGATGGAGAAATGAAATACTTTAATGACATTCATATGTTGAAGAAATTTGCCATAACCAAACCAGCTCTTCAGGATATTCTCAGACCTATCCTCCATAATGACCAGTCCAATCCTTTACCACAAAAGTAAGCTCACTCAGAAACTTTTGATCAAACTCCAACATCCACAGTGGCAAAAGGTTTAAAAATGTCCACTGGACTTTCGAAAAAGTTGATACCCCAAATTTTACCAGGCTTATCAATATTCTCCATTAATGTGAACAGCTTAAACTGTCCTCTAAAGAGGCACAGGTTAGCTGACAGGATACAAAAACTCAGGCCAGATATCTGCTGCATACAAGAGTCACATCTTACCTTAAAAGACAAATATAGACTCAGTGTGAAAGGATGGTCATCCATATTTCAGGCAAATGGTAATCAGAAAAAAGCAGGTGTTGCAATTCTATTTGCAGATACAGTAGGCTTTAAACCAACAAAAGTAAGGAAGGACAAGAATGGTCACTTCGTATTCGTTCAGGGTAATACTCAACATGACGAGATTTCAATTATTAATATCTATGCACCCAACCAGAATGCACCTCAATTTATAAGAGAAACTCTAACAGACATGAGCAACTTGATTTCCTCTAGCTCCATAATTGTAAGAGATTTCAACACTCCTCTGGCAGTGTTGGATCGATCCTCCAATAAGAAGCTGAGCAAAGAAATTTTAGAATTAAACCTAACCATCCAACATTTGGATTTAGCAGACATCTACAGAACATTTCATCCCAACAAAACTGAATACACATAGTTCTCATCTGCCCATGGAACATACCCCAAAATTGATCACATTTTAGGCGACGAGCCTAACCTCAGTAAATTTAAAGGAATAGAAATTATTCCTTGCATCTTCTCAGACCACCATGGAATAAAAGTTGAGCTCAGTAACAACAGGAACCTGCATACTCATACAAAAACATGGAAGTTAAATAACCTTATGTTGAATGATAGCTTGGTCAGACATGAGATTAAGAAGGAAATTGCTAACTTTTTGGAACAAAACGGTTTGTATCAGAACCTCTGGGATACCGCAAAGGCAGTCCTAAGAGGGAAATTTATAGCACTGCAAGCCTTCCTCAAGAGAATGGAAAGAGAAGAAGTTAACAACTTAATGGGACATCTCTAGAAACTGGAAAAGGAAGAACATTCCAACCCCAAACCCAGTAGAAGAAAAGAAATAACCAAAATCAGAGATGAATTAAAGGAAATTGAAAACAAAAGAATTATACAACAGATCAATAAATCAAAAAGCTGGTTTTTTGAAAAGGTCAATAAAATAGATAAACCTTTGGCTAAACTAACCAGGAAAAAAAGAGTAAAATTTCTTACCTGATCCATCAGAAACAACAAAGACGAAATAACAGCAGACTCCTCAGAAATTCAAAAAATCCTTAATGAATATTACAAGAAACTTTATTCTCAGAAATATGAAAATCTGAAGGAAATTGACCAATACTTGGAAGCACGTCACCTTCCAAGACTTAGCCAGAATCAAGTGGAAATGTTGAACAGGCCCATATCAAGTTCTGAAATAGCATCAACCATACAAAACCTCCCTAAAAAGAAAAACCCAGGACCAGATGGCTTCACATCAGAGTTCTACCAAACCTTTAAAGAGGAACTAGTATGTATATTACTCAACCTGTTCCAATATGTAGATAAAGAAGGAAGACTACCCAACATGTTCTATGAAGCAAACATCACTCTGATCCCCAAACCAGGAAAAGACCCAACAAGAAAAGAAAATTATAGACCAATATCACTAATGAATATAGATGCAAATATATTCAGCAAGATCCTAACAAACAGAATCCAGCAACACATCAAACAAATTATACATCATGACCAAGTCGGTTTTATCCCAGGGTCTCAAGGCTTGTTCAATATACGTAAATCTATAGTATAATCCAGCACATAAACAAATCCAAAACCAAAGACCATCTGAATCTCTCAATTGATGCAGAAAAAGCTTTTGATAATATCCAGCATCACTTCATGATCAGAACATTTAAGAAAATTGGTATAGAAGAGAAATTTCTTTTCTTTTTTTTTTTTTGTAGAGACAGAGTCTCACTTTATGGCCCTCTGTAGAGTGCTTTGGCCTCACACAGCTCACAGCAACCTCCAACTCCTGGGCTTAAGTGATTCTCTTGCCTCAGCCTCCTGAGTAGCTGGGACTACAGGCACCCGCCACAATGCCCGGCTATTTTTGGTTGCAGTTTGGCCGGGGCCGGGTTTGAACCCGCCACACTCGGTATATGGGTCCGGCGCCCTACCGACTGAGCCACAGGCACCACCCAGAAGGGATATTTCTTAAACTAATAGAGGCCATCTACAGCAAACCCACAGCCAATATCGTATTGAATGGAGTTAAATTGAAATCATTTCCACTCAGATCAGGAACCAGACAAGGCTGCCCATTGTCTCCACTGCTCTTTAACATTGTAATGGAAGTTTTAGCCACCGCAATTAGGGAAGAAAAGGCAATCAAGGGTATCCATATAGGGTCAGAAGAGATCAAATTTTCACTCTTTGCAGATGATGATTGTATACCCAGAAAACACCAGGGATTCTACTACAAAACTCTTAGAAGTGATCAAGGAATACAGCAGCATCTCAGGTTACAAAATCAACATTCATAAATCTGTAGCCTTTATATATACCAATAATAGTGAAGCTGAAAAAACAGTTAAGGACTCTATTCCATTCACAGTAGTGCCAAAGAAGATGAAATATTTGGGAGTTTATCTAACAAAGGACGTGAAAGATCTCTATAAAGAGAACTATAAAACTCTAAGAAAAGAAATAGCTGAAAATGTTAACAAATGGAAAAACATACCATGCTCATGGCTGGGAAGAATCAACATTGTTAAAATGTCCATACTACCCAAAGCAATATACAATTTTATGGCAATCCCTATTAAAGCTCCACTGTCAAACTTTAAAGATCTTGAAAAAATAATACTTCGTTTTATATGCAATCAGAAAAAACCTCAAATAGCCAAGACATTACTCAGAAATAAAAACAAAGCAGGAGGAATCATGCTACCAGACCTCAGACTATACTATAAATCGATAGTGATCAAAACAGAATGGTACTGGCACAAAAACAGAGAAGTAGATGTCTGGAACAGAATAGAGAACCAAGAGATGAACCCAGCTACTTACCATTATTTGATCTTTGATAAGTCAATTAAAAACATTTAGTCGGGAAAAGATTCCCTATTTAACAAATGGTGCTGGGTGAACTGGATGGCAACCTGCAGAAGACTGAAACTGGACCCACACCTTTCACCATTAACTAAGATAGACTCTCACTGGATTAAAGATTTAAACTTAAGACATGAAACTATAAAAATACTGGAAGAGAGTACAGGGAAAACCGTTGAAGAAATCGGTCTGCACGAGTGTTTTATGAGGAGGACCCCCCGGGCAATTGCAGCAGCTTCAAAAATACACTACTGGGACCCGATCAAACTAAAAAGTTTCTGCACAGCCAAGAACACAGTAAGTAAAGCAAGCAAACAGCCCTCAGAATGGGGGAAGATATTTGCAGGTTATGTCTCTGACAAAGGTTTAATAATCAGAATCCACAGAGAACTCAAACGTATAAGCAAGAAAAGAACAAGTGATCCCATTGCAGGCTGGGCAAGGGATTTGAAGAGAAACTTCTCTGTAGAAGACAGGTGCATGGCCTACAGACATATGAAAAAATGCTCATCATCTTTAATCATCAGAGAAATGCAAATCAAAACTATTTTGATATTATCTAAGTCCAGTAAGATTAGCCCATATCACAAAATCCCAAGACCAGAGATGTTGGCGTGGATGTGGAGAAAAGGGAACACTTCTACACTGCTGGTGGGAATGCAAATTAATACATTCCTTTTGGAAAGATGTTTGGAGAACGCTTAGAGATCTAAAAATAGATCTGCCATTCAATCCTATAATTCCTCTACTAGGTATATACCCAGAAGACCAAAAATCACATCATAACAAAGATATTTGTACCAGAATGTTTATTGCAGCCCAATTCATAATTGCTAAGTCATGGAAAAAGCCCAAGTGCCCATAGATCCACGAATGGATTAATAAATTGTGGTATATGTACACCATGGAATATTATGCAGCCTTAAAGAAAGATGGAGACTTTACCTCTTTCATGTTTACATGGATGGAGCTGGAACATATTCTTCTTAGTAAAGTATCTCAAGAATGGAAGAAAAAGTATCCAATGTACTCAGCCCTACTACGAAACTAATTTATGGCTTTCACATGAATGCTATAACCCAGTTAGAACCCAAGAATTGGGGGAAGGGGAAAAGGGAGGGGAGGGAGGGGGGAGGTGGGCAGAAGGAGGGTGATTGGTGGGATTACACCAGCGGTGCATCTTACAAGGGTATATGTGAAAGTTAGTCAATGTAGAATGTAAATGTCTTAACACAATAACTAAGAAAATGCCAGAAAGGCTATGTTAACCAGTGTGATGAAAATGTGTCAAACGGTCTATAAAACTAGTGTATGGTGCCCCATGATTGCATTAATGTACCCAGCTACAATTTAATAATAAAAAATAAAATAAAATCAGTGGTATATTGATCCACTTGTATTGTCTGAATAACTCACTTTGCTCAATAACTAATTTTTCCCCAGGATTTCTCTGCAGTCTCAAGGTAATGGGATTGAGTTATTATTGTTGAAACTTCCAATTCATACATAATTCTTTTTTTTTTTTTTATTAAATCCTAGCTGTGTACATTGATATGATCATGGGGCATCATTCACTAGCTTTACAGACCGTTTACCAAGTTTCACATAAACCCTTGTAAGATGCACCACTGGTATAATCCCACCGATCCCTTTCCCTCTATCCACCTCCCCCCTCCCCTCCCTTTCCCCCTTCCCCCTATTCTTGGGTTCTAACTGGGTTATAGCTTTCATGTGAAAACCCTAAATTAGTTTCATAGTAGGGCTGAGTACATTAGGTACTTTATCTTCCATTCTTGAGATACTTTACTAAGAAGAATATGTTCCAGCTCCATCCATGTAAACATGAAAGAGGTAAAGTCTCCATCTTTCTTTAAGGCTGCATAATATTCCATGGTGTACATATACCACAATTTATTAATCCATTCGTGGATCAATGGGTACTTGGGCTTCTTCCATGACTTAGCAATTATGGATGGAGCTACAGTAAACATTCTGGTACAAATATCTTTGTTATGATGTGCTTTTTGGTCTTCTGGGTTTATGCCCAGTAGAGGGATTACAGGATTGAATGGCAGATCTATTTTTAGATCTCTAAGTGTTCTCCATATCTCTTTCCAAAAGGAATGTATTAATTTTTATTCCCACCAGCAGTGCAAAAGTGTTCCCTTTTCTCCACATCCGCGCCATCATCTCTGGTCTTGGGATTTTGTGACATAGGCTAGTCTCACTGGAGTTAGATGGTATCTCAAAGTAGTTTTGATTTGCATTTCTCTGATGATTAAAGATGATGAGCATTTTTTCATATGTCTGAAGGCCACGCGCCTGTCTTCTTCAGAGAAGTTTCTCTTCAAATCCCTTGCCCAGCCTGTGATGGGATCCCTTGTTCTATTCTTGCTAATGCGTTTGAGTTCTCTGTGGATTCTGGTTATTAAACCTTTGTCAGAGACATAACCTGCAAATATCTTGTCCCATTCTGAGAGCTGTTTGCTTGCTTTACTTACTGTGTTCTTAGCTGTGCAGAAGCTTTTTAGTTTGATCAAGTCCCAGTAGTGTATTTTTGAAGCTGCTTCAATTGCCCAGGGGGTCCTCCTCATAAAATACTCGCCCAGACCAATTTCTTCAAGGGTTTTCCCTGCACTCTCCTCTAGTATTTTTATAGTTTCATGTCTTAAGTTTAAATCTTTGATGCAGTGAGATTCTATCTTAGTTAATGGTGAAAGGTGTGAGTCCAGTTTCAGTCTTCTGCAGGTTGCCATCCAGTTCACCCAGCACCATTTGTTAAATAGGGAATCTTTTCCCCACTGAATGTTTTTAATTGGCTTGTCAAAGATTAAATAACGGTAAGTAGCTGGATTCATCTCTTGGTTCTCTATTCTGTTCCAGACATCTACTTCTCTGTTTTTGTGCCAATACCATGCTGTTTTGATCACTATTGATTTGTACTATAGTCTGAGGTCTGGTAGCTTAATTCCTCCTGCTTTGTTTTCATTTCTGAGTAATGTCTTGGCTATTCGAGGTTTTTTCTGATTCCATATAAAATGAGGTATTGTTTTTTCAAGATCTTTAAAGTATGACAGTGGAGCTTTAATAGGGATTGCATTGAAATTAAATATTGCTTTGGGTAGTATAGACATTTTAACAATATTGATTCTTCCCAGCCATGAGCATTTTATGTTTTTCCATTTGTTAATATTTTCAGCTATTTCTTTTCTTAGAGTTTCATAGTTCTCTTTATAGAGATCTGTCACATCCTTTGTTAGATAAATTCCCAAATATTTCATCTTCTTTGGCACTACTGTGAATGGGATAGCGCCCTTAACTGGTTTTTCAACTTGACTGTTGTTGGTATATATAAAGGCTACCGATTTATGAATGTTGATTTTGTAACCTGAGATGCTGCTGTATTCCTTGATCACTTCTAAGAGTTTTGTAGTAGAGTCCCTAGTGTTTTCCAGATATACTATCATATCATCTGCGAAGAGCAAAAGTTTGATCACTTCTGACCCTATATGGATACCCTTGATTGCCTTTTCTTCCCTAATTGTGGTGGCTAAAACTTCCATCACAATGTTAAAAAGCAATGGAGACAATGGGCAGCCTTGTCTGGTTCCTGATCTGAGTGGAAATGATTCCAATTTAACTCCATTCAATATGATATTGGCTGTGGGTTTGCTGTAGATGGCCTTTATCAGTTTAAGAAATGTCCCTTCTATACCAATTTTCTTAAGTGTTCTGATCATGAAGGGATGCTGGATATTATCAGAAGCTTTTTCTGCATCGATTGAGAGAATCATATGGTCTTCGTTTTTTAATTTGTTTATGTGCTGGATTACATTTATAGATTTGCGTATATTGAACCAGCCTTGAGATCCTGGGATAAAACTGACTTGGTCATGGTGTATAATTTGTTTGATGTATTGCTGGATTCTGTTTGTTAGGATCTTGTTGAATATTTTTGCATCTATATTCATTAGTGATATCAGTCTATAATTTTCTTTTCGTGTTGGGTCTTTTCCTGGTTTGGGGATCAGAGTGATGTTTGCTTCATAGAACGTATTGGGTAGTCTCCCTTCTTTTTCTACCTTTTGGAACAGGTTGAGTAATATAGGTACTAATTCCTCTTTAAAGGTTTGGTAGAATTCAGACGTGAAACCATCTGGTCCCGGGCTTTTCTTTTTAGGGAGGTTTTGTATGGTTGATGCTATTTCAGAACTTGATATGGGCCTGTTCAACATTTCCACTTGATTCTGGCTAAGTCTTGGAAGGTGACGTGCTTCCAAGTATTGGTCAATTTCCTTCAGATTTTCATATTTCTGAGAATAAAGTTTCTTGTAATATTCTTTAAGGATTTTTTGGATTTCTGAGGAGTCTGCTGTTATTTCGTCTTTGTTGTTTTTGATTGATGAGATTAGAGATTTTGCTCTTTTTTTCCTGATTAGGTTGGCCAAAGGTTTATCTATTTTATTGACCTTTTTGAAAAACCAGCTTTTTGATTTATTGATCTGTTGTATAATTCTTTTGTTTTCAATTTCATTTAATTCAGCCCTAATTTTGGTTATTTCTTTTCTTCTACTGGGTTTGGGGTTGGAATGTTCTTCCTTTTCCAGTTGCTTGAGATGTCCCATTAAGTTGTTAACTTCCTCTCTTTCCATTCTCTTGAGGCAGGCTTGTAGTGCTATAAATTTCCCTCTTAGAACTGCCTTTGCGGTGTCCCAGATGTTCTGATAGTTCATGTCTTTATTGTTGTTTTGTTCCAAAAAATTGGCGGTTTCTTTCTTAGTCTCATCTCTGACCCAGCTATCATTCAGCATAAGGTTATTTAACTTCCATGTTTTTGTATGAGTATGCAGATTCCTGTTGTTACTGAGCTCAAGTTTTATTCCATGGTGGTCCGAGAAGATGCATGGAATAATTTCTAGTCCTTTAAATTTACTGAGGTTAGACTTGTGACCTAAGATGTGATCTATTTTGGAGTAAGTTCCATGGGCTGATGAGAAGTATGTGTATTCAGTTTTGTTGGGATGAAATGTTCTATAGATGTCTGCTAAATCCAAATGTTGGATGTTTAGGTTTAAATCTAAGATTTCTTTGCTCAGCTTCTTGTTGGAGGATCGATCCAACACTGCCAAAGGAGTGTTGAAATCTCTTACGATTATGGAGCTGGAGGAAATCAAGTTGCTCATGTCTATTAGAGTTTCTCTTATAAATTGAGGTGCATTCTGGTTGGGTGCATAGATATTAGTAATTGAGATCTCATCATACTGAGTATTACCCTTAACAAATATGAAGTGACCATTCTTGTCCTTCCTTACTTTTGTTGGTTTAAAGCCTATTGTATCTGCAAATAAAATTGTAACACCTGCTTTTTTCTGATTACCATTTGCCTGAAATATGGACGACCATCCTTTCACCCTGAGTCTGTATTTGCCTTTTAAGTTAAGATGTGACTCTTGTATGCAACAAATATCTTGCCTGAGTTTCTGTATCCAATCAGCTAACCTATGCCTCTTTAGAGGACAGTTTAAGCCGTTCACATTAATGGAGAATATTGATAAGTCTGGTGAAGTTTTGGGTATTGTGTTTTTCAAAAGTCCAGTGGGCATTTTTAATCCTTTTACCAGTGTGGAAATTGGAGTTTGATCTGAAGTTTCTCAGTGAGTTTACTTTTGTGGTACAGGATTGGGTTGGTCATTATGGAGGATAGGTCTGAGAATATCCTGAAGAGCTGGTTTGGTTATGGCAAATTTCTTCAACATATGAATGTCATTAAAGTATTTCATTTCTCCATCATAAATAAAGTCAGTTGAGCTGGATACAAGATCCGGGGTTGAAAGTTATTTTGCTTTAGGAGATTAAAAGTCGGTGACCACCCTCTTCTGGCTTTAAAAGTTTCAGCAGAGAGATCTTCAGTTATTCTAAAATTTTTCCCTTTGAAGGTAATGGTTTTCTTTCCCCTGGCAGCTTTGAGGATTTTCTCCTTCATATTAACTTTAGTGAAGTTAATTATGATATGCCTGGGGGATGTCTTATTGGGGTTGAGTCATGTTGGGGTACTGAAGCTGTCCGCTATCTGAATTTCAGAGTCTCTAGGCATGTCTGGAAAATTCTCTTTCATCATTTCATGCAGAAGGGCCTCTGTGCCCAGCGAGGCCACTTCATCTGTTTCTGGAACCCCTATGATTCAGATTTTCGCCTTCTTTGAATTATCCCAGAGCTCTCGGAGAGAATGATCCATTTTTGCTCTCCATTTCTCTTCCTCTTTGAGAGTTTGGGAGCGTTCAAAGGCTTTATCTTCGATGTCAGAAATCCTTTCTTCTGCTTGCTCCATTCTGTTGTTGAGGGATTCTACTGTATTTTTCATATCTTTGAGGGCTGCAAATTCTTGCTTCAGTGTGTCTAAGTCTTTGGTGGTTTTGTCTTTAAATTCGTTAAATTCTTGAGACAACTTTTGAATTTGTCCTCGAATTCCTAATTCCACTTTGTTACTCTTGTCTGCAATCCAAATTCTGAATTCGATTTCTGACATCTCAGCCAGTTGTTTATGAATGGGATCTTCAATTGCATCTGCCATATCTTTCCTTGGGGGGGTTGATCTATTCTGGTTATTCATGTTACCAGAGTTTTTCCGCTGATTCCACCCCATGGTTGTTTTACTCCCTCTGATTTTTTCCCCTGAGGCTTTGTCGAGTGCCTGTACAGTGTTGTGGCCTGAGAAACTGGGGCCCTGTCTGGTGTGGTGGGGCTAAGTGGTTCTGTCTTGTTTTCAGCTGGTTTCTGTTCCACCCTAGTGAAATAGATGCTTTGGATTGAAGTGTCAGCTGTGGAGAAATGTCAGCAATTAAGTCACCCCGCTCCCCACCGGCAAACAATTGGAAAGGAAAAATAAAACCTTCCTACCACCGTGCACCCAGGGCACCACCTGATTTGTCCTCAGGCGATTGGTTCAGTTCAAAAAGGTCCAAATCAATTGTCTCAGTCTGCACCTGTCTCCGGTGAGACAGTTTAAGAGGTCTCTGGGAATTGGACACAGGGGTCTGGTGACTACTCTGGTTTGGCTTGCTCCAGTGCTGTGTGGAGTCAGGAGAAGTCATCCAGCCAATAAATCAGTCTGGGAAGGTTGCTGCCTCCTTCCCCACCTTGCACCACTTCACATCCAGTCACTGATAGCCCTGCAGTTGGCTGACCCAGTTGCCTGTAGTGAATCGGTACTCTAAGAGTTTGTACCTACCTGAATCACAAGGAAGTCTGCCAGGCCGCTGCGCTCTGCCTCTCTCCAGCAGGAGGAGGTGAGGCCTGACAACCTCGGGCGCTAGATGAAGGTTGAGGGGTTTTCACTCAGGTCCAGTCTCGCCCCTGATTAATGTTACTGACAGAACAGAACAGAACAACTCTGCGGTTCCCGTGCAGAAGAGAAGCTGAATTGAGCTCCAAATCAGCTTGTCTTTGCTCCTGTATTGTCTATAGGCTGACGATCCCCTGAGGGCCAGGTGCATCTTAGGTTTAGTAAAGTGGACCTCTGGGTCAGCCCCACCCTGGGAGTTTCCCTGGTTTGCAAGTTGGAGTTGCCTCAGGCAAACTCAGAGTCTCTGGTTGCCCAGGGAGACAGGGGATGTGGCTTCAGAATATTTGGTAGTGAGCCGTATTGCTAGCAAAAGAGGGCCGCTGCTTTATGGCTCAGGCAACGGCTGCTCCGGTGTAGCTCCCTTCCCGCCAACCATCTTCTCTCTGCTCCCGTACCCCAGAGTCTGCACCGACAGGCTGCAGCCCAGCACTGTCTACACCCCTCGAGCAATCGCCCAAGAGTCTGGACCCCTGGGGGACGGGCCTCCAGACCTTGGAGCGACAGCAGAGGGGAGTGCGGGGAGCGCTGGGAGGCTGGGGTTGTGGGCAGAGAACACACAGAGCTTTACACAGTTTTATGCCTGGCCGTATTGTCACCAAAAGACGGCTGTTGCACTGTGCCTCAGGGAACTGCCACTCTGGTGCAGTCCCCTCTCCGCCGACCAACCGGGACTGGCCTCCAGAGCCCAGTGTTAGCGAAGGGGAGCACTGGGAGCTCAGAATTCCAGGTGGAGAGTATATACAGTTTATACAGTTTTATGCCTGGCAGGAGGACGCTGTGGCACCCTAGTAGGGGAGGTAGGTCCAGTTTTTAGGGGGTCTCTCCCGTGGAGTGTAGTGGGAGGACCTTTGAACTCTGACCTGTTGTTTGTGGGGCACTCTGAGCCATTCTAATGGGGGATGGGACTGCTGTCCACTTGGTGATGGATTTTTTACCTTTCGTTTGTATCCTTGTGGTTGCAGCTCGCCTCAGCAGGGTTGACGTGCGTTCTACAACCTTCTCTCTTAGTGCAGCTCAAATCCACCAGGTTACTTGCTGAATTTTTGTCCTTTAACTCTCCTTCTGGACGGGAGCCTCTGTGGAAAGCTGGCTTTAGTCAGCCATCTTGTCTCCTCCCCCCATACATAATTCTTAATGTAAAAATACTGCTTCTCAATGTGCCCCAAAGTGAAAAGGACAAAGTCATGCATTTTTATGAGAATGGGAATGTAAATATTTCTGCAAATGAATATTTCATCTCTGATACATATATTTTTTTTTCCTGTGTCACATGTAACTAGTAGGTTCTCTTTAAAATACACTTTCATAATACAGAGGTAATTTTAAAATCTTATTACCAAACAGCGGAGAATGTCAAAAACATGACAAGTTGGTTTCCAGTTCAAAATGGAATGTCTCCAATGCAGCATCTTCTAATTTTATGCATTCAGACTCATGAAGACACTGAAAAATGATGACTCCTCATAACCATGACACTGGAAATGAAGCTTGAGTGGCAGCCAGAACCTGGGAGGAAACATCATTAAGTGAAATCTCATGGAGCTTGACTAAAAAATCTCTGTCAGGAACTGTCAAACGCTCTGCCCCTGATGTGAAAAATCTTGCTAGAAGTTGAAAGCAGCTTCTGCATACTCCCTGCTTCAGGAACTCGAGAACTTTTACCAATCAGAAAACTGGGGCAGAAGCTGTTCTTCTGCTGTGAAGGTTAAAAATAAAAAGGTAAACAATATAACGAGAGGTGGGAAAGAAAAGAGAAAGAAGGAAAGAAAGAAAGGAGGCAAAGGTAGCCATATTAGTGTCTTTCAAATCAAAAACAATTTGGTAGGAAAAAAAGAATCATTTTATACTGATAAAAGATATGTTCCACAATGAAGAGAAAATTTATGAGTCTTTATAGTATTACAACTCAATAAAGAAAAAAAAAATTCTGGAAAATCAAAGAGAAATTGACAGAAATATAATTGTTTTATGAGACATTGACATATTTTTCTCACGATTTGGTACAGACTGAAAAATAAAATAAGGTTGAATCAGCAGGCAGATATTGAACTTTGTATCTTAAATACAGAAAATACATCATGGATCATTTTTAGTATCTTATCTTGTACTGGGGTACAAAGGGAATTTTAGTATATAATACGTGGGTAAGTGGGAATGCATAGAAGCCACATTCATGTGATCACAATTACCATATGCTAAGAAAAGTTTAAACAAACAAAACTCTTCCATCTGTGACTTACCCAACAATTTCCAAACTGAATTCTTAGAATATTTATGTTTTTGAAACTTTTAAGTTTATTTACAATTTATAGGAGGATCTTCACGACAACACTTTAATAACAAAATGCTGGACTAGCCCAATGTTTGCCAGTAGAGAATTAAGAAACCATAAAAGAGAAGTTTCTCTATTTGCTGCCATCTCTATATACTCTGCAGGATACATTGTTATGTGAAAAAAGCAAGATGGAGGAAAATATATAATATGCTGCCCTTTATACAAAAAAGGTAACAGGGATATGGATATATGTATTTGCTTATATTAAAACCACAGGAACAGAATGAGGACATAATAAAACAAAACTGAAAAAATTAAAAATGAGTTACCTATATTCAGAACAGAATGGAGGAAATGTGGGTAAAAACAGCACTTTCTGATCATTATTTTGTTTTATAAATTTGACTTTGAAATCAATACGAATCTTTCATAATTACAAAGTCCAACTAAATTTTTGAAAAATCCCCAAAACTGAAAGCAAAATAAAAGTTACTGTGTTCAGCTGGTGACTTAACTACACAGAGAAGAATTATATCAAGTAACTTTGTAAACCAGGAATTTAATGTATAAACTTAGTGGGATACTACCTAAGAATAAAAAGAACTTATGAATATACGTTATGCTACTTTCAGTTATCATGTTGTTTATAGTAATATTGACGCTGTTCTTCTAAATATGTACATATAGGATATGGCAAATAACTAATTATGTGTATATTATTAAGAAACACGATCTTAACATGAGAAACAAAACATAAAAGAAAAGAAGTACAAACTCTATAATCCTTTTAAACGTGAATTGCTAACACCAGTATGAACTCACAGTGTATTTGATTAGGTGTGTGGAAAGAGCTAGCCTTGCTACTGCGTTCTCTGGAGAGGATAAAGACTGTGTCTTCACACGGTAGATGTCAGAAGGGCAAAAAGGGCCCAAGGTAGTTCCCTCCAGCCCTTTTACTCATCCATTCTACCCTCTCTTATGACTTAATCACTTCCCAAAAGGCCCCACCTCCCAACACCACCATAATAGAGATTACGTTTCAACACATGAATTTTAGAGGGGACACATTCAAATTATAGGAGTCTGGAACATGTTGTCACACCACATAGCAAGAACATTTCATTGGCCACCAAAGTCATGTTAAAAAGGACTCAGAATCTAATTTGAATACCTGTCAAACTTCGCTGACTGTAAAATGGGGAAATTTGAATGATGGATTGATTATGCAGCAGATATGTTTAAATCCGTGAGTTCATTAAAAACAAATATCGCTAGGTCACCTGTAGAGGATTCTGGGAAATCAACTCTTTATTTTGAAAATTGATAAATCAAAAGAAAGAATTAAGCATCTATCCTACCTTTCCTGTACTAAGTGTACCACAGGGAAACCAAATAGTTGATGAAGGGAAGTTTCTTTATTATAGAAATATTCCTGCTGATACATGAATAAGGAATGAGAATTAGCAAATTTGTACACTCTCATTACATAGTGGGGTATAAGGTAAAATTTCTAACATCACACAAAGAGAGGTAACTGGGAATTATGGATCTACTAGAGTCCTGTCACTATCACCAATGATGTCTTCTTGCTCAAATATCCACTTGTAAGTGATTAAACTAACAGTTAGGAAGTGAGAACACATATGATGGAGGGGATGGTGAGCACAGACAGAAGACACAGCATGGATGCAGTCAGCAAAACCCAGAATATTGGAAAATCTGCAGGACAAACTGACCCGGTTCTTTCACCACCTGCTGGCAAGGAAGGAAGTGAGAGGGGCTGTTGGTGCCCACCCACATCCTGTGGGCCTTTCCCTGTGCTCAGCCTGACCCCCAGCTCTCCTAGCTGCCTCTCTGTGCCAAGAACTTTTTTTTCCTGAAACGCAGAAGGCCAGAAGTGCCAAGCAATTAATGCCCCCAGAAGCGGCCCTTAACCAATGATTGAATAAAGTGGATGATTAAAGGCTCAACCTCTTTCAACTCCCAGGTGAATAACTCTGAGGTGGGTGTGTGGAATTATACCTTTTCCAAGAACTTCTCTGAAGGATTAAGCTTTAGTTACCTGCTGGTAAATGGCTTAACAGTTCACTCGGTGACTCATCACTATTTGTGGCTTGAAGTTATTTTTTAGTTACATAGACTTATAAGGCTTACATTTTTTCCAAAATGCTGGAATTTCTGGGATATTTTGATGATTTGATGAGACAAAGCAGGACTTGATTAGAAAAATCTAAGATTGTTGAATGCTGAATTTATCTAACGGCTATGGTTTCTGAAATTTACAAGGTGCCCATTGCTATTGCTACCAAAACCACCCAGCTGATAAAACTAAAACTTCATTGAGAAAATCTTTTAAGTAAAAGAATAATTTATTATGTGGGAGAGGCAGGGTAAATCCGAAGTCTTAGAAGCTTGTAAACAGAAATTTGCGAGGAATTCCTATAGAATGTGTGTGTGGGTGACCGTGGGGCTGGACCTGTAGTCCAGGAGGCAGGAGGATTGCTAGAGCACAGGAATTCAAGGCTATGTATAGTATACCCTGATCATGCCTGTAAATAGCCACTGCATTCCAGCCTGCAATATAGCAAGACCCTATCTCTTTATACATATATATATATATGAGGAGAAAGAGAGAGATGGTGTGTTTCTATATCACAGCAATCCCTAAAACATTCTATTACTTTCCAGTAATTCACATTATTGCTAAGATTTGCTTTCTTGCAGGATTTCCTAATGACATGAAATTCTTGTATAAAACAGTATTTAGTTTGACGATAAGATATGACTGATTCTAAGAAGACTCACTTGAAGATTCTAAGAAACATAGTGGAATATTTTTGAAGCGTCCTTCAAAAGGCAAAGTTTAAACTGAAAAAAGCAAAAAGTTAAACGTTATATATTTATAAAAAGTCGAACTATTTTTTTCTCTCTTGGTTAAAAAGGTGGTTCCAAGATTACTCACTAGCTTTACATAGTAAACAATTGTTTTTTTTTAAATGGATTTATTCCTAGTTTTATTTCTACTTGTCTTTTACTGTCCTTTTTTGCTTACATGTAACATAATCAAGTTATAGTTTTCATAACCTTCTAAGAGGCTTTTTATTTTTTATGGAAAATGATGTAGGAATAATTATAAATAAACTTAAAAACTGAAACAAACTAAAGGTTGACACAATAACATTCATGTGTATTGTTATCCTTAAATTAACCATTATAGATTTTATTTTCTAAGATATTTCTGAAAATGAGGGTGGTGCCTGTGGCTCAAGGAGTAGGGCGCCGATCCCATATGCCGGAGGTGGCAGGTTCAAACCTAGCCCCGGCCAAAATAAAAAAAAAAAAAAAAAGATATTTCTGAAAATGAAATCCCCAGCCAGCTAAATTCACTCAAATTTACTCTCTGGATTTGGCTGTTGAGCCTGTAGGCTAAAGCTTAATAAGTTTGCTATTTCTTGGAGTCAAACATATTTAATAGAATAAAATTAATTTCAGTAAGGGACGGATTTAAAGTTTTTGCTAACAAAGTGTATAAGAGGGCTCGGCGCCTGTAGCTCAGTGGCTAAGGGCGCCAGCCACATACGCTGGAGCTGGTGGGTTTGAATTCAGCCCAGGCCTGTCAAACAACAATGACAACTATAAGCAAAAAGTAGCCAGGTGTTGTGGCGGGCGCCTGTAGTTCCAGCTACTTGGGAGACTGAGGCAAGAGAATCGCTTAAGTCCAAGAGTTTGAGGTTGCTGTGAGCTATGATGCCACAGCATTCTACCGAGGGTGACATACTGAGACTCTGTCTCAAAAAAAAAAAAAAAAAGTGTATAAGAGATTTATCATAGACTCTGAAACAGTAATTTAATTTCCCTAACAGGTTAAAGGAAATTTTAGTTCCCTTGGAGGACTTTGGTTAACTAACCATTTATAGTAAGACTGACTTTAAACAGACATAAATTATCCTTATGGGGAAGTGTAAGAGCCCATTCATAAGTATGGAATGCCATAAGTTATGGACAACCTGACTTACAGCATTCCATACTTATGAATGAGCCCCTAAGTTTCCCCATAGGATAATTAATAATTAAATAGTTAAATTAATAATTTGTTAACTAGTTTCTTCTGTACATGTAAACAAACCCATGTGGCGTAAGCAATCCTTTGGTGTGGCATTTTTGCACCAGTGAGTAATCTCATTGTTTATATGGTCGGTTAAGTACAGCAGCATTTTTGTCTTTACTTTTAAATCTGATTTTGTGAGTCAGTGCCTACCCTATGACCATGTCTCCAAAGCCGAAGTCCACTGCAAGTATAGATCAGCTGGCGATGAAGAGAAGGGTGATTACAATGGGAACAAAAGTAGAAATAATTAAGTGTTCAGAGAAAGGCAGCTGCCCTCATTCATTGGGAAAGCATTAGGCTTCAGCAAGAATAATGGGACAGGTGGAAAAAAGGGCTCCAGTGAAAACATTAGTTATTGAGCAGCATAGTGGACTAATTATTGAAATGGAAAGGTTATTATTCATTTGTCTAGAACATACAAATAAGTAACATTCCTATTAGTCAAGTATTGACACAGCATTAGGTGAGTATTAACCTTTAATATTCTTGTTTTGAAAATTTTCCTATCTCCTATCTAAACTTTTCGCATGAGTTTGTTTTTATGTTTCGTTTGTCTGAATGAAAAGAGCCCAGTAGTTCCTGCACCTTATTTTTACAGTACAGAATTGTTGTTATTATTAATATAGCATTACACTTCATTAATATTACCACATGTGAGCCATTATAGTATTGCTGTTATTATTACCATATATGTACTACTCATTAGAGATCCAAAGTACATACAAATCCAACCTAAAGATGTTCTCAGGAAGGTTCTGTGGTCCTGGGACAGCTGGTATTAAAGATTAAGTAATACAGCAGTTAATTCTAATTTCACCAAATTGTAATTCCATTAATTCACCCATTTTTCATGGGCAGAGTTTCTATCTTGAATGCATAATGGTGTTGAAGGTGAACCCTGTTCACCTTCCTTCAGCCTTTTCAGCTGAATGGCTTCCTGCTCCTTCTCTGAGGTTTTCACCTAAGTCCATGATGGATTTTTGAATGCACATTCTGTGCCATAGCAGAATGTGAGGGAAGAGAAGCGCCCCTTGAGCAAAGTCCTCCTTCCTCTGCCCACTGCCTTGTAAACTTGTCCTCAAATTCCATGACTTCTGAACCCACTTACATTACCCTCAGGAGCACTTTGTTACCTTTGGAGGGAAGGATCCATCACCTTTGGTCCTCTCAGCCACCTTACTAGTGAAAACATATTCATTTTATACAGGAGGAAACTGAAGCCCAGAGAAGGCACCTTGGCTTCTTAGCTGTGTGTCTTCTTAGCCTGTCTAAACCAAAGCTGGTTGTCTGCAGAACCTCTGCCTGTATAAACCAGTAGCATCCATGCTTAGATGGCAGAAAGCAGAGCCTGGAGGAAATGGACCACCGACCATTATGTGTTGAACAGGCCATGGGCATGAAGAAATAACTGAGCACTTGGGAGTGGAACTCGAAACAGGAAACAAACTAACGTAGGGGCAGGGCACTGAAAAAAGCTGGGGAAATAAACATATTCAAGTTTCCCATTCCTTTCTTAAGACCAGGTCACGTTGGAGCTTGTTAAATAGCAGACATTAGGCAGCCAGACCAGTCTGTAGGACAAAGGAATTTTTGTTGAAAAGACCAGTAAGAATCTACTCTGATGGGGCAAAGTTGTTTTTTTTTTTTTCTAAATCTAAGATCTTTTCTTTTGTGTGCTTTGTAGAATGAAGTGCGGTTCTTTGGGTGGGGTTATACATGCCACAGTTTTCCAAGTTTTGTTTTGTCTTCCCTCTCCATGTTATTTAATGTCTTTCTTTTTCCTTGGCTCTATCCAAAGATACCAGTCAAAGAAGCCAAGCAAAATGTTCCCTTATCTCTAGAGTTAAATATTTCAGATATGGGTAGGTGGTTCTGTTAGGCAGGAGAGCACAAGATCTGCTTACAGGAAGAGAAGGCGGGGAGTATGTGGTGTCAGACACTGAGGCAACCTTCCTCGCACTCCTGCACCCCCCACGAGGTATTGTGCTCTGGGGGTCAGAAGACAGGAGGCGGGAGATGGATCTCCCAAGGCTTTTTACTAGTCTCCATTTATTCTTTCGCTGAATGCCTCTTCTGCATGATCTAGACCAGGGTCATTTGCTTGCAAGGATGGAAAACAAACTAGAACTAGCTCAAGTGAAGAGGGATTTACTGGAAGGACATGAGGAGATGCCCTGGAATTCACTGTGTCCTTGGCTGAGGTCAGAACTGCTCTCTATTCCCTGGGGCTATTTGCAGTAATGCCCCCTTGTAGTGCTATGTTAGCTACTCAGCTGCTCAAGTTTATGGGGTAAAAAAATTTTTGTGCCTGTTAGCCAGGGTAATGCAAGTTGTTTCAAGGAATGCTATAAAATACTTGCAATAAAAGTCATGCTCACAGTCATTAAAAAAGAATGAACTAAACCTATACTGTGTTGTTTCTGTCCATGCAAGTGCAGGAGTGGAAATTGTGATATCAAGACAAGGTAATCAAGTAGATAATGATAGGGTGCCAAGATTCCACAGGGATGGAGAATCACTGTTGTTGGGGCTGGTCAAAGAACTCATCCCCCCACAAGGCATGTGGCTTCAAGCCTGCACACCAGCATACTCAGAATTTGTTCTCTATTCCTGCCTCTATTTCCTGCCTCCTTATAACATTTTAGCTTAACTGGGGGACTGTGCAGTGTAAGGTCTTTCTATATAGCCTTTTAACATCCAGATACTTACTTTTCTTTTCTTTTTTTCCTGAGACAGGGTGGCAGCCTATCTCACAGCAACCTTAAGCTCTTGGGCTCAAGCAATCCTCCTCCCTCAGCCTCTTGAGTAAGTGGGAATACTACAGGCATCTGCCACCGGACTGGCTAATATTTCTATTTTTTTGTTGAGACAGGGTCTTGCTTTTGCTCGGGCTGGTCTTGAACTCCTGCTAGGATTATAGTTGTGAGCCCGGCACCTGGTCCCGTTATTTCTGAGATGTGAGGCAACCAGTAAGGGTTGCGTCTATTGCTCTAGTTCTTATCTTTTGAAAGTTTTAAAGTCTTCTCTTCATCCTTGTACAAAAGATCAAATATTTGATCAAAGGTCAGAGTCTAGAACATCAGACCCAGATAGTAAACCTGTGGCTTGCAAATAGCTGTGTGAAGGGCATTGAATTTAGACAGATTTCAAGTGAGAGACCAAGATCAAGGAACTGAAAGGCCTATCTGGATTTGTTTAAAATGAATAAAAACATAGAGTGTTTATAGGGGGATATAAAATGGAAAGAACCTGTGGTGGTCTTGGTTCTCTGGTAAATGCAGATTGGCCACCTCTGTTGCTGACACTCTGCCCTACTGTACCAGCCACACTGCTGTTGCAAGTTCCAGAGGGTAGGATTGGTAAATCATACACACTTTCTGAGCATTGGGTCTGGGTGATCCTGAGAGCTGCTAGTATGGCCAGTGCTGTTGGCATCAAGAGGCCAGGAGATGACTTTGGTCAGAATAGATAAAGAACATTCAGGGACACAGAGAGCTATGGATATAGCTTCCTTCTTTCCTAGAAGATGGTGCAATAAATTACAGTAAGCAGGCTTGAAGGGAGTTCGTGCCCCTAGGGGGTGGATGAGTGGAGAAGTTTTGTTAGTCCTATTATTTCAGGGCCCCACATTCCAGAGCCTTTTAGTTTTAATGTGAGAGTAGGACCAACATTCCCGGTCCCTTTGAGAATGACCCAAGAAAATGGGACAGGGAAAGGAAGTTGTCACTTCTGATCCCTCCAAAGGAGTCCCTAAAGTCCCTTTAGTGTTTGGTTTAATTGAGGTGTGAAGTACAGTGTTGATTTTTTTTTTAAACAAAAAACGATTGATTTATATGAATTGGTTGATGGCTGGCTATTGGGGATTTAAACATGAAAATCACATGATCTTAACTCTTCCAGAACTTAGAGATTAATGGGAAAAATGGATACATATTTATGGTATTATATGATAAGGACAGTTGAAAATCGAGTACAAAATAAAAAGAATCTTTTGGGCTTTGCGTTGGACAAAATGTGTCTAGGATGCCCTTTACCTGGGGGCAAGTATGGGTCCAATTCCAGCTCCAGATGTTCTAAAAGAGACCTGAGTCTAAAGATCACAGATTATCTCATAGCTGGAGGCTGGCCTGATGTTAGAAATTTCCTAGTGTCTATCGAGCTATTGGTCTGGTCCGCACAGCCCCATTAATTATTATCCATCTCTCATTTCTGCTTCTGGATTAAATACCTGCCAGAGCATGTCAGGAACAGTGTGTGTTTGTCCCAAACGGTCTTTTAGGTCAGGCTAAAGGAGATCCAGACCTTACTTCTTGATTTCTCTTCCACCCCTTCCACAAGCTTAGACCCCCATAGCCAGCTGCCTGAAGAGCTGAAACGGCAAGAAATCAGTAATGGAGAGACAGGAAGCTTAAGACATGAGTAGCGTATGCCCAGCACATCACAGTCACGGACCACTGTGCCGCCCGTAAACATTAAGGTTCCTTGTCATGCAGACTGCAGGAGTCCTGGATAAATAGTCTCTCACTCTCAGCAGTCTTTTCTGCAAGAATTGGAGAAAGATCATTCCTTTTTTTTATTGGTCTCTTTTTAAAAACATCAGCTTAACATGAGGCTACAAATGACTAGGTTACAATGCTTGCGTTAGGCAAGGCCCCTATTGTAGTTGTGCCCCTTACCCAGGAGGTGTTTCATAAGCCCTTACATTGTGCCCATAAGGTGAGAGCACACCAGTCCCCCTCCTCTTTCCCTGTCCCTCCTCCTGTGGCCCCCCAACTTGAATTACATTGAGTTTTTCTCTTGTGTGGGTCATCAATTGGCTTCGTATTAGTATTCTTGTTATACGTTACTAAAGAGAATGTTCTTCATCTCTACCCAGGTTTCTACAAAAGATGCAAAGTCTCCATCTTTTTATGGCTGAATAGTATTCCATTGTATACATATACCACAGTTTATTAATCCATTTATGGTTGATGGGCACCTAGGTTGATTCTGAATCTTGGTGATTATAAATTCAGCTGCACTAAACAATCTAGTGCAAACATCTTTATGATGATTTTTTTTCTTCTGTGCAGATACCTCGTAATGGGATTGCGGGATCAAATGGAAGGTCTGTTTTGAGTTCTTTGAGGATTCTCCATCGTTTTTTCCAAAGAGGCTATATTCGTTTGCAATCCCATCAACAGTATAAAATTTTTCCCTTCTCTTCACAACTGCACTGGCAGGAAAGATCATTTTGCTGCATGCAAAATTATAGAAGATATTCTATTAAGATACAAAATGTTTCTGTTTTAGACAAAACTTGCAAAAGTTCAAAGATCAACCATTTATTGGAAAAAATGAGTTTCAATGGCTTAAAAATAAGGAAAAATAAATACTATAGATAACAGTATTAGCCTTCTCATTCTACCTAAAAGCACATTTTTGAAGCCTCTCTTCTGTATTTGAAGACAGGAATAGAGAAATATTCAAAAGAGATAGTAGATAAGACTAACATCTCAGCAACCTGAAGATAAATCCTGTTCTTAGAAGCAGATACTGGATTCCAGAAGCTCTCTGAACACTATGGAGCACGGAGAAGCAGCAATCCTGGCTCGGACCTTGATGAAAGAATGGTTAGCATATTAATGAAGGTGCTTCTGCTAGTCCAGCACACTCCAGCCACTGTATATACCCTCATCTATTCAATCTTATAGGACATCAATTATTACCAGATCCTTCAGGCTCTGGTGTCTTCTAAGACAAGTTAACTCAGACACTTTCATAGAAAGAAAGATTTAACAAAAAGGGAACAGCCAGTGTATTACATAGATGTCCCTGTGGCTTCGTGATAGACATAATACATTTGTGCCCTTAGGGGAAAAATGATGAGGTCAGAGAGGAATCTGATAGATCAGGTCTGGCACTTTTGATCCTGGAGTCAAAGACGATCTGATGGAAAGCCAGGCAGACAGTTCAACTGAGGCATTCGGTGGGTCTGGCCATAAAAGTACAGTTTAGGTGCCAGTGTGGGTGCACAGATCAAAAGCAAGAGGTCTGGGAAATGGGGTAGATGCCAGAGCCCAGAGAGAAGCCTCAGGCCTGGGGCAAAGTGGTTGGTGCTTTTTCCAGGGTGCTGGTATCTGGGCACCCTGGAAGGGCCCTGTGAAGGGCATGAGGTCTCCAGTACTATCTTGGGCAATGCTCCCCTGGTTTCCAGGCAAAGGAGGGGAACATCATAAGAATGGAGCAGTTGTGCCAAGTTTCATCCCAACATGTACTTCTAAACAAGTAAGAAGGTTCTTAATCCCCTGCTTTAATCCTAGAGAGCTGTACTAGATTGTCATCAAGTCCCCTTTTTTCCCTACCAGTTCTGAGATTCTGATTCTCAGTAGTAACTGGCCTGATTTTTTTGCGTCTTTATTCTCATGATAACAAGAGATTTTCAGTTGTTTAAACCCTGCTTCGCATACTAAAGGGCACAAATGCCAAGCTTTTATCACTAAGCTCCTAGGTTTGTCAAAGAAGTAGTAATGCCAAGAGAATCTTTGCGAGCTACTACCCGTAATCCATGTGCAGGATGCTTGATGTCTTGTGGTGTGTTGTTTCTAATTCCCTAAGTAAAGGGTTAGCAGACTTTTTCTGTTAAGAGCCAAATAGTCAATATTTCAGGGCTTGTAGGCAGCATTCAATTCTGCATTGTAATTAGAAGCAGACATAGGCAATAAAACAATGTGACTGTGTTCTGATAAAACCTTATTCACAACACAGGCAGCAATCAGACTTGATCTGTGGGCCATAGTTTTTTATTTTTTTTATTTTTTCCAGAGACATGGCCTTGCTCTTTTTCCCAGGCTGGAGTGAAGTAATGGCCTCATCATACAAGCTCATTGCAACCTTGCACTCTTGGGCTTAAATAATCCTCCTACTTCAGCCTCCCAAGTAGCTGGGACTACAGGTGCGGGCTATCAAGCATGGCTAATTTTTTTTTTCATTTTTTGTAGAGATGAGTTCTCACCATCTTGCTCAAGTTGGTCTCAAACTCCATCTTGCTCAAGTTGGTCTCAAACTCTTGCTCAAGTGATAATCTCTCCTTGGCCTCCCAAAGTGCTGGTATTACAGGCATGAACCATCACACCTGGACTTCATAAGCATTCTTTTCTTTTAATTGTTTTTTTTCTGAAGGATGGGGGAAAGGAGGAACCATTTTGCCTACAAGGGGCTGCAAGTCACTGCCATTTCTCTTGTATCTTACATTTATAACTTGGGAAGCTAATAGCCAGAAACTAAAATTTCTTCCTGCTTTTAAGACAGAGAAGTTTCTGGAATGTCCTATTCCAGGTTTTCTTGAAAGAGAGGGACCTCATTTTTGACTTTCCCCCTCTAATCTAGTGAAATTTTTTGCACACAGCAGGCCTCTGGTAAGAGTTTGGTTACTTCTCCTGGATGGCCTCTATTCTTTCTTTTTTTTCTTCTACTTCATTGGGAGCAATGGACAACTGAAAGCTTTTGTAATCTTATATTTTGGTTGGGGGTGGCTTATACACATAAAAAGTTAATAGGTTTAAAGACAAAGCAAATACCATTTCTTTTAAACTCAGAAAAAAAATCCAGCAAAATAAAACTTGAATGAAAAACTACTAGAGAGTTATCACAACCTAAAGGTTAAATATGTTCGAGTCCAAAAGTTGAACATGTTTGCCTTCCTTATCTAAGGACTGAAGATGTTCAGACCAATGGACAGAACTTGATTGAGTCTAAATTCTCTTAGGTAACTAGCAAATTCCACATCTATTGGTTGAATTATATCCCCCCCAAAAAAGATATGTTGAATCCTAACCCTTAAAACCTATAAATGTTACCTTATTTTGAAATGGGATCTTTGCAGATGGAACCAATTAGAGATCCTTGAGTTGGGGCCAATTGCATATGACTGATTTTCTTATAAGAGGGAAATTTGGATGCAGATATACACAGAGAGAAGAGAACACCGTATGAAGACACAGAGGCAGAGCTCAGAGTGCTAAGAAATGCCACGGACGGCCAGGAACTGCGGGTAGCTGGGAGAGTCACACAGAACCGACTCTCCCTCAGATCTCTCCAGAAGGAACCAACCCTACTGGCACCTGCATGTTGCACTTCCAGCCTCCAGAACTAGAAGAGAATAAATTTCTGTTGTTTTAAGCTACTCAGTCCATGGTAATTTTTTTATGGCAGCTCTAGGAAGCTAACATACCACCCATAGGCTGCAGAAAAATAATAACTCAAATACATTCTGTTGATGTTTTAATGAACATCTTTCTCCTTACTGTGTAGGCACCTCAGTTGTGGAACAAACTGAATAATCTTGACTGTCATTGTATGCACAAGCTACCCACTGGTTTCACTTTGATTTATCTTTCATTCAGATAATCTGGGACTTTCAAAGTCAAATGGGAAGTGATCGTTTTTTTTTTTTTTTTTTTATTGTTGGGGATTCATTGAGGGTACAATAAGCCAGGTTACACTGATTGCAATTGTTAGGTAAAGTCCCTCTTGCAATTATGTCTTGCCCCCATAAAGTGTGACACACACCAAGGCCCCACCCACCTCCCTCCTTCCCTCTTTCTGTTTCCCCCCATAATTGTTATTAATTGTCCTCATATCAATAACAACCATAATTGTTATTAATTGTCCTCATATCAAAATTGAGTACATAGGATTCATGCTTCTCTATTCTTGTGATGCTTTACTAAGAATAATGTCTTTCACGTCCATCCAGGTTAATACAAAGGATGTAAAGTCTCCATTTTTTTTAGTGGCTGAATAGTATTCCATGGTATACATATACCACAGCTTGTTAATCCATTCCTGGGTTGATGGGCATTTAGGCTGTTTCCACATTTTGGCGATTGTAAATTGAGCTGCAATAAACAGTCTAGTACAAGTGTCCTTATGATAAAAGGATTTCTTTCCTTCTGGGTAGATGCCCAGTAATGGGATTGCAGGATCAAATGGGAGGTCTAGGTTGAGTGCTTTGAGGTTTCTCCATACTTCCTTCCAGAAAGGTTGTACTAGTTTGCAGTCCCACCAGCAGTGTAAAAGTGTTCCCTTCTCTCCACATCCACGCCAGCATCTGCAGTTTTGAGATTTTGTGATGTGGGCCATTCTCACTGGGGTTAGATGATATCTCAGGGTTGTTTTGATTTGCATTTCTCTAATATATAGAGATGATGAACATTTTTTCGTGTGTTTGTTAGCCATTCGTCTGTCGTCTTTAGAGAAAGTTCTATTCATGTCTCTTGCCCATTGATATAAGGGATTGTTGGCTTTTTTCATGTGGATTAATTTGAGTTCTCTATAGATCCTAGTTATCAAGCTTTTGTCTGATTGAAAATATGCAAATATGCTTTCCCATTGTGTAGGTTGTCTCTTTGCTTTGGTTATTGTCTCCTTAGCTGTACAGAAGCTTTTCAGTTTAATGAAGTCACATTTGTTTATTTTTGTTGTTGTTGCAATTGCCATGGCAGTCTTCTTCATGAAGTCTTTCCCCAGGCCAATATCTTCCAGTGTTTTTCCTATGCTTTCCTGGAGGATTTTTATTGTTTCATGCCTTAAGTTTAAGTCCTTTATCCATCTTGAATCAATTTTTGTGAGTGGGGAAAGGTGTGGGTCCAGTTTCAGTCTTTTACATGTAGACATCCAATTCTCCCAACACCATTTATTGAATAGGGAGTCTTTCCCCCAAGGTATGTTCTTGTTTGGTTTATCAAAGATTAGGTGGTTGTAAAATGTTAGTTTCATTTCTTGGTGTTCAATTCAATTCCAAGTGTCTATGTCTCTGTTTTTGTGCCAGTACCATGCTGTCTTGAGCACTATGGCTTTGTAGTACAGACTAAAATCTGGTATGCTGATGCCCCCAGCTTTATTTTTGTTACAGAGAACTGCCTTAGCTATACGGGTTTTTTTCTGGTTCCATACAAAACGCAGAATCATTTTTTCCAAATCTTGAAAGTACGATGTTGGTATTTTGATAGGAATGGCATTGAATAGGTAGATTGCTTTGGGAAGTATAGACATTTTAACAATGTTGATTCTTCCCATCCATGAGCATGGTATGTTCTTCCATTTGTTAATATCCTCTGCTATTTCCTTTCTGAGGATTTCATAGTTTTCTTTATAGAGGTCCTTCACCTCCTTCGTTAGGTATATTCCTAGGTATTTCATTTTCTTTGAGACTATGGTGAAGGGAGTTGTGTCCTTACTTAGCTTCTCATCTTCACTGTTATTGGTGTACACAAAGGCTACTGACTTGTGGACATTGATTTTATATCCTGAAACATTACTGTATTTTTTGATGACTTCTAGGAGTGTTGTGGTTGAGTCTCTGGGGTTCTCTAAGTATAAGATCATGTTGTCAGCAAAGAGGGAGAGTTTGACCTCCTCTGCTCCCATTTGGATTCCCTTTATTTCCTTGTCTTGCCTAATTGTATTGGCTAGAAGGGAAGTGATTGTTTTAATACTTTTCCTCTTTTAGTTATGTGAATGCAGGTCCAATGCCAAGTGCAGCCTGGCAAACTGTCAGCAACTGATAATATGACTGAAAAACCTGATACGTCAGCTATTGTTCTACTGTATTAGCTTTTCTAGGTCCTATGAGCTCATGAAATACAGCAAAGCACTATTCTGTCTAAACGCTTCTGAATATATAGCTGGTGTTCGTGGAACTTCTGTTATCTTAGTCTGTGCCTGTTGAAGGGGAATTCTCTGATATCTCTGTTTTCTGTTGGAGCTTCCCTCCGAATTTGATCCCTATTTGATGACATGGGAATAAGAAGACACGCTGAAAACCATTCTCCATTGTTGAACTGTTCTGATGGGCCCACTGTACAGCCAAAGGTAGGATATTCCACAGGAAGAATTACAATTACTGACATTTATTGAGTGATTCCCATGTGCCAAACACTCTTTTAGGTGCTTGACAGAGTATACTATTTTCATTCTCACACCAAATGTATGAGGCAGGTGCTAATGGTACCAAAAGTTAAGCGGTATGTGGCATTATTCTGTGTAGGACTGTCTCGTGGATTTCACAATACTTACCATGGCTGGCCTTCAATTGTTGGGACGAACAGGGCCCCCTTAAATTCGCAAGCCCCCTTCCATGGGTGGAGTGCACATGCCCACAGCGGTTAGGCAGGGGTGCTGCAAGCAGATCGCCCCTCCCCTTCACTCCTCCTTCTCTTCTTCTCCAAGCTCCTCCATCCTGTGGCCACCATTGTTCTTCATCTGCCCTGTTCCCTGGCTTTCTCCACGACTTGCCTGCCTTGGTCTCCTCTCTCAGCAGGGTGGAGGCCATGGCTTCCATGCTACTATCGTGGGGAACGTAGCCCTCATGTGGCCACCTGCTGCCATCTTCCCAGCCTTGGGTGTCCTGATACTGTGTTCCACCTCTTGTTTCTTTCCATTTTTTCTTTTTTTAATCTCCAAATCTGGATCTGTAATTTCGTCTGGACCAGTCAGCAAATACTGCCTGGTCCGCACCAGATCTGAGTAGGAGCCCTGCAGGTGGGAGTCGCAGCGGGAGGAGTGTTTAGAAAGTTTCTTCTGCTCTTTGAACCTTGGTTGAAAGGTGTGCAGCAGAAACCCAAGGAGGCCTTATGCTTCCAGAAGTCTGGAGGAAAGGTATTGCAAGCTAGCGGCTCTTGGATCAGGCTGTAAAGGAAAGGATGGAGAGATTCAACCCAGAGTTCCTGACAAAGTTTTTCTCCCAAGATATGCAGGCACCAAAGTGACAAGTATTATTTATTATTTAGAGATGGTGACGTTCTTGGAAAGTATGTCGACTGAAATAAATCACTGTTGAAAGGGCATCCACGTGAAGCTGCCCATTCCACTAAGTTCTGAAATCGTGTAAATAATTTCCATGTCTCTGTTTTATAGCAAATTATATCTGAAAAAGAAAATACTGTCTGAGAAGCACTGTCATATTAGAGCTTTCACCCTTTACTATGGTTTTAATATAGATCCTTAAACACCAAATAATTGCTAAGATACATTGCTTACGATCGGACCAGCACTATCCGTTAAAGTATTACACCTTGCCTTTGATTTTCAGGTTACTCCAGTTTTACAGATGAAAGCTTGAGACATAAATTAAATGATAGATCAAGCTCACAGAGCTTATCATGACAGTGCTGGGATGTACTTTTATGCAAGAGGTAAGGGGGCTACGGAACCAATTCCTATTCTCAGACAACTGGCTACCTAGTACAGGATTAAAAATTTGCCTAGGAATAGAAGAGAATTTAGTAGCTAATATTTATTGAAATTGCCATGTGTCATCAAGTGTGCTTTATGTATATTATTAATTTATAAAAACTTAAAAACTTGACAAATAAAGAATTGTACATATTTAAGTATGTTGACAACTTGGCAAATAAAGAATTGTATATATTTAAGTATGGTCTTTCAAAACACGTGTTCATTGTGTAATGCCTAAGAGCTAATTAGCATACACATTAGCTCACATATTTATTAATTTTTGTAATGAGAACACAAAATCTACTCTCTCAGTGATTTTCAAGTATACTATGTGTTATTATCTGCAGTCACTATGTTGGACAATAGGTTTCTTGAACTCCTTTTTCCTGGCTAATTGAAGTTTTGTATCATTTGGCCAGTGTCTTTCCAATCCTTCCTTCTTCCGCTCCCCAGCCCCTGGCAACCACCATCTTACTCTCTGCTTCTGGGAGTTCAACAGTTTTTAGATTCCACATGGAATTGAGGTGATGCAGAATTTGCCTTATCTGTCTGGCTTATTTCACTTAACATAAGGTGCTCCACGTTCATTCGTGTTGTTGCAAATGACAGGATTTCCTTCTTTTTTAAGGCTGAATAGTATTCCACTGTGTATATATACACCACATTTTCTCTATCCATTCATCTGTTATTGGACACTTAGGTTGATTTCATATCTTGGCTATTGTAAAATAAACATGGGAGTGCAGATATATATCTTTTCCACATACTGATTTCATTTCCTTTATATATCTATATACACCCAGAAGTGGGATTGCTGCATCATATGATAGTTCTGCGTTTAATTTGGGGGGAACCTTCATACTGTCTTCCATAATGGTGATACTTATTTACATTTCCACCACCAGCATGCAAGGGTTCTCCTTCTCTATATTCCCACCAATGCTTATCTGTCATTTTTGTCAATAATAGTTCTTGTAGCAAGTATGAGATGATATGCCATTGTGATTTTATTTGCATTTCTCTGATGATCAGTGATGTTATTTTTTATATATTCATTGGCCATATGTATGTCATCTTTTGAAAAACATCTCTTCATGTCCTTAGTTCATTAAAAAAAGTATTATTTATTTTCTTGCTCTTGTTTGAGTTCCTTATATAGTCTGGATTTTAACCCCTTATCAGATGTATGTTTGCAGACATTTTCTCCTGTTCTGCAGGTTCTCTTTCCTCTGTTGATTGCTTCCTTTGCTGTGCAGAAGTGTTTTAGTTTGATGGAATCCTATTTGTCTATTGTTGCTTTTGTTATTAATCTTTTTAAATAACTGTGTAATGACCAAGTATTATTAGTATTACCACATAGCTTCCCACTTACAGATAAGAGATCAGAGGCAGAAAGATTGCTAATAAGTAGCAGGGCTGAGATTTAAATGCAGACAGACTGTTTAGGTGGCTGGGTTCAATCTTACCAGTCTAAGATGAGTGACTTCAAGTGAAGGGGATGCTTCTAATAGCTGGGATCAGGGATGAGTGGTATTTGAGCTGAACTTAGGGATGAGAGAAATTTCTACAGGGGGTGATGGGGAAGGGCATTTAGTACCCCAGAATTGCTAGAGCAGAAGAACAGAAAGGCCCCTATAGTGGTGTGCAGACCATTGGTAGAAAATTGGGACCTGGAGCACAAGAAAGAGAGCTGTTCTTTCAGGCACTGCTTTCTTCTTTTACATTTCAGAGGCATGATCTTTCCCCATCAATTGAATATCGAAAAGGATGGACTTTACTACTGAACATCTGTAATTAGAACAAACATATTGGTGTCTGTTCTGAGTAGCTATTAAAGTAATTTGTTAGAAAGCATCCCCACTGTCGTTCCTATCTGTTGCTCTAGGCACTGTGCATATAAAGGAATAGTGTGAAGGCAGGATCTGGAGCTCAAGTTCTTTTTTTTTTTTTTTTTTTTTTTAGCTCACAGCAACCTCAAACTCTGAGGCTCAGGAGACTACAGGTGCCCGCCACAACACTTGGCTATATATATATATATATATTTTTTTTATTGTTGGGGATTCATTGAGGGTACAATAAGCCAGGTTACACTGATTGCAATTGTTAGGTAAAGTCCCTCTTGCAATCATGTCTTGCCCCTATAAAGTGTGACACACGCCAAGGCCCCACCCCCCTCCCTCCGTCCCTCTTTCTGCCCCCCCCATAACCTTAATTGTTATTAATTGTCCTCATATCAAAATTGAGTACATAGGATTCATGCTTCTCCATTCTTGTGATGCTTTACTAAGAATAATGTCTTCCACTTCCATCCAGGCCATATAGCTAAGGCAGTTCTTAGTAACAAAAATAAAGCTGGGGGCATCAGCATACCAGATTTTAGTCTGCACTAGGCTATATTTTTTAGAGACTGGGTCTTGCTCTTGCTTAGGCTGGTCTCTGAACTTGTGACCTCAGGCAACCTACCCGCCTTGGTCTCCCAGGGTGCTAGGATTACAGGCGTGAGCCACGACACCTGGCCTTGGAGCTCAAGTTCTAATTCATCCCTGTTACCTTGGGCTTCTTTATCTTCCTCATTCTCCTGCAAATCTGGAGTAATAATGCATGCCTCAGCTTATCCTTCAAAGACATTAGGAAGCCAGAGAGAGAACAAATGTGCATAGCTTCAGAAGAAATGTGCTAAGAAATCACATATTTTCATCACTCTGATTAATCTGTTATTTTAATGCATAATAGTGATTAATATTGTGCACAAATAACTCAGGATAGAAATGTCATGACTTCAGCAAATGTGCAGAGTGCCTGTGTGTTTTAAAAATGTTTTCAAACGTATTAGATTAAATTATAATCTTTTCAATTGTCCTATGAAGTAAGTAAGCAGGGTGGCTATGATTCATTGTCATTTTTACAGATGTGGTAACTGAGGCTCAAGTAATCTGTTTAGCGAATGCTGGGTCTGAGTATGAAATTCCAGTCTTCCAACTCCCAGTTTAGGCTGCTTTCCAATGACCATAGCAAAGGCAATTAAGTCTTAACCCTTGCTAAATTTCTTGGCAAAATCCCAGAGGCAAAAGTATAGATTTTATAATACTCTCTGAACATAGTCTGCAATCCATAGGAACTGTGAATTTCTAAATCTTTTTAAAAAATTCACCTCTACATTTGCCTCGTGCTTTGACCTCTCCATATAGATCTTGCCACTCCTTCTGCAGTAATCCTGCAGGGCTCTGCATGTGCCCCTTGGAATTCCAGGTATTGCATCATAGTCAGCAATGTATTTCCATGTCTGTCTTCCAGTCTCTCCTCCCTGCACACCCCCAGCGACAGTGAGACAAGGTCTATGGCTCCAGCACCTATCATTTTTCTAGACGCAACAAAAGCTCAAGAAGTATCTTCATGTAGAGACTCCTGTATATCCACAGCCAGCAGAGATTTGCCAGCATTCTCTCTCTTTAAAAGTCATTCTGATTTATTTCTTTTTAGTTGTCTTTAACAGCTTAATGACTCCTCTTCCCCTGATTTTCCAAGGGATGTCCTGATTTCTCTCAGGCCTGTGCTCAGGGCTGCTTGGTGATCTTTATTTTCTACTGCTACTGGACAAATCACCATGATTCAGTGTGTTATAGCAGCATAAATTTATTAGCTCATAGTTGTGTAGGTCAGAAGTCAGGTTAGCTCAGCTGGTTTCTCTGTTGCAGATTTCACAGGCAGTAAGCTAAGTGTTGACAGCGTGGGCTCTTACCAGGAGGCTCATTCAGATTGCAGGACAGTTCAGTTTCTTGCAGCTATTGGACTGAGGTCTCCATTTCCCTGCTGGCTGCCAGCTGGGAGCCTCCATTAGCTTCCAGAGGCCTCTTTTCATCTTGTATCTGGGCAGTCTCAGAGCCAGAAATAGCGTATTACATTCATCTCACACTTGAAGGCTCCTGGATTTCCTCTTCTGCTACATGTCTGACTCCAGCAGGAAAAATTAGTGTGCTGTTGAGAACTCAAGTGATTAGACTGTGCCCATCTGGCTGATCCAGGATAATCTCTGCACCTCAAGGAGGCCAAGGCAGGTGAATTGCCTGAGCTCAAGAGTTTGAGACCAGCCTGGGAACAAGTGAGACCCTGCCTCTATTAAAGATAGAAAAACTAGCCAGGCATGGTGATGCAAGCCTGGAGTCCTAGCTACTTGGGAGGCTGAAGCAAGAGGGTCACTTGAGCCCAAGAGTTTGAAGTTGCTAATGACACCAGGGTGACAGAGTGAGATTCTGTCTCTAAAAACAAACAAACAAAAAAAGATCCATAACCTTAATTATAGTAAGTACCTTTTGCCACATAGGATACCATAGGCACAGGATCCAGAGATCCTAACCCTAATGGAGCAGTCGCTCTGGGCTCCCCTTGGCCCTACATAAAACCTGGGAGAGAGCGAAGCACTCCTGTGCAATAACCCATTCGCTGGACACATGCCTGCCGGGGTAGAGTGGTGGCCAGTACTGCCGCAGAGCCTCCACACGCCTTCATCCTGGGGTAAGAAGTGGTGACATCAATTGGCCTACTATCGGGCTCAGGGCTGCTTAGGAAAACTAGATTTAAACTCTGCTTCAGCCGATTTCAGTCTGTTGTCATCATTTTCTTTTCTCATCTGCCTGAGTTTCCTCTTAGTCAAGAGATCTGCTAAAGATTTTCTTGAGTTTTTTTTTTTTCCTCATGGAAAATAATTAATTCTGCTTTGATAGAAGCAAGTTACTCTTTGTAATTATTTCTCCAGAAGTCTTTATTCATCTTCATGTAGGAGTTTGTGTTTCCAATTTATACTGGTAATGTAATTCTACATTTTAAAAAGTTTCTTCTCTATTTCTAAGAGGTAAACTACATCCTCAATTGATTTTCTGCCAAGTTTCATTACATGTTCTTGATGTCGTGTAGTTAGTATTTGAAATTTCAGCCAAAACTTTTGAATCTCCCTGCAAGCAGTGAATTTTCAGACTGCTTGCTTAGTTTGCTTAGAGACTTTTCATTGACCTGTAAGCACTTCATTCATCTTATTTTCTTCACATAATTGAAAAATAATCTTTTCCATTTTCTGATTCAGTCTTTTTGTCTCATTCCAAGTTGCCGTCATCCATGTAATCTGTTGCCAGCAAAGTTGTCATCTTCAGCAGTTTTGGTCAGAGATTGTAACTGGCTTCCTTTCTCATTCACAACCAGTTTCATGAGTGTGTTTGAGTTTTCAAACATTTTTTTTTCTGAACTCTTTCCATTCATCCAGAGCTTCTTGGGAAACTCATTTTAGGCTTTCCTGACAGTGAGCATTTTTACCCAAAGCCCCCATTCTTTCCCTCTGAAGTTGTTCTACATTCTTCTGAGATATTTTGGTGTCTGTCACTTGGGAATGAAGTGCTCTTTTATCTTTCAGTGGCCATGTCTGTTCTTGAGGGCGTGCTCTCATCAGTCCATGAAATAAAAGTTGACAGGTCTTCCTATGTCGAAAAGGTCTACGGCATCCTCAGGTGAAGAGATGGACTCATTCAGAGTTTTGTCAAGTGCCTCCAAACGCAGTGGTCATAACTTCAGAGAAATGGTGCCCGCTGAGGGGTGCCTTGAGGGCTTCTCACTCTGTTCTAATCAAGTCTATCTGCTCATTGCTTTTATCATATTCTTTGACCCAGATAGAAAATGCTTTGGCTAGCTCCTTTCCCCCTCTTAAAAATATCTTAGTTCTTTATTATAAAAACAGTCATAGCAACAGATACCAGAACCTGTGGGAAGCTTAAAAAGATTCGAGTGTTGTCTCTAGCATTCAGACAATAGCAGAACACTGCACAGATGCCCAGGATGGCCCAGGATGGCCCAGGATGGCTGGAAGATCCTTTTGTGGTGCTCAGCAGGCCCCCATGGCTCCGACTGGTCTTGCAGTTCTGCCTCTGGTTACCAGTATTCCCTGAGGCACAACCCCGGCTGCACTGAACCTTGCTGAGTGTTCTGACCCAAACAGATGCCCAGCAACCAGGGTGGACCATCAGACGGGCTGGGAGAAAGGGCTCTACAAAACAGTGCTCTGTAACTTTGCTTTGCTCACTGCACAGATGGAAAGATATTATTTGTATAATGCACTAGGGAAAAATGGAAAAGGCTGGCTGTAGCCTGAGGAACTAGCCTGTGAACTCTGGTTGCTCTGGGCTCCCCTTGGCCCTACATAAAATCTGGGAGAGAGTGAAGTAGTGCAGTTTAATAACCCATTCTCTGGACACATGCCTGCCAGGGTGGAATGGTGGCCCGTGTAATAACCCATTCTCTGGACACATGCCTGCCAGGGTGGAATGGTGGCCCATGCTGCAGCAGAGCCCCCTTCTCCCTCCCCCCCATGCCTTCGTCCTGGGGTAAGGCTCATTCTTCTGATTTGAAGTTTCCTTATGCAGCCTGGACCTCTGATCTGCCTACAAATGTCACAAGGGCTCTCCCTTCCCTGAGGACCCCCTTTTTCTTTTATGTTTGGTCAGTGCAGGCAGGCCGGGGCAGAGGACTAAATAGCTAGCTTCATCAAAGGCAGTCAGTTATTGAATTGGGTTTCCATTGTAAGAATTCAGCAGAAATTAACAGGAATTGGCAATGTCTTAACATTTCATGTATTTTCCGTGATGGCAGTTTGTCTCTATTCAAAGTAAGCATTTCTGGAGAGACTTTCTTCCATGGGTAACTCTTTCCATTTGTGGCTCTGCCATCTTTAGTGTGTACCTCCCAGAGTTGCCCCACAGATGCTCCAGTCCCCCTCACCATCTTCAGGATGCCCCTGGGGAGCACCACTGAAGTGGGACACATCCTCTTTCAGCTGAATATACCACCTTTTATTGTTTTATACAACATTTCCCTCTGCTAGTATCTCTGACAGACTCGGGTCCAGACGTTCACTGTCCATCCCCCAGGGCTCTGCCATGAATGACCGACCTGTCTTCAGTATCTTTACTCATCAAGGAAATACTATTCGTGGAGACTGGTCTGGAGGTTCTGAAAGATACCAGGGTTTGGGCTGCAATTGTCCTGCACCCAGGAGTTCCTCTGTCTCCACTCCTAAGGTGGAAAAAGCCCTCTGGGTGTCTATGGATAGGTTCCATGTCTCTGGGAACACAGCTGCCCACGAGAAGTAGTTAAAGCAATGAACATTACCTAATAAATCAATTAGCCCTTACGTAAGGTCAGGTGATGGAATCAGAATGGCTCTTATTCTCAGAATGCAAGCATGTAGCAACATGATGCTGTATGTGTTGTATTTCTATACATGTATAGTGTATGTATACGCACACCCAAAAGATATGTGTCTATGTGTGTGTGGTTAGTAAGCACTGAAAAAATGCTTACTAGCTAAATGCTAGAACTAGTTCTGACCTGTTTCTGAAGATTTGGCAATTATGGAGAGAAGTCATGTAATTTTACACTTGATCTTAGCCAAAAGGCCGAGAAGCGATGAGAAGTCATGTAATTTTAAACAATTTAATAGAGAAGTAACTTTAAAGATATCAATCTTCCGAGTTTTTTCTTTTTTAAAAAATGTAAACGTTTGTTTGCATAGCTCCTTTTACCTGCAGTGTAACTAAGTAATTACATTTTGGGCTTCCAGCTGGTGTAGAAAAGTCCTAGTTATCATGGTTGTGTTTTTTTTTTTTTATGATGGTCACCTCTGATGATTCAAAATGCTTTGGATGTGGTAGGTGGTCGGTATTTATTGATTCAATAAATGAGTGATACTGGAATAGGAACTGGCGAGCAGTAAGTCACGATGGCTTTATTGTTTCATTCACTCATTCATCTTCACTTATTTCACATAAAATATTGATCTCCTACTATACTTCAAGCATTCCTTTAGACCAGTGTTTTTCAACCTTTTTCATTTCACAGCACACTTGAACATCTAGGTAATCTTCCATAGCACATTTAAATTATGTTGATTTAAAAAAGAATAAAAAAAATACTTCCTGTGCTTTGCACTTCTTTCAAAACTAATTTAATTAATTGCCACTACAAATTTTCACAGCTCACCTAAGATCCTCTCATGGCACACCAGTTTTTCATGGCCTGCTGATTGAAAATCACTGCTGTAGTCTTTCTACCAAACTTGCCAAAAATATGATGTGCAAAATGGCGTTCCTTTCAATACATCCTAGAATACCTTAGATGTTAATTAGTGTCATTAAATAATTCTACATGTCATGAATTGAATAGATGGATCAATGGGTAGGTGAGGAGGCTTGAAACCAGGAGGGAAGCTTGGAGTTACATGAGAGTTTAAAGAAAATGTAAAGAAACTCTGGGACACCTGGTTGATACGAGCAAAACTGAGATTGTGGTATCAGCTGGTTTCTGTTTGGGGCTAGTATAGTTTGTTTACATGGTTATGGGGCTTGGAGAAGTTTAAGAAAAGTATTGCTGCCACGTAGAATTTTCTAGATATTATGTCTTCAATGGGATGTTACTATTTAAGTACTAACTTAGATATAAGGTTGACCACCTCTTGTTGGTTACAGTTCTTTGGCTTGTTTGGAAGGGTGAGGTGGAAGAGAAAGGCTGTGAGGATGTGTCTTGAACAGCAATACGATCCTATTTCCTGACATGTTGTTTAATGGTGAATGATGATGCACTTGAGTCCGTGCCAGGTTGGCCATCGGCAAGGCTGAAACGAGACTAGAAACCACACTTAATCTAAATGGTCAGGGCTGAGCTAGGCCAGAGTTGAGCTGGCATTTGAGTTACAAAGTAAGTCTCTCTTTACTGATTTTATACCTTTTCTTTTACTAGTCTTTTTTCCCCAATTATTTATCATTTTATTGTTTTTGTTGTGTATAGGTGGATCATCATGAAAACTACATAGAGAAAAAAAAACACTCCAATCATCACAGAAAGGATACTTCAAAACTGCCTACATCGAGTCATTGACTAAGCTCTCACTGAATGCAACTTTATTGACAGTGTGAGATTACAAAGTAACACTACATACATTTCTGTTTGCTGTTCACTACACAGTACCAGAATGTTTTTAGAAAGCAAAAGTATTTACCCCAAATGTGCTGAATAAATACTTGTTTTAGGAATACCCAAAGTAAGTATTTTATTTCAAATTCCTCTGAGGGGGGAATATTAAACGGTTATTTACCCCCTGAATGTCTCGGAGGGTAAAGTTTTGATATTTTAGAGTCTTTAGTTTTCATAATTACTCATGAAGGAGGAAATAGTGCAATATTTTGTATTAGTATGAAAAGAAGTACTGAGAGGTAATTCCCTTTAATGCTGCCTTGAGCTTGAGAATAGTGGCTGGGATGGGGATCTAACTCATTCATAGATTACGCAAATTCATGTGATTGCAGCTAAGGGAAAAAACAAATGAAGTGATTTTAGTTTCTTTCATCTGATAACTTGGAAAAATTCTGAAGACACTTGGCCAGGGCAACCACCACCACCACCAACATGACCTCTTGTATTTATATATTTCCTGTTTCCATGTAAACTTCTATTGACATGAATGCCTGCAAAATGCACTTACCGCGATTGCTGCTCTGCCTTAAACCACAGAATCACTCCGTACTCACTTCCTTATTACCTCCAGTATACCTCCTCACTCGCAGCACTCCACTACCATCTAACCATTATTTTAAATTATATTAACCTGTACTTCACTGACCTATTGACAACCATTTTTACAATATAGGAAGTAGAATCATCAAACTCATTCAATGTGCTGAAAGCAACTAGTACACCAGGGATGGCTCCCTGGCAGCAGAAGCCTCTCTAAACTACATAAACTACATAAACGTCTGGCTTCCTGGAGACTTTCTTATCAGGTCTTTGGCCCATTCAGAAAAGGGAAGCTGGAGTTTTATTATTTCAGCTGCTGGGTAACATGCTGTTTCTCCAATACATTGAACGAGTGCTTTTATTTAACCATAAGACGCAGGCATTATAAAAATAACAAGTCCTTTAAAGAAAATAAAAAAGGAAGCGTATGGTTGGATCCTGAGACCTGGGAGTGTAATTAATGCAAGCTTAAAACATAATAAAAACTTTCCAGTTGGGAAACATGGAGTACCTGTCATGTTTTCTAGGAGCAACTGCTTCAATAGTTGGGTTAAAGAATACGTTTCATTTGCACATGAAAGGTGATACACCTTGTTTTGATTCTGCTTACTTCTGTGTCGTTCAATTAGCAGTGCCAAATATTCGAGATTATGAAACTGTCACCAGCTTTTACATTCCATGCCCCCCACTAATGTGTTAGGAGAGAAGTTCTAGCATTCCACATTCATATGCGTCTTTATTGACGTAACTGTTAATACAGAAGATAGACAGCAATGTACCCGGGATTCTGGTAAGCTCAAATATCTGTATTTTCTGAGTCTTCAGATAAATGACGCAGAAAATACATTAAATGGTCATTTTAAATGATTTATTCAGCTCTAATATGTTCCAGTTTCATCTCCAGAAAGCCACTGTCAGGTTTTTGCACAACCTATCATATCAAACCTCAACAGATGAAAAATCCTCTGCTCATTCTTCCATCACATAATGTTACAATTGGTTGTTTCTTTCAATTGTTTCTTATTTCATTTCAAGCTCTAGATCCTCCTGTTTACATAATTCTTCTAAGATTTCAAGGGGAGCCACATCTATTAGTGTGCACCAGGAATTACATCTATTTTCTCACTTGTGATCTCTAATCCATAAAAAAGCATTTTTTCCTTTCAAGATTACCACTATAGACTTTCCAGTTGTATAAGCATAGTGTGTGTGCATGTGTGTGTATATAGATATACTCACATATATACATATACCGAGGTAATGAACCAGATACACACATACCAAGGTAAAAGATGTTACAGTAAACCTCACATAGGCTTTGCAAGTTGGGTCCAAAATGATAAAAAAATGACAAGTTAATTTTACCAATGCTGCTGCCAAGACAAAAGGTTATATGCTTGTACAAACTGCATCATTGGTAAATAACTTGGTCCATAAAATAGTAGTTTCTCACAAAGCTTTATTTTCCAGCCTGAGGGTATAAGGAGTCAAAAGAGCAGGTGCCTTTAGATCTGCCTTATACTTGGTAAAACTCCTCATTCTCTGCCTGGGGTAAGAAAGTAGCCCAGGGTTTTTGGATTAATAATGTATTGTTCTTAATTTATAGTGTTTATAGCCTTTATCTGGGTGTTACAACATTAAATACCCAGACACTGAACTTTTCATAAGGGGTAATAACATAAAATTGTTCCACAAAGTGTACTATATGAACCACTTTTCACAGTTCGAACAAAATGCTTTAGATATAAATATCATAATTCCATCAATAAGCCATCTACACAAGGTGGGAGAGGATAGGATTAATGAAAATCAAGTTATATTTCCACATACCTTATAACCTTTAAATAGTTTATTTTTCAAAACCCAATTGCACATAACCCATAACTGGTAGGCCACTTCCTCTCCAAAACAAATAAGCTATCAAAGAATAAAGTGATAAATTACAATAAAGGAAAACATGTATCATTTACTACAATCATTCTCTTTCCCCAAAAGTTGGCTAGAACGTAAGAAAAAAATGATATCAAGTGGCTACACTCTGATTAACGAAGCTAATTGGAGCAGATGAGGTTAACAAAAATAGGACAGAAAGGGCATATATTCTTTTAATATTTCTATGTGAAATGAATGTGTTAGATTTTTAACTAAAATTAAGAGGACTGATACACAATATGGAAACAAAGGCATTTACCACCAGGAGAACCCATTCACCCAGTTATTGCCAGATCTAAGAATTCTAAATGTTTCCTTCATTCCTACCATATAAAAGAGTGGACAAATCAAATTGTCATTACTGGTTGTACAACTTTCAGGCTATTTAAGCCTTAAGTTAATGATCCTTAAGGAAATAGTTTTAGTTGGTAATCATCCCAGTGCTCACATTAGGTCAAGATTGCCTTGAAACATGTTGGTGTAAGATAAGGCTCCCAAGATACTTAAAATCTCTTGAATAGTGAACAAGGGATAACATGTGAATACTTCTAGGAGAAACAACAAAATGACTTACATTTACATTATAATTAAAGAACTAATGTCAGTTTCCCCTCAGTAGAGTGCTGTCGTGTCACAGCTCACAGCAATCTCAAACTCCTGGGCTTACCTGATTCTCTTGCCTCAGCCTCCCAAGTAGCCGGGACTACAGGCGCCCACCACAACACCTGGCTATTTTTTAGTTGCAGTTGTTATTGTCGTTTAGCAGGACCGGGCCGGGCACGAACCTGCCAACTTCAGTGTATGTGGGCAGGCACCCTACCCACTGAGCTACAGGCGCCGAACCCAGGATTTATTTTTTCATAGAAGATACCCTGGGGGCCTGAGGCATGGAGGAAGAGGGGAAACATGCTGTCACAAAGGTATCAACTTGACAGTCCCTGTGTCATATCCCTATTCCTTGTCGGTCAGAATTAAGTTCTATGTCATGGGATGTCTTTCCAAATTCTTTACTCAGTCAAGTATGGAGGGAAAACTGTGTTGAGACTTTGAATTAAATCTTACGTCTACATGGTTATAGACAATTTCCATTTTTAAATATATAAAACCTATAAAGGAGCGTTTCAACTCCTAAAGATAAAAAAGGAGAAGGAAATAAACTTTTGAACGTGAAATCGCTTACTCACAGAAGCCTCACGTGTACCAAATGCAGAAGAAAAAAATCTCAAATGTGGGCGTAACCGCTATACATTTAGGAAGCAAGCCTTTTTGGGTGAGGGCCTGCAACGAACTCCGTCTGCCACCCAGTGGCCGCTGACATAAATTCTATTTCTTTTGTTGGCTATGGCCCAGTATTTTGCTTTAAAAAAAAAAAAAAAAGAGAGAAAGAAAAAGACACAGAGGTAGATTATGCCATACCAGGAATTTAAAACCAAAGACATACGCCTCGATGCATTTCAAATTACAATCAGTGTAGTAAATGTTACATATTTTCCTTTTCGCGAACTCAAAGGTTAACCTTGTGAATGACGTGTTCTCCCTGCCCTGCGTCCAGGCATCTACCTGGGATCAGATACTGACGGGCACAGAAGACACCGAACTGGCCCGGGATTCCCGAGTCACGTTGTTGGGCATCGAGAGGGTGCAGCAGGACACGCCCACGGTGGCCTCGGGCAGCTCGTCGTCCTCCGTCCACTCGTTGAGCTCGGCGCTGAAGCACTGGATGCACTTCTTGTACTTCTTCTCGCCCTCGTTCCAGCCCCCCACCAGGTAGGCGCGCCCGTGCAGCGCCGAGGCGCCCGCCGTGCTCACGCCCACCAGCAGGGGCGCCGCGTAGCTCCACTGGCCGGCGGCGGCGCTGTAGCTCTCCACCGTCAGCACGTCCACGCGCTCCCCGCGCGGCCCCAACTGGCTGCCCCCCATCACGTACACCCTGTCGCCCAGCGTGACCGCGCAGTGCCAGCCTCGGGGCGTGCTCAGGTTCGGCAGCTCCTGCCACGAGTCGGTGGCCGGGTCGAAGGCGCACACCGAGCGCGAGTAGGCGTTGGCGATGTAGCCGCCGGTCACCAGCACGCGGCCGTCGGCGACGGCGCTGGCGTGGCAGCAGCGCGCCACCTCCAGGGGCGTCTTGGGCTGCCACTGGTTGGTGGAGGGCACGTAGCACTCCAGCGAGGCCAGGCTGCCCTCGGCGTTGCGGCCGCCCACGGCGTACAGCAGCCCGTTGAACACGCTCAGGCTGAAGTGCGTGCGCTTCTGGTTCATATTGGCCAGGTGTATCCAGGTGTTGAAGCGGGGGTCGTATCTAGAAATGGCAGAGGAAGTGTGACAGCTTCGTCGGAGGCAGCCAGGGAATCTATTTAACTCCTGCAAACCTTAACGTGCGAATCGCGATCCTAGGTCCGCAAGCAGGCGAGGGACCTATCGCATCACCTCACTTGGGGGCTGGTGTTTCTCAGCCAGTAAAAATGGGTGACTCTGGGAAAAGGGAAGGCCGGCATGGCCCAAACCCCTCGCCGATTATAAGACCGTTCTTTTTATTGGGCCATTTGGAGAAGAGCCCGCAGAGACGGAGCTTCTGTCCCCTTTCCTCCAGATTCAAACATCTACCATCCGCTAGGATTTGTGAGATGTGCACGTGGGGAAAGCTGCGCATTTGTGGCAATTAGAGGAGCGGACACGCTACAGTAAAAGTCAGTTCTACACATCTTCAGACATCAACCATCCCTAGCTCACTCTCATTGCTTCATGAACATAGCGGTTGACTAGATTCCTCCACTTCTCGAAAACCCCTATTCCTCCTACACCTGTCTCGGCCATTGCCATAGCAGAGCCAAGCCACCAATGGAATTCATGCATAAAAGCATCAAGTAAGGCTTAACTTTTGATACTTTTGTGTTTTCCAGCATTTATAAACTTAGTTTATAATTTAAGGACATACGTATTTTTTTCAGTGCTGGGAACTATTATAAGCACTGAAATCAATATTACAAAAACAGCAACTTAAATAGGTGAATTGTCAGTAGAAGGAAAATAAGTAATGATAGAGAACGGAGGCTTTCCTGTTTACATCGTTCAGAAGTTGAGAACTCACACCTTCAGGTTGAGGCTCATCTTTTGTCTCATTTAACTCCCAAATCAAAACTTAACTATAGTTATAAGTTAAAAGACTAAAAATCAATTTCTGTTCCTTTAAAAGATACATACACACACAAGAGAAACGAAGGATATTTTCATGAACTACTCTACACATTTTCCATCTTGTTCATTAGTTGCCTTTGTACTCCTACCATGATAAAAGCATGACTTTCTGAACATTTCATATGTTTCATAATTTTTATCATAAATATATGAAACGATATGGCATGTGAAAATATTGAATTTTTCTGTTATTCAGTATTCAAATAAATATTTTACCTTAACTAGCTAACACATTTCTAGTGATAATGTTCTATTGCATTTGCCAATTATGAATCTGACAGTTGTCAGTAGCAGTCACTTAAAAGAAATTTTGTATTGTTTTATTCTTTCTTACCATGTTACAAACTAAATTTGTATACAGCTTCTTTCAAAAGACAGTGTATCTTGAAGAGTAGTCAACTAGAAATGAATAAATGTGAATTGGCACTTACTAGTGTTAAAATTTTTCTGGGTATCAGATTTCTCATATGTAAAATCTGAATGATCATATCTTCCCTGTTTACCTCAAGGGCTTGTTTCAGAAATCTCAAGTGCAGAATATACATGAATGATCTTAATATAATGTAAAGTGCTCTACATAGGTAGGGTGGCATTATTATTTGTATTGATTTCTTCAGACAATGAACTTATAGGTATGATTAACTTCTATGCAAGGCCAACAAAAAAATCAAATACCTGCAGAAATTGCTGACTGCATGCTTGGCTTGATTTCTGGCATCATTCTGGTCTTCTCCTCCTGCCACATAAAGAAATCCATCCATTACAGCCACACACTGATTAAAACTCTTGGCTGGCATTTCTGTAAGCTTGCTCCATCCATTTTCAGGGTCTCTATATAAGATGTCTCTACTAAGGGACTTCTCAGTAAGTCCTGGGCGTCCCCCAACAGTGACAAGGACTCGACATCCGCCTCGGATTCTCGTTCGCCTAGATTGCAATGTGTTTTGATGATATGGAAGTAAGTGGTAGTTCATAGCATCGACGAGAAGTTTGTGACAATCAGCATCTTGCATCATTCTTGGTACAGATTGAACATAATTAACCAGGTCTTGTGCAGAGATGGTACCAAAACGAATATTGCTCAAAAGATCTGCAGCATACTTCACTCTCTTTTGGTCAAATTCTAACCATTTCATTGCAATCTGGAATGCTACTATCTCAGAAGGCAACTGTAAGTCATCATCTATAAGAAGTTCATTAATTTGTTCAAATGTAAGCTTCATAAACTGATCTGATTCTGCAAATTCCAGGAAGTTATCCCGGATAAATTTCTGGGCCGCTGCTTTTGCGTTTTTCAGGGAGTATGTTTCTGCAATGTTAACAACATACATGCAATTCTCAACACTTATATCTCTTATCAGAAAATCGCTGCACATCTTTACAAGAGTGTGGATCTGAAGATAAACAGCAGCAGAAATAATGCTTCCTATTGTATACAAGGAGAGAGTCAGCTTACCAGTGTAGGCATATGCAATGACAGTAGCCAGGCCTAGTGGGGAGATGTCATTAAGATCCACCCTCTGAGTTGATGGGTCTTTTTTTAGGATGTTGTAAAAATACTCACTGCATGAAGCCATCACTGACTTATGAACATCAAAGGATTTGGTTTTGGTACCAATGACTAAGTCACAGAGGAAGCTCTCCTGCCGCATTTTACTTAAACCTTCCAAGAGGTTGGGGCCATAAGAAGCATCTGTTAATTCAGAAGAAATGCAGCTGAGGCCATTGCCTCCCTCTAGGAGCCCATTCAAAGCATTCAGTTTGTTTAGGGGACTGTCTTCTACAATTATAGTCATCTCTTTGATGTCTCCTTTGTTCTTTTTGACAATCTTCTTTTTGGGAGCCATGTTGGCAAACACACTGTCACGGGCAAAAGCCTGTTAAAAAAGAAAAACAGAAAGGTATGATTTTAATTGTGTTTTGGACTTGGAAATACTACATTGAGAACTTCTTTTTCATAAGATAATTTTTTTAATGGCATAAAGTATATTAATTCTCAAAAATAGATTTAAAGACTTACATTAAACCACACTTTATTGCAGTTTACTCAGTGTCAAGAATTAAAGACAGTTTTAGAAAGATATGTGTTATCAAATGAGATCTCTCAGTAGATATATTGCCAAGTAATTATTATACAACAGAAATGACTAAATTTCCTCTGATTCAGCTATACAATAATCATAAAATAGTAGTTAAATATCATTTGAGGGGCCTAATTTACTCTCATGAAAAAGTGAACTCTAACCACTCTGAAGGTTTTCTTCAATAAAATACTAAAATTCTGGAATCCACATAAAACGTAAGAGAGATTATGGAAAGAGGATTTTATGCACAGTAGCAATGACATTTATTACATTTGAAGAGACTTAAGTTCTTGACTAGGGTTTAGTGAGCCCCACATGGTAAAGCACTGTAAGATTTTGCCAGAGGATTTAAAACAAGAGGGACTCTACCTTCTTACATGGAGAAATGGATGTCAATTCAGTGAAATTTTAGATACTCTCTGTGTAAGATCTTTTTTCTTTTTGGAACTGAAGAAAATAACTCCATAGTTTAACCGAGGGAGTAGGTATAAAAGAACATCTAGGAATTTTGTTTAAAAATAAGAGACTAGTGAAGGTAGGACTACCACATAAAAAAATTACAGGAATTAAAAATGTGTAATATTGAATATATATATATATATATACACAAACACATATATATAAAACTGTAGGATGGCCATAATATATATTCACCCTGTATATGTGTGAATATATATTTACATGTAAGTATATGTTTATAACATAAATATATATTATATATATTTCTAATAAAGGTTTTATAAATCTTATATGTTAACAATAAACATCTTATATGTTTAGAACATAAATATACATTATATATATACATATGTCTAATAAAATAAAGGTTAGACACTCACCGGTGTGTGTGTATAGGTATACATAGTACATCATTTCTCACCCTTTTGGCTAAAATAAAGTGATATATATGGTATACCTACATGTATGTATGTATACATACAGTGTATATATGTACTATGCATATATAATTTTGTGTACAAATATTTTTTAACATTTTTAACAGTTAACTCCCATCATACTTTAAGTTTTAACAAGTCAATAAGAAAAAAGATAACCTAATTTAAAAATGGATGAAGACTATAAATAGGGAGTTTGCAGAAAATAAAATACAATAGTTAAATAAATACATTTAAAAAACTGAACTGAATAATAATTAGGGGACCATCAACTGAAATTCAGAGATCCTTTTTATTAGTTTATTTATGTTTTTGAAGTAAACTGTTTTTTATTTAGTAATGACATAATCATGAATATGGAGAAAATCCTAAACAATTTATAGAATGGTTATTAGAATTAAGAATGAAATTTAATAAGGTCATTTGATAAAAGATCAATGCAAAAAAAATCAAATTTGCTTCTATATGTATAATAACAATATTTAGACCATAGAATTTAAAAATAACATTAACACAGTATTAAATATTATATAATTGGGGACAATTTTATCAAAGGCATAAAAGCCTTTATTCTAAATGCTATAAAATATTGCTGAGAGATGTTAATGAAGAGCCAATTTAATTTAGATGTATACCGTATTTATGAACACTGCTAAGATGTTTCTTGTCTCTTTTTTAAATTTCAAATTAATACGAGGGTACAAATTTTTAGGTTACATTGTTTTCAATTCTAAGGTAAAGTTCAGGTTGTAGTTGAGCCCTTCACCCAGGGCTCATATTGTGCACATTAGGTGAGATCCCACCAATTGCCCTCTCCTCCCAGCACATCTTTCCTCCCCATTTCTAGACTATATTTGTGTTTTATCATTCTCTCTAAGAGGATCTGTAGATTCCGAAAAATTCTAAGCAAAATCCAAGCAGAGGTTTTGAGAAAATCAATAAGTTGATTCCATAATTTATGTCAAAAGGAAAAAGGCATTGGTCAGCCAACAGTTTTTCAAAGGAGAACAAATCTGAATAATTTACACCACCTTATTGTGAAAATCATCAGCTATGGTAGTCAAGGAAATATGGCATTTCTGTATAACAAGACAGAAACAAAGAGGGTCTATAGAAAGAGACCCTGGGATGTATGTATGACTGGCTTTCCACAATGTTATAAGGTAATGAAGAAAACAATAGTATTTTAAATAAATTGTACTAGAAAAAAATTGGTATGTTCAGGGGAAAAGAAAATTCTCAAACTTTACCGCACATGGTAGAGAAAAACACTAACTTAAGTGGATCCTAGATCTAAATGTAAAACCTAAAACTATTGAACATTGAGTAAAAAAGTAAGAAAACATTTTCACCACCTCAGTGCAGCCAAAGATATCCTCCACATGAAACTGTAAGAACTAACCATCAAAAAAGAAAAACACTAAGTTGGACTTCAAAATTTAAGACTTATTTCCTAGAAATTTTGCTGTTAAGAAAATTAAAAGGAGACCAACTGTGCAAAAATATTCATACTTTCTATATTGAATGCTAAATTATTTCCCTTCCACAGCAAATGATTTGAACCAACATTTCATAAAGATGATGGTCATTTGCTAAATCCAAAGATAATACCACAACAGTTCTCATTTTTTGAACCAGAATATTTGTAACTGTTATCTTTTATCAGTCCCCCCATGGCACCATGTATGGGGGGGGGGGTATGCATCTTAGTTTTAGTTTCCCAGGTCCAAATATAGGGGAAATTATATTGCAGGAACCACACAGCTGACATCCCACAGCTTCATCCATATTTGATGCAGAAATAAATGATTTTGATGCTATGATTATGGACTTGAACTGAGAGATGATGAGATTTAACTTTAGATGATATGATTTGGGACTTAAGATGCTTCTGTAATGGTATGAGAATTTTAATAAGTTTGGGAGAGGCTATTTTCCACTTTGGAGGGTGGTGAATCATTGGGACTCAGGGGATGGACAGTGGCAGGCAGAGTTCTGAAACAGACCACGAGATCTCCTTCCCCATGTATATGATATAATTTTCTTCCCTTGAATGTGAGCAGGACTAATGAATATGGTGGAATATTGTTTCTCAGAACATGTTTCATTACATTTTTTTTTCAGATCAGAGAGGCTTTTTAAAAAGAAATTTGGTTAATAGATAGTTATAAGTTTTTAAAGATTCATCATATCAGATATTTGTGAGATATTCTTTGTACATTGTTAGTGGGAATAAAACTGATACAGTCTTTTCAATGATAATTTGGTAGTTTATAAAAAATAAAAACTATTTTTACCCTTTGACCCTAAATTTTAAATCTAGGCATATGCTTCCTAGGTATGTATTTATATAGAGATAGATTTATGAAAATACTCACATATTAAGGATAGCAACCATTTTCCCATGATCAATGTTACAAATATTTGCACAAGTTCTGTGTGTATGATTTTTTGGGGGGACAGAGTCTCACTCTATTGCCCAGGCTGGAGTGCTATGGCATCAACCTAGCTCACAGCAACCTCAAACTCCTGGGCTCAAGCAATCCTCCTGTCTCAGCCTCCCCAGTAGCTGGGACGACAGATGCCCACCACAACGCCAGTTAATTTTTCTATTTTTAGTAGAGATGAGGGTCTCACCCTTGCTCAGGCTGGTGTTGAACTTCTGAGCTCAAGGGCTCCTCCTGCCTTGGTCTCTCAGAGTCCTGGGATTATTAGTGTGAGCCACTGTGCTTGGACCTGAACCAATTTTTAAGCCTGTATGAAGTGTGAGTTTAATGCTATAAAGCAGTGTTGAGCAACTCTAGTGTTAAGTAAATAATACATAACCCTTAAAATGTCCTGTAGGTCAAGAACTGCTTTAGGTTTTCTTGAAAGATTGAACATGGACATGAGAAGATACTATTAAGAGGGTGCAGCACACACTACTCCCAGACATGGTGTGTTGGCCTATTAAATATTTTAAATTGGAGGAATTTAAGAAACAGCAGGTGCAGGAAGGGCTCTGACTTTCTCCTACAGCAGGTCATAAGCCCCTCAAGTAAAAGGTGCTCTCCCTATACTCAGACAAAAGGAATCAGGCATGCTAAATCCTTGCCTCTCTGGGTTCCTGTTCTTAGCTCACACCCTTTGTCCTATCACATTCTTCCATGACTTTGGACTCTTTATCAAACCTGGTAGAAAAACACTTACTTATATCCATTTATTCATACCTTCATTTCCTTATGAAAACTCCTCCTGCGTCACATCAAAATTGTATTGAATAAATTTGTATGTTTTTCTCTTGTTAATCTTTTTGTTTAGAGCCCCAGCCAAGAACAAAGTGTGGTAGAAAATATTTTTTTCTTCTGCTGAAGTATACTTGTACCTATAAATGGATTTATGGCACAGCAGTAGTCACTTTTTTATGAGATTGTTGGTGCTGTTTATCTTTTTAAAATATGAAATCAGGGCGATGCCTGTGGCTCAAAGGAGTAGGGCGCTGGCCCCATATGCTGGAGCGGAGGTGGCAGGTTCAAACCCAGCCCTGACCAAAAACTAAAATATGAAATCAATATGTACAATTCAACAATTCACAGTTTGATATCATTGCAAATAACTGTATATACAAAGTTGTATTTTTGTATTTTTGAGCAGTGATGTGCTGATTAATCAACTCTTTGGAGGGGGAAAAAGCCCTTATTTGCAATCTGCCATTTTTTTGGTACTAATAGATTCATTGTGGCTGATTTCAAGCTTGCCAAATTCCTGAAAATTTAACAATCAGCTCCTGTGAGCCAGTGCGAACCAACTCTAACATGCCACTATAGAGAACTTAAAACAGGTTTATGATACATTATTCAGCAATTTGATTTTCTTTTTTTTTTTTTTTTTTGTAGAGACAGAGTCTCACTTCATGGCCCTCGGTAGAGTGCCGTGGCCTCACACAGCTCACAGCAACCTCCAACTCCTGGGCTTAAGTGATTCTCTTGCCTCAGCCTCCCGAGTAGCTGGGACTACAGGCGCCCGCCACAACGCCCGGCTATTTTTTGGTTGCAGTTTGGCGGGGGCCGGGTTTGAACCCGCCATCCTTGGTATATGGGGCCAGCGCCTTACCGACTGAGCCACAGGCGCCGCCCCAGTTTGATTTTCTTTAACCTAGTGGTACTCAAGTGCATCTTTCCCTATTAGTATATATAAAAATTCACCTTATTCTCTCCAGGAGGTGCATAGCATCCCATAGTAAGGATCTATAATAAATTATCTGTTACCACCATTTTATTGTTCAAATGTATTCAATTTATGTATTGAGTGTCCCTTTGCTGGATATTCTGGGGGAAACTTTTGAACGTTTGTTCAGCAAGCAGTTATCAGATATGTACTGCTGTGCGGGTGGCACTGTGTGGGGGAATGAAAGACGTCGTTTATCTTACAGAGACAAGACATGATGAGGGCCAGGAACCTAGTGAGAACAGCAAGAGTAAATTAGGGCGGGTGGGGGGGAATCTGTGACCCTGAAAGAACTCTTAAGGTCAGTTTTTAATTCACACAGATATATATGGCTAATGTGTATAAAGAGTGAGTCACACATTCACACTCATACATCCAAAAAATATTGTAAAACACTAAAAGAATATAAACACTCATTGTTTTAGTTGCAGTTTGGTCAGGGCTGGGTTTGAACCCGCCACCCTCGGTATATGGGGCCAGCGCCTTACTGACTGAGCCACAGGCACCGCCCCAACACTCATTGTTTTAAAGGAAATCCTGAATGTGCAGAGTAATTTGAGTGCTTTGGACTGAAAAGCCAAATATTCCGTTTATCCATCATTAAAAGGTTGTTTTGTTAGGTTGTTTTGTTGGTAGCGTAAAAGTGACATTTACAATGTTAATAACTGGTCAAACATGGTAACATAATGGATTCAGCCCACAGTGCTAGAGCAGTCCCCGAGGCCCTCCCGGGGTACCCTGTGTAATTCTTCAGTTACTGGATCACAGTGAGGTCCAGAGGGATCCTAGGGGAGGGCTGGAAGGTCAGGAGGGATTCAAAGAAGCTCAGGGCAGTGGCTGTTTGGCTACTTACAATTGTGTGTTTGATATATGCGAAATATGTACTGAAGGATCTTGGTATGTTAACATAGTGATACACTGGGGCTACAGAGGAAAAGCGTCTGCGGAGAATTTCTACATGGTTGTTCTCTTAGGTCATCTTTACGTGAGGTGTTCTCAAATATTCTTTTTTTTTTCTTATTTATTTATTTATTTATTTTTCTAGCAGCTCACTCTGCCTTTAGGGATATCATAGAAAGATAACAACTGTAACAACTATACATCAGGATGGGGAGAGGAGAGTGCCAGGAGCTACCCCAGAGACACTAGCAAGTGTAAAAATGGAGGATGATTTTGTAGGGAAGTCAACAGTTGAAAAAAGGGAATAGCATAAGGTGAGTTTCCTCCTACGCACACACATTTCGTTTTAAGCCTAAAAGCAGGCTGCAATTGGTACTGCGCAGGGCAGCCACTACTCTGAGAGAAAGTATTTGGGGTTGAAGAACCAGAATACAGACTTGATGACAGCCACCATTCCCTGGGAAGTGAAGTGGCAATTCTGGAAAAGAGAGATCCAGAAAGGCGAAGCCCAGTGGAAACTTGCGTCTTCAGGAGGAATGAAGGACATCAGAGATGGTAAACATCTGGAAGAATATGAAAGACTATTTTTCCCCCTAAAGTTCTTTAAAATAATACAGCTCCTCAGAGCAAACATGCTAACATTTTGTGAGGACTATGATGTGTATAGATGTAGTATCTATGACAATTACAGCATAAAGGACATAAAGGGTATTCGTGGTAAAAGAACCTAAATGATAGCAAAGTTTGTAACTTATGCAGCCTGTGAAAACATGACTTTGCATATCATAACCTCTAAAGCAGTGATTTTCAACCAGTGTTCCATGAGAAGATCTTAGATGTGCCATGAAAAATTTTAAAGATCATTAATTAAATTATTTTCAAAAGAAGTTCAAAGCACAGTAAGTATATATATATTTTTTATTTTTATTTTTTTGATCAACATAATTTAAGTTGTTTACAGATGTTTAACTATAGGTTCAAGTGTGCCGGGAGATAAAAAAGGTTGAAAAACACTGTTCTAGAGTAATGCTTTTTAATAGAAATACTACATGAGCCACATATGAAATTTAAACATTTCCAGTAGCCACATAAAAGGAACAGGTAAAATAAATTTTAGGAATATACCTTATTCAATCTAACAATGCAAATTATCATTGCAACGTGTAATTTCTATAAAATTATCAATGTGATCTTTCACATGCTTTTTTCCCTACTGAATCTTCAAAATCTAGGGTGTATTATATACACTCACACATGTCCCTTTGGGCTAGTCACATGTCAAGTGTTGATAGTATCATTTTAGACAGCAGAGCCCTAGAAAAACCATTTTTTTTTTTTTTTTGGTTTTTGGCCGGGGCTAGGTTTGAACTTGCCACCTCTGGCCTATGGGACCGGCACCCTATTCCTTGAGCCACAGGTGCCGCCCAGAAAAATCATTTTTAAAAAAGGCAAAGTATAGCTGAAAATCCAATAGGTAACTTTAAATGGAATTCAAAAGAGGGCAGGGAAGTTGTAATAGAGGAACAAAAAATTAGCAGATAGGCAGAAAACAAATAACTTAATGGTAAACCTAAATTCAACCATACTAATAATTATACTAAACATCTATGGACAAAGCATCCTAATTAAAAGGCACAGATTACCAGAATGGATAAAGAAAAGTAAGACCTAAGTATATGCTGCCTACCAGAGGCTCATTATAAATATAAAGACACAAATAAAAAAGAAATGGATAGAAAAAATTTTACTATGGAAAGAAACATAAGGAGGCTGGAGTGGCTGTATCAATATCAGTTAAAATAGACTTCAAGAAAAATTTTACTAGTAATAAGGAGATAATTTCATAAGGATAAAAAATTCACCATGAAGATACAACAATCCTGAATGTTTATGTACCTAATAACATGGCTTCAAAATAAGTGACAGAAGGAGAGAGAGAAATAGACATTTTGACAGTTACACTTGAAAATGTTAATAACTTTCAGCAGCAACTGACAGAACTAGACAAAAAATTAGAAACATTATAGATTATCTGAATAACGTCATCACCCAGATCTAATTCGTATTTATAGAACATTATAGCCTAAAACTGCAGAATACAAATTCTTCTGAAGTGCATGTGGTACATTCACCAAGTCAGATCCAATGTTTGGGCCACAAAACACAACTCAGCAAATTTAAAAGCCCTAAAGTCATACAGAGTATATCCTCTTATTCTAATAGAATTAAATTAGAAATTAGTAACAATAAGCTATCTGGAAAAGCCATTTAATTTTCAATATTTGAAAATTAGACAATACACTTCTAAATAATCCATGAGTCAAAGAAGAAAATCACAAGGGAAATATTTCAAACTGAATGATAATGAAAATAAAACAGTGTCAGCTCTCTACTTATCTGCAAGGTGATTTTTAGTGGGTTACCTAACTAGCTTCATAGAACCTCCACTGACATATCTCTAAAAATAATGTTATATTAATAATAATACCTGTCTGATAGCATTGTCACTGAAACCTTAATGTGGAAATGTCTGTTAACAGTGTTTATGCTGTTAAATGGTTAAAATTTGAACCATTTTCATTAAAAGAAATAGCTTTGGTTAGCTGCATCGTTGGGAACAGAGGAAGGAAGGAAGATGTTTAAGCCTTGGGGTGAAGCACATCAGAGAAAGCCCGTGCGCCATGGGGAAGCCGCCATGGGGAGCAGGAGGAAACACAGGACAGATTATTTTTATTTTGATAGGAATGGTAGGGGTAGTTGAGCAAACTTGAAGGACATTTGGGTAGAGTTTGGGTAAGCAAAACAACAGATTATGTGGGACAGATGGAATCTATGTGCCCAGATTTAAGGATTCAAGTTAAAGGCACTAATTTGGTGGAATGGTGTTAGGGTGGGAAGATAACCCCAGGTTTCTGGGGGAGGGAGTTAAAGAGGAGTAGATATCAAAGGGAGAAGGTTACTTCAAGCAGAGGGCAGGTCTCAAGGGGAGGCTGGATGGCGTGACTCAGCATGCTACCTGCACTCTAAGAGGGCTGAGATCACGAGGCAGACAGCGGGGCAGGTAATGTTAGGCCAACTCATAAGGGATGTTGGATGCCAGGAAGGGTTTGAATTGGTAAGTTAATATGCAATCGAGAAGGATTAAAAAATCTACAGGGAAGGAGAACACAACCTGAGGCTGGAAAAAATAGCAAAATCAGCAAATGTTCTTCATTGACCTGCCTCCTCCTATTTCCTATTGATGTCTCTTTTCTCCACTGTCTGGCCTTCATGCTGGCCCTCACGTCCCACTGTTGACCCATCCCTGGCTTGCTCCACATATAGGAGCTTCCATGACACTTTCTTAATCTAAATTCTCTTGCCGTTGAACCATTTCTCTAGGGTCCTACTGGGTTTGACAAATGAATGTAAGCTGATCAGTTAAAGGGCAAATATACTCTACCTCCCCGATATACATGTTTTTTGTTATGCTTTGTATTGTGTTTTAGAGATGGGATCTTGCTCTGTTACCCAGACTGGAGTTCAGTAGTACAATCCTGGGCTCAAGTGATTCTCACATCTCAGCCTTCTGAGTAGCTAGGACTACAGGCACCAGCCACATTCCTGGTTAATCTTTCTATTTTTTTTTTTATTTATTTTTAATTAATTAATCAATTAATTTATTTTAAAAAGCCAACAGCACCTGGTATTTCCAGGTCTCCCATCCAAATACTAACCAGGCCCAACCCTGCTTAGCTTGTGAGATCAGATGATTTTGGGCGCATTCAGGGTGTTATGGCTGTAGACTAATCTTTCTATTCTTTGTAGAGATGGGGTCTTGCTATGTTGCCCAGGCTGATCTCAAAGTGTTGACCTCAAGCAATCCTCCCACCTCAGCCTCTCAAAGTGCTGGTATTACAGGTGAGAGCCACCTTTTTTTTTTTTCTTTAAATCGGTGTCATGATTCACATAAAGATTTCTAACAAAGTGGGCTCTGTGGCACATATGTATGTGTGTGGTGTGTGTGTGAATATATATATATATAAGCTTTTATTTTTTCAGCCCTTGAAATCACTTAATAGAGATAACTGGCTTCTTTATCAGGCCAGGGATAGGAAGAGGACTAGGCAGGAGACCATTTAAGAAACTATTAAAGACTGGATGTGGTAGCTCATACTTGTAATCTCATCACTTTGGAGGCTGAGGTGGGAAGATCATTTGAGGCTGGGAGTTCAAGACCAGCCTAGGCAACATAGTTGAGACCCTGACTCTATTTTTTTTTTTTTTTAATTAACCAGGCATGGTAGTTCATCCTTACAGTTTAGCTACTTGGGAAGGCTGAGGCAGGAGGATCACTTGAGCCCAGTAGTTTGAGATTACAGTGAACTATGAAGACACCATTGCATCCAGCCTGGGCAAAAGAGCAAGACTCTGTCTCTAACAGAAAACATGAAATGAAATGAAATGAAATAAACAAAAAAACTATCAGAACCTGCAGACAAAAAAACTATCAGAGCCTACAGACAACTTCTTGGTGACCCTATTTTCCTAGATATACTTAAAAATTCATCCTATTCTTGGGTCTGCATCTCATAGGTAAGGCTGTCTGTCCACCTGCCCAGGTGTTCTCAGTTTGTGGTCCTGTCCCTCCAATAAGGATGCTGCTGCGGATTTCTCAGAGGAGCCCAAAGTCAGGCTCACTGCTTAGAACAGCAGTTCTCAACTTGTGGGTCGCAACCCACAGGAACTGTATTAAAGGGCCGTGGCTTTAGGAAGGTTGAGAACCACTGGCTTAGAAGCTGGGCAAAGCTTTGATATTGTCATCAAGGCTGAAGAGATGTTCACTGGTTCCTACACTCCAACAAATTCTTCCTCTGGCCCTGCTCCTCCATCCTCCAAAAGGCATGCTTTTCTCAATTTAAAGAGGACTCCAGGCCAGTAGGAATGGATAAGGGCAGTTGCATCCTATGGTCTGAGCCCTGTTACAGAGAAAACTAGCTTTGCTCTGCAGGGGATTAGAACCAGAGGCTCTGTTCTCACAGGACAGACAGGGCAGGCTTTCCCAGAGTCTCAGGACCCCTCCCACTGGGCCTTTCTTGGGAATACAGACACAGGCATGCCCCCCCCCCCCACTATGCTATGCACATAGGCCAATTGACAGACTAGCATTTTCCCACAATCATATTTAAGTTAAGAGCAAGGGAAATTCTTTTTTTTCTTTTTTTTGGAGATAAGAGTTTCACTCTGTCACCCTGGGTAGAGTACCTTAGCATCACAGCTCACAGCAACCTCAATCTCTTGGGCTCAACCAATCTTCTTGCCTTTGCCTCCCAACTAGCTGGGACTACAGGCACCCGCCACAACACCTGGCTAGTTTTTCTATTTCTAGTAGAGACGGGGTCTTGCTCTTGCTCAGGCTGGTCTTGAACTCCCAAGCTCAGGGACTCCACCCAGCTCGGCCTACCAGAATGCTAGGATTATAGGCATGAGCCTTCGTGCCTGGCCGACCAAAGGAAATCTTGAAAAAATTCATAAAACAGCAGCAAAGGAGTATATGTGTATATGAAAGGAAAGTGGAATAGCTTAATTCACTTTCATTTACTCATTTAGTCTGGGTGCTGGGCTTCGAGGCTGATTGTATGGGCTAATCAAGGGTGATCAGAAAAGAAATGAATATTTTAAAAAACGTATTATCCAATAACAAGGTCACATGTGAAGGTGCAGTCAGGAGCAATTTGTACAAGAACTCTTCACAGTTTTTTCTACCATTATGCAAACATTTGCTATGCACTCTAAGTCATATTACAGGTGATTACCAATGATGTCACAATGACAGTCAAAATGTGGCCATGAGGAAGAGGTGTTAAAAGATGAATTGCACATAGATGTTCACACATAATCTAGACCAGGGATTCTCAACCTGTGGGTTGCGACCCCTTTGGGGGTTGAATGACCCTTACAGGGGTCGCCTAAATACTTCCTGCATATCAGGTATTTACATTACAATTCAAAACAGTAGCAAAATTACAGTTATGAAGTAGCAACAAAAATAATTTTATGGTTTGGGGTCACTACAACATGAGGAACTGTGTTAAAGGGTCGGGGCATTAGGAAGGTTGAGAACCCTGATCTAGACTATAACCTAGATGCTCAGCAGTACATTTTGAAAGCTTTTTATATTTTTTGATTCAATTTATATTTTAACTTAAAGTTGGATGAGGGTTTTACTTACTGTTGTTTTTTTTCAAAGCCATCTCTACTCAAGGGGTCCCCACGCTTGGTAGCGAGGGTCATCACCATGGTGACTGTACCCTAGGAAGGGCTCTGCCTCAGGCTATGGTCTGCCTGGGAAACCATGTACCCTTACTGAGCTGCCTGTGGCTGGGAGAGTTTCAACAACTTTTTCCTGAACCACAACAGGCTTGATTCTCCCTCACTACCCAGAAGAGACCTAACAAGCTACACCTTGTGATCAAAGAGAAGAAGAACTTTACAGCTCCGGAGGGACCAGGCACCAGTGGTGGCCTGCACTTTCCACATGGTCCCTGTCAATGCAGGAAACTCTGGGAACAGCAGCAGGTGGTGCAGCCACAGCAGCTGAGGTCCTGCAATGGGACAGCAGCGGCACTGGCAGTCCCTTCTCTTTTGGAATCAAAGAAGAGGCCTTCCACAGGGTGCAGCGGGCGGCAGGGACGTCCCTATGCCACAGGAGCTATCCCTGAGTTCTGCAGGAACCCAGAGAACTCCCCTCTCCTGTTCTGGACTCCACAGCCTCTTCCCTCCTTGCTTAATCCACTATCACCCAGAACAGCCTCTTGGATCCCCTGGAAGAGCAGCCCTTAGAAACTGGGCGGAAGGGTAACAGAGACGCGATTTCACACTCCCTTCCCCACTGCCTACTGCAGCCCCTGGCTCTTGGGCCACTTCAGTAATGGTCGTGTCACGTATTCAACACCTGATAAACAGCTGGGCAGAATTAGGAAAGTCATTCTGTTTTTCATCATCTTTTGTATTTGCCAAATTTAAGTATAGTAATAATTTCTAAATATAAACCACCAGGCATGAACCTATGTGACACATTAAATGTAAAACAATACCTCCATTTCTACCTATATATAGCTAGCAGTTTTGAATTGAGAACCTACTGTGTGCTGAGCCCTGGGTTAAGTGCATAATTTTATTTTTTTAGTGTAAGTATCACAGAAATCCTAAAAGGTAGGTTATATCGTGTTAATTTTACAAAGGAAGAAATTAAGATTCCGAATGAGTAAAAAGAAAAACTTGTCCAGGGTCATACTAGTAAGTACGTAGTGTGTACTGGAGCAAAGATTCAAAGCCAGGTGAAACTCTGGCCCCTATTTTGCCTCCTTGAAGTCCAGGGTAGGAGAAAACCTGTACAAGGTTAAAAGTTAGTGCTTTACAAAGTGAGAGGAGAGAGATCAAGTGAAGCAGCACTCCGGTTTATAGAATCAGAATTGGATATGGAGAACATGAAATGGTTCTTTCTAGCTCCTAATACTGAAATTAAAGAGTTGCCTTTTTGAATGTAAAATGAATTTGTTTGGAGACACATATATCCTGTAGATTTCTATCCTATTAAAGGTAGAAAGAATGTGAAACTCCAGTAGGTTAGGTAAGCCAAATAAACAGGTTCAAGGAGGGCCTGTGGGCATTTGTTGATCAGATAGTCAAGTGCTTCCTTTTAAGTGTTACGTTTTGGTTTTTGAGAAAACAATTAAATATTGTCAATTTCATATGGTTCATGCCTGGCTTTTATCTATAAAGCATACATACTCTATACACAAAGTTAACTATGGTTCTATTCTCTGAGCCAGGATACAGAACCTGACGAGCTAGTACAATTTTTAGTTTGGGGCTTGTTGCCCCACAGTGGTTATAGCGCCAGCCATAAACACCGAGGATGGTGGGTTTGAACCTGGTCCAGGCCAGCTAAACAACAATGACAACTGCAACAAAACATAGCTGGGTGTTGTGGTGGACGCCTGTAGTCCCAGCAACTTGAGAGACTAAGGCAAGAGAATTGCTTAAGCTCGAGGTTGCTGTGAGCTGTGATGCCCCAGCACTCTACCAAAGGTGACATAGTGAGACTCTGTCTCAAAAAAAATTTTTTTTTTTTTTAGTTTGGGTTTTGTTGAAAACTTTAGTGAAATGACTCTTCCTCTTTCCTAATCTTTCGTGTATGTCAGGAGTGAGAGGGGATCAGAAATCGAGTTTTTGAGACTGAAGTTTCTTCGATCATCACAGAACTAAAAATTGGGTTTGTTGTTTATTCTGCTCTAACCATTTGATGGACCAAAGGCAAAACGACCAAGCTTTCAGGATTTCAGTTGAATCATCTGTCAAATGAAGGGATGTGTGTGCCCCTTTCAGTTCCAATCTTTTACAGAGAGTAAAGAATACACAGCTGACTTTGCTGGCAGAAATGTTAATACCTGGTCCTGCATTACTTCTCTCCCCAACATGGGCGTCCCTAAAAATCCACTAAGCTCTAAAATCTACTCATTTATCAGATAGGGATGAACCAACCCAGACAGGGTTTCTTGGATCTATGTGTCTAGGTCTGAAGGATCAGATTTAGCACATAAAACTACAGCATAAGCCATAAAGCGTATTTTAATATTAATATGTCCCAGGCAGTATTTGAGACATACTAGGCAGTTTGGGGGAAACCTGGCAGTTTCATACTACACTGAAAACCAATTTGTGGTTTACCTGAAGTTCAAGTGTAACTGCGTGACCTGTACTTTATCTACCAATCCTGCTCTGCCTTGTGTTCAGGTGGACCCATGAGCCCTGTGGAATATCCTGAAACACACTGTGCCCGAGTGCTTCTGTGTACTTAGCTGCAGTGTGGGCTCAGGGCTTTCATGAGATTCTCAAAAAGGTTCAAAACCCCCCAACAGATCCAGAAACACTGAACTGAAAATAATGTTGCCAAGAAATGGTACCTAATTGTACCTTTGTCTGTAAGAGGCCAAGTCCGTACGAAAGTATTGCACTGAAATTCTTCCTGGCCTCAAACTAGGCCCAGATGAAAGTTCCTACAACTGGTTATAGAAAAGAGTTGTTACTTTACATTTAAGAACATTCTCCTTCCCACTGCCCTCCACCCTTGCCTCTTGGGAGAGACTCTACACAGGGCAAGCTGAAAAGCCATGTGTGCTAAAGTGTCACTGTCACTCTTATGCCAGAATGAGCTAGGATCCCAGAATGTCTACTTGCCAAAAGGGCGATCAGCTGCGCCTGCTCCCCATCCCTGCCACATTCCAATCTCTGCATCTGTCAGGGTTCATCAGCACTACCCCAGGAATAGAAACACTAATGGCTTCTGCTGCTTGTCATCTTAAATCTAACTGGGGGGTTGGGGTGGGGTGGGGTCCATTTTACTATTCATTTCCAACCTGATTTTTAATATGAAACATAGATCGGTATAGCCACATATGCACATTTAAAACAAAAACCTGTTATTCAGTCGAATAACCAATCCATGTTTTTTTGTTTGTTTTTGTTTTTTAACAGGAAGGATTTCTACTTTGTCAAAATTTGTATTTCGGGACATTTAAAGGCTTGTCTGATTTTTGTGCTACTACTATTGGTTAAAACTGATAACAGTTTTATCTCAAGTGATGTTTAAATGATTTTTGATAAAAATAAAGAAGGAATCCTAAATTTTGTGAACAATGCTTACGTATTGTCTCTACAAGCTAGTGAAAGAAATAATATATCTTATGGTTTAGAGATGTAAAATTATTAGAAATTACTGGTAATTTTACTTTCATAGGGCATTGCTCTTATGCGTTGCTGTTACTTTCTCCTAACATACTACATTTCTAAAATTTCAAAAATATATATATTCTGCATCCCAGCTACATACCAGGGAGGTGAGCAATCTGACCCAGCTGTGGACGCCCTCAGGAAGCGAGCTCTACAACCACAAACACTCAGACCCCCCGGCCCTGTCTCAGCCTCACATTCACACACACCTCGGGAAGATGAGTCTAATCTAGGATGTAGGAGACGGGGAATTGGCAGTTGAGCTCCCAGCTCCTTACCCTCCTGTGTGAAGTGGCAGCCCGGCTTGAGATGAGGTTTTAGCAGCAGACTGCTCTGGGGAAGCGCTCTGTGGAGAGAGAGAGAGAGAGAGGGAGAAGGAAAATCCAGGAAAATCCGGTGGGGAGCCACCAGCAGCCACCGGACAAGGCACAGCTGCAGCAACTTTTGAGTGACCCTTTGCCGTCCTGCTGGGTAAGGCAGGCTGAGCCTGCGCTCTGGCCTGGAGTGGCACCCGTGTGAGCGCTCCTCTCCCTCCTTGGCCTTCAACTCTGGGCCATCCCGGGGCAGGGGGCGGGGCTCTGGTTGGTGGAGGGGGGTTGGGTTTCGGGACCAGACCAGTTGTTTATTAAAAAAAAAAAAAAAAAAAAGAGGCTCAATTAACCTGAGTGTGAGGAAAGAAAAGTCATGAGAATGAGTGTTTAATTGTTGGAAGCAGAAATTAGAGTAGAATAAGAAGGGAAGTTAGGGGGAAAAATTTGTTTCTAGACAGGTATATTGCCTGTTCAGCTCAGGTCTTGGAGAAGATTGTGGTTATAAATAGTTCTTTAGCCGAGGAGCGCATGTTTACCAGGACCTGGTAAGTTCTGTAGCACCTCGCTCATGGCACCGGCATTTTTAGGGCCATGTTTGGTTTAATAAAGTGAGGTTTATGACCAGTCTTTGACTATCCAGCCATCATGGGGAGATCTGAGATTAACACACACTCTGGAACACATGCAGGCTGGGGAATATCTACTTTGGAAACACTTCCTGTGGGGGGGCAAAAAATTCAAGGGATTGTAATTGATCACAAGCTTTAAATAGGCACCAAGAGTGTTTAATGGCAGCTAAAAAAGCTAACATGGTATTAGGTGCATTAATAGAGAATAGGTCAAGGAAAAGAAATGTTCTTCATAAAAGGAAAATTATTCTTCTTTAGTCAGAGGATGTCTTAAGCATTGCTTTGCTGCCTCCTCACAGTAAGAATTTACAGCACTCTCCAGAAGATGGCTGGAAGGAAGAAAACTCCGGAAACTGTAGAAGCTGTGCATAGTGGGAACATGTGAAGAAAAATCCGACCAAGAGAGGACTCAAGAGAGATAAGACTGATGCAATCAGGCATTGCGTGGGGGGGGGGGGGGGGGGCGTTGTGCAGCAAAAAGACTCAGTGAAAATATGTATAGCCTAAGATGTCAAAGATTAGGCTCACTGGGTGGAAATTCCAGGGTAATAAATTAAAAATAAGGAAGAAAAGTTCTGATTACAACTAAATTCTAATGATGAAAATGGCAGCCTCGTCAAAGAGCCAGTTCCCTCATATTAGAAGGGTGGAAATAGAAGACAGGACTCTGGGTCTGGCTGGGGGCTTCCACTGGGTCCTCTCTGATGTGTTTTCAGCTCTAAGCCTCTATGATGCTACATGTCCTGGCCTCTCATTTTCCTGACTCCTCTCAACTTGTTGGACAGCATCTGTCTTAGCGATCACTTTTGTCGAATTTAAGCCACACTTTTAGCAAAGAAAACTATTTTGATTTTTTAAAAATTCTTTGTTTCCACCCATCCATCTCCAGCATTGTGTCAAAAGTGAATCAAAGAAGCTTATGTTATGGTTCATATCCAGGCACTCCTTGATTCCACCTTCTTGACTCAGATAAAGGTCTGGAGCAGTGGTTCTCAACCTGTGGGTCGTGACCCCTTTTTAACAACGAAAATACATTGCGGCATTAGGAAGTTTGAGAACCACTGGTCTAGAGCCTTGAAAACTATTTTTACTGTAATAAAAGTCGGCTTTATATCAGTATTTATGATAATGATGATGGAAGGGACTTTCAAGAAGCAGATGTTGGTACCAGTACTACTGTCATCAAGAATTCAAGATTGCTAATTCCTTTTTTACTACAACAAAACTAAGATATTCCATGATTCGTTCCAGTGATCCTCCCCACTCAACCTCCCAAAGTGCTGGGATTACGGGCATGAGTCACCCTGCCCTGCTAAAATACTCCTTTCAATAGAATTATCACTTGAGGTAGAAGTAGGAACACAAGTGGAAGAACAAAAGGCCAAAAGGGAAAATCTGAGAGACACTTCAATTAATAAAGCATTAGTGGAGTGGCTGCCATATGCAAGTATTCAACTACTGCTATGGCTGGTGTGCTGGGAACATGGGGGCATGAAGTGTAGGTACAAAGGAGCCTGGGCCCTAGGTTTTAGTACCTGGTAAGAAATATGGCCTTTATTCTTAAAGCAATGGAGTTTATTTAACATAAAATGAGATTGGCACTTTAGAATAATGCTAGAATAATACTCTAGTATTTGGGGTGTGTGTGTGTGTGTGTGTGTGTAAACTTAATTTCTTAATTTAGGAAATTTCAATTGAATAATATCTTTCCTTTATTAGAATCAATCTCTTTCCCACCAACTTCCCCCTAGCTCACATGTAAGCTCCATGAAGAGCCAGCTCAAATGTAAGTTCCATGAAGTTGAGGATGTTTATCTTTGCTCACAGATGAATTCCAAGTGCTTATCACAGTGCCTGGCACTGGAAGATGGTGAATGATTGTTTAGTATCTGAACGAGTAAATGAATGAATGAATGAATGAATGAATGCATAATGATAAACTGTAGGGGAACTGAGGGAGAGAAACTGAGAGGAAACAGCTGGGAAAGAGGGAAGCATAAAGATGGTGGTGGGGGTCTCCAGGGAGAAAGGGAGCTATGTTTTGTACAGGACACTGTCATCTGAGAGAACAAAGGAATTTTTGGTGGGGTCATGTGACTGAAGGGCAATAACAACAAAGTTGCATAATGGTCCATTTTCAGCTGTTTGCATTTCACTGCTATAAGTGCTCTCCATGGCACAAAAGTTTTAGTAAAATCTCCTATACATAAATGCCTGGGTAGTTGTGCTGAGTGGTAATCAATGAAACATCACCCCCGTTTGCACGGAACAGAGATGGTGGGAGAGCTATGGCTGGGTTAGGAGGGGAGCTCAACAGTGCAGTAACTTGGAGTCAGAAGGGACAGACATGAGCCTGCAGCTCGGGCAGTTCCCTGAAATCCTGGCAAGGGCACAGAACTTCCCAATGGGTAGAAAGGTCAAGACAATCTTATTTAAATATCAAAATATCAAAAAGGCTTGGTGACCTCAGCTGATAAGTGAATTATACCATTCTTAATCCATTTGTTTTCACCAAGAAGGACTGGTTCAGAGATGGGTCACAGGAGACAATAAATGATGTTTCTCATCTTTTATATGGTAGGAGTGATCTTTGCCTGAAGGAGGAGCTAGCTGTTAACTACTCACCAAACAAATGGGAGTAGAGATAGGAGAGTCTGTATTCTAAGAATTTTATGAGAATGATGAGAACTTGCTTTTTCCAGGTGAAATGGAGGCATATGTTTTATGATTTCAAACGCATAGATTTTAAGTAGGAAGCATTAGCTAAGTCCAGACAACAACACAATGTGTTCAAAGGTCTTGTAAAATTCTTGCTTTTGGAAAAGAAACATGAGAACTATCAATGAAGTAAAGACTTTCATGGAAACAGGAGCTAATTCAGTGAATTCATACAGCCTGTTCCAATAACAGCTAGAAGTGCCAATTATTCTTGGGCCATGTTCAATATCGTTAAGAGGTTCTTGACGTAAGTGACACTTGCAAACCACATGCTCTGTTGTGACATTTTGAAGACAGCACTGCCATTTTTGGTATAAAGATACACTTGTAAAGGAGAAAACAGTCATTGTAAGCACTTCTAAAAGTACGGCATAGCTTTCAAAATACAGAATGCATGTTTCCAATGTTTGTAAGATTATATTAATAGGGCTGGTTTTAGATATCAAATAATTTGAAAAACCTACATATGAAAGCTGAAGTCCAACTCTCATTTGGTGTAGCACCATCAAAGAGTCAACCCTTTTAAAATATAGAAGCCTATTGTATAGAGAACTTGCTTTCCTGACAGAGTACCTGGCTTTAAAAAAAGTTAGAAACTGGCTTACATGGCCATGTTGGGTTAAAATGAGTTAAGGCTCTTTATTAACAAGTTTGGAATGTTGTGTTTCCTCCACCATTTGCCTTTTTCTTATCATGACTCTTCTTTCCTGACTGACATGGCCTTCTTCTCTGCCCATCCTATAGGTGGTCTGCTGATTATTTACTGTGTTATGCAGAAGCTTTGTTCTCTATTTGTCTATTTTTTATTTTATTTTATTATTTATTTATTGGCAGTTTTTGGCTGCAGCTGGGTTTGAACCTGCCACTGCCGGTATATGGGGCCAAAACCCTACTCCTTTGGCCCACTCTATTTGTCTATTTCTGTTTTTGTTGCCTGTGCTTTTGAAGTCTTAGTTATGAGTTCTTTGCCTAGACCAGAAGACATTGGACTTATTCCAATATTTTCACAGTTTCAGTTCTCAAAATTCAATTCTTTAATGTATCTTGATTTTTGCATATAGTGAGAGATAAGGATCAAGTTTCAGTCTTCTGAAATTTGTAGCAGTCTAATTTTCCAGGCACCATTTATTGAAAAGGGTGCCCTTGATTTGGTCCTTGACTAGATAATTATTGGTATACAGAAATGACACTGATTTCTGGGTATTCATTTTTTTCTTTTTTTTATTGTTGGGGATTCATTGAGGGTACAATAAGCCAGGTTACACTGATTGCAATTGTTAGGTAAAGTCCCTCTTGCAATCATGTCTTGCCCCCCTAAAGTGTGACACACACCAAGGCCTCACCCCCGTGGGTATCCATTTTGTATATTAAAACTTTACTGAATACATGTATCAAGTCTAAGAATTATTTTGTGTAGTCTCTAGGGTTATCTAGCTATAAGATCTTATCAAAGGTGAATAGGAATAATTTAACTTCTTCCTTTCCAATTTGGGTGCCTTTTATTTTTATTTTTCTCTTACTTAATTGTTCTGGTGAGGACTTCCAGTACTATGCTGAATAAAAGTGATGAAAGTGGGCATCCTTCAGAGAAGTTTCTCTTCAAGTCCCTTGCCCACTCTGAGATGGGATCACTTGTTCTTTTCTTGCTTATACGTTCGAGTTCTCTGTGGATTTTGGTTATTAAACCTTTGTCAGAGACATAACCTGCAAATATCTTCTCCCATTCTGAGGGCTGTCTGCTTGCTTTTCTTACTGTGTTCTTGGCTGTGCAGAAGCTTTTCAGTTTGGTCAGGTCCCAGTAGTGTATTTTGATGTTGCTTCAATTGCTCAGCTATTTTCAGCTATTTCTTTTCTTAGAGTTTCATAGTTCTCTTTATAGAGATCTTTCACGTCCTTTGCTAGATAAATTCCCAAATATTTCATCTTCTTTGGCACTACTGTGAATGGGATAGAGTCCTTAACTGTTTTTTCAACTTGACTATTGTTGGTATATATAAAGGCTACCAATTTATGAATGTTGATTTTGTAACCTGAGATGTTGCTGTATTCCTTGATCACTTCTAAGAGTTTTGTAGTAGAGTCCTTAGTGTTTTCCAGATATACTATTATATCATCTGCAAAGAGTGAAAGTTTGATCTCTTCTGACCCTATATGGATACCCTTGATCGCCTTTTCTTCCCTAATTGTGGTGGCTAAAACTTCCATTACAATGTTAAAAAGCAATGGAGACAATGGGCAGCCTTGTCTGGTTCCTGATCTGAGTGGATTCCAATTTAACTCCATTCAATATGATATTGGCTGTGGGTTTGCTGTAGATGGTCTCTATCAGTTTAAGAAATGTCTCTTCTATACCAATTTTCTTAAGTGTTCTGATCATGAAGGGATGCTGGATATTATCAAAAGCTTTTTCTGCATCGATTGAGAGAATCCATATGGTCTTTGTTTTTTAATTTGTTTATGTGCTAGATTACATTTATAGATTTACATATATTGAATCAGCCTTGAGACCCTGGGATAAAACTGACTTGGTCATGATGTATAATTTGTTTGATGTGTTGCTGGATTCTGTTTGTTAGGATCTTGTTGAATATTTTTGCATTACCTGGCTATTTTTAGAGATGGGGTCTCGCTCTTGCTCAGGCTGGTCTTGAACTCCTGAGCTCAAGCAATCCGCCCATCTTGGCCTCCCAAAGTGCTAGGAGTATAGGTGTGAGCCACCGAGCCTGGCCTATTCCAGTAATTTTTTTTTTTTTGGAGGCAGAGTCTCTTGTGTTGCCCTTGGTAGACATCTGTATCATAATTGATGGGCACAAATATTTCATTCCTCTCTGCTATAAATTTATAGTAGGACCTTTCCTCCCAAGTAGCTGGGATTACTGAATTGACCATAAACCCTGATCACTGCTAGATAAACTAATGAATAGACCATTCCCTCAGACTTCAAAGTTCAGTTTCTGGCCTTGAATTCAGTGACATCACTAAGGTACAGGTCTTCACTGATGCCAAGACAGCGCAGCTGCCCTCTCTTAGTGGCAGTTTCAGTTATCTGATGGTGAAATCAACAAAGATGATCAGAAAATATATCATTAGAAAATATATCATAAAGAAAATGTCTTTTTGCAGTAATCAGAACTGGATTCCCAGCATGTCAATTTGCCTTTAGTACACTAATAACAGAAGGACCCTTTAAATGTCTGGGCATGCACAGATTGTGGTGGTGGCCAGTCTGGGTAGAAGCTGGAACACTCAGAACTCCAAACGTGTCCTCCACTGCCTTTCAGCCCTAGCCTGCTTTCACCCCTAGGCTCTGAACTCACATTCTATTTATTACCTCCTGCTTCACCAAGATTCCAGTATCATTATTTCTCACATTGGTCCAGGACCTCGCCTTCTATTCTTCATGGCTCCTTTTGCTTGAATGCTTTTTATTATTATTCTTTACCTTGGACCACATCTCATTCTACTTTGATTCAGAAATTGGACCCTTTGTCAGCAGTCCACACCCAGAAGGAAGAACTATTGTCAAAAGAAATAGAAGGACTTTGGCATCACACTGGTTCGGACCGATGTGGGCTTGACTGAATCCTGGGAACCGGTTCTTTTTCCTGTGAAAATGGGGAAATGCCTCTCATCCTGCAGGGTTGTTGGGACTAAATGCAGCACTGAATGAGCAAGTGCTGGGACATTTTAGGCTCTCAGTCATTGTAACTTTTTCCTCTCGGACATGCCTATGTGACCTCCTAGACCAGGAATCAGCAAACTATTTCTGTGAAGGAACAGAGAGTAAATATTTTAGGCTTTGAGGGCCCATATAGACTCCATCTCACCTACTCATTCATGCCAGTACAGCCAATTAGGTATACAAATTTAGACCAAGTTGTATGAGTATAGCATTTCATCATCAAATTGCAGAATAACCTTAATTCAATCACTATGAGATTCTGAAACTCTTTCTGTCTCTCCTACAAATCTTGTGTATAAACATAAACCAAGAAGTTCCTTACTTACTTCTGCTTTTCTTTTTTTTAATTTTAATTTTGATTTTAATTTTTTTACTTTCAATTTCAGCTTGCTTGTTCATTCTTCTTCATTTGAAGTTTTTTTTTTTCTTTCTGTTCTTCCTTTGGCAATTCTCTTCTCTTTGCCTCCCAAGTAGCTGGGATTACAGTTGCCCACCACAATGCCTGGCTTTTTTTGTTGTTGGTAGAGATGGGGTTTCACTCTGGCTCACTCCTGCTCAATACACCCGCCTTGGCCTCCCACAGCGCTGGGACTACAGACATTAGCCACCACGGCTGGCTTTCCTTCTGCTTTTCATTTAGAGAAAACTGCCACTAGTTCTGAGATGGCATGTCTGTCCACCTTTTTTGGTGTTGGGAGCAGGTTGCCAATACATGATGATTTTCTGCTAGTCATAGAATGTCTCCCCTCTGTTGCAGCAAAGAGAAAAGCTATTCTAGACATGAATTCTGCTGAAACAAAAGCAATCAGAGAAAATAAAACATGTCCATATATTTTATAATATTTATTTAAAATTTTTAAAAGGAAAACACATCATAGACACATGTACCTTGACTTTTCCCCTTCAAAGAGCGTCCACTTAGGGAAGTCTTCTTGCACAACACCTCTTCGGCCTCATCTGAATGTAACCCTAGCTGAGGTCAACATTGAACACCAAAAGCATTTCTTTCTTCTTTCTTGATTAAACAATTCTTCATGGCTGACAGATAGTTGTGGAGAAATCAACGTAGCAATGAAAAGGACAATGTTGTAAGGTTTATAAAATGACAAGCAGCAGTGCTATCAACATTTTATGGAAATTCTTACCAAGGACCTGCTAAGTGGCATATGTACCCTTTAAAGGAATCCTTCTTGGACAGGTCATCCCCATTTTATATTTAAGGCTCAGAGTGTGTAGACATCTGTCCAAATTCACCTAAATGTCAGTTAATCAAGCTGGACTTCATATTCTGGACTTCCCAGCCCCGTATAATCATATTGCAGACACTACACCTCAGATGACTGGGAAAGTAATTTTGCAGGGAGGAACTTAAAAAACCCAACTCTCAGCTCATCATCATGCAAGAATATAAACCACTTCTTTAATTCAATTGTGCCTAATATTTTTCTGTTAAAACAAATAGTTTAGCAACAGTATGGATTATATAGGCTCTTCTGAACTAGTCTTGAAATCTACATTTCTCTTCCCTTTGATAAATCTGTGTAATTCCAGAGGAAACTGCCCTATAAATATATATTTAAAATAGTATTCAATTACATATTAGGGAATTCCAAGGTCAATGAGTAAATATTGCCGAACTATTACATAGAGTATTATCCATAAAAAAATCTGCATTACATTTACTTGTGTTCATTTTATTATACTTTTGGCCTTTAAAAACAGCTATAATTTATGATTAAGAGAGATAGGACAGTAAGTTAAGATCAAAGTAAATCATAACCTTTATGAGTTAAGATCATAACATAAATCAGACCTGAGAGTGACTTGGAGCGCTTTAAAAATACTGATCCCTGTGTCTTACGCCTAGAGATTCTGATATAATTAGTTTGATTGAGGCCTCAGGATCAAGATTTTTTAAAGTGCCCCTCCGCAGATAATTCTAAAAGGCTGTTGAGAATGACTGACAAAAGAAAAACAAGAGAGGGCGGTGCCTGTGGCTCAAGGAGTAGGGTGCCGGTCCCATATGCCGGAGGTGGCGAGTTCAAACCCAGCCCTGGCCAAAAAACCAAAAAAAAAAAAACAAAAAAAAAAATAAGAGAATTTCTTCTTTAATTTGGTGATAAGAAAAGTAAATAGCTATGAAACTATCACCAGGAAAATGTTTACTCAAGATAAGTAGATAATATTAATATAAGCAGCTTTTTAAATGTAAAGACTTTTTACATGATATACGAAAATATGCTTTTAATTTTTTTTAATTTATTATTATTATTTTTTTATCATTGGGGATTCATTGAGGGTACAATAAGCCAGGTTACGCTGATTGCAATTGTTAGGTAAAGTCCCTCTTGCAATCATGTCTTGCCCCCATAAAGTGTATGACAACTATGTGCCAGGACTTCTCTAAGGGGTTTAAATGTAGTATCCCATGTGGCCACAATCATAATTAAAAGAAAATGCATAGCTTTAAGCACATATTAGAAGTGAGGAAAACTAAATACAAATGAATCCAGCACAAAACTTAAGAAACTAGAAAATAGCAACAAATAAAATCAAAGGATAGGTGATAATGAAGGAAGAAAGTAACAAAGATAAAAGCAGAAACCAAACCAATGGGAAATTTAAAGAAAAAATAAAAGCAATTAATGAAATCCAACGTTAAAAAGAGAAATAAAATAGATTAATCTGGCAAATAAGATCAATACAAAATTAGAGAGAACATATAAACAACATTAAGGATAAAAAGAGTGAGTCTATTACTACAAATATGAGACACAAGAATATGCTATAGTCAACTTAATATCAATAAACTTATAAATCTATATCTTTTTTTAATTTTCTAGAAAATTATATATTATTAAGATTAACTAAAAAAAAAAACTTAGAATAACTAACCACAGAAGAAAATAAAGAAATAACTACTCATCTATATCTAATAAAGAATATTCACCTCAAAAGGAATCTTAAGTCCTTTCCTTTTTTTAGAGGCAGTCTCCCTTTGTCACCCTCAGATTCCTGAAGTGCCTCAATTGTTGTATTTTTAAAAATTATGAAACTTTATTGCAGAAGAAAAATAAGGCCTAAATGAAACTATTGCCTGCCTCAATATTCCAAAATGTCAATACTTTGCCAATTAACCAGTAAACTCAATAAAATAATAATCAGTATTATTAGAGAGTTATCTCATGGAATTTTTCATGATGGTTGTAAAGTTCACAGTGGAAGACAAAATTAACAATAACAAAGAAAATTTGACAAAGAAAAACAGGTATCAACTGTCCCCCCAGATATCAGAACATACTCTAAAGCTATAACAATTAAAACAGTATGGTATTAGGCTCAGGAGTAGATAAATAAACCGATAGAACAAGAAACAATTTAAGTAAATTTAACTTACTTAATTATTTTTAAGAGATGGGATCTCGTTCTGTCACCCAGGCTAGAGTGCTCCACTATGATCACAGCTCAATGCAACCTTGAATTCCTGAGTTCAAGAGATCCTCCTGCCTCAGCCTCCCAAAGTGCTGGGATGATAGGCATGAACCCAGTCTAATTTAAGTTGCTAAAGAAGCATTTCTAGTAAGTGGGAAAGCTTGAATTTTTTAGTAAATGAATTGAGAAAATAGAAAAAAATCAGTTTAGACTCATAATGTTATCTTGTTTAATTTTTACAGTCTTACTAGTTAATGTTATATAGACATACTAGCATTTAACTAAGGAATAACAGAAGTAGCAAAGTAGGAGATACAAGGCACCATTCTCTTTGTTGCCACCTCACAAAAAGGAGGAAATTTCAGACTCATACAATTTCTGTGTGATCCCCTCTACTAATGCTACATATGTTATTCAAAATAGTTCAGAATTCATTCATTCATTTGCTTGACAAGTATTTATTGTTCCTTGATCAGGGCATTTCTAGGTTCAGGGAATAAAGCAGTAAACAAAATAAATTTTTTCCTTCATGGAGCTTGATTTAATTAAAAATAGACACAAGAAATAAACATGCAAATAATTAGATAGAAATAAGTACAATGGAGAACTATTAAGTGGAGTAAGAGAAATAATCAACTAAGGGGCAGATAACCAGAGGCAATAAGACCCTTAGACAAGGCCCTGGGCCCTTGCACATGCCTCCCACAGCCATGATCCTCACGGGACTGGAATTCTGAGCACCAATGGGAAATGCCCACCTGGAGCTCACAGCACTGCCCACAGTTATACTCCAAATTGCCCAAGATCGTGGAATTATCTGATCTAAGGCAGGGCTTGGTTGTTCTTATCTTTCCCAAAAAGAAGCCTACCATAAGTATATACACCTGTAGGTACAGTGAAAGGTCAAAGGTAGCTTTTTGAAGAGTTATGTAAGGGAATTATAACAAGCTGACTGAGAAGTTAACATATGTGTACGTGAAGCCCACATATTTTTGGGCATAGGATACATGGGCCTCTATTTATAGTCTTACCCACCCCTGCATAAGTCCAATGCGATTCTGGTCAGGCGACTTAGACAGGAAGTTCCTATTTTATATAAGCAGGGCAAAGAAATCCTCTTTGATAAAGTGAATGAGCAGAGAGCTGACAGAATAAAAGAGCAATCCATACACATAACAAAATAAGCAAGGGAGGAAATCCAATTTAAAGCAATACAGAAGAAAAAAATAACCCATCCAAACCCAAATGGTATACACATTTGTGGCAATGAAATCTATAGGAAAAGTGTTTTTTGAAAGTTTTCTTAGGTATTCTCAATTACATGGATTATGATCTTCAGTCTTGTAAATGGAATTATAACCCCCTAGCAACTTCCACATCACCTGTGCTATAACAAGGATTCTGATCGAGGCCTGAAATGGAATGGCTGAGTGTGCAGTGAGGTCAGCAGCTATGTGTGGTGCAAGGAGAAAGGGCTTCCTTACACTGAACTATAATTGGGTGATATAAATGCCACCAAGTCAGGCCTGCATAAAAAGAAAGGACTGAACTGAACTCAGTAAGTCTCAGTAGCACAAGTTACATGAGTATTTCTTCACATTACTGAGAAGCACACAGCTCCTTATAAAACAAACAAAATTTTGGATGTTGAATACATATTTTCTTTTAAAGTACACCCAGTTAATTATACCATGTGATTACAATTACATAGAAGAAATTATGCAAATATAAAAAGAATGAAAACTGATGCAGGTAAAATCATGAGAATAGTCATCAGTTGTTGTCTACATTTCTAATTTCCCCTATGAGTACTTTTTAGTTCCACAGTTGAAGAGAAATTTCAATAAATGAATTTTATCAAATCTAAGTTCCATAGCTCCAAAGACAATCAACAAAATTATTAGACTTTATGAGAGTCTGGTAAGCTGCTTAATTAAGAAAGAAATACATTAAAAATGTGAAAGATTAATGCAATCTAAGAGAAAATGGAGTATATGAGGAATATGTTTATACCATTTGTCATATATCGGCAATAGTCAATACATACATATATACATGTTCACTCATTCAGGAATAAACCTAACAAGAAATATACAAGATTAGGCTGGGCACCATGGCTCACACCTGTAATCCTCGCACCTCTGGGAGGCTGGGGCAGGAGGAACAGTGGGGCTCAGGAGTTCAAGACCAGCCTGAACAAGAGCAAGACCACATCTGTACTAAAAAATTGAAAAATTATCCAGGTGTGATAGTGCATACTTATAGTTCCAGCTACTCAGGAGGCTGAGGCAGGAGGATGGCTTTTGCCCGAAAGCTGGATGGTTACAGGGAACTATGATGATGCCATTGCATTCTGGCCAAGGCAATAGAGTGAGACTCTGTCAAAAAGAAAGAGAGAGAGGAACAAGATCTATTTGTAAAGACTATACAACATATTTATTTGAATAAATGGAGTGACAGACCTTGTTTCTGCATGGCACATTCAATACTATAAAGATGCCAATTCTTCTTGCACTAGTGGACTATTAAAATGCAATTTCAGTAAAAATTCCAATGAGACTTTGCTTTAAAACCTGACATGAGAATTCTAAATCTAGCTAAAGAAAAATAGAAATGAATTTTTTTTTAAGGAAGAAAACCTAAATAATAATGAAGATAGACTTATCTTTCTGTAAGTTCTATAAAACTACGGAAATTAGAACAAATTTGGGATGTCATAAAAAAGAGATTAAAAAATAAGACTTTTCGGGGTGGTGCTTGTGGCTCAAACGGGTAGGGTGCTGGTCCCATATGCTGGAGGTGGCGGGTTCAAACCCAGCCCCAGCCAAAAAACACAAAAAATAAAATAAAATAAGACTTTTGTGCATGTGGGACTGATTATATAAAAAAAGAAGGCATTTCAAGTGCAGGAGTAATGATGTCCTGTTCAATGACTGGTGCTAGGAATGATATTTGGAGGTAAGAAAAACAACAGCAGCAACAAAAGCAAGAGCTCTACTTCAAGTCATAAGTAAAATACAGTATATATTTTGCATATGGATTAATTATCATCAGGATCAATGAATGGCAGATCTATGCCAGTAGTAGATGCAAAAACCAGGGATACATATTTTATAATTTGGGAATGAGAACATTTCTCTTAAATAAGAAATAAAACTCAGAAGTCATAAAAGAAAATTGACAAACTTGACTACAAAAAAAAAAAACACTTCTGTAAAACAAAATTAGAAATGAACAAGACGAAAAGGAAAATATTTACAGCATGTATAATAGATAAAAGGTAAACATAAAAAAGACAGCAATCAAATAGCTAATAGGGCAAAGGGATATAGGCAATTAACCCATAAACGAATAAAATGCTTAAATCTAATGATATAGTAAAAAGTATTCATTCTCACACATTCATCATGACATGCAAATTGAAACATCAATAAGGACTATTTTCCATTTGTATTGGATAATATAAAAAAGACTGATAATACCCAGTAGTTGCAAGGTGGTGGAGAAGAGAGGCATTTTTACTTGTGATGGTACAAATGTAATTCAGTGAACCTTTTGGAGGGCAATTTGAGAATAGCTTTCTAAATAATCTAGCAATTCCACATCTAGAAGTCTATTCTACAGACTGATTTATTCACATACTCATGGATATGTGCAAAATGTATTATCTGTAAAACTGAAAAAATTAGAGTCAACTTAATGTCCACCTGTGAGGAAATAGATGAATTATGGTTCCACTGTGCTACAGAACACGATGTAGTGTCAATAGAAGTGAAGTAAGATGATGTAGATTTTTTACTATGAAAGAAGTTCATGCCATATCATTGAATTAGAAAATTGTTGTATGAGTGTGTGTAGTAAATAGCGATGTTTCACTTTATTTAGAAAAATTCTTGTTAAAGGGAGAGGATTTCTATCTTTTATATTGTAACTTGCTTATTGTTTCAAATTCTATTACAATTGTATTTTTATAGTTTTTTTTTTTTTTTTTTTTTTGGCCAGGGCTGGGTTTGAACCACCACGCTTGGCATATGGGGCCAGTGCCCTACTCCTTGAGCCACAGGCACTGCCCATACAATTGTATTTTTAAAACAAACTTTTTTTTAGCTCAAGTATTCAGAATTACATATTTCTATATCAATCCATTCTCCAATTTTCTTGCTCTAGGTGAGGTTTCAGTTGTTAACAAAAGATTCCTGGAGAACTTTTACAAAACAGCCATGTCTGGCTGGATGCAGTGGCTCATGTCTGTAATCCAAGCACTTTGAGAGGTTGAAGCAAGAGGATTGCTTGAGGTCAAGAGTTCAAGACCAGCCTCGACAACATAGCAAGCATGATGGCGCAAAATTGTAGTCCCAGCTACTTGGGAGACTGAGGGCAGAGGATTGCTTGAGCCCAGGAGTTTGAGGTTATAGTAAGCTGTGATCACGCCATTGTATTATAACCTAGAGCTACCAGAAGTTCAACAGTATGTTTACCAAGAGTCAGCTGGGTGGAGTCCCTGCTGTTTATGGCAATAGTACTTGTAACTAAATTACATAATTTAATTAAATATTATATAAGCCAATGAAATGGGAGTACAAAAAGAGTAGTTGTCAAAGAAGGAAGAGAAAGGAATCAAATGGCAACATAACCGAATTTCATTGAATCACAAAGGTAACACAAGAGAAAAAGGAACAAAGAATTTCTAAAATAACTAGACAACAGCTAGCAATATGAAAAGAACAAAGCCTCACATATCAATATTAACCATGAATATAAATAGATTAAATGCTTCACTTAAAAGACACAGATTGGCACAATGGATTAAAAAAAAAAAACATGATCTAACTATATGCTGCTAACAAAAAACTCATCTTATGCACAAAGACACATAGAGACTGAAAGTAAAGGGGTTGACAACGATATTTCACACAAACAGATGGAATTAAATCAAAAATAGTGAAAAAAAAGAGTAAGAAGTTCATTATATAATGATAAAAAGATCAACATAGCAAAGAGATATAATAATTCCTTTGATATTCCCCAGATGTGGGAGTATGCAGATTCATAAAGCAAGTATTTTGTGTGTGCGTGTGTGTGTGTGTGTATGTGTGAGAGAGAGAGAGAGAGAGAGAGAGAGAAAGAGACAGAGAGAGACAGAAAGAGATTCAGCAATACAATAATAGTGGGGAACTTCAACATATCATAGCACTAGACAGATCATTGGGACAGAAAAGCAACACAGAAACATTAGACTTAAATTGGACATTAGACCAAATGAATGTAACAGACATTTACAGAACATCCTACCCAACAACCACAGAACATACATTCTTTTCATCAGCACATGTAAAATTCTCCAAGACAGAACACATATTATGCCACAAAACAAGTCTTAACAAATTCCAAAAACTGAAAGTCATTTCAAGTATCTATTCAGACCACAGTGGAATCAAGCTAGAAATCAAGAAGAGGAACTTCAGAAACTGTACATGGAAATTAAACAATGTGCTCCTGAATGATCACTGGGTCAACAAAGAAATTAAGATGGAAATTAAAAATTTTTTTTAAATAAATGAAAATGAAAACACAACATATCAAAACTTGTGCAATATAACAAAATCAGTGCTAACAGGGAACATTATAGCATTAAATGCCTACACCAAGAAAATAGAAAGATCACAAATTAACAACCTAACATTACACCTTAAGGACTAGAAAATACAAGAACAAACCAAACTCATGGCTAACAGAAGAAAAGAAATAACAAAGATCAGAGAGGAACTAAATAAAATAGAGACCAAAATAATAATGTGGAGGACCAATGAAACAAAAAGTTTCTTCTTCAATATCATAAAATTGATAAAACACTAGCTAGACTAGCCAACGAAAGGGAAGAGAAAAATCTAAATAAACAAAATCAGAAATGAAAAAAGAGACATTACAACTGATACCACAGAAATATAAAAGATCATCCAAGACTATTATGAACATCTATATGCTCACAAACTAGAAAACCTATAGGAAGTGGAAATACAATCTTCTGAGATTGATCTAGGAAGAAAGAGAACTCCTGAACAGACCAAAAATGAGTAGGAAGGTTGAATGAGTTGTAGAAAATCTCTCAAAAAAAATAAAGCCCAGAACCAAATGGATTCATAGGCAAATTCAAACAAACATATAAAGAAGAACTAATACCAATCCTCCAGAAACTGTTCCCCAAAAATAGAAAAGAAGGGAATTCTCAACTCACTCTCTGAAGCCAGTGTTACCTTGATACCAAAACCAACAAGAACAGAACAAAAAAAAAAAAGAAAACAACAAATTAACATCCCTCATGACCATAGATGAAAAAACCTCTACAAAATACCAATAATTTATTACTAGTAAATTAAATCCAATAATACATCAAAAGGATAATACTCCATGATCAAATAGGTTTATATCAGAGATGCAAAAATGGTTTACAACATATACAAATCAATAAATGTAATGCATCACATTAACAGAATAAAGGACAGAAATCACATCATCATCTCAACAGATACAAAAAAGCATTCAATAAAATTTAACATCCTTCATAATAAAAACCCTCAACAAACCAGGCATAGAAGGAACAAACCTGAAAATAATAAATACCATACCTGACAAGCCCACAGCCAACATCGTACTTCATGGGGAAAAGTTGAAAGCATTCTCCCTTAAGAACTGAAATAAGATGAGGATGCCCACTTTCTTTCTTTCTTTTTTTTTTTAGAGGTAACTTTTTAAATTAAATCATAAAATGGTAGATCATGTATACATTATTGCATTTATGGGGTACAATGTGTTGATTTTATATACAATTTGGAAGGCTTATATCGTATTTGTTAATATATCCATCACCTCATTTACTTAAATATTGCATTAAGACATTTATACGCTATACTTAATAGATCCAACATGTACCCTTAGAGCAGCAATTCTCAACCTGTGGGTCACGACCCCTTTGGACTGTATTAAAGGGTTGTGGCATTAGGAAAGTTGATAACCACTGACTTAGAGGTAACTTTTTTTTTTAATTAAATCTTAACTGTTACTACAAAACTCTTAGAAGTGATGAAGGAATACAGCAGCATCTCAGGTTACAAAATCAACACTTGTAAATCTGTAGCATTTATATATACCAACAACAGTCAAACTGAAAAAATAGTCAAGGTCTCTATTCCATTCACAGTAGTGCCAAGAAGATGAAATATTTGGGAGTTTACCTAACAAAGGACATGAAAGATCTCTATAAAGAGAACTATGAAAATCTAAGAAAAGAAATAGCTGAAGATGTTAACAAATGGAAAAACATACCTTACTCATGGCTGGGAAGAATCAACATTGTTAAAATGTCCATACTACCCAAAGCAATATACAATTTCAATGCAATCCCTATTAAAGCTGAACTATCATATTTTAAAGATCTCAAAAAAATAATACTTCATTTTATATGGAATCAGAAAAAAACCTCGAATAGCCAAGACATTACTCAGAAATAAAAACAAAGCAGGAGGAATTACACTACCAGGCCTCAGACTATACTACAAATCGATAGTGATCAAAACAGCATGGTATTGGCACAAAAACAGAGAGGTAGATGTCTGGAACAGAATAGAGAACCAAGAGATGAATCCAGCTACTTACCGTTATTTAATCTTTGACAAGCCAATTAAAAACATTCAGTGGGGAAAAGATTCCCTGTTTAACGAATGGTGCTGGGTGAACTGGCTGGCAACCTGTAGAAGACTGAAAGTGGACCCACACCATTCACCATTAACTAAGATAGACTCTCACTGGATCAAAGATTTCAACTTAAGACATGAAACTATAAAAATACTAGAGGAGAGTGCAGGGAAAACCTTTGAAGAAATCCGTCTGGGCGAGTATTTTATGAGGAGGACCCCCCAGGGCAATTGAAGCAGCTTCAAAAATACACTACTGGGACTTGATCAAACTAAAAAGCTTCTGCACAGCTAAGAACACAGTAAGTAAAGCAAGCAAACAGCCCTCAGAATGGGAGAAGATATTTGCAGGTTATGTCTCCGACAAAGGTTTAATAACCAGAATCCACAGAGAACTCAAACGCATTAGCAAGAATAGAACAAGGGATGCCATCACAGGCTGGGCAAGGGATTTGAAGAGAAAATTCTCTGAAGAAGACAGGCGTGTGGCCTTCAGACATATGAAAAATGCTCATCATCTTTAATCATCAGAGAAATGCAAATAAAAACTACTTTGAGATACCATCTAACTCCAGTGAGACCAGCCTATATCACAAAATCCCAAGACCAGAGATATTGGTGCGGATGTGGAGAAAAGGGAACACTTTTGCACAGCTGGTGGGAATGCAAATTAATACATTCCTTTTGGAAAGAGATATGGAGAACATTTAGAGATCTAAAGATAGATCTGCCATTCAATCCTGTAATCCCTCTACTGGGCATATACCCAGAAGACCAAAAATCACATCATAACAAAGATGTTTGTACCAGAATGTTTATTGCAGCCCAATTCATAATTGCTAAGTCATGGAAGAAGCCCAAGTGCCCATTGATCCACGAATGGATTAATCAATTGTGGTATATGTACACCATGGAATATTATGCAGCCTTAAAGAAAGATGGAGACTTTACCTCTTTCATGTTTACATGGATGGAGCTGGAACATATTCTTCTTAGTAAAGTATCTCAAGAATGGAAGAAAAAGTACCCAATGTACTCAGCCCTGCTATGAAACTAATTTAGGGTTTTCACATGAAAGCTATAACCCAGTTACAACCTAAGAATAGGGGGAAGGGGGAAAGGGAGGGGAGGGAGAGGGGAGGTGGGTAGAGGGAAGGGGATTGGTGGGATTACACCAGCGGTGCATCTTACAAGGGTATATGTGAAACTTGGTAAACGGTCTGTGAAGCTAGTGAATGATGCCCCATGATTATATCAATGTACACAGCTATGATTTAATAAAAAAATAAAAAAATAAATAAAAAATAGCCAGGTGTGGTGGGCGCCTGTAGTCTCACCTACTAGGGAGGCTGAGACCAGAGAATCACTTGAGCCCAGGAGTTTGAGGTTGCTGTGAGCAATGATACTACAGCACTCTACCAAGGGTGATAAAGTGAGACTCTATCTCAGAAAAACAAAAAAGAAAGACTAAAGTATTCCTTACTTACAGAGCAGGCATTGTGTTGTCAAGCAAACATCATATTGGCCCATACCCATTTGCAAGGTTCAAATTTCAATATTTTGGTATATGTTATTTTCAAATCTGTATTTGGAAATCTAGAATCTGTTTTTCTGCAAATATATAACATTGTATATAAAATTCTTTCACATGCATACACACTCACATGATTTTCACATATTGAATATGGCTTGCCTTCCTGGCTCCAATTCACAACAATTTAAGTGACATCCAAATTAAAACTACTTTAATTTGTTCATAGAAACCATGCAATGAATGTGACTAGCCTTGAGGACTAAGGTGTCAAGATCATGTCAGTGACATGATATAAAGAAACATCAACATGTACATAAAGTTGTACACACGTGATGGAGAGATGATCACGTTTATGAAAAACATCTTTTTCAATGGGACTTACCTAGTCTTTTATTTGATGCTGAATGTTAAAATTACAATAGCACAAAGCCATTGTCACCTGGAAGATTGGGGCCTGAAAATACTTCCAAGTGCATATTTTAATCCTAATGTGTTCTCAACAGAGTCGTAAGGGAAAATCCTAGGTGTCTCAAAATAATAAGCTTCAAGAATAATTTTATCCTGGTAAAGATGACTTCAATTTCTTCATAATAAAAAAAAAATTTAGCAGAAAATATCACTTCTCATTCCCATATACAAAACCATTGGGGTGGATATGGAGATGTCCTTATCTGTGGATTGTCAATTAATTTCCCCCACTTTATTTAGCATTTAAATTATTTGAACCATCTAATTGAAATATCAAAAAGTACTTCCTTTATCCTCATCACTCTCCATCCTCCTACCTGCTAGAGGAAGTCAAATATTCTAATATTTATGTGTTTTGAGGCTACTGAGGACTACCTGTATTGTATTAAAATTAACTCCAAAGGCAAATTTTCCAATGCCCTACTCCACTTGGCACCTTGCTACTGCTTGCCCAGGGGGTGGCTCTCTCTTAGAAGTGCCACCAGAATGAAGTCAATCCTTGTAAACTCCGTATTCCCCTCCATTCAAAGGATACTGGAGAATGGTGGGCGTGTGGGGTGCTCAGCTATTATCCCTCCCAGCCCCTTCTCTCAGTTCTCTTTTCCCTTGCTCAGCTGCAGAGATCTATGGACATCAGGAAAAGGCAAGCAAAACTTTCTTTCCAGGATTTTGGGGAGATCCACCATCTTCTGCTACCAGGTTGCCTTCCCATGATGACTAGGGTAAGGGATGGGTTGGACACAAAACACCTGGTTCTTGAAGTGGTGTTTCTCCATTGATTCTGTGGCTGGCTCCTACTGCCAGTAGTAGTACCTTTTCCCCTCCTCTTTGAGCCTTAGCAAAATTCCCTACAACAGGAGAAAGCACTTACCTGATACCTGATATTTTATTGATATCTGATATCCGACATCTTACTGGAATCTTATTACTCTGGTGTAATGGCTACCACTCTAGGAGTTTTGCAGGGAGAGCTCTGGGGTGTGAGGAGGCACTTGTGAGCCATTCAACTGTGGGAAGTAGATGCCTTTCCAGTGTGGCTGCAGGGATCGAAGCCAGGAGTAAACTTGGGCCAGGAGCGTGGCCCCTGCCTTTGCTCTGGGGGAGATGAGCTGAAATGTCTGCAAACAGCAGCTAAAATATTCAAAGTCTGAAGACACATTAGCTGTTTGGAAGTGAGCCAACCTCCATGCATGGATTTGCACCTGTTTATCTGAAGCATCTTAAAATGGTAATCCCAAGAGAGAAGAAATATTTCTGTGGTTGAATGAGTCAGGGTTTGTGTGTAGTTCCTCTTTTTCTTTTCCTTTTAGCCAGTTAAACAAGCTTCACTTTTCTCTTGCTTCAGTTATAAAAAGTCTCATTTAATTCATTAGTGTAACTTTAAGCAGCTGGAGGTTTAATAAGTGCTGATCTCTGCATCAGATTTGCGTATCTAAAAGCACTAGAGCTTACTCAGACCTGTGCCCTACAAAAGCAGCAGCGAGGGTTAATCATTTCTGAGCAGCTGATCAGACTGAGTACATCCCCTACTAATAGACATGGTGACAGACTCCAAAAGTCTTTTGAATACATCCCCTACTAATAGACGTGGTGACAAACTCCAAAAGTCTTTTGAATCTGTGCCTTTCCTCTCTAGCAAATGGAATTTTCAGTTGAGAGGGCTGAGCTATGCAGCTGGACAGAGTCTGACAAGGGCCAGACATTCTCAAGCCTTATCCCGGCCATCTCTTACGAATTTCTAGAATAGTACAAATTGAGACCACAACTATTTGCTCACAGCTGGCACTAGAGCTCAGGCATCTTCGCTGGTTGCAAATGGTTTGCCAAAACTAGCAAAGGAATCCATTTCATTGGTAGCTTAGATTACTGATTAAGTAAGCTTCAAGTTAAGCTGTTTAAAACAACCATCCAAAAAATTAACCAAATACCTATGTTACTTCAAAATGGTGCCTGGAACATGGTAGGTAGTCAATAAATATATGTCACATGGAAGAATAAAGCTGTCTTAACTGATGATTATGAGATGAGCAGGGAGACTTGAAAGACTGGGAGGGCTATTGGATTAAATGCTTGTGGTTTGAGGGTTTGCTAATTGCAGCTCTCGTGACACCAGCATCCATTCAGTTCCTCCATCCTAGTTTGCAACAGTGATTTTGGACTCCCTCTCTTACCCTGCCTTGCAATCTTTCAGCAAGTCCTGCCAGGTCCAGCTCCAAAATACAATCGGATTTGCCCACTTTCTCTATCTCCACTGTGGCAGGCGACTCTAGTAGCTCCTAACAGTCTGCAGCCACTTGCACCATCAGCAACCATAGAAAGCTCCCTGTTACTGCTCCGCGTGCCACTCTCCGGCCGAGTTCCTTCATCAGGGTCTGCGTCCGGCTCGCCTCTTCTCGTACCTTCCCCCTTCCCCTTGCCAGGACCCCTCAGACACACGGGCCTGCTTTACGTCCCTGGAACGTGCACTGTGGCCTCTGCTGCTTCCTGGGCTGTGGATGTTGCTTGCGTGTCTCGCTGCTACTTCTCTCTCGGGTCACAGCCAAACGTCCTTTCCTTAGAGATGCCCTGGATGCCTCCTGGGTCACTACACCCTTCCTGGAGGCTGCTGTCCCCCCCGCAGAGTGCTCGCCATCCCGCCTTCTCTGTTCGCCTGAGTGCTGTCCCTGTCCAGCCGAGGCCGCCACCCAATCCATCTTCTTCGCCGGTACCCCCAGCACCTAGTCTGGTCGCAGCTAACTGTCGAGTGAATGGGATAGAGGTTGCTTTTCCCTGCCATTTTCTTTTATTTGGATTGTGACCAAAAAATGTCAGGAAGGTGTACCACGCGGCGCTTGCTAAGAAACTGAGATCATCGCCCCACCCCTTCACTTTGGGACGGTGCAGGAGAGGCTGGAGTTCCAGGGGACTCACCCAGCGTCACTTGGCTCGTCCCGGGCAGAGTCCGGAATAAAGTCTCATGATTCCGTCTGGCTTCCGCTCCACAAAAATTATGAACAGAGCCAGGCTCCAAGACAATTGGATTTTGTAGCTGAGTGAACAGTAAAACGGACTGTTATGACGAAGGGTGGAAGGAAAGTTAGAGAAGAAAACGTTGTAAGATCTCTGAAAACAACAGGGGAGGGTGGAAAGGTCCTGTAATAAGTGAAAGAAGCTGTGGGGGTGGGGAGCAACCCTTACTCTCAGCCGCGGAGGGAACGAGTACAGTCCGGCAGGCTCCACGCTAGGTGCCCTGCCAAGGGCAGCGTGTGTGCAGGACGGGCGGGCGCGGTGGCTGCTGAGCTGCGAGGTGCTGAGCAGGCCGTGTGGGGTGAGGGGGCGCGCCCTGCCTGCAGACATCCACATTCACCTCCGGAAGGCGGTTGGGGCCAAATGCAAACTTTTATGCGGTTGGATTCAGCCCTGACAGCCAGTTAGAGAGTCTTGATGTAAGCCCTCGGAATTCTGGTTGATCTTAGGTTATACCAAATCTGTAATGAACTTAAATTGTACTCCAGTGCTGAGCAGGAAAGACTTCTAAATCTAAGTCATGTGCTCTTTCCCCCAAAGTCGTGCCCATCTAACTTGGCAAATAAGTGACAATTCAGGCAGAAAGTGATTCAGGCAACGGTTGGGGGCGGGTGGAGGAGGTTGGGTGGGGGGAGAGGGCCGGCTTGTTGGCTAGTGCTATGTACCATGGGCTGTACACACACACACACACACTCACACACACTCACACGCTCACACTGTTCTCCATATGGGCTCCAGCCTGTGAGAGATTATGTCTGGGATTTGAAGGCTGTCAAACAGGCTAGAGAGACGTCATCCATGGTCTCTGGGGTGGAATCCCCAAATCTGTGGTTAAATTTGAAGGAAATCCAGGACTAGATTGGAGAGCAAAGTCAACAGAAAAAGTCAAGGTCAAGGGTTCTCAGGCATTATTATCAAGGATGGGTACAGTGAGAGGAATCAAAAGGACAGAATGTAATCAATGAAAAGACTGCTTTATATGAAAGGATCTTGGGAAGGTGAGAAGATTACTCTTCTCTTGGGGTTCCAGCAATCAGTCTACTTCAGTAAGTTTTAACTCATTCTCTCTATGTGGGGAGCATTCCAGATAAAAATAAAACCAACCAAGCAAAAAACCTTTGCAAGGGTCCCATTGTAGTAATACTTGTTTAATTTACATACCAACCTGCAAAGACCCCAGAGGAATTTTCTTCAGAAGAGCATCACATGATGCTAGGACCTGGCTTACATTTTAGTGGAAAAATGTTTGGAGTACAATAGAACTTCCTTTAACTTATGCACTGGTTGCTAATGATCACTGCTGTTAGTTAAATTTCAATTTGATTAATAGAAGATGAATGTCACTAATAAACTGGGGGCAGGGCAAAAAGTTAAAGAGTAATTGCTTTGTGGAAAGAGGAGGAGCTCGACCTCATGAGAACGTCCCCCTCTTGCTCTACTCCCTTCAATAGTGCAAACTGGAGAACGTACTGAGGTGGAAGGGCAAAATTCATGCTACCAATGTAGATTTTTTAACTTCATCTTATTTGTTTTTTTAACTGAAAAAGACATTAAATAACATACAAATACCAAGGCAAGTCAAGAGAGAGCATAGAAAAAAAGAAAAGCTTTAAATGACATATACTTTTTATGGGCACTTTTCGCTTTGAATAAGAGGTCTTGCATTCTCATTTTTCTCTGGGCCCCACAAATTATGTAGCTGACCCTGTCTCAGCATCTTCGTCCCCATCCCCACTGCTACCTCCTCTAGTCCAGGCCCAAAGCTGCCTCAGGGACAGGTCCCATAGCCTCCTCACCATCTCTCCGCCTCCCATCTTAGTGCCCTGCTGCCTCCTGTGTTCACCAGTTTGCAAAAGTAATCTTTCAACATGCGAAGTCTCCTGGGGTCTTCTCTGCCCTGTGGAAAGTGCATACTAAAGCTTCAGCAACCCGCCTTCCAGCCTAGCAAGTCCTTGTGAGATCCAGCCTGGCCTGGCTCCAGCTCCGTCACTCCCTGTGCTTTCTGTGCTCCAGTCCTGGAAGGTGTCGCTCACTGCCTGTACATTCCGGGTTCTCCCAAGCTGGGTCTCAACATCTGCTCCTTCCTCTACCTTGTAAGTGCTCAATCCATGCATTTCAGCTAGGGTGGCCCTACCTAGAATTACCTTCTTTGCTCCAGGCAAAGTTGGGCACTTGCCCCTTCTTTTCTTTGTACTGGCCTTTGAGTGTTTCTGTTGTAGCATATAGTATATAACATTGTAGTAGAGAGGGTTTTGTTGTTGTTTGTTTGTTTTTGTATTTGTTTCTCATTCTGAGTCTATGAGCAACTCAAAGGAAAATTTGTTTCTTTTTTCTTCATATGTACTGATAAGTTTTTTTGAATAATATTTGGTAGGTATCTCCTATGTCCTAGGCATTTTTAGGTTGAGAATACAATAGAGAACAATACAAAACACAAGTAGCCCCTAAATTTTTTTTTTTTGGTGTCATTGCACTTTATTTTTTTACCTTAATTTTTATTAAATCATAACTGTATACATTTATGGGATACAATATGATGATTTGAAATACAGTGTAGCATGCTCAAATCCAACTGATTCGTCCCTAAATTGACGGAGCTACAGTTGAGTTGTGGAGACAGAACCTTGAGAAGAGAATGGACGAGATGCATTTTAACCGAGGTGGCTGCAGAGAGCTTTGAAGGGAGCTTCTCAGAGGCTGCCTTCCTGAGGTGGCTGGGCAGACTCAGATATGCAGGGCCTGGGGAGGGATTCCAGGGGAAGGGAACAGCACTCTAAAGGTTACATGGTGGGAGGAGTTGAGACCTGAGCGCTGAGAGCCTGATGGGGATAGAATGTGAAATGAGGTTGGAGAGGTGGGTGGGTCCAGAATCTGTGCAACACAAACCCAAACAACCAGGCAGAATTTAAGCATACTTCCCAGTGGTAAAACTAACAAGCATCTGGATACTACCAGCCAGGATGAGAGGCGGGACATCAGGGCTCCTATACAAAGCTGGGGAACGTCTTCCTGGAGGCCCATTTGTCAATATGTATTACAAGCCTTCCAGTAATACTGTGGGACACAAGAGTTCCGCTTCTAGGAACTTACTCATACTAAGGAAATAATCAGAAGAGGGCACCAGGATAGTGTCCTGTAAGACTTTGCACGGAATAGAATTCCACAAATGGAAAGTTGTTACTTTTTTTTTTTTTAATTCTTAAAGGAATTTCTCTTAATATGCAAATTAATTTATCTGAATAGAGTTTTTCCTGCCCATATCTGTAACAAAGTGTTGTAATCTCACAACTTATTTTTGTGGGGTAGGGGCACATTCTCTTGTGCCTTAGTTCTTTGGTGCTGCTGTAACAAATGCCATAAACTGAGTGCTTGAAAACAACGGAAATTTATCTTTCACTGTTCTGAAGGCTGGGAAGTCCAGCATCAAGACATGGGTAGATATGGTGTCCAGTCCATAGAAATAGTGCCTTCTCATTGTGTCCTCACATGGTGGAAGGGGTGAACGGGTTTCCTAGAGTCTATGTTTTAAGGGCCCTAATTTTTTTTTTTATGACCTAATCACCTCCCCAAAGGCTCCACCTGCTAATATTATCACCTTGGAAATTAGAATTTCAACATATGAATTTTGGGGGGGGAGGGATGTCACAAATATTCAGATCCTAGCACCTCCATTTCATTAAAATAATCCCATAATTTAATGCCACTGGAAAGGCAATGTAAAGGCAATGTTAAATCACTTGGTTCCCTTGGGGAGCTGTGGCTTGATGGCCTTCCTCTTCACTACAAATATGTCACTGTTTGGTCAGTATCTGAGTTGATTCCTAATATGTTAAGGTCATTTATTAAGAATATACAATAACAAAAAATTAAATAAATCCAATCAAACCAGTTGTCACAGGAGATCTTGTTATTTAAAATTCTCTTTGACGATCACAAATCACTGTCTATCTGAGGCAACTGTTTAAAGTAATATGATTTTGCAACATGGCAGCTTGGCCACTGGGATGCCTATGGCATCTAAGATGTGGTGCTGGGACAGCTCCTGTGGCTCAAGGAGTAGGGTACTGGCCCTATATACCAGAGGTGGTGGGTTCAAACCCAGCCCAGGCCAAAAAAATAAATAAATAAATAAAATAAATAAGATGTGGTGCTACCTGCAGATGGATTAAAAACCGGCATGTCTACAAATCTGACTTTTAAAAGTGGTTTAAATGTATTTCCTTGCCTTTAATATTATCCACCACTAGTAGATACAACCATGTTAATTTTTATCATTGCAGAACTTAACAGGGCTCGTAAATGAGCTCCAAGTCAACCCTAAGATCCAAAAATATAAGTTCTGTTTGCGTCCAACTTTTATCTAACTAGGAAACTGGAGATAAATTAACTTCTCTGAACCTGTTTCCTAATTTGTGAATTGCATGTAATAATAGTATCATTGAATCAGGTTACTTATGGGGATGAAATGGGCTAACAGAGATAAGAAACTAAGAGCCATGCCTGGCTCACCACAAGCCTTGAATATCAACCCCTATTTATAATAGAAAGGTGCTACAGGAGATAAGTGTTTTCCAAATTAAAACAGCAGTCCCCAACCTTTTTCACACCAGGGACTGATTTTACAAAAGAAATTTTTTCCACAAATCAAAGTGGGGTGATTTGGGGATAATTCAAGTGCACCATATTTCTTGCATACTTTCTTTCTATTATTATTACATTGTAACACATAATGAAATAATTAGGCAAGTCACCATAATGTTGAATCAGTGAGCGATGGGGAATGACTGTAAATACGAATGAAGCTTTGGCTCACTTGCCCAATCCTCATCTCCTGCTGAGTAGGCCTATTCCTAACAGGTTACAGACCAGTACCAGTCTAGCCTGGGGGCTGGGAACTGCAGAATTAAAAGATGTTTTTAATCCACTGGGAGAAAAATGCTATTATTGAAAAAAAAGGGAGACAAGTCTAAGTCTGACCTTGAACTTCTAGCATCAATCAACCCAATCTGTTTATTGCTAACCAAAAGCTCAGAATCAGAATCAGAATCAGAACTGTTGGTTGTTTCACAGGCGTGAAAGGAAGGAGGCCACTATGGGGATGGGGATAGGGGTGGCAGGGTCTAACAACATTGTTCCCATGGGAAGGCATAGGGGAGAGTTAGTAGGAGCCACCTTGAAGGAAGCAAACTTTGACTCGACATAAAGGATAAATGGTCACCTTGGAAGAAGTCCTCTGTACATAGCCACGATTATATCCACTAACTTCACCGATCTGCTGTGAAAACTGAGATAATCTATGTAAACTACAGTGTTCCGACATTGACTAGCACTTACCAAAATGCTATTATTGTACTGTTATTTCTTCACTTATTCTCCAGTACCTCACCCTCCTATTTTTATCGCTACTGAGCACCCTCCTGGGTTCTTTTCTCCTTACCTAGCCTGGGGCCCAGTCTTTTGTTTCATAGTAACATCCTCGAACACTCTGGATCCTCTGCCACCATGACCCAAAGACTGGTGACTGAAATGGAGTGAGCAGGTGCCTAGAGAATTAAACTGCTTGTCTGTGCCTTCCAACAAGATGCCAACCTTTCTGCAATGATGTTGAAGCTAATATTATTTGAGAGCAACAGCTCTGGAGTCAGTTGGCCCTGGATTCAAATTCTGAACCTGGCACTCTTTAAATATTTCTTTCTTTCTTTCTTTCTTGTTTTTTTTTTAGAGACAGTATCTCCCTCTGTCACCTGGTCTTGAGTGCTGTGGCACAATCATAGCTCTCTGCAACCTCAAACTCCTAGGCTCAAGCAATCCTCCCACCTCAGGCTCCAGAGCAATGGTTCTCAACCTTCCTAACGCCTCCTAATCTCACGACCCTTTCATACAGTTCCTCATGTTGTGGTGAGCCCCAACCATAGAATTATTTTCGTTGCTACTTCATAACTGTAATTTTGCTACTGTTATGAATCATAATATAAATATCTGATATGCAGGATGTATTTTCATTGCTACAAAGGGGTCGTGACCCACAGATTGAGAACCGCTACTCTAGAGTGACCAGGACTACAGGTGTGCACCACTATATTTGGCTAATTTAAAAAAATTTTTTTTTTCTTTTTTTCGCAGTTTTTGATCAGGGCCAGGTTTGAACCCACCACCTTCGGTATATGGGGCCAGTGCCCTACTCCTTGAGCCACAGGTGCCGCCCTAAAAAATGCTTTTTAGAGATTAGGTCTATGTTGCCCAGGATGGTCTTGAACTCCAGGCTCAAGTCGTCCTCCCATCTTTGCCTCCCAAAGTGCTGGGATTATAGACAGGACCCTCTGTGCCCAGTACGGGTCTGGGATTTGACAGTTACACAGCCGTAGAACTCTTGGCTTCTCTATGTCTCAGTTTGCTCGTTTGACAAATACGCTGCACTCTGTGCTGGGCTGGACATCATCCATGTCCTCTGCCGGACGTCACTTTCCACCTTTCCACCCTGTCCTGTGACTCAGGAGGCATCAATAGGCTCCCTGGCCCTCTGGCTTCCGTATGGGGAGTACCTGGAGGCCAGCTCACACACTGGTGCAGACTTTGAAACATTTTTCTTTTCTTGCTGTGCTGCCCAGGCCAGCCTCAAACTCCCAGACTCAGGCGATTCTCCCTCCTCAGCCTCCTGGGTAGCTGGGACTACGGGCGCCTGCCACTGTGCCCAGCCTGGTTCAGACGTTTTCAAACACGGCTCTAACATCATTACTGTGCAGGACACCTTCCAGTGGAACAAAATCTCAATCTATAGCCCGTACGTAAGCAGGGACTTACTCCTGATCTGATGGGAGTCTAACTTTTATCTCCTCTTGTTCATCCTGACGTGTCCCAGGTTTCTGGCTCGCTGTGCCCCGACCATGTCGGTGCTTCTGTTTCTGCAGCTCCCTGCCAGGTCCTGACTGTATGTAATGCAACCCTCCCCGTCACTGAAAGCTGCTCGGCCGCCTCCAAGGCATCCCCCTCCTACAGACACAGGCATCGGTCTCTTGCCAAAGTGCCCACCTCACTCTGTACGGTACCTTCGGCCTTTATCACTCCCTGCTTGTTTTGTGGTTACACGTTTCTATCTTCCATGCTGTTCTGTGAGTTCGGTGGGGGGAGTGTCTGTGTTTTACTCATCCTGTGTCCCGTTCCTTGTCCCCGAAGGCTGCTCAGTAAACACCCCCTGACTGACATGTGTGGGTTTTGTTGGTGGGTAAAGATTGCAAGATGTTTCTAAGGGTGATGTGAGCTGGCAAGGTGGAGTTCCCAGGCAGGGCTTTTTCATAAGCTCTTCTTTGGAGGTTCTCCAGCTTTATGACTAAATGTTACACTTCTGTACAGTACTGCTTAGGTGGGGGGAAGGATCAGTAAATTCATGTTTAATCTCTCTTCTGGATCATTACTACTCACAGCTCATGACAAAACATTGTCTAAAATGGCTCACTAGGGGTAACCCTGCATGAATGAAGATCTTCCAGAACAGATGGCAGGCCCGGAGGAAGGGAACGTGTGAAGGGAAAGTGTAAAGAGAAATGTTCGCTCTCTGCCTGCCAGCCAGGATCAATAGAACACATTCTCTACCCTGATGTCTGTGATTCACTTTTAACATCAGAATGCACCACAATGAATTAACGATAAGGATTTGGTGATAAACTCAACTCTGTTGAACTTGAACTGTGTTCCGGCACTGCCATGTGCTATGGAGAATACCAAGAACTTAAGGCAGGGTCTCTAACCCTAATTTACTGCTCAAGTTTGTGTGGGACACAGGATCTAAACCAGGGGTAGGAAACCTGAGGCCTTAAGGCCATCTGTGGCCTTCTAGGTCCTTAAGTGTGGCCTTTTGACTGAATCCAAATTTTATGGAACAAATGTTTATTAATGCATTTTTCTTCATCTTTAATACTTTTATTTTTAGAATGAATGCATTTTAAATATCAAAGAATAAAATACATTTTAACAAAATTATCCTCCCAGATTGACTGGCACAACCTTAAGGTTTACTAAATTGACGGCTGCTATGCTCATGATCTAGTTCTAACTTCCCCACTTGACGGGCGCCACTACCCTATGAGGCTGGTTGGGAGAGTTTACAGGCATCACGCACTCCAGTCTGTTACCAGTTTTTGGTGGTGACACTGGGTGTCTGTCTGAAGTGGAATTTGTGAATAGTTGCACAGCTAGACAGTACTTTTTAATTTCGTCTGCTCAACAGCCTATCATGTCAAAGAAGATCAAGAGAATGCTGAAGGAAGAAAACGAAATTTTTGATGAGGATTGGGAAATTGCAATATTATCTCTTTTTTTGCTAAATGTTATGAAAAGATTCCCCACCCCTGATCATCCCCAGTGAGGAGTCATAGGGACAGCTTCATCACCTGCCAACTTTCTTCCCTAAAGCCATTCATGAGTCTAAAGCATTTTAATATAAAGTGAGGTCGCATTACATGAGACAGATTCTCCATGCTAGAGTTAATTCCCTGGGAAGAAATGTGGTTCTTTTAATGTAGGCTGGGATAAAAGATAGCTCACCCTGGACTTTGAAATGGGCCCAGACGTTTCATCTCTTATGAAGAGACTCCCTGCCTTTCTACCTCCAGACTGGCTCTTCACTTCTCCCTCTCATCTTAGAAACTCCCACGGACATTGTTGGTGGTGGCCATTTGAGGGAAGAGCCCGGAATGGTTATGGATCTTTCAGATGGACGGACTACAGAGGCCCAAGCGCCTGCTGTGGTTGCTGCTGGCAGGAGGATGGAGCAGGTTGGATTATTAAACACCCAGCAAGTGTGTCCTCCTTTCCCCTGAGCGTCCATTTAACTGGTGTTTAAAATTAGATCACATAGCCTCTGACCAGGGGATGAGGAAATGAAATTTGACAGTGTTTAAATGTCAGTTACTTTACTGGTAACTGTTTGATTCTCCCTGTTGCCTGTTTTCCCAGCAACCTACTTCTCTGGGTGGCTGGGAGGATGCTATGAAACAGGTTAAAGTGCTTAGTAAAGACAGAACACACAGTCGACGTGCACAGATATTAAGCACCACGTGCAAGGTTTCTCACTTGTTACTCCGTGTCTCAACCTGTCAACTCCTTGAGAGTGGAATCATATTTGAATCTTTTTTATTAAAACCTAGTTCCAAACATAAATAAATTCTTCACTTCTATTATGGCTTTGATATTATCTGATAACATATCATAAAAAAGTAATTTTTAATATTGACTGCTATAAATTAGTCCTCTTCCTTTCTTACACCCACAAATTTACTGTGACTACCCCTAAGTGGCACTAGTTGGTTGAGAAGGGGAACCCCCTCCATCTGTGTACCAGCAGAGCTCACCTGTTCAGGGCTGCATTCGAGCAGCTTGGGGGAACTTTGGTGCCCCACATGTATGAAGATTTTTTTTTTTTTTTTAACACAGATGAACAGACACCAACTCTTGCAGCTGCTCTAATGGCCTTGTCTGAAGGGAAGCCATTCTAAAATTAGAATCGAAGGGAACAGATGGTTTGCCTGACAGCCTCTTCTGAGGTGCGGGAGACTAGAGGACTCAGAAATGAAAGTGTACTCTCCAGAGAGATGAGGAGCAGCATATAAAGTTTGGGGAAGTTTTGGGGTATGATTTTTACAAAAAGGCTCAGTCGCTCAAGTTCACAGTTCTGTGTCGCCTGTAGAGATTAAGTTAAATGTGTAAAATTACCAAGATTAGACACAACCTAATGTTTTAAAATTTGCATGATGCTTCCTGTTTATAGCAAAGTCCTCAGTACCTTAGGGACACAATTTTAAAAGTTTTCAGAGTAAACCACAGGCTTCTAAAATGGGGTCAGCAGCCTTCAAGTTCGCCAGCTCTTCCACCTGTTCTAGGGACATTCAGCTTTCGAGGTGTTACTTGGTACAAACTGAGCATTAGCCCAGTGCATCATGCCAGCAGGGCCTGCGAAATCACAGCCTCAGGCCTTACCTAGGAGTTCTTGGGTTTTCTGTGAGCTTCCAGTTTTCCCTTCTCTCTTGGTAAACTGGAGATGATCAACACCAGGAGTAACCGATCAAACAGCAGAATCAAAAATACTCCATTTGAGTAGTCTTGAGATTACATACGGAAGCTCCTAGCACTGTGCCTAGAACCACTGTTAATTATTTTTAATGTCTGTTCTTATATAGGATTTTCAATAGTTATAGATGTAATTACAACTGTATGTATAGTTGTACCTTCTGCTTTTTCACTTCTTTTGTAAGTTCATCCACATTATATTCATTATATCTATTAAAATACTTTGTCACAAAATATGCTCATATTTTAAAATGTGAATATCATAGAAATGTGTAAAGTAAAAACAAAAGTCCCCCCTTTCCTCCTACATTCAACACCCAAGAGGTACCAGTTCTGCACCTTTTCTAGAAGTCTGTATCTTTGAGAGGGAATCCGGATGCGCATGTCTGCACGTGTATAAGCGCACAAGCGCGCTTATGGATAGAATCCTTATTTTCTTCCCTCCCTCCCTTCTTTCCTGACAGATCTCACTGTGTTGCCCAGGCTAATTCCAAACTCTCGGCCTCAAGTACTTGATTGTCCCAATGCTTCCAATAAAATGGAAGAGAACAGCTTATCCCAATTTGAAACCGAAATGAGAAAAACAGCATGTCTTATTTTAATGAATTCACTCCATTTCCCAGGGATTTCAGCCATGACCAGGAACATCCCTCAAACAGCCTGAAATACCTGATAAAGCACAAAGCTGCCACCATCTGGTGGAAGATCCTTGTTCCCGCTCCACTCTCCAGTAAGTGTACTTTTTGTATTTTCAGTGCTTGAGACCTTTGAAAATTTCCTCTTTTTTGAAACGAAAGCGCAAATCCAAAATTGTATTTAAAGCATCTCAAACCTGCCTTGCCTGTTGCCGTTTTTCACCAGATGAAGAGATGTTGGAGCAGCTCGCTTGTGACCCTGTTGTTGGTTTCTTGAAAGAAGGGTCCAGCAACTATCCACCATCTGGCTAACCATTGGATTACTTATTTGAGAGGCTTCCAGTTAAAAGGTAAGACATTCAACTGGCTTACATCCACACTTTGGATTTATTTGCTCCTGTAACTGGAAGTGAGGCTTCAGAGCTGCCCTGGGAGCCTCCAAGCACTCCTTACAACTGCACGTGAGGCTACAATTACATCAACATTAGAAGTTGATTAAGAATTAAGGAGAATCGGGAAAGTATGCATCTGGGAATAGGAGGAATAGGATTACAGAAAGGAAGAATATGTAAATTAGAAAGCAAACAGAATTTGTAGACACGAAATGAAAACTAGAAATAAAATCTCATAGGCTGAAGAATTAGTGAACCAAAGGCAGCTGAGAGAGAAGAAGAGACGGAAAACTCAGTGGGGAAGTTAAGAGCCAAGCGAGACAGGCCAGGTGGGTCTGCGCCCATCCAAGTGGAGGGCTTGATGGAGTGGAGACCCACCAGGATGGGGAAGAGAAGAGAGCTGAAGAGACGGGAGCTGAGAGTTCCCCTCAGCTGGTGAGGAACGCTAATCCACACCACACACAACAGAGGGCCGAGCAACAGTGACAAAGGAGCCAGGGTGACGGAGGACTCCCTTCAAAGAAACAAAATTAGGTGCTGGCTTTTTGACAGCACCTTTGAAAGCTTCCCGCATAGAGTGAAGACCTTTCCATGGTTTCCCATCAGCTCTGGCCAGAGGCCTGAATAGTTGACAAGACCTACATGTCATGGACTAACTTTCTCCAGGAGCCACTGTCCCTGCAGCAGGCTGAGTCTGCAACTTTCTTTCAGTGTCTCCTACACTGCTATCTTCCTTCCTGTCTGGGGACTTCAGACACGACATTCTCTCTGTCTGAAATATCGCCCACTTCTCTCTTCCTTTAACCCAGTCGACTACTACTTACCCTTCAGGACTCAGATAAAATGTCCCTTAGGAAACGGAGTAGACATTTATTAGCTTTTGTGTCTGTTTGCTTCGCTGCCCACCATCTGACCTCCACCTTCCACCGAAGGGGATTCTTAGAATTTATAGCCTTTCACTGATAAGGCTTGAAACTTAAATATTCAGAATAGCTATTAGAAAGTATTCAGCACATGTGATAAGACCGCATACCAGTGAAATGTTTTCTTATGTGGTTCAGTGAAATGTCACATTACTTAATAGTGGGGGTTTTGTATTTTTTTCTTAACATCAAGAAAAAATATTATTTTCCTAATCTGAATTATTCTCTCTTCAAATCTCTAAATTTCAATGTAAACTCAGTTGAAGTACTCAAGAAAAACACTGTTCTGAAGCTGCAAGGCCACTTTATTTTAAGAAAATAAGATCAAAAAGGCTCACTTTGGCAGGGCATGTTGGCTTGCACCTGTAATCCTGGCATTCTGGGAGGGTAAGGTGGGAGGATCTCTTGAGCTTAGGAGTTCAAGATCAATAATGAAACCTTGCCTCTACTAAAAATAGCGAAATTAGCTGGCCTTGTGGCGTGCACCTGTAGTTCCAGCTACTTGGTTGGCTGAGGCAAGAGGATTATTTGAACCTAGGAGTTTGAGGTTGCTGTGAGCTAGGCTGATGCCATGACAGTCTAGTCTTAGGCAGAGTGAGACTCTGTCTAAAAAAAAACAAAAAAGTCTCTCTTTCTTTGACATGTGCAAAGTTTAGAAAGGTACCAGGGTCTTACCATTTTTCAGTGATGAAGTATTACAATCATTCCTCTGAAATTTTCAAAGCAAGATGACTGGTTTCCAAATATATATGGGCTTGGCTCAAGGACAAAGAAGATCTTTGTTTGGCGTACTCTGGGAGCAGTCCGTCATTTTTCAGGTGCAGAGTGATGGCAGAAATATTTAATGGCACCCTTTATCAGGACCCAGAAGGAAAGCTTCCTCCTGAAATCTTTTCCACCCTCTTTACCTTTTCTGAGATGTTTATTGGAAAGGCTATTTACAGAAAACAACTGCAAGAATGAGTTCTAGAAGATAGTTTTTTAAATAATGAATATTAATTTGATCTTTTAATCCAAAGAATTATGAAAACAAACCAAAACATGGATCACGATCTCCCCCTCCACTTAACCTCCTTGTACATTTGATCTGTACAGAAACAGATAAAATGAAAAGCAAAAGGATTCCCCCAACCTCACCCCCTTGTTATCCCCATTTTCCATTATGAAAAAAGTATATATCTTAAAATTTATATTTATTTATAGACAAACAAAAAATTTTGCACAAAAGTGATCAAATAAGTGAAGTGATCTTCACCTTGTTATTTTTGTTATTTTAACAGTATACAAAAAAGGTTTTAGCGCTGGGGCGTTCATGGATTATGAATCATGGATTTATAATAGGACAAAACCTTTAGGACTCTTTCAAAGATGGACACTGTGGCCTTGTATGAAAAACTCAGAGGGTTGTAGCATTTTCAGGTAACTTCTCAGACTTTTGTAGCCTGTCAAGGTTCAGAGTATGGATGTGGAAGTAGACTTTTCCTCAATTCGAATTCAAGCTATAGAATTTACCAGTCATGTGTCCTTGGGCAAAGAATCTTTCTAAGTCAAAATGTTTCTACACTTGATCTTAGCCAAAAGGCCGAGAAGCAATCCAAAATGTTTCTTATCTTAGAAATGGAGCAAACAACATTGAGAATGTCAGATTGTGATAAACATTGATAAAATAATGTATATGAAGTATGTGGCACTGTCATCACATAATAAGCTTTCAGAAATTGTAATTTTTAATAAAAAGCAGGTACATGGAAAGCCTCCAGTTTCAACACTAGCCGTAATGCCATCTTATAGGAAAGGAATGTTAGTTTTCTGTGAAAGTGAAAGTAAGTCCTTTCAGACCCTGCTTCATGGTTTTAGCGTTCATGATGATATTTTGGTCCCCAATATAGCAGTGTCCTAACCTGTGCACTTCAATCATGACTAAATCTTCATTTGCATTTAAATCTTGTATTACACTTTCTATAAGAAGCAATTCCTCTTGTTTGTCAGAAAATTAATTGTACCTATCAGGATGGCTTCACTGAAGGGCAAACCATTGAGAACTCTGAGTCTAGCAGGGTGTCTGCCTGGGCATGGCTGTAGTTCACAGTGATCAGGTACACCACCGACGTGAGCAAGAGCAGATGTGGAACAGAAATTTGGAAGCAAAGTGAGGAGGTGGTGAGTTTTGTGTTAGTGTGTTGAGTTCAATGGCTCTGTGGGGAAATGTTTAAAAAGTGGATGGACTAGGCCAGGCATGGTGGCTCATGTCTGTCATCCTAGCACTCTGGGTGGCCAAGGTGGGAGGATCCCTTGAGCTCAGGAGTTCAAGACCAGCCTGAACAAGAGTGAGACCCCATCTCTACTAAAAATACAAAAAATTAGCCAGGTGTTTTGGCAGGTGCTTGCAGTCCCAGGTACCGAGGAGTCCTAGGCAGGAGGATCACTTGAGTCCAGGAATCTGAGGTTGCTGTGAGCTAGGCTGAGGCCACAGCATTCTAGCCTGGGTACCAGAGTGAGACTCTGTCATACACACCCATACACACACACACACATATACACATGCAAAATGTGGGTGGAATTTTGATTGTTAGCCTGGGAGGAAGACCTGGGTTGGGGTATAAATTTAGCAGTTGTCAATGCACTGGGGAATAGACCCAGGAAAAGATACCTAGATAACTATCTGGACGACAATATTGCATACAAAAAGATAGGGAAGAGGCTGGGAAGAGATGTAGGAGGAAGACCAGAAATTTAGTTTTTAGAAATGAAGAGGGGTGGACAGGGTCAAACAGAGAGGTCAGGTAAGGGAAGAACAAACGATCTGCTGGGCTGTGAGAATGGTGTGTGTGCTCTGAAACCAAGTCTCTCGACTGGAAGCACAATAACTCAATTCAATTCTCATACTGAATACTTGGAGTGGGCCCATCCCTGACATGCTAAGGACTCAGTCTCACAGGATTGTCCCCCCTTTTGACATCAGCCACAAGTCTCAGGTATCCCCAAACTATCTGCACTTTTGCTCAGCTGACTACAAATTTGGGAGTTCCCATGACCTCTCTCAGGTTCAATAATTTGCCAGAATGATCCACAGAATTCACTTAAATTGTAATAGATAGTTACAATTATCTAACTATTAACTTACAATTACGTTTTGTTACAAAGGATACAATTTAGGAACAGCCAAGTGGAAGAGATGGGTAGGGCGAGGTATGGGGAGAGGGGATGTCTAGTTTCTGTCCCCTTCCTGGCTGTGCCACCCACCCAGCACGCTGATGTGTGCACCTATTGGAAAGCTCTCCGAGTCTCAAGGCCCAGGGTTTTTCCATGGGTTCCATTACAGAGATCTGACTGATTAAATCATAGGCCATGTAATTGAACTCAATGTCTAGGATTTTTTCCCCTCCGTAGAGACAGGGCCAGGGGCTGAAAGTTCCCACCCTCTAATCACATGGTTGGCTTTTCTGGTGATCAGCTCCCATCCTGAAGCAAAAAAGGGGGCCTGTCCTGTGTGGCCTCTTTAGCATAAACTCAGGCACAGTGGAAAGGAGCTTGTTATAAATAACAAAAGACATTCCCATCACCTAGGAAATTTCCAAATCTCCAAGCTTTGTGCCTGGAACATGATGTCAATATCTTTTTTATGATAACTGCAGAATAGTAACTATATTAAACTGCATTTAAATGAAGCTTATGCTTGCAAATTATACCTCCATGAAGCTATTTTTTTTTAAGTGTAGGTGTAAAAGAAATAAAATTTTCAGTACCTTCTAAATTTATTATGCTGAGAAGGAAATGTCCTGGAGACTGAATCACACAGCATGTTTGCAAATTCTGTGTCTTAGATTACAGATTAACTTTCTTCCTCATTGTTCTTGTCCTGTAAATGACTTAAAGAGACCAGAGACCAGACCTCCCCTTCTTCCAATCACTGATCTTTGTTATAGATTACCTGCCTCCTTTATTGTCCTGTACCTAACCCAGACCAGATAGCGCAAAAGACCCTATGACTATTACATATTCAGAGTGGAAAGGTAAGTATACCTTTCCTGGAAGAAAAGAGCCCCATGACTAATCAGATCATTGTAACTATGCATTAAGCCTTACATAAAAAAACGTTGAAACTCTGTTAAGCTGCTTCTGTAAACTTCATCTATATAAAGAATCCCAAACTTCCACCCTTCAGAACTCTGACTTCTAGTCTTTGGACACTGTATTTCTGACTAGCTGTCTTCAAACTTTTCACTTGAATAAACTCTCTTTAAATTAGATTTTGATTCTTGCCGATTATTTTAGATTGACATAGGAAGTTCCTATTCAGGGCAATTTAGCCATATCTGTCAAAATTACAAAATTCTTTTTGACCCACCAATTCTACTTTGGAATGTTTTTTTTTCCTTTAAATATACCAGCACACACATGGGAAATCATGTCTGTGCAATGTCAGTCACTGGGGCTTTATTCAATAGCAAAAAATTGGGAAAAATATCTCTCAACAGGGGACTGGTAAGAAATTATGGTGTGTCCATAAAAGAGACTGACAATGAGCTTTAAAAAATAGAATTAAGATGCTTTCTAGGTACTGATATAAAAAGATCTAAAAGATATATTACAGCAAAGTATTAAAAACTTTGTCTACAACAATATACTTTGTACGTTCCCTTTAGTATACAAATATGGAAGATGGCAATCTGTGCTTGTATCTGCAGAAAGAAACCCTAGCAAGACAGGGCAGCGCTCAAGACCAATGGCCGCTTACAGCATCTGTCCGTGAAGGCTAAGTAGATCCAGAGAATTTTAGGAAAGTGTTCCACTGTATATATGAATATTTGTGGTTTTTACTTTCTGGTTTTATAATCACATAAATACATTACCTGCCCCAAAACAAATTTTACAAATGAAAATAAAAAATACTTTTATCCTGAAGAAAAATAGTGCAGGCAGGAGATACAGGGAGAATTAGACTCATATATGGAGCTTCTAAAAATAATTCCCCGAACCTGCCAGGAGATTGTGATTCAGCGGGCGTGGGGCAAACACAGCACCTGTTTTTTTTCTGCAAGCATCCCAGTAATTAAGATAGTGGCTGAGGCTGTGCATTGCTGAGTTAGGTGCTGGCACAGTCCTTGGAGTAAAGGGAAATGAGAGGCACGTGCTGGGGGGACAGCCAGCAGGATTTGAGGGTTTTCACTAATAAAGTTTCCTGGTGGATATGAAGAACGAGATAGGAGAGGAAGGATGGAGAAGAAGGGTGACTTCTGCCTCAGTTATGATTCTTGGAAGAATGCCAACGACTGCAGTTGGGAAGAAAAAGAGCTTTTGTCATTCAGGGAAAGACCTCCGTGTTGAGCATTAAGCTTGCTGGCTCTGCAGTGTCCACCAGAGGTCACTGTGCTCATGTTTTTGAAAAGACAAAACATTGGACTGGGCCCTGCTGTTACTCAGCCCTTCATCTCGCCAATGGACTTGGTTTTAAAATGAGCCTTCCTTCTGGAAAAATAAATCCCAAACAGTACACTCAGACACTTCTCTTTGTCCATAAATGTCAGCGAGATGATAATAAATTAGAAGTGTCTACTAACTTAGAAAAGATTTTTTTTTTAGGCCCTAACAAGTTAAGGAGACACCTAAGAACTATTTTCCGTCTACAATGTTTTTCTTACCTTTTGAACGTGACAGGATCAATTCTTACTGACTGACCAGATGCAGGTCTGTGAGGTGTATATATTTTGGGATACACATAGTGGTTAAGATGGTTTCACCCAGGCAAGTAGGAAATTTGACTCAAACATTTAAGGTAATAATATTTATCATTTGGGACTTGTTCCTGTGAAGACCAAATTACTAAAGGCACTAAAAGTCAACAACGCTAGGCCATACGGAGTCAGACTATGAATGTTGAGAAAATCTGCCTATATGATTTTACTTTGAGGCAACTTCTTTATAGATCTAATCCGATGGAATTATAACTCATTTCAGAGTTATCAGAATGGGAGCACCTTGAGTCTACAGATGACGGTATTAAAAAGCCTTCTCATGTGTATCGCCTGGGGTTTTTTAGACAACAGCAGGGCTCTCTTACAGCTAAGGATAATTGGCCAATTGATAAACACCAGGCCTAGATTCAAAAGCTGTATTAAATCGATGTCATAATTATTTTGCTTATAATACAATAAAATCAATGCATTCATCAATTTTTTTAATTTGAAAGGGTGTACTAAGTTTTAAACAGATATTTATATTTTAGCCCAGGTATTTAAAAGACCACCTATTCTGGACACCCCAGAGCTGTGAGCTAGATTGTCTGCAGGCAAGTTGGCATTGCCTCTCCTAAGGTTAGGGGTTGTGTCCCAGGCTCCTCTTTGGTCTGTGGTGCTGGATCAGAGTGACCAGGTGAATGTGAGGAGGAGGCCACTACTCTTGGAAGGCTGTGGCCTAAGATGTAAGGACAGGCTCAGCTCCTGTGGCTCAAAGGGCTAAGGCACCAGCCACATACACCTGAGCTGGTGGGTTCGAATCCAGCCTGGGCCAATGAAACAACAATGACGGCTGCAACCAAAAAGTAGCCGGGCATTGTGGCGGGTGCCTGTAGTCCCAGCTACTTGGGAGGCGAAGGCAGGAGAATCATTTGAGCCCAGGAGTTGGAGGTTGCTGTGAGCTGTGATGCGATAGCACTCTACCCAGGGTGACACTTGAGGCTCTGTCTCAAAAAAAAAAAAAAAAAAAAGATGTAAGGACCTACAGATCCAGGGGAGCCAGTGGCCCCCCTTGCCCTGGATGTTCTCTGCTACTTTTCTGCAAGTTGTCTTCTCAACTTGCAGTCTGACAGGCGAACAGCAGCCCCAAGTCCACCAACCAGCACTCAGCTGAGGCCCGCAGCAGTGGGAGTTTCCATGGTGGTGGGTGGAAGTTTCCACAGACTGCTGCATGAGCTCTGCCTTGGTGGTCCCAACTCAGTGGCTCACACACACAGCTGCTCACATCTTTCCACAAGCTTTAACCCATCTAGCCAGATGGGGCTGCAGCCTACGGTGGTTAGAAACTTTCCCTCACCCTCCAACTCTCTGTCTAGACTCCACCCTGCACCTCCCCAGCTCCTCTCACGTTCTGTGAGCTCCGATTTTAGTATGGAACCCCACATCCCTATAAGACTCGGAAGAGCTCTGTTTCCTGACTGAACTCTGACTGATACAGGCTGTTTTAAGTTTAACTTTGATCAAGAAAAAAAAAACAAACCTTGGTTGAGTGCATAGGAAAGAAGAGATGTGTTAATATTTACTACATAGTCTCTAAACCTTTAAGACAGCGTCCTAATAACTGCATTTATTATGAATCAAAGAACAGACTTGGCCATCACACAAACTGGCTTCATCAATTAGTAACTGTGTTATCCTGGGCAGCTTAAGACATTGACTGCCACACTAGAAATTTTTTTTTTTTTTTTACCTCAGAGCCATGGTGTTTTATTAGGTCAAAACAGGTCCAGAGACGTGTGAGTTACATATGCTTCATGAGGCCCCAGGCTCAATACTAAGGTAAATACAACTCATGTGGCAGTTAACATGTTAATCTCTCAGAGCAATAGTTCTCAACCTTCCTAATGCCGCAACCCTTTAATACAGTTCCTCATGTGGTGACCCCCAACTGTAAAATTATTTTTGTTATGTTTGGGGGTCACCACAACATGACTAACTGTATTAAAGGGTCACAGCATTAGGAAGATTGGAAACCACTGTTTAGAGCCTTATTTTCCTCCTCCACAAAGTATGGAATTGATGGTCTCTTTCTCGTAGGATCGTTTTGAGGATTAAATGAGATAAGATGTTTTGTATTTAGCCAGTATCTGGCACAAAGTAATTAAGAAATAAATAACATAGACCTCTAATTTCAGATCTGAGAGTTTCCAGGAATATCCTAGAAAAAAAAAATCCTGAAAATATCTCTGCTAGCCTAACTGCAATGCTAGATAAAAAAAAATGGATAAAGGTGACAAAAGAGTAGAGCACATCCTCATAGGTGATGGCCACCCGCCCGCCCGCACACACGCACACATGTACGCCCACACGTCTACACACCCAGCACAAAGGCAGCGGAGAGGAAACAGCAGTGAGGACAGGATGCTGGCAGCTCAAAGGACATCTCTCCATCCGCTGGGACCTAGAACTTGACGTTAATAACAGCGTTGGGATGCAAAGCCCCATGCAGGGCAGTGACCCGGCAAGGGGAATTTTCAGCTTCGAGAGCCCCATGTAGGCCAAGATTCCAAAGGTGCTTCCCTTACAAAGATCCAAAGTATAGAACTTTGCTGGTTATGACCTTTCATTCCCCTCAGTGAGATGGAAAATAAAGCAAAACAAAAATAAGACAGATCAAAACTCTTAAGAATGTGTAATGGGAGCCAGCTCCTGAGCAGGATTGGGGCTCCAGCTCCCTGCATGGTCCCCCACAGTCTCAAGCCAGAATGTCACGTAATACCTGGTGATAGCACTGCTGCCCAACATGTGCCTGGCTGGAGCAGGTGTAAATCCTCCTGGAGAAAACACCGCAGACTTAGGTATCAAAGCATTCCTGCAGACAGTGCTCCAAGAACTATGAATTCACACATCCACATAATTCTTTCTTTAAAAAAAAAGAAACAAGGCCCCGTAAGTGAAAGTTAGCTGAGATAGCCTGCCGGAGAATCAGGTATACAAAGATTTCAGATTAAAATTCATGTTACAGAATATAAATGATTTAGATATTTGAAGAAAGAAATTAGGAAATCAGAATTAAGAGTAAGGAAGAGGGGTCGGGTACAGTGCCTCAAGCCTGTTATCCTAGCACTCCGGGAGGCCGAGTTGGGTGGATTGCCTGAGCTCAGGAGTTTGAGACCAGCCTGAGCAAGAACAAGACCCTGTCTCTAAAAAATAGCCAGGTGTTATGGCAAGCAACTGTAGTTCCATCTACCTGGGAGGCTGATGCACGAGAATCAGTTGAGCTCAAGAGTTTGTGGTTGCTGTGAGCTATGATGCCACGCCACCCTTCGCCAAGGGTGACGAAGTGAGACTCTGTCTCAAAAACAAACAAACAAACAAAAAAAAAGAGTAAGGAAGAGACTATCGACTGACTAGGTAAATTTCAAAGGAAGCATATTGTACATCTCCCCAAATAATTAAGAATAATATTCAGATGAATGGATTGAACAACAGATGGGGTGCAGACAGTTATCAGTGTGGTGGAAGTTATCTGAAGAAAGTACAGAGAGACAAAATGGAAAATACCACAGATAGAGTAAAAAGCAAAATGAGGAGATCTCACAAACACTGAAGTTCCATAGGAGGGAAAGGAAATGGGGCAGAAGGGAGAAATATTACTAAGAATTTTCCAAAAATGATATGGTAATTGATATGATGCAATGTTCCATAGATTCAGCAAGCTCCAAGGGCCCACAAGCAAAGTAAACAAAAAGAAATCCTTACCAAAGCACATCATAATCACATTTCATATTTATCAAACATAAAGAGAAGCCCTGAAAAGCAGCCAGAGGAACGACAGACATTGACAAAGAACTACAGTTAGTCGGACAGCAACGTTATTTTAGTACCACTGGTTCCTCTGAGGAAACAATTCCAACATGCCGGCTTGTTCTGTGGGGACAGCCCGGCCCGTCCTGCAGTGCTCCTAGCTGGGCCTCTGCATGGAAGACAGGAATGACATTCAACACAGCTGAGTTCAGGGGAGCATGACTCTGTCCAGCGTGGTGTCTCCCCTGGAAGTCCAACCTCAAAGGACTGTACCAAGTGACCCCGAGCCCTCCAGATTCCCACTGGACTCAGCTGATGGAGTCCCCGGGAGGACCGTAAGGGAGGGAAGAGTCGGTCAGCATTCTGCCCCCCTGCCCTCTCCCTGCAGTGGTCACGGGGGGTGGAGGCAGCCTAAGGCCCTGCTCCTCACAAGTCGGCCTTCTCTCCATGACTCTGTCCTTCAGCATTCCCATCAGACTCCCTTCCCTGGCCCTACGTCTCCCTGGCTCTATGTTACTTTCTGCACTGTCTCTTGAGTGTCCCCTACACTTTGGCCACACATTGGTAGCTAAACCGGCCTGGAATGATCTTAACTGGGGTGTGTGAGGTGTTTTCCCTTAAGACCCTGACTGAAAACACTTTCCAGCTTCTCCAGGACTCCGTGGAAACCCTTTGAAAGTTAAAACAGACTTTTCTTCTGGCTTGGGGTTCTCTTTACAGTGCTCTGTGTTCGGGGGGGAAATGTTCAACAAAGGCCGATGGACATACCAGCATTATGAACCGTGAATATTGAGTATGTGCTTGCTGAACGCCTTGCCTGAACTATCTCCATGGATACGAGAGCGTGGGGGTTGAATACTCATTCCCGCATGCTGCTGAGATGCTGTGGGGTCCTGCTGGGTTGGTTTCTTAGGCTAGTTCTCATGGGAACCCCACCCCTGGCTCTAAGCCTCCCGGAGAGTTTGCAGCATGGCATCAGGGGAAGCCTGAGGAGGTTCTGGAAGTCTTTCAGGAGACCTAGGAAGGCCGGTGTGGCCCCTCATCAGCCAGCTTTCTATCCCTGGAGTGGACATGGGCCATAATTTCCCTGTCACTGTTTCAAATAACCTCAAATCTCTTCTCCCCTCCTCTCTAAAGAAGCCTACTGCCATGTTCACTGCAGGAAAGTCTCATGATTCAAAGTTGATAAAAGGGAATGTTGCCTTTTACCTTTAGTATCTAATCTTTTCTTGGCAAAACTCCAAAGCAACCTTCCTTGCTGGGTCCTTCATTCTGCAACCTCCAGTGCTGCTGAAATCCCGCGCGCCCCAGGTGGTGCGTTGGGCTGCTCTGCCCTGCCCCCTAGCGGTTGAAGGGTGCGAGAGCAGCGGCTGCTCTGCCTCCAGCCCCGCAAGTGGCCGGCGAGGATCCTTCCGCCCTCGCGGTTTCTCAACTCCTTCCCGTGCGTAGAAATCTCGCTAGAATTCTTGCTTGTTGTAGCTTTCTGGCCAGAAGAGGATCACCTTTAATGGACAGCAGGTGTCCTAGACATTCCATTTGATCCGCAATCCCATTACTAGGAATCTACCCAGAAGAAAATAAATCATTTTATCACAAGGACATTTGCATTAGAATGCTTCCTGTAGCTCAATTCAAATTGCCAAGACATGGAAGCAACCCAAGTGTCCCTCAACACATGAATGGATTAATACACTGGGGTACATGTATACCAGAGAATGTTATTCAGCTTAAAAAAAAAAAAAGAGAGAGAGAGAGATGGTGATTTTACCTCTTTTGTATTCACCTGGATGGAGTTGAAACACATTCTTCTTAGTAAAGTATCACAAGAATGTAAATGCAAGTATTTGGTGTACTCAATACTAATCATGAATCTAGTAGAAAAACAATGACATGCCCATATGAGAGAATAACACAAGTATATTCAAGTGGGGGGAATGGGGAGGAGAGAGGAGGGAAAAGAGTAAGGAGACGGGGGAGGGAAGTTGATAAACTCTCACCTGATGAACACATCTGAGGGTGTTCAGTACACCCCCAGGAGGAAGGGCTCAACTGCCTCAACTACACCTTGAACTTTACCTTAGAAACACAAACAGTGTGACTTAATCATCTGTACCCTCACATTAATGTGAATAAAAAAAAAAAAAAAAAAGGGCAACGGGGCACCGTGACTCACGCCTGTAATCCCAACACTTGGGAGGCGGAGGCGGGTGGATCACCTGAGCTCAGGAGTTCAAGACCAGCCTGAGCAAGAGCAAGACCCACCCCCCTCTCGAGGAATGGCAGACAGGCATCCAGAAGATTCTAAAAGGAGGAAAAAAGAGAAACACCAAGATCCTCTCCTTATTTCCTCCTTTCCTTTGTTCCTCAGATAGGGGGACGTCTTAAAAATTAAAAGGTGACTCATAAGAAAAGTATAAATAAATATTTTGCAACATTTCTACCCTTTGTCTTCATGTTTATTTTCAGATTATTTTCTAGATGGCAACATGATTTACCTACAAAGCATTCAAGTGTTGAAGGTGCAAATAAAATCTACCTAGAAGTAGAAGATTTGATTCTTTCCTGGCGCTAAGAGAATAATGTCCCCATATCCCTTAATTGGAATCGAATGTTTTTCCTATGAGATGTCATCAGTGTATCTGTAACTCTATAGGCCTAGATTCCGATACTTTAAAATCGTCCAGAGAGTTTTCCCAACATTGAATTAGAACAGGGAGGTGGGGAAAGGGGCGGACATTTGTGGTTTTTAGAGGCCCCCCCAGGTGAGGTGAAAGTGTGCCTAGGACTGGGGACCGTCAAGGGCATTTAGTGCTCCTGTACCGTTGGTAGCATATTGGAGTTGGGGACATGTTCCAACATGATTCCTGTGAGGAGACCACCGCACACCCCAGCCACCAGCCTTCATTCTTCTTTGGGGACTGCTCAGCCCGGCCCGCAGCATCCCCGCTGGACCTCTGCTCACGTAATGGGAATGGCATTCAAATGGCTTATGTCATGTCAGTGTGGTTGTGCTGTTGTTTTCTTTCTAAACTGTTTTCTTTCCAATCTAGAATTTTATGATGAAATCTAGAAGTTTATGGTGAAAAAAGCCAACAGTTTTTTAGTACTAGTTCTTGGCTATTTTCTTTTCTTTTACTTTGCATTTAGGTATTTTTCCCCCCTGTTGTACATTGTTGTATTGAGGCACTTTCCCCCAAACAAAATAAAACAAAACAAAGACAAACCTTTTTTTTTGTCTTTTCCTTCACTCAGTGATTTCGGAGTTGGTCTTCAAGCCTCCAGCAATCTCAGCCATCGAATCTGCCCACCCCACCTGCAATTCCCAGTTGATTCTCCTCTGAGCTCACACTGGATTTAGGACATTATAATCTCTTGAACTATCTTTAAGTGATTAATACGCTTGTCTGCCTGCCCACCTGGACTGAAAGCCTAGGAAATAACATAGAGCTACTTGGGTGTATATCCCTAGTGTCCAGCACAGCCTCTGGCACGTGGAAAGGGCTGAAATATTTTTCATAAATGGAACTATTAATGGCAAGAGTCTTTTCTCCCAACAAAATCCTAAATTACAATGCAATTTATGCAATGCGTGTCTGTCCGCTCAGTTGTCTGCTCCTGACCTTCAGAAATGATTTACACAGTGGGGGTGAAGTGAAAGCATGGAGAGGCTCGCAATTGCAAAGGTCTATTCAGCTCACCCTCAAGGTAACTTTCAACTACCCCGGCGGAGGAGGCTCTTGAAAACGGAAGTGGTCTCCTCCGCCCTCTAGTGGTGGCTACGTTGCAGAACAGTTTTAAAGACGACCTTTGGGAATTAATACACTCTTGTCAAAGTTCTTTGGAAGACTACTGGAATGCCAGTGTGTGTATGAGCTGATTATTTCAGCTTTTTGTTGCTGTTTTATAGAGAACATTTGGAGTCCTTTGGTCAAGAGTCTGTAGTCAGAATCGGCAGGAACATCTCCCCAGAAGGTGGTTTGTGTGTCGAAGAACAGAGTCCTCACCACTCTAATTCTTGGGGGGTGGTGGGGGTGGGTCCTGGCAGCATCCCACAGGCCACTTGAAATGTTTTCTTTCATTCCCTAGATATTTTCCCCTATGGTACCAGAGTACTTAAGCAGATCAGGCTTAGTAAGTCCCTCAAGAGTATTCAAATAAAATTCTCCAACAATGGTGCCATGTAGCCTGCTCCAACTGACCCACAATACATCTGGAGGTATTTAATCAAGAGTCTTTGACTCAAAGAAACTTATTTTCATTTCTCAGTCTTGTTGTTGACGACAATGTTGGGGGATGTGGCAATTTTTTTCTTTGGTTTTTAAAAAATCAATTATGACCACAGAAAGCTGTAGTTGGGACTAAGGGGAAGAAATGATGACCTAATCTAGAATATCACTGAGGCCAGCAACTTTATGGCCGGTTGGCGATAAGAGAAAAGGGCATTCTGATTCTGATCTGACCTTTTCTTAGATAGGGGTAGGTGGAAGATTAGGGAAAGTAGGGGAAAGAACATACTAGCCACAAGGAGAGCCATGCACAATCTCCTATGGACTACATTTATATTGGCAAACTGCAAACACTTTCTCCAAACTGCAGGCACATTTTGAGTCCCAACCATGTGTGTGGCTCACAAAGCAATTTGTAGTCATGGTTTCTTTTACAAAATGATGATGTTTAAGAACATCATGTAATTAGATCAAAGGAAAACAGTGTTTATTCTATGAGCTGAGGAGAGATTGCATATCTGAGTTCTAATTAACACAGCGGTAGATTCACTAATGCCAAGGGTCTGTCGTTAAGGAAGACATTAAGGCAGTTCCACAGGTAACATCTTGGAAGGAGCTTCTTTTTAGCAGTGGTTCATTGGGCATACACAGATAGCAATTAAAGCAGAATCCAGTCTGATGAAATGTGTACTCAGTTACTGGGTTTTCTGATTGCAAACCCACAGTTGGGAGAAAATAGTGATTTTCTCAACGAATATGTGCAATGAGGCCTCTGGAAATACCCAGGTATTCACAGATACAAGTATTAGACTAAGCATTTTAAGAAAGTACAAATGGCAGCAGGCTTAAAAGAGGAAAGCTCTATTTTCAGTGCTAGTTCACAACTGACTTAATCAGAGCCCTTGAGAGCTGGAGTCACAAAAGGCTGAAACGGGAATTCTTGCTCCACATTATCCTTTTCTTCCTCCCCAGAGTTAAGGCCTTGGTTGTAATGCTAATTATGAAAAAAAACATTTCCTTGGGAACCTATAGGCTTTCACCTTGTCCCAGGCCCAGGGAGATTAAAATGTTATGACAGTTTTGAAGTTCCTTGCTGGTAAAGCTCCATGATCCTGTGAAAAGTCTCAAAGGAGATTAATTAGTGAAAAAAAAAAAAAAGAGAGAGAGAGAGAACTTCACCTTGTACCTCAAAGTTCAAGGCTAGAGTAGAACATTAACATTAGTCACTTCAGCGTGACAGAAATGCTACATATTCCTGCTGCCAAAATTCCTCAGTCCGTTCTTGATAACACATTAAACACACACACACCCCCACCTCACTTTCTGCAGAGCATAGTTCCTTTCTGATGTTTCTTTATGTGGGAGACAGGTAAATAAGAGAAAAGAGTTTCAAAGTGGATGAAACAGGCTGTATTTAAGAACTTGAATCCACTAGCGAAAGGCATACACCTAGATACAGCACAGCTCTGACCTCTGTAAGTTTGGACACGAACCCACACTAAACCCACTTTCAGCTCCTGCCTTTGCCTCCACTCCCCAGCTGCGCACCTCGCCCCTTCCCTCCCTTTACTCTTGTTTGTTGTTACCTTCCTTCTTTTGAAGGAAGCCCGACTTTGGGACGATTTTCCATCTCTATCTGCTTCTCTTGGCTCTATGACTGATAATTGAAAGGGCTGCAGGGACCATCACATGGATAATGTAGCTTTGGGAGGCTCTAATGCAGGCATCTGGGCTGGGCAAAAAGAATCTCAGAAGATCCACTTGCTGTCTGCTGTTTTATCTTGCTGTAAGATAAGGAAAAGTATCTTACAGCAAAGTGGTTCCCATTTTAAAATGGGGGTTACTGAGGCTAGAACCTGAACAGAGTCGGCCTAGGCATTCCCTTCCTTCCTTCACCTTGCTCCTCCCCTGCCCCCCACCATTCTCTCCTCCCTCCAATTCTGTTTCCTCTCTTGCTTAGTCAGTGCAGAATCTTTCAAGAGCAAATTCTCAGCTAGCTCTCTGCCCTTCTGCCTTCCACCCCTGAGCTGATCACCAATAGGGTCCTGAGGCAGACTGCATTGTAACAAGGGATATTTGAAGGTTTTAATTTCTAGGGGTGACAAGCTGGTGGGTGAGGGCCTTCTGAGTTCCCAGGATCTTTCCCCAGTAGGAACTACCTTGGGACGAATGTGGACAAGTTCTCCCTGGAAAAGGCAGTTGTTCCAAAAGCCTGTTCTAGGGCTTCGCTCCATCTCCAGCATAAGTGTGTATGTCTTTTTTTTTTTTTTTTTTTTAACAGAAGATTGACCACAGTTACCAACGTGAAATTTCTTTGTCTTCATTTGCTTTTTGAAATCAGAGCAATTTCTTAGAGATTTGATCAAGCAGCTGCTGTTTTCATAAAATATGACATTTTTTTTTCTAGGTACAACATTTTTTTTCCAGATTGGTTTAAAATAAGGAACAAGGCTGGGAGTGCAGTGATAGGGGTTCTTTATCTGCCACTGGATAGCTGTGTGACCTTGAGCAAGTCACATGCATCCATTCTACAAACGTGAATGCCTGCTCTGTCTGGGCACTGGGACAGTGATGAGGAAGGCACAGAAATTGATGATTACAATTTTCCCCAAAGGAGGTTTGTCCAAGAAGCCCAAGAGAAGAGAGGAAAGAACCTCTAAATCTGTTTGGAGAATGGGAGAAGCTTTGCAAAACAGGCAGAACTTCAGCTCCCGCTCTGTGAAATACCTTTTCAATTGCACTGCCCCACAGCTTTGTGAGAGCACCTTTTGCATCTAAAAATTACACATTTCATTTCTATTAGTGGTGATTCCTACAATTTGGTCATAGATGTGTGACTTTCTAAGTCTAAAGTTGACAAATATCTACCTGTAAAATAAAAGAAAGACTTTAGAATGCTCTCAGCCAATAATCTCTATCTTGTTTTAATTCCATTCTATTCTAGAACCACAAAATCAATCATTACCATGATGTTGCTTCTTATAATTTAGGCAAGTTTAAATGTATCTTCATTTCACTGATTTCATTACCTACTCCACCTTTTTGCATTTCACTCCTTCCTTTTGAGTTTAATTTTGTTCTTCCTGAATTGCATGAATTAGGAGGGTCCGCTGGGGACTTCTCAGTTATTATTTTAATGACAGTTTAGCGTAGAATTTTAGTTTGACTTCCATTTGATCCATCCTACAACCCCATTGCTAGGTATCTACCCAGAAGAAAATAAATTATTTTACGACAAGGACATTTTCACTAGAATGTATACTGCAGCTCAATTCATAATTGCCAAGATGTGAAATCAATCCAAGTGCCCATCAACCCATGAATGGATTAATAAACTATAGTATATATATACCATGGAGTACTATTCAGCCATAAGAAAAGATGGGGACTTTGCGTCTTTTGTGTTTACCTGGATGGAGTTGAAACACATTCTTCTTAGTAAAGTATCACAAGAGTGGAAAAGCAAGTATCCAACGTACTCAATGCTAATATGAAACCAATATATAAACATACACATACACACACATACACACACGAAAGAAAAACATAAGTATAGTCTAGTGAGGGGGAGGGGAGAGGTGGGAGAGAAGAAGGGGGAGGGGAGAGGCGGGAGGGAGGGGTGATTGGCAGGATGCCACCTAATGTGTACGATGGGAGGATGTTCAGCACGTCCCCTGGGTGAAGGGCTCAACTACAACTTGAACTTTGCCTTAGAAATAAAAACAATGTAACCCAAACATTTGCACCCTTATATTAATCTGAAATTTTGAAAAAAGAATTTTAGGTTGATAAATGTCTCCTTTCAGCACCCTGAAGATGTAAGCGCATTGTCTTCTGACTTACAGTGTTGCTCATATCAATGTATTTATTGTTCATCTGGGGTGATCTGACTTTTGTTTATTATTTGATATTCTGCTATTTCACTCATATGTGCAGGAGTGAATTTATTTTCATTCATCTTAATCAGGACTTCGCTTTCTGTATCTGATGATTTTGGTGTTTCAAAAATTTTAGAAAATTCTTAGTCATTGTATCTTCAAATATTCCCCCTTCCCCATTTTTTCTATATTTCCTTCTGAAACTTCTATTAGATTTCTTTTCCTCTTGTCTCTTCATTTCTCTAAGTATTTTCATCTGTTCATCTTTTCAGGGTTCATGTTCAGATCTATCTTCCGGTTTGATAATGTTTATGATACTTACTTTGTTCTTCTTAATCTGTGTCTTGAGTTGTCAATGTTAGTGAATGTAGTTTTCATTTCTTTTTTTTTTTTTTTTGGCCGGGGCAGGGTTTGAACCTGCCACCTCCGGCATATGGGACCGGCGCCCTACTGCTTGAGCCACAGGCGCTGCCCGTATTTTTCATTTCTAAACATTGTATTTCTTCAGTGATCTTTGCAGTTTTACTTCTCTCCTATTGTTTTTGTATTTTTTATGTCTTTCATTATTTCAAACATGCCCTTTTTATTGTCTGTGTTGAAATCCCAGGCATCAATCATGCTTTTTGTGGTGTCTGCTGACTCCTGCTCATGGTAGCTTGAGTGTTTCATAAATATAGATTGTGAATTCATATACAAGGAGCGTTCATCTGTGAGGATCCAGTGCCTTCTGGATTGAGGGGTGTGGTCCTTCAGCAAGGTTTGACATTTACATAACCCTGCCAAATGCCCCAGGGGTAGAAAGCTGGGATCCATTTTGACATGACTTGTTCAGATGGGGGGTTCTTCAGCCATAAGAGAAAAGCCCCAAATGCCTGTGGGGAAGACTCTTGATTATGAGTTATCTGAGGAGAGCTCCCCCTTCCTCATTCCGAACCCTGACTGAAACGAACAAACTACTTTACTATCTCCTTGTCAAGAGCTGGGTTCATTGAAGGACCTCCCAAGTGTTGAAAACGGAGTCCTTCAAGAGTCCCCCGTGACTCAGTTCCGACACTCAGCCTTATGTGGTCCCAGGGCCTCAGCCGCTGTCTCCGCGTGAGCATTAGCTCACCACATCCTGACCCCCCCTCTGACTCCTGCTCCTTTCCAGGACCACCACGGTTTACCTCCTCTGCATGCTCTGGTTTTCAGTTATCTTGACTGTTTTAGCTCCGGGACATTTCTCCTACTATCTTGCAGACTCAGCTAGGCCTTTACAAATATAGCTTTGGTATAATTTAAAAGTATAGTTTTTAGTATAAAATAGTTTGGTATGATCTGTCCAGCATTTCTAGGGTTTTATAATGGGAGAATCTGTATTTTTCTGTATTGTTAGAAATGTACATCCTGGGCGGCACCTGTGGCTCAGTGAGTAGGGCGCCGGCCCCATATACCGAGGGTGGCGGGTTCAAACCCAGCCCCGGCCAAACTGCAACCAAAAAACAGCTGGGCGTTGTGGCAGGTGCCTGTAGTCACAGCTGCTCGGGAGGCTGAGGCAAGAGAATTGCATAAGCCCAAGAGCTGGAGTTTGCTGTGATCTGTGACGTCATGGCACTCTACTGAGGGTGGCAAAGTGAGACTCTGTCTCTACAAAAAAAAAAAAAAAAAAGAAATGTACATCCTTATAGCCCCTTGAAGAAACGGATCATGAAGGAATTTTTAACTAGGTTGAAGCTTTTATTTTTTAATGTGAAAAGGTGGCCATATCAGCTGGTTAACATGATAAGGAGAATTAACCATGGTTAATGTGCTACTAACTCAAAAACTGATAACCGGTTAACTTGAGAGAATATAGGACAAAACCAATGCCTTTTGAGGGAATAATCAAGCAGAAAACTGTACAGCTGAAGGGGGCCTTGGAGATTAAGGTGCTCATTCATTCACTTTCAGCTGTTTAACTCATGCTTGTGCTGCACTGCTGGGCTTGCAGTTCCTACTGTGGTAAAGCTCATCTTCTGCAACACACAGTGAATAGTAAACAAATGACTAAGTAACACAGTGTTAGGTTAGGTAGGTAGTTAAACATGAGCAAGGCGATTAATGAATGCAGTTAGGCTATTTAGGACCTGCATGGGTCAGGCTGACCTGGGCTATCATGGGAACAGGGATAACAGAGAACTTGCAGGTGGATTACCTTGAGATAGAGGCTAATTGATGTCTCAGGGACTTTCTAACATGGACAGATGTGGTCATACTGACTTGGGTTGTTTTGGGAACAACATGATTATGATCCTGAGAAGCTTCTAAGAAGCAACTGGTACTCCTCAAAAGTTGTGTATAAAATCCAAGCACTGAGCTCTCCGTGATGCCTGCAGTCACTAGGACAGAGCGGCTTGCTTTACTAGTCATTAAAATAAATCAGACTCTCTCTTTCTTGCTAAACTCCTGCTTGTTCTATTCAATTATTTCCACAACTTCCTTGAGCAGTCACCATGTTGCCCTAACAATAGTAGTAGACGGTGATAAAGGTTGCAGAAAAATTAACAAAGGACTATAGGATGAAGACTGGGAAACAGCAGCGTCCATGAAGGAGTAACAATTGGGCTGAATCCTAAACAATGAGAAGAAGCCAGCAGAGAGAAAAGTAGGGGGAGCTCCTATGCAGGAAGGCGGTCGGCGATTCAGGTGGTGGAGAATTTGGGAACCTGGGTTAGAAGCCGGTGAGAGAGGGTCCCAAGAACATGGAAACCAACTTGCCAGAGCTGACCCTGGTTAGAGATCTGCTCATAACTTCTCTATTCTTCAACCCCCAGACTCTCACATGCCACTAATCCCCTTGCCAGCTGTCCTGTTCGGCCTTGCCTTTAAGCAAGCTGTTATCTACCACATCAAACACATCTGAGTGCCTGCAGGAGCCATAGGAATACCTGGAGCACCTGCTTCTGGGGTAGTTTTGATCTCTTGCTATAAATCCTCAGAGCCTCTGTAATTAATTAGACTATGCGTTCTTAACACCTGTCGTAATTCTGCCTGTGGTCACTCAAATAACCACTAATTATGTTCTGGTGTGATAAATTAAACATTTGCTATTATGGTTTTATTAAACAAAGGAAGTGCTTGATATGTTGATATAAAAATCTCTAGCTTTAATTGTAAAATTCCAATGTTTCTGTATAGATCCACATAGCTCTGCTTCAAATTTACAACAACAAACACATAAATATATGTATATACATGTATTTATATTATGGTCTTACAAGAAGAAAACTATTTGAATTTTATTGACTTTTCTTTCTCTTATAAGATTACCAACTAATAACTGCATGCTCCTAATAGTTTCAAAATTATTATTTACTTGATTTCACATTCTTGTCACAATAATCATGTGCAGAAAGTAGTATTATTTCCTTTCTTTTATAAATGATTAGAAAAGCAATTCCAGAAAAGGGACTGATTTGTCCATGGTATCACAACAAAAAATATTACTGAACACAGATTAACAGATAAAATGTGAAGATGAAGGGTAAAATGTCCATCTCTGTTCTAAGGGAATAGCACTAACATTTGCACATTAATTTGCATGAATTCAACATTTTCAATAGCTATGTAATTTCCTGCCATTAGGCTGTGCATGTTTTCTTTTAAAATAAACGTTCATTGACTAAGGATCATCACTGAATGCAATACCAAAATTAAAATCTCCTTTTTTATCCTTATAATATATGATTTTACTTTTTTTTGCCTTGTTGTTTTGAAGGGCTTTTCACAGGAAGTCAGTATCTTTATGAATTCTAGGAAGGCATATTATTTCTGAGACCTTAATCACATTAGATGAAGTTATTTCCATTAATCCTTTGTATAGCAACTGAAAATAGACCTGGAGTGAACGTTGAAAGCATTAAGCTTTGACATGAGAAATGTTCAGTAGGAGGAGAACTCAGCATAGTTATATTTTCCCAAAGCACCAGCTTAATTTAATCTCAGAGCCACAGAGTGGTTCTTCGCAATATTAGGATTTGCTGAGTGACTTTTCTCAGTAATGGTGTTGCCTCTGCCCATCCTGTCAAATTCTTTCCAGTCTCCTTTTAAGGACAAGCTGAAAACACAAACTCAGAACTGAAAAGCTTTCTCATGTACAGGCAATCCCCAGGTTATGAGCGAGATAGATTCTGTAGCTTTGTTCTTAAATTGGATTTGTATGCAAGCTGGAAGAGGTACATTTACCTACTACCTGTAATAGCCTCTGTTCATAAGTACGAGTCACACACCAGTCAGATGTTTGTAACTTGAGGACTCCCTTTATCCACACTGCATTTTAAGTGTTGTTTTACTTGCTCTGGTTAAGGCTCTTCTAGTCCTTGATGGCAACATACTCAGTTTTTTTTCTTTTGATAAGGTTGATACCAGTAACATATTCAGTTCTATGCTAGCTGCCTACAAAACACATCAGTCAGGAGAATAAACTTTTACAGAATCACACACATCTGGTTTCTAACCTTCCTTGAATAGCTAAACTCCGGGAGTTACAAACAACTGAAAAGGGAAAATAGCTCTTGGAAGCAAAATAATAATCAGAAATACAAGGCCCTCCAATCATTCTATCCATCAAAATCCTGGCCATTGCCACTTGATTGTACACAATTTTGCGACAAAGTTTTATATCACATGTTTTGTTTCATCAAATCCTCACAACTCCCCAGTGAGCCTGGTACCTCTATGAGCTCCCCCCCCCCTTTTTTTTTTACAGATAAGGAAACAGAGGTGTAGAGAAGGTAAGTGCCTCAGCCAAAGTCACACAGTCAGGGAGGGAGGGGGCAGGAGTTGAATCCAGACAGTCTCACTGGGGCCTGACTGCTTAATTACCAGTAAATGGAATGTTGCTTGCTTGTGCTTTGCATGCAGAGCCCTGCTCTAGATGTGTTCTCGGGGCTCTTACATCCTAGCCAGGAAGTCATGAGTCTGGGAGAAGGAGGCATGATGCAAAGTCCGAAGTCCTTTGTCTCCTCCTCATAGCCCTTTATTGTGTGATTCAACTTAGTTTCTAACCTCATCAAGGCCTACACCCTACAATTCTCCACTTGAACCTGGACTCACCATGTGTCTAGAGAAGCTCCCACCTCGCCTTTGTTTACATGACCATAAAACATTCTTCTCCATCCTCCACACAGGTCAGCTTTTCTCCAGGTGAACCCTAACCACTGTCCCCGGAGCACTCCTTACACTTGAACTCACAGCATTTCTTCTCTCCTTTCAGTACAACCGCTGTGTGCCACGTGTTCTATATGCTTTAGGTCTACCTCTGACGCAAGCTTGGAAAGACACTGGAAAACAAAGAGGCCTCAAGGCAGGAGTGTGCTAAGCGTGTGCCAGATCACAGGGAGGCCTGCGGTGTCTAAGAGAGATTTGTCAGCCCCCTCAGAGCGCGACTGAGTGGTGCCAGCGTCAAGGCCGGCGTTCTTTCCTTCTCTAGCCTCTCTCTGGTGACTCCACTCGCAGGCTTGTCTAGTGGAATGGTGTCTATTTGAGCTGTTGTAACAACATACCACACACTGTAGCTTACAAACAACAGATGCATACCTTCTTGTGGTTTTGGAGGCTGGGAAGTTCCCAGTCCAGGTGTCAAGCAGCTCAGAGTCTGGTGAGAGCCCACTTTCTAGTTCGTGGTGGTGCCCTCTCTCTGCATTCTCATGGGCTGCAGGAGAAAGGCAGTTCTCTGGGGTCCCGTTCAGAAGAGCGTTAATGGGGACAGTTCTATGGGGTCCCGAGGGCACTGCCTTCATGACATGACCCTAATGCCATCACCTTGGGGGTTAGAATTTAAACATATGAATTTTAGGAGGACATAAACATTCAGATCACAGTGGTGGTTTTTCAGAATCCCATCACTCTAATTTTTCAATAGTGCATGTGACCAAAATTGGACACAGCTGCCATTGTAGTCACATAACCTTGACATATATGATATAACATTGGCAGAACTAAAAGGAAAAATGGACAAACCCATGAAGATAACAGGAGATTTTAACACCTCTTTCGGTAAGGGATATAAATAGAATGAACAGACAAAAATAATAAACATGCAAGGGATGTGAACAACATGATTAACACATTTGATCTAATTGATACACACATGTTGAGAAACACACCCAACAACTTCAAAGTACAATTTTATTCAAGTGCATAAAGAACATTATCAAAAACTTGACTGTATGCTTGACCATAAATAGTCTTAATAAACATCAAAAAACTGAAATAATACAGAATATGTTTTCTGATCACATGTAATTAAACCAGTAATAAATGTCAAAATTCCGATGCTAAGACCTCACATTTTTTATAACTCAATGGATCAAACAAAATATCACAATAGAAAAAGAAGATATTTTTATTTGTTTGTTTACTTAAAGACAGGGTCTCAGGCTAGGCACATTGACTTACACCTGTAATCCTAGCACTCTGCGAGACCAACACTGGAGGATTGCTTGAGTTCAGGAGTTCAAGACCAGCCTGGACAAGAGCAAGACCCTGTCTCTACTAAAAATAGTAAAATTAACCAAGGGTGGTGAGTTCAAACCCGGCCCCGGCCAAACTGCAACAAAAAATAGCCGGGCGTTTATGGCGGGTGCCTGTGGTCCCAGCTACTGGGGAGGCTGAGGCAAGAGAATCACCTAAGCCCAGGAGCTGGAGGTTTCTGTGAGCTGTGATGGCACAGCACTGTACCAAGGGCAATAAAGTGAGACTCTGTCTCTACAAAAAAAAAAAAAAAAAAAAAGAAAACCTCAAATTGGCGAACACCTGGTTGATCTGATGAAGGGGGGAGAGAGAGAGGAAAAAGAAGGGAGAGAGGATATACAAATAATTTCAGGAATGAAAAAAGAGTTACTCAAAAATTCTGATATGTCTGCATGAATAATCCAATGCTAATAAGTTTGAAAATTTAGATAAAATAGACAAATTCATAGGAAAATTCCAATGTGCCAAAATGGAAAATGTGAGAAATAGAAGGATTTGACTATTCTTTTATCCATTAAAGGAATTAAGTCCTTAATTAAAATATTTTCCACCTTAGATGCTTCCCTGGTGAATTTCATAAACGATTTAAAGAATAACATCAATCTTTCGCAAATCTTTTCTGAGAATAGAAAAAGAAGAAATACTTCCCAACTAATTTTGTAAGATCAACAAAACATTGATATCAAAAATCTGACAAGTATACCATGGAATACTATGCAGCCATAAAACACACGGAGACTTTACATCTTTTACGTTTACCTGGATGGAGTTGAAACATATTCTTCTTAGTAAAGTATCTCAAGAATGGAATAAAAAGTATCAATGTACTAAATACTATTAGAAACCAATATATAATCACTTACACATTCATAGGAATGATAAAAACAAATAGAGTCCAGAAAGAAGGGGGGGGTGGAAGGTGATTAGAGGGAGGGTGTTTGGTGAGCTCTCACCTAACGCAAGGGTGCATTTCAAAGCAACTAAGACTATATTATAAATATCTTACCACAAAAATAGGTAAGTGAAGTGATGGTATGTTAATTAGTTTTATTAAAGCATTCCACATTGTATATCAAATAACCACATTGTATCTCATAAGTGTATACAGTTATGATTTAATAAAAATTAAATTAAAAAAAGAAAAGAAATACAAAGCCACTTCCTCTTAGGAACATATATGCAAGAAAATTCTATCACTCACTCAATCAATCGTGTTTGGTGATAGATAAAAGGAATAATACATCATTCCATGCTAGGTTTATTTCAGAAATGGAAATTTGGCTTTAAATTAAAAAATCGATCTTTTTCACTGTGTTACTAGAACAAAAGAAAAAATCGGATGACTATCTTAATAGATACAGAAAAATCTTTTTGTAAAAGTCAACATTCATTTATAATAAGAAACTCTTGCTTTCCCAAAGCTATCTAGGAAAAACTATACTTAAGTAGTGAAAACTTTTTTTCTAACATCTCCGGGAACAAGGCAAGGACAGTTGCTCCTATCCCACATTATACCGGAGATTCCTGTCAGTGCAACAAGATAAGAAAAAGAGAAAGAAATGCTATTAGAGGATTGTAAAATAAAAAGTAAATCTGTTATTATTCATACATCATTGCATATATAGAAAAATTCAAAAGGCCTACAGATTAAACCATTAGAATTAATAGGAGAATTTTTTTTTGTTTTTGAGACAGAGTCTCAAGCTGTGTCCCTGGGTAGAGCACTGTGACATCACAGCTCATAGCAACCTGCAACTCTCGGGCTTAAGAGATTCTCTTGCCTCGCCCTCCCAAGTAGCTGGGACTATAGGTGCCCGCCACAAAGCCCAGCTATTTTTTTTCTTTTTTTTTTTTTTGGTTGTAGTTGTCATCATTGTATTTTGGCGGGCCCAGGCTGGATTCGAACTCTCCATCTCCCGTGTATGGCTGGCGCCCTAGCCGCTTGAGCTACAGGCACCGAGCCTTAATAGGAGAATTTAACAAGGTTACTGAAAACATAGTCAATAGACAAAGTTGTGCATTTAGTTTCTACACGTCATTAAGTTTCTATATATTAGTAATACATATTTGGAAAATATAATTTTAAACATAATACCATTTATCAACAGCATATGAAAATCATGTGTCTAAGAATGAATCTAAAAAAGTGTGCAGGATCCATACACAGAAATATATAAAACATTAATGGCAAAAATTGAAAAATATCTGACTAAATGGATGGATATACTATGTTCAGGAGATAGATTAATATTATAAAAAAGCTGGCAGGCAAGGAGCAGTAGCTCATGCCTATAATCCCAGCACTTTGGAATTACAGATGTGAGGCCACAAGTTCCAGACCAGCCTGAGCAAATGTAGTAAGACCCAGTCTCTAAAAAAGAAAAGAAAAAAGTTAGGTTTTATTACCACTTCAAAAAGAAATAGTGACTTAAATAAGCAGCAGTTCTATCATTGCTCCTGACTCTCTGAGTAGCTAGGGCTCAGCTGAACCATTCTTCTGCTGGCAATTGTCTTATTGCAAATGATCCCTGAGGATCATCCAGAAGATAACTGTCCACAAATAGATAATTCTATCATTGTTCATGATTTTGCAGACTGACTGGGCCTTAGCTGGACAGTTCTGCTGCTTTCACTTGGGGTCACTCATGCAGCTATAGTTAGATGGCTTCACTTCCTGTCTGACACCTTGGCGGGGAGCACTGGGAGGCTGGGCTGAGTAGGGATGCAGGGGTGACGGGGCTTCTTTCTTTTTCCATGTAGACCAGGACTTTTCCCTTTCTACATGACTTTTCCATAGGGATCTTTCCAGGAGGGGGCTTATATGGCAGCTTGAGTATCCCAAAAGTGCAAAAATGGAAGCTACCTGGCCTTCTTAAGAGTTGTGCCCACAACTGGCATGATGTTACTTCTGCACAGTCTAACAGTTAGTCTAACAGTTAGTCACAGAGTTAACCCAGATTTGATGTGGGCATGGACTACACAAGGGCTTGAATAGCAGGAGGTGTGGTTTGCAGAGAGCCGTCTTGGGAAGTTAGCTTGCAGGTTCCCTTTCTGGTCTGTGATGACATACATTCTTCACAGGTGAAATACATGGATATTTACCTCCCTTTAGACTCCTGAAGCCTCAACCCTTTATGCCATCAGCTCCAAGTTCAATATTTCATCATCTAAATCATATTCAAATACAAATGGGTCTCTTCAGACATGTTCCCTCTTGTACAATTCCTTGGCTACAGTTCCTTGGGCGAAGATACTGAATTATGCAGATTGTGAATTAAAAAGATGAGTTTTCTCCCACCCCACTCCAACACACACACACACACACACACACCATACATTCTTAAGATAGGGATAGGATAAACAAAATGGACACTTGCATTCTTTTTTTTTGAGACAGCGTTTTACTATGTTGCCTGTGGTAGAGTGCTGTGGCATCACAGCTCACAGCAACCTCCAACTCTTGGGCTTAAGTGATTCTCTTGCCTCGGCCTCCCAAGAAGCTGGGACTACAGGCACCTGCCACAATGCCTGGCTATTTTTTGTTGCAGGTGTCATTGCTGTTTAGTTGGCCCTGGCTGGGTTTGAACCCACCACTCTCGGTGTATGTGGCTGGCGCTGTAAACACTGTGCTACAGGCACCAAGCCGACACTTGCATTCTAAAGGCTGAGAAACCAAGAGGCACAGAGCAATCACCCGCTCACAGCAGTTCCCAAATCCACTGGGAACGTGTCGCCAGTCCTGCTATTTGAGATTGGTTCTCCCTGGCTCTTAGCTCCATCCTTGGTTCTTCCCTCCCCTCTCCAAGACATCCAGCCTTTTTCATTAGCAATGCCCAAGTTTGCAAATGAGAAACTTTCTCAACCTGCTTCCTCATAGAAGTAGGAGGATTTAGAGGCCTCTTTTCATTTTGAATTGTCTCAGTCTCCTTCAGCCCAAACTGATACAATTCTTTAAAAAAAAATTGTAACTTCATGATATATCAAATGATAAATCAACTTCCTTACTTCCTTAAATAAAAGCCCCTCTGTATTTTCTGCTTCACTTGTCTATTGCTCTGCAACAAACCCCCAAAACTAAGTGGCTTAAAATAACATTTCCTATGGGTTTTCTGGAAAATATTGATGAATTGAACTACATCAAAGTTTTAAGAACTAAAAAATCAGCAAGATTCAGATATCCTAACAGGAAAAAAAAGTTATAACCAGGCACTTTAGAAAACAGGATATCTAAATAGCCATAAATTTCATATTATATGAAAGAATGCTAAACTTCATTAGTTATGAGAGAAAATGTCTGAAGCCATAATGTGATACCACTGCATACTCCAAAAGATACTGAAATAAAAAGCCAATTATCAGCAAAATTGCTGAGAGGAGTATAACTTGGTACAACTACTTCGGGAAACTGTCAGTGTCTACTAAATTTGAAAATAACATAGCTAATGACCCCGCAATCCCACTTTTAGGTATAAATCCGCAGAAATGCATACCTGTATGCACCAAAAGACATGTTTTTGAATGTTCACAGAAGCATTATTTGTAAAGCCCAGAAATGGAAATAACCCTAATGTCCATCTGCAATTAAAACAGATCGGTACATGTAGTATAGTCAGAAATGAGACACTCTACAATGAGAATGTGAGCGAGACTAATAAACCGCTGTGTATGACGGCATGGATAAGTCTCACAAATATAAATTCAGCGAAGGGGAGTGCCTACTACAGGGGTAGTTTATATAATATGCCAAAAATATGCATCTTGAATAGAAGTCATTTTACAAAAGGGGACATGTTTTAAAATTTTAATTTAGTAGAGCAGACAAAAGGGAATAAGGGCTCTCCCTGGGACAGGCCAGATAGCTGAGTGAGAAAGGGGAAGGAGAGGTGCCCCGGGCCAGCTGAGAGCAAGGAGGTGTCCTGGGAAGGGGAAGCATCTGGACACAAGGAACAAAAATGTGAAATAGTGTGACATAAACTGGGGCTCTCCTGGCAGCTTTTTTTTTTTTTTTTTTGTAGAGACAGTCTCCCTGTACCGCCCTCGGGTAGAGTGCCGTGGTGTCACACGGCTCGCAGCAACCTCTAACTCTTGGGCTTACATGATTCTCTTGCCTCAACCTCCCGAGCAGCTGGGACTATAGGCACGCGCCACAACGCCCGGCTATTTTTTGGTTGCAGTGTGGCTGGGGCTGGGTTTGAACCCGCCACCCTCGGCATATGGGGCCGGCGCCCTACTCACTGAGCCACAGGCACTGCCCTCCTAGCAGTTTTATATGACATGTTGGGACAAAGGAAAGATAAGGTGAAATGGGAAAGGCCGGAAAGTATTTCTGATCTTATTGTGCTTTAGGAAGATAAGGACAGGCTAACCAAGCTTGGAAACACAGCTTCCACATTTTTGCCAATGTCTCAGGCTGAATGGATCTGGGGATGGGCAGTCAATCACGTCCACTTCCCTACACCTTTTCAGAGTTCTCTCTTCATCCAACTCTAAAGACTGCGAGGTTAGATCATGGGATACAATGAAGCTCCCGGAGGCATTCTGCCTCTCCCGCTCCTTGTTCTCATTAACACTAGAGAATCACCGGATGATCAGCACTGAACAATAGGTACAGAACTTTCAGTGAAAACTGCCCACTGAAGTGTCTTAATGGTGATGACTGAATGATTGTTCAAAAAACAAACTACCAGGAAAAACAAGTGTACACTGAAGTGCCTGCTGTGCATTCATTGCTACAACTAGCTTTTCTTGTTCTTCTTCAAGTCAAAACTAGCTGTTCCTAGGCTTCTCCTTTTCAAAACCAGTTATACCTGTTGTAATACTTTACCTCCTATAGCTAGATTTTTAAAGACATGTTTTCTCTGTACTTGCAAGCTGAGAAATCTCACTTTGTGAAAGTCAAACAACTGGGAGCCTCATAAGCATGCAAATAGATATTCAATCTTACTATTTATCAGAGAAATGCTAATTAAAATGAAATATTATCTCACAGATGACATATTGAGATTTAAAATTCCGATAATGCAACTATGGAAAAAAGGAAACTTTTATAATGAAGACAAGATTGGAAATTTGACCATACTAGAGTACAATTTGTTAATAGTTTTTAGGGTTAAATACGCACCTGTTCATTAAGCCGGAAATTCCCCTTTAGGTAGAAATAATGCCGAAAGCCTCAAATTGTCTATGAGAAAAAAATAAAGCAAGTTTAAAAAATTTTTTTCAATGTGTTGAGAATCAATATTTTTATGAAATGCAATCAAAATCAATTAGTAAAACAAAAATTTAAAACAGACATCAAAACACAAGCCTGAATAGTTTTGTTAGATTCAAAACACATAAAAGTATTTACATGCTATTAATTGCTATCAGAGTTTATAAATGATTATTCTCAATTTATGTACTTAACTAATTATAAACTGGTAACAAGCTGCAGTCCATAATCTGAGAAGTGCGTAGGCACTTCAATAATCCTAGCCCCACAGGAACAAGGAGATAGATTCAAGAAAAAAATGTTCATTCCAGCATGGTTTTAAGTCTTTTTTTTTTTTTTTTTGCCACTTTTTTTGTGGCCAGGGCTGGCTTTGAACCCACCACCTCTGGCATATGGGACCTGTGCCCTACTCCTTTGAACCATAGGCAACACCCTGGTTTTAAGTATTTTTTGAAAATTAAATTCATCATCACAGAAGGAAATAAATATTGTAGTCATATTATGAAATCCAACAATGAAAATTTATAAACTAGAACTATGCATATTAACATGAAAAAGTCTTGAAACCAAAACATTCAGTGAAAAAATAATTAATGAGAGGATCTTTATGGTTTGATGTCATTTATATAAGCTTCAAAAATATTCCAAACAATAATACATAAATTTCTTATGAATATAAATGCATGCATTAAAATTAAAGAAGAAAAGTTTAAATACTAATTTCAGTTTTGTTTTTAAAACGTTTGACCAGGCAGGAGAAATACCAATTTCAGGATAGTAATTTTCCTCTGGGAAATGTGAGAAGGATTATGAGATTAGAAAGAACTTTGATTTTACCTATAATGTTGCATTTCTATGAAAAATTAAAACAGATATTATATAATGTAAACACTTGTAAAACCTGGCTAATGAGTACATCTGCGCCATGTTATTTCACATTTTAAAAGTGTTTCAATTATTTTATGATTTTTCATTAAAAAAGCAGTGAAAATAGCACAAGGAAGTGCACTGTATATTTGAAATATAGAAATCATTTTAAGGTATCATAGTTTATTTAGCCAGAATACGTGTGTTTACAGAGAAATAAATTTAATCATTTATTTCTGACTTCCAAGTTCTGTTTTTGGTCTCTGACTTTCACCTCTGCTCTTTCATGAGTGGGACCCACTTCCAAGTCTCTTTGGAAGTGTTCTAAACTTTCTCTTTGTTCTTAAATTAAAAAAAAATTTTTTTTTTTGTAAAGCGATGTTCTGTCTTAAAACTGGAAAACTCAACCGCATTAGTAGGGATACTGGGGAAAGTTGCCCCGTCGTGGGCACAGAAAGCTGTGTGCCCGTCCCAGCTCTTTATGTACTAACCTATGTGAATACAAGTCTCCAATTGTAAGGGCGATTGTTACGAGCTCAGAGAGGCTGTGAATTGACCAAAGCACACACTTGGGGGACCTAAGACTAGGGTCGAACATTTTCTCCACTAGAAAAGTCATAGGTCATTTGGAAAGAAAGGAACAAGCAAGAAGCAATGGTATTTGATTACCGCCCTTTGTGTCTCCAAGGCTTGGTTTCAGAGGCTCAAATGCAATAGCCTACGTGGCCTCTTCTATCAGAGGAAAAGCCCCCGGCCCACCGGAAGCGGGAAAGAGCACCTTGAAGTCAGATATGAATTCCACCTGTGAGCTCTGAGGCCCTGGGCCCGCGGGGACTCCCTGTAAGAATACGTTGTAAATCACACATAGAGCTTCTGGCACATGATGAATGTGAGTGGCTGATAAACATTATCATCTTTCACCTTCCCTAACTACTAAGGTACTGAGCATAAAATGACTCCATGTCTGCTTCCAAGTGATGAGACAGACATGTCACAATTGCAGTAAGCTGGCCTTTATCTGTGGGTTTTCTTTCTGTGGTTTCAGTCACTCACAGTCAACTGCTGTCTAAAAATAGGTGAGCATAGTACAGGAAAATATTTTGAGAGAGGGGAAAAAAGACCATGTTCACCTAACTTTACAGGGCATCCAACCCATGGCCTGTGGGCTGTATATGGATTATGTGAGGACTTTTCTGCTTATCTGTGGTGGCGGATATCATGAAAAATTATGAGGGGCCATTTTTTTATGGCTTATCAGTTTTCATTAGTGTTTGTGTATTTCATGTGTGGCCCAAGACAACTCTCCTTCCAATGTGGTGCAGAGAAACCAAGAGGTTGGGCACCCCTGTGTGATTTTATAATATTATTAGTTATTGTGGTTAATCGCTTACTGTGCCTAATCCATAAATTAAACTTTACCATAAGTATGCATGGATAGAAAGAAAAACTTCATGTATAAAGGATTTGGTGCTACCCTCAGTTTCGGGTATCCACTGGGGGTCCTGGGTGACAGTTCCCTGAGGATAAGGTGTTAGGTAATTGCCCCAGAGAAAGCCCCTCTCCCAGAAAGCCCCTTCCTGCTTTCTACAAAGTTACAGCTCCATTACCCACTGAAAATTTCAAACTTATGGCCTCACCCTACAGGCTCTTCCCACCAGAGCAGTAACTCCTTATTGGCTATTCAACCGTACCCTCACTATTCTAAGACTTTCCCTATCCGAACTTATTTAAGGGTGCACTTTTCTTTGCTCTCTCTCATTACTGATTTTTCTTTTTTTTTTTGTAAGTCACTATTATCACCCTAGGGACACTGGGTACAAATTATCCATGCACAATCAGTCTGGCCTTAGAGTCATCAGGCGAGGACTTTCATGAAGTTTTCCCTGGATCTCTCTAGGCCTGGCATGTGTAAGGCTGTGCTCATCTCTGTACACTCATGGCCCTGGTGTGCTCTGGACAGACACCAAGCTGGGACCCTGTGGAACATTGCTTTTAGGGCAAATACTGTGCATTAATGTTGCTTTATTTCTCTTGATCCTTATTTCAGATGTTTGGATCTACATGATAAACTTGTGATCATCTCTTAGAATACAGATTAAGGGTTCTCTCCTATGGTAGATTGAGTTTTTGGTCCCAGTTCCTCACTTCCCTTTAGTAAGCATCCACACCCACACATGGTCTAACAGCAGGTGGAGTTTACTTCCCTGTCCCTTCACTTTGGCCTTGACCACACTACTTGCTTTGACCAAATGGAATTTTAGTGACTATACAGAGCAGAAACGTGAACTGTTTTTGCACAGTTGGGCTCTCTTGGTCTTTACTGACCCACAGTGAACACGTACTCTGGTCCATAGAGGAAGAGAGCCATGTGGAGGGCATCGGATCCCACTCTGCAGCACGGAGCTTGGAGCCCCAAACCCGAAACCAAGTGCAGCCTAGTGGATAGGTTGTTGACTTACAGACCATGAGCCTGAGGATGATTGTTTTCAGTTACCATGTCTTTGAGTGATTTATTGCACAGCTGTATTATGGCAATAGCTGACTGCTATGCTACCTCCAGATGAAAGTTTCTGAATGCCCTCACCCCACCCCACCCCGCGCAGTAGAATTAACGGCATCCTCCTTCGTGTCCGTTCTAGTGTTACAGGTTTATAATTCTTTCTTCTCCACTGGACTTAAGTTCCTTAATGGCAGGTACCAGGTGTTCTCTGCTTTTGCATCTATGACCCCTATCATGATGCCCAGAATATAGTAGGTCTTTTGTTGTGAAATGAAAAGAAACAAAGAAATGACCAATAAATGAATAGAAGGAACACAATGTCCCAAGTCCATGACCTTGAAGTGAGAGAGAGGAGGAAATCATAGATTTCTGAGCTGCTGTAAATGTCATCAAATGCATAAGGGACCAAGTTTTGTTGGTAGACTGAATAAATCATATTTTTTGAACAAGTATGATGTTTTCCAGTGTCTATAAATGCTATTATAATAAATCAAAGTCATTTATTCCAAAGTACTGACAAATTTTTTGCTTTTTATCGTTATGTATTTTTTCAAATGATGGATAGAAAAAGAACAACCTATCTCAAGTGAGGAATGAAATGTTTCAACATTAAAAAGAAGCTCTCGTATTCTAAATTGTTGACAAATACTGTTCTAGAATATTCCTTTTACAGAAGGCATAAAGGATCCAGCTCGTTCCCAGTCTTCTGGCTTGTTGCCTGGTGGTGCACATAACAGTGAGTGGGCATGTCTCTGTGCCTTACTCTCTCCTGAAACTCTAGGTCATTGCCCATTTACATCATAAGGGCAGGGCTGCTGTCAGACTTCAAGACATCTCAAAGAAAATTATAAGCTTTCATTCTTTCCCCACCCTACCTGTCACAAAAGCTGTCACATCATGGCATTTTCCAGCTCAGCCTTGGGTTGTAATTATAGTCATTGCTGTAAGAATTCTTCCAAATGAGAGGCTTATTTAATAGGGAGAAACTTGCATACAGAAAAGAAGAGACTGCCAGCACAGGAGTAATGATTGAATACTGATAGTTTAAGAAGTGAAACCACACACTGAATGTGGCAGGGAATTGACTTAAACCATGTGCCTCTCTGTTCTAAATATTTATAGTAGTAAAGAGGAAAGAGGCATCTTTGCAACTCTCAAAGCCCCCCCCCCTTTTTTTTCCTTTGTAAGTGTGTTTTTTTCTCTTTCATTCTAACTTGTTTAAGGGATGACATCTCTAATCTATGGCTAGAATACTAGATAGGAATATTTAAGAGTTTAAAGGCTGGTTTGGGGGACTAGGAGTGAAAGTAATAGATAAATGGTGACTTCCCTTAGAATCTTTATCTATTCCCAGGCAATTTTCAAGGTCCTGACTTAAGCCATGATTCCGGCATAGCTCTGTGGGGCTGACAGACCTAATAAAAGACTCTGGAAAGGATATTTGATAAACATTAGTGGAATAGCAGTGGCTAAGTGAACGAACACACCATGAGCCCCTCAGCCCAACCCTCACTCTTATGCTCTCTTGCTCATCCTCCATCAGGCACCTTATGCTGCTGTGGCAATGAACTGCTTGCCATTTCTCAAACATCATGTTTCCTCTTTTTTTATGTCAAACTGTACATTTTAATGTTTTCATTGGAATATTTTTTATAGCACTCTCCAACAAGAAGCAGTAAAATAATTAACAGCAAATTTTATATAGGAATGTGCTCCAGGATTAACAACTCAAAAAATGTAAAATGTAAATCACAAATACCACTGAAGTATCCAAAACAATTTAAATAATTTAAAATATTTTATTTTTAAACTGCTACAAACGCTTTATCCAATATTTCAACATAAAGTCCCCGTAACAGAAATGTACGAAGGGAATGATATCAAAAGGGTTAACATGGCATAAATTTACCAAATTTTAAACTACAAATTTTAAGAGGTAGATTACTTTTGAAGTAGTTGAGAACAACAACAACAAAAAAAAGTATGAATAAAACCTAGCCATTTTTCACTAACTCAGTCTTTAACTGGGGGGAGGAAAATGCACGCTTCCTATCACGCTAGTTTCTGGATCCTGTATCTCCTCACACAGCCCATCACAGCCTGTGAAGTTCCTCCTCAACCTTCCTCACACAACTCAAGCTCCCACAGCTCTGTGCGCTAGCAGTACAACAGCCCCAAACTCATCATGTTGTGATTCTCTCCACTCCAGTGCAGGAACATAGATTTTAATCGTATACAACTTAAGGCACTGGCTTGGTGAACAGCACATCACAGGTATTCAAAGTCACTGAATAACTTTTATGCTATTTGACCCTGCTAGCATTTTCCAAAAAAGACTATAAATTACTTAACTGCAGGATAACTTCTTCTACAATTCTTTATATAGAAGAATTCTTTATTCTTTTTTTTTTTTGTTTTACATGTACACGTGTATATTAGGTTTCTACTTTTTGCCTTAAAATTTAATAACAATAACAATGTTATTGTTATTGGAACAATAAGGACTAGAAACAAAAACCTTGTAAAGAATGAACAAAGATACATTCAGAAAAGAAATCAGACAATTGCTGCATCAAAATATTAAGCAATAATAATAATAATGCGAAGAAGTAACATTCACATTGTCAAATAAGAAGAATTCTTTATTCTTAATGCTATATGTCCTGGTTCTCCAACACATTATCAGTCAGTGACAAAATACCTACCCAAGGTGAGTAAGACACAGTTCCAGGTGCTAAAGTTAAGAGAAGGGAGAGGAAACCACTGGAAGAATTTTAGCTGGGGTTCACATCATTATGGGAAAGAAACATAGTAGTTTAGAGAGAACAACATTTCAAAGTAGACAAGAAGGTCATTATAATGGTCCCGGGAAGGGGGGACTATTATAGAATGTAATTAGGATCAGGGTAGTGGGAATAAAGAGTCAGAGACATACTACGTATTTTGTAAATAGTACTTACAGGATTTGGTGGCTGACTGGAAATGGTGCAAAGGATGGAAGGAACCCAAGATTACTGAAAGAGTTAGCTTGGACGAATGGTGCGTCTTTTTACTACAATGGAGAACATAGGAGGACCGGGCCTGTCAGCAGAGTTCTGTGCTGCTTTTATTGCAAATGAGGAACTTGTGGATCATCCAGAAGATAACTTTCTGCCAGTGGACAGTTGCTTTGGAGCTCAGCAGAGAAATCTGGATTGATGATATGGATTTCAGAGTCCTGAAAAAGCAAGTAGAATTGAAAAGAAGTGACCCACTTTGCCCAAGGATATTATATGGAGCAGAGGTTCTGGGGGGCTAAGGTAGGAAGGGGGTTACCTGGGAGTTTCCCTCTCTGACAGTGGCAGGGAGTTGACTTAAACCACATGCCTTCAATTTCTAAATATGCCTGATGGCAGTTTTTTTTTTTTTTTTTAACTTTTTTCTTTTTATTGTTGGGGATTCATTGAGGGTACAATAAGCCAGGTTACACTGATTGCATTTGTTAGGTAAAGTCCCTCTTGCAGTCATGTCTTGCCCCCATAAAGTGTGACACACACCAAGGCCCCACCCACCTCCCTCCTTCCCTCTTTCTGTTTTCCCCCCCCATAACCATAATTGTCATTAATTGTCCTCATATCAAAATTGAGTACATAGGATTCATGCTTCTCCATTCTTGTGATGCTTTACTAAGAATAATGTCGTCCACGTCCATCCAGGTTAATACGAAGGATGTAAAGTCTCCATTTTTTTTAATGGCTGAATAGTATTCCATGGTATACATATACCACAGCTTGTTAATCCATTCCTGGGTCGGTGGGCATTTAGGCTGTTTCCACATTTTGGCGATTGTAAATTGAGCTGCAATAAACATTCTAGTACAAGTGTCCTTATGATAAAAGGATTTTTTTCCTTCTGGGTAGATGCCCAGTAATGGGATTGCAGGATCAAATGGGAGGTCTAGCTTGAGTGCTTTGAGGTTTCTCCATACTTCCTTCCAGAAAGGTTGTACTAGTTTGCAGTCCCACTAGCAGTGTAAAAGTGTTCCCTTCTCTCCACATCCACGCCAGCATCTGCAGTTTTGAGATTTTGTGATGTGGGCCATTCTCACTGGGGTTAGATGATATCTCAGGGTTGTTTTGATTTGCATTTCTCTAATATATAGAGATGATGAACATTTTTTCATGTGTTTGTTAGCCATTCGTCTGTCGTCTTTAGAGAAAGTTCTATTCATGTCTCTTGCCCATTGATATATGGGATTGTTGGCTTTTTTCATGTGGATTAATTTGAGTTCTCTATAGATCCTAGTTATCAAGCTTTTGTCTGATTGAAAATATGCAAATATCCTTTCCCATTGTGTAGGTTGTCTCTTTGCTTTCGTTATTGTGTCCTTAGCTGTACAGAAGCTTTTCAGTTTAATGAAGTCCCATTTGTTTATTTTTGTTGTTGTTGCAATTGCCATGGCAGTCTTCTTCATGAAGTCTTTCCCCAGGCCAATATCTTCCAATGTTTTTCCTATGCTTTCTTCTGAATTCCGTTTGCCTGAAAAATTGTCTTCCAACCCTTGACTCGGAGCTTTAATTTGTCTTTTGAGGCCAGGTGTGTTTCTTGCAGACAGCAAATGGATGGCTTGTGTTTTTTAATCCAGTCAGCCAATCTATGTCTCTTCAGTGGGGAATTCAAGCCATTAACATTTATTGAGATAATTGATAAGTGTGGTAGTATTCTATTCGTCTTATTTGGTGAGAGTCCATTGCTTAGTTTTATCTTTTGCATCAGTGTGGAGGTTAGGTTTTGTCCTTTGATTTCTGAGTTCTTACTTTGCTGCTGATCCATTGTGGTGGTCAGTGTGCAGAATAGGTTGAAGTATTTCCTGTAGAGCTGGTCTTGTTGTGGCGAATTTCCTCAATGTTTGTATATCCGTAAATGATTTGATTTCTCCGTCAATTCTGAAGCTTAGCTTAGCAGGGTACAGAATTCTGGGCTGAAAATTGTTCTGTTTAAGTAGATTAAAGGTAGATGACCATTGTCTTCTTGCTTGGAAAGTTTCATTAGAGAAGTCTGCGGTCACTCTGATGGATTTGCCCCTGTAGGTCAACTGGCGCTTACTCCTGGCAGCTTGCAGAATCTTTTCTTTTGTCTTGACTTTGGACAGGTTCATCACAATGTGTCTTGGAGAAGCTCGGTTAGAGTTGAGTTGACCTGGGGTCCGATATCCCTCTGAAAGCAGTGTGTCAGACTCTTTGGTGATGTTTGGGAAATTTTCTTTTATAATATTCTCTAGTATGGCTTCCATTCCTCTGGGGCATTCTTCTTCCCCTTCTGGAATTCCTATAACTCGTATGTTGGAACGCTTCATAAAGTCCCATAATTCTGACAGTGAACGTTCTGCTTTCTCTCTCTTCTTTTCTGCCTCTTTTACTGTCTGAGTTATCTCAAGAATTTTGTCTTCTACCTCTGAAATTCTTTCTTCTGCATGGTCTAACCTGTTGCTGATACTTTCCACTGTATCTTTAAGTTCCCTAATTGACTGTTTCAGTTCCTTCAGCTCTGCTATATCCTTTTTATATTCTTCATATCGTTCATCTCTTATTTGATTCTGTTTTTGGATTTCCTTTTGGTTATTTTCCAGTTTATTAGCAATTTCCTTCATTGTTTCCATCATTTCTTTCATTGTTTTCAACATGTGTATTCTAAATTCCCTTTCTGTCATTCCTAACATTTCTATACTGGGGGAATCCTCTGCAGTAGCTACCTCATGGTCCCTTGGTGGGGTTATTCTAGACTGGTTCTTCATGTTGCCTGGAGTTTTCTGCTGATTCTTCCTCATGAGTGATTTCTTTTATCTGTTTCCTTGCCCTAATTTTCCTTTCACTTCCTCTTTCTCTTTAAGTTCTTGTGCCTGTGGACTAAGGGTTATAGGACCAGAAGGGTGAGAAGGTTGAAGAGCAAAAAAAGGGGGATGAAAGAAAGGAGGACCGAGTGATAAGAAAAAAAAAAGAAAAATAGAGAAAGGAGAGGGGGTGTGTAAAAGGAATATTGACAAAAAGAAGAGAGGCACAGAAAGAGGGAGATGGAGCAATATAGGTGTACAGTAGGGTACTTTGATACAATCTTAAAAAAAAAAAACCACCTTCTGGGGGTGCCCAGTTGGGTGGTTCCCTTGAGGTCAGCAGCTCTTTGCTAACCTGATCAGACACAGTACCCCACCTCCACCAAGTAGAGAGGAAAGACAAAAATGCTATAAATCAAACCAAAACAAGCAAACAGAAAACTTTACGGGATAAAATTGGGTGGAAAACCAAATAATAGCGGTAGAAACCCTAACAAAAATGAAGTTCTAATTATTGAAATAGGCAGCAATGGGAAATTATAATTAAACTAGAAAAATTGAGAAAGAAAAAGGATCTGTATGGAAAAGGTTGAACTTAAAAAACAAAACGACAATCTACAACATCAAAATAAACAAAAAAAAAAACAACCGAACCAAAAAAAAAACCACAACCAAAAACAAAGCAGTTTGTATATGTTATTGAATATTGTCTGGGCAACACGTGGTCTTCTGGGGTATGAGATGTTAATCACAGTTCTGATACGACTGGAGGCTGCTAGTTTCTCAAGCCCCAGCAGGTAGACACCCTAAATCTCTCTTCAGCCCACTTAAAAGGCTCTTTGAACTTGTTCACTTGCTGAGCAGAAGCTTTCCCAGGGAAGTGCTTGTCGCTGGAATCACTGCTGAAGTGGCTATCCACTTACCTTGTGTGCCAAAACTGGTCTCCCTCTGCCCCCGAGGGTTAGGGCTGCAAGGGGGCTCAGACCCTGCCCTTAGGCTACTTGGTTGCTGGGTTACCAACTCCCACCCAATTCTAGCTCTGCGACCCTGAGGGCGGAGCTTGCCGGGGCAGATCGCTCACAATGGCTGCCGCCTGTGACCCAGAGCCAAACACTATTAGCTCTGTCTGGCTCAGCGGGTCAGACTGGGGCCCTAGACAAAGGCCAAAGTTCTCTGCACTCCCGCTCAGGCTCTCCCCAAGGCAGTTCAGCTGAGTGCCAAGTCCAAAGACACCAAAACAGTTCACAGGTAAGGCCTTTCTGGTTTGCAGTCTCGCTGCTACTGAACTTACAGTTGCGGGCGGGTTTAGACGGATTGAACACACTTGACCACTTGCCGGTTTTCCACTGTTTTAGTCCTCCTCTTGGGGTCCAGAAGTCTCTCGCTGACTCCTTGTATCCTCTCAGGGATGATGATAGGCAGATCCCAGCAGCCAGAGATGCCTGGAGTCCTATCTCCCCAGACTCACGGTGCCCAGATGCAAGGAAGCTGTTACTCGGCTGCCATCTTCCTGATGGCAGTTTTAAAGAAAGAATTATTGCGTCTTGGGTGCTGCTCCTAGGAGTGGCTGTGTGTAATTTGCAAAACTCACTATGTGTTCTGATATACTCTCGCCTCTTATGAACCGCTGCTGAATACACTTCTGCAATCATACTTACTACATTCATTTACACATTTGACTCTACTCGATTCTGCACGACTTGAGGGCAGGCAATTTATCTTCCTCATATCCATACCCCCAGTGCTTAGCACAGTGTCTGGCACACAGGTATTCAAATGTTTTATGAGTCAAAGACCTCATTGATTGATGATTTCATTACATAGTTTTTGTCACTAACTTTTTAAATGTGAGGAAGTGGAACCCTCACCAAGTTAAGTAACTTGGTGGCATCACCCAGCTAGCAAATGGTTCAGCCCGTACCTTGCCCCAAAGCCAGTCCCGGGTTCTCCTAGGATGGCACGTGGTCTCTGCTTACTCCTAACACTGCCAGCACCACAAAAAGGCAGGACAGAAGGGTCATTTAGCAACCGGCCATAGCATTTCTGGAAGGCCCACATAAATTAGGGCAGTCTCTAAGATTTGTGCAGCTTGCAGTCTCACTCCCTACCAATAGACTTAAACTATCAGATGAAAAGGACATTAAGGTAGGGGCTATTTCACACTGGATTCGCTGTAGAGAAGCACTCAGGTGAGCTGGGGAAATAGAAGGAATGATTAACTGAAGGAAAATGATTCTCGATATGCCTCACCCTTTTATCTGATGAAGTGAGGAGGTTGTTTTCACGTGTTTCTTACATGACTAATATGATATTCTAAATAGGAAATTAAAACCTCTGCTATGTTCTAGGCCTCTTCTTAGCCAGAAAAATAATTGACATGTGGCTGCTGGATTTAATATGTAGAACATGTGCTAAGAAAAAGAGGAAAATGCTAAGAAAGGAAAGGGAGCTAGAGAGGAAATTTAATGATGGAAAAATGTAGAGAGGGCAGAAGGGAAACTCTACTTCCTCTGTGGTTTCTGAACAAAAATAGTCCTAGGGTTGTAAATACCTAATACCTAGAAGATACCCGTGACTCTCAGCTGGCTGGAACTCCTCCAGCAGAGCTGCTATGAAAACACTGGCAGCTTTCAGAGGGCGCATGGGCTGAGCACAAAGAGAGGAAGACTCTGAACAGCCAGGAAAGCTTGAGGGAGCCATTTCAACAAGAATCTTCTCATGGAGAATGACCTGATTGGAGATTGGGCTTTGTGAAGTAAGCTCCAATTAGGCACAAGTACAAAATGTTAGGAGGGTAACAGCCAGCAGTCACTCACACTTGATTAGAATGAGCATATTGGGTTTGCCTTCAAACAAATCATATGCAGAACCCCACAGGAATGGGAGTTGAGTGGGGGGACAAAGTCAAGGAATGTGGGCAGGGTGACAGTCACATAGGGACACAATGGACAGAAGTGACGAGGCTGGAGAGGGGTTCGCAAAGAAACAAGAGTGACAATGACCAAATTTGCCATATAAGTTTGGAATGTGCACCAGGAAAAGGGAAGGAAGGCCTTTTCTCTCTCACCACAGACCTGGAGGTCTTCCCTGAGCTTCCTTGTCTGGAGTTATCCCTCCCTTCTCTGAGCTTCATGGCTCCTTGTTCATCCTTTGCCCACAGTGGTTGTTTTCGTAGTTACCTGTCTTGACTCACTGATTTAAGCTGGCGAGGGGGAAATAATGATTAATGATTAATAATCATTAACAGTACAGCTTTATTCAAATGTATTGTCTCCTTTAGAATTATTTTATTTCAAGCTTGTAATGATCCTGTGAGGCAAGCACTATTACAGCCCCCAGGAAACGAAGGTTTAGAAAGTCAGATGTTTTGTTCAGGTTCACGAAGCATAAGGAACAGAGAGGAAATTCAAAACCGGGCTTGTCTAAATCCCCAATCCTTCCTCCAGATGCTCCCTGTCTCTCAGGAAGCCCAGAATCAAGCCTCGCACGTCACTTTCCCCTCCAAAGCCTGGTGCGGTTACCTGGACATGGCAAGTACTCTTGACACAGGTTTAGTAAATTGACTTTGAGTTTGTTCATCTTTCCCTTGAGGTTTCCATTTGTACTGTACTGATGTCCAGGCATTATTATCCAACGAGAACATACGGCCTCAGGGATGTGCCCGGCATGAGCCTCCTCTACCCTCTCGATGCTCTCAGCTGCCCCTTCCATGCTCCACTCTGGAGCTGCTTCCTGGGAACCTCTAACGGGCCGGAGGACACACTCTGAGATGTGCAGGAATTAAATCCAGTGGGATGGAACTCAACAAAGGGTAAGTGAGAGAGAGAAGGGAGCCAGGCAGATAACATCTCTGTTCTTTCTCTCTCTCTCTCTCTTTCTTTCTCTCGTAACCCTTGTAGGGAATATCCCTAAAGTGGAGAATAGGACTATGCTCAACACAGTTCTGTGCTTTCTGAGCTAGTTGAGAAGCAGTGGCCAGTACTGCCTTACAGGGCCTTGCATTTTTCCTTATCTCACTTCCCTTTTTCTTCGCACTGCCCTGGGCCTGTAAGACAAGGAATAAAGAGAGACATTATATATAATAATAGGAATAATCCAAGAAACTCTAACAAACATGTGCTTATAGGTACCTTGTATCAGAGCCATGAAAGTTATTTAGAGAGAAAAAAATTGATCCCACAGGGGGGAGATTTTAACATTCTTCCTTAGATGCTTATAAAAAGATTTCAGTACTCCTCTCTTTGAAGATGAGAGATCAAGAAAATAAAAATTAGTAAGTCTATGCCAGACTCAAATGAGAAAAAGGATATAAAATATCTTTTAAAGCCTAAAGGAGCCTGGAATCCTAATAAATAATTATAACATAGTTTCTATGGAAATTCAGGTTTCAGGATTCCAAAAAATATAACCATACCACCTTTTGGGATATGACAACTTAGTTTGAAAGAAGTCAGGTCTCCGAACTATGGCACCTGAGACTCCCATGTACAGGTATTCATGAGAGCAGGGCTCATAACTCATTCTACAAGAAAGGTCTCCCAAGGGAACTAAACACTGCTGGTCAGAGTCCACATGTATGCTATGAGAATAGAACGTGGATCTTTAAAGATTCGTGGTCTTTATTTTATTTTATTATTTTTTTGAGACTGACTCTCAGTATGTCACCCTAGGTAGAGCGCTGTGGTGTCACAGCTCACAGCAACCTCAAACTCTTGGGCGTAAGTAATTCTCTTACGCCTCAGCCTCTCAATGCCCAGCTATTTTTTGGTTGTAGTTGTCATTGCTGTTTGGCAAGCCTGGGCTGGGTTCGAATCTGCCAGCTCCGGTGTATGTGGCTGGTGCCCTAGCGCCGAGCCAAGAGTTTTTTTTTTTTTTTTGCAGTTTTTGGCCAAGGCTGAGCTTGAACGTGCCACCTCCAGCATATGGGGCCGGCGCCCCACCTTCCTGAGCTACAGGCACTGAGCCAAGATTTGTGGGTTTTACACCCCAGTCTCTCACTTTTTAAACTATCTCCATGGGATGAATCCCTCCTTTTAAAATAACAGTAATGTTGATAATGTAGAAAACTCTGAGAAAGTTGTTTTAATGCTAATACTTTTACTAAGTTAGGCACCTAAGGTTCTTGGTGGTCTTTTGCAAGTGAAAAAGCATAAAATTTTACCCTGTCACAATTTTTCTCTTCTATTGTATATTCATTTATTATTCATTTGAATTCCTTTATTCCCTAACATCTTGTTATTTGGAGTTTTCCAATGACACATTTTATTAATTAAAAAAAAAAAAACCAACTTAAGCAAGATGGCAGCCGAGTAACAGCTTCCTTGCATCTGGGCACCGTGAGTCTGGGGAGATAGGACTCCAGGCATCTCTGGCTGGTGGGAACTGCCTATCATCACTCCTATGAGGATACAGGGAGTCAGCGAGAGACTTCTGGACCCCAAGAGGAGGACTAAAACAGTGGAAAACCGGCAAGTGGTCGCGTGTGTTTAATCCGTCTAAACCCGCCCACAACTGTAAGTACAGTAGCAGCGAGACTGCAAACCAGAAAGGCCTTACCTGTGAACTGTTTTGATGTCCTTGGACTTGGCACTGAGTTGAACTGCCTTGGGGAAGGCCTGAGTGGGAGTGCGGAGAACTTTGGCCGTTGTCTAGGGCCCCAGTCTGAGCCGCTGAGCCAGACGGAGCTAATAGTGTTTGGCGGTGGGTCACATGGATCCATTGTCAGTGATCTGCCCCGGCAAGCTCCGCCCTCAGGGTCGCAGAGCTAGAAACGGGTGGGAGCTGGTAACCCAGCAACCAAGTAGCCTAAGGGTGGGGTCTGAGCCGCCTTGCAGCCCTAACCCTCAGGGGCAGAGTGAGACCAGTTTTGGCACACTGGGTAAGTGGATAGCCACTTCAGCAGTGATTCCAGCGACAAGCACTTCCCTGGGAAAGCTTCTGCTCAGCAAGTTTACAAGTTCAAAGTGCCTTTTAAGTAGGCTGAAGAGAGATTTAGGGTGTCTACCTGCTGGGGTTTGAGAAATCAGCAGCCTCCAGTCGTATCAGAACTGTGATTAACATCTCATACCCCAGAAGACCACGTGTTGCCCAGACAATATTCAATAACATATACAAACTGTTTTGTTTTTGGTTGTGTATTTTTTTCTTTGGTTGTTTTTTTTGTTTGTTTATTTTGACGTTGCTGATGTTCTTTTGTTTTTTTAATTTCAATCTTTTCCATACAGATCCCTTTTTCTTTCTCAATTTTCCTAGTTTAATTATAATTTCCCATTGCTGCCTTTTTTAATAACTACAACTTCATTTTTGCTAGTGTTTCTACCGATATAATTTGGTTTTTCACCCAATTTTATCCCCATAAAGTTTTCTGTTTGCTTGTTTTGGTTTGATTTATAGCATTTTTGTCTTTCCTCTCTACTTGGTGGAGGTGGGGTACTGTGTCTGATCAGGTTAGCAAAGAGCTGCTGACCTCAAGGGAACCACGCAACTGGGCACCCCCAGAAGGTGGGGTTTTTTAAGTTTGTGTCAAAGTACCCTACTGTACACCTATATTGCCCTGTCTCCCCCTTTCTGTGCCTCTCTTCTTTTTGTCAATATTCCTTATACCCACCCCCTCTCCTTTCTCTATCTTTCTTTTTTTCTTATCACTCGGTCCTCCTTTCTTTCATCCCCTTTTTTTGCTCTTCAACCTTCTCACCCTCTGGTCCTGTAACCCTTAGTCCACAGGCACAAGAACTTAAAGAGCAAGAGGAAGTGAAAGGAAAATTAGGGCAAGGAAACAGACAAAAGAAACCACTCATGAGGAAGAATCAGCAGAAAACTCCAGGCAACATGAAGAACCAGTCTAGAACAACCCCACCAAGGGACCATGAGGTAGCTACTGCAGAGGATTCCACTAGTATAGAAATGTTAGGAATGACAGAAAGGGAATTTAGAATACACATGTTGAAAACAATGAAAGAAATGATGGAAACAATGAAGGAAATTGCTAATAAAGTGGAAAATAACCAAAAGGAAATCCAAAAACAGAATCAAATAAGAGATGAACGATATGAAGAATATAAAAAGGATATAGCAGAGCTGAAGGAACTGAAACAGTCAATTAGGGAACTTAAAGATGCAATGGAAAGTATCAGCAACAGGTTAGACCATGCAGAAGAAAGAATTTCAGAGGTAGAAGACAAAGTTCTTGAGATAACTCAGACAGTAAAAGAGGCAGAAAAGAAGAGAGAGAAAGCAGAACGTTCACTGTCAGAATTATGGGACTTTATGAAGCGTTCCAACATACGAGTTATAGGAATTCCAGAAGGGGAAGAAGAATGCCCCAGAGGAATGGAAGCCATACTAGAGAATATTATAAAAGAAAATTTCCCAAACATCACCAAAGATTCTGACACACTGCTTTCAGAGGGATATCGGACCCCGGGTCGCCTCAACTCTAACCAAGCTTCTCCAAGACACGTTGTGATGAACCTGTCCAAAGTCAAGACAAAAGAAAAGATTCTGCAAGCTGCCAGGAGTAAACGCCAGTTGACCTACAGGGGCAAATCCATCAGAGTTACCGCAGACTTCTCTAATGAAACTTTCCAAGCAAGAAGACAATGGTCATCTACCTTTAATCTACTTAAACAGAACAATTTTCAGCCCAGAATTCTGTACCCTGCTAAGCTAAGCTTCAAAATTGACGGAGAAATCAAATCATTTACGGATACACAAACATTGAGGAAATTCGCCACAACAAGACCAGCTCTACAGGAAATACTTCAACCTATTCTGCACACTGCCCACCACAATGGATCAGCTGCACAGTAAGAACTCAGAAATCAAAGGACAGAACCTAACCTCCACACTGATGCAAAAGATAAAACTAAGCAATGGACTCTCACCAAATAAGATGAATAGAATACTACCACACTTATCAATTATCTCAATAAATGTTAATGGCTTGAATTCCCCACTGAAGAGACATTGATTGGCTGACTGGATTAAAAAACACAAGCCATCCATTTGCTGTCTGCAAGAAACACACCTGGCTTCAAAAGACAAATTAAAGCTCTGAGTCAAGGGTTGGAAGACAATGTTTCAGGCAAATGGAATTCAGAAGAAAAGAGGAGTTGCAATCTTATTTTCAGATACATGTGGATTTAAAGCAACTAAAGTCAAAAAAGACAAAGATGGTCACTTTATATTGGTCAAGGGAAAACTACAACAAGAAGACATTTCAATTCTAAATATTTATGCACCCAATTTAAATGCTCCCAGATTCTTGAAGCAGACCTTACTCAGTCTGAGCAATATGATATCTGATAATACCATCATAACAGGGCACTTTAACACACCTCTTACAGAGCTGGACAGATCCTCTAAACAGAAATTAAACAAAGATATAAGAGATTTAAATGAGACCCTAGAACAACTATGCTTGATAGACGCATATAGAACACTCCACCCCAAAGATAAAGAATATACATTCTTCTCATCACCCCATGGAACATTCTCCAAAATTGATCATATCCTGGGACACAAAACAAATATCGACAGAATCAAAGAATTGAAATACCTAACGAAGGAGGTGAAGGACCTCTATAAAGAAAACTATGAACTCCTCAGAAAGGAAATAGCAGAGGATATTAACAAATGGAAGAACATACCATGCTCATGGATGGGAACAATCAACATTGTTAAAATGTCTATACTTCCCAAAGCAATCTACCTATTCAATGCCATTCCTATCAAAGTACCTACATCGTACTTTCAAGATTTGGAAAAAATGATTCTGCGTTTTGTATGGAACCGGCAAAAAACCCATATAGCTAAGGCAGTTCTTAGTAACAAAAATAAAGCTGGGGGCATCAGCATACCAGATTTTAGTCTGTACTACAAAGCCATAGTGCTCAAGACAGCATGGTACTGGCACAAAAACAGAGACATAGACACTTGGAATCGAATTGAACGCCAAGAAATGAAACTAACATCTTACAACCACCTAATCTTTGATAAACCAAACAAGAACTTACCTTAGGGGAAAGACTCCCTATTCAATAAATGGTGTTGGGAGAACTGGATATCCACATGTAAAAGACTGAAACTGGACCCACACCTTTCCCCACTCACAAAAATTGATTCAAGATGGATAAAGGACTTAAATTTAAGGCATGAAACAATAAAAATCCTCCAAGAAAGCATAGGAAAAACACTGGAAGATATTGGCCTGGGGGAAGACTTCATGAAGAAGACTGCCATGGCAATTGCAACAACAACAAAAATAAACAAATGGGACTTCATTAAACTGAAAAGCTTCTGTACAGCTAAGGACACAATAACGAAAGCAAAGAGACAACCTACACAATGGGAAAGGATATTTGCATATTTTCAATCAGACAAAAGCTTGATAATTAGGATCTATAGAGAACTCAAATTAATCCACATGAAAAAAGCCAACAATCCCTTATATCAATGGGCAAGAGACATGAATAGAACTTTCTCTAAAGACGACAGACGAATGGCTAACAAACACATGAAAAAATGTTCATCATCTCTATATATTAGAGAAATGAAAATCAAAACAACCCTGAGATATCATCTAACCCCAGTGAGAATGGCCCACATCACAAAATCTCAAAACTGCAGATGCTGGCGTGGATGTGGAGAGAAGGGAACACTTTTACACTGCTGGTGGGACTGCAAACTAGTACAACCTTTCTGGAAGGAAGTATGGAGAAACCTCAAAGCACTCAAACTAGACCTCCCATTCGATCCTGCAATCCCATTACTGGGCATCTACCCAGAAGGAAAGAAATCCTTTTATCATAAGGACACTTGTACTAGACTGTTTATTGCAGCTCAATTTACCATTGCCAAAATGTGGAAACAGCCTACATGCCCACCAACCCAGGAATGGATTAACAAGCTGTGGTATATGTATACCTTGGAATACTATTAAGCCATTAAAAAAAATGGAGACTTTACATCCTTCGTATTAACCTGGATGGAAGTGGAAGACATTATTCTTAGTAAAGCATCACAAAAATGGAGAAGCATGAATCCTATGTATTCAATCTTGATATGAGGTCAATTAATGACAATTAAGGTTATGGGGGGGGAAGCAGAAAGAGGGATGGAGGGAGGAGGGTGGGGCCTTAGTGTGTGTGACACTTTATAGGGGCAAGACATGATTTCAAGAGGGACTTTACCTAACAATTGCAATCAGTGTAACTGGCTTATTGTACCCTCAATGAATCCCCAACAATAAAAAAAAAAAACAAAGAAAAAAAAAACCAACTTTTTTTTCCCTCATAATAAAAGCAATGTGTCTTCATTCTGGAAAACAAAGAGAAGAAAATAAAATTCATCCTACCACCACCCAGTGGGGCCACTTTCACATTGTACTTTACCTGTGTGACAACTTTTTGAAGCTTACTGACTAGATTTTCCTGAAGTTCATAGGGCTGGCCATTTGCTCCCACCTTGGGCCTTTCTTTCCATTGTTATTTTTTCCTTGCTCCCTTTCCCATACTCCTTACATCTGCCAATTTATAACTAAAAACAAACGGCAAGGGAAAATTAAAATTTTAAATCTCACATGTATTTTATTAACTCAGAAAATGTAGGTATAACAGAGCCATGTGTGAAGACATGCATTTGTCTGTCAAATTGGATACCACAGACAGCTCCTAGCTCTAGTCATCTCAGGTATGAGCTGATTGAGAGAAATGGGAAAGAATCAGTTCGTGGGAGGGCGGCGCCCTTGGCTCAGTGGTAGGGGGCCGGCCCCATATACCAAGGGTGGCGGGTTCGAACCTGGCCCTGGCCAAACTGCAACAAAAAAGTAGCTGGTTGTTGTGGCAGGTGTCTGTAGTCCCAGCTGCTCGAGAGGCTGAGGCAAGAGAATCGCCTAGGCCGAGGAGTTGTAGGTTGCTGTGAGCTGTGATGCCAAAGCACTCTACCAAGGGTAACATAGTGAGACTCTGTCTCTACAAAAAAAAAAAAAAAAAGAATTTTTGGTAGCCGTGGGGCTACCCAAAAATCTCACTTTCCCCTCCACAGAATCAACAGCTTACACCTATCTAGAACAAAGGCTATCTTATTTACTGTGTTCTAATATTAACGGCACATGGTGTATCATATTTACATATGTGCCAAGTCTTTATAGAACCACTTGACATATATTAACTAATTTAAGTTTTACAATAACCTTAAGACAGAAATACTAATAATATTACTCCCATTTTACAGATGAGGGTGTCGAGGCACAGAAGATTAAGGGACTTGCTCAATATCTCACAGCTGATAAGGAACAGAGCTGGAATTTGAACCCTGGCAGTCTGTTTCTAGTCTCCGTGGTTTGAAACCACCGTCACGCCTTATCTAAACTGCTTCATATTCTGTAAGTTGTGATTTCTATGGCTGTGATGTGAGAGGGAATTTTACATAGCTTGTGGTGTTAGAAAAGGGTATCTTACCCAGGGTGATATCACAAAAGTTTTTGCTTAGGATGACTAAAATTTAAAAGTCAACGTCGAGAAAAAAATAGTAAGTAAATAGCAGTATAAGTGGTATGTAAAGCTTGTAAATATAACAAAAGTGACATGCTAATGGAATCTGGGAAATACTTAAAAACCAATACACCCCACCCCCGCAAATCTCACCTCTACCTCAACATAACACCTGGCAGAGATTTCCCCCCAGCAGAGCAGATCAAAGACGATAGGCTCTAATCCTCACCCATATTTTACTTTGCCAGCACTGAAAGGCTTCTCCTGTAGAAGAGTTTTTTTTGTTTTTTTTTAAATAACACCTTTAACTCTTCCATAAATTATGGTCCTATTAGACAGTTTTTGCCTTGAAAAATTGCCAGTCTGGGTTTCTGAGTCTGCTCAAGGAACAGGCAAGGAACTGACAGCTATTCCATTATGAATCTTTATTGTTATTGACTTGTAGAAAAATATGTTAGGAATAATACACAGTTGTGGTTCTTATAGCCAAGGCCACAGCTATGGGCTGGCTTCACGAGATGGCTATGGACCACTCTTTACTGAGGTGTACCCAGAATCTGTGCCCACAAGAGTCAGAGTCGGGAGGGTCCATGTCATGGCAGTTTAATGCCTGTTTGCAGTGGAGAAAATAAACATGTACTGTTGCCCTTTCTTGAAATTTATACTTTGATGACTTGATGCCATAATCCTACAAAGCTCTTGGCTATCCAGATGTTGAGAATTTTTTTTTTCTTCGATTTTTTACAAGGTCTTCTTTATGAGGATGCATGAGGCATTTTCTCTATAGTCTTAGTCACAGGAATAATAGACTTGTTTGTATTTTAGGTAACTTTAAATAAACTCTCAAACTCACATATAATAAAACTTAACAGCCCAACTAGTAGCCCTCATGTCTTAGAAATTAATGGCTCTCACGTGTCAGCTATACAGTTCCTATAGCATGCAGTTTTGACTTTTCGTCATTTTCCCACTTATTTTCCTTTGGCTTATTCTTTATTCTTTTATTCAAAATAGCATCTTCTTTCTGCACATATATATTCATAGAATCCACTATATAATTTTTATGGCATAAAATAAGATGTAAATAAACAAATAAGATTATTATTGACAAAATACTAAGTAGTAAATGGATTGTGACTCAGATCAGTAAAGGCAGCAAAACCATAGAAAAATTTTTTACTGCCAATCTTAATTAAATTGGATTTTGAGGCCAAACCAAATGTATCAGTCGCCAGTCCCACTCTCAGGCCACATACATTACAGTAGCATTTGACAGCATGCTTTCCCCCTTTTTGCTTTATGTCTCAATAACAGAAGTAATTGCTTGAGGGTAGAGCCCATAGAGGTGAACTTTTCCATTTCTTTTTTCTATATAGACTGCCTGATCTATTTTAGACCGGGTCTGGGCATTTGTGGAATATGCATGATTCTTTACTTCTATTAAAGTTCATGGTCATTCTAGATCACAGATAAAGTTTTTTTAAAAAAAAAAAGTTGCTAAAGAAATTCGCAGGACAAGGAAAGAAGAAAAATGAAGTGGTAGTCAAAACACTTCCTTGAGAATTGCGTCTAAAGGCCTTAGTAAACATCTTTACCATGTCCTTGTAAAATATTTTCAGGTTAGTTTTTTTTTTTTTTTTTTGCAGTTTTTGGCTGGGGCTGGGTTTGAACCCTCCACCTCAGACATGTGGGGCTGGCACCCTACTCCTTTGAGCCACAGGCGCCGCCCTCAGGTTAGCTTTTTAATTGAACAGTCATCAGGACTTTTTATTTATTATTATTATTATTATTGTTATTGTTGTTGTCAACTAGGCCATAGGTTTTTATTGTCTAACCTCCAACAGTAGCCATGGTTGGGGGTACTGGTTCTCAAAACCAGGTGACCTAGTTTGATTACTTAACTGAGCTAGAAAGTTCAACCGAGGCACAGTGGTAACCAAAAAGCAAAAGTGAGTGGACACTGAAAACTGGAGCTGCACAGACACTGTGGGTAGAAAGTAAAAGTAACCCGCACGAGTTTCAGGGTAACAAAGAGATTTTATTTACAAAGAACAAGGAGAAAGTTTAGAGCACTTCCAAAGGGAGACAGAAGTGGGTCCCTCTCAGGGAGGAGAGAAGGTGACAGAGACAGAGACACAATGGTCTCCATCAGGACTTTTGAAAAATCCTCTTCTGTCCTCTGTCCACTCTGAAGACCAAGGGAAGTTTCACATACACCTCCAGATTTTAGTTACTACTTAGGCCCGAATTTTATCTGTCATGGACGTAGAGAGTCCAGGGCTTCTGGGCTTCTACAAACCACCTAGTATTAAATGCAGAATTTGTAAGGAGAGAAAACTGATTCTCGCTCTCATTACATTCTCAAAGGAATCTGCCACCAAGCAGGACTGGCCTCTAGAGAAACAATTTAAGGAATGTTTATGCGTCTTTGATGCTAACAATGCCCTCAGCATTGTGTCCTTTAACCTTAAACCAACACTATTACTCATTCTCAGCTCAGTTCAGTCAACAGTTCTTAAGCTTCTCAGTCTACAAGACACAAGGCAAAGATAGTCTGGTCTCATTCAGGCTTTTCAGGAGTTACAGCCTGGAGAGGGAAAAGCAGACAGGTGCACCTCAAATTTAACGTCCAAGGGAATCAACTGGGGACCTTATTCAGTTGTAGATTCTGATCTAGTAATTGTGAGGGGGAGCCCCAGATTCTCCATTTTCTTGCATACATAAAGGATAATTAGCAGTGGTATCAAATACTTTACACATGTGCCTCACTTTAAGCAAAGAAACTCCATGTTGGTAAATATGGGTTTATCAAACAGCTGAGCCAGGAGCCTGTCACGCACTGCTTTGAGGAATGCACCATTTAGAACATTGGTTCCCATTCTGTGTGGTACACTGGGAATCTTTAAAAACTGCTGAGGCCTGGCCTCCACTCCCAGATATGCTGATTTAATTGGTGAAGGTGCAACCAGAGCAGGACATGGGATTTTTATAAGCTTCAAGGCAATTTTAATGTGTAGCTGAGTTTGGAAACCTTTGAGCTAGTAGCTACCATCATTGTCTTTTCATCTCCTAACATCTGAAAGTGACCAGCAAAGCTAAGATGGAAAACTTGATCTGCCTGAGCTCCCAGCCTGAGTTTTCAATTCAGACACTATATACCCATTTTCTGTAGTTTCTCTGTAACTTGTTAAAAACTTAACTTTTTTACTTTCCTACTATGATAAAGGCAAAGAAGGGAGAAATAGATCGTTGAAGGTAACATCAAATCAAATCTATCTTGCAAGTATAATCTTAGTGCCAAGGAATAGTTCAAAAGTAATATTAAAAGCTTCTTGGGGGAAAAAAACAATGAAAATTTTCTATTAAAATATTGAGGGTCCATATGAAAAGAATAATAAAGAGATATCTAACAGAAGACTTAAATAATAGAAAAATTTTAGTGTATTCCTAGATAGAAGGACTAGAAATATAATCTTGTAATTAACTAGATGGACTCTAAGCAGGCGTTCTCAAACTTTTTAAACAGGGGGCCAATTCACTGTCCCTCAAACCGTTGGAGGGCCGGACTATAGTTTAAAAAAAAAAAACAAAAAACTATGAACAAATTTCTATGCACACTGCACATATCTTATTTTGAAGTAAAAAAACAAAACGGGAACAAATACAATCACACTACCTCATGTGGCCCGTGGGCTGCAGTTTGAGGACCCCTGGTAAGTTGTCAAACTATTTGAGTCCCAGATCTTCTGCTGATTGACTTCAAGGCGGACCAGTATTCATGGAAACGCAGGAACACAGCACACCATGTCAAAGGTAGAATGAAGGTTTTTCGAGATCCAGTACGGCTTCCAGATCATCTAGAGCAGTGGTTCCCAAATTTTAATGTGTACATCAGCTAGAGATCTTGTTAGAAGGCAGATTCTGATTCATTGAGTCTGGGATTTGGCCTGAGAGTCTGCCTTTCCCACATGCTCATGGTGATCCCCAGTACTGCTGGTCTGGAGATCGCACTTTGAGAACAGAGGATTTACATTTCTTCAGCTGTGAGAATCACTGATCCCTCTTCCGGTGTCTCTCCATGTGTCTCTAGCTTCTGTCCCACTTCCAATCACTTACATCTTAATTACAAATCCCACAAGAGAAAAGATCTGGGCAGTGAAAATATAGACATCTTTCAAAATACTCTTTCATATCTTTTAGATGTTCTACAACGAACTATCACTGCTTATAGAATCAGAAAAAAATTTTAATGTCTGCTGTTTGTGACGAACAGCATTATCACTTTGGCTGCCTTAGATGTAATTTTGAATAAACAAAAAGTTCAGTAACCCACAGATCTGGAGAGAACAAATACAGATTTGTGAAGCAGGGAATAGAACCCAGGGCAGTAAAAAACACATCCTCAGAGCACAGCCAACATCGTTGGAAGGAATTACTGGATTTCGGAGGAGCCAGCAATTGCATTCTAACACACAGAGCCCTGTTCTGCCGGACCGAGGAGATTTCTCAGGTGCTTGCATGGTGCTGGTTCCATGTACTGCTGCTGTAGGAGCCCAGGTGTAAGGGGCTGGGGGAGCACTGTCACTGGTCCTCCTGTCCACCACTGCATCCTTCCCTGGACAAGCTTACCATGGCTCCTCTGCCTGCCACGCACGGTTCCTTGTTATGTGAACATAGTTAAAAGGAGGAAGAGAAGCTTCCCTGGGCTAGAATTGCCTGTAGGTAACTAAAAGCCTAATAAACTATTTCTGCAGATTTGTCCTGATAGCTGGCTCAAGGCCTGAGCAGCACAAGATAGTGCATTTTGCCAGTCTTTTCTATTTTGTGCTACAGTAATTTTGCCAGACGAACAAGTGCAAACATGACACAGTGGGCTGTAAACTCACACACAGCCTTCCCTTCTGTGCAGAGTTCCAGGGCTTGACTGAAAACTGCTTTGTAACATGGCCCAGACATCCCATCGGACCTCTCAGTGGTTCAGAGCTGAAAGGTGGTTCCACTTTGGCTAAACTTCTGCCTCTGTTTCAGTGAAAGGGCGCTCCTCAGCTGGAGGCCTGGCCCTCACACAGCATGTCATTAGCCTGCGATGGCAGCTGTGGGAGAAACTTGGGTCTGAGAGGACTATTTCCTGGAGTTAATCCACTAGGAGATTACTGGATTCTGCCCTATATTGACCTTCACCTCCCATCCCCAAACTGACCTCAGGGACAAACCGCACTTGCCTGAAGATTAGTCCTGAAGTTCTCTGCCAAAGTTTCCGTGGGGAGCACAACCCTCAATTCTGCCCCTTAAACCATTCTGCCAGCCCGGTCCCTGTTTTCTTGCTAGCAACGGTCAGGGAAAGTATATGCTACTATTAGCATTTTAGGAGCTGCTGAAGGTTCCAGACTTTATTTGAGCACAAGAATGATTTATAAGGCAGAATGTAGACATTATCCTCTTGTGTAATTTGAGCTAGTTCACAAATAAAGATATTTGTCAGTTATTGACAGTTTTCACTGTTGGTTTGTATTGCCAGCGTCCCTATTTTATCTCTGAATACCTTCAAATACAAAGTATAAAAAAGACTTTCCACGGTGGCTTGAGGATGTATACTTCCTTTCCTAAGCATTGTCTCAGTGGTTCAAAGAAATCAGAATTTAAAAAAGGAAATTCTGTATGTCTAGGAAAGATAGAGAAAAAAATTTCCAACTAGTGGCAAAACTGGATAATGTCTTCAGGATAATAGAAACTTCTGAATAGCTAATTTTTAAAATGGTCACTAAAGGTGGGTAGTATAAAGTACCTCTGCTATCTCTTGCATAAATCTTCAGTGAGGTGTATGGTACTGGCTGGGCATGTTGGCTTCTGCCTGTAATCCTACAGGCCTTCTGCCTGTACTCTGGGAGGCTGAGGTGGGTAGACTGCTTGAGGTCAGGAGTTTGAGACCAGCTTGAGCAAAAGTGACACCCCATCTCTACTAAAAATACAAAAAGTAGCTGGGCATGGTGGTGGGCACCTGTAGTCCTAGCTACTTGGGAGGCTGAGGCAAGAGGATTGCTTGAGCCCAAGTGTTTGAGGTTGCTGTGAGCTATGAAGGCACTATGGTACTGTACCCAGGGAGACAGAGTGAGACTGTCTCAAGAACAAACAGACAAACAAACAAAAAGTATATGTTACTAACCAACAAATTTTGGGTGAGTGGGATGTTGAAGGGCATATGAAGTTTTGCTGTGTTCCATGTTCTGGTGGATGAAAAGAAAACACAGATGACATTCCTGGCCCAGGAACAGGGAGGATGGGGGCACTGGGCATATTAGTCTAGGTGTGCACTGTTTAGGGAAGTGCAACTCACAGCACAGTAGAGGTGAATGTCACTCTCTCAAATTGTATCATTCTGAGTCTACAAAACCAGAAGTGCATACATTAGTTATGCTTTTTAGAAACAAGCCACTGAATTTATAGAGCATCTCATGTTTATATGGCTGAGATTTTCTTCTTACCCTTGAGTTTCCAACATGCTAGTAGTAGGATTGGGTGGATTACATGCAAAGATCAAAATGTAGTTAGCCTAGGCTATGTAATGTGAGCGGTGCAGAAAACTCTTGTGAGAAACACGAGTCCTACAAAATGCTCTGTGAAGAGTGTCCCAGAGTTGGAGAAACACTCGTACTGTGCCCCTTCCTTGGAGATCCTTCATGCCTATTAACAGATTAAAGACTCCAGGAGGTCCTGTGCAATGAAATCTGCACACTCTTTGTTAACCTGGAGTTTCCTATTTATTTGGACATAGGCTAGTGAGTTAATAAGTCTGGTCCCACTGCAGAATTCTGTTTATTCCTTCTCCACGTAAACATGAGACCTGACTATGTCTACACGTTCCTTTGCAATTCAGAGAACTGCAAGCTAGTCTGCCGTGCACTGCACTTAGTAGGTTCTTCTTCACATTTACCCAGTTCAAACTGAAATGATATATAATCAAGTCAAAACTGACCTGATTGAACACATGCAGAATCCGCTCCTCTGAGCAAATCTGCTTACCTTTCTGAAGCAATAACAATATCTAGCAATGTTTGAGCACCCACTCTGCGACCAAAGCACGGGCTGGATCTTTTACATACATCCAAACAAGATAGATTTTATTAATTTCATTTTTCCGGAAAGGAAAACTAATATGCTTTGGTTAACTCAGTACTCAGATTTATTTGTACAGAAAATCTAAGGCTCAGAGAGGTAAAACATGTTACCTATGGTCACGCAACTGGGATTTGACCCTGTTTTCCAGACTCCCAAGTCTTGTGCTATCTTGGGTGCATTTCTTGGCTCCTACCGAACATAATTCTTCTCCTTCTGATGTCCTCTCTCCTTTTACCCCACATCCTGGCTTCTGTTATTTCAAGTATTTTATGTTCTGGTAGCATCTCAGAAACCAACCACCCCACATATATTTTTTAGTTTTCACTTTGCCATCTTGAGTCCTAATTTTTATTATCTGATTTTTGCGCTCCTGCTCTGATATCAGGTACTGTTGGAGAAAATCATATAATAACGTGGAGTAAATCCTTTGGAAACTGGCAGATTTGTTTAGCACCTAACAGGTTAACTCAGGTGCCCTGGTAGATGTTGATGGGAGCCAGATGCTCAGAGAACACAGCCAGACCTGTCAGGAATCAGTGGCATCTGGGCACCAGTTTCAGCTGTGGGCCAAGAATGAAGCAGACTGAATCCACAGGGAACATTGCAGGGATCCCATTAATACCCAAGGGTATGAGCAGGGCTCAGATCTAGACCAGCCGAGTACGGTCAGGAGTCATACCAGAAGCATCCAAACAGACAGAGTGTAGGCTGCAAGTTGCAGTGAGCTAGCAGAGGGTTCTGCCTGTGCCTGCCTGCTGTGTCTGAACTCAACCATGCAGAGCCTAAGGCAAAGCATTTGACTTCAGGGGCCTAGACTGGGGCCTCAGTGAAGTCTGCAGTCCTCAGACCAGAGCACCTCCTGTCCACGCTCTGTTGTGTTTCCTGTAGCCATGGCCCTGCTAGTCTCACCCTTTCTAAACAAATCGGGCATGACTTTACTGTGAATTCGGAGACGTCCCATGTGAGCGTCCACTTCCTTCCACTCCACCTATCTTCTCCTCCCATCCTCCTGGCTTTCTTCTTGGAACAACACAGCCCCACTGTTGCTGCTTCCCTCAAGGGCATCACTTCCCTGCCTTTCCCCTGGCCTCCTCCCTCCGCTGCTTTCTGTCCCTCTGGTCTTCCTGATCTTCAGAGGTCTATTCACTTTCACTTTTCTTGCCTATTTATGCTACCACTCTTTCTCCTCAGGCCTTCTCCAATTTCTGCTTCCTCGCCTCCAATTACGATTCCACCCTTTGTATCTGACTTTTGCTGAAACGACTCTTTCAGCTAACCAGGCATGTCCTCACTGGCAAGACTCCCAGAGAGCCCTGGATCCCCTTGACCACTTCCTCCCACTGTGGCGCCGGATCCCCTAGCTCATCTCTCCTTTCTTTTTTATTGTCTCCTGTTCTCACATCTACATACAGGCAAGTTTTAAGATTCTGGCCTTGGTTTTCCTTCTTTTTTCCTTACTTTTGCTTTCCCCCTGAATGACGGTAAAAACATCCACTACTTAAGACATGCACTCTACACACATGAATCTAGTTTCTGTCTCCAGCATGGACCTACTAAATTCTAGTTCTGCTCTTTCAGTGGCGGCAAGTATATTAACATGGCTATCCTGATGAGGCCTCAAGGAGCTCAACTCTCCCAGTGTGCCTTTTCTCCCAACCTCAGATAATGATAATAATTATAATTAAAGTTACTAATTCACATGCTATAAATTACCCATTTTTATACCAGTGACATCTAAATGAGGCAGGTGTTTTATTCTCATTATAAATGAGGACATTGAGGTCAGTGACATAACTTGCCCAAATTTCCGGGTAGAGCTCGGACCCAGAGCCAATTCTAATTGAGTCGACCTATTAATTTTTATGTTTTGAGAACAGTTTAGGATAGTAGTTTAACACATAACAGCTTGTGTTAAATTATCTGGGTTCTAGGCCTGGCTTATATCAAGACACACTCCCAGAAGTTTCCTTTGCCTCCTCAGAGTCTTTAGCAAAACAAGAGAAGCTTTGGGCAACTGAACTTGTATCTGCTGTCAGGCTGAGAGCATATCAGAACTACTCTGTCAGTTTTCCCTTGTCTTTTGAAAGATCCTCCTCTTCCTCATCTGCCTTCATCTTTTAGCATCAGAACTGCTAACTCAGTAGTTATCTGTCAACTATTGAATATTGCCTGTGTCCCAGGCACTGTGCTGGACACAAAATGATATCAACAGGGATTGTCAGATATGAACAAAACTGCTTTCTGAGAATGGAACAGTGTGAGTCTCAGTCAGATTGCAAATCGACAAACACAGGCCCTTTGGCATTTCTTTTCTCCTCTCATCATTCCTTTGGTCATGCAACCTACCCTGTTACAAAAGCCTAGGCCTTGGGAGGCTGAGGCAAGAGAATCTCTTAAGCCCGAGTTTGAGGTTGCTGTGAGCTGTGATGCTACGGTGCTCTATCAAGGGTGACCTAGACTCTGTCTCAAAAAAAAACAAAACAAAACAACAACAACAACAACAAAAAATCCCCCAAAAAGCTGAGGCCTCTGCTACTGCTCCTTGGATTTCTGAAGCAGCTAGTTTGTTCAATGGTAAGAGTCATGGCATCAGAGCTCAGGGGACCCTTTCTGATACCACTGCTGTACGTCCTCAGTTAAATTGTTTTATCATAAGGATTTCAGTGTTCTTGCTGCAAAGAAGAAGTTGTGTTGAGGTTGCCTTTAAGATATCATCAACCTCTAGCACTGTAGAAGTATCTTAGGCCCAAGAATAATCATTTTAGAGGGAACCTTGACATAAACCAAATGTCTTACTTGTAGTAAAATTGCTTTTTTTTTTTTGAAACTGAGTCTCACTCTGTCCTCTCAGGTAGAGTGCAGTGGCACCATGATAGCTCACTATAACCTTAGGTTTCTGGCCTCAAGCTATCCTTCTGTCTCAGCTTCCTGAGTAACAGGGACTATAGGTGTGAGCCACCAGGCCCAGTTAATCTATTCTATTTTTAGTAGAGATGGGGTCTTACTCTTGTTCAGGCTCAGAATCTTTAGTCTTTTTTTTTTTTTTTTTTTAGAATCTTTTGTCTTGAAAGCACATTAATAGAAGATGAATAATGTAGCATATGGCAGAAGTTTTAATTTTTCTCAATTTGTTTCTGGAATTTTAAAGTCACCCACTGAAGAGAAATTGGCATACTTTATCTATTACACAGAATAACAGCATTCCTTTCTTCACCCCCACCCCCCTTTTAGTTGGTTAAACTCACTAGGAATCATTTGGGATAACTCTTTAGAAAAATAAATTAGATTATAAACTTAATTTTGAGTCTGGGAGATGTGGCAAACAACTGTAATCCTAGCATCCTTGGAGGCCAAGGCAGGAGGATCCCTTGAGCTCAGGAGTTTGAGACTAGCCTGAGCAAGAGTGAGACCCCATCGCTACTAAAATTAACTGGGCATTGTAGCAGGAACCCATATGTAGTCTCAGCTGCTTGGGAGGATGAGGCAGGAGGATTGCTTGAATCCATGAGTTTGAGGTCGTTGTGAGCCAGGCTGAGTCCATGGCACCCTAGACTGGGCAACAGAGTGAGACTCTGTCATAAATATATGCATACATACATACATACATTTTTAAAAACCTTATTTTCAATTTTCATTTCTATAATATGTAAGAATGGCAGAGAATTGGTGAGACTTTCAAAGGAAGAATGAAACAATAAAATGTATGCTATAAATCGAAAACAATACATATCAAACTTTTCCAGTTTGAGCAGTGATCCTCAACTGGGGCAATTTTGTTCCCCACATGACATTCAGTCATATCTGGAGATATTTTTGTCATGACTTGGCAACTTTGGGAAGTAGCACTACTGATACCTGGCGTGTAGAGGCAGGGACATTGCTAAACATTCCACAATGCATAGGACACCCCTTCACCCACTGCACACACCCGACTGAGAGTTATTCAATCCAAAGTGATAATAGTGCCAAGGTTGAAAATCCTTGATTTGGAAATGCAGACAGGGTGATTCAGACCCTGTCTTCTAGTTTCTAAACTGAGATGCTTCATGGGTGCATGGAGTGAGTTCTGTTAAAATCAAACAAAAATAAGTCTCCACATGGAGCTTCTCTGAATTTCACAGGGATAGAGTTTGTGGCATTCAGCTAGTGGCAGTGTAATCACCACTTCTGTCTTTATTTTGGAGTGCAGAGCTTAATTATATGCAACAGCACCCATGGTGAGAAAAGAAAATTGTCATGATGGCATAAGAAGGAATAAGCACCCCCAAAAGTCCTGGAAAAGTTTGAACAAAAGTGGCAGCCAGGTGATACTGAAGTAGATAACTATCAGCTTGTTCCTAAAACAGTGGAACCTTCCTGGAGGCAACTGCAGTCAGCCATGCTGTGTCAAAAGGACCTTGTCAAGTAAAGGCTGTAATTGCCAACCAGATCCCTGGGAAACAGAGAGAGAAAAAAAAACTGAAAAATTTCTATCACTGTGTAAATTGCTTTAACACAGAGCACAAAGGGGAGGTGACAGCTTTCAAGTAGACAGCTGCTCTAGGTGAGCCAGGAATAGAGTGACCCTGCAGATGTTTAATGAACTCAGTGGAATGAGCTCATTTTTCTCTGCTCCACTAGCTGTAGACTGTTTTTACCAAGAAGTATTGACTTTGTGTGCAAATGTTTTTTGCGTAAGATGTCTTGCAATTTCTCTTGGTGGCCTACAACTATATCACAAGTACACGGCATTGCAGAATTATAGTCTGTTAGAAACATGAAAAGATAAAGAAATTAAGGATGGATACTGTAGTCTCCTACAGGAGACAGAAGAAACAAGATCCTGATACACGGAGGGTGTACAAAACATCAGAGATCTCAGGGTTAGTGAAAGACAGGTACCATTCCTTTCTTACCACAAATTTGTGAAAGGGTTGCCTCCGTGATTTCTGAGGTAAGAAGGATTGTAGGTAAGAAGATTAACAATGGGGGTAACACATTGTTAATGGACAGAATTTCAGGGAGTGGGGCATACCTCGTAACAGAGCAGACTCCGGAGTGGTTTCCAAATGCTGATTTCCAAGGTTCCAAGGTGAGGACCCAGGGATGGGAGTACATAAATCCCAGCCACTAGCCCAAATGTGACTCTGCGTAAATCAGAAAAGTAGCCCTTTCCTCCAGGTTCTTTCCTGCTGCATTCCTGAAGATTGTCATAATTTGTATAGACGTCTACAGTGACTACTATGTCAAAGGCACCCCTCCCCCAGAGTTGTATGAAGCACAATCTTCAAAACCATAAGGGCACAGTTCTGGTGAAGTTATCGATGGCCAGCAAAGGCTGAAGTTTTAAAATTCGGTGGTCCTAGTTTCTCTCCAGTAAATTAGAGGAAGCTGTTTTTCACAGAAGAATTCCAGCTAACAAATTTAGGAGGAATGATAGGACTGAAAAATTATTTTAGCTGTTACCATTGAAATACAATTGATGCAGGCAAGGATCGTCAATGAATCTTAAAACTATGAGGTGAAGTGTTGTTAAAGAACAGAAAATATTGATGTGGTGCCTAGGCATCAACCTACATATGACTTGGTTTTCAAAAAGAAGCAAATACATCCTTAGAATGGAGGAATTTGGTAGTCACCACTTTAATCAAGTAGCCACGTTTAGCATCACCAGTCTCCTGGGGTTGTAAATCGAAGTCTTAAGACTCACAAGTGGAGTGTATGTAACAACAATGTTTAACCTGAATCTAATCAAGCCTTGCCTTCATTCATTTGTGCTGCTTATCAGAAAATACCTAAGACCGAGTAATTTATAGTAACAGAAATTTATCTCTCACAGTCCTGGGGGCTAGAAGTCCAAGATCAAGGCCCTGGAAGATTCAGTCTAGTGAGGGCTGGATCTCTGCTTCCAGCATGGTGCCGCGTTGCTGTGTCCTCTAAGGGATGAATGCCATATCCTCACCCAGCAGAAGAGATGGCAGGAGGAAAGGGATTACCAGCTCCTTTGTACCCCTTTTATAAGGCCATTCATCCCATTCATAAGGGCTCTGTTCTTATGACTTAATCACTTCCTAAAAGTCTCACTTCTTAATACTATTACATTGGTGATTAAATTTCAACATAAAATTTTGGAGGGATACATTGAGTGCATAGCAAACCTTTACCCCTAACTTCATTTTTATAGGAAATGCAAAAGGTAGAGAAACAAGTAAAACAAAACCACAAGAAGAGTCTGATAGATTGGAATGTTGACTTGCTCTCTGACAAAGTCATTATCATAAAGTAACAATAACAATAGGTTAACAACGTTTTGTTGCCGCCAAATTAGAAAACGTCTCAGTACCACGGTAGTGATGGGTGAATGGCAACACCAGTGCTGAAAATTCTCCTGACCAAATGCTGTAGATCTTTATACACTTGATAATCATTTTCCAGATTACTTTTTCTTTCTTCTACATTAATGAAAGGTTTTTATTGAATTATATTTATTTGTTAAAAATGTATGCCAAATAACATAAAAGTTTATAATGAAAGACATCCTTGCCTTGCACTCATCAATCATTAAAATAGCCATTGTTAGCACTATTTTTGGGAGCAGGGAATGAAGTCTCACTCTGTCATCCTGGGTAGAGTGCCTTGGCATCATGGCTCACAGCAATCTCACACTCCTGGATTGAAGCCATCCTCCAGCCTCAGCTTCCCGAGTACCTGGAACTACATGCTCCCACCAATACACCTGGCTACTTTTTTCTCCTTTTGCTAGAGATGAGGTCTCACTCTTGCACAGGCTGGTCTTGAATGCCTAAGCTCAAGCAATCCACCTGCTTTGGCCTTCCAGAGTCCTAGGATTACAGGTGTAAGCCTCTGTGCTCAGTCTTTTTTTTTTTTTTTCCAGGAAGGAGGCTAAATATTGTCATAGCTCTAAATAATGTATTTTTGCTACAGTTCTCAGTTTATTGATTCAAGAAAATTAATCTTACGCTGCAAGTGAGAATGTCTTTCTATTAAAGTCCCATGTCATCTCTCTATTTTCCAGTATGGTTACATCATCATTTCTTAGTTAAATTAATGAAGAATAATTACAGGAAAATGTCACTGCAGACCCTGTGATTACACTCTTTTTTTCTTTTTCTTTTTCTTTTTTTTTTATTGTTGGGGATTCATTGATACTCTTTTTTTCATATGACTTTTTGTTTCTTTGTATCTTTCTAAGCAATTCTCTTTTATTTTTCATTATCTTTATACTCGTCATCACACTTTGTGGCTTTTTGTTTGTTCCACCCTCGTTGTTGTTTTTCAAGAGCACACTGCTGTAATTATCTGGTGCCATTACTTTTTTTCCCTAGTGAGACTCTTAGAGCCTCTGTGCCTGTACTGGCTGGTCTTGAGGCCTACTTTCTGATAGAGAACCTCTTAAATTCTTGTCTTTTACTTTTGTGATATGCCGTCTTGTTTTGTCCAGCGTATTTTGTGGAAATTTCCCAAGACTGGAAAGACAAAGTGTGGGCCTTTGCCTGTCAGAAAATGTCTCCATTGTAGCCCCAAATGTGAATAATAGTCTTGCTGAATGCAGACTATGAGATGAGAAATGATGTTGTTTGATCTTTGGAAGGTATTGGACCATTGTCAGTCATTTAATTTTCAGATTTGTTGGAAGAGTATAGGAATACAATTGATTTTGAATGTTGATTTTTGTACCCTACCCCTTTGCTGAACTCATTTATTATTTTTATTAGGGTTTTTATTTTGCAGTTTTTGGCTGGGGCTGGGTTTGAACCCACCACCTCCAGCATATGGGGCTGGTGCCCTACTCCTTTGAGCCACAGGCGTTGCCCTAGTTTTAGTAGTTTTTTAGTGGGTTACCTATATACACCTAAGATCGTATACACTAAATAGAGGCAGTTTTACTTTTTTTTCTTCCAATATGGATGCCTTATATTTCTTTCTTTTTTTTTTTGGTCTAAGTTGGCCCGCCTATAAGTACAATGTTGAATAGCAATGGTGAGAGTGGACCTCTTAGGGGAAAGCATCCTTCATTTCACCATTAAGTTTGCTGTGGTTTTGACATAGATTCCCTTTATTAGGTTGAGGAAATTTTTTTATCTGTAGTTTAAGTGTTTTTTTTTAATCATGAATGAGTATTGCATTTTGCAAATGCTTTTCCTGTGTCTGTTGAGATGATTACATGGTTTTTATTATCCTATTGATATGGTATGTTACCTTCATTGGTTTTTAAGATATTAAAGCCACCTTGCATTCCTGGAATAAGGTCATGGTATATAATTCTTTTCTTTTTCTTTTTTTCTTTAAGAGATAGGGTCTCACTGTGTCACCTAGGCTGGAGTGCAAAGACCTACTCATAGGTCACTATAACCTTAAACTCCTGGGCTCAAACCATCCTCCCAGCCTTCTGAGTAGCAAGGACCACAGGCATTGCCACCACACCTGGCTAATTTTTTTATGTTTTGTAGAGATGTGGGTCTTACTATATTGCCCAAGCTGGTCTTGAATTTTTGGCTTCAAGTGATTCTGCCACCTCAGCCTCCCAAAGTGCTGGGATTACAAGTATGAACCACAATGCTCATTCTATAATTCTTTATATGTGTGATTTATATATGTTGATTTTTATAATTCTTTTCAATGATTTTTTATATATAATGTTTTTATGTCTCTATGTTGTTAGTAATTTGTAGAGAATTTTTGCATTTATAAGAGATATTTTATATCTTATATTGTCTATTGTTTTCTTCTGTTGTCTTTGGTTTTTGCATTAGCATGATACTGGCCTCAGATATGAGTCAGAAAGCAATGTCCTGCCCCTCCTAGGAACTTGCTCTTTGACTGGGACCTTGGGGGAGAGGAGAGGAAACCTGTGTTCTTGGCTGAACCCTCTCTGAAATGAAGTTTCCGTCTCACTGAGCTGGGTGGACGTCAAATACCACAGACTCTTGGTGTTCTTCCAGAGTTTTAGTAGGTTTTCTTGAAAATATTTCTTCATTTGCTATATGGTTTTAGGATAATCTTCTGAGATTTTAAAAAAATATATATGTATTTTTGAGACAGAATCTCACTCTGTTACTCTGGGTAGAGTGCTATGGTGTCATAGCTCACAGTAACCTCAAATGCTTAGGCTCAAGAGATCCCCCTGATTCAGTCTTCCAAGTAGTTGGGACTACAGGCACCTGCTACAATGTCTGGATAGTTTTAGTAGAGCTGGGTCTGGCTCTTTCTCAGGCTGGTCTTGAACTCTTGAGCTCAAGTGATCCACCTGCCTGACCGCCCAGAGTGTTGGTATTATAGGTGTGAGCCACCTCGCTTGGCCTAAATGTTTTTTTAATACCTAAAATTTTCGGCAATTTTTCTGGGCAGCTGGAATCCTTTATACTGTCATGCCAGGAGTAGAACTCCAATTCTTTTTAATGCCTCTAACATATTTCTTTTCCAGTTATCAAACCAATGTAATACTGAAAACATTGCTAATAGCAGTTCATGCCAGCTGCTATAAGGATGTGTCTTGTTATACAACAGTTGCCCATAGTTGTAGAGGCTGGGAAGTCCAAAATCAAGACATCAATAGATGTGTTGTCTGGTGAGGGCCCATTTCTCATAGATGACATCTTCTATGTGTTCTTATGTGGCAGAAGCAGGGAAAAACAAAACAAACAAAACAGGTCAACCATCTGTCTGGGGTCTCATTTATAAAGGCATTAATCCTTCATGAGGCCTCTCCTTCATGAACTAATCACCTGCCAAAGGCCCCACACCCTAATACCATCACCTTGGGGATTAAGATTTTAACATACAAATTTTGGGGGGACAAACACATTCACAGCATAGCACACTGAAAAGCTAATCTCTCTGGAGAAGGGCAAGGCCCCAGATAGGAAAACCAATTATAGAATTAACTCTGGGATACTGGACCAAGTGTTCAAAATAGAAAATAAAGAGCAAAATATCAGAATTCTGAGTTGGAAGAGCAAGTGAGCTAGTGACATCATCTTTCCTAGTTGGAACGAATAAATACTGCGTGTATTTGAAAAATATAGCCCCCCTTTCCAAGTTCCTACATTCTCCCTAATACTTTCTAAACTTGAATAATCTTAATAACCATTTTTATTTAATTTTAGAAGAATATTTTAGGAATAAATATCTTTAATGGAAAGAAACATTTACCCACAGTTCAATGATTAATTTCTTTAGTTTCTCTTTGGTTAAGTTAAAGCAAAATCGGATTTAAAATTTCTTTTTAAAAAATATGTGTTAGCCTACCTTCATAAAACAATTTGTATCCACATTCATTTATTGCTCTCACCATTTTCATTGCTCATATATTTATCAAATTTCTGTCTCTATAGACCATTGTTTTTCAACCTTTTTTTTTATCTCATAGCACACTTGAAACTATAGTAAAACTTCAGTGGCACACTTAAATAATGTTGATAAAAAAAAGTTACAAAAAGAATATACTTATGTTCTTTGAACTCCCTTCCAAAGTAATTTAAGTGATAATCTTTAAAAATTTTCACAGCAGGGCGGCGCCTGTGGCTCAGTGAGTAGGGCGCCGGCCCCATATGCCGAGGGTGGTGGGTTCAAACCCAGCCCCGGCCAAACTGCAACCAAAAAAATAGCCGGGCGTTGTGGCGGGCGCCTGTAGTCCCAGCTACTAGGGAGGCTGAGGCAAGAGAATCACGTAAGCCCAGGAGTTGGAGGTTGCTGTGAGCCGTGTGACGCCACGGCCCTCTACCCGAGGGCGGTACAGTGAGACTCTGTCTCTACAAAAAAAAAAAAAAAAATTTTCACAGCACATCTAAGATCCTTTCATGGCACACCAGTCTGCTGCAGCACACTGGTTGAAAATCACTGCTACAGATGCACAGAGAAGTTTGTAATGATGTTTGCCAATTGCTAACACAGGATCGTTCTGGGTGGTTAGGAGTTGAAATGTGTCATTACTTTCCTCTTTAAAACTTTTTTATCGATTTATATTTTAAATAACCATGTCTCATTAAAAAAAAGAAAAGTCATTACAACACAAAAGCAAAACTCAACTAACACAGTCATTCAGTTAACCAATTGGTGTTGGGACTAAGGTGAGGCAAGTGAGGTGCCTTGGGCAAAAAACCCAAGGAGGAACTTCTGCTCAGGGTCAGGTAGGTGAAGGGCACTCTAGTATCCTCCATCATGTCCCTGTGGTCCAGGACAGCCCTGCAAACTATATAGGAGCATACTGAACAATGGAAATGAAGAAAGACATCTTTGGAATTTTGGGTGGCTAACTAAAGCACACTCTTTATTACATATGATTATGTAACTGTCTGCAAAAAGAAAGCATAGCCTTTACACTCAAGAAGTTAATTGATCACTCTAAGACTAAGCAACACCTAGTTTCCCTGTTTCTTCCCTCTCCCTCAATTCAACACTCGAGGAATTGAAGGGAGTGTGTTGCTATTGTCTCCAGCATGCCTTGCTCCTCCTTCAGCTAGGACCTTTCTGATGGACTTAGACCTTTCTGATGGAGCACACCACCCTCCTACACCTTCCCAGCCCACTTTCCTGCTTTAACGTTGTCCTAGCAGTTACCATATTCTAAATGTATTCACACTTTATATGCAGAGTTTTATTTTGTACATTGTATGTCGATTGCTTGTCTTGCCTTGTTAGAACACAAGTCCTGCAATGCTACCCTAATAGAAGCCTGAGAGCACATAGTGGATTTTAATTAGTATTTGCTGAGTGAAAGAATGAATGAGTTCATTGTGTGTTCATTGAATGATTGTGAACTTGATACTGGTCCTGACAATATGAAGATGAATAAAAAGTACAGTCTTTGCTCTCTACAGGGAGTCCACATGCCAGACTTCCTCCCTGTCTCTGCTCCCGGCTCTGTTCATTTGCCTCAAACAATTATCTCAAAAACAGAGCTTTTGTTTTTACTCCCTTTTCCTTTTCTTACACGCTGTTTCTTTTTTCTTCTCTCAACTCTTGCCCAACTATCATAGGGAAATGTTTTTTCTTCTTTTAAAATAATCATCCTGATGACCAAAAAAAGTACTATTAGTATTTGCATATTTGTCAAGAGAAAGTCTATTTTGAAAATAGTTAAGAATAGAATTATTAATTATGAACATCTGCTCAGTGCTTGCTATTGTATACTTGATTCTGCCAAGCAATTAGATACATTGTCTGATTTAATCAGTACAGATAAGGAAACCATGGCAGCAAGAAGTAAGTTGTCCAGTTCACAGTTCACAGAGCTGGTAACTGGTCTGAATCCAGGACAATCTAATTCCAGAGCCAGAGCTCTCCCAGGAGAGGCTGTGCGGTCAGTTGCCAGCGTAACTCTTCTGCAGGGGTCTCCCTCCATCTCTTCCCACACTATGAGCAGAATGAGATGTTATCTTCATATTCCCACAACACTTTGCTTATGCCCTACTTTAGCTTTTACCATACAAAATGTTTAGGTATGTATCAGAAAGGTTCAGCTGGGGACATTTTGATTCATTACCAGTGTTATGAAGTATTTCCTCTCCTTTTTATTGCCATTAGGGTTGTAATAGAAGCAGGAGCTTCAGAGTTCAAAATCTGGCATCTGCTACTTACTAGCTGTGTAATATTGGGAAAATCATTTAAGTTTTCTGAATGTTAGGTTACTCATGGGTAGCATAAGGGTAATAATACCAGTGTTACAGTGTAATGAGAATAACCTAAAATATGTTTGTAAAGTGCCTGGCAGAGTGTCCGGAAACCAAAGGAGCTCAGGGAATACTTTCCTCTTCATGTCTCTCCTGCCCACTTTGGTTTGGACTTTCCCTGGCACCTTGTATAGCATTTCTGCTGTGTTACATCTGCAGTGATTTGTGTTATTGTCTATCCACAAATTACCCCAAACATAGTTGCTTAAAACAGCAAACATTTGTTATTTCAAATTTTCTTTGGGTCAGCATCTTAGCTGGATAGTTTTAGGCCAATCTTTCAAGAAATTGTAATCACGACGTTAGTTGGAGCTACAGTCATCACAAGGCTCACCGGGGAGACCATCTGCTTCCAAGTTCACTGATGTGGCTCTTCCCATCTGCTTCTAATCTTTCTCCTGGGGGCCTCTCCACAGGGCTGTCTCAGGACATTGTTCTTTCCCCAGAGCAAGCAATCCAAAGGAGAGTGAGAGATGGAAGCCGTAGTCTTTTTTATAATCTATTTTCAGGAGTGACATCCCATGACTTTTACTGTATTTTATTTGTTAGAAGAAAGTCAATAAATGCAGTGAACTCATGGGGAGGGAATAATACAGGACCATGAATACCAAGAGGTGGAGATCAATGAGATATTAGAATATGCCTACATCATACTGGTATTTTAACTAGTTTTACAGAGTTAGCCTGGAGAATGTGAATTATCCAATCTCATTTCGTTACTTTTTTAAAGAAAAGTTAGTTCTGCCTTTCTTCAAGGGATCATAATTGCTAAGCTGTGTAAGGGACTATACCAGTCATAGAGTTTCAACACAATCCACAAAATAATAATGATAATTACTCTTGTGCATAGTCTTACAACTTATCATATCATCTGTACCTTTCCATTCCTATTCTATCTATAGCTATAGTTTTTCTCTGACTTGTTTTGTTTCTTTGAAACCATTTCCCCTTTGGCTGTCTCCTTGGTACATTTTCCACTTCCTTTTCTTTGGTCTATAGACACAGACACACCCCAGCTTCCTTCCTCAGGGAGTGCCAAAGATCAGATAGAAAATCATAGGGAAATAAAACACCACTCTCAGCCACCCTTGGAGGGCACCTTGTTTATTATTATTCCCAACTAAATCCAGCCACCTCCCAAGAGATTACCTTATCTCCTTTTCCCCTTTCTCCTGCTAGCTGCCTGGCTAGTTACATTGCTTCTCCAAAGGTGATGAGATGGATCAAATCTGATATTGATAGTCACATTTATAATAAAAATGATATAAATACTAAACCATGTAAGATGTAAGTAGTAAAACACATCATAAACATTACATATGTATTATAAATATTGAAATTTTATTATATAAACATTACAACACATATTTTACATAGATATTGCCTGTTTGGAGATTAAAATGGTAAGTCCAACAATGGAGGCCTGACATTTTATATTCTCCTGTTTCTATGAACTATTGAGCATCTATTTTATTAGAGACATTGTTTAATTATTGGGTGTTTTTAACTGCCAATCACTCTTAAATTCTGCTTTTGCATTATCCCTTCTCAGTAAATAGAAATGGGGAGCTAGGCAAATATATAAAGAAGGAAGATATGGGGTTATGGACAGGCGAATATTCTGAGGTAAATGGATTTGATGATGATAGTTCCTTTGGAAAATGGGGGAAAATGTAATAATGGAAAAATAGAAGAACAGCCACTGGCTATGCATTATAAAGGAAAATGTTTACAAAATGAAAACTTGATAGGCTAACTTAAATACAGTGGACTTTATCTCATTTCCTTATACTAAAAGGCATTATTAGCAGAATGTTTTGAGGAAGAATGCTTTCAGAGTTGTCAGGGAACTTAATTTCCATCTGCTCTGCTTGCAGATGAGAAACTGAGGCAGATATGATGTGAATCCTTTGGAATTTAATATTGTTTTTTTGAGATCCAGCACCTAGACTCACTGAATTCTTTATTCAGTGGCTTTAATTAATATTATGCTTAAAAATTTTTTTTTTAAAGAGATAAGAGTTTCACCATGTTACCCAGGCTGGATCCCTTGAACTCATGGGTTCAAGGGATCTATCTTGGCCTCCCAAATAGCTGAGACAACAGGTGCATGCCACCATGCTGGCCAATAATTCTACTTTATATCCTAAAAGAGAATTGGTTTAAGATTTTACATACAAATGTAAGTTTCTTCCCTATATCACTTAAGGCATTTAAAAATCTGAAATCTGGCTTATAGCTCAAGCGGCTGGGGTGCCAACCACATACACCAGAGCTGGCGGGTTTGTAGCCAGCCTGGGTCTGCCACACAATAACAACTGCAACCAAAACAAATGGCCAGGCATTGTGGCAGGCACCTGTAGTCCCAGCTACTTAGGAGGCTGAGGCAAGAGAATCACTTAAGCCCAGGAGTTGGAGGTTGCTGTGAGCTGTGATGCCACAGCACCCTACCCAGGGTGACAGCTTGAGGCTCTGTCTCAAAAAAAAAAAAAAAAAATTCTGAAATAAGTCTGTCAAATAAACTTTCCTTATATCCTATGTGTATGTGGATTTTAGAAAGTTGTACTTTTATTGAGGATTTCTCCCAATCCTCTATACAGCATGTGTGAAAGAAATTAAAACTTTATGGTAAGTGTTCACATTCTGAAGCCTCAGGATTTTGAAAGAATAATATCTTCGTAGGTGTTTGTTAGTCTACCATATTAGACTAATACAGTTATACTTAGCTTTGTGAATTAGCGATGTACCTACAAAACTGTGAGCAACTTCATTTTATGGTAAATACAATTCAGTTCTAGTTGTATTGAAATAATGAGGCATTTAAACCTTTCAGCAAATCTTTATGGCAAAGCAACAAGTCCTGGGGCAGCAAGAATCATCATCCATCGAAATTTGCTATAAGATTAGGTATTCTCATGCTTGATTTTCTTAAAGCAGGACATAAGTGACATAACTATAGAGTCGAATTCCTATTAATGGATTCATCTTGTCCCAATGATGGATTTATAATATGTTAGATACTGATTTTCCATCCAAACTCTCTAACTTTTACATCTTTAATGGGCCAGTTGAACTAATAAAATGTATTTGCTTATAAGATACTTACATATTAAGAAAATAAATGCCTTTGAAAACATTTCTCCCTTGTATTTTGTGGAAAAATGTGGCAAATAAAGATAACTTGTTAGCTGACCCAGTAATGAAAAATAGCATGAATGAATTACAACTGAGGAGATCTCTGGGTAGTCTCTGAAGCAAATAAATGTGATCAAATAAAACATAAGGATTATTCAGGATGTCCCAAAGGTCACCTGTAAAGTTGCCATACATACAGAAAATGAGAAATTGTAGCTAAAGGTACATTTATTTACAAAACATTCATCACAAAATTTTAAAAAATATTTATAAAATATTCTCTACATGTTGGCCACCTCTATGTAAAATTTTGTGAATGTGCAAAGCATTGCCACACTTGAGGATCAGCAGTTTGGCACCCTCCTCTGTTCTTTACCTGACATGTTCCTATTTTGTTGGAGACCAGGAAGCTGAGGCAGTAGCCTGGGAAACGATGGATTTGGTGGTAGAGGTTAGATTTGACTGGGCTTCTTGGATATCTTTCCTGTTGAAATACTTTATGATCTCATAACTGTCAATCCATAAGTTATATGTTGTTAACCCAAACAAAATAGTCAAGTGGCAGGCTTTCTTTTAGCTGGTGATGGAGCAAAGAGTATTGACAATGATCAATGACTAATGTGTGATGTTCTACAATACAGAAAACTCTTTCCACTACATTAACCCACATCCTCTCAACAGCCCTTTCAAGGTAGCATTTTTCATTTCCTTTGTAGAAATAAAGAATACCAGAGATGAGTATGATTCACCCTAGATCTCATCCGTAGTAGCAGCAGATGCAAAAATTCAATACAAAATCATGAGTTCCTCACAACATCCCACATGGCAGATAGTTCTGGCTCATTTCCACCAAAGTAAAATGTTGTCCAATATTTGACTCATCATTAGCACATTTTTTAAAAGACTGGGAAAAATAGAAAAGCAGAAGAAGTTCAAATTGCTCATTTGTAACCTCTCTGAATGGAGGAGATTAAAATCTTTCTAATGTGAATATTTAGATTTCCCATATACTGTTACAATCTGTAAAGCTAAATAAATGTTTATAATTAGTAAAAAGGAACAGTGTTTTTCTTTCAGTGTTAATGAGTGGTTACTGTATGACCAACCTTCCCACAGATAACAATTGTAATGCTGAACAAAATATAAAAATCAACCACATGAAGGTACTGGGGAGTGATCAAAACCAAAGATAAACTAACAAAGAGTCTATACTTGGAAGAAAAGTGATTTTTTTGCTTTTATGAGCTTGACAGATAAACTAGTCTACACTAGATAGGTCAACTAAAACTCATGATTGGAGTAGTATGACTGGCTTGAAGCACTATACCTCGGAGTTGGGGAGACCATGGCACTTGAAACTGACAGGGGGGAAAACCTTACAAGGAACTGAGTGGGAATACAAGCTCCAAATTCTGCTAAAATCTGTCCAAATCTCTGAATGACCTGTAATAATGCATGTTTAGTTCTGATTTTAAGCAGCCTAATTAAGAATCAAAAACCTAAACACAAATTTCAGCTGCCATTTACCATGGAGAAAATAAATGCTTGGAGCTTTATTTCCATCCAAGCTAACTGCTTGCTAAAACAAAACAAAAACATAACAAAATAAAATTATTCTTTGAAGTAATATGACAGAATACAGAGATTCCATCATTCATGATTTTTATGTAACACTCCAAAATTACTAGGCATATGAAGAGACAAGAAAAGGCAATTAAGGGTGAGTGACTTCCAGATGATCCAGGTATTAGAATTTGCCAAGGAGGAATTTAAGGCAACTATTTTAGCTATGACCAAATACGTAAAGGAACATAAACTCTTAATGAATGAACTCATAGGAAATTTCAGTAGAGAAATAGAAAATATGAAGAAGAGAACCAGATGGAAATTCCAGAAATGAAATACACTATCAAAAATTGTATTTCATATGTACTTAACAGCCGTTTGAAGGTGACAAAAGAAAGAACCAGTAAACTTGAAGCTAGAACAATATATATTATTCAATCTGAAAAACAAAGAGAAAAAACATTGAGAAAATGAAGTAGAACTCAGGGATATTTAGGACACTATCAAAAGGTCTAATGTTTGCCACCCCATGTTGGGCACCAAATATTGTTGGGAGCCAAATGTCGCATCCCACCCTAGGGGCAGAGTCTGCTAAGATCTGTGGAAACTTGGCGGTGACTAACTGAAGAAATATAGAGTTAGAAATGACAGTAAAGAGACATGAGACATAGAGTAGAATTAAAAGTGGGAACTCAGGGATACATTGCTTGCTTGTGGGATTCTGGCAATGGCACTGAGTGCTTGCTCCATTCTGCTTTTATTAAAGTCTATTTGTCCGGAGGGTAATATGAGGGAGGGAACAAAGATGCCAGCAGTTTCTGAGCGAGCATATCAGCTCCTATTGTTATTATTATTATTTTTTTTCCCATTTATTTTTTATTTTTTTATTTTTATTGTTGGGGATTCATTGAGGGTACAATAAGCCAGGTTACACTGATTGCAATTGTTAGGAAAAGTCCCTCTTGCAATCATGTCTTGCCCCCATAAAGTGTGACACACACCAAGGCCCCACTCCTCTCCCTCCTTCCCTCTTTCTGCTTCCCCCCCATAACCATAATTGTCATTAATTGTCCTCGTATCAAAATTGAGTACGTAGGATTCATGCTTCTCCATTCTTGTGATGCCTTACTAAGAATAATGTCTTCCACGTCCTTCCAGGTTAATACGAAGGATGTAAAGTCTCCATTTTTTTTAATGGCTGAATAGTATTCCATGGTATACATATACCACAGTTTGTTAATCCATTCCTGGGTTGGTGGGCATTTAGGCTGTTTCCACATTTTGGCGATTGTAAATTGAGCTGCAATAAACAGTCTAGTACAAGTGTCCTTATGATAAAAGGATTTTTTTCCTTCTGGGTAGATGCCCAGTAATGGGATTGCAGGATCAAATGGGAGGTCTAAGTTGAGTGCTTTGAGGTTTCTCCATACTTCCTTCCAGAAAGGTTGTACTAGTTTGCAGTCCCACCAGCAGTGTAAAAGTGTTCCCTTCTCTCCACATCCACGCCAGCATCTGCAGTTTTGAGATTTTGTCATGTGGGCCATTCTCACTGGGGTTAGATGATATCTCAGGGTTGTTTTGATTTGCATTTCTCTAATATATAGAGATGATGAACATTTTTTCATGTGTTTGTTAGCCATTCATCTGTCATCTTTAGAGAAAGTTCTATTCATGTCTCTTGCCCATTGATATAAGGGATTGTTGGCTTTTTTCATGTGGATTAATTTGAGTTCTCTATAGATCCTAGTTATCAAGCTTTTGTCTGACTGAAAATATGCAAATATCCTTTCCCATTGTGTAGGTTGTCTCTTTGCTTTGGTTATTGTGTCCTTAGCTGTACAGAAGCTTTTCAGTTTAATGAAGTCACATTTGTTTATTTTTGTTGTTGTTGCAATTGCCATGGCAGTCTTCTTCATGAAGTCTTTCCCTAGGCCAATATCTTCCAGTGTTTTTCCTATGCTTTCTTGGAGGATTTTTATTGTTTCATGCCTTAAATTTAAGTCCTTTATCCATCTTGAATCAATTTTTGTGAGTGGGGAAAGGTGTGGGTCCAGTTTCAGTCTTTTACATGTAGACATCCAGTTCTCCCAACACCATTTATTGAATAGGGAGTCTTTCCCCCAAGGTATGTTCTTGTTTGGTTTATCAAAGATTAGGTGGTTGTAAGATGTTAGTTTCATTTCTTGGTTTTCAATTCGATTCCAAGTGTCTATGTCTCTGTTTTTGTGCCAGTACCATGCTGTCTTGAGCACTATGGCTTTGTAGTACAGACTAAAATCTGGTATGCTGATGCCCCAGCTTTATTTTTGTTACAGAGAACTGCCTTAGCTATACGGGTTTTTTTCCAGTTCCATACAAAACGCAGAATCATTTTTTCCAAATCTTGAAAGTACGATGTTGGTATTTTGATAGGAATGGCATTGAATAGGTAGATTGCTTTGGGAAGTATAGACATTTTAACAATGTTGATTCTTCCCATCCATGAGCATGGTATGTTCTTCCATTTGTTAATATCCTCTGCTATTTCCTTTCTGAGGATTTCATAGTTTTCTTTATAGAGGTTCTTCACCTCCTTCGTTAAGTATATTCCTAGGTTTTTCATTTTCTTTGAAACTATGGTGAAGGGAGTTGTGTCCTTAATTAGCTTCTCATCTTGACTGTTATTGGTGTATACAAAGGCTACTGACTTGTGGACATTGATTTTATATCCTGAAACATTACTGTATTTTTTGATGACTTCTAGGAGTCTTGTGGGTGAGTCTTTGGGGTTCTCTAAGTATAAGATCATGTCGTCAGCAAAGAGGGAGAGTTTGACCTCCTCTGCTCCCATTTGGATTCCCTTTATTTCCTTGTCTTGCCTAATTGTATTGGCTAGAACTTCCAGCACTACGTTGAATAGTAAAGGTGACAGAGGACAACCTTGTCTGGTTCCAGTTCTAAAAGGAAAAGCTTTCAGTTTTACTCCATTCAGTAAAATATTGGATGTAGGTTTGTCATAGATAGCTTCAATCAGTTTTAGAAATGTGCCACCTATGCCTATACTCTTCAGTGTTCTAATTAGAAAAGGATGCTGGATTTTATCAAATGCTTTTTCTGCATCTATTGAAAGGATCATGTGATCTTTATTTTTGCCTCTGTTAATATGGTGGATAACGTTTATGGACTTGCATATGTTAAACCAGCCTTGCATCCCTGGGATGAAGCCTACTTGATCATGATGAATGACTTTTTTGATGATAAGCTGTAATCTATTGGGTAGGATTTTGTTGAGAATTTTTACATCTATATTCATGAGTGAGATTGGTCTGAAATTCTCCTTTTTGTTTGGGTCTTTTCCTGGTTTTGGTATCAGGGTGATGTTTGCTTCATAGAATGTGTTGGGGAAGATTTCTTCTTCCTCAGTTTTTTGGAATAATTTCTGCAGTACAGGAATAAGCTCTTCCTTGAAGGTTTAATAGAATTCTGGAGTGAAGCCATCTGGACCAGAGCATTTTTTGGTTGGAAGGTTTTTTTATTGTTTCTTTGATCTCAGTGCTTGAAATTGGTCTGTTCAGGAGGTCTATTTCTTCCTGGCTAAGTCTAGGGAGAGGGTGTGATTCCAAATATTGATCCATTTCTTTCACATTGTCAAATTTCTGGGCATAGAGTTTCTGGTAGTATTCAGAGATGATCTCTTGTATCTCTGTGGGATTAGTTGTTATTTCCCCTTTATCATTTCTGATTGACGTTACTAGAGATTTTACTTTTCTATTCCTTGTTGGTCTGGCCAATGGTTTATCTATTTTATTTATTTTTTCAAAAAAACAACTCCTTGTTTCATTAATTAATTTTCTGAATAATTCTTTTGTTTTCAATTTCATTGATCTCTGATTTGATTTTGGATATTTCTTTTCTTCTACTGAGTTTAGGCTTGGATTGTTCTTCTTTTTCCAATTCCATAAGATCTCTTGTGAGATTGTTGATGTGCTCTCTTTCTGTTTTTCGAATGTAGGCATCTAAAGCGATGAATTTTCCTCTCAAAACTGCTTTTGCAGTATCCCACAGGTTTTGGTAGCTTGTGTCTTCATTGTTGTTATGCTCAAGGAAGTTAATGATTTCCTGTTTTATTTCTTCCTGCACCCATCTGTTATTCAACAGAAGATTGTTTAATTTCCATGCTTTTGGGTGGAGTCTAGCATTTTTGTTAGAGTTGAGTTCCACCTTTAGTGCCTTATGGTCTGAGAAGATACAAGGTAAAATTTCAATTCTTTTGATTCTGTTGATATTTGTTCTGAGTCCCAGGATATGATCAAATTTGGAGAATGTTCCATGGGGTGATGAGAAGAATGTATATTCTTTATCTTTGGGATGGCTATTGTTATTATTATTAAACTTCAGGGTAGCCCTGAGACATCTGAAATCTGAGCCCTATATTGGGAGAACCTCGCTTGAGATCACACACACAGATTTCTAGGGAGGTGTTAAACTCTGCTATTTCCGGGCGGCGCCTGTGGCTCAGTCGGTAAGGCGCTGGCCCCATACACCGAGGGTGGCGGGTTCAAACCTGGCCCCGGCCAAACTGCAACCAAAAAATAGCCGGGCGTTGTGGTGGGCACCTGTAGTCCCAGCTACTCGGGAGGCTGAGGCAAGAGAATCGCTTAAGCCCAGGAGTTGGAGGTTGCTGTGAGCTGTGTGAGGCCACGACACTCTACCGAGGGCCATAAAGTGAGACTCTGTCTCTAAAAAAAAAAAAAAACAAACACAAAACTCTGCTATTTCCCTGTGGAGTAAAATGCCACCAGTGTTAATCTCCTCTGAGGAATTGGTAGAAGGGATGAATTTTCCTCCCATCACTACCACAGTGGATGTTCCTTTGTGATAAGGGATATAAGCTCTTCTGCCCATATCTCAGGGCCCTAGCTACTCCCTTGATCTCTGCCCCAAGCAAATGCAAATCTCCACAATGGGAATCTGCTTTGCCTATTTACTAGACTGGAGACAACCTAGTATCTTTCTAGGTCTTGTTGTAGCCTCTTCTATGACTATTTTTCCTCAGAGTGCTCACAGACCCAGCCAGGGGTGTTTGTAAGCCATATCCCCAACAGGCTAGAATTTCAGAAAAGGCAGGTAGCTTTCTAGCAATGGCTAGCTTAAATGTAAACTAGCTGACTTTTCTTTGTTCTGACTCACTCAGCTTACTTTTTAATTTTCCTCTTTTTCTGGGGTTGCTTTCCTTTGTCAAGAATGGGGTCCCCAGTCCTCATTCACCCTGCAACATTTAAGAAATTGGAGCATTAAAAGGAAAAAAGAGAGAATGGGCCAAAAACTATGAAGAAATAATAGCTAAAAATGTCCTAAATTTAGTATAAGTTATAAATTTACAGATTCAAGCAGCTCAGTAAAATCAATCAGGTCAAATACAGACACATAATAAACTGCCAGAAACCAAGGATAGATGAATTCATTAAAGCAGTAAGAGAAAATAACACATTATATACAAGTTAGGACCAATCTGAATTATTGCTGACTTCTCATCAAAAACAATGAAAATCAGTAGATAATGGATCATTTTTAGAATGCTAAAACAAAACAATAAACAAACCTGTCAACCCAGAATTGTATACCCACTGATTATTAGAGAATTAAAGTAAAATAAAGACTTTTAGATTAAGGAAAACCAAAAGAATCTGCAGATAAAACCTTCAACAGACCTTTGCTAAAAGTGAAGCAGAATGATATCAGGTAGGAATAAAGAGCACTGGAAATAGTATCTCTTTGAGTAAATATAAGAGACTATATTTTTCCTCCTATTTTTTAAAATTTATGACTTTAAAGAAAAATTGTAAAATTTTGGTGTGGTTTTTGTAACATAAATAAATGTAATATACATCAAAATTGTAACATATAGGACCAGAGAATTGGCAAACACATGTAGGGTGTTATGTTTTACATAGATTGTGAAAATTTAAGGATGTATATTATATTCCCTAGAGCAACCGGCATAGTTAGAAAGCTGATAAAACAGGATTATAAAATATATTTACTCAAAAAATGGCAAAAAAGGAGGAAAAGAGGAACAAAAATCAGATGGTACACACAGAAAACAAATAGCAGACTGAAATCCAGTCATTCAACAATTGTATTAATTGTAAATGACTAACCATTTCAATTAAAAAGCAAGGGATGGGGGTAGAATTTCAATTTAAACAGTAACAAGAATCAAAGAGATTTTAGCAATGACTTATAAAAGTTGTTGAGGTCCTTTGCTAGCTGTTGTCAGCAGTCCTCAGTTCCTTACCATGTGGACCTCTTCACCAGGCTATTTAAGAGGAACTGTATTAAAGGGATGTGGCATTAGGAAGGTTGAGAACCACTGTCTAAAATAATTACTCATGAAATTGTAGGTTCTCAAGTTTCTTGAATGATTTGAATATAGTCTTCCCTTACAGCAGAGATACAAAATCTCTAGAAAATATCTTTAAATTCACAACCCTCCTTCAAATCCCCTCACGCCTTTTGCCATCAATCTTTCCCCCAAAATTTCCTTCTCAAGCCTGGGACCCATTGTTTTAGGTTGTGACTTCCTACACATATTAGCTTTCATTTTTAAGAATTTTATATGAATGGAATCTAAAGCATGTACTTTTTTGTGTCTTCCTTCTTTTTGCTCAATGTAAAACTTCTGAGATTTATCCATCCTGTTACATGTATTAGTAGTAGTTTTTCCTTTTTATTATTGAATGGTATTCACTATACTACATCTTATTCATCTGTTGATAAATATTCGGACTGTTTCCAGTTTTAGCTATTAACATAACTGCTATCACTATTTGTAAACAATTCTTGTTTACAAATCTACTCCTAGACATTTTCTGTGCAAATATCTAGGAGTAAAATGTCTATATCATCAGGGTAGGCATATGCTTACAAGAAACTTCCAGTTTGTTATATAAAGTGGTTTTGCCATTTTACACTCCCACCAGCAATGAATGAGTACCAGTTGCACCATATCTTTAGTGATATTGAGATTTCTTTCTTTCTTTTTTTTTTTTTTAAGTCATTCTAAGAGATAGGGGGCTGGTATCTCTCTTTAAAATTCACATGCCCCAATCTCTGAATTCCCATTCCATCCCGATTTTACAAGATACCACTTTCAGTTTTCACTTTAAAAAGTTAATGATAATATCATGCATAAAAAATGAATGACAAAACCATACTAAATCATTAGTTTGTATTTATCATTCTCCTAACCTTAGAGAGTATGATCTATCTTGTTCTTTGTGTATCTAGCACAATGCCTGATGCATAGTATGTATATTTATTAGTTATCTGTTGCTTTAGTAATGAATTACCCCAAATCTTAGCAGCTTAAAGCAACACACATTTATTGTCTCACACAGTTTCTGAGAGTCAAGATGGGGAGCAGTTTAGCGGAGTAGTTCTGGGTTAGGGTTTATCATGAAGTTTCAGTCAAGCTGTTACTATAGTCATTTCAAGGCTTGACTGGAGCTGAGGAATTGGCTTGCAAGATGGCTCACTAACATGACTAATGGCAAGACACCTCAGTCCTTTGCTAGCTGTTGTTAGCAGTCCTCAATTCCTTACCATGTGGACCTCTTCACTGGGCTATTCAACATGGCAGCTAGTTTCCCCAAAGTGAGTGATCTGAGAGAGAAAAAGATAGAAGTTGGTTACACAGACCAACCAGGAGATGGGGAATAAGGGCCATTCTGGCGGCTGGCTAAAATAGTGCATAATGAATATTTATTGATTAAACTGATGTATGTCTGATACTCTGCTAAGCATATCATCTCCTTGAATCCTGACACCACCACCATGGACCATTGTCCTCATTTGAGAGGTGATAAAACAGAGGCTTAGAAAAGTGAAGTCCAATTTTGAGTTCAAACACAGGATTTCTTTAGTGCCAAAGGCTGTGAAAAATGGCTCACAGTGAAAATGGACAAAAGAATTGCATCATTCCAAGGAGAAACTGATTTGAATAGTCTTTTATATTTTGTTTACATTGAGTCAAACTCATCTGTATATGGGGGATAAGCCTAGACATTATATCAAATAGGAAACTCTAAAATTCTTCAGGTGAATAAAAAATAAATTGGTTTCCTATTCCATAATTGACAAAGCATTGGTTTCATTTTTTTTCTTATTAGACAGTTTCAAATTCTTGCAGATCCTTGGAATAAAGTCAAAAATTCTGCAACTACCCGTAGAGTTAATTCAACAAAAATCTGTTTATCATTTAGTGTGCTTATGGCACTGTGGTAGTTTCCTGAGATCTAGAAAGCAAGTGAGAAATCTCTTGGTCAGAAACCACCGTTTTCTATGAAGAGTAGGGTGGCAGAAAAATAGGCCTTTTTCCACGTTTCTGGAATGCAAGAATGAAGGAGAGTGGTGGTGGTAGTGGTTCAAAGTGCAGGTAGCCTTCCATGGGAATGTAGGAATCATATCAGGACAAACAAAAGAGAGGGTGAAGTGGGTAGAGCAACAGGAGTTTAAGGATCCACTGGATTGAAAAAGTTAAGAGGATAATGCTGGGATAGACAGGAAAGTCGGATCCCCCCTTACTGAGAAGTCCTCCTAGTAGAGTTGAAATGACGACGCGTCTCACTCCCCATTTCAACGTGGGAAACCGCCTTGTGACAGCTGGAACCAACGGCAGAGTCTAAGGAGCCTATAGAAAGCCTGTGCAAAAAGTTTGGGACCAAACTTTGCCTTGGGCACTACGCATGCCCCACTTTGTCTTCTGTAGAAATGCAAACTCCACCGCTCCAGATTTTAGCTATGGCAGCTTGAAGGCGGGAGGGTGGAAGAGCCCTGGTAGTGTCGTGGCAGAGGCCACAGGTGGCACCTGAAGTTTGAACAGACTTTATGGGGAGGGTGTGGGACGATGGGGTAGCTGCGTGGATTCAAGACAAATCCCGAGAAAACAATTCATCACTGTAACTAGTCTTGACCTGATCGGCAACACTTCGTGAAGGATTGAGTTTGGGATTGTGATGTTTCGGCAGAGGTCCAATGGGAATGAGCCTGGGGCAAGGGAATGGTCGTTATCATTCAAAAGTAAGCCTCCGCAGTCCTCCCCGGCTACTCCTCCTTGGGCTGCAAGGGACAGTTGCTGCAGAAACGCAGGAGCCGGTGGAGGATGCTCACCTAGCTTCCTCGACCTGCTCCTCTTCCCTCGTTCCTCCCTCATCAGCTCCGCTTAGTAGCCAGGGGCTAACATCTGGACGGGCTGGAACCGCCTCAGAAACACATCTTTGCCAGCTCGTTTCTGCCGTAGGGCTTCTGGCCGGAAGCATCTATGTGAAAGTCGCAAACTCTCGGACTTCTGTGCTGTTGGTAGTATGGGGAGGGAGCTTGCCTATCACTACGTGTAGAAACAGCGGTCCCTGGAGACGTGTGTCCAGGTTACAAGGCCGGCAGGCGGTGCCGGAGCACCAGCGGGTACGGCAGGGCCGCCCGCTCACACTTCGGAGGCAGTGGTGGGCGGCGAAACGCCTCAAAACCATACCGAAGCCCGCACCTCTGGGCGCCCACGGCGCGCTAGGTATGCTTCGGGGCGGTCCTGCTTGACCCCGGAAGAGAAAGTTTTGGGGAAGGGGAGCAAGTTGAGTAAAACTAAAAGTCAAGTTCCTCTGCTCCCCTCAGGTCGCCCATCCCCCGCCTCATTTTGCCCTAAGTCCCGTCAGAGTTTGGCTTCCTCACAGGGCTCCAGGCCCTCCCGCCCGCCGCCGGGTCCCAGCCAGAGTAGGTGGGCAGTGAGCAGCCAGCTCGCAAGCTTCTCGACCCTCGGCGGATCCAGGTCGCCAGGAAAACCCGGAGCGGAGCATACCCTGGGCGGGGAGACGCCCTCGGCGCGCGCCCACTGGCGCGCATGCTCCGTGCGCGGCGGCAGCGAGAAGGAAGCTCCGCGCGGCAGCAGCGGCGACTGGAGGGTGGGAGGGGACGCGCCGGCTGGCTGGCGGGCTGGGGCGCTGGGACGCGGCGGGGCCTCCTGCCCAGTGTTCCTTGGAACGTTTCCGATCGCGAAGCCTGTCGCGAGGAGCGGGTGAATCCACGAGTCAACAACGAGCGCGGAGCAGCAGCGGCGGAGCGGAGCCGCCGGGCAGACGGGCTCTGAGCCCGGGTCTCCGCGGCTCGGGACCCGGCTCCAGCTGCGGCGACGGGGGCGGCGATGTTCCACTGCATCCCCCTGTGGCGGTGCAACCGTCATGTGGAGACCATCGACAGGCGCCACTGCTCGCTGGTCTATGTCCCCGACGAGATCTACCGCTATGCCCGCAGCCTGGAGGAGCTGCTGCTAGACGCCAACCAGCTCCGTGAGCTGCCCGAGGTGAGTGTCCGCCTCACCTGCGCGCCGCGCTCTCGGACCACTCTGGCCCTCTGGTTCCCTCTTGTCCCTGCTTCCATCCTCCAGATCCCGGCCAGCTGGCCGTCGGGTCCGCGGGAACCACCGCTACTCGCCCTCACCTGCTTCTTTATACCCCTTCCATCCTTCTTCTCTAAAAGTACTTTTTCATTGTATACAAAGCGACTTGATGTTTTCCAAGTAGCCGCTGGGATTTGTGCGGTCCGAGAAACGTTCTGGACTATTCGGTGGCTCCCATACATGTCTGGATGCTAACACCTGGCGCTTGTGCCCAGGCCGGTGAGAAGCCAGGTGGCCGCCGGGCACCGCTTCCCGCGCCGGAGGCGGTTTCCTGAGCTCCGCGTTTGCCGACCACTGGCCAGGGCCCACTCTTCTTTGGCCGAGGCAGGTCCGGGAGGACCTTGTGACCTGGGAAGTGCGCGAGTGAGCCTCATTATCTAGTCATCTTGGGAGGAATGTGGTCCAGGCCTTATCGCGGGTGGGCTTGGTCGGCCTGCCGTGGCTCCGGGGGCGGCTACGAGACGCGGGTGCAGGGGGAGAACTGGGCCTGCGAGCTGTGGGCAGGTGCCCAGTTGCCCGCCCTTCGCTGCTTGAGCTGTCCCTGCGTGGACCTGTTGCGTGGTGGGAGCTGCAGTGAGTGTCAGCAGAGGCTCTGCCGTGGGCCAGCTTAGCAGCCGCCTTGTTGGAGCGGCCGCCTTGGGCTGCTGACTTCTGCCCTAGAGCTGGGATGCGGTCGCTCTGCAGAGTTGTTTGCGTAAATTAATCACTCCTCTGCGGCTGAACTCCAGCCGAGTGCTGAATACTGCTTTAACCCAGGGTCCAGGGGCTGCAAACTTTTAACCTTCGAGCTCGCCTGGGGAGCTTAGCTTGAGTAACCCTTAAAGGAGGAAGGTGTCCCAGCCCCAGGTGTGTGCAGGAAGTCAGTGTGTAATAATCCAAAGGTGTGCAGGAAGTGGGGAGACTGCTGGGAGTCGGGTAGAGGACCTAAAGGCCTGAGCGTCCGAACTCAAATAGTTTCTTGTCCTTTAGGTAATACAAGCTAAGTCTTTGTCCCAGAAACATTAGTCAAATGTTATGGTTTGTAAGAATGACCTGGTAAATTCTGCAATGCTGACAGAGTGCTTTAAAGATCAGAGCTGTGTTTTTTTCCTCAATATTACAAGTGCTGTTATTCTTCGATTATCTTTACTTCCTTGGTGTAGAATCCGTGGTGGATGGTTTGCTCTGTGTAATCAGAGAGATTATCCTCACAGGGATCTTTGCAAAGCCCCCCAGGCTTTATTTAGCTTAGAAGCAGAAAAGCTATCCAGTTCCCTCGACTTTTATTATTTTGCAGGCATTTTTCAAACACATGATTTTACCTGGCCTCTACCTTCCTTAAATTTATTTGAACAGTTGTATGCTGTCTTAAATTGTATAATTTTAGGCATTGATATCACCAGAAATATAGAACGCATAATCTAATACTTTTCAAAGGCTTCAGAATGAGGTTATTAGAGATTGAGTAGAAAGTTATTCAACTAGAAATGTTTCATTGCTCCTTATGGTGTTTGTTTTCTTTTATAGAAGTGGAAGATTTCCTTAGACTAGATTGGATTTTCATTCCCTTTTGCAGAGTTTGTGGGTTTTCCTGTAATGTTGGGGAATTCAGTTTAACATAGGAATTTACAGACTTTGGAAGTGTCGGGTATTTCTACTGATCCTAAATGGAAACTCAGAAGTCCAAAAAACAATCTGATAGCACTCTGTAAATACGGTACATAGTCTTTTCAGAGGCTAGTGGTGGTCTTGCCAATGTGTGACTATTGCTCTAATAGCTCTTAAATTAGTATTGAAGTTTCTAGGTTGTGTAAAATGTGTTTCTCCCTGATTATGGTAAATCTGGAAGCCTGGATGTGAATGTGCCAGACATAAACCTTGAAAGCACAGAGTTGTCTCAGTCATCCTTTCCTTGGGTTATCTGTCGTTTCGCTTCAGAGATCTGTATAACTCATTACCACTGCTCACTGCTGCCCAGCCCCAAACCCCTATCTCCTAGCCTGGCACATCTCTAGTGGGTCTCTTTTGCTCGCAAACCTCAAAGATCCTTATTTTGGTGGCCGTACTAGATGTATACTGTCTCCAAAATGTGTTTAAAAGCACAGTTAAAGGTGAAACCTGCACCCAGTTACCCAGAGAGCAAACAACACTGCTGCTCTGCACCGAAGGCTTGAGAACCCTCATTGTTAGCTTGGTCCCGTCTGTCTACTTCTCTTCCCTCCCTGCCATTCCGGCCTTTTGGGATTCACACTATCAGAGACATTCTCACGTTAATTTTCTTGAGGTGCATGCTTGTTTTTGCTCACACTTGCATGCACAGATCCTCACCCTTGTAGCACCCAGTAGGTCTTGCTCAATAAAATTGTTGAATGAATGTTGCTGAGACTAAAAACTTCCTCCTCTGCTTCTTTCTCTTACCTTCAGCACAGCATCTATCTGTATCTAATATAGTCAGGACATTGAGGTTGGCAGTGACTTCAGAAATAAAGATCATCCAGGTGGTGAGATTGTGTCATCTTGCCTGCCCTTGGGATCCTTGGCTTTCCCCTGTACTTCCACAGTGTTTCATGTGCCATTGGTTTCTTTTCACTGTGCAGCAATTCTCAAATACTGTTGAAAGTGTTTTACTGTGCTCTCTCTAGCATCAATATAGTGCTTTCTGTGGTAGGCAGCATATATCGAATGACTATGCTCAAGCCTTTGTAGCTTAAAAAATAGCATCTTGTTGCCTCATCTTAGAGTTTAGCTGATGTTTTATTGATTGCCCGATGTCATTGTCTCAAATATTTGCTCCTTCCTGTCTTTCTTTCCCCTATCCTGCTTTATATTTTTTCCTAGCCTTCAGAGCACTTATCAGTACCTAACTCCACACTGTATAATTGTGTACTTCTTGTCTTCTCAACTGGAGAGACATAAGCTCCATGAGGGCAGAGGTGTTTATGGCTTAGGACAGCATGTGGTCCCACACAAAATGCTTGTGTATGAATGGATCTTCGCTTGTGTCATCATGGGTAGGTTGCCCTTGTTTCTTAGCTGTCCTAATTCCTCTGCCATTGGCCAGTCTTGTATACCAGCCTCTTGAAACTAGTGATGACACAAAGGCTTCTTTCAGAATTCAGGGGCCTTATCTTGCCTGTCCTTGTTCTCCATCTCTTTGTGTAGGACACCTTTCACCGCCTTATCTTTGACAGAATTTTTATGTACTGTAAACATATTTTCTATGAATATGACTTCAAATTTCCAACATCTCCAGCTGTGATGTATTAAGGGGATTGCGATTCCCACTTGGAATAAGTTCCCTTTTGCCTTAAATCAACCATGTTTCAATTCAGGTCTTCTAAACTGGGTTCCCTTTCCAGCAGTTCAGTTTCTAGGCGGGCAAGACACCCCCATTCTTTCTGTCTCAAAGGAGCCTGGACTTGCCGTTGATCCTTCTACTCTTCATTCATCCTGTCACCAAATCTTATTATTTCTTCCTTCACTGTATTTTCTCTAGGATTCTGCTGTCTTTGCTGGTTGTCTTCTGCCGAGGCTCTTTTAGGGCTTATCTCGAAAAAGCAGAGAGCAGAGATGCAAGATTCAGGTAGTTCAAAATGCTGTTCTGTCTCTTTGGATACCCTCTTCAAGCCTCAGTTTCCTGAAGTGCTAGAGCAGTACTTATAGGTTTTCCTGGGGATTAAAGAAATTCTTGGTGTAAAGTGCTTAATGTGTCAGCAGAGTTAGATATGTGATATCTAAGATCTTTCTGGATACTGTGGCAAGACCTTTTTATTATAAAACAATGTTTCTCAAGCTAGAGTTTGAAGACATTTTCTTGCGAGTTTTTGTAAGTTATTTTTTAAAAATCGGAATTCAATTTTAACTTTCTTTTTGATAATAATAATAAAAAACACAGGTTCTGTAACCTCTAGATGACATTATAAGTTGAATAGTGACTTAATATTTTATTGACTGTGTCTGAGCACTCCTTTAGTTGTCTCTAGGTACTTGGGGGAAAGGACAGATATGGACTTACTGCAGAAATGATGTGTTAAGGTCATGATGACTGGAAGTTGCACAAACTTTTTATAGCAATTTGTTAGAGAAAAGTGATGAGGAACTGAAGGGGGTCACAGCCCACAGTGGTGTAGGCATGTAAAATGCAACCTGCCCCATGGACCTGTTGTATTTAATACATTGTGAAATGCTGCGCTTTTTCTGCAAAATTACATCATCAGTGTCCGTCACGTTAAATACATGTGGGATTTTTGTTTATTCATTTTTATTAGATTTTAAAATTATTTTACTTTATAGTTTTATAAGAGCTAAGGCACAGAGAGGACATAAGCTCCTTTTATGTTTGGCCACACTTAACATTATAATTAATACAATTTAAATCAATTCTTAGAGGAAAGGGGAGGTCCAAGGGAGTATTATCCATTTATAGTGCCAGTTCACAGATTTCTCAAGTTAGGGAAACAGTTCTCATATCTCAGGTATCCTGTTATTATTACACAGTTTAGCATTTAATTTCTTTATGATTATTTTCTGTGTTGGTCCTCTTCCCCACCCCAATATCTCACCCCCTCCTCCCCTTAAATGTGAGAAGACCGAGACATAGAAGTTGTAATTTGCTTCAGGTTAGTGGAGATTAGAGTCTGAGTAAGAAACATTTGGTGAGTATCTGTGACCTTTTAATAATAATTATAATGGGTTAGTGGAGATTAGAGCCTCTGATTAAGAAACATTTAGTGAGTCTCTCTGACAATTATATTACTACCACTTATTGAGATTTTATTGAGTTTTAAACATTGTAGTAAGTGTTCTACATAAATCATTTCTCTTAAACTGATTAACAGCCCACTTTAGCCCTAAGGATTTCAGCTTTGCACATGTAGAAACTGAGACCTAAGAAACTTATTTAAGAGGCTTCAGAGACTTAGTCAAGGTAGTTTTGGAGTGTCCTATAGGTGCATTTATCCTAGGTTGTACTGCCCACTTGGCAGCAGGGAGAATGCTTAGGAAAGGGCCCCACAGAGTGTGGACTCTCTGGGGAGAGCCAGAGGTGATGACATTCAACCCAGACCTGGGAGGAGGGAAAAAGCATCTAATGGTTGCTGAAACCAGTTATTTCCAAGTCGCATTGTGAGGAGTGGCGGGGAGTCATTAGAGAGGGGCTCCCTAAAGGGTTCTTCTCAGTTTTGGTGAGAAGATGAACTTGAGGAGATTGGTGCTGTGGGCAGAGGAGGCTCCCAGAGCCCAGCAGGTGCAGTGCACCTGGATCTTTGTTGTTGGAGATAAATCTGGGGCAGAGACGAGAACTGGGAGACCAGTCAGGAGCCTGTTGTGGTTGAGGCCAGAGGCAATGAGAGAGAGCCTGTGGATGAGCTGGGAGATGGCTTCTTGAGAGGTTTGAACTCTGCAGGCATGCTCCCTTCCTGTCCAGTGCTCTTTCTCCTGTGCCACCTTCTGTGTTGTGCTCACCCATCTGAGGCACCTCATAAATCCTTGTGGGACATCAGCAACAAAGCACTTTAATCCATATTTTCTACGATTGAGGGTGTCCTTGTGTTCAACTTGTAAATTGCTTGCTAATACATGGCAAGTTTTACATGTAGACATTGGCTTAGGAAAAAGATGGACAGCCAGATGCATTATGGGTGGGAAGAGCTTGTTTATTTTTGATTGTGTTCAGATAATGTAGTCATTGAGTTTGTAAAAATGTACCCACGGCAACACGGGTAACAATGTGGGCTCTATTTTATGAATAATATGAATGCATGTTTGTGTTTGTTCTGTGCCACGGACTTGAGTTTGATCAAACTTTGCTGTTGTTTTAAAAGACAAATATTTGGAGAATATTTATTATTCTATAGTAGCTTGGAAGTATACTCATTGCTGGCATGCATTTTTAAAAACTAGCTCAAGTCTTTGAAAAAGCAAAGCTATTTGGTTAATAAAACTTTTCTAGAGTTGACAAAGATTCAAGCCTGCTGTTAGTGTGGTAGAATAGCCAAGGGAGCCTGCTGCCCTCCTCCCAGGGCTTCCAGCGGGAAGGGGGCACCTGGACCCCACCTCACAGCCTTCTAGTGCATTTTCTTCTCTGCCAGGACTTATATCTTCTGTAGTGTGATGTGTTGGGACTTGGGATTTCCTTAAAATGGACCCTTGATCACAGACTTGAGAGTTTAGGGGTAAGCCATGGCTGATATTTATACAGAAGTATCAGAAATAGTGTAAACATTTCTTTGCAGTGATCTCAATCCCGGGCATGGTCTTGCTGCACCACGGAACAGAGGCATTGCATTTTAGCGAGGCTCTCGAAAGTGTTGGAGGCTTCTCACTGTGCTCACTGAGGTCTAGGGAGTGTTTGCTTATTTAGGACTCTACCCGAAATGCAGGGTTATAAATGTGTATCCTCTACTTCATAAGATACTTATGAGTGGTGATGAGATCATGGCCCAGATCTTGGTAAATGCATAGTAGAAACTTTTGCATGTCCATTTACTTTTGCTTGGGTATTATTTAGTGGACAGCAATGGTAATTTACTATTACCATGGATGTGTGCGTGTTTAGAGTGTAAAATACCTTGAAGTAAGATGTAATATTTAGAATTTTTTTCTCATGATTTTCTTTGGACAAGCTTTCTTATCTAGACTCTTCAGGATTCCAGAGAAATTGACTCATTTGGAAGCAATTTGGTATTTTTGTTTTCAGAAACCCCAGGAATGGATTTATCATGTGGTAGAAGGAGGTGTCACTTCTAATTCCAGTGCGTTCTACACTGAGTCTGTGATTGTGTGGTCAAGTAGGAGGACTGCGACCATCCTGACCACCGTTGTCACCTTTCTCTCCACAGTCCACACTTGTGTTTTTGGAAAGCATGATCAGAAAGTGCAGTCAGAGCTGGTTTGTGGTAGGAATTGGAAGCTCCACTCAGAGACAAGCAGTCTTGTGGGCCAGAAAGTAGCTTCTGGACCTCTTAGGATGGACATGGGCTCTGACTGCTTGACTTGGTCTAGAAGATGGCTGGATAAATGCCTCTGAGGCTTGTGCTGTTAACACAACTGGCCTGACCTTTGGTGATGGTGTGCCTCTGTTTTTATCTGATTACAGGAGTAATGTGAGTGGTGGGATTTAAAAAATAATTCAGAGAACTAAAAAGAAGATTCCTTTGATTTCCCCTGAAGTGATAATAGCCATTAATATTTTTATTTAGAATATTTTTGTTTTATTTTTAATTGACAAATAATTGTATATCTTTATGGGATACAGTGTGATGTTTTGACATAGGTATGCATTGTGGAATAATCAAATCAGGCTAATTAATACATCCATCACCTCACATATTTACCATTTCTTTGTGCTGAGAACATTTAAAATCTACTTTTTTTTTTTAAAAAAGAATGTATTCTTACAGACTTTTTTCTCTTCATACATCGGTATATATTTATTATTGTAAAACAGAAAGAGGACTCCTGTTGTATAAATTGCTTTGCTGCTTGCTCTTTTTAATTAACACTGTGTCCTGGTCATCTCCTATATCAGTATGTGTGAAGAATGATAGCATTGATGCTGGTGCTGTAGTATTGCAGTGTATTGGACACACCACCATCATTTATTTAACCATTCGCCTACTGCTAGGCATTTAAATGGTTTCTGATTCATTGCAGTGATGAGCCATGCTGGATTAAATGTTATTGTACATGTGTCTGTGAAAACCTGTGCAAGTGTTTCTTTAGGATAACTTCCAAGAGCATAATTGCTGAATAAAGCATTGCTGAATAAAATTTAATAAAGTATTTGTTAATTGTCAAAGTATGTGTGTGTGTTTAAAAATCAGAGTTGGATGGAGACCTAGAGATTGTAGAAATCTAGTTGTTTTGTAGCTAAGGGGACTGAAGTCCAGAGAGGTAAAGTGATGTGTCAAAGGACAGTGAAGATATGGGCTGCACATCCATGACTCCTGCCTCCTGAGATCCCTTTGGGGGCTGGAAAATAGGCCTCTGGGCTGACTTTGTCATCTCCTTTTATTCTTGACTGCGCACGCAGTTTTTCCCCACAGTTCTGGGAAAGCCCTCAGGTACCCTTTAGCCAGTAGATCAGATATTTGTGCCAGGTGTTTGGAATACTAACCTCTAACTTATGCATTTGGGTGGTCTGCAGACATCAGCTCGGGAGAGAAGTTTAGCGTTCTGAAGTCCTAATATCATTAAGTGCCAAGTGGATGTGCAGACCATCCCTGGGAGGAGGCTTGTTGCATTTGAGGTGTAGGAAGACAGGACTCTGGCTCTCAGCAGGGCTCAGAGGGGCAGGCGAGGGAGGATGGCATTGCAGACAGTGAGCTTTTGTGAGGTGACCTGAGACTGTGTGATGGAGCATGGACTCCCACTCTGGGCTGACTTGGCTCTCTTTCTGGAGCAAGAGTGCAGGAGCGCAGGGCAGTGTGCAGTTGTTTGGGACCACGAAGGTCAGGCATTACCTGGCTCTGATGACTGCGTATATCAGCCCCTCCCCATCTCTTCTATTTCAGTGAAGTCCTGTTCACTCTCAAATCTCTTAGTTGAAGAAAATGTATGCTTAGTGGTTAGGAGGCTGTCCCCTTAGGACAGTGGTTCTCAACTTTCCTAATGCTGTGACTCTTAAATACAGTTCCTCATGTTGTGGTGACCCCCAACCATAAAATTATTTTCGTTGCTACTTTATAACTATAATTTTGCTACTGTTATGAATCGTAATGTAAATATGTGATATGCAGGATGTATTTAGGTGACCCCCGTGAAAGGGTTGTTTGACTCCTAAAGGGGTTGTGACCCACAGGTTGAGAACCATTGCGTTAGGGGCCTTCATTGTGCTTTAATTTGTAAGAAGTCTCTGCTTCATGAAGTTGTATGAAGAGTAAATGTGTTAATGCATATGCAGTGGTGACAATAGTGACTGCAGACAGAAGGGACCCGACATAGATTAATAATTGTTGTTATCAGTTGGACCATTTGTGGTAGAGGCCCAAACTCTTTCTTTGTTGCTCCTTGAGATCCTTTCCAAATAAATACTTGGTCAGAGTGATGGTCTCCTGCAGTGGCTTCCCCAGGCCTGCAGGACACAATTCAGCAGAAGTGCTGCCCTCTGCCTGCCTCTCCTCCCTCCGCTCCCTCGGAGCCTGTACTTCAGCGGCAGTTGGCCGCCCTTAGTTACCTGGGCATCCTTTTATGCTTCCCTTGTCTTTGTTTTCATTATTCCATTTACATCTATGGTGATGCTCTCTGCCCGCTTCTTAGTCTGGCTCCCTGCTCCTCGTGAGGTTGGACAGAGCCCAGGAGATGACATTCCTCCTGGGAGCAGTTGCGTCTCTCCACTGTGGTCTCTGGCCACACCTTTGACACTGCTGTTGCTGCTTTCTAATGTTCTGCATCAAAGTTTCTGAAAGAGGAGAGACTGAAGACATATTTGAGTGACATTCTTGGGGAAGTTTTTAGCCCTTTTGGGGAGTAGATTTAGAAATGGTTTTGGACCGGACCTGTGAGAGAGAGCTTGCTGGGCCCTCTGTGGTCCTTGCGTGCAGGGGTGGCATCATGATGGGGTGAAACAGCACTGGCCTGGGTGTCAGTCCTGGGTTCTTGTTGCAGCCCTGTCCAACACTAGCATTGTGACCTTGGGCAGATCACATGCTTTCTTGAGCCTCAGTTTCCTTATCTGAGTGATGAAGGGAGGGTACGAGTGATGTCAAGGTCCCTTTGAGTACTGGCCTTCTCGGATGCCAACTATGACTTGATGTCCCAGTATGAACCTTGGAGTGGTGCCACATTTGTGCACATGCTCTGTGAGGTTGCTTAGTGAGGGTTAGTAGAACCACAAGTCTAGGCTTAATCATTATAATCAAGCATTTGATAATAAGGAGAAGCTGTTCCAGACACTTACCCTCTTGTGGTCAGTTGTTGATTCCCAGAAGCAATTAAGGCAAAAAGATCAGCAGATTTTCTTTGGTTAAAATACATGCACACACGCCCACCTACCCACCCCATAATCTCTGAATACTGAACTGTTTCTTCCTGTGTCTGTTGCATTTTCCCAGCTTTTAGAAGTGAAGTGAAATGGGCAATTTGGCTGGGACTTTTTGTGTCCTTATTAAATGAACTAAAGCAATTCAGAGGTAGTTGTTTGAAACTACTTTTGAGTTGAGTACCCAAGAAATTGTATTTTGGGAAACTTTGGGGACTGATGCAATTAAGAATATCTATGAGTCAGTGTCAGACTGAGGTGGCTCTGCAAGAAGTATGTTAGCATCAAAGGCTCCAGCTCTCTACTCCACTGAGTAGCCGGCTTCTCTGATGGGACAATGTTGTCAGGCTTCAGAGGCATCTCAGTTCAGGAGTGGAGATTAGGGCCTGGTCTCTGACTGATCCTGACAGGCCCTCCCTCTTCCTTCTGCATTCACCCCAGGTATTCTTTGAGTGCTGTCTGTGCCTCAGGCATGATTCTGTCTAGCAAGGCAGATATCATCTCTGTCTTTACTGAGCTTCCATTCTGCATTAGGGAGATAGGTGGTAAATGGGTAAGAAAATAATTTTGAATAATGATAAAAGCTATATAGAAAACAAAAGGGGGAAACGCTGTAGAAGCGGTTTTCAACCTGTGGGTTGTGACCCCCAGGAACTGTATTAAAGGGCCGCAGCATTAGGAAGATTGAGAACCACTGCTGTAGATGTTTTGATGCAAATAGAAGTTTCTATTTTAAGACTAAGACGGCCTCTACAAGGAGGTGACATTTGCCATGATGCAAGTGAGGCAGCCCTGTGAATATGGCAGAGGTTCCTGCAGAGGGTAGAGTGTGAGCTTGGAGGGTGGGCCGCAGAAGGAAGGCCGGTGTGGCTGGAGCAATTACTGGCCAGGCAGTAAGAGCAATAGGAAATCCAGCTGAGGATGTTGGTGCAGGCTGGAGCCCTGGTGAGGAGTTTGGATGGATTTTCATTAGTTGAAGTATGGCAGATTGTAAGACCAGAAGATACCTGATTTGGTTTACTCTATCTGCTGGTTTGAGAATAGACTTTAGGGAGGAAGAGAAGCAGGGAGACTGGGAGAGAGGGCTTTTGTTGAAAGATTCTGAGCAAGAGCTGATGGTGTCTTGTACTAGAGTGGTAGCAATAAGTAGCAATAAGCCATGTAGCTTGGGGGTAAAGCGGGCAACACCTGTAGGATGTCGAGTTTTGGTTTTGTTAACTGGAGGGGATGGCAGAACCGTTTACTGATTTAGGGAGGATTGGGCTAGGGAGTTGTAGTATTAAGTACTTGAGTCATGGTGGAAGTGTTTTTGAGGTCTGGAATTTAGGAGATGAAGCCTGGGTAATGAGAATTATAATAAATCTAGTCAACATTTTATGAACAATGTGCCTCAGTCTGTCTCAACACTTCCTTTAGTCCTCACAACACCTATAACCTGATTGTACATAAATAGTTTTATTTTACAGATGAGGACGCTGGGGCACAGGTTGAATAACTTGTCAAGGGCACACAGTAAGTAGCAGAGCTGCGATTTGAAGTGATGTGTCTGGCTGAAGAGCTGTTGCTACTGATCACTGGCCCTTCCTGCCATGTGGTCAGACATGAGGGGACAGTATTGTCTGTACCAAAATTCTCCTGATGATTGAGCAGCTGCATCTGTTCTGTGAGAGGAACAGAGAGACATGCACGAGCCAGGATTATTTTCATATTATTAAGAAAAAGAGCACTGAGCTGAAATACCATTTTTAGAATCATATCACCAAATATTAGCGCGCTCATTCAACAATAACCTTCCAAACATTAGTGACACCTATTGTTAGGTGCTGGATTTCTTACCTTCGGGAAGTAACTTATGGTTGAATCTTTATACATTCTCAAAGTAAAAGTGCATTCATTTAGGAAAATGACCGGAGGCTTACTGAACATTACCAACACTTGTTTTATCAGAGCAGTACTCCCATTGTAATTCTGCTTACAATTATCCAGCTATTATACAGTTTCTCCTTGTTCTCAAAGCATATTAAGTGATTAGATTATGAGGCGCTTATTAGTCTTGATAGAAAGGTCAGTGTTATAAAGAGGTACTAATGTACTTTCTAAAATTATACATATTTCAATACTGCTACAAATGGATACTAATAAAAGTTAATGGAAAATATGCATTTTACAGTGGAGCTGCCTTGCCTAATAGCATGTTGCACTTATTTTCATAACCTGATTTTTGATAACTTCTTTGTGAAATGGGGGGGTGCTATTCATGCCCCATATGTGAAAGAATACAGGGGCCAGCAGTGCAGCTTATCAGACCTGTCCTGCTGCTACCCTGCCCCCACCTCGACTGTTTGAAAAGAAAATATGTGTAAAGACGTTTTGGGTAATGCAGGCATAGCAGAGGGTATTTACTTGTGATGCGGGTGTTATATAGCCTTTATAAAATTTATATATTCTAAGATACTTTATTTCAATTTTTAGGTTTAGGTCCAAGAGAAGCATCAAGTAACTTCTGTGGTTTCAGTTGGATGTAGTTTCCCCTTAGTAGAGGGTTCAGCCCTGGAGACACCCAGGATTGTGTTTGGAATACTCTGAACTGCAAATAACAAAAATCTCAACCTAAAATGCCTTAAATGAAAGAGGCGTTTAGTGATCACACACATCAGGAAACCTGAAGGTGGGGACAGTGCTGGCCGCTGTGTGACTTCTCTGTGACTTGCTGGACATTTGTCTCCTGTTGTAGCCGCTCACATGGTGACAGCCAGGCAGAAAGGAAAGGCACGTATGGAGTCACAGGGCCAGCCCTATGCCCCAGGCAGGCTGAGAATCATGGTGTTTGCCTTTAAAGTAAAATTTTGCCTCCATAGTGCGAGGCAGGCAGGAGAGGGTTAGGAATGGGTGTGGGGTGGGCACTCACAGCCCCTTCTGCAGGAAGCACGTGGGCCTGAGAGTCGGCTTGGTCCTTGCAGACACTTTCCTTTCCCCTCAGTGAGTAGTAGGTATATGTTCTGTCTCTCATTTCACCCTCCGTCTTTTGCCAAATGCACAGGGACCATCTGCTCAGGAAAATCTCTAGCAGGAATGATTTCTATTTCAAACTATTCTTTAAAAAAAAAACAAAAACTTATGCATGTAGACATTTTCCCTAGATTTTATTCTCACAACATGTGTAATTTTGAGAGAACAGAAAAATAAGTTAATAGGGTATTATAAAAATTAAAGTACCTGAGACACTTATTTTCTAACTCATTAAATTTTTGCGACCCAGTGGTCTTGGATTTCCCGCCTCTGTGGGTGTCTTCTGCACTGCTCAGGAAGACGCTTCTCCAGTGCAGGTGCTGCCTCCTCTGTGAAGCGCACCCAGGTTTGTAGTCTGTCCACATTCTCATGGCGGCTCACCATGCCCTTCTGGTGCCTTGGAATATTCGCTGTTCTGAGCGGCAGAGATGCCCCGAGCCCAGCTCCAGCTTCTGTCTGAGCCAGCGTCTGTGAGGAGGAGCTCTGTGTGGGCACAGGCTGCAGGCGGGCCCAGCCAGGCGTGTTAGCATTTGTTTGCTGTCCACCTGAGAGGGAGAGGCGGTGTGGGCTAAGTCAGCACATACTGCTGGCAGAGGGTCAATAGCAGCCCAGAGAGATAACACATCATTAGTCATGTTGACAGAGGATGTTTCCTCTCCCTCTTGCCCATTAGTAGAGGTACTAATGAGGAGTAAAATGGCCAAAAGGCAGGAGGTGTTTCTGAAGCCCAGGGCCTGAGGTACACACACACACACACACACACACACACACACACACACTCACCTACCCTTGCTCCAGGAAATGCTGAATAAAACCTGAGTTATAATTTTTAATACACTAGTGGTAGCTCTTTAGTAGCTGCCTAGGGTACTTCAGATGCACAAGTAGGCATCTGAAACAGATTTTGTTCAGTCCTCCCATCAGCTGTATGGAGGAGGTTTTTTTTTTTTTAATTTTTTTATTGTTGGGGATTCATTGAGGGTACAAGAAACCAGGTTACACTGATTGCATTTGTTAGGTAAAGTTCCTCTTACAATCGTGTCTTGCCCCCAAAAGGTGTGGCACACACCAAGGCCCCACCCCATGGAGGAGGTTTTTTACAAATTTAAATATTTTACAGATAGGAAAACTAAGGCTGAGCACATGGCTAAGGATGCTCAGGTGAGGGGAAGATAACCCCAGGCCTGCCCAGTGCCAGAGCTGGGGGCTTTTCATGTGATGTACTAATCTTGCAGGCCTCATTGGGCGGCATCCTTGAGATCATCATGTGGCTAGTGTGTGCGGATGGCCCACTGTGTGTGTGGTGCACAAACTTTGCCATCAAACACCTGAGCAGATGAAATCAAGACCTCATGGCCTGAGTAATGGAGCTAATGCAGCCTTCCTGGAGGCAGGAGCAGCCTGCGCACAGGCAGGAGGCCCAACACAGTGTTGGACACATTGGGTGTAAGGAAAGGTGTCAGGAGATGAGGCTGGAGGCCTGGCACACACCTGTAATCCCAGCACTCTGGAGGCCGACGCAGGAGGATTGCCTGAGCTCAGGAGTTTGAGACTAGCCTGAGCAAGAGTGAGACCCTGTCTCTACTAAAAATAGAAAAACTTGTCAGTTGTTGTGGTGGGCGCCTGTAGTACCAGCTGCTTAAGAGGCTGAGACAGAAGGGTCGCTTGAACCCAGTAGTTTGAGGTTGCCGGGTGATAGGCTGATGCCATGGCACTCTAGCCTGGGCAATAGAATGAGACTGTCTCCAAAAAAAAAAAAGCCAAGGCAGGGCCCATCATGGGGGGCTCGGAACGTGGGGTTACAGAGTGTGGGTTTTTCTTTGTAGACAGAGCAGCATCTTATCAGACGTTACTTTAGAGAGCTCACCCTGCTGGAAGCTTATGGATGGATTGAATGGGAACAAGACTAGAGATGGGGCAGTATTTAGAAGGCAAATGGGCAGAATTTAGCAACTGCATTTGAAGTGGAGAGTTGGGTGGTTGAAGGAGTCAAGGATGATTTGGATGAGTTGGATTTCAATTTGTGTAACTGGATACCACCCTCAGAATTTGGGGGGAAAGGACAAGGATGCTTGTGGATAATTAAAAGATGAACCCCTGGCTACTTTAGTTTTCTTGATTTAGGATGAGATAGCCATCTGTTAGGTTAGAGGATGGAGGTGGAACACAGGCCGCTTTGAGGGGCAGCGATAGTGGGAGGGGAAAGAACAGAAGAGGGTACAAAGGGCATTGCTGCAGTAGGCATGAATTTTTGGTGGTGTCAGCCTTTGTGGGTACTTTCCCCCTCTGCAGGCCTCACGTTGAGAAAGATGGGTCATGGCTGTCAGTTCCATCTGCAGAACAGGGCGTGGCAGGGTAAATGGGAATGAAGCCATTGAGAATTCAGAGTAAAAGGTATGTGGGATGCTGTTCAGGCTGGACAGAGGAAGAAGGGCATTCCAGCAAGAAAGAGTGGCGAGAGAGAGAGAGAAGAAGGAAGAGCAGGCATAGTGGCAGTGAGGCCATGGGAGAGGTCATGGCCAGGTCCAGGATGTTGGAGTCGAGAATGTCAAAGGAAGCAGCTCTGGGTGAGACCAGTGTTCCAGGGTGTGACTCAGGAGTGGATGGATGAGCATCAGGGTGTGGTGGTCGTCAGCCTTAGGGAGTGCAGGAGTTGCCATGCTTGTTTGTTGGGCAGATCAGCTTTGTCTGGAGCCACAAACTCAAACTGCTATGGCAGGGCCAGGTGGGCAACTTGTGGGATGGGGGTTCTGGCTGAGGACCAGTGATTTTCAGCTGGTATGCTGTGGCGTACTGGTGTGAGGTGAGAGGATCTTAGGTGTGCCTCAAACATTTTTAAAGATCACTAATTATTTTTGAAAGAAGTTAGAAGCAGAGTAACTATATTCTTTTTTTATCTTTTTTTTTGATCAACTAATTTAAGTGTCCTGCAGAAGTTTAAGTATAGGATTAAGTGTGCTGTGAGATAAAATAGGTTGGAAAACACTGTTATAGACCAAAAAGTGCATGTTCCCCTCAGTCCCACCTAGGGTCAGTTGCCCCCGCCTCTGCCCAGCTCTGCCAGAGAAAAAGGGGAGCGGATTGCTACCGCCTCACTGGATGCTCACCCCCTTCCGGAAATCATTTTTTTATGTACAGTCTCCTGGTTTTTAAGTGTTCAACAATTAAAAACTGACAAATACTCAATACTTTGAAGGGTGCACTGTGGGCGATGGGAATCAAATGTAGGTTGAATTTGGCTGTGTGGGCTGCGTATTTGCAAGCTCTGATCTGCAAATACCTGGACAGATACTAGGACTGGAGCAAAAGGTGGAGTGGGGAAGTAATTGTGATTGGGGACCTCAGAGTCTTGGAACACCTTACCTTCATGGTCATCTCATCTGGCTGGCTGGGAGGTTTTAAAGATAAGGAACTAAGTAAGTAGCTAATTAGTATTTCAGTGGGAGCTAATGGGTAGTGATAATAATCTGAGGCCTGTGGCTAAAGGCAACTGCAGATTGGGATGAAAAATGTGCTGGCTCCTTCTCTGCTTGTCTCACTCTTTCTCTCAGCATGGAGTGTTCCTCTTTGGCTTTGATTTGTACTTCCTTTTTTCTTATTCACAGCATTTTGTTCTCTACCCTTTTTTTTCTTCTTTCTTCACTTCCTTATCTCCAATTCTTACAGGGTTCAGCTCAAGTTAGCTGGTTGCAGTAATGTGTAACTCAAATATTTCTCATATTGATTTAGTTAAAGTGTAGGTTCTATTTTCTTAGTTTTTAAACACAGATAATTAACTGAGTTGTGATTACATGGTAGTGAAACTTTTTAAAAAGTAGCAGACAGCGCCTGTGGCTCAAAGGAGTAGGGCGCTGGCCCCATATGCCAGAGGTGGCGGGTTCAAACCCAGCCCCGGCCAAAAACTCAAAAAAAAAAAAAAAAAAGGAGCAGATAGAAAGGTGCTTACACTTTCAAAAGCACTCCCTTTCAAATTAACCACTTTCTGGATTTTATTCAAATTTCAAAACGCATGTGAAACTTGAAGGAAAACTCCTTGGGAGCCCTCCTTATACCTCCCATGCATAGCTCTGTGCATTACTGGGGTTCGCAAATCTTTGTCTCTTTAAAGGTCCATTTTATGGTTGGGATAAACTAAGAACTAAGTTTGAGGAGTAAGGCTATGGGGCAGAGCTGTGACTATGCAGTACTGACACAGGGTTTATTCTGCCCAGCAGAGTCCCCAGGGCTGGTGCAAACAGGGCTGTGCACACAGGTTTAGACAGTGCAGCCTGGTGGAGGCTGTGCCACTTGCTCCTTACATTTTCAGCATGGCTTTAAATACTTTGCTACCAGACATGCTATGTTTATTAAGGTGTTGACAGTTATTTTGATTTCCAAAGACATTTTAGTTAAACTTTCAGTTAATTTCTTAGTGATAAATGTTCAATTTTGGTTGGCCTTTTGAAATATTGAAGTACACTCTGAAACGTGCTGAAGTACACTTTGAAACGTGCATCACTGTCTTGCTGGGCCCTTTGAGCTTTGGAAATCCTAGATGAGGAACCATTGGGTTTGTGGGTTCCTTAAGTGATGATCCCAAAGAATGAGGTGCCTGTGGCTGTATGGCAGTATGATTGTTGAACAGTACACACATCTAAATGGGGCTCCTGGCCAAGCCTCTTGCATATCTGTTCAATAGAGAACCAGGCTGCCTCTGTCCGGTCACTGGTGGAGGCACTGCAGTGGCTTGGTTTTGGTTCTTTATCATAACCACCTGGGGAGTTCTTTTTAAAAAATGTGACTTCTGGAGCCTCAACTCCAGTGATTCTGATGCATTTAGTTGACATGGTGGTGGTTGGTGGGGCCAGGAGTCTGTAATTTTAGCAAGTGTGCCCCTGATGATTACTGCTGATAGGATGGGCCCACTCCGTGAGAAGCAGGGGTATGTAGTGCTCTCGGGGTTGCGGGGACTTGGGTTAAGGTCTTACCTCCGCCCTCTCGTCATTGTAGGATCTGCAAAGTCACTTACCATCGCTGAGCCTCCGTTTTCTCATCCTTGGAGTGAAGACGATGGTTCCGTCAAGGGCACTGTGAGGAGTGCAGTGGATGTACGTAAAGCGTCTCCTTGGGTTTGGCACGTGTTGATTCAGTTACCTAAGACTGGAAATCAAGGGTCCCTGTCCCTATCTTGAGTTTCTGACATTTTTCACAGGGAATATATATGCAATCCCTGAGGATAGGATTACACTTTACGATATTTTGGCATGTCCCACAGTGTCTAGTACTATGTGGGGCCCCTGGATGAAGGGGTCCGTCTTGTTCTGTTTAACGCTGGTGTGTAATAATGACATGGCATGTGGTTCCAAGTCTCATGCCTAATTCACCTTTCAGAGCAATTTTCTAGGGTGAATTCACCAACTTTATTGTCCAACCTCGTAAATCTACCTTGGGGTCCCTTAGTGGTCACTACCTGAGATTCTCCTTTTTCTCGTTCTCTTTTCAACTCTAGCATAGGGCTTTTCCTCCACATATTTGCATGTGTGTGCGCCTGCACAGATGCACACACCCACGCACACACAGCTGAGTATGTCCTGAGCAGCTGGTACCGGAGGCTTAGCCTCTTAGGGTATTGAAATGTAGTGATAGTCATTGATAATCTTGGCCTGCCAAGGCTCTGGGACTCTCCATCAGATTTAGCCTCTGAATGTTGTACCTGGAGGGAAACTAGGGCCTTTGTTTTCAGTGGACAAATTAAGTAATTTCTGCTTTCTGCCTGTGTTCACACAGGAACGTAGAGCTCACTGTGCACAGTCAGTCATCCCTGTGAACCTTTTGTTTTGGCCAATCTGGTCTTCATCTTCCTGGAAGACAGGCAGGCCAGTTTTTTTTTAAAAAAGTATTTTTGTTTGTTTTTAATTCTAGCACTGAAAAATAATACTTTGGTTTTGGCCCAGGCTCCTGTCAAAACAAAATGCTTCCTGTATCTAAGATGTAAGCAGGTTTAACGAGTACCCAAGCATGTTGCTGCTTTTTGTTTTCATCTCCCTGTTTTTAACTTTTGAAGTGGAATAATTCCGCATTTGTTTCCTGCTAATTATTTAAAATTTTAATTGAAAGTTTTGCTTTTATCATTATCATGTATGTTCTTTTGGCAAATGCATGAAGGGTGGACATAATACAATTCTGTTCTCAGAAGCAGTTTTTCAGTAAAAGAGGCTTTAATCCTCAATGTCTTTGACATCAGGCTATTTATTATTAATAGATATTTTTAGCATACAAATTATAGTGAGGTTGGTACCAAAGGGCACATTTGTTCCTTGTTTGGTATGTTACCTCATTCTTGGCTTGGTAATTATATTTAGAATAATTTAGGTTTGGACTACAGAATAGATGTAAGGTCTGTGTTCTCTACTTAGTGTGCAGTAATAATTCTATGCTTGTCACTTGACGGAGTATATATGTGTACTTTAGAAATTGATCTCCCTGGTATCTCTTCCTTTTAAAAGCCTCTTGAATCGTGTGCAAAAGAAGTGGGAGAGAGAAATCGCTGAGATGGAAATGCTAAGTGCCTGCTGACTATAGACCTCAGTCAAAAGCCTTTTTTGTGATCCTTTTGAGTTACCAAAATCAAAACAGAGCTAAATTTGTAGTCATTGCCTTTGAATACTGCTTTACAATCAGAATATATAAATGGAAATTTAAAGTTTCTGATTCAAGATTTTATGTGTTTTCTAGGATACTTTGTAAACTAAATTTCTCTTTGGAACTAGCTCTGAGGGCCAGAGGGAAGGCTGCCGGGCCTGGATAGCCTCTCTTCTGTTACTTCTGACTCTTCTGCCACTGCTTGTGAGTGCTTACGTGTATACCCAACAATCTCAAACAGCCTGAACTTCCTCTAAAAATACAGCTCTCTTCTCCTTTAAAAACATTTCAACACCATTGGGCTCATTTCAGACAAAGAAGGTAGCCAGAATTTAATCAGTGCTTCAATTTATGAACCAAAAAACTGATATGGGTTCATATCTCTGAAGGAGTTTTCCACCCACCTCCTATTATGGAAATGTTATTGATGCCCTTTTTACAAATCTTGACAAAGAAATGTTTAAAGAGGCAGGAGACAAAAGTCACCCATAATCCCCACCTAAGATTCTGGCCCCTAATTTCAGTGGGAGGGACTGATCATCATGTCTCACCTGCCTACCAACTGGCTGGCTCCTTACTGAGCCCAGAGGACTCATGGATTCCACCTGGCTTTGTGCATGTCTGGAAATGAGGGTCTTTTTCTCTAAAGCAGCGGTTCTCAACCTGTGGGTTGCCTTTAATACACCCACAGGTGTATTAAAGGGCCGTGGCATTAGGATGGTTGAGAACCCCTGCTCTAAAGATTCTGAGCTCCTTGAGGGACTCATGTTTTTAAAAATATATGTTGACTAATTATGGTTGTATATACTTCTGGGGTACAAAGTGATTATTTTTTAATACAATGTGGAATGATTATATCAATCTAATTAACATATTTATCACTTCAGAGATTTAACATTTTTTGTAATGAGGGTATTTGAAATTTATTTTTAACCATATTGAAATGCATAGTATTTAGTTATTAACTGCATTCACGGTGCTGTGCAACTGATCTCGGAATCAAGCTGCTTCTGTCTTAGTAAGAAATTCCTTCTGACTTACTGCTTTTTACCTTTTGACTGTCATCTCCCCATTCTTTTCACTCTCCAGCCTCTGGTAACCAACATTCTACTCTCTGCTTCTATACATGAGTTCAGTTGTTTCAGAAGCCACAGACTATAAGTTGGACATGTGGTATTTACCTTTCTGGATTTTGTTTATTTCACTCAGCATATGTAAGGTTCTCCAGTTCCATTCATGTTGTTGCGAATTGCCTTACTTTTTGTATCCCTAGAATCTAGTGTAAGTATTCAAAAATGACTGGTTAAGCGAAGTTCACATCCTTTAATGGCATAAAGCCAATGCTGTTTGTCTGCCATCAGTACTGTTTTGAAGAGCGTTTTCTATTTTGCGGTGTACGCGTGTCACGTAGTACCATGGGCCTGGTGACATGTGAATACAGCACAGAAGGGACATGTGCACTGACAAGTGGGTGTTTCTCCCGTCATTTTCCAGGCCTACCCTTTTCTTCCAAGAAGACTATCACTCTTTTATTACTTTGTGTCTTTCCAAAGATAGTCTGTAAGCAGTAACGTAGATTATCTTTTAAAAATCTTTATTGCAGCTCAATTTACAATTGCCAAAATGTGGAAACAGCCTAAATGCCCACCAACCCAGGAATGGATTAACAAGCTGTGGTATATGTATACCTTGGAATACTATTAAGCCATTAAAAAAAATGGAGACTTTACATCCTTCGTATTAACCTGGATGGACGTGGAAGACATTATTCTTAGTAAAGCATCACAAGAATGGAGAAGCATGAATCCTATGTACTCAATTTTGATATGAGGACAATTAATGACAATTAAGGTTATGGGGGGGAAGCAGAAAGAGGGAAGGAGGGAGGGGGGTGGGGCCTTGGTGTGTGTCACACTTTATGGGGGCAAGACATGATTGCAAGAGGGACTTTACCTAACAATTGCAATCAGTGTAACCTGGCTTATTGTACCCTCAATGAATCCCCAACAATAAAAAAAAAAAAGAAGGAAAAAAAAAATCTTCCTTTGGGCTGGATGTTGGGCAGTGGCAGACTGGAGAATGATCCAGCCCTTTGGAAGTCACCCCAGCAGTGTCGGGCAAAACTGAAGATCTCGCTCAGTAATTCTAGTTCTGGCGTTCTGTTTTATAAATGGAGACACCAATGTTTCAAGATACAACTCGGAGGGCTTTCAAAAATAATGTATTTTTGTGGTGGCAAGAAGAAAAAAAGGAAATAAAGTGAATGACTCTCAGAGAAATGGTTGAATAAACTGTGGTGCATACATACCACAGCTATGGTGCAGTCCTTGTAAAGATGAGTTAATTGTCACAGAGGAATTTTCTTAATGTATTTTTCTATAAGAAAAGGAAGATGCAGATGAGATTGTCTACTGTTCCATTTTTACAAAACACTGTGTGTGTGTTCATGTATGCTATTATGAGCATGGAGAAAGGTAGTGGAGGGAGGACTTAAGTGAAAAATGCTTTCTAAATTTATTTTTAAAAAAATGTGCTCTTCAGTCTCCCAGAATAGGCATCAAGGTCATTGAAGTGGCTTGCCAAATCTACTTCCTTTCACTCCTGGGAGTAGTGAGTACTTAATCTCCTTTATTTCATAAATACAGGTACTTTTATCATTTGGGGTGTGAGTCATCCAAGGCAGAGCAGCTAAATGCTTTGATACTGTGGCGGCATCTTGGGTTTTAAGTTGTCAGGAAGGCACTGACTCTCATAGTAGCTAAAACCATGGGAGACTCAGGTTAACTGTGCTGCAGGCTGAGAGACTGGAGAGGTGGCAGCAGCGGTGACCCACATGGGCGATGATCAGAGCCCAGATTAAGGCTTCAAAATCAGAAATATTAAGAGCTATGAAAGAGACAGAGGCTGTTAAAGGTCAGATGATACATGGAGTGTCTTGCCAGAAAGGTGAGTTACGTGGCAGAGACACATGATGAAGGTTAAAAATGGAAAGGCATTTTGGAGAAATGAAGTTCAGATACCTTAACACAGTCCTTTGTTGCCCATCACATTTATGTTATCTTTCCCTGGATTTCTGCTTCTGGCAGGTAGAACTAGGAAGGAGGAGGAGGTAGATGTCATTCAAGGGGCCTTGAAAAGCACTTGAAGAAGACATTGTATCCCTACCTTCTCTTCATAGAAATGCCTAAACCAGCGGTTCTCAACCTGTGGGTGGAGACCACTTTGTAACAGTGAAAATACATTCTGCATATCAGATATTTACATTGCGATTCATAGCAGTACCAAAATTATAGTTATGAAGTAGCAACGAAAATAATTTTATGGTTGGGGGTCACCACAACATGAGAACTGTATTAAAGAGTCGCAGCATTAGGAGGCATTAGGAAGGTTGAGAACCACTGGCCTAAACACTAAAACTTAGTGAACACATACACGTTGTAAGGCCTGGGGAAACATCTAAGTTGCTATTAGCAGAACCCTAAATTATTTAGTCTTGGATTGAGAAAGTTCTTTGTTTAAGCACCTCTAACTGGCTAGATGTGGTGGCTCACACCTATAATCCTAGCACTCTGAGAGGTCAAGACAGTGGATTGCTTGAGCTCAGATCAGCCTGAGCAAGAGCCAGACCCCAGTCTCTACTGGGGAAAAAAAAAAATTACCTGTGCCCTGTGGCTGGTGCTGATAGTCCCAGTTACTTAGTAGGCTGAGGTAAGAGGATCACTTGAGAGTTCGAGGTTGCTGTGAATTATGATGCCACAGCACCCTGCCCAGGGTAGACAGAGTAAGACTCTGTCTCAAAACAAAACAAAAACAAAAATACAAACAAACAAAAAATAGGCACCTATAAAGAAGTAGGAAACTTCAACCCTGGACCAAAGAAATGTAAAGCCACCTGGGAAGGAAGAGGGCACAGCGGGGGTGGGGGGGCTCTTCCTGTGTTTTCTGAAGGATGTGTCCTGCCATCCTCTCTGCCTAACTCCCCCCATCTTCTTGCTATATAAACTCTTCAGTTAAAGATTTTTGTAGTTCATTTGTTTGGATGGGTTATGTTTCTATAGAAGTGTTACATTTCACTGGAATCCTTCTTAAAATGTGCTACCTAAATGGGATTTATCAGCCTGCACAGAGAACTATCACATTTCTCATCCTGGGCATAATCCTTTAGGGAATGCAGTCTGTGTGTGTGTGTGTGTGTGTGTGTGTGTGTGTGTGTGTGTGTGTGTGAGTGAGAGAGAGAGAGACTGTATACATGCAAAACCATTGGGTTCATGTTGAATTTATGGGCTAGCAGGTCTAGTTTGGGCGTATAACTCTTGGATTCACTGAGCTTATGGTTGAATCCTTCCCATCATGTTCATACGTGTTGCCTTTGGACCTGCTCTCCATGGATCTAAATGCAAGACTTCACATTTCTTGAGCCTAAATATAATCTTATTAGATTAGTGCATTAACTTTACTATAGTTGACTTTAAAGAGATCTTTTTCCATCTGATTCTCAAGTAACTTACTGGCTAGTTTCAAGAGCCCTGAAAATGAAATCAGTGTATCGTCAGATGCAAAGAAAGTTGAAGCTGGAAACTGAATTTAGACTTTTGCTGTTTGCTAGCTGTAAATTACTTACCTTTTTGAGCTTTCATAGGGATAAAGTGGAAAAATCTTTATCTCACAGGCTTGTTAAAAAGGTAAGAGGAGTCCGTGCGTACACGGCATGTGGTGTGGAGCTTTCTTTACCTGCGGCAGGCCCACTGTGGCCAGTATCAGTGACTCGGCTTCATTAAAGTGTGGAACATTGTAGAGCCCTGCATCATACCCCAGGGTCTTTCTAACACGCAGATCATGAGCCTGCTGTTCAGCATTCTGTGACTTGACTTTGATTATTTAACCAGTTGTGAGCCTCTACTTTCTGATTTATATCTTTAGCTCATTTTGCTCCATTTTGTTCAGGATACCATAAGAGGGGTTATCGTGTACCCTAGTAAATTCCATAGGAAATTATCTGTGATATAATCTTATATTAAAAAGCAAAATGCCAAAGAGGGGAGGAGGAAGGGGGATGGGGAGGTCACAGTGTATGACACACTTGTTGGGGGTGGGACACGATTATAAGAGGGACATTACCTAACAAATGCAATCAGTGCAACCTAATTCTTTGTACCCTCAACAAATCCCAAACCAAAAAAAGTCAAAACTTGGTAAATAGTTTTTTTTAAGTAAAATATGACTGAGGTAAAAAGAGGAAGACACTACTCTAGAAAGTCAGCACTTAACATGGGCCACTGTGCACTACCTCTTTTTTGTAGCCCACCCACGGCGTAGCCCACCCAGCCCCATTGAAGGATCTTAAGAACCTGTTGACTTAAGAACCCAAAGACTTATTATTATTTCTTCAGGTACCAGAGCTTCTTCTCTCTTTTTTATTTCAGAGGGCCCTTAAGAATCTGTCACCTGCAATGTGCTTTCTTTGAACGATTGAAAGCATAATTTTTCCCCCCTTTATTATGTCTGTTGTAATATGCAGAGTTCAGCTTTCATTGCAGAAAAGCATTTGTGTTAATGCAGCACATCATTTTAATGCCCTGTGGGTTCCTATGTGTTTGCCTTGGACTCAGAGCAACTTGCCTTTCTGCTTTTTCTCTAAGGACAGAGCCATATGTAACTTTTCTGGGCCCTGGTGTAGGCAACTTGCCTTCATGGGTTCTTTCTTCCATTAAAAAAAAAAAAAAATTACGAACAATCTAAGCCTAAACTCAGTAGAAGAAAAGAAATATCCAAAATCAAATCAGAGATCAATGAAATTGAAAACAAAAGAATCATTCAGAAAATTAATGAAACAAGGAGTTGGTTTTTTGAAAAAATAAATAAAATAGATAAACCATTGGCCAGACTAACGAGGAATAGAAAAGTAAAATCTCTAGTAACCTCAATCAGAAATGATAAAGGGGAAATAACAACTGATCCCATAGAGATACAAGAGATCATCTCTGAATACTACCAGAAACTCTGTACCCAGAAATTTGACAATGTGAAGGAAATGGATAAATATTTGGAATCACACCCTCTCCCTAGACTCAGCCAGGAAGAAATAGAGCTCCTGAACAGACCAATTTCAAGCACTGAGATCAAAGAAACAATAAAAAATCTTCCAACCAAAAAATGCCCTGGTCCAGATGGCTTCACTCCAGAATTCTATTAAACCTTCAAGGAAGAGCTTATTCCTGTACTGCAGAAATTATTCCAAAAAATTGAGGAAGAAGGAATCTTCCCCAACACATTCTATGAAGCGAACATCACCCTGATACCAAAACCAGGAAAAGACCCAAACAAAAAGGAGAATTTCAGACCAATCTCACTCATGAATATAGATGTAAAAATTCTCAACAAAATCCTAGCCAATAGATTACAGCTTATCATCAAAAAAGTCATTCATCATGATCAAGTAGGCTTCATCCCAGGGATGCAAGGCTGGTTGAACATATGCAAGTCTATAAACGTTATCCACCATATTAACAGAGGCAAAAATAAAGATCACATGATCCTTTCAATAGATGCAGAAAAAGCATTTGATAAAATCCAGCATCCTTTTCTAATTAGAACACTGAAGAGTATAGGCATAGGTGGCACATTTCTAAAACTGATTGAAGCTATCTATGACAAACCCACAGCCAATATTTTACTGAATGGAGTAAAACTGAAAGCTTTTCCTCTTAGAACTGGAACCAGACAAGGTTGTCCTCTGTCACCTTTACTATTCAACATAGTGCTGGAAGTTCTAGCCAATACAATTAGGCAAGACAAGGAAATAAAGGGAATCCAAATGGGAGCGGAGGAGGTCAAACTCTCCCTCTTTGCTGACGACATGATCTTATACTTAGAGAACCCCAAAGACTCAACCACAAGACTCCTAGAAGTCATCAAAAAATATGGTAATGTTTCAGGATATAAAATCAATGTCCACAAGTCAGTAGCCTTTGTATACACGAATAACAGTCAAGATGAGAAGCTAATTAAGGACACAACTCCCTTCACCATAGTCTCAAAGAAAATGAAATATCTAGGAATATACCTAATGAAGGAGGTGAAGGACCTCTATAAAGAAAACTATGAAATCCTCAGAAAGGAAATAGCAGAGGATATTAACAAATGGAAGAACATACCATGCTCATGGATGGGAAGAATCAACATTGTTAAAATGTCTATACTTCCCAAAGCAATCTGCCTATTCAATGCCATTCCTATCAAAATACCAACATCGTACTTTCAAGATTTGGAAAAAATGATTCTGCGTTTTGTATGGAACCGGAAAAAACCCCGTATAGCTAAGGCAGTTCTTAGTAATAAAAATAAAGCTGGGGGCATCAGCATACCAGATTTTAGTCTGCACTACAAAGCCATAGTGCTCAAGACAGCATGGTACTGGCACAAAAACAGAGACATAGACACTTGGAATCGAATTGAAAACCAAGAAATGAAACTAACATCTTACAACCACCTCATCTTCGATAAACCAAACAAGAACATACCTTGGGGGAAAGACTCCCTATTCAATAAATGGTGTTGGGAGAACTGGATGTCTACATGTAAAAGACTGAAACTGGACCCACACCTTTCCCCACTCACAAAAATTGATTCAAGATGGATAAAGGACTTAAACTTAAGGCATGAAACAATAAAAATCCTCCAAGAAAGCATAGGAAAAACACTGGAAGATAGTGGCCTGGGGAAAGACTTCATGAAGAAGATTGCCATGGCAATTGCAACAACAACAGAAATAAACAAATGGGACTTCATTAAACTGAAAAGCTTCTGTACAGCTAAGGAGACAATAACCAAAGCAAAGAGACAACCTACACAATGGGAAAGGATATTTGCATATTTTCAATCAGACAAAAGCTTGATTACTAGGATCTATAGAGAACTCAAATTAATCCACATGAAAAAAGCCAACAATCCCATATATCAATGGGCAAGAGACATGAATAGAACTTTCTCTAAAGATGACAGACGAATGGCTAACAAACACATGAAAAAATGTTCATCATCTCTATGTATTAGAGAAATGAAAATCAAAACAGCCCTGAGATATCATCTAATCCCGGTGAGAATGGCCCACATCACAAAATCTCAAAACTGCAGATGCTGGCGTGGATGTGGAGAGAAGGGAACACTTTTACACTGCTGGTGGGACTGCAAACTAGTACAGCCTTTCTGGGAGGAAGTATGGAAAAACCTCAACGCACTCAAGCTAGACCTCCCATTTGATCCTGCAATCCCATTACTGGGCATCTACCCAGAAGGAAAAAAATCCTTTTATCATAAGGACACTTGTACTAGACTGTTTATTGCAGCTCAATTTACCATTGCCAAAATGTGAAAACAGCCTAAATGCCCACCAACCCAGGAATGGATTAACAAGCTGTGGTATATAAATAACATGGAATACTATTCAGCCATTAAAAAAATGGAGACTTTACATCCTTCGTATTAACCTGGATGGAAGTGGAAGACATTATTCTTAGTAAAGCATCACAAGAATGGAGAAGCATGAATCCTATGTACTCAATTTTGATATGAGGACAATTAATGACAATTAAGGTTATGGGGGGGGAAGCAGAAAGAAGGACGGAGGGAGGGGGGTGGGGCCTTGGTGTGTGTCACACTTTATGGGGGCAAGACATGATTGCAAGAGGGACTTTACCTAACAATTGCAATCAGTGTAACCTGGCTTATTGTACCCTCAATGAATCCCCAACAATAAAAAAAAATTACAAATTATATTTTATAACTACACTAGACAAGTATCCAGGCTGGATTTATTATGATACATTCATTATTATATTTATGTTTTGTTTTGATTTTAAAAGAAATTAAAGCATTTTTGAGGGCTTCTTTTTTAAATTAATTAATTAATGTATTTTTATTAAATCATAGCTGTGTACATTAATGCGATCATGGGGCACCATACACTGGTTTTATAGACCGTTTGACACATTTTCATCACACTGGTTAACATAGCCTTCCTGGCATTTTCGTAGTTATTGTGTTAAGACAATACATTCTACAATTACTAAGTTTCACATATACCCTTAGAAGATGCACCGCAGGTGTATCCCACCAATCACACTCCCCTCCCTTTCCCCCTTCCCGCTATTCTTAGGTTATAACTGGGTTATAGCTTTCATGTGAAAGCCATAAATTAGTTTCATGGTAGGGCTGAGTACATTGGATACTTTTTCTTCCATTCTTGAGACACTTTACTAAGAAGAATATGTTCCAGCTCCATCCATGTAAACATGAGAGGTAAATTCTCTATCATTGTTTAAGGCTGCATAATATTCCATGGTGTACATATACCACAATTTATTAATCCATTTGTGGATCCATGGGCATTTGGGCTTTTTCCATGACTTTGGAATTATGAATTGGGCTGCAATAAACATTCTGGTACAAATATCTTTGTTATGATGTGATTTTTGGTCTTCTGGGTTTATGCCTGGTAGAGGACTTATGAAAGGTGTGGGTCCTGTTTCAGTCTTCTATAGGTTGCCAGCCAGTTCACCCCGCACCATTTGTTAAATAGGGAATCTTTTCCCCACTGAGTGTTTTTAATTGGCATGTCAAAGATCAAATAATAGTAGGTAGCTGGATTGATCTCTTGGTTTTCTATTTTGTTCCAGACATCTACTTCTCTGTTTTTGTGCCAGTACCATGTTGTTTTGATCACTATTGATTTATAGTATAGTCTGAGGTCTGGTAGCATTATTCCTCCTGCTTTGTTTTTATTTCTGAGTAATGTCTTGGCTATTCGAGGTTTTTTCTGATTGCATATAAAACGAAGTATTATTTTTTGAAGATCTTTGAAGTATGACAGTAGAGCTTTAATAGGGGTTGCATTGAAATTGTATATTGCTTTGGGTAGTATGGACATTTTAACAATGTTGATTTTTCCCAGCCATGAGCATGGTATGTTTTTCCATTTGTTAACATTTTCAGCTATTTCTCTTCTTAGAGTTTCATAGTTCTCTTTATAGAGATCTTTCACGTCCTTTGTTAGATAAACTCCCAAATATTTCATCTTCTTTGGCACTACTGTGAATGGAATAGAGTCCTTAACTTTTTTCAGCTTGACTGTTGTTGGTATATATAAAGGCTACTGATTTATGAATGTTGATTTTGTAACCTGAGACGCTGCTGTATTCCTTCATCACTTGTAAGAGTTTTGTAGTAGAATCCCTGGTGTTTTCCAGGTATACAATCATATCATCTGCAAAGAGTGAAAGTTTGATCTCTTCTGACCCTATATGGATACCCTTGATCACCTTTTCTTCCCTAATTGTGGTGGCTAAAACTTCCATTACAATGTTAAAGAGTGGTGGAGACAATGGGCAGCTTTGTTTGGCTTCTAATCTGAGTGGAAATGATTTCAATTTAACTCCATTAATACGATATTGGCTGTGGGTTTGCTGTAGATGGTCTCCATCAGTTTAAGAAATGTCCCTTCTATACCAATTTTCTTTAAGTGTTCAGATCATGAAGGGATGCTGTATATTATCAAAAGCTTTTTCTACATCAATTGAGAGAATCATATGGTCTTTGTTTTTTAATTTGTTTATGTGCTGAATTATACTTAGAGATATACGTATATTGAACCAGCCTTGAGACCCTGGGATAAAACCGACTTGGTCATGATATATAATTTGCTTGATGTGTTGTTGGATTCTGTTTGTTAGGATCTTGTTGAATATTTTTGCATCTATATTCATTAGTGATATTGGTCTATAATTTTCTTTTCTTGTTGGGTCTTTTCCTGGTTTGGGGATCAGGGTGATGTTTGCTTCATAGAACGTGTTGGGTAGTCTTCCTTCTTTTTCTACATTTTGGAATAGGTACTACTTCCTCTTTAAAGGTTTGGTAGAATTCTGACATGAAGCCATCTGGTCCCGGGCTTTTCTTTTTAGGGAGGTTTTGTATGGTTGATGCTATTTCAGAACTTGATATGGGCCTGTTCAACATTTCCACTTGATTCTGGCTAAGTCTTGGAAGGTGACGTGCTTCAAAGTATTGGTCAATTTCCTTCAGATTTTCATATTTCTGAGAATAAAGTTTCTTGTTATATTCATTAAGGATTTTTTTGAATTTCTGAGGAGTCTGTTGTTATTTCGTCTTTGTCGTTTCTGATTGATGAGATTAGTGATTTTACTCTTTTTTTTTCCTGGTTAGGTTAGCCAAAGGTTTATCTATTTTATTGACCTTTTCAAAAAACCAGCTTTTTGATTTATTGATCTGTTGTATAATTCTTTTGTTTTCAATTTCATTTAATTCTGCTCTAATTTTGGTTATTTTCTTCTACTGGGTTTGCGGTTGGAATGTTCTTCCTTTTCCAGTTGCTTGAGATGTCCCATTAACTTGTGAACTTCCTCACTTTCCTTTCTCTTGAGGAAGGCTTGCAGTGCTATAAATTTCCGTCTTAGGACTGCCTTTGCGGTATCCCAGAGGTTCTGATAATTTGTGTCTTCATTGTCGTTTTGTTCCAAAAATTTGGCAATTTCCTTCTTGATCTCATCTCTGATGCAGCTATCATTCAGCATATGGTTATTTAACTTCCATGTTTTTGTATGAGTATGCAGATTCCTGCTGTTACTGAGTTCAACTTTTATTCCATGGTGGTCTGAGAAGATGCAAGGAATAATTTTTATTCCTTTAAATTTACTGAGGTTAGACTTGTCACCTAAGATGTGATTGATTCTGGAGTATGTTCTGTGGGCAGATGAGAAGTATGTGTATTCAGTTTTGTTGGGATGAAATGTTCTGTAGATGTCTGCTAAATCCAAATGTTGGATGGTTAGGTTTAAATCTAAAATTTCTTTGCTCAGCTTCTTATTGGAGGATCTATCCAACACTGCCAAAGGAGTGTTGAAATCTCTGACTATTATGGAGCTGGAGGAAATCAAGTTGCTCATGTCTGTTAGAGTTTCTCTTATAAATTGAGGTGCATATTGGTTGGGTGCATAGATATTAATAATTGAAATCTCATCATATTGAGTATTATCCTTAACAAATATGAAGTGACCATTCTTATCCTTCCTTACTTTTGTTGGTTTAAAGCCTATTGTGTCTGCAAATAGAATCGCAACACCTGCTTTTTTCTGATTACCATTTGCCTGAAATATGGATGACCATCCTTTCACCCTGAGTCTATATTTATCTTGTAAGGTAAGATGTGACTCTTGTATGCAGCGAATATCTGGCCTGAGTTTTTGTATTCAGTCAGCTAACCTGCGCCTCTTTAGAGGACAGTTTAGCCGTTCATATAATGAAACATATTGATAAGTCTGGTAAAATTTTGGGTATCAAGTTTTTCGAAAGTCCAGTGGACATTTTTAATCCTTTTGCCACCATGGAAGTTGGAGTTTGATCAAAAGTTTCTGAGTGAGTTTACTTTTGTGGTAGAGGATTGGGCTGGTCATTATGGAGGATAGGTCTGAGAATGTCCTGAAGAGCTGGTTTGGTTATGGCAAATTTCTTCAACATCTGAATGTCATTAAAGTATTTAATTTCTCCATCATAAATGAAACTCAGTTTAGCTGGATACAAGATCCGGGGTTGAAAGTTATTTTGCTTTAGGAGATTAAAAGTCGATGACCACTCTCTTCTGGCTTGAAAAGTTTCAGCAGAGAGATCTGCAGTCATTCTAATATTCTTCCCTTTGTAGGTAATGGATTTCTTATGTCTGGCTGCTTTCAGAATTTTCTCCTTCATATTAACTTTAGTGAAGTTAATTATGATATGCCTGGGGGATGTCTTCTTGGGATTGAGTCATGCTGGGGTTCTGCAACTGTCTGCTATCTGAATTTCAGAATCTCTTGGCATGTCTGGAAAATTCTCTTTCATAATTTCATGGAGAAGGGCCTCTGTGCCTTGCAAGGCCACTTCGTCACTTTTATGGATTCCAATGAGGCGGATATTAGCCTTCTTTGAATTATCCCAGAGCTCTCTGAGAGAATGATCCATTTTTGGTCTCCATTTCTCTTCCTCTTTGAGTGTTTGGGAGCGTTCAAAAGCTTTGTCTTCAATGTCAGAAATCCTTTCTTCTGCTTGCTCCATTCTGTTACTGAGGTTTCTACTGTATTTTTCATATCTTTGAGGGCTGCAAAATCTTGCTTCATTGCGTCAAAATCTTTGGTGGTTTTGTCTTAAATTTGTTAAATTCTTGAGTCAAGTTTTGAATTTCTCCTTGAATTTCTAATTCCGACTTTTGAATTGCTCCTCGAATTTCTATTTCCAAATTTTCCTCCATTCTATCAATCTGTTTGCAATCCAAATTCTGAATTCTATTTCTGACATCTCAGCCAGCTGTGTATGAATGGGATTTTCAGTTACATCTACCGTATCTTTCCTTGGTGGGGGTTGATCTATTCTGGTTATTCATGTTACCAGAGTTTTTCCGCTGATTCTGCCCCATGATTATTTTACACCGTTTGACTTTTCCCCTGGAGCTTTGTTGAGGACCCGTATAGTGCTACGGCCTGAGAAACTGGGGACCTGTTTGGTGTGGTGGGGCTAAGTGGTTCTGTCTTGTTTTCAGGTGGTCTCTGTCCGCCCCCAGTGAAACAATTACTCTGGGTTGAAATCTCAGCTGTGGAGAAATATCAGCAATTAAGTCACCCCGCCCCCCACAGGCAAGAATTGGAAAAGGAAAATCAAACCTTCCTACAACCACACACTCAGTGCACCACTTGAATAGTCCTTGGGCGATTGGCTCAGTTCAAAAGGTCCAAATCAATTGTCTCAGTCAGCACCTGTCTCAGGTGGGAGAGTTTAAAAGGTCTCTGGCAATTGGATCATAAGGGTCTGGTCACAACTGAAATATGACTTGCTCTGGTGGTCCATGAAGTCAGGAGGATCCATCCAGCAAATTGATTAGTCTGGGAAGGTTGATGCTTCCTTCCCTACCTTGCACCTCAGTCACACCCAGTCATTGATAGCCCCGTAGGGTGTGACCCAGTTGACTCCAATGAGCATATACTCTAGGGGTTTGCACCTGTTTGAATCACAAGGAAATCAATGTCTGCTCAGCCGGGCTGCTGCTGTACGCCTCTATCCAGCAGGGGGAGGTGAGGCCTGACAACCTCGGGCACTTGATGGAGGCTGGGGTTATTCACTCAGTTCCAGCACCGCTCCTGATTGATGTTACTGACAGAACAGAACAACTTTGCAGGAATTTGTTTCTGTCCCTGCTAAATTCCCCTGCAGAAGAGAAGCTGTTTTGAGTTCCCAGAGCCTGCGCCTCAGGCCCTGTCTTTGCTCCTGAAGGTTTGTATTAGCAGCACGGTTAGGTGTCAGTTCTAGCCTCCTGCCTTCCTTTGTCTATAGGCTGACTGTTCCCTGAGGGCTGGGTGCGTCTTAGGCTCAGTAAAGTAGTCCTCTGGGTCAGCCACGCCCCGGGAATTTCCCGGCTCTGCGCGTGCATTTTCTAGGCCCCGCGCTCCACCCAGACCAGTACCGCCTCAGGCAAACCCATTACTATGGGGCCTGCGTTTCAGTCCCAGATCTGTTCCACGGTGGTTGCTACCTGAGAAGATGCCCAGCCTCCTCTGGTTGTCCAGGGAGACAGGGAATGTGGCTTTGGAATATCCGGGTGAGCCCTATTGTTGCCAAAAACGGTTGCTCCTCTGCGCCTCTGGGCATTGCCGCTCCGGCGTGGTTCCCTCTCAGCTGACCATCCTCTCCTCACTCCCATGCCGCAGAACCATCACTGACCAGGTGCAGTCTAGGCCCTGTCCATGCCCCTCGAGAAATCACCCAAGAATCTGGACTCCTGGGGGAAAGGCCTCCAGACGTCAGAGTGAGAGTGGAGGGGAGTGCTGGGAGCTCAGAATTGCAGGTAGAGAATATACACAGTTTTATACAGTTTTATGCCTAGCAGGAGAACATCGTGGCACCCTAGTAGGGGAGGTAGGTCCAGTTTTTAGAGGGTCTCTCCAGTGGAGTGTAGTGGGAGGACCTTTGAACTCTGCTCGTTTGTTTGTGGGGCACTCCAAGCTGTTCTCATGGGGGAGGGGACTCCCGTCCAATTGGTGATGGATTTTGTACCTTTTGTTTGTATCCTTGGGGTCGCAGCTCGCCTCAGCGGGGTTGATGTGCGTTCTTCAACCTTCTCTCCTGGTGCAGCTCTAATCCACCAGGTTACTTGCTGTGTTTCTGTCCTTTAACTGTCCTTCTAGACAGGAGCCTCTGTGGAAAGCTGGCTTTAGTCAGCCATATTGTCTCTGCCCCATAATTTTTAATCTTAACCCTAAAGAGGCTATGCCATCCTCTAGCCTAGAGCCTTGTTTCCTTTTTTTTGTTTAAGATAAAGGAACCTCCCCAGTCCTTTGAAGCTATCTTGAAATAAGAAGGGATGTCCAACCACCTTCCTGGCTCTGAGACCTCAAAAAGAGAATAGAGAGTCCCCAGCAGTTGCTACACATATTAAAAGCTTCTTTGATAAGGTGCCCCATTCTGAAGATGTCCATGTATATTTAGGCTCCAGCTTTCAAGTCTGTATCATCTTTGACCTACTCCCCACTTAGCAAATCTTGACTCAATTCAGAATAACTGTAGGGCAAGTGTATGGGATGAGGGGGACTCTTACACAAGAGTGATTGACTTTGTTCATCACCTTAACCCAGAGTTCCTCAAACTAACTTTCATTTGACCCCTCCCACAATCTCTTGAGACGTATTTTTCATAATCTCTGTTTCCATCATTATGGAATATGTGGATGTACCATATGTCTGCATACAGATTGTGGCCCTTTAGATAAACCGTTGTAGCAACTAAGTTTTTTTTTTTTTTTTTTTTTTTTAACATCCTCCATCCCTCATCAGTTTTCTCTTCTTTGGGGACTGTATTGTCCTTATTTCATACTATAAATTTGTGCTTTAACCCACCTGCCCAACCCTTGCCCCATCCTGCATAAGGTATGATTCTAATATGTAGGCAGGATTCGGATCCAGTGATCTAACCCAGTGTTTTCAAAACTCACTTGATCTTGGGAATTAACTTGGGAACATTTGTTAAGCGATCAAGGTTCCCAAACCCTTGCACCTGGAGATTATGCCGTAACAAGTGGGCCTAGGAATTCACATGCTTAACAACTGACTCAGGAATTCTTAAAGTCTGATGGATGTGGTTCTCTCATTCTGACACAAAAGCTGCTCCTCCCCATTTTCCAGACTAGGAGATGTTGGGGGTGGGGATGGGTTGCTTACAAAGCTCAGATGGGCTCCAAATATCCTGAGTTGAAACTCAGAATGCATTTTTGAATAAGCATTTTAATAAAAAGCAGTCAAAATTGTGTCATGTTACTTTGCTGGACAACTAAGCATCAAGTATCGATTGATACTGGATTGATTGCAGCACTGTGGTGGGGGTTCTGAGGGATGTGTTTATGTGTTTAATATGATTTATTCCCTTGGGAGACTTCTTAATCTTGTGAAAGAGCAGAGACGAAATGCTCTGAAGAAGCAGCTTTAATTTTGCCCAGATAATTGGGTAAAAGCTTTAGAGAGGTTGTGACATTTGAGGATGATTAGATGGCAGTAGCTGGAGAAAGGTTGTTTGGAATAGGAGATGATTCACTGGGGCCAGAGCGTGGGTGCACAGGCTTGTGGGTGTGGGCTACTGGAGTCAGGAAGGCCCTGGGTACCTGTAGGTCAAAAGTTAGGGAGGACATTGGACTTGCAGCTGAAAGGTGGGCTGGAAGTGTGGCTCTGATGCTTTACATGCCATGTTGCCTTTCTGAAGTTCAGTTTGTAATAGCTGATTAGTCACTGTGCAGTTGTGTTAGTGGCATGAGATACAAGCAAGCACGTCATATACTCTCACAACCCACAAAAATGTTGACGATGTTATCAGAGAGTACCAGGTTAGGAGGGCCCTGCATGCAAAGCTGAGGTGTTTGTACTTTTGTGCTGTAACTAGTGGATAGCCATTGGAGAGCTTGAGACATGTTTACACTGCGTTAGGGACTGAGCAGACTTTCCAGTCTTAATCACTATATGTAATGTCCCCATTCACAAGGAAGTGCATTCTGAGTTTGTATTTCTGACCTACAAATGAATGTTTAGAATAGAACCCATTGGAGAGTTGGAGGCTCTTAGTTCAAAGGCCAAGAAAAAGAAACCCGGGTTAGTTTGTCTTACCTGCCTCGCTTCCTTTCTGTACTTAGGCTCTCAGGCTGTTGGCACTGGAAGAGAGCCCGGAGGTCCAGCTGAGGACTAGGGCTGAGCCTGGCCAGGGTGGTCCCTGTCTTCTAATGTGCACAGCAGTGTCTCCTGGGTGGGCTGCAGGCCTCCTCACCTGCCCTGCTATCTTTTTGCTCTTCATTCAGGCCCACCCTTCTTTCTTCAGTCTTGACAGACCTTGCTCTGTAGGTTACTGAGCTTCCCTGAAATCTTTCCATGCCTTTCACATAGGTTTTAGTTCACTTTGGCTTTATTTTGTCTGTGACGATTTGATTAGTATGAAAAACTTTTTCAGAGTTTACTTGCTATTTTTGGATAGTAGTTCTCAAGCTACAATGTAGATTGGGTTATTGGACTTGTTAACTAGTTTTGAGACTTTTTAAGCATTTGGTCCCAGAAGCCTGTTGCTTTGTGTGTATGATGTCTTTTTCTTTGTGATCCTTTTCTACTTTTGAAAATGAAAGAAGTCTTCAAATGTGTTAGCATAATTCTTGTTTAGCACTTAGCTCCATCCTCCAAGTATACTCAAAGCACAGCAAGATGCTAAAATTGGATCTAAGTTTTTTACACCTGAAAAGTTTTAGCAACTTGGATGTATAGGAGGGTGTGGTGTGTGGTAGTATAATAGTAATAATTAGAGCTAACATCTACTAAATGTTTCTCATATGCAACATATTGTTCTGGACACCTGCCCTGCAGTTCTCTGAGGGATAGAAGCTATTAATATGCCCCCCCCCCTTTTTAACCAGATGAAGAAACTGAAGCATAGAGAGGTTAAAGAATTTGTATGAGGTCGCACAGGTAGCCAGTAAATTGGGGAACTGGGATTGTAGATTTTGGACTCCCAGTGTGTCGTCTTTGCCCTGCGTTTATGGTGGTCAGGCTGAGGCTTTGAACGGGAGTCGGAATCCTGGCACTGAGGCAGGGATGTAATCTGGATTCCAGGCGAGCAACCTTTCTGTGCTTCAATTTCATCATCTCTGCAATCAGAGTAACTGCCTGGCTTAGGGTTGTTTTTAGGATTAAATAAGATTATGTATGTGGAGCCTCTGGCCAAATGTCTGGCACATTTAGAGGCATTCTCATTTTTTTTAGAGCAGCTTTTGTAAAAACTAGCATGGTAAATTTTTTTGAAATCAGACTTTCAAAGACTGTCTAGTAATAAAGCTTTTCAGATTGCTTTAACCCACGCATATGAGATGTTCTTTCTTAAAAGAAGTCTTTAGTGAATTGTCATCTTGGAATACCAGCCTGTGGAAAGTGCTTTCCAGAGAGATGAGGAGGCACTGGTACCAGGACAGGGTCAGTTGGCACTGATGATAAGATACAGTGAGCCAGGGGGTGGTGATCTCACGTCCTTTTATTATACACATTTGGGTAAAAAGCTGGACTCTGGGCTGGGAGTCGGAGGCTGGGCAGGTGATGGCAGAGAGGCTAGGAACCACTGAACTACCCAAGGGAAATTGCCTCGGGAACTTACAGAGAACCAACTGTGCTGTTTTGTCTGGATACCTGGAAGCTGTTGCTTGTTTCTTAGATGTCCAGGAGGTGAAGGAATGCTGGGATTATGCTTGGGGGTATCCTATAGAATTCCTCCATTCCCTTTCTCTTGAATATTCTTTTTGTTTGCATATCACAAAGAGATTTCTGAGGTTGTGTGCTGAAGAAGGTACTTACTATATAGTATTTACATAGAGGAGACAGTTGGTTGGCACATGGAAGTATGCTGCCAGAATGTATTTAAAGAGTTCAGTGACAGTGAAAGAACCGTGTCCTTAGATGCTGTAGTAGAGGGGTGGCCTCATTGTGTCCCTTATAGGCCACCACCCAGCATTTTTACACATTCTTATATTAAAGAACAGTAGAAATGTTAGTTTCACCTTTTATCTGTGTTGCTGGTAAGCAAGAAAAATAGAATTTAAAGAATGTTGAAAAGAGCAGCTTTAAATAAAGTGGCTCTGAGAGAGCTTCGCCTTTTCTGGTCACAAAAAAAAGCAAACTTGATGGACTTCAGCATTTAATCAGATCTAACTGCAGAACATGGGAGTTGAGAACAATGTGGTGGATACTAATGGTTTCTCTTGCTCCTTGAGTAGTAGGATAATTGGAAAAGTTTGCTGTTAGACTTGTATTTGTGCTTCTTCATCTTGATTAATATTAGAATTGAATATTCTGTTTGTGGAGCTAAAATGTTGGGATCGGCATGAGATCTGTTTTGTTTTTGCATAACTGTTTGTGAGTTGCTAGGGAATATACTCTCAGTTTTTTCCATCTTGCTTTTTTGCTTAACTGTTTTGGTCAACCAGTAGGAAACTGTGAATTTAGTATGTGTGAGAAATATAAATACAGGAGAGGATTTATTTTGCAGGTATAAGGCCATCTGTTACTGGAGCTATAAACACTTTGGACTGCAAGACTGAGTGGAGAAAAACCCTTATACTAAGATTACATAATTTTAATCTTTAATTATGGTTATAGAAATGACACAATATATTGTGGCTTATGTAGATTTAGAATATGTTAGAAAATGTTTTGAGGCAAGTTAAACCCTTCTCCATTGTTAAATTCTGCAGTGATTATAATTAGATCATTATATTTCTAAATAACTGAAATCTGGTTAGGGCCAAAAAATCTGAACAAACAGCATTACACAATTAATCCAGTTCACATGACTTCTTAATACATGCAAAAACGAAGTTGCATATTTAAATTGTTTGAAATCTTATGGGATTTAAATATACTTGCCTCTGATGCTAGGATTGTTTGTTCCTTAAGTATATTCTGTTGCTCTATAATACCTTTCCTTTTCTTTTGGAAAAGTACTTTGACAGTTCTTTGAAACAAACTTTCCAAAACAAATTTAGCAACATCATGGCTACCATTGCAAGGTTTAATCCGTTTGCAGTTTAGGAGATAAATTCTTGGCTACAATATGTTGTATTAACTGGTTAGTCAGGTCCCTCCCCCACCCGTCAAGATCTCTTGATAATGGTTTAAAACAGTTTAGTCTTCAGCATTATTGAGTCTAAGAGAAAAACTCCTTTTCTTTCTCCTTTTCTTATTACTTGTATGCACTCAAAGTGTCATTTCATGTTGCTTTAGAAGATTATGGGCCATTCTGAGTGATTGTAATCTTACTCGGATTAATTTCTTAGGTGCTGGGTCAGTGACTCAGTCCTTTATTTCTTGTTGGCTATCCAAAAAGATCAAAACCCTGGCTGGGGTAGGTGTCAGTTTATTACTTCAAGCGATGAAAAGCACTAACTAGTAGGTGGTCCTGAGGTATTTTACTCATCCAAGTTAAAGATTCATCACTGTTGCTCATGCGAGTTTTTTCTTTGCTAAGCCTGTCTCTTTAGAATACAGGCAAAGCGTTAATCCACACGTTAATGTATCTACTGAGAATAGTCAGCAAGAATCTTCTTAACGCAGTTTCTCTGAATCATCCATTCTTATTTGATGCCTCATGGGAATGTTTGATCTTACTGGTGGTGCGGTGTGACTGCCTATAAAACAACCCAATTGACTCCCCCCCCCCCCGACTAAGCAGAACAGATACAGTTTATAAGAACAAGAGACAGTTATTTTTATGGTAGTTTGTGCCACATTTATTATGATTTTCACTTTCTACCTTGTATTTTTATTACGGGCCACCTGTCCCATGTCACTTCCTACATGTCCCTTAGGAGTAAGGACAACTTCTTGTTTAAATATCTCCTCCACTTTCAAACCCTGCAGGTAATAGGCACATTGCACCTATAGTGCTTGTTGCTGCTTTTAGCTTGAATACATTGTATTGAGTCCATGAACAAAATATTATTTCATCTGAGTTATGTGATGTTTTCCTGAGTATAATGTGTGAAAAATTCAACCTTACTGAAAATTCTGTGTCAAAATATAAGACCACTTTAGTTAGCTTTGTTGAATATCTGTTTGACTTCTTGTTAGAAGAACTTTTTTTCTATCTGTAAACTGTTAATACTTCCATTTTTTTCAAGTTTTGCTTGATACTACAGTAAATGAAAATGTCAAGGAAAAGCAACACTTTCTACAGACAAATAGAATCTTTGGTTTTCTGTGGCATAAAACATTAATACCAAAAAGCTGAATAATCTTTAGTCATTTGGTATTAAGTTCTTTTTTTCTCAGCGGATTTACCTTTTTAAATTTTCTCATAAAATTTCTATTACATTTTTAACAAAATAGGCTTTATACTGTATACATATACAATTGTACATTTTCCCCCCTTAATCCTAGAACATAAGTACTTATCACATTATTGTTCTCCAGAAACATGATCTTTAAAGGCTGGATAATAGTTCATTGCCTGAATTTACCATGCTGTGTTTAATCATTGCCTTATTGTTAGTGCAGCAGTTTGATGCCGTTTCTTACTCATTGTAGTTGATCCTTCTTGGTGCTGTGCCAACTCTACTGGGTCCACATCTTGTCAATTCTCCATCTGCGCCTTCAACCTGGTCCTCCCATGTCCAGAACTCATCCCCTCATTCAAGCTCCCACTAAAAGAATGCTGTCCTAATCTATTTTGCTTTTAATAAACATCTTTCCTTCAGATGGTTGCAGATGCCACTACTAGCCTTATTCATTCTTCTGATCATAGCATAGTAAATGAAAAGCTCCCTGTTTCTTGATTTTTCAATGTGATTCACTCTGAAGCTATTTTAATTCCTCGGAAGGGGGTGCAACCTTGGCATTTATATCTTTGATAAGGCTCATTAATGGGGACAGGTTGATAATGTGCCAAAGCACCTTGAAAACGTTAAAATATACCAGTAAATCAGAGGGTAGAATTATGAGTGGAGGTCAGAATACAGAAAAATTAGAAAAAGAAATATTTTAAGCAAGGTGAATATAAGCATCTTCATTATAAATGCTCAAGTTCACACATGCTAACACTCAGCGGGAACTAATTTGCTTCTCTGAAATTTGGCTTACCTGTAGCTTTTTAGGGCCATACAAGGAAAGAACTTTGGAACATGAACTTACTAAAATTATATTTTACAGCAGGAAAAGCTTTTTCTCCTGTGGTCTGTTTCATTTATTTGTCTTTCAAGCAAGGGGAAATACTTCTCCCTCTTTCAGGTAATAGATAAAATGGTTAGTTTTATCGAGAGATTAAATTCCTTACCTCATTTCATATTTATTGTCTATTACCTGACCCAGTAGTTTGTGGATATAAGCTTCCTATGTTGTTGAACCATTATTTCAGATTCTTAATTATTTGTGATCCTCTTTAGAATTCCATTCTCTGAAAAATTGTTCAACCTTATCAACAAAGTCTGATCCAAGTTGAATCCAGTGTCATCTTTTTCCTGAGTTTTCCACTGTCCTGCTTAGTGACTCCTCCCCCTTTGCTTCCCCAAACTGGACCTAGCAGAGCCTGTGTTCTGTATGTCCTTTGCTGTACTTGCATCAGATTCTGTCTTTGCTTTCCTTGTCTTTTCAGCCTTCCCTGGCCCAAGCCTTTGTCTGGATGTTTATCATGTCTCAGTGCCCATGATCCTCTAGAAATGGATTCATTTTCTTACCTGTCTGGATTTCCTGCTGTCTACTCTCCCTGCCTGGATTGGCTTGGCAGCAGCCCCACCTATGAGCTTGCACATGCAGGTTTCCTTAGCTTGCTCTTTTCTTTCCTTCACAACTCAGCTGTAATACCAAGTGTTTGGCATCATTTTAGTAGTTACTTCTTTCTTAGCTTAAGGTCCCCCACACCCATGACTTCGTTTTACTTAGCTAATTAGAATATAATTTCACAAATGTTTTTTGTTGTCATATAGTTATCTGAGGATTTGTACTCTGTACCCTTCCCAAATGATTTTGTTTTAGAATTTTTCTTCCTTTCTGTATTCTTTCTTTTCTTTTTCTTTCTTTTTTTTTTTTTTTGAGACAGTCTCACTCTGTTGCCCCAGGATAGAGTGCTCTGGCATCATAGCTCACAGCAACCTCAAACTCCTAGGCTCCTCAACTCCTGCCTCAGCCTCCCAAGTAGCTGGGACTACAGGCCCTTGCCACAACACCTGGCTGATTTCTCTATTTTTAGTAGAGATAGGGTCTCCTTCTTGCTCAGTCTGGTCTTGAACTCCTGGCCTCACAGAGTGCTGGGATTATAGGCATGAGCCACTGCTCCCTGCCTATTTTGGAATTTTTCTTAAAAAATGTTATTAACTGGTACGCAGTGTCAGGGAAGCCGCTGATGTTGCTGGACTTCAGTTTTCTTATCTGTTAACTGGGCACTAAAAGCTTTACTTCACTTGGTAATAGGGATTCAAAGTATTAAGATACTTAATAAAATACTTAATAAGATACTTTACTTAAATCAAAGTATCTGTGTATTCCCAGCTTAGTCTTTTGTTACTAATGGGTTTCTTCTTCATTGCTGCATCCTGATTCCATGCATGCTTTTGACATCTTTTTTGAGATATAACTCCCATACGACACAGTTGGCCCATTTAAAACACATAATTCAGTAGTTTTAAAGATAGTCACAGTTGTGTATCCATCACCATTATGAATTTTAGAACATTTTCATCACCCCCCAAAAAGAAACCCCATATCCATTAGCAGTCATTTCCCATTTCCTAGGCAACCACTAATCTACTTTCTGTAATTTTATACATTTTTTTAACTTCATGTTTAATATTGTTTTGTGTGTTAATAGGATTTCCATTTCTCTTCTATCTTGAAGGTATTTTGAAATGCATTCCTGTAATTTTTAGAACTAAAAAAAGCCCTTTGATCATTTAATGCTTAATTTTTACACAAGAAAACAGAGAATCAGAGAAGAGAAGTGATTAACCCACAGGCATTTCTATTCCACACCTCTTTACAAAGCACACCAGGGGAAAAAAGCATCTATTTAACACTTAGTTAGCTAATAGTTCTTATTTTTGAGTGTTTGTTAAGACCCTTTCTCTACTTTAACCTAATTTATTCTTTTTCTATTCAGTGAATATTTCTTGGGCTTTTTTCTGTACCTTCATATATAAAAAATCTTAGATTTATTCAGTATATTATTTTCCCTTTTAATTTCCTTTAGAAAAGTAGTTACTCTGTCATCAGTTATAGAATTTTGTATATAATCTACCCAGTTTTTATGTGTGTTATTCTATGGCATATCTGAGGTTCCTGCCTCATTTTATGACAGACTATTTCACTCTACCATTGTTTCCCATCCCGTGACTTAAAAAAAAAATTCAGGGTATTAAAGGAGTGCAAGTGTTTTTGTTTCGTGATAGCTTTTATAATGCTTAAGTAAGGGCTATTAGTGTGCCCATCCCCTGAATGGTGTTCATGTCACTTGTTAGGTAGGTTTTACCCTTCTCCTTCCCTCCCTCTCCCTTCCCTCATCGTGATTTCCAATTACTTCACTTCTCTTTGTGCCCATGTGTACCCATCAATTAGTTCCAAATTATTAGGGAGTACATGTAGTGTTTTTACATGCATGACACACTTCACTTAGGACGGTGGTCTCCAGTTCCATACAAATTGCTGCAAAAGATATTATTTATTTTTATGGCTGGTTAGTACTCCCTGGTGTATGCGCGCACGCACGCGCGCGCACACACACAATTTTTTTTTTTTTGTAGAGACAGAGTCTCACTGTACCGCCCTCGGGTAGAGTGCCTTGGCATCACACGGCTCACAGCAACCTCCAACTCTTGGGCTTATGCGATTCTCTTGCCTCAGCCTCCCGAGCAGCTGGGACTACAGGCGCCCGCCACAACGCCCGGCTATTTTTTTGTTGCAGTTTGGTCGGGGCTGGGTTTGAACCCGCCACCCTCGGTATATGGGGCCGGCGCCCTGCTCACTGAGCCACAGGCGCCGCCCCTGCACACACACAATATTAAACATGAAGTTAAAAATGTATAAAATTACAGAAAGTAGATTAGTTGGCCCATTTAATACACAGGGCTTCTTTTCTCTAGGGGGTGTTGTCTGCTTTGTTGAGGATCATTTGGTTGTAGATAGCTGTTTTTATATCTAGGTTCTCTGTTCTGTTTCAGTGGTCTATGTCTCTATTTTTGTATCAGTGCCATACTGTTTTGGTTATTATTGCCTTGTAGTAAAATTTGAGGTCTGGTAATGTGATGCCTGCAGATTTGTTCCTTTTGCATTTTAATGTGATTTATGCCATTCTTCCCATCTACATGATGGAGGCAATTTCTCTACTCCCCAGATGTGGGCTGGCTTTGTGACTTCTTTTTTTTGACCAATAAAATGTAGCAGAAGGGATATCATGCAGATTTTAAGACCTACCTAGGCCCCAACAGTCCTTGTGTCTTTTTTTTTTTTTTTTTTTGTAGAGACAGAGTTTCACTTTATTGCCCTCTGTAGAGTGCTGTGGCGTCACATAGCTCACAGCAACCTCCAACTCCTGGGCTTAGGCGATTCTCCCACCTCAGCCTCCCAGTAGCTGGGACTACAGGCGCCTGCCACAACGCCCAGCTATTTTTTTGTTGTTGTTGTAGTTTGGCCGGGGCCGGGTTTGAACCCACCACCCTCGGTATATGGGGCCAGTGCCCTGCTCACTGAGCCACAGGTGCCGCCCTTCTTTTTTTTTTTTTTAAGGACATAAATGTGTAACTTTATTTTATATTAGAGGGAAGAGAGTGGGGAGAAGAAATGAGAAAGAGAGAAGAGCAGAAAGTAGGGAGGGAGAGAAGAAGAGATGGGGTGGCCCAGCATCTCTAGGCCAAGATTAGGATTTATTAGAGAGAAGAGAATGAGGGGAAGAGATGATAAAGGGGGAGAGAAGAGAGTAGAGACCAGGAGTGAGAGAGGGGTAGATGTGGGGGGGAGAGAGTAAAGGAATGAGAGGGTGTGGCATCCCAAAGAAAGAAAGGAAGACTGCCCACTTTTTTTTTTTTTTAAATAGCATCTCTGTTGCCCAAGCTGAAGTCTAGTGACATCATCAAAGCTTACTGCAACCTCACACTCCTGGGCTCAAGAGATCCTCCTTCCTCAGGGACTGTAGGCATGTGCCACCATGCCTGGCTAATTAAAAAAAAAAATTTTTTTTTGAGACAGTCCCACTCTGTTGCCCAGGCTAGAGTGCTGCGGCATCATAGCTCACTGCAACCTTAAACTCTTGGACCCGAGCGATCTTCCTGCCTCAGCCTCCCAGATAGTTGGAACTAGAGGCAACCTGCTGCAACATCTAGCTATTTTTTTAAATTTTTCAATGGGTCTTGCTCTTGCTCAGGAGATATCCTGAGCTCAAGAGATGCTACTGCTTTGGCCTCCCAGAGTGTTAGGATTACAGGTGTGAGCCACCATTTCTGGCCATGATTTTTAAATTTTTTGTGGTTATGGGGTCTTGCTGTGTTGCCCTGGCTGGTTTCAAACTGTCAGCATCAAGAGATCCTACTGGGCTCCTCAAGTGCTGGGATTACAGGCATGAGCCTTTTTTTGCCCTTTTTGAATGCTGCCCTGCGTGCTTCATGTAAAGAAGTCACTCTAGTTTAAGGGAAGAGAACCAGAGGCCTTGTGGAGAACAGGGGTTTCAGCTGACAGCTGGTAATAAATGTCAGACAGGAGAGTGAGCTAGTGTGGATCCTCCAGCTCTTCTGAAACTATAGCCAAGGGTGTCCAACCTGTGGTCCATAGGCGTCAAGCAGATTATCCGAGACCTATGTTATGCTTATCTGTGATGTCAGATATCGTGAAAAGTATGCATGGCCCTTTTTTTTTCCTCATCAGTTTTCATTAGTGTTTGTGAATTTAATGTGTGGCACAAGACAACTCCTATTCTTCCAATATGTGGCAGAAAAGAAAAAAAGTTTGGAAACCTCTGCAAGTCTAGTTGAATGTAGACGCATAAGTGAATCTATGTGAGAGCAGAAATTGAGGACTTGCCTAGCTGACTGTTGTTATGCAGTAACAGTTAACTGGTGTAGGTATTGTAGCAATCTTAAATGACGAATGAATGTGATCTGTGCAGTATCCTTAGCTCACTCCCAAGCGTAGAGAGTCCCTCAGTAAAGGTTATTAACTGCTTACTTAATATCATTAGTGCCACTACTGATACTGTTGTTTTTAGTTGTAATCCTCACTTCTCCCCCTTCTCTAGTTTCAGTGTCATTGCTTTTCTGGATAATAAAGTCACAATCATTTTTTGTTAAGTCTCACAAAACGGAACAATATACAAATGGTACAAATGATGTATACTGTACTAAGTATTAATCTTACCTATGGATTAGAATGATTGGTTCATAAGGTGATTGACCAGAAATGCAGTCTGAGTTCTTGGGGACAGGAGTAAGGATGTGGTTAGAGTTAGGTAGGATAGAAAGGGCTAAGATTTAGGTGACAGGTTAGAGTGTTGAGAAGAGAAATCTATGAGTAAATTTGGTGTCATCTTTGTGAAGAGTCACACACGTTTTTCAGGAATTCATTACAGTCTCACTGTCTCTCATGTGAGTCTGTAACAATGGTTTATGTTTTCTATACATGATGAAGAAGTTTGGGTAATGACAGACAATTGGCTGATCCTTAGACAGCTGTTTTAGGACTGAGATTTCCTCTGTTCCTTTCTAAAGAGCAAAAGGGGGTACTAACATTCTACAAAAAAAGAAAGAAAAAGGATCTTTTTGGAAATGGAAAATGGAAAAAAGCAACATTTTAAAACCAAATTAAAGACTGTAGCTGCTAAAAGCAATGGTGGCTGTAAGCAGGCTGGTGTAGCATAACAACCCAAGGCAATTTGGGTTTCTTTGCATATAATTGTACAGAATGTGCTCTAAGTGGATCAGTGAGCTGTAATCAAACATGGTGGAGTTGAAGAATGGTGTCTGTGTGTTCTGTCACATGATTGCTGGGCACTAAGGCGCCCTGCCAAGATAGCTGTGAGAATTGTTCTTCCCGTGCTCTGGCTGATCTCAAAAGCAAGGCAGAAAGGTTTATAGCTTATTGAGTTCTTTTCCCAGACTATCTGAGGAAGTTGAAAATTTGAGAATTTAATATCATTTCTGTGGCTTTGCACTGATCGCGTTTGGACACGGTGTTAAGACCACATCAGGATAATGAGGGAAGGATTGAGGAATTGCTGGTTTCATGTTGGGATCATGTCAGATAGGGTTGTTTTTACCTCTGGTATGTGTTTCCCAAGTTGAATGAAGTAGTCTTTGTGACTGGTTCTAGTTGGATGATTTTAACATGCAGAATCAAACCTCAGTTTTCTTGATGTTAGGAATTTTATTGGATGTGAGGGTTTTGTAGGCTATCCACATGCATAACGCTCACTTATTCACTGTAGATCTAACTACTTTATTGACTTGATTCCCTGTATTGTTCCAGAATGTGCCCTGCATGTATGGAAATGGTGATAGGTTTTGTACTTTTGCTATTATGTCTTTCCTGGAAAACAAAGTGAGCTTTTCATGCTTGAGTAAACACATTGATGTATTATGAAACTGTCAGAGGCTTTGAACAATTGGCATAAGCTCAATTATTCAAATATGTGACTCTTTTGAATAGCGTTTGTGCTAGTGAATGCTTTAGTACAACCAATATAAAGAAATTTCAGTGTTTTTCTTAAGAAACTAAATCTTAACTGTATGATTAAAGGAATCCAAAGGATTAGTTCTCATCTTGAGCACTTTCTTCATTATCACGTAGAGCTAATTAGTAGTCTTCATTTGCTGATATTTAAAGTTTATTTAAAAATATCTTGTCTTTTTTATTTAAAAAAATTTAAAAAGTCATTCATGCGTTATTCCTGTCACCTATTGTAACTGCTTTCCCCTCATGTTCCCTTCCTGTCAGTCCTCAGTACACACGGCTTTTAAGGTAGTGTACTTGGAATTTTGTTTTCTTTTTTAGTTATGTTGGCATTGTAAATCTTTCCCAAGTTCAGTAGTCTTTATAATATTTGCTTTTGTGTTTTTTTTTTTTTTTTTAAAGATAGAGTCTCTCTCTTTCCCCTGGGCTGGCGTGCAGTGGCATGATTATAGCTCATTGCAACCACAAACTCCTGGGCTCAGTGATCCTCCCACCCCAGCCTCCTAAGTATACTGCCAGGACTGTACATGTTTCCACCATATCTGGCTGATTTCTTTCTTTATTATTTTTTGTAGAGAGAAGTCTCTCTGTGTTGCTCAGGCTGGTCTTCAACTCCTGGCCTCCAATGGTTCTCCTGCCTTAGCCTCTTAAAGTGCCAGGATTGCAGGCGCGAGCCACCAAAACTGACCATCATATCTATTTTTCTTGTTTGTATAATACTGAATTATTTTAAAACATGCAATTGTTTCCCTTATTTGAAATGTGCATTTTCTGGTTTTTCATTTTCACTGGTAATAATGGAAACATATGTTTGTGCATTACTTACAGTTATAAGAACAGAAGACCAGAAGTATGTTAGTGGATTTGAAAACTTTTTTCTATGTATTGACCAATTGCTGTCCAAAAGGCATTCTTGTATGAATAAATATATATGTGCAATCCCTTTTACCAGTAAAAAATATGAAGACTATTAAATGTTAGCATCCTACAGAATTAATGTTTGGAGCATCCTGTGATCTTAGTAGAGACTTTTTCCTTTGTAAATTCAGTTTCTGTAGTTAGCAAAGTAGTGGATGTAAATAGTTTAAAAAATGCAATGAGCTATGTACTGTGGCAATGAAGAACAATAGCTTCCTGCCCTCCCCTCCATTAGAGTTTGTGGCTTTTGAGAACCTTAGCTCCTCGCTATTCCAGTCAATAGCCTTCTTACTGCTAAATGGCTTGCTTTTACAGCTTGATCCTCCCACCCCCTACTTTACAGGTACCTGTTGATTTTCCTCTATGGAAGATGATGCTTTAGCTCTTATAGTTTCTTCCCTATTTCTCAGTGTTGACATAACATAAATTTGGTTTTATCCATCTAGATATTATGACTATATTTATAATCAAATTTTATATCTTCTTTTACTTTGTATTATATATTTCCTGGAATTAATTACAATTTTCCTTTTTGCCTGCTTTGTTTTCTCTATTCTTGTTTCTAATTTATCACCAAACATTGTGACAGAATTGCAAGTCTGCTCTTGATACTCCCAAACATATCAGATAATCCCCTCAGATGTGTTTTTATTTTTTTCAAAACTTCCTTCTGGCTGCCTTCGTATTTTATTCCAGTGTAGATAGGTTGCTCTTAGGGGCTCATGCCCAGTTGACATCTCGGAATTCTTTTTCATGATTTTATCCTGAAGATTTCCTTTGTTTTTCTCTGTTCTGTTGATTTTCGATTTCCCTGACGTCAGACCTTTTTTATTTGAAATTTGCTTCCACATTTCAACTGATTCTGGTTTTAATTTTTATTTTTTCTTAAGACTGAGTCTCACTTTGTCACCCTTGGTAGAGTGCTGTGGCATCATAGCTCACAGCAACCTCAAACTCTTGGGCTCAAGTGATCTCTTTCCTCAGTCTCCTGAGTAGCTGGGGCTGCAGGTGCCCGGCTATTTTTAGGGATGGGAGACGGGGTCTTGATCTTGCTCAGGCTGGTCTTGAACTCCTGAGCTCAGGCAATCTACCTGTTCTGGCCTCCCAGAGTGCTAGGATTACAGGTATGAGCCGCCACACCCAGACATTACAACGGATTCTTGAGAAAAGTGCAAGAAAGATAAACTTTTTGAGACCATGCATGACTGAAAATGTTTTTGTTCTATAATCATACTTGATTGATAGTTTGGCTGGGTATATAATTTTAGGTTGGGAATAATGATGTCTGGCAATGTTGAAGGCATTGTTTCATTGCCTTACTTTCAACATTACTGTAGAGTCCAATGTCATTCTGATACTCAGTTCTTTGTTACGACCTTTTCCCTTTATTTCCCCAATCTCTGGAACCTTTTAGAATTCATTTATGGAGTTCTGACATTTTGTAGTATTCCTTGGTATGGGTTTTCTTCCATTCCTTTTATTGGTCACATGGTGAGGCCTTTCAAACCAGAAACACATGTCCTGCAGCTTCCTGTGTGTGCTCTCTTTTCTCTCTTTGAACTCTCTTAGAGTACCTTTGTGAACTGATCCCTTAATTTTCTTGTCTTTTCCCTCCCATTTCCCCATCTCATCTTTTTATTCTGCTTTCTGAGGAATTTAATTAACTTTATTTCTCACTTCTTTTATGACATTCTTTTGTTGATGCTATAATATTTTTAAATTTCTAACTGCTTATTTCTAATTTATTATTTTTTTTTGGCATCATGCTACTTCATCTTCTCTGATTTCTCTTAGGATATTGATTATATTTTTTACTCGGCGATGCTTTTTTTTCCTGCTCCCTGCATCATGTTTGTTTCCTCTGAGGCAGTGGTTCTCAACCCGTGGGTTGCGGCATTAGGGGAAGGTTGAGAGCCACTGCTCTAAGGGATGCAAGTATGTGCACATGCTCTTTCCTGGATGTTATGAGCTTTTCTCAAGGGTTCAGAGATCCAGGCACTGGAAGTGAGGTGGACATGTGTAGAAGGGCCGTGTGTGTTGGGGAGTCCATAGGTTTGTGCAAGCCTCGGTGGGATCTCACTGATCAGGTTTCTGACTCAGTTCCCTGTTTTTATTGGGGCACCTCACCCCTGCCCTCAGCTGCATTTAGTTTGGTTTGGTTTTGGTTAAGTGTCTAGAGTTAACCAAAGTATACCTTGGTTAAGTATAGCGAAGTGCTTCTAGAGAGAAAATTTTTAAGCTCCTGCCTCATTCTGAGTATAGAGAAGAGAGTACCAGGATTTAACTGTTTGTTCTTTATATAGATTTCTAACCAGTTTTCCTTCTTTGAGAGGTGCCTAGACTTAATTTCTTATTGGCTTACTTACCCCACAGCTTAAATTTAAGCTTTGTTTTGAATCTTTTATTAGTTACTATTTGCCCATCTGTTTTCTAGCTTCCAGGATTTTGTTACTTTTCTAGTTTGCTTTTTATCCCCTCTCATTTACAATTATCTTCATGAGTTTATTTCAGTTTTTTAATATTTATGTCCATCGCTGTATAAATTCCTGAAGTATCATTTTAGCACATTTTTAAATGCTTGTGGGGGGAATGCATGTGCTTAGTCTGCCATGTTTGAAGAAAGTGTTCAGTGCAGACTCTTTTTAGGTTGGTCAAAAGTATATTTTATAACTGTACAGATTTGTGGGATTTTTATATATTTTTATGATATATAATAATTCCTTTTAGAAATGTCCTTTAGAAATATTTAGTTCCAATTTTCACAAGTGCTTACCATTGAAGATTTAACAACAATTTTCATAAGTAGAAGGTATGACTATTTACTGGGTAGCTTAAAGGAATGACTGTGCCTGCTATTCTCATTAAGTTGATCATTAATTCTTAGAATGTCTTTATTTTAAAATAATTTTAGGTTAATGAGAAGTTACAAAAAATCATACTGAGTTCCCTGTACCCAGTTTTTATCCCAATCGTAACATCTTCACATGACTATTGCATACTGTTAAAATCTGGAAGCTGACAGGGCACAATCTTCATTAGTTTTTAAAACACATTGTTTTAAATTTTATATTAACCAAAGAGTTTAAATGTATATGAAATCTATGTGAAACTATTTTGTCTTTCAGCAATTTTTCCAGCTCGTCAAGTTACGAAAGCTTGGACTTAGTGATAACGAAATTCAGCGGCTCCCTCCAGAAATAGCGAACTTCATGCAGCTGGTGGAACTTGACGTGTCTCGAAATGGTAAGATTCAACTTGGGGTGTCTGTCTTGTCTCTTCTGACTCTGGAAGCATTTTTAGTAAATATAGCTGGATAAATGTTCTTGGAGGGGCTTTTCCTGATAGTCATGGGAAAGCTATGGATTTGGGGGTGAAATTAATGCCATTTTCAATAGATCAGTCAACTTCTAGATACTTAACCAAAACCAAACCAAACACAAAAACTTCATACCACAATTTTTAGAAGATTTTCTGAAAGTAAATTCTGATTCCCAGAGTTAGGAGAGTTGACTAGAGAATCATTTAACCTGGCCTGCTCATTTTAGAACATGACATTGAGGGCTGGCAGCATGGTTATTTGTTCAATGCTGGGCGAGGGGTCACCTGCCCTGCGGAAGGGTTGGCGTCTCTTGTCTGTGGCTTAGCTGGTTGGTCTGTTCTTGCTCTGCTTGCAGTTTAGACATCTTCTGTTATTTTAATGGACATGTATCTATAATCAGGGTGGTAGTGGTTTTGTCCACTTCAGTTTGTGTAGTATACTCGTGAGTTTATTTTGATTTCCAGATTTCCTGATCACAATGATTTCTTTTTATTGAATATTCTAATAGGGTATCTTGTTGATATCCTTATGGGATATCCAGATACCTTTCACTTTCAGACGGGCACCTTGGTTTAACCTTGGGTTTTATAATACCCTTAGAACTCTCCCTGAGTGTGCTGGTACCATTACTTTTTACAGCATATTTAATTTATTAAGTTAAAGTGACAGTTCCCACTTTAGTCCTGTCTAGTGATGAAATTCATTTCCTTTAACGACCCTGGCAGAATTTCCCCAAGATAGGCCAAAATACAGTCTGAATTAATTATAGATAATTATAGATAATTAAAAGGATAATTCTTTTATTTCTCTCTCTTATAAACCTGTTTTCTGTTTTACTCTTGCTTCCTACAAAAATCTGTAAGTTTCTTCTTAGTAAACCTTTGGTCAGTATATTCAATCTGACAGCTTCACTGAAACCCCAGGTCCTAGACAGAATGTTCTTTTGTGGATCCTTGTTGTAACACAGCAGTGATAATCTGTACTTGACTGAAAACGTGGTCAAGAAAAGTGATTCCCTCTTCCTCCTCAACTTTTAACAGCTTTTAAATGGCTGTCATCTAGTACATCCCATAAATTAGAAACTGTCCTTTGGCCAACCCATGTTATGTTCTTGATACAGTTGTCTGCTTTTATTTTTCAAGAAAATTATTTCTTACCTTGAAGGTACTGGAAAAAGTGAAGGAACTTTTTACTTTCTTTTTTTTTTTTGCTTGTTTTAGGAGTGTCTTCTTTGGTTGCAGGGAACGCAGACCTGTTTAAGTCAAGTGGATTTGAATGTAAAGCTGGGAACAGAACTGACATTCCAAAAGCATTGGTAGCAGGCTTGTGTTTGATTCTGGCTTGGGGGTTTCATGGCGTCTTTGGTTTGTGAGTGCTCCATTCTTCCCTCCTCACTGACCCATGCTCTTAGAACTGCCTTATGGTGGCTTCTCTGTATGCACATTTTTGACTTTTACCCCAGCCATAGCATTAGTGTGCCAGTGGCACCTTTCCTTTTCCTTTCCCCTTTCCTTTCCTTTTTTTCCTTCTTTCTTCCTCCCTTCCTCCCTTCCCTTCCCTTTCCCTTTCTCCTTTCCTTTCCCTTTCCCATTCCTTTTCTCTTTCCCTTTTTTTCTTCTTTCTTCCTCCCTTCCTTTCCCTTCCTCCCTCCCCTCCTTCCCCTTCCTTCCTTCATCTTACTCTGTCGCCCGTGCTAGAGTGCCATGGGCTCCACTTATCTCACAGCAACCTCAAACTCCTTGACTCAAGCAATGCTCCTGCCGCAGCCTCCTGAGTAGCTGGGACTACAGTTGCCTGCCACCCTGCACAGCTAATTTTTCTATTTTTAGTAGAGATGGGGTCTGGCTCTTGCTCAGGCTGGTCTCAAACTCCTGACTTCAAGTGATCTGCCCGCCTCAGCCTCCCAGAGTGCGAGGATTATCAGCATGAGCTGCTGTGCCTGGCCTCCACTGACAAATTTCTAAGTGAGGAATGGTTGGCCCAGCTTGTCTTTTTATGCCCACTATTAAGATGTAGGCTTCAGGTCTCTGACCACCCAGGGGGTGGTGGCAACCAGTACAAAGCATGGCCTAAACCCTCTGCACATAAGTTGCAGATAAACTACTTCCATTACACCGAATATGGGGCCTGGCCTGGCCAGAATTACCTCTACAGTGATCCTGTGTAGTGCTAGGGTATACATGATCGAAATGACTCTCTTGTCTTAGCATTTATCTCAGTTATAAAGAATGAGTAGCTGTTAACTATGCAAGGAGGCAGTGACTTTGTAAAATGGTCAATGAAATCACAAAATATGCAGAAATAAAATGGCAATTTTGGAACTGGCATTAGAAAGGAAAAATAAGCAGAGGTCCAGAAATACTAATACTTAAGAAAGCAGTATGGACTTTAGCTATTTGGAAAAAGGGAAAACAGAGCTTGAGAGTCCTCGGTCCTCTTAGTAACTCGAATGGGATGCTCTGTGGAAAGTAAGTGTGGTCAGCTGCCAGTTCTACGAGTTCCTACACAAGCTGTCTCTTTTCAAACATTCATAGCTAAAAGGGCCCTATCCCTTTTCCCATGTGTCCGTTTTTGCCTTTCAGCATGTTGGTAAAAGAAGTTTTCACTGAAGTCAGTGTCAGGATACAAAATGTCTTGGCTCCTGGCAATCCCTACCCTCCTCTTCTTTTTCTTGTTTTCAACCTTCCCTTCTGCAAGTTTTGTGAAGGATCCTTCAGATCTTTACCTTCTTAGCTGGCTCTTTTAGAAATGAAAGGGGAGCAGTAAACCGTCCTCTTCCCCTATTGGTGGAGCCTGTCTCTGGCTCAGTAGCAGAAGGGGAGGGACAGAGGGGAAGAGGGGAAGACACAGTGGAGGGTAGTGGCTTCAGGGCTTTCTTTGATGTTGTTTAAAAAAACACACATACAACAACTACACAGATGTCAAGAGCAGAAGAAGGTCACTGTTTACTGTAACCAACAGAAGCAGAGGTTTGGGCCATTTCCATGTCAGGCAGATTTCACTGTGCTTCCCCTCTTAGTTTTTGGCAGATAAAATCACATTAATGTGAATTTCCTAGGCAGCTGAGGTAAATAGAAGTCACAAAGCCTGCAGCTGGAGAGGCAGTGTGAGAACCCTCCTTTGTGGAGATGCAGGGCTGGTGCCAGGAGGCTGTTTGGGCCTCTGGTCTTCCAGGTTGCCCACTCTGATCAGTGACCGTTCCTTTGGGTCCCTGCCCAACCTCTTGGTTTGCAGCAGATTATGAGCTGGGATGGCCACTGTCAGGATAGGACCTTCGCTAGTTCCTCAGTTCTTGATTTTCCACAACTCATTGCTTTAACCTTAGAGGAAGAAGGGATAGGGTGTTTGGTATTTGGTATTCACTCAAGTCTGTCTGGTTAATTCTTGTCACACTTGAACGTGCAAGGATTTTGTTAAAATGCAGATTCTGTTGCAGTTGGTTTGGAGTGTGTCTTGAGAATCTGCATTGCTAAGCCGCCCCAAGGGGTTGCCAACTCTGCCAGTCTACTGACCACACACCGAGAAGCAAGATTGAGTTGTCACTACCCACAAGCCTCCTGCTAGCTTTCCTGCAGCAATTTCATGTGGAAGGAGGGAGATCTTCAGGCTATTCCTGGTTAGACAGTAGGATGCTAAAGCTGACAGCCCAAGGTTACTTTGATTTCAGGAGCAAAATTAGACCTTTGCTGATGTGTCCATGTTCAAGTGAGGGAAAAAAGGATATGTTTGGTGTTTCTCTCCAACAAAGTTGGTCAATGAAGGGAGAAGTTTTTACAGGCTCAACTCGCCCAGCAAGAATGGCCAAGACTGAAATACTAAGATTTGTGGTTTTGTTTTCTGATATTTCAGGCACAAAGTCAAGGGAATGTATGCCATGTTAGCAAACAGAAGAGTGAGTTTTGGGAGAAAGAGGGCTACACTTATGGATTACCTAGGTTGTGAGGATTTTTTCTGAGGTACAAGTAGAGAGGTTTGGGAGGAGCACAGTATGTGTGGTTTCATCTCCAGAATGGATGGGCTTGGCAGAGGAGATGGGGGTCAGAGCCCTGGCTCTGCCACCGGCACTCGGTTGGCTGTGGACCGGCCCCTTTTGACACTGCCAGGCCTCGTGTTGAGAGTGAGTGGGACAAGGTCTTGCTTCCTTTGCAAGCCCAGGGAGAGTTGAGAGTGACACACTTCCTATGTCCTCGCTTGTTGGGTTATTCTTTCTTTTTGAACAGGCAATTGGTTAAAATATATGCGGGGGGAAAAGGGAACTAGGAGTTTTCCCTCAACATAGGTTAAATGTTGATGGGAGTAAACAAAATTGCTTCAATAAGCTGCTAACATTTTTTCTACAAAAAGCATTTGGGCTTAGAATTAAGTTCTAAGTGCCTAGACATTACATCTGTTTGAGGAAGATTACCTCTGATTGTGTGAGAAGAGGTATTACCCCATAGTAGGATCTCGCTATCCAAGAATCTAGGGCAGACTTTCTTAATGCATCATGACTCCTGCCCCAAGGGTTAGTAATTTGGATTTTATAGTCGATGCTGTAATTTGACTTACATCACAGTACTATGTCATTATCTATTTAGTTCAGTTTTCCCCAAAGCATAAGGCATAACACCATCAAGCACTGCTGGAGATGATGGTAAGTGGGACATGTATTGCAAATCACTGGTTTTAATATTGACTTATGGTGAAACATCCCCCCCCCATTTTATCTTTTTTGGATTGCTTCTGTAAAATTTGAGACCACTGTATTATATAGCCGTTATATTTCTCTTTTTTATCTAGTGGTGATAAAAGCTTTGAATTCATGTTAGTGATTTAAAACAATTTGCTTCCTTTAAAAATAATACTTATTTAAGAAGTCAGTTTAAAAGAATGAGGCAAATAATAAAGAATAGAGGGGTTATACCAATGGCACAAATTGTGAGGTGGCTGGCCTAGGGATGGCGGAAGTTAAGGGAGCACTGATTAGCACTAGCATACCATGCTAAAGAAATTGTGAGTTGATTTGTCTTATGGGTAAACAGGACCACATGTAGAAAGAACATGGCCAGAGACCACATGCCCCCATTAATCATTTTGTAGACTTGAGTTAAAAGTAAGGTAGTTTTTGTACAAATCATTACTAGCACCAAGACAACATTTCAGAGTGTGTGGACTTAATGCATGGGTTGTTTGTCCTCTGTTCAACCGTGGGATACTGATCAATGTCTATGGTCTTTAGTTGTGGTTTTGTTGAATGAAGTTTAAAACCTACCTTGAAGCCTGCTGAAATGACAGCATCAAATCTTGGTATTCTGAATATGCCCTGAAAAAAGCCCTTTTTGGCAAGCAATAAATCTAGTATGCCTAAAAGCCCTAATTAGTTATGAACAATTAGCTTTTTTATTTTTTGTAATAACTACATACACCCACATCAGAAGTGTGGCAGACACCAGGTTTCACCCATGCAGACTGCAGACTTGCCACAGTCAAGCCGTTGTTCTTGCTTGCTACCTAAATTGGGCCCAAGTTTAGCACTCTGTTTAGCAAACTTCTGCAGTAGCTGGACTTAAGCACTCTGTTTAGCAAACTTCTGCAGTAGCTGGACTTAATACATTCCAATAGTAGAGTTTCCTTGTCCCTATCTCTGTTCACATATTACAGGAGACATCCAGCAAAGGGAAGTGTGCCACTACTCACTCTACATTATGGTTGGACAAATGGACAGGATTCAATCCAGAGCTTACTTTCTCTCCTTTGAAAGTCTTCTGCTTTCCTATCATGAGCCTTCTCTGTGTCCTTTTACCTTCTCTTTTATTAGGAAGGATTAATATGGAAAAAAATGTAATTGCCTTCTATTCACATTTATTTATTTATTTATTTCAGACAGAGTCTCACTGTAGCGTTGCAACTCACAGCGACCTCAAACTCTTAGGCTTAAGTGATTCTCTTGCCTCAGCCTCCTGAGTAGCTGGGACTACAGGCGCCCGCCACAACGCCTGGCTACTTTTTGTTGTTGTTGTTGTTGTTGTAGTTGTCATTGTTGTTGAGCAGGCCCGGGCCAAGTTTGACCCCACCAGCCCTGGTGCATGTGGCCAGCGCCCTAACCACTGAGTTACGGGCACTGAGCCTTATTCACATCTTAAATTCCAGATTATAGTAATTATTTTTAAAGTGGAAGAAGAAAGGAATTGGGCTTCTGTCATGTTTCTAATCGCCTGTCCATTCTTTGAAGAGTTTAAATGAACATTATTTAAAATGTACAAATGTATAGAAACCATTTTAGACACTGAAGAAATTGTGATGAACTTTACAAATGAGCATATTTTACAGTTTTTTTCTTGCTTTTTCTTGTCACTAACTAGTCCTTTTTCGTTCCACCTAGGAAGGTCTTTCTGTGCTGCCTATTTTCCCCCTGCTTTGCCAGAACGTTTGTCTGGGAGAGAAAACTGTAGGCCTTTGCTTAAAGTTACTGTCTTTATTCTGTTAAATGGTTGAATAGTCCATTATCAGAAAAGTTGAAACTGTGGTGATTTGGTTGTAGGTTTATGTAACTTCCTCTCTCTCTCTTTTTTTTTTTTTAATATTAGCAGGTCTGTGATAGATTTCAGTTTGAGAGCAACACCTCTGAATAGATTTTTTTAGGTTAACAGGCTCTTCATTCAGTTACAGGTTCTCAAAATGTCATGTCTGTTGCAAGTAGCTTCTTCTCTCTATCCTGTGTTAACTCAATTCATTCACTCAGTCTGTACATGCTATGCCTTCTGTTAGATCCTGAATTTTCCAAAAGAATGAAGAGTTTACACCTGACAGGCCAAGTTGTGGAAGCAAAAATAATTGCAGTGTTTTGTCCTGAAATAAAATGAAACCCCAACTATGGGATGACAATTTCTGCTCATATTTTAATTTGGCAGTATCTCTGGATGTTTGGTTGATAGTGTCTAGCCCTAAAAGTGATTGAGAAGGAGCAGCCACATTGCTTGTTTCATTTTGATTTTCAGGTCACCTGTTTTGTCATGTGAATCTGGCTTGAGCCAAGTGGTGCTGAGCCTTCAGGCAGCTGAAGGCTGGATGACATCTTTTTGTCAGGATGGTGACAGCAACATGCTCCCATCACTGCAAACAGTGTTCTCTGCTTATTAAGCTAAAAAAGGCAAATCTTGGAAAGGGACTGAAGGGCCCAGAGGGAAAGAAGAACAGTAATAAGAACTGCATTTGGAGGGTTAAATATAGAAGTTATCTTACATTTAGATTAGGTGTATAAGGGTTGAATAAGTCCTCAATGTAACAAAAGATATCTGCTTAAAGTCAATAATGAAAATGATTTTGGATTCTTTTTGGTTTGTCAAAGCCTTTGCTTGCAGTTAACTGTAGCTCATGATAATAATGATTTTGTTTTACTTCAACACTAATTGAGCACCTACTAAGTATAAGACTCTGTTGAAAACCAAAGAAGACTGAGTCTTTTTCATCAACATATTTATTGGGTCCCTACTAAGTACCAAGTATGAGGCTAAATATATCGTATGTATTATCTCACTTAATCCTGAAACCATCTCCAGGAAATAAGCTTGCATCTTCTTTTTACACATGAGAAAATTGAGTTTTAGGTTAAAAACTTTTTCTTTGGTTGTATGACTTTTGTGTAGAAGAAGTCTTGTTTGTTGGTCTTGTTTGTTGAACTCTAAAATAATAATTCTGCCTCCTCAGTTCAAAAATTAAAATCCTACTACTGAGAAATAATAATAATGATGAATGTTTTTGTGTATTTTATTTATCTTTTTTTCCTTTTCATTATCTGTTTTATAAAATTGAGACCAGTCGACAAATAGATATTTATGTCTTGCTTGTATTCACTTAACATAGGTTATAAACGTTTCCCGTGCCATTGTTTGCACTTCTTTTTTTTTTTTTGTAGAGACAGAGTCTCACTTTATGGCCCTCGGTAGAGTGCCGTGGCCTCACACAGCTCACAGCAACCTCCAACTCCTGGGCTGAAGCGATTCTCTTGCCTCAGCCTCCCGAGTAGCTGGGACTACAGGCGCCCACCACAACGCCCAGCTATTTTTTGGTTGCAGTTCATCCGGGGCCGGGTTTGAACCTGCCACCCTCGGTATATGGGGCCGGCGCCTTACCGACTGAGCCACAGGCGCCGCCCTTGTTTGCACTTCTTAACCCTTGAGTTTTTTTTTACAAAGGCAGATAAATCAATAACTGTTGCCTTTTCATCTTTCTAGAGAAAATATGAACAGATCTGTAACTATAATACCACAGGAAGTGATAGTTTCAAAAGTAAGGTTCGTGTAGTATTGATCACTGACAAAACGGGAATTTCCAGAAGGTTGCGATAAGTTAAAAGCCAGCCAGGCAGAGTGAAGAAAGAGGTGAGTAAGCAGTTCAGAAGTCTCTACCTGATTTAGGATTCTTGTGTTGAAATAAGTGAGGGAGGTGTGGTTATATACCCTAGGGCCATGTAGCTGCCGAGGTGTGCAGGAAAAGAATGTGGGCAGAAAGCAGCAGGCCGGGCATGAAGTGCAGCTTGTTTTAGGGTCCTCTGAAGCAATCAGTTCTTTATTTACCTACCATGTTTTGTTTGTGAAAGTGCTTGGTGAAAGTACCCTGTATGTACAGTAACAGTTGATGTCCTAAAGTATTTAACCTTGTTGTTCAACCTTTGTTTTATGTTGTCACAGGATGTTAAATAATAGGCTTTCCATTCAGCAAGGCTGATGAGTGCTGGGTTAAGATGAACAAGTGAGTCTGAGCAAATTAGACAAAACTGGGAGGACTGAATGCTGAAAACTTAACACGCCTCCAACAGGAACAGCAGCCCAGAGCCAGGGGGTGGGGGGAGCCCAGGTAATATCAGGGGGACTGAGGGAGGACTGAGATCTGTGTTTAGAGGCCTAAACTGAGTCAACAGGGCACTGAGTGACTCATTGGCATTCTCTCTGCTCCATCTAACGCAGAATGTGCTACTCTCTGTGGTTTACCTGTGTGCCTGGGTGGGGACTGATGGGACACAGCGTGACAAGGACCTGTGCCAGTTTGAAGTTAGCCGTAAGTTGAGTCAAATGCCATAGAAATATACCTTATCACAATCACAGGGAGCACCTTAGCTTTAAGAAGTGTCCCTTCCCTACCTCATTCCCCTCCTGAAATCCTTGATCTGTTGATTAGTTTGGAAGCTTTGCATGTTGGTGGTTGAAAGAAAAGATAACTATGTTTGCTCTGCTCTCCCCCTCCAGATCTGGGCCTTGCCCTTGGGCTCAGTCTTCAGGTCTGACCAGTTGGAGATGGGGAAGTCTCTTTGCAACTCATTGACATTTTCTAAGCAGATGCTTCCATCTTTGGAGTCTTTTCTCACTGCCAATCAAGTTTATTCTTATATTCAAAATCCTTCTTTATTTCACTAACAACTGTTCTGTCCTTCCTTAGGGATCCAAATGGGAAGACATAAACTCAAATAAAATGTCTTTTTTTTTTTGTAGAGACAGAGTCTCACTGTACCGCCCTTGGGTAGAGTGCCGTGGCGTCACACGGCTCACAGCAACCTCTAACTCTTGGGCTTACGCGATTCTCTTGCCTCAGCCTCCCGATCAAATAAAATGTTTTAAAAAAGGCTGCATATTCCATTGAGGATGGCATAGGAAGCATTGGTGTCTTGGCTAGAGTGTATGTTTCACTAAGAAGGGGACGTAGGGGCTGGAACAGATTTTTAAGAATGAGTTTATTTCTCTTTTTAAAATTTGTACAAATTTATGAGGTACATATGCAATTTTGTTAGATACATAGATTGTGTAATGGTCAAATCGGGGCTTTTAAGGTGTATGCTCATGTAACATACATTGTACCCATTAACTGATTTCTCTTCATTCAACCCTTCCAACCCCCTATCCATTCCTAGTGACCATTGTCCATCATTCTGCTGTCTCCATTCATGTGTGCAAGAACCTTCTAATGAGTGAAAGCATATAATGCTTGATTTTCTGTCCCAGGTTTATTTTACTTAAGGTAATGACCTCTGGTTCCATCCACGATGCTGCAAAGGGCATGATTTCGTTCTTTTTTAGTGGCTGTACAGCATTCCATTGTGTGTGTCTGTATGTATATATCACATTTTCTTTATCTATTTGTCTATTGGATACAATAAATGGATACTTACATTGATTACATTATCTTTGCCATTATAAATAGTGCTATAGTAAATGAACATGTGTAGCAAAATTTTTGATATATAAATTTCCTTTGGGTAGACACCCAGAAATGGGATTGCTGGATAATAATTCCTTTGAGAACTCTTCATAGTGTTTTCCATAAGGGTTGGGTTATACTCATTTACATTCTTATCAATAGTGTATAAGAGTTCCCTTTTCTTCAGATCCTCACCAACACCTGTTAGTTTTTGTCTTTTTAATAATAGTCAGTCTGACTAGAGAAAGATGATGATTTCAGTAACTTGCATTTCTCTGGTGATTAGTGATGTCGAGCATTTTTCATATACTTGTTGGTCACATGTAAATGGATATGTAAAATGTCCATTCATATCCTTTGCCCACTTTTTAATGGCATTTTTATTGTTGTTGTGTTGATTGAGTTTCTTGCATATTCTGAATATTAGTGCCCTGTCAGATGCATAGTTGGCCAGTATTTTCTCCCAGGTTTCCACTCTGTTGATTAGTTCTTTTACTGGACAGAAACTTGAAGTTTCATTTGTCTATTTTTGTTTTGCCTGTGCTTCAAGGTCTTAGTTATAAACAGTTTTTGAAGACTAATGTCCAGGAGAGTTTTCCCTAGGTTTTCTTCTAGTATTTTTATAGTTTTAGTTCTTAAATTTAAGTCTTTAATCCACCTTAAGTTCATTTTTGTGTATGGTGAGATATGGCAGTCCAGTTATTCTGCATATGGCAATCCACTTTTCCCAACACCATTTATTGAAAACGGTGTCTTTTCCCTAGTTGCACGCTCTTATTGGCTTTGTCAAGATCAGTTGGCTGTAAATATGTGGCTTTATTTATGGGTTCTCTATTCTGTTCCATTGATCTAGGTTTGCATTTTTATACTAGTACCATACTTTTTTGGTTACTGTATAATTTGAAGTTAGGTAATGTGATTCCTCCAGCTTTGTTCTTTTTGCTTAGGAATTTTGGCTATTGGGGCTTCTTTTTTTTTTTAGTCTTATATGAATTTTAGGATTGTTTAATTCTATGAAAAATGATGTTGGTATTTTGATAGGAATTGCATTGAATCTATAGATTGCTTTGGGCAGTGTGGTATTTGTATTAATTCTTCTGATCCATGAGTGTGGGGTGTTTTTCTATTTGTTGACATCTACGGTTTCTTTCATAAGTGTTTTATAGTGTTTTCTGTAGAGATTTTTCATTTTCTTGGTTAAATTTATTCCTACATATTTTATTTTTTTGTAGCTATTGTAAACAGGATTGCCTTGTAGATTTCATTCTCAGCTATTAGTGGTTCTCATTATCAGTGTATAGAAATGTTATTGATTTTGTATCCTGTGACCTTTACTAAGTTATAAAATCTAGAGTTTTGGGCTGTAATCTTTCGGTTTTTGTAGATAGAAGATCTACAAAATCATCCATAAACAGGGATATTTGATGTCTTTTCTCTGATGTGGATGACTTTTAATTTTTTTGTCTTGCTTAATTGCTCTGGCTGGGATTTCCAGTATTGTATAGAATAGGAGAGGTGAATATGGGCATCCTTGTCTTGTTCATGTTCTTAAACCAATTCAGTCTGGTGTTAGCTGTGGGTATGTTGTTTATGGCTTTTATTATTTTGAGGTGTGTTTCTTCTATGCCAAGTTTGTTGAGGGTTTTTATCATGAAGGGATTTTGAATTTTATCAAATGCTTTTTCTGTGTCTATTGAGATGGACATATGACTTTTGTCCTTGATTCTGTTGTGTGGTTTACTCTATTTATTGATTTGCATATGTTTATTCTGCTTATTGATTTGCATATGTTGAACCATCTTTGCATCCTTGCTGTAAAACCCACTTTATCATGGTGTATTATCTTTTTGATGTGCTGTTGGATTAGATTTGCTAATATTTTGTTGAAGATTTTTTTGTATGTGTTCCACAGGGATATTTGGATATTCGTAGTTTTCTTTTTTTGTTGTGTCCTTGTTTGGTTTTGATATCAAGGTGATACTGGCCTTGTACAGTGAGTCAGCAAGAATTCCCTCCTTGAATTTTTGGGAACAGTCTCTGGAAGACAGGTATTCATCTTTTTTGTACATATGATAGAATTTGGCTGTGAATGCATCTGGTCCTGGACTTTTCTTCATTAGATTTTTAAAATTACTGATTTAATCTTAGTATGCATCATTGACCTATTTCTTTTTGGTTCAATCTTGGGAGGTTGTGTGTTTCTAGGAATTTATCCATTTCCTCTAGGTTTTCTGCTTTATGAGCATATAGTTGTTCATAATAGTCTCTGATCTCTTATATCTCTGTGATATCAGTTTTAATGTCCTCTTTTTCATTTTTTTATTTGGGTTTTGGGTTTTTTTTCTTTTTTTGGCTAGTTTAGCTAGTGTTTTATTGATTTTGTTTATCTTTTTGAAGAACCAATTTTTCATTTCCTTGATCCTTTGTATTGTTTCCTTTTTTAGTCTCTATTTCATTTAGTTCTGCTTTGATCTTTGTTATTTCTTGTCTACTGTTAATTTGGGGTTTGCTCTTTTTTTTTTCTAGTTCCTTGAGGTGTATTGTTAGATTATTAATTTGTGACTTAGAGTTCAACTTTTTTGACGTAGGCATTTAATGCTACAAACGTCCCTCTTTGCTTTTCCTGTATCTTGTAGGATTAGGTATGCTGTGTTCCCATTTTTATTTGTCTCAAAAAATGTTTTGATTCCCATCTCAATTCCTTCATTGACCCAGGATCATTCAGGAGCATGTTATTTAATTTCCATGTATTTGTGTAGCCTTCAAAGTTCATCTTGTTGCTTCTAGTTTTATTCCACTGTCTTCTGAGAAGATACTTGATACAGTTTTGATTTTTAAAAATGTTTTGAGACTTGTTTTGTGGCCTAACCTATGGTCCATCTTGGAGGATGTTCCATGTGGTGATGTAAGGAATGTCTGTTCTGTTGTTGGGTAAAATGTTCTCAAGGTATCTGTTGAGTCCCTTTAGTCTAAAGTCCATTTTAAGTCCCACATTGTTTTGTTGATTTTCTGTCTAGACAATCAGTCTGATGAGAATGACAGAGCGGTGGTCTTCAGGTTAAACCTTATGGAGGTGGCTGACCTTCGGGGCTGGAACTAAAGCCTGCAGATTAAGGGATAAAGTGGGCATCATAGACGAAACTGTCCAGGCACAGTCTGTACAAAGACAGGACCTTGGCAAGCACCATTGTTAAAGGGCCAGTGAAGAAAAACTTGAGGGATGGGACAGAACAGGCAGAGAAGAAGGGAGATTTGTGAGAGTTTCTCATAGAACTAAGGGCTGGGAAGCACATCCAGAAGGGCTGTGGTGTAAAATGGAGCAGAGTGGTAAATAAAAATGCACTGAAAGTTTCCATTAGATTTAGCATTAGTGAGGTCATGTATGACAGTGAAAGCAATGTCAGAAAGTGGTTTACAGCACACATTGTTTGTTGTTTTATGCTTTTCCCTTTTACACTGAGAGAGATCAGAGGAAGCCTTGAAATACATCAGCAATCACCATTTTCTGGAGGAAACAGCAGCAATCACTGTTTCCTGCTGGGTCTGCCAGTTCTAAGGGATGTGAACAATTATGCCGGTTGTGTGTGTCTTGGACACCTAATGATGATATAATTAATGGAGGAATTTCATAACGCCTAGCTCTTAATTGTATGCATTTGATTAGTGTCTGGCATGGGAGTGACTCAGCTTGGCATTACTGCTGCTACAGTGAGGCATACCCAGTAGGCAAAAAGTGGGGTAACCAGTCACCAATATTCTCTTTCTGGAGTCTGGTCTTTGACTATGATTGGGACCAGGGTGGGTTCTGGTCATTTTAGGCCTATTGTTCAATGTTAAATGTTGAGGACCACAGATAGATAATGTTTCCTTATTGTAAGACTCGTTAATACTGTTTTTATCTCATTGTGTTTCCAAGTTTATTACACTGTGGGATTTTTTTTTTTTAAATAATAGAAGTATATGGTCATTAGAAGATCAATGAAGGTAAGTAAAGGAAGCATCAACAACTTGCCCCTCCCACTTGCAGACTCTCTCTGCCCTCATGGAAGCTCGTCAGTGTTGGTGTCACACTGGGTTGGGCTTATTTTTACAATAACTGTCTCTTCCACTGTGTTATGAGATCATAATGGGCACAGACTATGCCTCTTTTGTTTACCTTTGCCTCCTTCTGCCATATGGCCTGACCTAAATTATCAGAGCCTGTTAAATATTAGTTGCTTAAATAATCAGAAATATGAAAAATGAGTGAATGGAATGACCTCTTTTAGGCTTTGACCTGGGGATAGTTGTTTCCATCCCTTCCATTGTAATTTCAGAGAGAAACTGGATACAGGAGGAGAGCACCATTTTTGATTTGTAGGGATGTTTATTATGTGGACGGCACGTGTGATAAGATACAGAGTCTACAGCTTCTTTAGCCTAGAGGTACAGATTTTTTGAATTATGTAGATAAAGTTAATCCTCTTCAGAACTAGTAGATGAATGGCAGAGTATAAATCTGAGGTGATGGGCTCATGGAACTATAAGGAATTATAAAGAATTGAAATGCTTTTAAGTTCTTACGAAGAAGCACACAGGCTCTTGTACAGTGAGTGCAGACAGTCTGGGCATTTTACAAAGAAGCACACCGGGTCTTGTGCAGTGAGTGCAGACAGTCTGGGCATTTTGACCATGCACTCTCTGTATGTCAGCCTGGAATGTTATCACAAGTATAGCAGAAGGAGGTGTCCTGGCCAAGGGAAGGCAGGATGTGGTCTACCCCCAGAGATGTTTGAACCACCTGGGAAAAACTGTGTTGGTAAGTTTGAAAGAGAAGATGGGGAAAAACATCTTGAAGGTCAGCAAATCAGAATGCCCTGCTGATCATCAAACCACAGAAAAAGCGGCTTTCAGGAATGATGGAAGCAATCACTCTGTTTACCTAGAAATTTACACTTTAGACTGTGATCTATTTTCCTTTACTTGGAACAATTGTTTCTCCGGATGGGTTCTGTGACCAGCTATATAGAATCCTTGTTAAAATCATATTTCTACCTTAATCAAAGGACTGTGAGCTCAGAATTTTTAGAGCAGAAACCCAGGAATCTGCATTTTAATCTCTAAGAAAATTCATACAATTTTAAATTGGAGCTAGCAACCATTCAGATAAGAACATAACAGAATCCTTAGCAGTCCTTGCCTGGGTCGGGATCCTAAACAACATTTAGGCCAAGAGGATGTCTTTACAATCTGATCTTTCCCAACTAACTCCATGAAACAATGACTTTACTAAGTACAGAACATGACTTTTGCTCGGTTCAAAAGTCGAGCATCCATCCACCTGGGTGACCCCTCAACAAAAGCAAGCATTGTGCCTTTTTTCTTCCATTCACCCTAAATTTAGATTTGGGTTCCTGTGAGAATTGCTTTAGGACGTGGAAATTGATCCAACGTGTCATAACGTATCATCTTTAGGATGAGATTTAGTTGAAACTGTATATTTTATTCTAATTCTCAGGTTTGAATTTTCTATAATTCATATAAACAGCATCAGTTCTGCAAAATTTTCTCATAACATTGTTATGAGATAAACTCATTGTAATTCATAAAAGAAAGGAAAACCCTCCAAAACATTCAACACCTGAGTACTTTGAACAGGATAATAGCAACTTCAGTGTGTTAAGTTCTGATATGTTTCTTTTTCAGAAGTTTAAATATATTATATATTACCTCTTCATCTGTCAGCTTACAACTTACAATTTTTAAGCTCCTAAGCTCTTTATCTATAGTATTTCTTTGAACAATGTAAACATGTTTTTGAGATCTTTTTAGAATACCTTTCACATCCTGTTTTCTGGTTTAACCTCTTATTTTTAAGGGTTACTTTTGAAAAAGTGTACTTGTATTATAGGAGAGGGATTTTTTTTAACTAAATCAATTTTATTTAAAAATGGGAAGGCATTTAAATTAGATCTGACCAGTCCCTCTTTCCATGCTTTTTCCACCTGCTTTCCTCATCTTCAACTAAAACAACAAAACAACTGTCCCTTTGTTTTGCCTCCCATTGGAGGCAGTCTAACGAAGCCCTCAGTGTGGTCTTTAAAAGTTAGATCTACTTTAGTGTGAGAGAAGAAGTCACTTTATTGTGGAGGTGAATTGTGGACCATGAGTGATTGCTGGATACCAGGCCTCATCAACACGATTCAGAAGCTGACTGGATATTAACATTTACCTGAGGTAGGTTTTGTTTTTTTAAATAAACCCAGGCTGACTTTTTGAATGCTTAGGTGATGGTGGTCCAGGGGTTCTGATGTGGTGCCAGGCTGGGACCACTGAAGTTAAATGCCTCAGTGTTTCTCAGAGGTCCTCTTACCCTCCTGTGCCTGACTCTCCGAGGGGTGAGTTAAAAATGTCGATTCCTTCTCCTGAAGGGCCAGACCTTTAAGTGGGTCCTGTGATTCTTTTGTGCTCTTAAGTTTGAGAATCCACATCTCTGGGACACTTAGCTTATATTTGACCTGGATTAGGGACGTGCTTTGGAAAACAGTGGCAAGACTGTTGAGAATCAGTGTTCTGGCTAGTGTCTGTGGGCCAGATGGCTTCTCCTGCACATTTGGAAAACTGTGTTCATTGCTCGTCCTGCACCCTCTCGCCTACTCTGTGTGTTACCCACCCAGAACAACCCATGCAGTCTGTGGTTCAGTCTCTGACTGGCAGACACTATAGCTAGGGTGTGAGGAGAACAGAGTTTAGGAGGCTGTTTATCCTATCAGACAAAAATCACAGGTCCTAATTAGAAAGATAAGTGAGGAATACTTAGGTAACACAGACAGCCTGGTAACTGGCACCACAGAATTCATGCCTGACCACAAGGGCTTATTTGCAACTCAGAGATGAGAAAGATTCTTGTGATCTGAGGAAATTGGAGAAGACGTGGGGGAAAGTTAAAGACTTAATTTCTGGATCAAAGCATGTATCCATGGAGAGACTTCATTTCTCTGGACAATTTTGATATATGAACACAGTAGTTCTAATTTTGATTGTATTAAATGGGAATTATTAAAATGAGCTGTAAATTTGAGTAAAAGGTAAAGAATGAATATAAATTTTTTTAAATTTTTCATATTTGACTATTGTTTTCTTGAAGTATAAATGACCATCAGTTGGAATCTTTTTTTTTTTTTTTGGTTCGTTTTGGAACAAGGGCAAATAAAAAGAATGCCAAACTGTCCATACTTTTCTCTTCACATTATTTTATATGCAACATAACATTTAATATTCTGGAATTCTTTTTTACTTTTTGGTTAAATTTTTTTATTTGTGTGAATTCAGCATTTCATATCCCAAGACTTGTTTGTGTTTTTTAAAGCCAACTCTGTGGGGAAGGAAAAGCTGAGATGTAAAGGTTGTTTTAGTAATTGCGGTTGGAATTAAGTGAAAACCTTCTGGGTTGGGAAACTATTTTTGCCAGCAGAAGTGCCAAGACTAGTACAAGATGTGTAGAAAATAACATTTTATAAAGAGCCTCTCCTATACCATGTGGAAACCCAGGCCACTCAGCCTCCGTGTGCACAGGAAAGGCTGCTTGGAATTACGGCTTTGTCTGCAAGCTGCCTGCCTTCTGGGTGAGTCTGTGGTGGTTGGAATAATATGATAAATGGAATGCAGTTGAAAAAAATTCCCTATTTAGATTTTTTTTTTTCTATACACCCAGAACAACAGCTGTGGCAGCAAATGCCGACTTGGATCATACATTCATATTTAGTCTTGTTTGAAAATCTCAGATATTTTTAAGCAGGATTGAGTCAGGCAGCCCACAGCACAGCATTCAGACTGTCTTAATCAGCCAGCCTGTTTGGCACACAAGGACCTTGTTTTATCCTAGTAGTAAATAGTTCTAAATGAAGCAATATGATGTACTGAATGTGCCCAGAGTCTCAGCATTTAGTGTTTGACTGCAGTCTGTCAGCATCTCTTTTTGCAAGCTTGTTCCGTTCAGGGCTAGTTGTTTTATTCCTTGTGTCTTTAGAATTCTGTCTTTGGCCAGGTCTTGAGTCATGGTTTTTATACATAATAGGATCCTGTGTTTCGTGCCAGTGTCCCTCCCTTTCTCCCTCCCTCCCACCATGCAGCATTGCCAAGTAGGTGCAGTTTTCATTTTGCTCAGAAGTGTTTCATATTGTGGCAGCTCATTTCCATCTTAAGATGCTGGGATTTTGTCATTTGCCTTTCCTGTGGATTGGTGCATCTCGTCCCAAAGCGTGCTCTCAATTGATGGGGTTTCTTACATTGTTCACAGGCCTTGTGCCCCCAGGGTCCTCTTCTGTCTCCTCTATGTAAGTGGGGCTCTGGAGCCTTCATGTTCAAGTCCATGGCTGTTGTCCTGTTGCCTTGTGAGGAAAGACATCTGTCTGCCTCTCTGGTAACTACTCATATTTTCAGATAAAGAAATCAGATCCGAACTGGGGTCTTTCCTCTCATGGATTTTTCCTTGAACTGGTATTCTCTTCAAGTTCTTCACTTCTTTTTTTAAATTTATTTATTTTTATTGTTAAATCATAGCTGTGTACATTTGTGCAATCAAGGGGTACAATGTGCGGGTTTCATATACAATCTGAAATATTCTCATCAAACTGTTCAACGTAGCCTTCATGGCATTTTCTTAGTTATTGTATGTAGACATTTGAGTTCTGCATTTAGTAGGTTTCACCTGTACCCATTCTAAGATGCACCGTAGGTGTGGCCCCACCCATTACCCTCCCTCTAACCTAACCTCCCCCCTCCCTTCCCCTCCCTTGGCCCTTTCCCCATATTCTTGAGCTATAGTTGGGTTATAGCCTTCATATGAAAGCTATAAATTAGCTTCATAGTAGGGCTGAGTACGTTGGTTACTTTTTCTTCCATTCCTGAGATACTTTGCTAAGAAGAATATGTTCCAGCTCCATCCATGTAAACATTAAAGAGGTAAAGTCTCCATCTTTCTTTAAGGCTGCATAATATTCCATGGCATACATGTACCACAATTTGCTGGTCCATTTGTGGGTCGATGGGCACTTGGGCTTCTTCCATGACTTAGGAAATTATGAATTGGGCTGCAATGAACATTCTGGTACAGGCATCTTTGTTATATTGTGATTTTTGGTCTTCTGGGTATAAACCTAGTAAAGGAATTATAGGATCGAATGGCAGGTCTATTTTTAGATCTCTAAGTATTCTCCAAACATCCTTCCAGAAGGAACGTATTAGTGTGCATTCCTACAAGCAGTGTAGAAGTGTGCCCTTTTCTCCACATCCACGCCAACATCTCTGGTTTTGGGATTTTGTTATGTGGGCTACTCTTACTGGGGTTACGTGATATCTCAAAGTAGTTTTGATTTGCATTTCTCTGATGAATAAGGATGATGAGCTTTTATTCATGTGTCTGTAGATCGTGCGTCTGTCTTCTTTAGAGAAGTTTCTCTTCAAGTCCCTTGCCTACCCTGAGATGGGATCACTTGTTCTTTTCTTGCTAATATGTTTGAGTTCTCTGTGGTTCTGGTTATTAGACCTTTATCAGAGGTATAACCTGCAAATATTTTCTTCCATTCTGAGGGCTGTCTGCTTGCTTTACTTACTATGTTCTTGGCTGTGCAGAAGCTTTTTAGTTTGATCAGGTCTCAGTAATGTATTTTTTTTTTTTTTTTGAGATTGAGTTTCACTTTGTTGCCCTAGGTAGAGTGCTGTGACATCACAGCTCACAGCAACCTCCAGTTCTTGGGCTTAGGGGATTCTCTTGCCTCAGCCTCCCAAGTAGCTGGGATTACAGGTGCCCGCCACAATGCCCAGCTATTTTTTTGTTGTTGTTGCAGTTTGGCTGGGGCTGGGTTTGAACCTGCCACCCTTGGTATATGGGGCCGGTGCCCTACTCACTGAGCCACAGGCGCCGCCCCCAGTAATGTATTTTTGATACTGCTTCAATTGCCTGGGGAGTCCTCCTCATAAAATATTCACCCAGGCCAATTCCTTCAAGAGTTTTCCCTGCACTTTCTTCAAGTATTTTTATAGTTTCATGTCTTAAGTTTAAATCTTTTATCCAGCGAGAGTCTATCTTAGTTAATGGTGAAAGGTGTGGGTCCAGTTTCAGTCTTTTATAGGTCACCAGCCAGTTCACCCAGCACCATTTGTTAAATAGGAAATCTTTTCCCCACTGAATGTTTTTTATTGGCTTGTCAAAGATCAAGTAACAGTAAGTAGTTTTGCTTCTAATTGCCAGGCTTTTTGAAGGCATACTCTACCCCAGGTTCTCAGACTCGGAGATTAAATATAGCAGTGTAATTTTTTTTTTTTTAATGGGGTCTGATACAGTTTTGCTTTGTCTTTTGCTAAGAGAAACTATCACTGTCATTTAGTAAAAACAGTCATTATAATAATCTCAGATTAAACAATAGGCGTTTTAAATAAATAAATCTGGCTTTGTCATCAGAAAGAAAGCCTTATCTCATTTTCTGTGTTTTTCTCATTTTGTCATCTGTGAATACTGTGTCTTGGACTGGAATTTGGCAGCTACTGTTTTACACTCACTCCAGCTCCTATCTCTTTATCCACTGGCTTCTCAGCCTTTGCTGCTCCGCTCAGTCCTCTCACAGGTGACAGTCCTCATCTGTCCTGCCTGCTGTGTTGCGGTGTGATCCACCCGCAGGGCCGTGTCTCTGCTGTCACCTGGTAGTCTGTGTGTTGCTCCGCAGTGCCCTTCTGCTCTGCCTGTGGGGTCTCCACAGTGTCCTGGCTCTCTGGCTTCCTCCCAGACGGCTCCTCCACCCCCTCTCTGTGATGACCTCCATTGCTCTCCCGGAACCTCAGGCTTGTGCTTCTGTCTCTGTACTCGAGTCTCTTCCACGCACACTCCTCCAGCCTCTCTGATTCCTGCAGCATGTCTGGAGCTGACCAAATCTGACTTTCCCGATCCTAACCACTCCTTCGCAGTCTTCCTTGGCCTTGAGGCAGATGGACTGGAATTTCAAAGCCCTGCTCTTTCCCATGTCAGCAGAGTGACCTTGGATGTTTATTTAATGCCTCCAAGCCAGTTTGGAGTGAGCCTGTCAGTGGGCCTCCTGCCATCTATCTCAGTGTTCATCGCGAGGGTTAGACATGGTGCATGCAAATGCTCGTCACAATACCCTCCACATAACATAACAGGTTCTCAGAAGTGGCAGCTATTCCTGTTTGTAGTTGTATAATCAAGTGGGCTTGGAAGAAAGCAGTTCTTCATTTCTCTTTTCCTGATCTGAGTCTGTCTCCTGCTGTTTTCCTAGTGCCTAGGACTTACCATTTGTTTCTGAGGTGGCAGTGACAACAGCTATCAAGTGACTAATTTCAACGAAGTCTTCTCTGAGCAACTGGTAGTTGGGTAGCGATTTCATAGTTTTAGTTTAAGTAGAAAATGTGCTTAAAAATAGGAAGCGTCTGTGCGGCTGTAAGGAGGTAATCGTGTGCATCCTGTTCCTACCCTGGGGGCCAGCTGGAGCACAGGTGTCAGCATCGCCATAATTTACCCTAGTGCCTGTTTTCTTAGTAGAAGTTACTCTAGCATTTTGAGAATTCAGTGTGTGAGCAACAGTATTAATCTACTATGTTAATTCTTCTCCCCTTGTAATAGGGAACAGTGTTGGGTGGGAAAATTGAGTTTTATGTAATCTTGTATTTTGCTCTTACATCATTCATAGCATTTTTTTTTTTTTTTGAGATGGAATCTCACGCTGGCACCCTGGGTAGAGTGTTCTGGCATCATAGCTCATAGGAACCTGAGTTTCTTGAGTTCAAGTGATCCTTTTGCCTCAGTCTCCTGAGTAGCTGGGGCTACAGGCATATGCCGTAATGCCTGGCTAGTTTTTCTGTTTTTAGTAGAGATGAGATCTCACTTTTGCTAAGGCTGGTCTGTAGCTCCTGAGCTCAGGCAATCCATGCCTCAGCCTAGGATTATAGGTGTGAGCCACCTTGCCCAGCCCATTCATAGCATTTTAATATTGTTAACTACAGAAGGAACTCCGTACGAATGTTAATAGTTTCCATGAGAAGGTAGATAACCCAAGGGGGCTTATCTATCTATCTGTAGGTCACATCTTACACATTTTGTCTTATAGACCAAAAATGCAAATGTCATTAAGGAAATTGTTCAAGTCTTGAGGTGCTGATGTGGAAGATGAGCACTCTCTGACATCCATGTGATGACTTCCGAATTGCTGGCTCCTGCTAGTGTAACCTCTCCCCTGGATCGCTTTGAGGGCAGTCTGTGGGATAGTTTTGTTTGTTGATGCCAGGTTATTTTTTTTTCTCTCCCATCTGGTTCACTGTCAGTGGTATGGCAGTGGACTACTGTCTTCAAATTCTTGCTTGCTCATGTAGTCCAGTGTTTCTTCATCTGAGTTGGATACTAAAGACAGAGAACTTATTTAAAGACTCAGTTCTACACTGACAGAGTTCTTGGTATTTTTCCCTTTGGTGTGAATGTGTTTCATGATGAGAAGAGGGCAAGAAAACATAGTTCAAGGCCTCACGAGTTGACACCAAAAGCGACTCACACTTAGAAATCAAAATGAATCCCTTGGGGGAAGTTGTCCTCCCCTCTCTTTCTCTAGTTCTTTATGTGTGTGCTCTTGCCAAACGTATCATCACATTCTCACCTCCCAGTACGCTTGTGAGATAGATGAGACAGAGTCCAGAATCCCCTTCCCAAGGACACAGGTCCAGAGTAGTTGCAGGTTAAACGAGGGTGCCCCCAGGCCAATTTCTTCAAGTGTTTTCCCTGCACTCTCTCCAAGTATGTTTATAGTTTCATGTCTTAAGTTTAAATCATTTGCCCAGTGAGAATCAATTTTTGTTAATGGGGAAAGGTGAGTGTCCAGTTTTAGTCTTCTACAAGTCGCCAGAAAAAGGATTTAAATTAAATCAAGGGGGAAAAAAAAACATCAGAAAGGAAAAAAAAAATGAGGGCGCTGACCATGGGATGTGTCTTGGTTCTAGACCCAGGGGTTAGTCAGCCTGTGTTGTTGAGTGCCTGCTGAGGTGCACACTGTGGTGAGGGGGGGGACAGTGCAAGAATGATGTAGGCCTGGTCCATGCCCTTGTGGCCAGCACGTACAGTGGGAAAGTTATCGAATTCATTTTTATAGATAATCACTGCTGAGCTCAGTGCTTCAGACAAGAAGTGTTGGGTACCATGTGAGGCCTGATTTATTCATAGGACACATGAAAGATGTAATTGAAATTTTAAGACACTATATCTCATTTTTGTCAGTAGTGCTATTATACATTAAGCAGGAAATAAATATGAAAATTTTTGTTATGTACTTAATCGAATGCTCTACTTAATTTTAATACTATGTCATGTAATCAAAAGTTGATAAAGATTAACCATACCAAAGAATTAGAGTTTTATTTTAAAATTTCTTCCTTGTCACTGTTATATTTTTATGTATCTTGAAAATGAGTCTTAGTTTAGCTAGTTTATCAGAAGAATTAGGTAAAGAAAAATTTTAGATCTGTCCTAAGTCAGATCAGATAGCGTTTGTCCTCTCTGGTTCCCTTGGGTTGAGTTGCTGAAGATTCGGAGACAGCACTTTTCTTATCTCCTGACCCTCACTCCTTTGTAGGGAGGAGATTGCTTTGTAGTAAGGATGTCGGGTTCTGCAGTGAGATGGCCTGGGGCCAAATTCTGGCCTTCCCCTTGCTGGCTGTGTAAACTTGGGCGAGGCTTTTATCCTTTTGGTGCCTCAGTTTCCTCATTCAGAGAATGCGGATAACAGTGCCTTCCTTAGAGTTGTTGTGACGATTGAAATGAGTTCATTTGTGTGATGTGTTCAGAGTTGTGTCTGACAGTTAGCACCCAGTAAGGCTCTGCTGTTGCTGTTTTAGGATCACAATGGAAAAGGGCCCTCTGAGTGCATTGAGACTGGAACGGATCTGTGCTTGGACCAAATCCAGGCCCCTGGCCTTGTTAGCACGTTGTACTAATTAAGCTCACACATCCATCTTACTATGGGGACAGTAATGCTGATACAATAAATGTAGATACTTACATAGATAGTGCTTGCCCTGTTTTTGATAGTACAATTTCAGCCTACTAACTTGCTGTAATATGTCCTAAGGTTTAAAATGTTACTCTTTGTGATTTTACAGAAAGACTAATTTTAATTTTAGTCTTTTTAAACTTTTTATTGCCAACTCCCATCAACACGAATGAGATAATGGTAGAGAATAGCCACAAAGACGTATAAGACTTAGGTTTTGTTTTGCTTTGTATTTTGTGGTATTCTCAGTGGAAAGAACCTAGTGTTATGACTTACTAAAGTCAGACAGGTCTTGAAGCCAGGAGGAGAAGAAAGGCTATTTATATAGAACAAGAAGAAATGCCAGTGAGTAATTGATTTATTTAGAAAGAATTTATTGTGTTATCGTAGACCAAACAGGCTGTCTGCCCATAGCCCTCCATGAAAGGGAATGCCCAGGAGTTTCTAAACTTACATATACTTAAAAGGAACTTCTGAGGTCATTTGGTAAAATCTGTCTCCATCACAAAGGGACCCTAAAAAGGGGACAGCTTTTCAGGAAAGGTTGTGGTCCCCCTTGAGGATTCTGGGGATGTGGGAAGAAAGCCTTGATTTCTTACAGAATTGTGTAGGCTAAGCTACACATTACTCTTGGGGTAGAGAGGGGTAGAATCTCAGCCCTCTATACCCTAAAAATGGATGTTGTAAAAATGGATGCTGAGAAAAGAATACGAATTCCAGGAAGGGCAGGAAATGTCCTCTTACATCACGTTTTAAATGACAGTATCTGCTGTGAAAGTTGTACTCTGTCCCAGAAGCCCTCTGGCAAGTGGGCCCAGGATTGTGGTCTGCCCGGTAGTGTCAAAGAAGACCTTTTCATGGACAGAGCTCAGGGCTGAATATGAATTTCCTGTGTACAGGCTGGTAAACTGCAGCTTTTTTTGTTTCTATCTTTAAAGTATAAGATTAAATCTCACTGATTGAAAGCGATTCTAATTCAGAGTAATGATAGCTCAGAGTGGGTCGGAAGTAAAGGATAGCTTAAGAAAGGTTTAGGGAGAATTAACTTTATAATCGTTCTTAGACATTTTATAAATATAAAATTTTGTTTTTATTCTTGGGCATATGAGGGACAAGGCTAGTTTGAATTAATAAAAAGTATGATTAAATATTTTGTGTGTTTTACCTTATATAGAAGCCTTGTCAGCAAGTAGTTTTGTATCACATTCCTTAATGAGTAGATGAAAATCTCAAAAATAATCTATTTTATTATTTTATTAATTTATTTTAATATTTTTGTATTAATAATAAGTATTTTGTATATACATGGTATATAATAATACTTATTATTTTTGAGATTTTCATTATATACCAAGTATATTAATAATTAATATTATTGTGTTATCGTAGACTAAACAGGCTGTCTGCCCATAGTCCTTTATGAAAGGGAATACTAAGTTACAGTATGTCTAATACTTGTTTGAAATATATTATTATTCAGGGTGTAATCATTATTATTTCTCAAGTAGGACAATAGCAAAACCCTCTAAATCTTCTATTTTTGACACTACTCTTCAAATTATCTGGCTAAACAGAAGTCATCTCTGCTGTTCCCCCAGCCAGTGTTTAAATGTGCCACTTATTTTACCCTTTTTATCTTTATAATAAAGACCTTATTTCGGAAGTGTGATTATCCCCTTTTTCTAAAAGAGGGAACTCTTTATCTAGAAAATATAGAAGAACCTCTGTAATTGACCACCTCCTGAAGTCAACCTAAAAGTCAACCTAATTTTCACAGACTGGACATGCACCACATGTATGTGTCAGTACAGGAGGCCTAGTTCCTTAGGTTGGCCACTTCCTTATGCTTAACCGTTTGTTACAGTCCCTTGGGTGGTCAACTTACACAGCTGCTATTGTAAATATTTGTAAATAGCCCAACCTGGCATTTGGTAATCTGCTTTCAAGAGATCTTTCCAGCCTTCTGTCTAGATCAGCGATTCTCAACCTGTGGGACCCACAGGAACTGTATTACAGGGCTGTGGCATTAGGAAGGTTGAGAACCGCTGCTCTACATATTCCTGTTTTGATATCCTGACGTTCAGGCACATGTTACTGTCGTGTCCCAGGGGTCACCCTCTCTTCACTCTGCACCAGATGTCACATTCATGCCTGTGCTTCTCCTCTCTTATTTTATTTGGTTCAAAGCATAACAGCATCCTTTTTCGTCTAGTTTTCTCTCTTCTCTTGCAGCACTTATGGGCTACACTGGCAATATTTAAAAATACCTCCCGATGGTCTATTTTACAGATAAGAAATTAAGGCACAGGTAGGGTAAGTGGTTTGCTCAAGGATACAAACCTAATAAATGCAGAAAACTGGTACAGATACTGCTCTTATGGCTGTTTGAATTTGATGGAGGACAAATTGAATACAGAGAGAGACCATTTAAGAGGATATTGTTATCATCTCATCTGGATGATTGGGGCCTGAATTAAGTTGATAACAATAGAAGTGGACAGAAAAAGATGGCTAGGAAAAATAATCAGAGAATAATAAAAGGACTTGGCAATTGGTGAGTGTCTAAAAAAGGGGGGGGGAAGGATTCAAATTACAATTTTTTAATGAGATAAGAAGTCAGGGTAGGCCTCATTGAGAAACTGGTATTTTTCATATATTTAATATTAAACTTCACATTTGTCCCTAGCATAATATTTGGGAATCAGTTAAAGGTGATTTCAGCTGGAAATAACCTGCAAGCTTCGTAGTTATCTGTTTTAAGAAATCTAGGACTAAGCAGTTTTCTTACCTATAAAATAGAGACAAGACATACCAGGTGAAAGAGCAGCCGTCCTCACTGAGACTGCACAGTGCTAGTTTCTCATCCATTTGTTCAGTCCCTGCGGCCTGCTTATGGTATGCTGAACACTGTGTCGGCTCTGGAGAAACAGCAGCACACGGGCCTGGAGTGGGTCTGTCTTCCTAGTGAGTATGCAGTTTAGTAAGGTAGAGCGAACCATCACCAAACAATTATTTAAAGAAAACTGGTTTTTGATTCTGGTCCCTATCTTAAACATTGTTATTGTTGTCAAATTTTAAGCCTTTTTAATTTTGTGAAGGCAAAAAGTGGAAGCCTAATGAGCGCATGTATATATGAAAATAAAAAAAAATAAAATTATTATTTAAATTAAAAAAAATAAAAAAATAAAACTGTAACCGATCTTATGAAAGTGGAGCCCAAGTAACTTAGGAGCAGGAGAAGCCAACCTGATTTTGGGGTTTAGGGAAAGTGTCCCTGAGGATGTGACACGATAGCTCAATATTTCAGTGTAAATAACTTTTTCTTTCTTTTTTTTTTGAGACAGAGTCTCAAACTGTTGCCCTGGGTAGAGTGCTGTGGCATCAGAGCTCACAGCAACCTCAAACTCTTGGGCTTAATTGATTCTCTTGCCTCAGCCTCCCAAGTACCTGGGACTATAGGCGCCCCTCACAACGCCTGGCTATTTTTTGTTGTTGCAGTTGTCATTGTTGTTTTAGCTGGCCCAGGCCGGGTTCAAACCCGCCAGCCTCGGTGTGTGTGTCTGGGGACCTACCCACTGAGCTATAGGTGCTGCCTGTAAATAACTCTTCTAAAGCAAACCAGGACTCTTTAAACCACATCTGTTGCCTTTCTTGTCTCTAGTGTCTATTTTGTATATGAAAGATACACTAATTTATTTTTGAAGGATTAAATAAGATAATATATAATAAATGGACTACCACTGTATTTGTACTTCGGGGCCTATAAATGCTTATGAGTTTTAAAAATCCATTCCAATGTCAACTGTGGACAAGCTATATACAGAGGTTGCCAAACAATAGCAATATATGAATACATAACCCATTTTAAGAAAGGAAAAAACAATTTTAAAATTGTAATACTCAAGTCATGTTTGACTTCTGTAATTACAAGAGATACAAGATAAAATACATAAGATAATAAATGTTATTGGTAAATATTGAGTATTGCAATTTTAATACAGTTTTTTTTCTTTCTTAAAAGGGCATACTTTTTTTTGGTACCCTCTGTATATACAGTATCTATATGCATAGTTTTTATGAACCTAGGATCATAATGTTTGTTTTTTCACTATTTGACTATGTAAGGCAGAAAATAGTATGAGGAAAACAACACAGATTCACATGTCTTAGGCTTTTAAATTTGAACTGAAAGCTTCCATGTACCATCTGATTCTTTTGAGGTTGTTGGAACAGGCCATCCATTTATTCCCTTTATTTCTCCCTTCTCCATACCACCACCAATCTAGAAATATTAAGTGCATTTTGACTCAGCTTATATCAGTTGAAGGACCGGCATAGGCCCAGGAGAATGTTTTCTATTTTAGCCCTTCTCAATGTTACAATGTCTGAAATAAATGTATTCTTGAAATTAAGTGCTATGAACTAACCTTTTAAAGGCCTAACTTCTATAATCTCAGGTTTTACATCAAGAGAAAGAGGGATTTAAACTAACAAGTTTGGTCATTTTGAATCACAATATTTTAGTGGTCAGTGAACATGGGAAAAATATTCAGCCCTATTAGTAATAAAAGGAATATAAAATAAAATATCACCAGACTATTTTGCCAATAAAGTTGACATTTAAAAAAATGTAAACTAAAGAAAAGGAGAGATCTTGAATTGGGTACCTTGTACAGGCAGATAAAAGTATTAATAGGTATAAGCTGCCCCCCCCCAAAGCAATTTAACAGTATTTTAAAAGTACTGTAGATATGGTAATGTTTTTGACGTAGTAATTCCACTTCTTTGAACTTAGTCTAAGGAAATAATCAGAAATGGGCATAAATATAACATCAGGAGCTTTGTCCAACATTGGGGTACTGATTTAACGAGGATAAGAATATATGCTGTATACTTTTCTGCCATTAAGAGTGGCGGATGGAAAAATGGTAGAGGAAAAAACAATGTAAAGTGAAAAAAATTGTCATGAACCTAGCATTGTGAAATATAATCTCACGTGTTTACGAGCTCATGCATGTATGAGTGACAGCTGAAAAATAGATCAGAATGAAGGATTATCCCTGGGAATGTTGTCTTTTTCTTTTCTTTTTGTACTTTTCTGCATTTTCTAAATTCTTAAGTTTGTAATTAGAAGAAATGCATAATTTGAGAACGCACTGCTACAGTGCCTGGTACTGACAACAGCCACGTGACGACAGAAGGACAGAGTCCAGTGGGAATTACGGTCGGACACCGTCAGTGCCACTTGATAGGGTGGTGGGACTGGGTGTAGTGGTGGCTGTTTTTAATATTCAGCTTTAATATGCTTCTGGCATATCTTCTGTTAAGAAAGCAAATATAAATATGTGTAGAAAAATGCTTTTATAAATCCATGCCATACTTGGATGAAGCTAGTAATTGTCAGATATCCTCTTGTGACTGTGGTCCATTTTTAGAACGATGAAAACTGTTAATAATGGTGGTAAAAGATAGACATTTTCTTTATCCCACAGATATTCCTGAAATTCCAGAAAGCATCTCATTCTGTAAAGCACTACAGATAGCTGACTTCAGCGGAAACCCCCTGACTAGGTAATCTTTCTGTTTGCTTTTCTATCTGTGGGACTAAGGATATATTTTTTGGTAGCCAAGTAAGGAACACAGCCAGATTACCCATCCTGGAGGTACCTGGATGGATCACTGTCTTTATCAAGGATGGTTGACTTTTGCAAATATTTATGTATAAATAGCCCTGTACAAAAAAGGCACACGGTGCTATTGATAGAAACATGAAACGGATGTTGTTGGATAAGGGAGGCCCAGTGGAGTATAAAGAACAGGAGGAGAGCATTTCTGAAGCAATAGAAGAATTGCAGTAGTTTATAAATCCCCAATTGATCTGTCTTGTGGGATAAGACTGAATTCTAAACTCCCAGAGAGTATAAAGCATTGTTACTGACGGAGAAGTCCTATTAGAGTTGTGTTCCACTCCAGTTATGAAGCATGTTTGCTATCTCAACTTGCCTCTGACTCTCCTTTACAAAAACAAACCCATCAACATCATTATTTTCTTACTTTAAAAGCTGTGGGGATTTCTGTGGGTTTATCCTCCAAATAAAGCCACCTGTCAGTGTTTGACTTCTTATTCCAGTTTTGCCCTTCCTGGGATGACACAGCATGTCACCCAGGTGTGGCAAGTGGTGTTGCTGTGAGCTGCTCCTTGTTGCTCCTGACCTAATCACGAGTCCACTGACCACTGGCCTCCAGGCTTCAGTGTTATCAGGATCACTGAATTGGTGCCTACCTGGCAACGCAGAAATAGGCCTGGGGAGTCTGTTCTACAGGTCTCTGTGGGCCAGGTAGATCCATTGCTTTCTTTTCCTTTTCTTTTCATAAAATTGCGATTCAAATTTGCAAATTATTTCACCATTTTAAAGTTGCTGGGGACTTCTCAGGTATGGAATGCTGGAGAATGCACTATTTACTTTTGTTTTTCTCATACCTTCTTATTTTCAAGAAGTAAATATGTTTTATGTGTTTTAAATGTTTTTCTTTTCCAACCTCAAACTCTTGGGCTCAAGTGATTCTCTTGGCTCAGCCTCCTTAGTAGTTGGGACTACAGGCACCCATCACAATGCCCGGCTACTTTTTTTGTTTGTTTGTTTTAGCAGGCCCAGCTGGGTTCGAACCCACCAGCCCTGCTGCATATGGCCGGTGCCCTAAGCACTGAGCTATGGGCGTCCTGTTTTAAAAAATATTTTTTGTTTTCCTTCTGAAGTCAGAGCTCCTTGATGTGCAATGCGAGCCTCCCCCAGCCCCTGCATCTGACCTTGGTCTGTCTCGCCACTCTCATTGCCTGTGTCAGCCTCATTCTCTGCTGTACATGGTGCTCATAGTTAGTTCATTTCACGCCTGTCTCTTCTTGGCTATCACAAGCCTTGCACTCTCCCTTAAGATGCAGCTTATGCATTACACATTTTCAGGATGCCTTCCCCAGTTTCTGTCCACAGGTCCCTCTTCTGGGCCTCTGTAACATTCTCTGTGTGGATTTTTCATCACATTTGAAATCTACACTTAAATTAGTCCTTTGACCAAGATTCTTCAACTAGACCAAGAAATATACTTGTATTCCTCTATTATTTATTATTGTATCTCCAACCCTACTCCAGTTCCTGGAATGGAATAAATATTCCATAAATGTTTGTTGAACTTAACTAAGCTTACGTCCGTTTATAGGGTTAGGTAAGCTGGGAAATACTCATCATTGCTGCTTTTCCATAAAAGTTTGTTGAACTTAACTAAGCTCATGGCCGTTTATAAGGTTAGGTAAGCTGGGAAATATGCATTATTGCTGCTTTTAAGTGTTTTTAACCACTCAGTTGTTTAATCCCCTTTTCTATTCCTTTTCAAATGACTTTACCATTAATCTCAAGACACTCAACTAGCAAATGCCTAGATTGTATGAAACTTTACTTGTTTTTTTATCCTGGCCTCGTATTTGGCAGATTTCTTAAAGCCGTTTTAACTTGGCAGGTGTGCTGCTTTTTTAAGAATTAAGACAAAATCTATGAGTCGAAAGGATTTAAAAGTTACACTTTATTAGGCCTACTTATTTAATGGTTGAGGAAATTGAGGCTCAAATAGGATCATGTACCTAGTGCATGGGAAGCCTAGACTATGTATGGCTCATGTCTCCTGACCTGAAATTTGTGGTCCTTCATCACAGCTGTATTTGTTTGGCTATTAATATTAACAGACGGTAAAAAGTAAATCAGCTACTTAAAAATACACTTTCCTTATGTTGAAGAACATTTTATCTAGTTTTAAAATTTCAAAGTGATATATGAGAAATTTCTGGTAAAAACTAAGGCAGAATGGATAAGGTGCATCTTTTGAATTATAAGTAAAAAATCTTACCTCTGTTACTCTGTTAACTGATCCCAAGAACATTTTTCAGTGGTTATAAACCTTCCAGTCAGTACTTTTATCTTGTGAGCCTAGATTTGATTTTGAAGTTTGCAATTAACCTGTAATAAATGTCAAACTATAATATAGGATTTTTTGAAAAGGAACCTAGGAAGACAAAAATGAAAGATTGTAATCGAGAAACTCTCACTAAAGCTTGAAGTTTGTCCTCTACTGAAAAAAGGGGCAGTTATTTATATGTGTCTATATTAGGAGATTTATGTGTAGGGACCTTTAGCATGTTAGATGTAATGACATCCTTTTGCCTTTTGTTAGGTTTTTTTTCCCTGCCATAGGAATATTGAAACTAAACCTTTTCTGTAAATTTTAAATAATTATTTTATTTTGAAGCCTTGGTATTCATAGAGTTTAAGGGACATGCAAAAATGTCCTTTTTGTGTAGAACATATTGAAACATTTCAAGTGATTGGCATCTTAAATAGAATTACAAGAAAGAAGAAAGTAGCAATTGGCTGTCAGCTAATCAAGTCCAAGTACTCCATTGCTTTGCTGTGAGTATTATAAACTACAGGAAGAAAAATTGAGTAGCTGTCCTGCGTTTTATTATAATCTTGTGGGATGAGAAAATTTTCTCTTCATTTTCTGCTAAGAATAAAGTATTTTCACTCTTAGGCACCTTTGGCTGTAGCAATAATTTATCATTTTCTTTCATTGAGCATTCAGTAGTCTCAACATTTCCCCTCTCTGATCTTAGAGCTTTCATATCTTTCCTCTTTAATGATTTCTGGTTCACCATATCAGCAAATATTCTCCCCTGTACTTTCATTAGGTAGATGAAATATTTGTTTTTCTTTCTTATTTATGTCTGATATATAAGAAGACAAAGCAAGCATGCCATACATGCCATTTTTAGGAGATTATTTTAATTAGCATATAGAAGAAATTATTATGTTTAGTATACACTTTACAAGCACTTTCTTTTTTGATTTACAACATTTTTTGTTTTAGGTTACCAGAAAGCTTTCCTGAGTTACAGAATTTAACATGTCTTTCTGTAAATGACATCTCACTACAGTCTCTGCCTGAAAACATTGGCAAGTAAGTTTTTATGTGAAGTTTGTGTACATATCAAAGTAACAGGGTGTTTATGCCATCAACTCCACCCTCCTTTCTTTTTACAGCCTGCCTCTACTTTGAAAGCCATTTACTCATTCTTCATCTGCCTTCAAGAAAGATCATAGCCAGCTGTGTATTTGCATCTAATTGCCCCTAAATTGTAATGGTTAAAATGGGCACTGTTACTTGTTACTATTAAAATACTTAATAGTTTAGAAGTTCTTTTTAAACCGATGGATTACAAAGTAGTTAATTTAAGTAAAGTAGCATGTGTCACTTAGGAGGCTAGTAAAAACTATTAGAAACTGCCCCTCAGTAATTTGAATCATGCTAGGGAGGGAGAGCCAACAGTTTTCAGACCCTACTGGAAACTTAACGTGTCCCTAACGAACAGCGACGCCTGACAGTGTTTGTGAGCTGTGGACTGAGAGCATGGGGCAAGAAGGGTGTGTCTGGAGAGCAGGAGTGAAATTGGGTAAGGATTGGAACGATGTGGGCACATTTCCACGTTGCTGGCTTAGAGGTCAGGGAAGACCCAACCATAGCAACAAGTTGAATCCTCTGATGAAAATGTGTGCTAGTGAGTAAATGTTCTGTTGTACATTCCACAGATGAATGAGATGAATTATCTTAGCAAACCCTTTTTACTTCCTTAGGACATACAGTGGATCAGGCTGATGGATGGAGTAGTTCATGATAAATAGCTTAAAATGAAAGCCCGACTTGGCTCACCTAACTTGGTGGACCAGTGTGCTCTAGCCCTGGAATTGATGTTCTCTTGTGTTTACCTGTCCTGCCTGAGTTCCAGGACAAAACAGAAACTTGCTCTTTGCCAACCACAGTAAGGGGTTGAGTGTAGTCTGACGGTCTGTTCTGTGAAAGTTCTCTTTCCAGAGGCCTGTAAGAGTTTTTGACAACTTTTTTTCTTCCTTTTCCTCCTGCGCAGGCAGAAGACACCTGGTTGATCCCTGTGTCAGCCAGCAAGTTGGTATATTTCCCTGGGGAGTACAATGATGCTTTAACTTAACGCCAGTAGACTTGCTGATTAAGAATTGGGCCCTGAGTTCTTTGGTGGGGCAGGAGACAGGAAGCCCCGGTGCACCCTGGCTTTCGGTGTCAGTTGCAGGGGAAAGAATAGTATTCTACTGTTGATTCCATGCACTTTTACTTGTCTTTTGCTATGTCCAGCTTGATATCTTTGCAATTTAAAAATCCTTCAATACAGTAGCCATTTAAATACCCAAATAGGTATGGCCCTTCTCCTCCTCAGGGTCTCTGGAATGAAATCCCTTGGCACCTCCCTGCCATTCATCTCAGCACACCGCTGTGCAGAGGGCCGTCCCTTCTAGGGCCTGATTATTGCCTCCTGCCTTCCTTGTCTTAAGTCTTTTTAAAAAGGTGTAATGCTTTGAGAGAAAATATGTTCTTAATAAACTGGAATGCCTGTCATCTCTACTGTGTTGTTTTAATGGAAATTTATTTAATAATTATATCAGAATAAATTTTAATGTTTATTATCCCGTAGCTTCTGTTACTATTTATACCTGTTTTTGTCAATGTTCAGAATTTCTATCAGTAATAAGGGTAGTATGTTTTGTTTTTAGACTTAATCGGCTTGTGTTACTGTTACAGCATTATGTGCACCAATTGTTCGCACAATAAAATGTCACTTTGAGCTTGAAATTAACTATTCTTAGGTTAGTTTGTGAAATTAAGTAAGAAATGGAGAGTTTCCTATTCCTCATTGTTAATAATTTTGTTACCATAATTAGAAACTCTAAGATTTCTTCCTATTGGATTTAAGATTTATGCATCCTCAAGTAACAGCCTGTTCCCACTTAGTAGAAAAAAAGAATAAAGTCTTCTTTAGAGATTAAGTACCCCTGGCATCCCCAGGCTGAAAAGGCCCTTGAAACAGATGAAATAGTGAATTGTTGAGGAACGCTAATGTATGTATACTACTATATTTTAAGCAAATCATTATTTGAAACTTATGACTTTTCCCTGAAAGGACTCTTCAGTTTCTCGAAGGATTCTAGAATGGTTTCTTTAGAGCATTTAACACATTTAGTTAACCGATATTTAGTAAACCAATACAACTTGTCAGAGATAATATGGTTTTGTCAAGAGGGTACACCTGTTTGATATTCCAAAATATGTGAAGGGCATGAAATGGCCATTCAAATGGTTGATATTTACTGTCATCTTTGTAGACTCTGAAAAATTGATCTTTGTAAAATTAATTCATCTTTGTAGAATTAATTTTGCATAAATTAATCCTGCTTTTGTGGTCATGTGAGTAAGCCATATTAGCATAGATCTTTTGAGCATCAGTGAAGAAAAAGCTTCTGTTTCTCTTCTGTGTGACACCTCGCACAGTACTTGGCATTAACTAGGAAAGCCTTGGATTTCTCAAGGATTTGGGCCACCTCAGGGTGGGCAGGAGTGCCCTCACAGGGAGGGGAGGGCCAAGCCTTTTTCTAGAATGAGCAGACATGCCGTGCCTTGAAGCTGGGTACACCTGCAAGCATCTCTCCCATCATGTGCTTGATATGCCCAAGATCAGTTAATTTGACGTTTTGGGGAGTTGATGGCAGAGCTGGAGCTGAAATACAGTTTCACTCCTGTGTTTTTCCACTTCTCTAGCCTGCCTTCGCTGTAGGACAGTTGGTTCCAGGTCCCTTAGGAGTCAGTAATTTTTTTTAGTGTTCCCAGAAATAGCTAACAGTTCATTCATTAAATAGTTAGGTCAAAACATATTAGTAAGTAGCTATGCCCTAACAACCTAGTAGTTGCCTAAAAAAATATACGTATTAATTGAAAGACTAAATATTTTTATTTCATTCTTAAGTGTTCCCAATTATTTATGGTAAGTTCTTATGTAATGTCATCAATAGGTTCTTGGAAACAGCAACTGTAAGTGAAATGACATATAATTAAACTGATTTTTTTTTTTTTTTTTTAATTTTTTGTAGAGACAGAGTCTCACTTTATCATCCTTGGTAGAGTGCCGTGGCATCATATATCTCACAGCAACCTCTAACTCCTGGGCTTAGGCGATTCTTTTGCCTTAGCCTCCCAAGTAGCTGGGACTATAGGCGCTCACCATAACACCCAGATATTTTTTTTGTTGCAGTTTGTCTGGGGCCGGGTTTAAACCTGCCACCCTCGGTATATGGAGCTGGCACCCTACTCACTGAGCCACAGGCACTGCCCACTGAAACTGATTTTAACATAGGCTTTTTTTTTTAATTTTAGTGGTTAAGAGAATTTTATCCAACTACTCTCTTAACTCAATTTTGAGATCTTTTTTTCTTCATGGTTTGTAATGTATGCTTCCCTTTAATTTTCTTTTCGATACAAATCAGATAATGTATTTTTTTATTGTTAAATCATAGCTGTGTACATTTGTGCAATCGAGGGGTACAATGTGATGGTTTCATATATAATCTGAAATAATCTCATCAAACTGTTCAACGTAGCCTTCATGGCATTTTCTTAGTTACTGTATGTAGACATTTGTATTCTGCATTTAGTAGGTTTTGCCTGTACACATTCTAAGATGCACCGTAGGTGTGGCCCCACCCATTACCCTTCTTCCTCCCTAACCTCCCCCTCCCTTCCCCTCCCTTGGCCCTTTCCCCATATTCTTGAGCTATAGTTGGGTTATAGCCTTCATATGAAAGCTATAAATTAGCTTCATAGTAAGGCTGAGTACATTGGATACTTTTTCTTCCATTCTTGAGATACTTTGCTAGGAAGAATATGTTCCAGCTCCATCCATGTAAATAGGAAAGAGGTAAAGTCTCTTTCTTTCTTTAAGGCTGCATATATAATATTCCATGGTATACATGTACCACAATTTGCTGGTCCATTTGTGGGTTGATGGGCACTTGGGCTTCTTCCATGACTTAGCAAATTATGAATGGGGCTGCAATAAATAATCTGGTACAGACATCTTTGTTATACTGTGATTTTTGGTCTTCTGGGTATATACCTAGTAAAGGAATTACAGGATCGAATGACAGGTCTATTTTTAGATCTCTCAGTATTCTCCAAACATCCTTCCAAAAGGAACGTATTAGTGTGCATTCCCACCAGCAGTGTCGAAGTGTACCCTTTTCTCCACATCCACGCCAACATCTCTGGTTTTGGGATTTTGTTATGTGGGCTACTCTTACTGGGGTTACGTGATATCTCAAAGTAGTTTTGATTTGCATTTCTCTGATGATTAAGGATGATGAGCTTTTTTTCATGTGTCAGTAGATTGTGCGTCTGTCTTCTTTAGAGAAGTTTCTCTTCAAGTCCCTTGCCCACCCTGAGATGGGATCACTTGTTTTTTTCTTGCTAATATGTTTGAGTTCTCTGTGGATTCTGGTTATTAGACCTTTATTGGAGGTATAACCTGCAAATATTTTCTCCCATTCTGAGGACTGTCTGCTTGCTTTACTTACTATGTTCTTGGCTGTGCAGAAGCTTTTTAGTTTGATCAGGCCTCAGTAATGTATTTATGATACTGCTTCAATTGCCTGTGAGTCCTCCTCATAAAATATTTACCCAGGCTGATTCCTTCAAGAGTTTTCCCTGCACTTTCTTCAAGTATTTTTATAGTTTCATGTCTTAAGTTTAAATCTTTTATCCAGCGAGAGTCTATCTTAGTTAATGGTGAAAGGTGTGGGTCCAGTTTCAGTCTTTTACAGATTGCCAGCCAGTTCACCCAGCACCATTTGTTAAAAAGGGAATCTTTTCCCCACTGAATGTTTTTAATTGGCTTGTCAAAGATCAAATAATGGTAAGTAGTTGGGCTCATTTCTTGGTTCTCTATTCTGTTCCAGACATCTACTTCTCTGTTTTTGTGCTAGTACCATGCTGTTTTGCTCACTATTGTTTTATAGTACAGTCTCAGGTCTGGTAGTGTGATTCCTCCTGCTGTGTTTTTATTTCTAAGTAATGTTTTGGCTATTCGAGGTTTTTTCTGATTCCATATAAGACGAAGTATTTTTTTCAAGATCTTTAAAATATGACAATGAAGCTTTGATAGGAATTGCATTAAAATTATATATTGCTTTGGGTAGTATAGACATTTTAATGATGTTGATTCTTCCCAGCCATGAGCATGGTATGTTTTTCCATTTGTTAACATCTTCAGCTATTTCTTTTCTCAAAGTTTCATAGTTCTCTTTATAGAGATCTTTCACGTCCTTTGTTCAATAAACTCCCAAATATTTCATCTTCTTTGGCACTGCTGTGAAAGGCATAGACTCCTTGACTATTTTTTTGGCTTGGCTATTGTTGGTATATAAAGGCTACAGATTTATGGGTGTTGATTTTGTAGCCTGAGACATTGCTGTATTCCTTGATCACTTCTAAAAGTTTTATAGTAGAATCCCTAGTGTTTTCCAGATATACGATCATGTCATCTGCGAAGAGTGAAAGTTTGATCTCTTCTGACCCTATGTGGATACCCTTGATCGCCTTTTCTTCCCTAATTGCAATGGCTAATACTTCCATTACAATGTTAAAGAGCAATGGAGACAATGGGCAACCTTGCCTGGTTCCTGATCTAAGTGGGAATGATTTCAATTTAACTCCATTCAATATAATACTGGGTGTGGGTTTGCTGTAGATGGCCTCTATTAGTTTAAGAAATGTCCCTTCCATACCAATTTTCTTAAGTGTTCTGATCATGAAGGGATGCTGGATATTATCAAAAGCTTTTTCTTCATCAATTGAGAGAATCATATGGTTTTTATTTTTGAGTTTGTTTATGTGCTGAATTACATTTATAGATTTAGGTATATTGAACCAGCCTTGAGACCCTGGGATAAATCCCACTTGGTCATGGTGTATAATTTTTTTGATATGTTGTTGGATTCTGTTTGTTAGGACCCTATTGACTACTTTTGCATCAATATCCATTAGTGATATTGGTCTATAGTTTTCTTTTCTTGTTGGATCTTTCCCTGGTTTAGGGATCACAGTGATGTTTGCTTTATAGACTGTGTTCGGTAGTATTCCTTCTTTCTCTATATTTTGGAAGAGGTTTGGTAGTATAGGTACTAGTTCTTCTTTAAAGGTTTGGTAGAATTCTGACGTAAAGCCATCTGGTCCTGGGCTTTTCTTTTTAGGGAGGTTTTGTATAGTTGATGCTATTTCAGAACTTGATATAGGCCTATTCAACATATCCACTTCATTCTGGCTCAGTATTGGTAGGTGGCGTACTTCCAGGTATTGGTCAATTTCTTTCAGATTTTCATGTTTCTGATAGTAAAGTTTCTTGTAATATTCGTTAAGTATTTTTGAATTTCTGAGGGGTCTGTTGTTATTTCGTCTTTACCATTTGTGGATGAATTAGAGATTTTACTCTTTTTTTCCTGGTTAGGTTGGCCAAAGGTTTATCTATTTTATTGACCTTTTCAAAAAACCAACTTTCGGATTTATTGATCTCTTGTATAATTCTTTTGTTTTCAATTTCATTTAATTCTGCTCTGATTTTGGTTATTTCTTTTCTTCTGCTGGGGTTGGAGTGTTCTTCCTTCTCCAGTTGCTTGAGATGTTCCATTAAGTTATTAACGTCCTCTCTTTCCGTTCTCTTGAGGAAGGCTTGCAGTGCTATAAATTTCCCTCTTAGGACTGCCTTTGCGGTATCCCAGAGGTTCTGATAATTCGTGTCTTGATTGTTGTTTTGTTCGAAAAATTTGGTGATTTCCTTCTTAATCTCGTCTATAACCCATCTATCCTTCAGCATATGGTTATTTAGCTTCCATGTTTTTGTATGGGTATGCAGGTTCCTGTTGTTATTGAGTTCAACTTTCATTCCATGATGGTCTGAGAAGATGCAAGGAATAATTTCTATTTTTTTAAATTTGCTGAGGTTAGATTTGTGGTCTAGGATGTGGTCGATTTTGGAGTATGTTCCGTGGGCTGATGAGAAGAATGTGTATTCAGTTTTATTGGGATGAAATGTACTGTAGATATCTGTTAAGTCCAGGTGGTGAATGGTTGAGTTTAAATCTAAAATTTCTTTGCTTAGCTTCTTTTTGGAGGATCTATCCAGCACTGCTAAAGGGGTGTTAATATCTCCAACTACTATGGAACTGGAGGAAATCGAGTTGCTCATGTCTGTTAGAGTTTCTCTTATAAATTGAGGTGCATTCTGGTTGGGTGCATAAATATTAATAATTGAAATCTCATCATATTGAGTAGTACCTTTAACAAATATGAAGTGTCCATCCTTATCCTTCTTTATTTTGGTTGTTTTAAAGCCTGTTGCATCTGCAAATAGGATTGCAACGCCTGCTTTTTCCTGCTTTCCATTTGCCTGGAGTATAGATGACCATCCCTTCACCTTGAGTCTATATTTGTCTTCTAATGTAAGGTGAGATTCTTGTATGCAGCAGATATCTGGCTTGAGTTTTTGTATCCGGTCAGCCAACCTGTGCCTCTTTAGAGGACAATTTAAACCATTCACATTAATTGAGAATATTGATAAGCCTTTCAAGAGTCCGGTGGACATTTTTAATCCTTTTGTGACTGTAGAATTTGGAATTTGATGCAAATTTTCTGGGTGCATTTACTTTTGTGGTGGAGGATTATGCTGGTCTTTATGGAGGATAGGTCTGAGAATATCCTGGAGAGCTGGTTTAGTTGTGGCAAATTTCTTCAACATGTGAATGTCATTAAAGTATTTAATTTCTCCATCATAAATGAAACTCAGTTTAGCTGGGTACAGGATCCTGGGTTGAAAGTTATTTTGTTTTAGGAGATTAAAAGTCGATGACCATCCTCTTCTAGCTTGAAAGGTTTTAGCACAGAGATCTGCAGTTATTCTAATATTCCAATATTCTAATATTCTAATATTCTAATATATTCCCCTTGTAGGTAATGGTTTTTTTTTTGGTCTGGCTGCTTTCAGAATTTTCTCCTTCATATTAACTTTAGTGAAATTGATTATGATGTGTCTGGGGGATGTCTTATTCGGGTTGAGTTGTGCTGGAGTTCTGAAACTGGTTTCTGAATTTCAGAATCTCTTGGCATGTCTGGAAAGTTCTCTTTCATAATCTCATGGAGAAGAGACTCTGTGCCTTGTGAAGCCACTTCATCGCTTTCGGGGATCCCCATAAGACGAATATTGGTTTTCTTTGAATTATCCCAGAGCTCTCTGAGAGAGTGATCTGTTTTTGCCCTCCATTTCTCTTCCTCTTGAGAGTTTGGGAGTGTTCGAAAGCTTAGTCTTCGATGTCAGAAATCCTTTCTTCTGCTTGTTCCATTCTGTTACTAAGGGATTCTACTGTGTTTCTCAGATCTTTGAGGGCTGCAACACATTTGTCTCAATGTATCAAAATCTTTGGTCATTTGGTCTTTGAATTCATTGAATTCTTGAGACATCTTTTGGGTTACTGCTTGGAATTCTAATTCGATCTTATTTGCTATCCAGATTATGAATTCGATTTCTGACATCTCAGCTATTTGTTTGTGCATGGGATCTTGTGCGGTGTCTACCCCATTGCTTTTCGGGAGATTTGATCTACTCTGATTATTCATATTGCCAGAGTTTTCCCCTTGATTTCGTCTCGTGATTGTTTTTCACCATTACCTCTGGACGTCCTCAGAGTTGGGGTGGTGTCTCTCTGAGATTAGACCGCAGGGGGATCACTCTATTTTTGCTGGATCTTTGTAGGGAGTGACCCTTTGTAGCTCTTTTTGGGCTGCCCCAGCCAGGGAATTCTGGTAGTAGGAGCAGCTCCGGAGTATGACACCCCTGTATCCAACAACAGGGTATGGGGTGGTGCACATGGTTCTGAGAGTGCCTGCCACCCAGTGACTGTGGCCCAGAGGGCCCAAGGTTCTAGCAGTCTCTGGCCAGGAGAAGGGCTCTGCACAGAGGCAGGAAGGTCTCCGCAGCTACCAGAGTCCCTGTCCAGATGAGCAGGCTGGTGTAGAGGCAGGGAGGGTACAGGAGGGAGGATGTGGGGTGGTGCGGTTCCCAGAGTTCCTGGTCAGGGCATGGGGAGGCCTGGGGGGCAGAGTAGCATTTCCCCGCGCAGCTCTTACTGGGGTCGGGCAGGGCACAGCTCTTCCGGAGGTCCAGGAGGTCCAGGAGGGTGCCGATTGTGGGTTCCGGTGCAGCTCTTATGTAGGTCCGGAAGGGTCTATCATAGGCTAATTGATATAAACAAGAGTTAAATCACTACAGTCACAAAGCATTATTAAACTTCTAAATAAAGACTCCAAACACTTCTAATGTTAAACATTGAAATAAATGTGGGCTAGACGTATGTTTGTGAGTGATAAATTAGGATAAGTAAGATAATTATTTACCTAATTTTTGTGAGGGGCAGCAGTCACGGGGTGATGGGTTAAATAAAGGAATAAATGTTTATAAAATGAAAATCGTCAGGAGCATGCCTGTAGTCCCAGCTGCTCGGGAGGCTGAGGCAAGAGAATCGCGTAAGCCCAAGAGTTAGAGGTTGCTGTGAGCTGTGTGACGCCACGGCACTCTACCCGAGGGCGGTACAGTGAGACTCTGTCTCTACAAAAGAAAAAAAAAAGAAAATCGTCAGGAGCACCTCCTACCACTGTGCAGTTCAAAAACGGTAACAAATACATGTGGCCCATGGAGTGTGTTGTTTGTTGTTGAGCATTTATATGATGACTCTGAAGTTTATAGATTTTTGACTGTTATTTGTGTTTATTCACTCATTTTCCATACCACTTATTTTAATTCCAGTGAAGATTAAAACTTTTTATATGCCTTTTTTTCTGACTGGCTGAAGTTTTTACTAATTTAATAATTGAATTTCTGCCTCTTTCATCATGCTTTCCCCAATGATTGGAAGAGGTGACGTAGGTCCCAGACACACAGGTTCCCTGACCTACCTTTTACTCCCCATGTGATAAGCACTTTGTCCCTTTTTCTCTACACAGAAGTCTGGTTCAGTGTTTATTGGGGTGTGTGTGTGTAACTGGATCACCTTGTACTCTTAGGCAGTAGAGGTCTCGGGGGTCCAGCTCTCTTTGTGTCTGTACCTACTTGGCGTTGTTCTCCCATGCTAAACACATACAAGTGAGAAGGCACTCAGTATTGGCGCAGCCATTCCACTTGCTTCCATCACGGCATCGTGGATAATCCAGGTCGTGTGTTGGGAGCTCTGTGCTAGGAACACATTAGCTTGCCCTGCATAGTTAACTTTTTTTGGTCTAGTGCTGAGTAGTTTCTATAAAAAGTTGTTATAAGGAAACGACTATGAAAAACACTGTTCTGTTGCTCTAAAACCTTCTAATGAAGAATTATTGTCTATTGCTAATTTCTCTAAGGAACTGCTAGGAAGAGAAAAAAATAACCTTACCATAAAAGAACTGGTTAACTTCTTCCTTTTTAATAATAAGAGTGACATTTGTCACATTTACTTTTCTGCCTTTGCTGCCAGAAAGCTCAGAGCTAATTCTGCTGATCAGTGAGAGCTGCTGTGTCTTTCTGTGTGGTGAAGGGAACTAAGGCCTGTGCCGCTGGCTGGTGCAGTCGGGTGCGGACTCTGTGGGGTGCATATACTGTCTCATCACAACATCCTTACTCGTAAGGCCAGCATCAGCTGTTCTGAGCCTCATTAGCTTCTCCTCTCGAGTGGAAGTAAGTGGTCTGTCCAGGTGTGTGTCTCTGGCCGGTGGCAGCGCTGACATTTGGACTCAGTTTCTTCCTTGAAGGTGCTCCATTTTCTTTACTACCTGCTTCTCACAATGAGCACGTTAGTTTCTTCCTCCCTTGCATGGCCTCTAGCTTTCTGTTTCATGAACCTTTTACACGCTAGCAAGTTTTAAATCTGCTTTAGAAAAAGTTGGGGTAAAATAAAGTACATGACTTTATATATCACTAAAGATGCCAGTTGGCAGGGAAGGGCAAAGAGGAGGGGCGAGCAGTGGTGTCTCACGGTTCAGGACCTGGGCAGGCTCTGAGAGAACTATCTGAAGAACAACTTTGATATTTCAGATATGCCCTCGGAAACTGTAGTGAACAATGGCTTTTTACTTTACTGTCACTAAAAACACTTGGAAGCTTCCACTAATAAAATCAGGAAGGATAATTTTGCATCAAGAAGGTTTCAAATCATGGTACAGTGTGCAAATGAATTTGTCATTCAAAATAGCATTTCAATACTGAAAATGTTTTTTTTTTCAGACCAGTTGTATCAATTTCTACTCACATAAGGCACACACTGCATTTTTTATTTTTTAAAAGGAGTTACTCTTCAGATGACATCTTTGTGTGTAGAATATCCTAAGAATCCACCAAAAATACTATTAGATCTAATAAATGAATTTAGCAAGATTGCAGGATACAAGTTTGATATACAAAAAGCAGCTCTGTTTCTGTATACCAACATTAAACAACTACGTTTACACGTGCCAAAAAGAGTAAAATACTTAGGATAAATTTAACATAAGAAATAGAAGATATACACACTACAGACTAGAAAACATCCTTGAGAGACATTTAAAAAGACCTAAATAAATGGAGAGACATTCATTGTGTGTGCAGGGGCGGGAAGACTTAAGAGAGCTATACTGCTCATATTGATGTACAGGCTCATCTTAATCCCCATCATAATCTTCCCTGGCTTTTTTGCAGGAGTTGACAGATGAATCTAAAAATTCAAGTGGAAGTAGACTCAGAATAGCCAAAACAATCTTAAGATCAAAGTTGGAGGACTCACGCTTCTTGAGTTCAGAACTTTACAGTGCTGCAGAAATCAAGACTGTGTGGTACTAGCATAGGGATAAACAAGGGATTAATAGAATAGAGGTCAGAATCCACAAATAAATCCTTCCATTCATGGTTAATTGATTTTGACAGAGGTGTTAAAACAATTCAATGGGGGAAATAATAGTCTTTTCAACAAATGCTGTTGGGAAAACTGAATATCTACATGCAATAGAAAGAAGTGATACCCCTTACCTCACACTACACACAAAGATTAACTCAAAATCCATCCAGGTTCTTAATATGAGAACTGAAACTATAAAACTCTTATAAGAAAACAGAGGTAAGTCTTTGTGACATGGACTAAGGAATGTTTTTTTTTAGATATGACACCAAAAGTCTGTGCAACAAAAGAAAAAATTGGACTTTATCAAAATTAAAAACTCGTGTGTACTTAAGGACACTGTGGAGAAAGTAAAAGAAAACCCACATGGTAGGAAAAATATTTGTAAATTATATATCTGAGGAAGGTTGGTATTTGGAATATGTTTAATATTCTTTACAACTTAGTAATAAAAAGACGGCTCAAAAATTGGCAAAGGATTTGAATAGACATTTCTCTAAAGAGGGTATACAGATGGCCAATAAGAATATGAAATGATTCTCAACATCGTCAGTGATCAGGGAAGGGCAAGTCAGGGCCACAACAGACATCACTTCACACGCAGGATGATTATAATAAAAAAGATGAGTGATAACAGGTGTCAGGAATGTGGAGAAATTGAAATCCTCATATGTTCTTGGGAATGTAAAATGGTGCAGCTTATTTGTAAAACAGTTTGTGTAGGTTTTCCCTCAACAAACCTGGACATAGATACCATGTGACCTAGCAGTCCCCTTCTTATGTATAGGCAAAAGAATTAGGAACATATATCCACATAGAACCTCATACACGAGCATTTATAGCAGCACTTTTCACATTAGTCAAAAGGTAGGGACAATTTGAATTTTCACCAATGGCTGAATGGATAAACAAAATGTGGTATGTCCATAACAGTGAAATATTATTCATCAAAATGAATAAAGTACTGCTGTATGTTACATGGAGGAACCTTGAAAACGTGCTGAGTAAAGGAAGCCAGACACAAAAGGTCACATATTGATTGTATGATTCCATTTATATCAGATGTCTAGTATGAGGGGCTGGGAATTGGAGGGAGAGCATACGGAATCATTTCTAATGGGCATGAACTTTCTTTCTGGGAGCTGAAAATTTTCTGGAATTAGATAGTGGTAATTTTTATATATGTGTACACCTTGCAAATAAATATACTGAAAACCACTGAATTATGTACTTTAAAGTGGTATATTTTTATAGTTTATGAATTATTTCTTTCTCACTGAAGAAGAAAGTGGACTTTTGGAAGACTTGAAGCCTGGTCCTGCTGAAGGATAACGCTTGGAGACAGACTGGGGTGGGTGGTGAGGTCCCTGAGCGCGGCCCCTCAACTGAATCGAAACTTCACAAACAAATCTATTTATTAAGAAGATTTGTTCTGTGAATTTGGATTCTGACAAAAAGCCCATACTCAAGGATCCAGAAGGCCACACATGGCCTTGGCCGCAGGTTCTGCGTTTCTGCGTTTCTTCTGAGAACATGCTGCTTTGTCTTTACTTTGGGGAACTCTCTCCATGAGATTCCATACTCTGCCATTAAAGAAACAGGTACCCTCAGAAAAGGAGTGAGCCTAAACATCTCTTCACATCTTTACTCCCTGTTTCAGTTTCCTTCTAAAAAAATAACATTCTTAGAGAAGAAGGGATATTTGTAATGAATTAGTTCAGGGCCTAAAACAGTTATCAGCCACTAAATGGTTATTCTCAGTAAACATTTAGTTACGACAGTTTGCTGATGGAAGGAGAGCAAGTGAGTGGCCCCTAGGTTCTCTGGCAGATTGAACTAGAGCGTGTGGGTCTGATTTTGTGTCTGCTGCTGTTGGGAATGACGACCTTAATTTGAGTGAGCTTGAACTCAGTGAGCCATGTGGCCTTGCTCACCATGCCTGGTGTTGGGCTTCTTAGCTATATTGCATTAGGAGTATGTACTGTCTAAGAGGGATATATCTTTTTTGAAAGCTGTTTCTGAATTTAATGCCCTCCCTCCCTGCCTCGCTTCCTCCCTGCCTTCCTTCCCTTGGAATCAGTATAAAATAGTAAAAACAAAAATTAAGATTTATTTAAAAAGATTTCCAGGGCACACACCATAAAGAAATTTGCAACCAAAGTTTCCTTATATACAAATTTGATGTTGACATGAGCAGAGCTATTACGAATGTGTAAGCAGCTCCCCCTTACCCCCATCAATGTTGTTTTCCACAATCAAATATTGTTGCCATAAATGCTTGCAGACTGTGTATTTTCATGGTTTTAGTGTGTACAGCCATTTGTTTGCTTGGTCTGGCTTAATTTATTTTACTCTTCATTCTCTTAATGAGTTTGGAAAAAAAAAAAATCCAAGTGGATTAAAAGGGTTTTAAACATAGTAGAGAACAGATGCAAATTCCTAAAAGTAACCACTCATCTAGTCCCTCAAATAGAATCCTAAAAATACAGTTGGCCTACGTTCCAACTTAAAAAGAGTGTAACTCTTGTCCCCGCCATCATGGACAGTGTAAAACATTAAGTGTTAGTATGCTGAAAAGAAATGCTGCCTGCACTCTGTTCCTGCAGGAGCATATTGGGGCTTGGCCCCTCCTTTTTGGTTATAGAAATGGTAGGAGTTGAAAGGAGAATAAAAAATCAAGTTTTTTATACAGAGGAGGAAGAGGAGGTTATTCCAGCAGTATTGCATAGAACTTAATTTGTCAGAAATTACAGTTGAAGGGGCAGCGCCTGTGGCTCAGTCGGTAAGGGGCCGGCCCCATATACCGAGGGTGGCAGGTTCAAACCCGGCCCTGGCTGAACTGCAACCAAAAAATAGCCGGGCGTCGTGGTGGGCGCCTGTAGTCCCAGCTACTCGGGAGGCTGAGGCAAGAGAATCGCTGAAGCCCAGGAGTTGGAGGTTGCTGTGAGCTGTGTGATGCCACGGCACTCTACTGAGGGCCATAAAGTGAGACTCTGTCTCCACAAAAAAAAAAAAAAAAAAAAAAAAAGAAATTACAGTTGAAGGGCAAAATGAGTTAATAGTGTTTTAAAGAATTAAAGTCTACTTGTATATAGACAATGAGACACTGCAATTGTTAAAAAAAAATACTGGTATGTACAAATAAGAAATGAGACACCAATCTGTTAAGTAAGGAAAGCAAAGTACCCAATAGATGTGGGATGCTACCTTCCTAATTAAAAAAAAAAAAAAAAAAAAAGAGGGCGGTGCCTGTGGCTCAGTGAGTAGGGCGCTGGCCCCATATGCCGAGGGTGGCGGGTTCAAACCCAGCCCCGGCCAAACTGCAACAACAACAACAAAAAAATAGGCAGGCGTTGTGGCGAGCGCCTGTAGTCCCAGCTGCTCGGGAGGCTGAGGCAAGAGAATCGCATAAGCCCAAGAGTTAGAGGTTGCTGTGAGCCGTGTGACACCACGGCACTCTACCCAGGGCAGTACAGTGAGACTCTGTCTCTACAAAAAAAAAAAGAGTATAGTATGTTTCTACCTCCTTGTCTTTGCATAAAAGAAAGTCCTAAATGAATACATAAGAAATTTTTTAAAAAGTTGATTTCTCATGAGAATATTTTTGATGGTGGGAAGCTGGATTGATGGGACAAAGGTGAGATGAAAACTTTACTGAGTATTTGTTTTGAATAGTACATATAAAGTTATTGCCTGTTCACAAAATTGGAAGCTGTGGAATGTAATGGTTAAGAATGCAGATTCCCTAGTGAATTCTGGCTTTCCACTTATCAGTTTTACAAGACTTTGTTCAAGCTCTCTCTGTGTCTTGGTTGTCCCATCCTTAAAGTCAATTCTTGTAAAGAAAGGCTATTCTTTTACATACAGGCTGAGCATTATGAATGTAAAATTTTGAAATCCAAAATACTCCAAAATCCAAAACTTTTTGAGTGCCAGCTTGTCACTCAAAGGAAATACTTACTGGAGCATTTGGAATTTCAGATGAAGTACAGTAAAACCATTGCCTTAAAGTTAGTTGCTAATGTAATTATCACTAGTAGGGCTATTAAAGACTAGTAGTTCTAGTAGAACTATTAAAGACTAGTAGTTCTCATCTTGCATCTCAAGTGTTTAATTTTTTGTCACATTTCTAAAAGTATTAGAGATAACCTAATTCTTTCTTGGGTCTATATAATATCCTATTTTAACTGAAGTAGGATATTATATAGAAGATAAAAACATGTGGAGTTCAGGTCTCCTTGTCTCTCTAGTGACTAAATGCTTGGGTCCTGAAGTACACAGAAGTTCAGATCTCCTCCCTGACACTTCTCAGTAGAGTGTTCTTTGTTAGGTGCTGTAAGAGATGCAAAGATAATTGAATTGAATTGGTTGCCTTGATGGGAAAGGCACTGTCTGAAGTCTTGATTAAAGAAGCTATATTCTCAGAGATGAGGAAATGAGGCCATTCATTCGTTCACCTTTATGTTACCATCTCTAATCTGATTCTGGAGGTAGGAAGCTTCTGTTTTATGTCTGCTGTTACTACAACAATCTGGAGAACCATCTTCTAGATGAGCTGATGGGTTCTACATTTTGGTCTAGGAGTACCCAAGGCAAGCTACTGATGAGAATCACACCTGTGGTTTCATTCTACAAAGTTAATGATACTCTAAACCGAGAATGACTGGTCCAAATGGTACTCAGAGGTTTGGGCTCACATGGGAGTTAAGAGTCTACCCTCCAAGCCATTTCTTTGCTTTCTATTCCTCCAGTGGGGCACCAATTATGGACAATGTGTAGTAAGTTGAAACTGGCCAATGTCAGTTGTAGAGCCTATCCTCAGAGGAGGTTTTCTTTTTTTTTATTTTATTAATTATTAAATCATAGCTGTGTACATTAATGCGATCATGGGGCACCATACACTGATTTTATAGACCATTTGACATATTTTCATCACACTGGTTAACATAGCCTTCCTGGCATTTTCTTAGTTATTGTGTTAAGACATTTATATTATACATTTAGTAAGTTTCCACGTATCCTTGTAAGATGCACCGTAGATGTGGTCCCACCAATTACCCTCCCTCTGTCCATCCTCCTCCCTCCCCTCCTCTCCCTTTCCCCATATTCTTAGGCTATAATTGGGTTATAGCTTTCATATGAAAGCCATAAATTAGTTTCATAGTAGGGCTGAGTACATTGGATACTTTTTCTTCCATTCTTGAGATACTTTACTAAGAAGAATATGTTCCGGTTCCCTCAGTGGGACGACTCCTGTGACTAACAGCATCTTGTAGTGATCTTTCTGAACATGCGGACTCAAGGCACACACACTGGGAGGCACCCTACTGCACTTAGGGACAAAGACTGTCTTAAGGAAATAAGGCAGAAAACTGGCTCTGTTAACTTGAAAGGAAAATATATTGTGCCCTAATTGCCATGGTAGATATGATTGTGCTTTTTTAAGGAAAATTTGAAATCCTGTAGTTAAGTGCTTCAGCCAAGGAAGCCCAGCTAGTTAGTGAGGAGCATGCCAGGATTCTGGCCTGGGTCTCTGCTTCCCAGACTGTGTGTTCTTTTTAGAGTGGCTTTCATCAGTAGCCCCTGGAGTCTGATTATGTCTACCAAGCTTCTTCATTTTAAATAGTTTAAAATGAGAAAGGCTATTCTTTTGTATATAGTCGAGCATCCTAAATGCAAAATTCTGAAATTCTTAATACTCCCAAATCCAAGCCTTTTTTGAGTGCTAGCATGTCACTCAAAGGAAATGCTTATCAGAGCGTTTTGGATTTCAGATTAAGTACCGTAAATCCTCTGTAAATTGACCCCAGGGGATTGTAACAAACTGGTCAACATAAGGAATTGGGCCTGCATATGTGTGGGCATGTCTGATCTATGAGAATTGGGTCAACTTAGGGAGATGGTCAACAATGGAGTTCTGCATGTTGCAAATATTCCCAAATCTGAAAATATCCCAAATCCCAAATTCTTCTAGTCCCAAACCTTTCAGATAAGGGATACTTAACCTGTACTTTAAGTGTACTTTAATTTGTAGTTTTGAAAGGTAACAAAAATATGACTTTTTTTGTTGTTGATATGCCCACATTTTTACTATTCCCCCAAACAATAGAAACAGCAGGGTTTTGTAGTCAGAACCTTTTTACTTAACAAGGTATTATGTCTAGATGTTAGCCCGATGGGGGTGGGAACTGTGCTGTAAATCCATAGGCCTGTTAGCAGTATTTTTGTTTCAGCATTGTTTGCTTATAGCGACCCGTGCCTTGGGTCAGGTAGTGGCAATTCTGCAGCACCAGAGACCCTCACACACACAAGTTATGTTCACTGTGACACAACACATTGGTTCAGAAAGTAAGAGACTTGTCTATTACCCCAACAGACCTATTATGTCTTTGCCTTTAAGATAGAATTTAAATGTGTATCATATTCTTAAAATAACATAAAACAGCAAAAAATCCCAGTGTTTCCTAGTGTGTGTAAGAGGTAGGACTTACGTCTATACCTAAAATTGAGAGATGTTTTTAAAATTTCAACTGGAGACTTCCATAGTATGAAGAGCCGGGGTTGGGGGTGCCTCCCTGCCAGGTGAGGACAGGAAGCTTGGCCTTCAGCCAGGTCTGCGTTGTGACTTTGCCTTTTTCTAACTAGTGGACCTCTCACAAAGCATCGCTGCTCTCCTAATCAAGTCGTGGCAGTAGCGGCAGTGTGCTGGGTGGTGACTGGCGGGAGGAGCCCTGCACAGTCCTACGTCGGCAGCGCGTTTCTCCCCTGTGGCTCCGTCTATGCTGCAGGCAGGAGATGCCCAGACCAGGCTGTGGGAACCTGGCCCAGCACTCAGCAAAGAGCCCTGCGAGGAACCGCCTTTTTATTTATTTATTTTAAAGACAGGGTCTAGCATCTCCAGGCTAGGATACTTTTACTGGTACATGACAAATAAAATTTTTGAAGCAAAGAAAGACTTTTCTCTCCTTTTATTAGCAATGTCTTATTTTGTCAAAATAGGTATGGAAAGCAATGAATTAGAATAGATACAATGACAGTCCTACCATTGATTTTAAAAATTCAAATGTGAAAAAAGCCAAAGGATTGCCACGTCTCCCGTAAAACTGGGTAGGGGTTAGCGAACATTTAAAACTGAAAACAAAGCCCTTTGGTTTTAAACTTTTCCTTTTTCAAGTGTTACTTCTCACCATTAGCTACAGATTGCCTTGGGAAGTAGGGACTAGGCAGTGTTCTCCCGGCCTCCTTCCCACGCCCTCGTTACTTCTTCTACATAAACTCTCCATCAAGAGACAGTAGAACTAGGTGACTGCAACTACCCACCTAAGTTACAGTTTATTTGAAGAATATTGTCATTAAATTTATGATTACTTACTAGCGAGGATTTTTTGTAGAGAAGAAAAATTATTTGTTTGCTTTTGCTTTAATTATGAAAGCTATTATTCAGTTTGCTATAATTGGAGAAGGAGATACAGAATTTGTACACTTTGTAGTACAGTTAAAATAGATTTTCTGGCAAACACATTTTAAGCACGTATATGTACTGTTCGCTTAAGTTTATACTTTCCAATGTTATGAAACCAGCTTTGATGGTACACATGATTCCGGCTTTTTGCTGGAAAGACAGAGAATAGAGGATTATGGCAGATTAGGGTGTTGGGTAATGTCTGACTCCTGTGTCCGTGTGTTCAGAAATAAAATTCCTCCAAATCTGGATGTGACTATGGTGGTATCAGTGAAATGTGAGTTTTCTGTTGGTGTAGAGTTTAGGGCAGTGCCTGCTGGGGTTTTTCTGAACCAGTATGTTGTGCCGGTGCTGACAGAACTTGCATGTGTGAGGGTTTGTTGTGACGTGGAATTGCAGCTTTCTCTCAAGATTTGACCCAAATAATCAGCGTCTGGAGAGAGCATCTGTCTCACTGCACTGTGCTCCTAACAGACTTGATTACACCTCAGAGGCAGGAGAATCTGCTGAAAAGGGCATCATTCTGTGGTTGAGTAAAACCAAAAGCAACATTATTATAGCTCCCATTTATTAAATCAGTCTTGTGTTCCAGGTACTGTGCAAAGTGCTTGTTACATCATCGTTAACGCACTTAAAGTGATTTCCCCTAGCACTGCCACTGCTTGCTGTATGAATTTATGATCTTCAAAGAGCAATTGGGCTCTCTGGACTGAGATGTCCACTGCTTTAAAACAGGAATGGTCTCTCACTCCAGTTTGGAAAAGGAGCTCTGAGTTCTGTGAGATTAAAGGCATTACGGTTTTTATGGTAACAGCACATTTTTGACATTCTCAAGTCTAGAAGCACATATTCGGCTGCTATCTTGGTCCTGGGAGTGGTTGTCTTTTAATGGCTGGTGAGTTATTTCCACATAGCACATGTACAAGGTATTTGTGCGAGGGTGCCTTGTAGTTATGACACGCTGTTTTATTAACATTTTAAGATTACAATTTAGAAGGTAGAGATCCTATTGTTTCTATGGGGGTGGGAGGTGGTGGTGGGAGGTATTTTTACCCCAGGACGTGGCGCACAGGGTTTTTGCTACTTGTCGAGTGTATGTATGGGGGAGGGGAGCAGGAAGAATCTCAGGAATTTGCCTTATGCTTTTTTTTTTTTTCTTCTGTTCATTTCTAGTCTTTATAACCTGGCTTCACTGGAACTGAGAGAGAATCTTCTTACATATCTTCCTGAGTGAGTCTCTGGGGCAAATAAGAGGAGATTTTTGTACAGAATGAATTTAAATATTAAAAAAAAGGACTACAACATTATGTCAAAAAAGAGTCCGTGTTCTCTGGAAAGTTTGGGAGATGCCAACCTCCTCTTAATAATTCTTCCTTTAGTATTTTCTACCATAAAAATCCAGATAGATCTTGTTTTTGGAAACGAGTCCAAGTGAGGAATACTATATTGCTCCGCATTTCTAAGTACTCTCTTAAGTGCTTTTTTTTGTTTGTTTTTTTGAAATAGCTCACTTGCCCAGCTACGGAGATTAGAAGAACTTGATTTGGGAAATAATGAAATATATAATTTGGTAAGTCTGTATCAGAGAGAGGTTTGAATTTAATTTTGTCCTTAGTTAGTGATCACAAAATGCTTCGGGGAGTTCTGTAGGGATGATCATGAAGCTAGTGTTTCCACAAATACGGCTTGGGAGCCTTAGATAACATGCTTCAGTGTCACAGTTTGACAATTGTGATTCCAGGGTGGGAGGTCAGATTAGAGTTGGTGGGAACAGCTGGCATTCTGGGGGAAAGTTTGGGGTACTTTTAGGAAGGGACCGTGATGTTAGAGAAGTACCAGCAAATATTTGCTGTGGTAACACAGTTATTAACTGATGAATTAGGATTCTTTTCTTGCTTCAATGGAAGACTGAAAATTGGATCGTTGTTACCATAACATTAATTTTTTTGTTTTAGCCAGAATCAATCGGAGCTCTCTTCCATCTAAAGGATCTCTGGTTGGATGGAAATCAACTGTCAGAATTACCTCAGGTAAGTGGTAATTTCACAAAACACAGAACAAAAACAACATATCTCATGTTTTTCTTGCCTGCATATAAGGCTTTCTTGAAAACCAAAAACACTGATTGAAAAAAGCACATTTGGAAAACTCTTGAGCATTCATCATTCTACCTTGCCATAGAAAACCTCACCCACCATTTCTAAAAATAGTAAACGTATCCTTTAGTTTGTGAAGTCTGTATTTTATTTCATCCTTGCTACCTGTTTATGTTCCATCAAGCCCAGCAGATTTACAAATTACTAAAACCCGTGATTCTGATGGTATACATTTCTGACACTCTGCAATTTTGTGATCACTAAGGACAAAATTAAATTCAAATTCAAACCTCTCTTTGTGATGTGCCAAGTGCTTTGGGATAATTTTGATCACATTTTGCCTTGTAATAGTTGACGTAAAAGCCATGTTAAATGCTTTTATTTCACATTTTTTCCAAATCTGCTTATGGCTTAGCTGGTGTGACATGGTATTCAGACTTTCCCTACTGTTACTGAGTATGAGAGCCATGTTCCAAAAGAAGTGGAGCCTTGTGTAGACTTCTGGGTACACAGTTACCTTGTGGAGTCCTAACAAACTGGCCCACATTCTGAGAGAAAAACTGAGAAACCTAAACAAATACCCCCTCCTGGGGGGCATTTCCCCCTTCTATTTTGCTCTCCCCACCTCCTGTTGAATTTTATTCTTTGCTGTATCTTACAGCTACTTTTTATAGTCAGTATATTTTATAATGACTAAAAGTAAAGTTTTTAATTAATTGTTGTACTTACCACTGAAGTTAACCATGATGTCACTTACTGACTAACAGAACTAAGGACTAATTGAAGTTCTGAGATCTTGACTGAAGTTGGGAAAAAGGACACAGATCAGCAATTGTTGTGGGATATTATTTGATGGATACTTAGGTATCTGTAAGAAATATGTGAGAAATCCTGGTTGAGAGAATGCTAACTACTTTAACAGTCAAAGGACAGAGGAAAATCCATTAAATTATTAGGAGAGTAATAAAACACCAGCTATGAGACATGAAGGGGAAAGAATCTATATGTACACATTTGTGTAAACGGCAGTGTCCAAAATGTGATATCCTAAACACCATCCTCCAATGATCGTATTGTAAATGGTTATTTAAAAATCTTATTTGTTGCTATAGTATAAACTAAGCAGCACTAAACATAGCAAAAAGTCTCAGAATGATTTTCTAGTCTTCACTGACGACAGAGAGAAAGGAATACAAAGACACTGTTAGAAAGAATTAATGAAAAGTAGAACAATGTCAGGGGTGGGGCCTGAAAGTAGTAGAAATGTTGTCTGGTTTCCCACAGTACAGGGTGGGATTGTAGGCATGTGTCCTATAGGGGATAAACTGGAGAGATTAGATCAGATGAAAGTGAATATAGAAGGATCAATTTGTAGTTACTTAGACATCAGGGAGCCACTAGATGTTTTTGATTCTATGACTAGAGCTCGTGGTAATTAGGAAACACCATTCGTAGAATGGACTCGGTCATAGGGGGAGTCAAGACTGAAGTCCAGGATGCAGACCTAACAATCAAGGTAAGAGGGTAATGAGAGTAGGAGTTTAATATAGGGATATTTGAACAGAAAAAAATAGAAACAGTTATAAAAAAGAAAGATTGCCTCTGGGGACATGTAAGTTAAGAGAACACTTGATTAGGATGTTAGACTCAGGAAGGGATTTTTCCCAATCAAGCATAAACTATTTTCATTGATAGGAATGATAGGAATATGCTTCTGTTTTCTGTTGATGTTAAGGGTACTGATGGTCTGTATCGGTGATTTTCAACCAGTGTGCTGGTGCTGGTGCACACTGGTGTGCCTTAAGAGAATCTTAGGTCTGTGTCATGAAAAATTTTTTTTTTTTTTTATAGTTGGGGATTCATTGAGGGTACAATAAGCCAGGTTACATTGATTGCAATTGTTAGGCAAAGTCCCTCTTGCAATCATATCTTGCCCCCACAAAGTGTGACACAAACCAAGGCCCCACCCCCCTCCCTTCGTCCCTCTTTCTGCTTTTCCTCCCTCCCCCCCGCATAACCTAAATTGTCATTAATTGTCCTCATATCAAAATTGAGTACATAGGATTCATGCTTCTCCATTCTTGTGATGCTTTACTAAGAATAATGTCTTCCACTTCCATCCAGGTTAATACGAAGGATGTAAAGTCTCCATTTTTTTAAATAGCTGAATAGTATTCTATTGTATACATATACCACAGTTTGTTAATCCATTCCTGGGTCGGTGGGCATTTAGGCTGTTTCCACATTTTGGAGATTGTAAATTGAGCTGCAATAAACAGTCTAGTACAAGTGTCCTTATGATAGAAGGATTTTTTTCCTTCTGAGTAGATGCCCAGTAATGGGATTGCAGGATCAAATGGGAGGTCTAGCTTGAGTGCTTTGAGGTTTCTCCATACTTCCTTCCAGAAAGGTTGTACTAGTTTGCAGTCCCACCAGCAGTGTAAAAGTGATCCCTTCTCTCCACATCCATGCCAGCATCAGCAATTTTCAGATTTTGTGATGTGGGCCATTCTCACTGGGGTTAGATGATATCTCAGGGTTGTTTTGATTTGCATTTCTCTAATATATAGAGATGATGAACATTTTTTCATCTGTTTGTTAGCCATTCGTCTGTCATCTTTAGAGAAGGTTCTATTCATGTCTCTTGCCCATTGATATATGGGATTGTTGGCTTTTTTCATGTGGATTAATTTGAGTTCTCTATAGATCCTAGTTATCAAGCTTTTCTCTGATTGAAAATATGCAAATATCCTTTCCCATTGTGTAGGTTCTCTCTTTGCTTTGGTTATTGTCTCCTTAGCTGTACAGAAGCTTTTCAGTTTAATGAAGTCCCATTTGTTTATTTTTGTTGTTGTTGCAATTGCCATGGCAGTCTTCTTCATGAAGTCTTTCCCAGGCTAATATCTTCCAGTGTTATCCTATGCTTTCTTGGAGGATTTTTATTGTTTCATGCCTTAAATTTAAGTCCTTTATCCATTTTGAATCAATTTTTGTGAGTGGGGAAAGGTGTGGGTTCAGTTTCAGTCTTTTACATGTAGATCTCCATTTCTCCCAACACCATTTATTGAATAGGGAGTCTTTCCCCCAAGGTAGGTTCTTGTTTGGTTTATCGAAGATGAGGTACTTGTAAGATGTTAGTTTCATTTCTTGGTTTTCTTTTTTTTTTTTCTTTTTTTTTTTTATTGTTGGGGATTCATTGAGGGTACAATAAGCCAGTTACACTGATTACAATTGTTAGGTAAAGTCCCTCTTGCAATCATTTCTTGGTTTTCAATTCGAATCCAAGTGTCTATGTCTCTGTTTTTGTGGCAGTACCATGCTGTCTTGAGCACTATGGCTTTGTAGTACAGACTAAAATCTGGTATGCTGATGCCCCCAGCTTTATTTTTGTTACAGAGAACTGCCTTAGCTATACGGGGTTTTTTCCGGTTCCATACAAAACGCAGAATCATTTTTTCCAAATCTTGAAAGTACGATGTTGGTATTTTGATAGGAATGGCATTGAATAGGTAGATTGCTTTGGGAAGTATAGACATTTTAACAATGTTGATTGTTCCCATCCATGAGCATGGTATGTTCTTCCATTTGTTAATATCCTCTGCTATTTCCTTTCTGAGGATTTCATAGTTTTCTTTATAGAGGTCCTTCACCTCCTTCGTTAGGTATATTCCTAGGTATTTCATTTTCTTTGAAACTATGGTGAAGGGAGTTGTGTCCTTAATTAGCTTCTCATCTTGACCGTTATTGGTGTACACAAAGGCTACTGACTTGTGGACATTGATTTTATATCCTGAAACATTACTGTATTTTTTGATGACTTCTAGGAGTCTTGTGGTTGAGTCTTTGGGGTTCTCTAAGTATAAGATCATGTCGTCAGCAAAGAGGGAGAGTTTGACCTCCTCTGCTCCCATTTGGATTCCCTTTATTTCCTTGTCTTGCCTAATTGTATTGGCTAGAACTTCCAGCAAGACAATGAAAGGTAAAGGTGACAGAGGACAACCTTGTCTGGTTCCAGTTCATTTTTTTTTAGAGACAAAGTCTCACTTTATGGCCCTCAGTAGAGGTGCCATGGCCTCACACAGCTCACAGCAACCTCCAACTCCTGGGCTTCAGCGATTCTCTTGCCTCAGCCTCCCAAGTAGCTGGGACTACAGGTGCCCGCGACAACGCCCAGCTATTTTCTGGTTGCAGTTTGGCCGGGCCGGGTTTGAACCCATCACCCTCAGTATATGGGGCTGGCGCCCTACGGACTGAGCCACAGGCGCTGCCCTGGTTCCAGTTCTAAGAGGAAAAGCTTTCAGTTTTACTCCATTCAGTAAAATATTAGCTGTGGGTTTGTCATAGATAGCTTCGATCAGTTTTAGAAATGTGCCACCTATGCCTATACTCTTCAGTGTTCTAATTAGAAAAGGATGCTGGATTTTATCAAATGCTTTTTCTGCATCTATTGAGAGGATCATGTGATCTTTATTTTTGCCTCTGTTAATATGGTGGATAACGTTTATGGACTTGCGTATGTTAAACCAGCCTTGCATCCCTGGGATGAAGCCTACTTGATCATGATGAATGACTTTTTTGATGATAAGCTGTAATCTATTGGCTAGGATTTTGTTGAGCATTTTTGCATCTATGTTCATGAGTGAGATTGGTCTGAAATTCTCCTTTTTGTTTGGGTCTTTTCCTGGTTTTGGTATCAGGGTGATGTTTGCTTCATAGAATGTGTTGGGGAAGATTCCTTCTTCCTCAGTTTTTTGGAATAATTTCTGCAGTACAGGAATAAGCTCTTCCTTGAAAGTTTGATAGAATTCTGGAGTGAAGCCATCTGGACCAGGGCATTTTTTGGTTGGAAGATTTTTTACTGTTTCTTTGATCTCAGTGCTTGAAATTGGTCTGTTCAGGAGTTCTATTTCTTCCTGGGTAAGTCTAGGGAGAGGGTGTGATTCCGAATATTGATCCGTTTCCTTCACATTGTCAAGTTTCTGGACATAGAGTTTCTGGTAGTATTCAGAGATGATCTCTTGTATCTCTGTGGGATTAGTTGTTATTTCCCCTTTATCATTTCTGATTGAGGTTACTAGAGATTTTACTTTTCTATTCCTAGTTAGTCTTGCCAATGGTTTATCTATTTTATTTATTTTTTCAAAAAACCAACTCCTTGTTTCATTAATTTTCTGAATGATTCTTTTGTTTTCAATTTCATTGATCTCTGATTTGATTTTGGATATTTCTTTTCTTCTACTGAGTTTAGGCTTCGATTGTTCTTCTTTTTCCAATTCCATAAGATGGCTTGTGAGATTGTTGATGCACTCTCTGTTTTTGAATGTAGGCATCTAAAGCAATGAATTTTCCTCTCAAATCTTCTTTTGCAGTATCGCACAGGTTTTGGTAGCTTGTGTCTTCATTGTTGTTATGCTCAAGGAAGTTAATGATTTCCTCTTTTATTTCTTCCTGCACCCATCTGTTATTCAATAGAAGATTGTTTAATTTCCATGCCTTTGGGTGGGGTCGAGCGTTTTTGTTAGAGTTGAGTTCCACCTTTAGTGCCTTATGGTCTGAGAAGATACAAGGTAAAATTTCAATTCTTTGATTCTGTTGATATTTGTTTTGTGTCCCAGGATATGATCAATTTTGGAGAATGTTCCATGGAGTGATGAGAAGAATGTATACTCTTTATCTTTGGGATGGAGTGTTCTATATGCGTCTATCAAGCACAGTTGTTCTAGGGTCTCATTTAAATCTCTTATATCTTTGTTTAATTTCTGTTTAGAGGATCTGTCCAGCTCTGTAAGAGGAGTGTTAAAGTCCCCTGTTATGATGGTATTATCAGATATCATATTGCTCAGACTGAGTAAGGTCTGTTTCAAGAATCTGGGAGCATTTAAAATGGGTGCATAAATATTTAGAATTGAAACATCTTCTTGTTATATTTTTCCCTTGACCAATATAAAGTGACCATCTTTGTCTTTTTTGACTTTAGTTGCTTCAAATCCACACGAATCTGAAAAGAAGATTGCAACTCCTCTTTTCTTCTGAATGCCATTTGCCTGAAAAATTGTCTTCCAACCCTTGACTCGGAGCTTTAATTTGTCTTTTGAAGCCAGGTGTGTTTCTTGCAGACAGCAAATGGATGGCTTGTGCTTTTAAATCCAGTCAGCCAATGTATGTCTCTTCAGTGGGGAATTCAAGCCATTAACATTTTTTGAGATAATTGATAAGTGTGGTAGTATTCTATTCGTCTCATTTGGTGAGAGTCCATTGCTTAGTTTTATCTTTTGTATCAGTGTGGAGGTTAGGTTCTGTCCTTTAATTTCTGAGTTCTTACTTTGCTGTTGATCCATTGTGGTGGTCAGTGTGCAGAACAGGTTTAAGTATTTCCTGTAGAGCTGGTCTTGTTGTGGCGAATTTTCTCAATGTTTGTTTATCCATAAATGATTTGATTTCTCCATCAATTTTTAAGCTTAGCTTAGGAGGGTACAGAATTGTGGGCTGGAAATTGTTCTGTTTAAGTAGATTGAAGGTAGATGACCATTGTCTTCTTGCTTGAAAAGTTTCTTTAGAGAAGTCTGCGGTCACTCTGATGGATTTGCCCCTGTAGGTCAACTGGCGCTTACTCCTGGCAGCTTGCAGAATCTTTTCTTTTTCTTGTCTTGACTTTGGACAGGTACATCACAATGTGTCTTGGAGAAGCTCAGTTAGAGTTGAGGCGACCTGGGGTCCTATATCCCTCTGAAAGCAGTGTGTCAGAATCTTTGGTGATATGTAGGAAATTTTCTTTTATAATATTCTCTAGTATGGCTTCCATTCCTCTGGGGCATTCTTCTTCCCCTTCTGGGATTCCTATAACTCATATGTTGGATCGCTTCATAAAGTCCCATAATTATGACAGTGAACGTTCTGCTTTCTCTCTCTTCTTTTCTGCCTCTTTTACTATCTGAGTTATCTCAAAAACTTTGTCTTCTACCTCTGAAATTCTTTCTTCTGCATGGTCTAACCTGTTGCTGATACTTTCCATTGCATCTTTAAGTTCCCTAATTGACTGTTTCAGTTCCTTCAGCTCTGCTATATCTTTTTTATATTCTTCATATCGTTCATCTCTTATTTGATTCTGTTTTTGGATTTCCTTTTGGTTATTTTCCACTTTATTAGCAGTTTCCTTCATTATTTCCATTATTTCTTTCATTGTTTTCATCATGTGTATTCTAAATTCCCTTTCTGTCATTCATAACATTTCTTTACAGGTGGAATCCTCTGCAGTAGCTACCTCATGATCCCTTGGCGGGGTTGTTCTGACTGGTTCTTCATGTTGCCTGGGGTTTTCTGCTGATTCTTCCTCATGAGTGATTTCTTTTATCTGTTTCCTTGCCCTAATTTTCCTTTCACTTCCTCTTGCTCTTTTAGTTCTCGTGCCTGTGGACTAATGGTTAGATGAGTCCTTTTGGTACAGGACCAGAAGGGTGAGAAGGTTGAAGAGCAAGAAAGGGATGAAAGAAAGGAGGACCAAGTGAAAAGAAAAAGAAAAATAGAGAAAGGAGAGGGGATGGGTAAAAGAAATATTCACAAAAAGAAGACAGGCACAGAAATAGGGAGACAGAGCAATATAGGTGTACAGTAGGGTACTTTGACACAACCTTAAAAAAAAAACCACCGAGGCGGAGCAAGATGGCAGCCAAGTAACAGCTTCCTTGCATCTGGGCACCGTGAGTCTTGGGAGATAGGACTCCCGGCATCTCTGGCTGGTGGGAACTGCCTATCATCACTCCTGTGAGGATACAGGGAGTCAGCGAGAGACTTCTGGACCCCAAGAGGAGGACTAAAACAGTGGAAAACCTGCAAGTGGTCGCGTGTGTTCAATCCGTCTAAACCCGCCCACAACTGTAAGTTCAGTAGCAGCGAGACTGCAAACCAGAAAGGCCTTACCTGTGAACTGTTTTGATGTCCTTGGACTTGGCACTGAGTTGAACTGCCTTGGGGAAGGCCTGAGCGGGAGTGCGGAGAACTTTGGCCGTTGTCTAGGGCCCCAGTCTGAGCCGCTGAGCCAGACGGAGCTAATAGTGTTTGGCGGTGGGTCACACGGAACCATTGTCAGTGATCTGCCCCGGCAAGCTCTGCCCTCAGGGTCGCAGAGCTAGAAACGGGTGGGAGCTGGTAACCCAGCAACCAAGTAGCCTAAGGGTGGGGTCTGAGCCGCCTTGCAGCCCTAACCCTCAAGGGCAGAGTGAGACCGGTTTTGGCACACTGGGTAAGTGTGTAGCCACTTCAGCAGTGATTCCAGCGAGAAAGCTGGGAAAGCTTCTGCTCAGCAAGTTTACAAGTTCAAAGTACCTTTTAAGTGGGCTGAAGAGAGATTTAGGGTGTCTACCTGCTAGGGTTTGAGAAATCAGCAGCCTCCAGTCGTATCAGAACTGTGACTAACATCTCATACCCCAGAAGACCACGTGTTGCCCAGACAATATTCAATAACATATACAAACTGCTTTGTTTTTGGTTGTGTATTTTTTTCTTTTTTTTTGTTTGGTTGTTTTTTTTGTTTGTTTGTTTACTTTGACATTGTTGATGTTCTTTTGTTTTTTAATTTCAATCTTTTCCATACAGATCCCTTTTTCTTTCTCAATTTTCCTAGTTTAATCATAATTTCCCATTGCTGCCTTTTTTAATAACTACAACTTCATTTTTGCTAGTGTTTCTACCGCTATCATTTGGTTTTTCACCCAATTTTATCCCCGTAAAGTTTTCTGTTTGCTTGTTTTGGTTTGATTTATAGCATTTTTGTCTTTCCTCTCTACTTGGTGGAGGTGGGGTACTGTGTCTGATCAGGTTAGCAAAGAGCTGCTGACCTCAAGGGAACCACCCAACTGGGCACCCCCAGAAGGTGGGGTTTTTTAAGGTTGTGTCAAAGTACCCTACTGTACACCTGTATTGCCCTGTCTCCCTCTTTTTGTCAATATTCCTTATCCCTACCCCCTCTCCTTTCTCTATCTTTCTTTTTTTTCTTATCACTTCGTCCTCCTTTCTTTCATCCCTTTTTTGCTCTTCAACCTTCTCACACTTCTGGTCCTGTAACCCTTAGTCCACAGGCACTAGAACTTAAAGAGCAAGAGGAAGTGAAAGGAAAATTAGGGCAAGGAAACAGATAAAAGAAATCACTCATGAGGAAGAATCAGCAGAAAACTCCAGGCAACATGAAGAACCAGTCCAGAACAACCCTGCCAAGGGACCATGAGGTAGATACTGCAGAGGATTCCACCTATACAGAAATGTTATGAATGACAGAAAGGGAATTTAGAATGCACATGTTGAAAACAATGAAAGAAATGATGGAAACAATGAAGCAAACTGCTAATAAAGTAGAAAATAACCAAAAGGCAATCCAAAAACAGAATCAAATCAGAGATGAATGATATGAAGAATATAAAAAGGATATAGCAGAGCTGAAGGAACTGAATCAGTCGATCAGGGAACTTAAAGATGCAATGGAAAGTATCAGCAACAGGTTAGACCATGCAGAAGAAAGAATTTCAGAGGTAGAAGACAAAGTTTTTGAGATAACTCAGATAGTAAAAGAGGCAGAAAAGAAGAGAGAGAAAGCAGAACGTTCACTGTCAGAATTATGGGACTTTATGAAGCGTTCCAACATACGAGTTATAGGAATTCCAGAAGGGGAAGAAGAATGCCCCAGAGGAATGGAAGCCATACTAGAGAATATTATAAAAGAAAATTTCCCAAACATCACCAAAGATTCTGACACACTGCTTTCAGAGGGGTATCAGACCCCAGGTCGCCTCAACTCTAATCGAGCTTCTCCAAGACACATTGTGATGAACCTGTCCAAAGTCAGGACAAAAGAAAAGATTGTGCAAGCGGCCAGGAGTAAGCGCCAGTTGACCTGCAGGGGCAAATCCATCAGAGTGACCGCAGACTTCTCTAATGAAACTTTCCAGGCAAGAAGACAATGGTCATCTACCTTTAATCTACTTAAACAGAACAATTTTCAGACAGAATTCTGTACCGTGCTAAGCTAAGCTTTAAAATTGACGGAGAAATCAAATCATTTACGGATGTACAAACATTGAGGAAATTCGCCACAACAAGACCAGCTCTACAGGAAATACTTCAATCTGTTCTGCACACTGACCACCACAATGTATCAGCAGCAAAGTAAGAACTCAGAAATCAAAGGACAGAACCTAACCTCCACACTGATGCAAAAGATAAAACTAAGCATTGGACTCTCACCAAATAAGATGAATAGAATACTACCACACTTATCAATTATCTCCATAAATGTTAATGGCTTGAATTCCGCACTGAAGAGACATAGATTGGCTGAGTGGATTAAAAAACACAAGCCATCCATTTGCTGTCTGCAAGAAAAACACCTGGCTTCAAAAGACAAATTAAAGCTCCGAGTCAAGGGTTGGAAGACAATTTTTCAGGCAAATGGCATTCAGAAGAAAAGAGGAGTTGCAATCTTATTTTCAGATACATGTGGATTTAAAGGAACTAAAGTCAAAAAAGACAAAGATGGTCACTTTATATTGGTCAAGGGAAAACTACAACAAGAAGTCATTTCAATTCTAAATATTTATGCACCCAATTTAAATGCTCCCAGATTCTTGAAACAGACCTTACTCTGTCTGAGCAATATGATTTTTGATAATACCATCATAACAGGGGACTTTAACACACCTCTTACAGAGCTGGACAGATCCTCTAAACAGAAATTAAACAAAGATATAAGAGATTTAAATGAGACCGTAGAACAACTGTGCTTGATATACGCATATAGATACACTCCACCCCAAAGATAAAGAATATACATTCTTCTCATCACCCCATGGAACATTCTCCAAAATTGATCATATCCTGGGACACAAAACAAATATCAACGGAATCACAAGAATTGAAATTTTACCTTGTATCTTCTCAGACCATAAGGCACTAAAGGTGGAACTCAACTCTAACAAAAATGATCGACCCCACCCAAAGGCATGGAAATTAAACAATCTTCTGTTGAGTAACAGATGGGTGCAGGAAGAAATAAAAGAGGAAATCATTAACTTCCTTGAGCATAACAACAATGAAGACACAAGCTACCAAAACCTGTGGGATAGTGCAAAAGCAGTTTTGAGAGGAAAATTCATCGCTTTAGATTCCTACATTCGAAAAACAGAAAGAGAGCACATCAACAATCTCACAAGAGATCTTATGGAATTGGAAAAAGAAGAACAATCTAAGCCTAAACTCAGTAGAAGAAAAGAAATATCCAAAATCAAATCAGAGATCAATGAAATTGTAAACAAAAGAATCATTCAGAAAATTAATGAAACAAGGAGTTGTTTTTTTGAAAAAATAAATAAAATAGATAAACCATTGGCCAGACTAACTAGAAATAGAAAAGTAAAATCTCTAGTAACCTCAATCAGAAACGATAAAGGGGAAATAACAACTGATCCCACAGAGATACAAGAGATCATCTCTGAATACTACCAGAAACTCTATGCCCAGAAATTTGACAATGTGAAGGAAATGGATCAATATTTGGAATCACGCCCTCTCCCTAGACTCAGCCAGGAAGAAATAGACCTCCTGAACAGACCAATTTCAAGCACTGAGATCAAAGAAACAATAAAAAAGCTTCCAACTAAAAAATGCCCTGGTCCAGATGGCTTCACTCCAGAATTCTATCAACCTTTCAAGGAAGAGCTTATTCCTGTACTGCAGAAATTATTCCAAAAAACTGAGGAAGAAGGAATCTTCCCCAACACATTCTATGAAGCAAACATCACCCTGATACCAAAACCAGGAAAAGACCCAAACAAAAAGGAGAATTTCAGACCAATCTCACTCATGAACATAGATGCAAAAATGCTCAACAAAATCCTAGCCAATAGATTACAGCTTATCATCAAAAAAGTCATTCATCATGATCAAGTAGGCTTCATCCCAGGGATGCAAGGCTGGTTTAACATACGCAAGTCCATAAACGTTATCCACCATATTAACAGAGGCAAAAATAAAGATCACATGATCCTCTCAATAGATGCAGAAAAAGCATTTGATAAAATCCAGCATCCTTTTCTAATTAGAACACTGAAGAGTATAGGCATAGGTGGCACATTTCTAAAACTGATCGAAGCTATCTATGACAAACCCACAGCCAATATTTTACTGAATGGAGTAAAACTGAAAGCTTTTCCTCTTAGAACTGGAACCAGACAAGGTTGTCCTCTGTCACCTTTACTATTCAACATAGTGCTGGAAGTTCTAGCCAATACAATTAGGCAAGACAAGGAAATAAAGGGAATCCAAATGGGAGCAGAGGAGGTCAAACTCTCCCTCTTTGCTGACGACATGATCTTATACTTAGAGAACCCCAAAGACTCAACCACAAGACTCCTAGAAGTCATCAAAAAATACAGTAATGTTTCAGGATATAAAATCAATGTCCACAAGTCAGTAGCCTTTGTGTACACCAATAACGGTCAAGATGAGAAGCTAATTAAGGACACAACTTCCTTCACCATAGTCTCAAAGAAAATGAAATACCTAGGAATATACCTAACGAAGGAGGTGAAGAACCTCTATAAAGAAAACTATGAAATCCTCAGAAAGGAAATAGCAGAGGATATTAACAAATGGAAGAACATACCACGCTCATGGATGGGAACAATCAACATTGTTAAAATGTCTATACTTCCCAAAGCAATCTACCTATTCAATGCCATTCCTATCAAAGTACCTACATCGTACTTTCAATATTTGGAAAAAATGATTCTGCGTTTTGTATGGAACCGGAAAAAACCCTGTATAGCTAAGGCAGTTCTTAGTAACAAAAATAAAGCTGGGGGCATCAGCATACCAGATTTTAGTCTGTACTACAAAGCCATAGTGCTCAAGACAGCATGGTACTGGCACAAAAACAGAGACATAGACACTTGGAATCGAATTGAACACCAAGAAATGAAACTAACATCTTACAAGCACCTAATCTTTGATAAACCAAACAAGAACTTACCTTGGGGGAAAGACTCCCTATTCAATAAATGGTCTTGGGAGAAGTGGATGTCTACATGTAAAAGACTGAAACTGGACCCACACTTTTCCCCACTCACAAAAATTGATTCAAGATGGATAAATGACTTAAATTTAAGGCATGAAACAATAGAAATCCTCAAAGAAAGCATAGGAAAAACACTGGAAGATATTGGCCTGGGGGAAGACTTCATGAAGAAGACTGCCACGGCAATTTCAACAACAACAAAAATAAACAAATGGGACTTCATTAAACTGAAAAGCTTCTGTACAGCTAAGGAGACAATAACCAAAGGAAAGAGACAACCCACACAATGGGAAAGGATATTTGCATATTTTCAATCAGACAAAAACTTGATAACCAGGATCTATAGAGAACTCAAATTAATCCACATGAAAAAAGCCAACAATCCCTTATATCAATGGGCAAGAGACATGAATAGAACTTTCTCTAAAGACGACAGACGAATGGCTAAAAAACACATGAAAAAATGTTCATCATCTCTATATATTAGAGAAATGCCAATCAAAACATCCCTGAGATATCATCTAACCCCAGTGAGAATGGCCCACATCACAAAATCTCAAAACTGCAGATGCTGGCCTGGATGTGGAGAGAAGGGAACACTTTTACACTGCTGGTGGGACTGCAAACTAGTACAACCTTTCTGGAAGGAAGTATGGAGAAACCTCAAAGCACTCAAGCTAGACCTCCCATTTGATCCTGCAATCCCATTACTGAGCATCTACCCAGAAGGAAAAAAATCCTTTTATCATAAGGACACTTGTACTAGACTGTTTATTGCAGCTCAGTTTATAATCGCCAAAATGTGGAAACAGCCTAAATGCCCACCAACCCAGGAATGGATTAACAAGCTGTGGTATATGTATACCATGGAATACTATTCAGGCATTAAAAAAAATGGAGACTTTACATCCTTCGTATTAACCTGGATGGAAGTGGAAGACATTATTCTTAGTAAAGCATCACAAGAATGGAGAAGCATGAATCCTATGTACTCAATCTTGATATGAGGACAATTAATGACAATTAAGGGTATGGGTCGGGAAGCAGAAAGAGGGATGGAGGGAGGGGGGTGAGGCGTTAGTGTGTGTCACACTTTATGGGGGCAGGACATGATAGCAAGGGGGACTTTACCTAACAATTGCAATCAGTGTAACTGGCTTATTGTACCCTCAATGAATCCCCAACAATAAAAAAAAAAAAAAAAAGAAAAGAACATTTTCTATCTAATTATAAAAAAAAAAAAAAACACCTTCTGGGGGTGCCCAGTTGGGTGGTTCCCTTGAGGTCAGCAGCTCTTTGCTAACCTGATCAGACACAGTACCCCTCCTCCACCAAGTAGAGAGGAAAGACAAAAATGGTATAAATCAAACCAAAACAAGCAAACAGAAAACTTTACGGGATAAAATGGGGTGAAAAACAATAATAGCGGTAGAAACAGTAGCAAAAATGAAGTTCTAGTTATTAAAAAAGGCAGCAATGGGAAATTATAATTAAACTAGAAAATTTGAGAAAGAGAAAAGATCTGTACGGAAAAGGTTGAAATTAAAAATCAAAACAACATCAACAACATCAAAATAAAGAAAAAAACAACCAAACGAAAAAAAAACAAAACAAACAAAAAAACAAAATATAACCAGAAACAAAGCCATATGTATATGTTGTTGAATATTGTCTGGGCAACATGTGGTCTTCTGGTGTATGAGATGTTAATCACAGTTCTGATACGACTGGAGGCTGCTGATTTCTCAAACCCCAGAAGGTAGACACCCTAACTCTCTCTTCAGCCCACTTAAAAGGCACTTTGAACTTGTAAACTTGCTGAGCAGAAGCCTTCCCAGGGAAGTGCTTGTCGCTGGAATCACTGCTGAAGTGGCTATCCACTTACCCAGTGTGCCAAAACCGGTCTCACTCTGCCCCTGAGGTTTAGGGCTGCAAGGCGGCTCAGACCCCACCCTTAGGCTACTAGGTGCTGGGTTACCAGCACCCACCCGGATTCTAGCTCTGTAACCCTGAGGGCGGAGCTTGCCGGGGCAGATCGCTCACAATGGCTCCCTGTGGCCCAGAGCCAAACACTATTAGCTCCGTCTGGCTCAGCGGCTCAGACTGGGGCCCCAGACAATGGCCAAAGTTCTCCGCATTCCCGCCCAGGCTCTCCCCAAGGCAGCTCAACTGAGTGCCAAGTCCAAAGACACCAAAACAGTTCACAGGTAAAGCCTTTCTGGTTTTCAGTCTCGCTGCTACTGAACTTACAGTTGCAGGCGGGTTTAGACCGATTGAACACACGCAACCACTTGCCGGTTTTCCACTGTTTTAGTCTTCCTCTTGGGGTCCAGAAGTCCGCTGACTCTCTGTATCCTCACAGGGGTGATGATAGGCAGATCCCACCAGCCAGAGATGCCTGGAGTCCTATCTCCCCGGACTCACAGTGCCCAGATGCAAAGAAGCTGTTACTCGGCCGCCATCTTGCTCTCCTCTGTGTCATGAAAATTTTTAAAGATCATTAATTAAATTATTTTCAAAAGAAGTTCAAAGCACAGAAAGTATATTCTTTCTTTTTACTCTTTTATTTGGATCAACATAATTTAAGTATGCCATGGAAAATTAACTATGGGTTCAAGTGTGCCGTGAGATAAAAAAGATTGAAAAGCACTGGTCTCTATGCTTCAGTTTTGCTCGGGAATAGTTGTTTTGATGATTGTGGTAACAGGTACTATGTGTCAGGGAAGGAAATCTAAAGTAGGTGGTTTCTTATCAGAGAAAATCCCAGCGTCACCCTGCAGTGTAAGCTGCTTACTGGTGATTGGTTGCAAGCTTGGAGAATGGAATTCTAGCCTGCTTTTTCTTTTTTACTTCATTGTGTGACTTTGCAGTAATATGGTCTCCAGTGTCTTCATCTATTAAGTGAGAATAGTTTCTTGCCTGTCTGAATGAGGAAGGAGGCCTGAGCATCCCTCCTGCTCTGTCTGTGTGAGTCATACAGCTTCCTGTTTTCATTGGAAAGGGGTCTAGGAATTTGCTCCTGCCTTCACACTTGGAGACATGCCACAGATTCCTTCTTTGGACTACTTTAAGATTTGATTATGAAAAATCACTGTGACAAATTCCCTTCTATTATGACAGATATAAGCATCAGTATCTTTTTCTTTGTCATTGATACAGGAAATAGGAAATCTGAAGAACCTGCTGTGCTTAGATGTCTCTGAAAACAGGTTGGAAAGACTTCCTGAAGAAATCAGTGGCCTGACCTCTTTAACAGATTTAGTCATTTCCCAGAACTTATTGGAAACGATTCCGGATGGCATTGGTAAGCCTTGAACAGAGATAACTCACAACTGACGGTGCTGCCTGCTGTTGTCTTGAGCATTGGGAGCAGCCTCTGGTCACCACTCTCAAGAGCTGGAGCTGTGGTCCTTTCTCGTCATTGTTTACTTTTAAAGAAGAAGAGCAAAGAATATTTAGTACAACTTAAGTTTCTCTACGTGCAAGCATTCTGTTGTCCTGGTTTGGTATCAGTTATAGGTACTGTTGCTCTTAAGCGTCAAGTCATTTCCACTTCACATCTTGTCTCAAGGATTTCAGGAGGGATAGGAGCAATCGTGAAGAAATTTATGATTTGGCATCCTAAATAGTTCATGAGAAAATTACTTTAACCTTATTGCCTGACCTAGGGGAAGGTGCTGTCAAGGAAGAGTGGTGAGACTGAGTTGAGCCTTTTCTAGTGCACTGAGAACAATGAGCAATCCTTTAACCATTCTGTGGTATTTGCTTAAAAACAAACAAACAAACAAACAAAAAAACTCAGTCTGGAAATTTCCTTTACTGTAAAGGAACTCAGTTCAGTGTGAAAAATTAACACAGAGGAAATATAAACAGATGCAAACTGGCAGTTCTACCACAGCAAAGCCAGTTAGTTGTAAAGAACTATATTTATCCATGGAGTTGTCAGAGGATTGCAGTCTTCAACTTCTGTTCAGAACATCAGAGGGAGCTTTTGAAAGGTTTTTAGTAGCTGGAGAAGCTAAATAATAGTGGGTCACTTTCTCTTTGGTATTTGGTCAAGACGAGAATGGGAACCAATAGTAGCAACTCAGTAGGAATACAGACACTGAGTTTTGGTCAAAACCAGTGGAAAATGGGTGGGGATTTTGACTCTGTGGAGATGCTCACTGGGAAACATTTGTGGCAACTGCGGGAGTTGTGGAAACCAGGCATGTTTTGTTGGTTGGAGTAGGAAGCGGGAGCAGGGAGGGGATGCTGGCTTCACGCCTTTGAGGGAGTGTCTGCAGAAGGAGTAGATGTATTACAACTCCTGGTTCAAATGGGCAAAATGAAAGGACTGTGAAGCTCAATTTAGTTTAAGAAAAAGCTTTGAAACACAAAGATATCTCTAACAGATGAGTCTGAGCTGCTTAGTGAAGGAATGAGCACCCTATCACTGGAAGTGTTCCGGGGAGACTGTGGGACTTCGTGGCAGTAGGATTGCTAAGGAGACCCCGCCCTAGGGGTGACGTGTCTTGGCACTCGGAGCTGATTGTAGGACTTGGTGTACCCTCTGGAGAGAGCTGATGTGCTTCCTGACAGGGCAAGTGGAAACCCTCTGGGGCAGGTTAGTAGCTGATTGATTATGCCAACTAAAGAGCTGAAGAATTGAGTAGTTGTCCTACCCTGTGCTGGGGTTGCACACAGGGCACAATAATCCTTTCCGTTTTCCTCTCCCTGGCTGTGTCTTTGTTAGGATCAAGGATGATTCTGATTTTCTGAGAGTCATCATTTTAGCCACTCTCAGTAGATGAAGAAGTTCATCTAAGCTCAGTCCCCTGACTTGTAGTTGGAAGTGAAAATCTGAATGATGTAGGATTTCAGCAGGAACCCTCGGAAAGTTGCCATAAGACTTACTCTCCCTTACCATGGGTAGTGGGCAGTGCCAGTAAGTTAGGTCCTCCTGCCCCAAGTCACAGAGACGCAATCCTTATGGTGCCTTTTCAGAGATGGCTGCCTTGTTCTGCATATAGGGAAGAACTTAATTACAGGGTTCTTCACTGAGTCATTTCCACTCAGAGGTGTTTCAACAAACTATACTTTATCACTTTATTGTTTCTAGTAAGGATGATTCTTGGAGTAAAATGAAAATCTCCTCCATACACAAAATGCCTTATGTTCTAAGAGCCAGCTGTTTATTTTTTCTGTAAATTTTCTGGCTTTGATACACTTTAATGCCTTAAAATGATTTGTTTCTAATTGCTGTTTTTGATGTTTTGAACAAATTATTTTCATTCTTCACCTTTAGTGATCTAAATGAGAAGGATATAGTTGTATAATTTTAAAATCAGGATGAGGAAAAAAATAAGTAACAGTTTAAGATAAAGAAGAACAGCAGCTTAGGAAACACCAGGTGGTGATTAGGAAAACAATTTTAATTAATGAGTGTAAATCATACCCTTTTATAGGAAAACTAAAGAAACTGTCGATCTTGAAGGTGGATCAGAACCGACTCACACAGCTGCCTGAAGCAGTCGGGGATTGTGACGGCCTCACTGAGTTAGTTCTTACAGAAAATCGGCTCCTGGTGAGTTTGGGTTGATGTTACCCTAAAGACTCATTGGGACAGATGCTACTTATTTGTATTTGTGTGCACTGAATAGAAATTTCCTGATGTCACATGTCAAAAAGAGACTTACAAAGGAAATATGTGACTTAGTTTTCAAACCTGCTCAAGCAAAGAAAATGGCATTTGGGCTTCTCTGTCAGAGCTTGTGTCCCAGTATAGGGACTGAACTGACCTCACTGAGGTCCCTAGTGAGGTGGGGGAATGAGCCACCTGTTTGCTGGGGGTATTGATACATCTTCCACGCGTCCAGAGACCCCCAGTGGGAATCCCATTCTTCAGGGATTCCTCTGGCCCCTCCCTGAGTCCTTTGAGCAAATGGAAGAATCAGGAGAGAAGAGGAAGAGATGGAGGTTGGCCAGGGAAGGCTTTGGTGGAGTTGGGACTTGGCAGTGCTCTTTGTGGGGCAGCCAGAGGATGGTGTCTGAGAGGCTTTGATGAGGCTGCTGCTCACCACACCCCAGAACTTGGGGGTGGAGGTGGTTGTAGGTGTCCTTCTCTCGGGCCCGGTTCCCCCCACCCAGGGCAGAGGTGGTGCGGTTACCACTTGCCGGGGGGAGTGGCAGAGTGGCAGCAGATCTCCGTGGTCTTCTCCTGTCCTGCTGCCCCTCTGTTTTTGTCACACTTTGGTGGGCACTGCTGCTTCTCCTTCTCCCCGTGGAGCTGCTCTGTTTTCTTTGGTTTACTTTCTTCCCTTTCTCTTTTCTCCATCTTCACTTTGTTTTAGTTTCAATATTACTTTCCTTTTCCGTCTCCTTTCTGAACTGCGTTCGTCCCTTTTCTCTCTTCTCTCTAGATAGTGTAAGAAACACTCTTTAGGTGAGTAAGAGCAGAAAGAGATAGCGGGAGTGGATCTAGGCACAGAGGTGGGTGTGTCTCCCCAGCTGGCTCAAGCAGCCTTCCTCTGGCAGGTGTGGTGGAAGTTATTGAGCCTTCCTGTCCTAGATTGTGGGTTTAAGCTTACAAATAGTAATCATAGCAAATACATGAATGATTCTCACTCCTGGCTTCCACTGGCGTGTGAAGACCCCCAATGTAGGCTTGGTCTGTTCCAGTAGGATTCTGTGCCGCTGGCCTGCCTGATCACCTTCGTCCAGCCCCATTCAGTCCTCTCCTTCCCCTGGCTGTAGGCACTACCCCTACTCAGGGTGCTGGAGGGTGCTGGTTCTCCACCTCAGCCACTGCTCCCACGTGGTCCTTGAAGGTGCAGACAGTCCAGGGATTAATCTTAAGGCTGCAAATTCCCACTTACTTGAATTAAAGAGCATTCATTTCCTCTTCAGTAGGTGTGTTTCCTTCTTCCTAGGCCTCTGCTTTTGACTTAATTTTTTGAAACATTATTATCATTTCAACAATTCAACAATGTTAAATGTTTAATTTTACATTCCTCAATTGAGCATTGTAAATATCATACTCAGAATTATTTACTTGTCTTGTTGAGATCATAATCTTTTAAGTCCTTGCAAAGACCTGTTTTACCATGAGCCACATTAAAAATATGTGTTAAATTAATAATGCAATTGTTATTTTATAGACCTTACCTAAAAGCATTGGAAAACTAAAGAAGTTGAGCAACTTGAATGCAGACAGAAATAAATTAACATCTTTACCAAAAGAGGTATGTGCTTTTAGAGAAATTATAGTAGTTATAAAGAGACAACAATTTAAGGGATAAGAAATGTCAAATACTTTAAAGAGACTTATGTGTTGCTTTCTAAAGGTGTGAACACTCATCTGCGAGTGTAGAGCTGGTTGGAGGAATTATATCACAGAAGGTCATCAATAACCTTAAAGAGAGTTGGGAAAGGTGAATTGATAGGATTTTAAATGGGAGAAACGGGTGGACATTTTGGATGTGACATAAAAGAAAATGGTGACACCATTAACAGAAATGGATGGTTTAGAAGTTTGTTAGAGGAAGTGTAGGTGATTTTGGATTTTATTGTTGAATTTAACATGAAGTGAAGCTGTGCCCTAAAAGCCATTAGAATTATAAAAATAGATCTGCATGCAACTGTTATTTCTGGGCCAAGATTTACACCGGGCGGTGTTCATGTTCAGGAGGAGAATGAATGAACTCTTCACAAGGACACACACAGGGGAAGGCTAAGGCCAGGTTCCTGGGATTTGGGGGGGTGGGGAGGAGTTGGAGGGTGGGGATTAGTGCTCTAAGCAAGAGAAAAGGGACAGTCATCATCCACTGTGGAGAGTAGTTGTGTGGACTTGGAGGCATTTGAATTCTGGCAAGGGAGGTAGAAATGTTGACACACTGAAGAAGCAGCCCACAGGAGATCAAACAAGGAGGCATCCAGTGTGGGGTTTGAAAAGAAGGCTGGCTCTCTATGGGAACTGAAAGAGCTTGATTGGAGAAGAGTAATACTGGGCTTGATTTTTTTTTTTTTTTTAATTAGTAATACAACATAAAACCAAGTTTAAGCTGCTTTCACCCACTCCTCTCATCAAGTGAGCTGTTGATGAGCCTTCCCCTCTGCTGGGTCCTCACATGAAAAGGTGCAGTATTTCCTTGTGGTGTGATCACTGGCCAGGTGCAGTTTTCTTCATGTTTCTCTTTTGACCCTTTCTAACATGTATCTTGGAATGATTTCAAAGCTGCCCTCCAACCAGCCAGAGCGCAAGAGGTTCTTTCTTTTCTAGGGCCACGTCTCGGGGTGTCTGACCCCAAATGGCTTCCCCTTTCCTTTCCTCCCCTTGGAGTTCTTCCCTCAGTGGTCCCACATTCCTGAACGGACACATGAGGATATTTATTATAAATGTGACCATATTCTGATTCACCCTTCATATGAACACTGGTGTCTAATGAAAGTTTAAGGCTCAGTTAAACTGGGACGCAACTAAGGTTGTGCAAATCAAAACATATTAGTTCCGGTTTCTAAGCAATAACATACAGGGCTGATACCCTGAACATTAATTTTACTCTTGCCCACTAGTGCTTGTTGGTGGGTTATAGATTGGGCATATACATAACACCCACAGAAGGAGAAAAGACTCATTACTTTCTGACACCAGGCACTGGACTAGGTGCTTTCAAGTATTTGTTGTACTTGTTGAATCATCACAACAGCTTTTGAAGTCCTGATGATTTCCTCATTTTACAGATGGGGGGACTGAGGCCAGTGACAAGTTTTCCTGATTAGGGCTCTCATAGGTATGAGTTGGTAGAACTGGGCTCCAAAATGAGTCTCCTGCTGGCCACCCCCTGCTCTCAGACTGGCCAGTATAAACCCAGCATCTCAGATAAAGCACAGCCAGCCCAGCCTTTTCATTTGTGTGACCCTGGGGTAAAGCAAGACATTCATTTATTAAGGAAAGGTCAAATTATCTTTAGTTTGGACATTTTAGAAAATTAATACATTTTAGGACCACTTCTGGGGCAGATAGTGAGGAGAACACATTAAGGTTTCATGATCTCCCCAGCAAGTGTCACCACCTATCCCCAGGTTCCTTGTCCCTCTCTGATTCTTCCTTTCAGAGGAACACGTCCTAGACAAGAACTTTAGAAATTTATTTTCTTAGAATGTTCACTATCATTTCTGCATCACTCCTCTTTTCCCCTTAAAAAATGACACACTCAGTGTTTCCAGTTAGAGGGGTAAACCTAGTTCATGCTGTATGTCCTCTTAAATTTACTAGAACAGCTTTTCAGGATGTGAAAATATTGCGAAAACATTTCTAGCTTCAAAGTATTTGACCTGTCATGTCTTGTCCATTTTATGCAAAGTTATGATTAGTTTCTGGTACCTAGAGTTTTATACAGGAATAAAAATCTGCCTTTTCCTTTCCCTGCCTGATGGAGAATGTTTGGATTTTTAGGAAGTGATCTTTTCTAGCATACCTTCACTCTTACACTCAGCACCTGGGGTCAGAAGTGTGCTGAGCACAGGCCTCCAGTTCTGCTAAGAAGCACAGTTTGGTGTCCAGCAGAAATGGCTGAGTGCGGGCCTCTGACCACCTGGGCTGAGCAGCCAAACCACGGGGGCCTCCTGACCTCTCCCTGCGTCACGCTGGCCGGGCAGCACTGTCCGTGGCAGTGTCTGTGCTGTGCGTGTGGCGGTCCCTGTGCTGTGTGTGTGTCAGCTCTGCTCCCAAGCTTGCTGCCGTTTGATCAAATCTGCATTTTCCTGAGTCGATTCTTTTCTTTCAAAAATGTATTACTTTCTCAGGGCGGCGCCTGTGGCTCAGTGAGTAGGGCGCCGGCCTCATATGCCGAGGGTGGTGGGTTCAAACCCAGCCCCGGCCAAACTGCAACAAAAAAATAGCCGGGCGTTGTGGCAGGCGCCTGTAGTCCCAGCTGCTCGGGAGGCTGAGGCAAGAGAATCGCGTAAGCCCAAGAGTTAGAGGTTGCTGTGGGCCGTGTGACGCCACGGCACTCTACCCGAGGGCAGTACAGTGAGACTCTGTCTCTACAAAAAAAAAAAAAATGTATTACTTTCTCTTGAACAATGAAATTACTTACACATCTAAAGTAAAATGCTGACCAATCCAATTCATATTTCCAAACTCCATAGTCGCAGTAATTGTCATTGGTCTTGGTGTGCTCTGCAGTTCTTCCTATATTTTGGCCCTTTAAAAAAAAAGAGAGTATTTCACATTGTCAGTATTATGTCACAAGTCCTTAGTCCAGAGCAGCATTCTCTAGCATTTTCCCCCCAGATGGTTGAAGAGTAAATGTCTGTACTGTGTGGGTCACAATAATAGATTCTGTCTGTGTTTTGTGCTGTTATTTGTAGTAAACATTTGCAAATCAATGAATGTCTCTTGTTTTCTTAATTGTTAGCTGCTTGGAAATTTAGAAAAGTCAGGTAAACTTGTTAACTTGTAAGTATTGTTCAGACCACAGTTGCATCTCTGATTTCCATTTTGCTTCTCAATGCATGAAGATTCAGATTGGCTGACTGTATCTGTGTGTTCCTCATTGTAAGACATTCGACGTTTTCCTCTAAATACGTTTTTTTTTTTATAATGACTGCATGGCCTGGAACCTTATTTTGTTATGTGTGTTTTATATTTGTTTAGATTATTCTCTCAAAAGAATGCTTTTCTGTGAATTACATTTTAGGTTATTCAGAAATTCTGAAAGGCATCACTTGTCAGCTCATCTGTTCTCACTAAATTGCGGTTTGTCAGTGCAATTCTGTCTTTAATGGAAAGGTTTCATTTGCTCTATTTGCTACATGTGACATGCTTCTGATTTTTTAAGTCACTTATTTATGCCTTTAATTTCTCATCCTTTTGCTTAAGTATATATGCTTCTGGGAAAAGGAGATTCCCTTAAAAGCTCATGTTTTGGGGGGAGGGAAGAATTCAGGGGAAGAGACTGGGCCCTAGTGTGATTCAGGGACAGACAGAGAGTTGGGGGTGTGTGTGACTGTGGGCAAGATGAACGAGAGCCGGAAACTTCATAATAATCCTCCAGCCAAATCGTACCTTTAAACATTACGACTGTAAAAAAAGTTTTTGGTTGGGAAAAATTGAGCATATATCCAAGTTTAGAGTTCAGTTTTTTGGTCTCCACTAAGTCAAAATGAAAGTGACCCCGACTATGCCACACCTATCCAGTCAAATGAGAGAGAATTTGCAGATTGTTCATCAAAGCTTTTCTTTAACAGGTAATATTAATTACCTAAAAATATTACTGTCATTACTGTCACTTATTATGAAATAAGTCATAAATGAAATAGTTGATGGATTTTCTGTATGAAATTTAGATTTCTGATCTTCAAGAAGGCAAAGGCAGCCTGAGGGCAGGGGAGACATTTACAACCAGAGAGTACTGTCCTTACACCATTAGAAGTTCTTCCATGTCATAGAGGAAAAGATGTACCCAGTATAGGAGAGTAGACTAAAAGGAAGAACCTCCTACAGAAACTAAGAAGTGATTCACAGAAAAACATAGAAATGGAGATTCATGTGGAACAATTTCAGCCTCATTGGTATTCACCAAAATATTAATTAAAATGTTTTATCAAGCTTTCAAGGTTAATAAAGTAACACCAAATGTTGGCAAGGATATAGGGAAGTGTATATTATCTAGTAAGTATAGATTATTATGGAATTTCTGAAAGGGAATATGGTAGTATTACCTAAAACTCTGGAAACATAGATACCCTTTGATTCTGCACGTCCACCTACAGGAGTCGATTTACGAAAACACCTGTAGGCGCACACTAAGAATGAGGCACAAGAGCATTTTTCACGAGCTACATGGGAGCAGCTGGCATGTTTCAGGCACCACACCGCGTGCCTTCAGGGGAAGCTAACACAGGCGGGTGTGCCCAGTGCTTGCACCACTGGTTCTTACCTAACTTTCACAAAGGTGCTACGAAGTATAGCTGAATCTTCACCAGTATCCAGTGGATTGTGAAACTAAGACTGAGAGAGGATGAGTCACTTGTCCAAGATCACACAGCAGTCAAGTGGCAGAACTGACTAGCATTGTCTAACGTGGGCAGTTTGTTACATAATTTGTGATGCATCTGTAGAAGGAAGTAATTATGTGGTCAACAAAAATCCTTTTGGAAACATAATAACATGGGAAAGTGTTCTCCATTTTATAGGAGAAACCTATATTTCACCTTTATGTGAAAGAAAGGTGCTAATCATGGTATTTGCCCGCATTTCTTGAAACCGTATCTGTATAAGCACCAGTGCATGGCGGTAATGCTGGAAGATTGTACCTCAGAATGTTAATACTGATTATCCCCTTATTGTAGGATTAATTGTTTTCATCATGCTTTCCTGTGTGTGTATGTATGGTTTTTATTTTACAGTCAACGTAAGTTACTTTTTTGTAATCAGAAAAAAACAATTTCCGTGGGCACAAAATTCAGGGAATCCAAAAGCCACATGATTTCCAAAAATGTTATGAAGTAGGGAATATTTGAATAATATTCCACAGATGATAGGATTCTAAAATTATGCATTATATTATTTCTATTCAAATTGTATTTTGGCCAGATTTTGCTTATTAAAAAAGCCTGACATAGGCTTTTTCTTTGAATCATTGACTCTGATTATCTCCCTTGGGGGATACTGCAGTCAGTTAACACTTGGCGAAAGCTGACCCCAGCAGAGGACAATGCTCTCCCACCTGCCCGGGCTCTGTGACGTGCCAAACAGTTTTTTTTTTTTTAAATCGTTTTGAATTGAGAGAGTCACAAACAGCTAAACAAAGGTTCTCGGCTATATTCTGTAATTCCCAGAGAATCCAAATCCAGCCCCTTGTATTCTGGGAAGGTGCTATTATGTGGTTGAAAGGAGGTTTAAAAATATCAGCTTCCAACGTAAGTGGTAGCAAGTCATTTAAACAGTGACTCTCCCTCCTGGAACTTCCAAGTGATACAGACATTTTATCCCGATCCACTGAGGAACCTGCTCTTTTTCCTGAACCCAAAAGAGAAAACCAAAATGCACATAAATGATGTGTATAATGTGATACTGAAATTAAGTCGGTTCTTTACTACTATTGTCACAAAATGTCACTGTGACACACTGTTAAGCAGACAGTTATTTAAGATGTTCAGGAAATTCAGGAAAGAGATTGCACCAAAGAACATAGGTACTCAGGTGGTGATTGTACTCATTTGGATCTGGGATTTTCACTTGAGAAAAAAAATGGCTACCACATTTATTTAACAGCAGCAATAGGCCAGGTTCTATGATAGGTGCTAAATTATATATGTGGTTTCATTAAATTTAATCCTTATTGTTACTTTGGGTTGAAGTTACCTGTCCAAACCCATAAAACATGTGAGGGAACCTAAGTCTGTAAGACCTCAGAGCACCCACTCCCTTCATTGCGTCCCGCTCTGATGTCTGTGGTGAACTACATCTTATGAGTTATGGTTTTGAATGCTCAGTAATCTTTCCTAACAACCAGAAGTCTGTGCCATCCCTTCCTGGCTGATTCGGAAATAGAGCGCTGTTTGTGTGAATGTTCGCCTGGGACAGCATGTGCCTTTGTGGTGATTAAAGTTTCTCCAGCACACTGCAACAACATGTGTTCTTTGTTGACGTTGTTTTCCAAAAACCACGGACAATAGAGATCAGGAGGTCACGCTGCCAGCTTTGACAGCCCAGAGGGCCTGGGAGGCTCTTGAACACAATTGCTTTCCACCCCTTGACATCTTAAATGGGTGTGAAATTAGAATAGGAAAGGAAAAAGAAAAAAAACAAAACAAAATACAAAAACCCGATGAGACTATAAACACAGTAGTCAGCTCACACATTCCATTGGAAATTTACACTGTTTTCTCCTACATACTGAAGGGATGTTAACGTGTATGGAACTTGTATAGCATTCTCTGACCCACTTTAATTATTATTATTTTTTGTTTAGTGATATATGCATGTGATATAAATGGAAAATATTCACATGGTATAGGAGTAGGTCCCTAAAACGGATATATTACAGGTGGCTGGGGCGGTGGATAGTTTCATGACAAGATGTCCAGAATCACAATGGACTCCCAGCTCTAAATGCCCTTCAGAAGCTTATTGTCCCATTAGGATAATCATCTGACTAACTGATTTTATCTGTTTTACCTCTTTGAGGTACACATACATTCTGTCTCTTCAAAGCTAAGGCAGAATGGCAGGGTGGAGGATGACCAGCCTCTGCCAAGTACTCACCCGGGAGAATCTTCCTGTGGTCACCACTGCGCCCAGGCCTTGTGTGAAAGCTCCTCCACGTGGAGCAGGGATGGTGCTGGGACCTCAAGTTTTCCTTCCCAGTCCTACCATGAGGAGGTCTTTGATGGGATTATCTAAATTTGTCAGAATCTGGGAGTGGCAATTCTCAAAACGATCAGAGTTTTGATTGCTTTCCTCCCATGATATTCCATCTGAGTGAAAAACGAGTAATTCTTTTCTTTCTTCAAGGTAGGGAAGAAATGCTAAGGCACATAACAGATCAGGTTGCATATCTCTTCTAAGGCACTACAGTGGGGCCTTGTCTTCATAAAACCTGAGAGGTTACTCTGTTGACGTTTACTAGCAAAAGAAGAGTTGTGTTGTCTACATTGCTATACATAGAAGCAGATAACTTTTAAGTAGTCTTTCACAGTAAGTAAAGTGTGTATGTGTACTTAAATAAGAAATTTGGTGGATAGATAGGATGAGTATTATACATGCCAAGTGCCTTGATTACATGGGAACGTGCAGATTACACAAATGATCTGTACAAGATATTGTGTGTGCTGTCAGAGGCTTACATCATAATTACAAAAGAAATGCAGAAGGCAGTTTATCATCTGGTTCAGAGGGTTCTGGAAAGACATGATGGTGAAATAGAGAATGTTAAGCTAATTTTGAATGATTGGTGAGATTTAGGAAAAAATTTTAAAAAAGTATTTCTTTTAGAATACGTGAGACCCAAAATACAAGATGTATTTTAGAGTACGGTGAAAAACTATCTTTGCTGAAATGGGAAATGTGAATAAATGAATACTGAGAAATAAAGGGGGCATTCTAAAAGCCTTTCCACTTGTATGGGTGCTTTCCATTTGATCAGAAACAAATCTTAGTCAATGTTTTCTTGTATATTTTTCTTTTATATCCATTATAGTTAAATATAGTTCAGTGTATTATTTTGAAATCTTTACTTTAACTCTTAGGGGAGGAAATAGAAAGATTGTTCATGAAGACAATTATGTAGCAGTATCAGAAATATGCATTCCACTTTTTAGGATATTCTATACTTACATTAAACACATGTATAAATAGAAAAGGGCAGAAAATATATTGAGGTGTGTATCATTGACCATTCAAGTCTCGGGCTCCTTCTCAAGTGGGAAGCTCTGGGGTAGTGTTTTTCCATGTGTCCGAGAGGCATTAATAGATTCCTTCACGAGCCTTTTCCAGCAATTGGTCTGAGGCGGGATAGTGAGCACAAGAAGAATACAGTACTTTATGGAGCCCTGCGGAATGTTGTGTCTGGGATCGAGTTGTTTTTCCACCCTCTCGCTTAAGCTTCCCTGACTCTAAAAACCATAGCCAGTTTGTTCAAGGGAATCATTGAATTCTTTTGTGTTTATATTCTTTTTTGAAGACCAGACTCATACACAGCTCAGTTACCTTTGAATTACTTACTTTGAAAAAAATGGCAATCAAATTTGGTGTGGATGCCCACGTCAATGTTGTATGGATGAGGAGATAAATACATATATTTACCAAATTTGCTTATTGCTAAGATATTGTTGATTTTTGCAATCATGAAAGGAAAGTGAATTTACCAAACTAATTTTGAATGACTGAAAGGGAATAAAAGATGTATGGTGGAAACTACTATAGTACATCATCCATCAGACATCCCTCCTTAAAAAAAGTAAACCGGAACACAGAGAACACTGAAGTTAATACAATGGGCAGGTCTTGAACTGTGTATGTGTATCAGGCTCGTCTTTGGCCTGACTTTTGAAATTAGAATTGTTAAACTCTCGTGTCACCAAATACCATTTGTCTGGACTTGTATAGTTAAGGTACCAGCAGTTGAAAATGGCTTCCTTTTCAGAATGAAATTTTTGAATTGTATTGTTGATCGTCTTAATTTAGAACATGTATGGTTACAATTATGCAGAGATATTTATAAACTGATAAAATATTCTTGTATAATTTAAATTGATCATTATTGGTTATCGGTGAGACTTAAAATTGTGTGGTGTATGTTTATCTTTTTCATGTCGTTTGATAAACAGATTACTTTGTTCCCACTCCATCTCCCCCCAAACTGGTAAAAAGGTGTGTATTCTTTCCCACTGTAGATTGGTGGATGCAGCAGCCTCACTGTGTTCTGCGTGCGTGACAACAGACTAACTCGGATACCCGCGGAGGTGTCGCAGGCAACAGAACTTCACGTTCTGGATGTGGCAGGCAACAGGTAAGTCTTCTAGTTTGCTTTTCTTGTGAGAAAGTAACGTATATGCACCCTAATCTTAGCCATGCTTCTTCACAGCCATGCCTTTGCTCCCTCTAACCAATTAGTCCAACAGAGTTCTTAACATGGGAGTTGGAGTGTGTGAGCCAGGTGGAGTAGAGGTGGTCAGGGACAGCATGGGGCGTTTTAAAGTTCAAGCGGACACTTCCATAGAAATGCCTCCTGGAGTGACAGTACAGCCATGTATGGGAGAGAGTGCTGGCCTGAGAATGGGGCAGTGGCAGAGGGGCATCCCTTAGCTATTGTAAGTCACCATGAGCCTTAGAATGCCCTAGTCTGCAAAATAAGCTTGAATTATCTTGAACCAGATTTTAACCAGGGGTCTTAATATGCTCTGCTGGTGACTCTGAATCCCCTGAAATTACAAACAAAATTGTGTATTCAGACACATTTTCACAGGTAGTCAGAATCTCCAAATGATTCCTAATCCAAAAAAAGCTAAGAGCCCACCAGGCTAGCATCCACAAGCTCATAGAGGCACAGTCTCTCCAGGTCTGGAGCAGAGGTCGTGTTGGGACTGCTGACCAGTTTCTGGAATGCGCCTGTTCTTCACCTGGTGGACTATATAGGTTTATTTGAGCCACCCCAAACTAATTTCAGCCCTCCATACATTGTACGCATCCTCCTCCCCGCAGGCCCACATGAGCTGTCCTTTCTGTCCGGGACCCTCTTCTCTGTCTTCCCGCCTCACTTCTTCACGCATACGTTGTTTTCTCCAGGAAGCCTTGGCTTGGAAGCAGTCACAGCACCATAATTACCTGTTTACATGTGTGTAACCCTCCTAAACTGGAAGTTATCTAAAGTTAGGTATTCTCATTTCTCTGTCATTCTGTCACTTGTCCCTTCACACTTCCTGGCACATAATAGATGCCTGGTAAATATTTGTCTACAGGATGAAAACACTAATAAGTTTTGCAGGATGAATAGCAGACTACTGCAAAGGGTTTCACATCATAGACCTTGTTGCCAAAAAGAATTAAAAAATTTGGTGTTAAATGAGATATGGTTACAGAGGAGAAAAAGTATTCAATCAGGGGAACGTGATCAGTGATCTTAAATGGCAAAGGCCAGAAGTCTGCAGAGTGTTTGGGGACTGTCTCCTAAGTGCTGTTTAGCCGGTCACTTTGGTCAGGCACAGGCCACTGTTTTTCATTCTCACTACTGGCTTGTAGACAGCAGGGTGAAATAAACAGCAGTGCTCATCTGCAATCCAGAGATGACTTATGGCCTCATGAAAGGCCCACCTTTTAAAAGTGAATGTTTTCTGCAAACCAAAAAATAGCTGGGCGTTGTGGCAGGCGCCTGTAGTCCCAGCTACTCGGGAGGCTGAGGCAAGAGAATCACTTCAGCCCAGGAGTTGGAGGTTGCTGTGAGCTGTGTGATGCCGTGGCACTCTACCGAGGGCAATAAAGTGAGACTCTGTCTCTACAAAAAAAAAAAAAAGTGAATGTTTTCAGGACATCTTGATAGGCTCTTAAGATCACTAACTGGTTGCTAGCAACTCAGGATTAATTTCAGTTGAGTTTTGAATTTCTGCTGGACTGAGCTTTTACAGTTTGAGAAAGACAGTTCTTTCTTTCCTGATCTTTTTTTTCTCTGTAAGTTTTTATTTTTCCTAAGGATGCTGTTCTGTGAGGTGTTTTGGTTTTTAATTGTGGTAAAATCGATATAACATAAAACCATCTTTTCTTGCAAAACTGTAATTCTGTATCCATTAAAGAACAAATTCCCATTTCTGCCCTAACCCCAACCCTCTGGAAAGTACCATTCTATTTTTGTTGTTGTTGTTCTTTTTTTTTTTTAATTTATTTTTGTTTTTCAAAACAGTAATTAATGGGGTATAAGTGTTTTTGTTACATAGATAGCTTGTATAATGCTGACACCAGGGCTTTCTGTATGCCTGTCACCAGAATAGTGTTCATTGTACCCAGTAGGTGAGTTCTAATCCTACACACCTCCTTCTACACCCTCCCTTTCTTGGTTACTCATATTCTTTTTTTTTTAATTTTTATTTATTTATTTATTTTTATTTTAGAGACAAAGTTTCACTCTGTTGCCCCAGCTAGAATGTAATGGCTTTATCATAGTTTACTACAACCTCAAATTCCTGGGTTCAAGCAATTCTCCTGCCTCAGCCCACCGAGTGCTGGGACTATAGATATACACCACATCCAGCTGATTTTTATATTTTTTTGTGGAGGTAAAATGTCACTCTTGCTCAGGGCAGTCAAACTCCTGGCCTGAAGCAATTCTCCCACTTTGGCTTGGCCTTTCAAAGTGCTAAGACAACATGCATGAGCCACTGTACCTGGCTCTGACATTCTTTTTATAAACGTACGTCTATGTGTAACTATCTTTTTTTTTTTTAGACTCTTACTCTGTCACCCTTGGTTGAGTGCTGTGGTGTCATAACTCAGAACAACCTCAAACTCCTGGGCTCAAGCCATCCTCTTGCCTCAGCCTTCCAAGTAGCTAGGACTACAGGTGCCCACCACGATGCCTAGCTAGCTTCCCTTCTCCCTTCCCTTCCCTTCCCTTCCCCCCTTTTATTTTATTTATTTATTTTTTTTGGTAAAGATGTGATCTCTTTCTTGCTCAGGCTGGTCTTGAACTCCTCTGCTTAAGCAATCCACTAGCCTTGACCTCCCAGAGTGCTGGGACTATAGTGAGCCCCTGCACCTGGCCTGTGTGTCCCTATCTGTGAGCTCCCAGTTATTAGTGTGAACATAGGATATTTGGTTTTCCATTCCCAGCTTCACTTAGGATAGTGGATAGATACTTCACTTAGGATAGTGGTCTCCACTTCCATCTAAATTGCTGTAAAAGACATTATTTAATTCTTTTTTATGGCTGAGTGGTACCCCATGTTGTGTGTATACACACCACATTTACTTTATTCATGAATTGATGGGCACTTAGGTTGATTCTACCTCTTTGCAATTGTGAATTGTGCTGCAATAAACCTTCCAGCGTAGGTGTCTTTTTGATAAAATGACTTTATTTTCTTTAGGTAGATACCCAGTAGTGGGATTGCTGGATCTAATGGTAGGTCTACATTTCTTTCTTTGAGGAATCTCCATACTGTTTTTCATAGAGGTTGTATTAATTCGTAGTCCCACCAATAGTGTATAAGCGTTCCTTCCTCTCTGCAACCATATTAGCAATTATTGTTTTTTTGACTTTGTGATGATGGCCACTCTGATAGGGGTAAGGTGGTGTGTCATTGTAGTTTTAACTAGTATTTCCCTGGTGATTACTGATGTTGAGCCTATGTTTTTTGGCCATATGTCTGTGTTCTTTTGAAAAATTTCTGTTCATGTCTTTTGCCCACTTTTGGGTGGGGTTATTTTTTTTCTTGCTGGGTTGTTTGAATTCTTCGTAGATTCTAAATATTAGTCCTTTGGTGGATGTATAGCTTGCATATATTTTCTCCATTCTGTAGCTTGTCTCTTTACTCTTGATTATTTCCTTTGCTGTGCAGAAGCTTTTTAATTTTTATATATTTATTTTTGGTATTGCTATATTTGCCTATGGTGTCTTAGTCATAAATTCTTTGCCTAAGCTAATGTCTAGAAGTTTTCTAGAAGAGTTTTGCTTATGTTTTCTCGAATTTTTATTGTTTCATGCCTTATGTTTAATTCTTTAGTCCTCTTGAATTAAATTTTGTATGTGGTAAGACATAGGGGTCCTATGTCATTCTTCATGTGGTTTTCAGTTTTCTTAGAACCGTTTTGTTGAACAGAGCTTTCTTTCCCCAGTGTATGTTATCTACTTTGTCAAAGATCAGTTGGTCATAGGTAGATGGTTTTGTTCTGAGTTCTCTATTCTGTTCCATTGGTCAAACCAAATAGAGATGTACTGATGGTCTAAAAGTATAACTGACTTTTAGACCATCAGTACTATGCTGTTTTGGTTACTGTAGTCTTGTAGTATAATTTGAAGTTAAGTAATATGCCTCCAGATTTGTTCTTTTTGCTTAAGATTGCGTTGGTTATTTGGGCTTTTTTGTTGTTGTTGTTCCAAATGATAGTTGGGATTATTTTTTCTAGATTGCAGTGGGGATCGCATTGAATCTATAAGTAACTTTGAGTGGTGTGGACATTTTAACGACGTTGATTCTACCAATCCATGAGCAGTGAATGTTTTTCCCTTTTTGTTATCTGTGATTTATTTCATCAATGTTTTGTGGTTCTCCTTATAGAAATCTTTCACCTCCTTGGTTAAGTATATTTCTAGGTATTTTGTTTTCTTTATAGCTATTGTAAATGGTATTGAGTCCTTGATTTAACTCTCAGCTTCACTATTATTAATATATAGAAATGATACTAAGGGTGGCCCTCATAGCTCAGTGGGTAGAGTGCCGGCCACATATACCTAGGCTGGTGGGTTCGAACCCGGCCCTGGCCAGCTAAACAACAATGACAACTGCAACAAAAAAATAACTGGGCGTTAAGGTGGGTTTCTGTAGTCTCAGCTACTGGGAGGCTGAGGCAAGAGAATTGTTTAAGCCCAAGAGTTTGAGGTTGCTATGAACTGTGATGCCACGGTACTCTACCAAGGGTGACATAGTGAGGGTAACATCTGTCTCAAAAAAAAAAAAAAAAGAAATGGTACTGACTTGTTTACATTGATTTTTGTAACCTGTGACTTTACTGAATTTATTTATCAATTTTAGGAGTTTTTTGGTGGAGTCATTAGTGTTTTCTAAGTGTGAGATCATGTCATCATAAACAGATAGTTTGACTTACTCTTTCACACCTTGGATTCCCTTTATTTCTTTTTCCTCCCTGATTGTTCTGGCTGGGACTCCCAGTACTATGTAGAATAGGACTGATGACAGTGGGCACCCCTGTCTTGTTCCAGTTCTTAGGGGGAATGTTTTCAGTTTTTCTTCATTTCATATAATATTGTCTGTGGGTTTGTCATACACATCTAAGGCTTTTATAATTATGTCCATTTTACACCTAGTTTTTTGAGAGTTTTATCATAAAGAGGTGTTTGATTTTATTGAATGCTTGTTCTGCATCTGTTGCTCCAGGCCTTTTTTGGGGGGTGGGGGTGGGGAGAGTTTTTTTTATTACTGCTTCAGTATTGTGGCTTGTTGTTGATCTATTCAGGATTTCTATTTCTTCCTGATTCGGGCATGGGAATTTGTGTGTTCCCAAGAATTTATCCATTTCCTTTAGGTCTTCTAATTTGTTTGCACAGAGGTTTTATAGCATCCACGGATGATAATTTGTATGTCTGTGTTAACAGTTGTAATGTCTCCTTTTTCATTTCTGATTGAGTTTATTTGAGTCCTTTTTCTTCTATTTCTGATTAATCTGGCTAGTGATGTATCAATTTTGTTATGTTTTCAAAAACCAACTTTATCTTTCGTTGATCATTCACAATTTTTGGTTTTCATTTCCTTTAGTTCTTGTGTGAGCTCTGTTATTTCTTTCCTTCTCCTGGCTTTGGATTTGTTCTTTCTGTAGTTCCTTGAGTGTGTCATTAGGTTGTTCATTTCTGATTTTTTTATCTTTTTGAGATATGCATGTAAAGCTATGAATGTTTCTCTTTTTTTTTTTGAATGTTTCTCTTAAGACTGCTTTTTCTGTATCTTATAGATTTCATAAGCTTATATCTCTTATTCATTTTGAGGAATCTTTTGATTCTCCTCTTAATTTCATCATTGATCCAAGGGTCATTGATGGAGGTTAATTTCCATGACCTTGTATAGATTTGAGTATTTCTCTTGGAATTGATTACCACTTTTATTACACTGTAGTCTGAAAAGACACATGGTATAATTACTTTAAATTTGCTGAGACTTGTTTTGTGGCCTAAGATATCAATCTTAGAAAATGTCTCGCATGGTGATGAGAAAAAAGGTATATTTAGTAGTTTGGGGGTAGAATATTCTGAGAATGTTTGTGAAGTCCATTTCTTCTACAGTCCTCTTTAGGTCCAGTGTTTCTTTATTCACTTTCTGTTTTGATGATCTGTGGAATTCTGTCAGTTACCTGGAGATTAAGATGTTACTGTTTCTTTGCTTTGAAAACTAGGAGCTCCTGTGTTAGGTACATATACCTTTAGAATTGTTATGTCTTGTTGAATTGTTGCCTTACCATTATGTAATGACGATCTTTATCTTTCTTTGCCATTGTTTATTTAAAGTCTGTTTTATCTGATATGAGAATGGCTACACTTGCTCATTGTTGGTTTCCATTTATCTGGAATATGTTTTCTATCTCATTATCTTGAATTTGTGTGAGTCCTTGTGGTTTAGATGTGTTTCTTGGAGATAGCAGACATCTAGGTGTGCTTTTTCATCCATTCAGTCTATGTCTTTTACATGGGGCACTCAGACTACTCATGTTGAATGTTAATATTTATAAGTGGGATGCTGTTGAAAACATTGGATGGTGCCTTGTTTTTCCTCTTTTGTTATTGTTTTATGAAGCTATGAGCTATAACTTTGGGGGTGTTTTTACATTGGTGGAATCTATTGTGCTGTTGAATATATAATGTACTTTTGAGCTTTTCTTGTAGAGCAAGTTTGCTTATCGGGGAAATAATTTATTTCTCCTTCATTTATGAAACTGACTTTTCCAGGGTACAGAATTCCTGGCTAGCAGTTTTTCTGTTTAAGGAGACTTAAGGTAGGACCCCATTCCCTTCTGGCTTGTAAGGTTTCTCTTGAGAAGTCTGTTGTTAGTCTGATGCGTTTTCCTTTGTAAGTTACTTGATGTTTTTGCCTCATGGCTCATAGGAGTTCTTCAGTTGTGTTGACTTTGGTCAGTCTGATGACTGGATGCCCTGGTGATGCCCTTTTTTGCAATGAATCTCTCAGATCTTTATTGAGCTGCTTGTATTTGGGAGTCTAAATCTCTAGCAAGACAAGGGAATTTTTCCTCAATTATTGCCTTAAATAGGTTTTCTAAGGCATTTTGCTTTTTCTTTATTCATAGGGATACCTTTGATTCTTATATTTATATAATCCTATGTTTCTTATAGGCTTTGTTCATTCTTAATTAATGAACATTCTTAATTCTTTGTTCTTTATTTTTTATTTACTGGATTAATTCAAAAGAGTTGTATTCAAGCCCTAAAATTCTTTCTTCTACTTGGTCTAGCCTATTCTTAACTTTCCACTGTGTTAGTTCCCTAAATGAATTTTTCATTTCCAGGAGTTCTATTTGTTTTTGTAAATATACTTACCTACTTAGTACATTTTTCATTCATTTCCTGAATTGATTTTCTAATTTCTTTGAGTTGGTTTTCCATTTTTTCTTGGATATCATTGAGCTTCCTTATCCATAGTTGAAATTCTTTATCTGTTATTTAATTATTTTCATTCTGGTTGGAGTTAATTGCTAGAAAGCTGGTGTGCCTCTTTAGGGGTGTCCTTTCACTCTGATTTTTCATAAGTCTGGAGTTGTTACCCTGATTCTTTCTCCTCTGGAACAGCAGTTGTTTCTTGTTTTTGGATTTTCTTTTGTTTAGATGGGGAATTACCCCCACCCTTAAGAGTGTTTCTAGAGCATATGTTGGATAAGGGCCTTAAGCTTTGCTTGTGGATGCTTTGATGGGGGTCAGGGTTCTGGATGGTTGCCTTGGTTACAGACATCCTCAGTGTGGTGGTTTTCTGTTGCTGTTTGCTTATAGGCTGCAGCACTGGTGTGCTGTGTGCATGGGAAGATTCCCATCTCTTGTTGATAGGAGAGGATGGAAGCCTCTGAAATCTTTTATCTTTCTCCAGCCCTGTGGTCTTCTTAACAGTGTGAATTATATTGGAAAGCCCAGTTTAATTGCTAAGTCAGTAGGTGGTGCTTATGGTAAGAGTCAGACACACCCTATGTAATTAAGTCAGTAAATGCTGTAATGGGCTGGACATGTTGTCCTCCCTGTCACTAGATGGCACTTACAGGAAAGAGCCAGCACAGTATTGGTTTTGAGACCTGTGAGAGACTGTAGTCCCTGAGTAGAACCACCATTACCCCAGGTGGTGGGCCTGGCCCTGGAGCTCACAGGGGATTCTTTATTCTCCACCACAGCAGGTGGCAGAGTAAGGTTGGGCAGGGCTGGGTTGGCAGGAGTTGAGGGTCTGCTCCCAGGCCACCATGGAAAGTCACCAAGGAGGGGATGAAGTGGCCCCAGCAAGCTGGAAAGTCTGCTCATGGAGAACAGCCTGTCTGGGATTCACAGTCTGGCTGTCAGGAGTGATTTTCACTCTTCTCTCTTCTGCCCTGCCTTGCTGACTCTGCCTTCCGGTATCTGGAAGCAGACATAAGCAGAACCCCACACTAGCTGAGCTCATTGGAAAAGGTGCCGAAGGCTGGGAGAGTCCCTGTCTGGGATCTTGCCCTGGGTTGAGAGCATGGATGTCCTATGTGGGAGGGGTGTTCCACCAGTGCACTGTGGCTGGGACCCATACTGCATTCTCTTCTTGGTTCTTCCTGGGTGGACTCCCTCACCTTCCAAGATTTGTTACCCTCCATGCTCCCAAGCAAAACAGTTGAGTCCTGGAGATACGGGATCTGGCCTGAGGACCTCTTCCCTGCCCGCTAAGTTCAATCATTGTGCCAGGGAGAAGTGCGCTGGCTCCAAGTTGGCCCTGGAGTGCTCAGTCAGGCTTCATGTCTCTCCCCTTCAGAGTTTTCCCTGCTTTGCTGGAGCAGCCAGGCAAGCCGTATCAGGGAGAGCCAGTGGGCTCACAGTTCCTACAGCCTGTGGCAGATCTTCAAGAGGAATACTGTGAGTCCACTTTCTGTGGAAGCTCAAAGTAGTGGACTTGCAATCAGGGGCAAGCACTGCTCCTGAGATCCCCGGCTCCCTTGTCCCTTAGGGCCCCCTTGACACTCAGCAGCAGTGGGTGGGAGAAGGGGAGGAAAAGTGTCTTGGTGAAGGAGAGCTGGCACGCTGGTCCCCTGTGGCCATCTCAGTCTGGGCAGGAGTTGGGAGATACTCATGTGGGGACCAGTGACAAGAAAACTGAAGGGCTGAAGCTCCCTGGGGAGGACAGAGGCACACAATGGTGACTCGGGCACTAGCTGCCTTGGCTCTGGTCTGTTGGGGGACAGGAGTGGCCCTGAGGGGCTGGCAGCCTGGTGCTTTGTTCACTGGTGACAGAAGCTATTGGGTTCATGAGGGTAGAGAAGCTCTCCAGCAGTTCGTGAGCCTGCAGTGTGCCAGAGGTCTGAGAGGAGGAGAGACAAACCCCCACTTACCTCACGCTGCCTTTCCCACGTTCCCAGGGCATGATCTCTGCTGAAATCTTGCTGCTTCTGTTCTCCACAGCTTCTTAACGTGGAATCTCTGGTAGGTTCTAGTAATTTTCCCTCAGAATTACACCTAACCTACTTTTTTTTTTTGTCTAAAACATTTCTTTCTTTCTGAGAGATCTGGTCACCAATGTCTCTTTTCATGACCTTTCACCTCCAGAAACTCAGTGACTCTAAACATTCCCGTGAAATAGAGAATAGGTTCAAGTGTTCTGGGAGATAAAAACGGTTGAAAAACACTGATCTAAGAATTAAGGAAGTCTGCGTTCAGTGCCCCTGGGTAACTGATGATACAGGATACCTTCCTTACTCTCATCAAGGGTTTGATTTTATAAGTTTCTTTGTGAGATGATCTGTCCACCGATAATCTCCTTTCCTGACCTTTCACCTCCAGCCGTAGAAACTCAGTGAACATAAATTTGTATCATTAATACTTGAACAAAAAGATGGCTCTGATATCTAACAACTATTTTTCCCATGAATGAAATCCCCATTCTTTTCTTTTGTTACAGAAAAAGAGAAAGTTACGTGTATATGTGTGTGTGTGTGTGTGTGTATATACATACATATATATATATATTTTTTTTTTTTTTTTTTTTTGAGACAGAGTCTCACTTTGTTACCCTCAGTAGAGTACCATGGCCTCATAACTCACAGCAACCTCAAACTCTTGGTCTTAAGCGATCCTCTTGCCCCAGCCTCCCTAGTAGCTGGGACTACAGGCACCTGCCACAACACCTAGATATGTTTACAGACGGGGTTTTGCTCTTGCTGAGGCTCGTCTCAAACTCCTGAGCTCAGGCAATCCACTCTCCTCGGCGCCCCAAAGTGCTAGGATGACAGGCGTGACCCGCTGCACCTGGCGAAAGTTAAGTTTTCATTATACTTGGGCTAAGGTAGAGAAACTCCAATTAAAAAGTCAAGCTACGTAGCTGTCATCTGAGTCAGTTCAGTGTGCCATTTATCCCGTGCATATATAGCTTAATAGCCAAATTTTAAGCCTATTAAAATATGTAATCACTACTTATTCAAAATATCAGTATAGAAACTAAGAAAAAAAAGTCTACCTTGTCAGCCTTTTAGCTTACAGAAATGTCACACCATAGGAAATCATACCAAATACAACAGAAGTTTCTGCCTCTTTTCTGAGGCATATAAAAATAGCACCGTGCAGCTGGAGACTACACTGTTAGTTTCTAGAAACTTTCTTTTACAAGTTTGATAGGATAAATTATAGCAAGAATGACTGTAAAGTAGCACTTGGAAACTAAATATCAAACTTTCTATGACAGGAAGGTGTACTGCATCTTTAGTTACCCAAGGGCACTGAACACACAGACCTTAACTCTTAGACCAGTGATTTTCAACCTTTTTTTTTGTTTGTTTTTAATCTCACAGCACCCTTGAACCCATAGGTAAACTTCCACGACATACTTAAATTACGTTGATCCAAAAGAAGAGTGAAAAAGAGAATATACTCATTGTGCTTTGAACCTCTTTTGAAAATAATTAATGATCTTTAAAAATTTTACAATATACCTAAGATGCTCTTATGCAGGGGTCCTCTAACTTTTTAAATAGGGGGCCAGTTCACTGTCCCTCAGACTATTGGAGGGCCAGACTATAGTTTTAAAAAAAAAAAACAAAACTATGAACAAATTCCTATGCTCACTGCACATACCTTATTTTGAAGTAAAAAAACAAAATGGGAACAAATACAATCACAAGGCCTCATGTGGCCCGTGGGCCACGGTTTGAGGACCTCTGCCGGGCACACTGGCTGAAAATCACTCTTAGACTCTCTCCCGTAGGAATATCCTCCAAGTACACAAAATTGGGTATTTGGGGAACTTTCTTTCTTTCTTTCTTTCTTTTTTTTTTAAATTAAATCATAGCTGTGTACATTAATGCAATTATGGGGTACAATGTGCTAGTTTTATAAACAATTTGAAATACTTTCATGAAACAGGTTAACATAGCCTTCACCGCATTTTCTTGGTTATTGTGTTAAGACATTTATATTCTACACTCAGTAGATTTAACATGTACTGAATGCTGGGAACAATTGGGAAATTATTTATACCTTTGAAGTTTATACTATATATATTTGTATTACCTAATCCAAAGAACTAAATTTAAATATTAATAGGCAAGACAACAGCATAGCCATAGTGTGGAATACTAGCCAAAGAGTGAAATATTTCTTTGTGTGGTGACACCGAAGATGACCCACAATAACGAGTGAAGAGAGCATTGTTCAACAATATATAGGGTTCTCACTTTGTTTTCTAAAAACGTTAGCTGTGCCTTACACTGCAGTCTTAATGATAGCTCCCCTAAAGGAGTGGGAGACTTGAGGGTACCAGCAGGGAAGGGAGGGAGGAACTTTCATTTTATACTATATTCTTATATTGCTTAGATTTTTTTCACTGATTATGTTCTCCATTAATATATAACTTTTTAACATTTTTTAAAAATTGTGCTTAAAACTAAAAATTCTACTAAGAGGTAACAAACAGATGAAACATTCATTATGTTGTAAGAAGTATCTAGCCACAGGTTAAGTTGTTATATTAATCTGTGGGCCAGGCTTAAGTATTAAATAAATTTGACAAAGCAATTCCTGGAGCAGTTCAAAAGCCTGGAAGGTCACTTCGGGATGGATTGGTCATAGATATAGCTGGAAATGAGAGGCTCACAGTTTGGTTATTCATTTGTTTTAGTCCTTGTGCCATTGGTATGAATAGTAACCACAGGCTTTTTATTTTGGGGGGGATGTAGTCCTAAAGGGAACACAGAGATGTGTACCAATGGGGCTGTGGTTTCTCATGTTGATTATTTTTATTCTGTAATGTACAGAAGGTACCAGAATAAACAAAAAATGTGTTATTAACTTGTCTGGAAAGCAGGAATATATGTATTTTTAGCCTGTTTTCTGTTAGCTGAAATACTCACCCAAGAAAAATAGAGGAGAAGGTATGAGTCCATATCCCCCCAGGCTGTAACGTGTCAGGGAGAATGGTTGGCCCGGCCTGCAGTCTCTGTGTGCAGACTGTACAGGGAACAGGGCCTCTTTTGCTCTTTGACAACATGGGTAGCATTTCTATCCACAAGACAGTGGCTAGCTCATGTGGGATGTGAACTCGGTGGTCAGCAACAGCCATATTCAAGCAGGCACTTTAATTCTGTGCAGAAAACTACTGTTTTTGGCAACTCATTAATCTGAGTTGAAATATGATTATAAGATTTGTCGTAAAAATAATTCTTTTAGACTTTTTTTAATAAATCATAGCTGTGTACATTAATGCAATCATGGGGTACAATGTGCTGGTTTTACATACAATTTGAAATGCTTTCATCAAACTGATCAACTTAGCCTTCACGGCATTTTCTTAGTTATTGTGTTAAGACATGTATATTCTACACCTAGTAAATTTCACATGTACGCCTGTAAGATGCACCGCAGGTGTGGTCCCACCAATTACCCTCCCTCCACCCATCCTCCCCCCTACCGTCCCCTCCCCTCCCTCTTCCCTTTCCCCTTCTTCTTAGGCTATAATCGGGTTATAGCTTTCATAAGAAAGCTATAAATTGGTTTCATAGTAAGACTCAGTACATTGCATACTTTTTCCCTAGAAGCTGTTATTTATTAGTGATGCTCTTTTTAGCCTTTTATTTATGGCTTTGCTTTAGCATCCAGCTGGGAAAGCCGGTTATCACCCTGGGAAGTTATGATGACCGTGTTTGAGTATCGGTATTTTGTGCCAATTTTCAGGTCTTTATATATATATATATTTGCTCTCACAATTAAGAAAGGTAGAGGTGCTGACTACAAGTTTCTTGCCCAAGAAGGGAGGATGTTAGCTTAATTCCTCTTTTAAAAGAAATAGGAAAGAAAAACATTCTTTTGTCCAATAAAACGAAAGAGCTTGATATACTTTAAGTTTACAGAATGTATAATGGCTTTCTTTAAAAGACAAATCCTGGTCCCAGTACTTGGCAAATACATGTTTTTAACTTTTCCTGTGACAGCTATTGGGTAGAAGGAGAAATAATTTTTGTATAAGCCAAGGGATTTCATTTTCTGTCTCATTGAGAAACAAATCCAGGAGAGATGGAGTTGTGAATCTGCCATTTGATTTCTTTGAGTCCTTCTCTTGGAATGGGTCTGTCACCACCTTGGGTGGATTCCCAGATGTAAAAACATGTGTTTCTTGTCCAGTGTGGCTCTCATCAGTGAGATGCCATAGTCTACAATACACAGAGTCTATCTGTGATACAGAGTCTCTCTACAACACGGAGTCTTTCAAGCCTACTTATAAGTGGATTTCATGGATGTGTTGATATTAGAACCTCACTCCCACCCAAGTTAACAATTTCACCGTACTTAGGGTTGTACCCAATACATGTGTGCAGGAGGGACCAGCCTATACCGGGCTAATTGTTAAAGAAAAGAAATTATTTCTCATCTCCGTAACTAATACATTCAAAATATTTTGAAAACATACTGTTATTGTGAAAAATTTGTTAATAATTTGTTGGTAATATTCTCTTTGTGCCCTTTGATATTTAAAGAAATTTATCCAGTTTACACCTGCATTCTACTCAGTTTGGTTTTAAATTACTGAAGTACACCTTCTTTTCATATCTTCACACAGAGTTCTAGTTTTATTTCCCATAACTTCCGTCAATTCACATGGTATGTATGTCTGATAATGCGATATTAATCTGTTAGTAGAGAGATATATAGGTAGATTTCCCATGTATGTTAACCGGAGACACGTGTGTGTCTCTCTTATGAAGTCACGTATATAATTGATTCATAATTTAATACATGGGGCTATGCTTAGAGTGAAAAAAAATCTCTTAAACCTTAAATTCCTGTTTTCCACAGATGTTTGGTTGTTTTCAAAGTGAATAAGTCAAGGAGTATGAGGCATTGTTTTTTACTAAAGCAGGCGTCCATCCTGGGCACTGTTGACATTTGGGGCCAGACAATTCTTTGTTGCGAGCGTGTCCCGTGCATTACAGGGTAATGAGCACCATCCCTGTCCTCTGCCCCACACACCACATCCCAGTTGTGACAATTAAAACTGTCCGCAGACAGTGCCAAATGTCCTCTAGGCACAAAATCGTCCCTGGCTGAGAACGACTGCACTGAAACAATGTTTTTCGAGTACCATGTCGTACACATGATTTGGAGCAGTGGTCTTTACTAAAGAGATTTTACTGGTTGCAGCCAATCTGTTGAATCTTTGTGCAAGCTTCAGTATAAAGCTAATCTGTAGGTGTCACATCACTGTGTTTTAAGTGCTGCCGTTTGCACTGCCTTATTTGAAACTGAAACAACTGGATGTGGAGGTTAATTATCACCTGGGAGTCTGAGATGTGGGAGCTTCTAGAATCTGCAAGACGAAAGTTTAAAATGGAATACCTGAAATAATCTCCCTAGAGAAAGCAAATGGAGTCCTTGCAAAATGGTTTTTAGTCTTTGTTTTAACAACAACTTAAACTATTTGGCACTCCAGGCATCTCCTTCTTTTGCTGGCACTCCTGGAAACAGATAATCCCCCGGCCACTTTCCAGCCCTGCCCGTGAGGCTGCTGCCCATGAGGTAGTAAGAACTCCTGCTTCTGGGTCCTTCCACAGTCAGGCTGACTTTTTTCCCTTTTTTAACTGGAAACCTAGTACAAGGCCTAATAATGTGTCCTGTAATTTCCTCTTTTTTTTTTTTTTTTTGCTCTGTGTCCTGGAGGTCCTGATGAGAGAAGTGATAGCAGAAAAGGGAAGCACGGTAGCCTTCTCGAGAATCTACTTGCAAAGAGTATATCAAGTTTATCTGATTATAAACATTTTTTTTTTTAACAGTTTGAACCAAATCTCAAGAAACTCCTTTTAATTCTTTTTACTGTTTTTATTGACAGGAATGGATTTAATTATAACATTTGACGTTGCATTGTGTCCTTTTGTTTTAAACTAGGTTGTTGCATCTGCCTTTATCCCTGACTGCCTTAAAGTTGAAGGCTCTGTGGTTATCTGACAACCAGTCCCAGCCTCTGCTTACGTTCCAGACAGACACAGACCGCACCACAGGAGAGAAGGTTCTAACCTGTGTCTTACTTCCTCAGCTGCCTTCTGAACCTACTTGCCAAGGTGAATTTAATTTAAGGGTAATATTCATGTGGCCACGAGGATGCATAGAAGCTAATCTCCATAAGGCTTTTCACTCCCACATGATCCACACCTAGAGCTAGCTCAGGGGACGTCACGTGGGACTCGTCTGGGAAAGTTCTCTTGCATCCTTGTAGAAAAAGGGCCACTCACGCTTATCATGTCTAAAATCCCGTAAAGGGCCTTTTGGAATTATAGCTAAGGCTGAAAATAGAATACTTCTAGAAGAAGTAACAGAGGCTCTTAAAGCCAAACAGAGTTCAGAGGATTAGTAGTTAACACCACTGACATGCTGCTGTTAAGCCAGTGAGTTATTTTGAGTCATTGTATCTTTGTTGTATGCATTGTGTGGTTTTAAAAAATATTCACTCTAACATCAAAAGCTGTTGTCAAGCCTTTGCTGAGACCTGGGTTTGATAGAGGAGACCCGCGTGGCCTGGGGAAAGTGGGAAGGCCCCAAAGCGACCTTGCCCAGCTATCTTGTCCCAGCTATGTTAGTTGAGCCTCTAAGGCCCTAAGGAAAAAAAGTGGTACGAGTGTCACTGAGGAAAGGTCTAGTGTCCAACACATGCAGCCCCAGGCCTTTTTTATTTTGATTTTTAAAGCCAAAACTTAGAGATTCAGAGACAATGGTGGGCCCTGCTTAATCCTGAAGTCGTGTCCCTGGAACTGCATGTGGGTTCTGCCTCACAGCCACACGGTTACTGTTCAGTAGTCACCGGTCACTTGCACCAGGGTTCGCTGCTGATGTGATCTTCATCTCTACAGAGAATCTGCCTCGCTGTGGTGCTCTGGAGAGCTTGGTAAATGATGTCTCTGATGAAGCCTGGAATGAGCGTGCAGTAAACAGAGTCAGTGCAATCCGATTTTTGGAAGACGAAAAAGATGAAGAAGACAATGAAACGGTATGATAATGGCAATTCTTTGCCTCCTTGGAAGTTCAAAATTAAAAGATTGAGTCTGGCACCTAATAAGGATTTTCTTATTTTCAAATAGTATGTTTTCTATTTTGCATTCAGCATGTAGGAATTTTTTTTTGTAGAGACAGAGTCTCACTTTATGGCCCTTGGTAGAGTGCCGTGGCTTCACACAGCTCACAGCAACCTCCAACTCCTGGGCTTAAGCGATTCTCTTGCCTCAGCCTCCCGAGTAGCTGGGACTACAGGCGCCCACAACAACGCCCGGCTATTTTTTGTTGCAGTTTGGCCGGGACCGGGTTTGAACCCGCCACCCTCAGTATATGGGGCCGGCGCCTTACCGACTGAGCCACAGGCGCCGCCCAGCATGTAGGAATTTTTTATAAGACAAAAGTAGGTACTTCAAGGTACTGAGTCACAAAAGGTAAATAAGGAACTTCTGCTGATTTGTTTGAATAAGTTTCAATGTTTCTTTGTGGTAGTTCCATCTCCTACTCCCCCTGTTTTCTTAAAATTAGGAATCTTTTTTTTTTTTTTGGAGACCGAGTCTCACTTGGTCACCCTTGATAGAGTCTCGTGGCATCTTAGCTCACAGCAACTTCAAACTCTTGAGTTCAAGCGGTCTTCTTGTCTTAGCCTCCCAAATAGCTGGAACCCCAGGTGCCCACCACAAGGATGGGCTATTGTTTTTAGAGACAAGTTCTCGCTCTGGCTCAGGCTGGACTCTGAGCTTAGGCAATCCACCTGCCTCAGCCTCCCAAGTGCTGGGATTATAGGTGTGAGCCACCATACTGACCAGGAATCCTTTTTATTGTTCCCAATGAATGAAGTCCCTTCCCACCCTCCAGCCCCGTTTATGGCTGTGCCATGCTGACTCCATTCACTTGTCACAATGTGACTTGGTAACAGACTTATCTCTTTTTCATATAAGCAGTTACCTTAACCTTTGTGCAGAGTGCCTATGATCTTCCTTTTGTTCAGAAATCAGGAATAGAGTTGAAAGTACCATTCGTTGTTACTTTTATCCATACTTGACAATGTCTCTCAGACATCCGGCATCTCACAGAATCCGTGACGACTCTTTACAGTTTTCAGTCTGTTGACTTTGGCTTCTTAAACGCCTCGTGCTAATTGAGATTTTCATTAGTAGCGCGCAGAGGGAATACTTATACCCTACACCCCCAACAGAGGGGGTTTTTGAAATTATTGCCTATGGTCTTTGTTATTCCAGCTGTCTCCAGATGGCATTTTAGGCATTACAGTAGTGGAGTGCAAGGTGGGAATTAGGGATGACAAAATAACTAAAACATGAACAACTCTTTAATGCTTACCTCAAAACTTGTGTAGAGTTTCTCCATTTCTCCATTTCCTTCATTGCCTCACTTCATTAACCTTTAACCTGCTTTGATTCCTCCTGAAGCTCTGGGTAGATCATTTGAAAGATGTAAATGCTCTTTTATGAGTTAAAGATCATGAAACATGTCAAATAAGAAAATATTTTAAAAATCACCCATACCCTGTTACTTAACTGCCAGCACTGTGGTCTTTTTAGAAGAATGTGAACTTTCATCAATTAGGTCATATAAATAGCACAGCAAGAAAATAAGAAAAGAAAAGTTTCTCTCTTGTTTCCTTTTCCTTCACCTCCCATGCCTCAAGGACTGAAGGAACCCAGAATCACTTTGAGTAATAGAAGAACATTATAGTGATTTCAAATTTAGGATTTTTTTAATTTACTTCTTTCTTTTCTTTCTCCACATTCTATAATTCTATCTTAAGATTAAAAAAACTTTTTCTGAGTGTTCATGGAAGCTTATTTTTATTTTACACTAATCTCATGTTTTTTAAAGTATTCTTTTATTCTAAAAGTAATCCTTTTATTGTGACTAGATAAGTTATAATGAACTTTCATCTTCCATTAACTAGCAGTGAGCAGTTGATAAATGCACTTATTTCCAAAGAAAGCTTTTCCACCCACTTTAACTCATAATTTCTAAGAAGGTAAGATTTGTATTGGAAGGCTTGAAGCTGCATGTTTTGAGAAAGTAATGGAATAAAACCCAAACACTCCACCGTTTGTTTTTAGAGAACACTTCTAAGGCGAGCCACTCCACACCCAGGGGAGTTAAGGAACATGAAAAAGACAGTGGAGAATTTACGGAATGATATGAATGCTGCTAAAGGACTAGATTCAAACAAGAACCAGGTCAATCATGCCATTGACCGAGTGACCACTTCCGTGTAGAGCTTCGCCTCCAAGTCTTACCTCCTGTGTCTTCCTCTGCTGTTGAGATGTCCCCGCCTGCTTCTGAGGAGCCTCACGCCATCCTCGTCCTCACCAGCGCCGCAGCCATCACCCCGTGTGCAGTGTTGGGATGCTGCTCCTTCTCAACAAGTGCCTTATTCTCAGCCCTCAGCCAGTCCGTGCTCAGTGGTCTCCCGGCGTGAAGTTTTTTTAGTTTCAGTGGTTTGTAATAAGAAGAATTACTACTGTCAACATCTGACCTTCGTTTTTATCTTCTATTGGGGTGGGGGAGAGCAGGAAGGGGGATTTTACCCTCCTCCCTTCCATACAGTGCTGGGACATTTTAAACCCAAGTTTCTCTTGGACCTACTGATAAAAGATAGTTTTATGTATAGGGGAAAAAATGATACTTTTTAAACCTTTTTGACAGCTCAGATGGTGTAAATTTAAAAATTTTGTATAGGTATTTCATAACAAAATATATGTATTCTTTTTTGTTATTTTATCTTGAAAACGGTACATATTTTCGTATTTGTGAAGAAAAACAAGTCCTAAAGTATTTGTTTTTATTTGTTCCATCCACTTGTGCCTTACTGTACCCCGTGTCGTGTCCAACCGGTTGTAAATGACGGCAGCCTCGAGCAGTGGGATGAGGATGGCAAGGTGGTACTTTTAAAGCAGTGTTGCATTTTAATCAGTAATCTACCTGGTGGATTTGTTTGTAACCAAAAAGATGAATTATCATCGGTTTATAAATTATATCATTTGATTATTTTTTTTTTTGAAAAGATGAACCAAAGGATTAGACTGCTAAATTTTATTTCTTACAGTTTACCTTTCATGAATAAGTTTCTTGTAGCGAGCGCATCATCAGACTGTGCCTACTCGGAAGATGTGTGCCATTTGGAAAGTAAAACAGAGCAGAAGGGCACAAAAAGAGAAAATTGGCTCAGAAATTCAGTGGGAAAATAAATAATGTAATAAAAAATGAAAGTATGATTTTTATTCAAGAAAGCTTTAAAAATTTTGTATGTTCAGATATAAAACCACAATAAAACAAAATAACCTACTATCCTAATAGGAATGTTGCTATCTTCGTAAGTGCAATTTAATTTGTAAATAGAGTTTGGATCAAAGTATGACAAAATACTGCAAGATTTAATTTTAAATCTGCTAAACTTAAGGGGTGTGGGGATAAGTTTTGGTGTATTTTATGTTGATTTCTTTTTTTCTCTGCTGTGATAAAAGAGAAATGAGAAGTGTCAGTCACTGTGTGGTGTCTAGGAAAATCATGCTGGTTTTTTTTGCACCTCTGTGAAATAAACTCACCCTGGACGTTGGCCATCTGGCTTTTAAAAATTATTTTGTATGTTCAGATGACAGTAATTAGCTGAATTCTTTGACAGTGTATTCATTAAATATTTAAATTACTGGTCTGTTTGAGTAACCTCTTGGGGGACTTGCGTTCACCTGTTCTTCCAGAATTGCCTTCAGCTCTGGCTCATAATTGGGGGCGGTAGCTACCTGGCCAATTGGACTCCTTAGAAACCCATTGTCAACCAACCAAATACAATAGCTTCTTTAACTTCTCTGCATTTACGTATTGAGTTCACTTAGCTTTTTAGGTTGTGTGCATTTTAAAAACTATTACTGAGCTGAAAGTTCATGGTGCATAAGTGATTTTCAGCTAGTCAGTTTTATACCTTGCTCCTCCTCCTGTGGGGATCTATTTTCTTTTCTCCATTTTAAGATTTTGGCATCTTCTGTATAAAGATGCTGACCCTGACTTATGGGCTGATTATATGCAAACAAATTGGTTATTTTTGATGAGAGTTGTCTTGACAAATAGAAGAACAAATAGAACTTGCATGGTGTTTTTTTTTGTTTATTTGTTTTTATATAAATCTGACCCTTTCCTGCTCAGTTTATCAAGGCTTTAGTGTACTAGAGGTGGACGGATTGGTGTGTGAATACTTAAATTTTTCTAGGAAATTTTATGTTTCCTTTGGTTTATCTGGTTTGCCTTTTGTTTTCAGTTTTGGGGATTTTGTTTGTTTTTCCTCCTTCCTTTGAGAGGGAAACATTACTTTCCTCTAAACCTTTTATACCGCGTGATACTGGCATGCTCTTTTCAGGATCCTGGAATCAAACTTGAGCTTCATAATGGAAACAGCACCAAGCAAACAGTTCCAATAGGAAAACACATCAAGCCTTTTTAAAGAAGGCCTCTCTTTGGTTGGTATAAGAAAAACTTAATTATGTATAAAGACAACCCCTCCCTCGTGAGCCCAGAGCAGAAAGTTCCCCTTGCAGGAGAGAGAGTTACTGTCAGCTACCACGCCCCTCCTGGGCCCTCCCTTTAGGAAAGGGAGGGGTACAGCAGATAGCCTGTTTGTCTTGTGGGAGGGACAGGTAAAGGCAGGGAAGGAGGTTAGTATGACCTGTTCACCTACTTTTTCTCGTAGCCTTTTAATTCGTCATTGTAGCAAGGAAATTATACCTCAGTAGGTAACATAGTCAAAAAAGTTAGAGGGGGTGAACTAAGGTCATAATCAAAGTCATTGATGATAGAAGCAGAATGGGTAAGAAATCATAAAATGTTTGCCTGGATGTTGACTTTTTTTTTTTCCCTGAAAAATTTGCAGGAGTGGTCCAGACCAGCTCAATCTTTCTATCTAAAAACTTGCTAGTTGGGTGGCGCCTGTGGCTCAAAGGAGTAGGGCACTGGCCCCATATGCCGGAGGTGGCGGGTTCAAACCCAGCCCTGGCCAAAAAATGCAAAAAAAAAAAAATAATAATAATCATAATAATAACTTGCTAGCTAGCTGTCTAGGAGACTAGAAAGCTCAGAGGAAGCATTCCCGCCAGCCTCACAGCAGGGCTTCCCATCTTCTCCTGTGAGAAGCCCTTTGCCTGAGGTGACACACTTAGGGGATGGGTGGAGGCTGGGAGGATTGTTTGTGTCAGACAGCAAACAGCCAGTCCTAACCTCATACAAATGACGCTCTGCTCGGAGCCCAGTGCTGGCGTGCGGTAAGGCTGCACAGACGCTTTCTGACAAGGGACTGTGCACGGAAACCGCTCATTAATAGAAGGTGCTTAGGGATGTTGCCACTCAGGGACATCCACAGAGAGTGGAAATCTCACTTCACCCATTATAGTTGTCTTACCTCATCCAACTTTCCAAAGGGCCAATTGAAAAAAGCACAAGCTACTTTTTATTACGGAAAATTCAAAATGTAGAAAAGTAGAATCATGTAAGGGACCTTTCTATACCTAAGACCCATCTTCAACAAGACCAAGAAATGTTTTAAAGTATATCATAAGAAGGTGACTGCACAATGCAAGTTTTTGTTTGTTTGTTTTTAAGAAACTCAGGAGAAGCAGAGAGTGTGCCCTTTAAAATCTTTGCGAGTCCACAGAGCATGCCTCTGTCATCATCAGCATGTGGACGTGGCCCTACCACGGGGGTATGGACAAGCTGTCACCTGTCTGGGCCTCAGGTCCTTCATCTCTAAAATGGGGCAGGAATACTTCTTACAGGATTAGAATGAAGTTAAATGGGATGCATAAAACAAGCTCTCAGGAGGTGGGTGGCTGCTATTGCAGGTCCTGCTGTTATTATTATAGTAGTGATATTAGCAGCTCTGCAGTTCCTACCACCAAACCCACAGTATGTGATCAGATGGGTGGTGTTCTCAGGAATGAGGACATATTCTAGTCTGATGCAAACTTTATCTGAAAACGTTTACCTGTGGTTTTATATATAGACTCCCGAGTGATGTAATGGATGAGGGAAATTTTGATTTGTCCGTTGGGTTTACTTAATGGTAAGCTCAGCAATAATGGTCTCATGGTAACCCCCTCATTTTAACTGGACTTAGTAACTAGTTTACCTCAAGGTAAAACAAGTTCCCACCACAAACCCATTAAATGCCTGGTTGAGAAAAGGGTCTCCTTTTTCACAGAATGTCCTCCTCTTGGCGTGTCCTCAATTTTCTAGTTGGGGTCTGTGGTGCTCATTTTGTCGTCTCCCTGTTCCATTTCACCTTGGGTTTTCACAGCTTTCTCCTTTTCACCTCTTTCTGTGTTCAGTCTCCCATCTCTCAAAGGGAGGCCTCAGGCTTTTACTTACCTTTACTTATTTAACTTTACAAGTTGATTTAAGACACGGATCATCCATAGAGAGAACCTGCTGGAACAAATAGATGGGCAGCCTGATTTGGGCAGTGTATAGTATACCCCCATCTTGCTGGAGTGTTGTGGGGGTTTTTTGCTTTTTTTTAAAGCAGACAGCTGAATGGAAAGGGAAACCAGCCAGAAGAACTTGATCAGGCTCTTTTTGTTCAGCAAGCTGTGTGGAAGGTTGGAGACGAGATTTTGTGCCTACAGGTTGGCCAGGAGGACAGTGTAATTTTAAACTGTGAGAGTGGGCAGTTGCTCCGACAGGCATGGATTTTAGCCAAGGGCTCTTGAGTTCTGACTGGGCAGGAATTTAAGTAGGTTGATCCTCCAAGTTTCTTTGGAGGCATCAACATTTCTAAACAAAAACCCACTACCTGTTCTTTCTAAGATAGGGCTAGAAACGATGGTGGCTGTTTACTGAGCACCCTGTGTGTGCCCCACACAACCTCTCTGAACACCGTCTCCATTTTTAGAACAGCCTGTGAGGTAGGAGGCGGCATGTCCATTGTGCAGTGAGGAGGATTAGGACTCAGATAGTTTTGATAATGTGCATAGGATCAGCCAGTGACGAAGCTGGAATTCAAATCCACCTCTCCAGGATCTAGCATCCATAATCTCCATCCCACCTTCGCTTTGCTTTGCTCCCCTCCCCTAGCCAAAATCCTGTGAACCTGTAATTACATTTAGAATTGCATTTATGGTGGTGGAGATGGTTCTGGTTTTATTTGTTGAGAAGATTCCGGCCTAAGTTACAGAAAAGACAAGTATGGAACTGAGTGAAATTTATGCAGCATCAGGCTGTTGGTTTTTGTCCACCTGTGGTTGCAAATAGGACTCTACACCCTCCACATCCCCCATGCCCCTCCTCACCACTTCCTGTCATGTTGTCCTGTGGTACGTGCTATGGAAGATTTCGCGGATTCTCTGCACCCATCTCAAAATGGGTGCAAATCCTAAGAACCTTAGAAGATAAATTATTTGGTTAGTGGGTAACCCGGAAAAAAATGGATATACTTTCAATGTTAACTGGAGTGACAGTTTAGTAATTGGCTCTCTGGGAGAGCTTTAACTTGTTCCAAATATTGGCAGTTAGCTAGAGTGAGGTAATTAGTTAGGAATGATTCTTTATCCTCAGTACCTTTAATAGCCTACTCTTGGAGAAAAGGCAAATGATGAACCCTTGGAAATCCATGGTGCTGCAACTTGACCCAATTGGGGGAAAATACGGAGGGGGACGCATGATTTATTATTTAAAGTCACCTTTTTAAAAAAGTGTTATTGTGAAATATTTGGTAAATAATAATAATAATAATAATAATTGCACTCTTCCTAGAGCTTTATTACTCAGGTAGAAGCTACCATTTAATCAAAGAAGCACAAAACAGGAAGAATATAAAAATTGTGTGGCTTAGTAGTGTTCAGTTTTATTTGAAACTGGCTCTAACACGCTGGCAGTAGAAAGAGAAGGCCTTATGCATCTACACATGACTAAAAACCACCTGCTTATACCAGGGTATAATACAATGATACCCCACTCCTAATATACACCCCATGAAAATACAGAGGCTGCCGATGCCTTTCTTTAGATGCTATCTCAAAGTAAGTCATCAATGAGATTTTACTGCTTTAAAAAAGCAGCTTGCAAAAATTTGCTGAAGCATCCCATAGGATCTAAAGGAGATAGATCATTCACTGGAAATGGGCTGTCCTGGGAGACAGTGGTTCCTGTCTGAATCCCTTGCTTTCTGTCCTTCCTCAGCTGTAGTTGTGCTTGTTTGTTTAAACCTTGCTCAGCACTGCTTGAAAAAACAAAACAACACGCTTACTTGTCTGGGCATTGAATGTTCTTGAATTTTGGTCCTGCCCATTGGCCCAGAGGCATAATAGGTGGGGCGAGTTTCGGTGTTAGTTTGGGAAGTTTCGAGAACAGGGCTGTGGGCTGGGTCTGTTAGGTTGAGGTTGCTCTTGGTTTTAATCATTTTGGAGCACCCGAAGGTCAGGAATATTGCCATTGATGGCTGTGGGAGTCGTTGTGCCCTTTTCTCATGCATGAAGGTAGATGCAGTTGGGAGGTGTCTTACAGGCCCCTGACAGATGCCAGGCCAGCCTGTTAGTCAGGTCTTCTCTCCCCCGGCACCTGAAAGGTGTGCAGCCTGGAGGAGACGCCCTCCCCCAGCAACAGCTGTCTGCCTGTTGACGTGGGCCAGCAGGTGAAGGCAGTATGCCCCTGGGACCTGGGTGATAGCAGTCCTTTGGAAACCCAGAGTTTGTCACTTGTGGCCATTTCCCTACATTTTATTCCACATCTCAAGTGCAGCAGATCCATGCAGTGGACAGGCTGTTAGAAGACACCATGTCAGCCGCCACCCACGGAGCGCCTGGTGTGTTTCTTTTCCTGTATTCACAGCTACTTGTGCTTTGAAGAACTGCACAACTCAGAGGCTAGAACAAACAGTGCCGGCTGCCCTGTCTCTACCCTTAGCTCCTTAGGTTTCTGCAGGGCCAACCTGGGTGGCTGAGCCTGCCTTGTTCACCATCTTGTTGTACTAGTATCTACTGTAGCATCCTCTTGTTCTTGAAGGTGATACTTTGTGGTTATTCCCAAACCCAAGAACCCCCTTGTGGCAGGAATGAAGCAGATTGCTGGACCCCAGTTTTCAGAGCCTCTGATTCAGTAGCCCTAGGGTGGGAGACTCCAAGAGTCTGCATTTCTAACCAGTGCTCCAGTGGCCCTGCTGCTGCTGCTGGTCCAGAGAACACACTTAGAGAACCGCCGCTCTAGTGGACCAGACAAAGCAGACGCTTTGGCACTAAGCAGAGCTGGATAAGTGCTGTGGCGCTTAATGCTGTGACCTTGAGAGACTTTTCTTCATTTTTCCCAAGTCTCAGCTCATCTGTAAAATGGAAATAATATACCTACTCAAGACTTTCTCTAAAGAACTGGATGGCAAATAGAGCACGTGGGAGGTCTTCAGTCATTATCAGCTCTTTTTGCTTTCCTGAAACGTGTGCACGGTGGCTCAAGAGCCTGCATGTTGTTCTCTTTAGTCACGTGCTCATCTTCAGTCTCCTCTTGTTAATATACTCAAGGTCGTGGGGGGATAGAGGAAGTGCTAAGAGAAGTAGAAATTGCTTACCTGTGCGTGAGTGCCTCCTGGCAAGGCTAGAACATACTAACACATCCGCCAACACGCGGTGGACTTCCAGTGGGCAGCACCCGAGTCCTATTTGTTTGTCTGTGCCTGAAGTCTGTAAACATACAATCTTCCCTTGTACCCAAGCTGTTAAAAGAAGTCCCCAACCATGGTATCCCGGATGGGGAAACATTCAACCCAACTTCAGCATCCCAAACCTCACCTGCACTCTTCACGCAGCATGACCATTTTAATGTCCTTGGGAAATATGTTGTCTTATTCATCTTAGCTTCCTTGTCACCCCAAGGATGATCCTTAAAATAGGAAACTTGCATGGAAATAAACAGTGATATATAGATCAAATGCAATACATTATTTTGTTTCAGATTGATATGAGGGTACAAATGATGTTATATTGTTTCCATTTCTTTGTTATAGTTTAAGTGTGGTTGAGACCTTCCCCCAGGGGGTGTGTTGTATACCTTTACATTGCACCTGTTAGGTGAGCGCTTACCAATTACTCTTCCTCCTACCCTGTTGCCTTACCTACCTCCCCCTTGAATTTAATTGTGTTTTTCTCTCGTGTGGGCGTGTAGTTGTTTACCCATGGTTTTATATTAGTATTGAGTACACCGGATGCTTAATTTTCTATTCTTGAGATACTAAGAAGAATGTGTTTCAACTCCATCCAAGTAAATACAAAAAAAATGTGAAGTCTCCATCTTTTCATGGCTGAACAATATTCCATGGTATACATACACCACAGTTTATGAATCCATTTCTGTGTTCATGAGCACTTGGAGTGATTCCACCTCTTGGTAATTGTAAATGGAGCTGTAATAAACATTCTAGTGCCAATGTCCTTATGGTAAGATGATTTTTTTCTTCTGGGTAGGTATCCAGTAATGGCATTGTGGGATCAGATGGCAGGTTCACTTTTAGCTCTTTGAGGATTCTCCATGCTTCTTTTCATAGAGGCCGTATTAGTTTGTAATACCACCAATACGTCAATTTTAAAAGAGATCCCTTTTTATTGTCTAAAACAAAATTGCATATTGTAAAACCTTTTCCAGAGATCAGACATTAAAATAGTCAAGTCCAAGGGTTTTTAAACTGTGAACTTCTGTCTGTTTTTGTAAATAAAGTTTTCTTTGGACACAACCATGCCAATTTTTAAATCTATAGGGACCAAATGACCCTCAAAGTCCAAATACTTACTTTCTGGCCCTTTATAGACAAGGTTTGCAGGGTTTTCTGTTCCTAGTATGTGCAACCTATTCCTTTTAGCCACCAGAGAGTTTGGCATGTACTCCCTCCTTATCACAGCTCGACACTCGTTGACACTGGCTTTTCAACTGTGCTGAACGCAGCCTGTGCGTTGGTCCTGATCAACAGCATAGCTTACCCTGCCCCCTGCCGAAACTGGGATACTCTGTGACACATGCCTGGGGCCACGCCTTTTTCAGGCAGCTTAGAAGGTGGAACACACACTCATACCCACTAGGTTTCCACTGCTTTTATAGGCCTAGCTGAGCCACATCATTGCATTTCTTGTAAACTCCATTCCTGAAAATATTTAGCATCCTGTAGGAAGAAATGCAGTTTTTTTTTTTTTTTAAATGGTAAAGGCAGCTTTATGGTTTAGGTTTAGGTACTGTCTGAATATCAGCCTTGTTTTATGAACAACATAAAAGCTTTCGCAAGGGAATTGTTGGTTTCCATCCCCCACTACCCGCACCCACAGTGTGCCTGTGCTGGGCTCTCCCCTCTCCCCAGATCTTACCTCCTTGTCACAGCGAGCTCCTCCAGCCTCGCTCTGGTCCTTTTTCTCCTAGTGCTTCCTCTATCATGATCCACTTTGCCCTATATCTCAGCTGCTTCTATAAACATGCTTAAATCCCATCCTAAATAAGCAAAAAGCCTTGATCCTAAGTCCCCGCTGTACCTGTCTCCCTTTTCCTTTTCTGCTAAAGGGTCTTGAAAGAGACGTCTATTCTTGTTCTCCCTCCCTTCTGACTTTCCACTCTCTCTTCCCATCACTGTGGGACTCTGTGATACACACAGCTGTGGATCTGTTCTGGCCAGGACACCAGGCCTCCATGTGGCTCCATCTGACGGATGCTGAGTCAGCTCTTGCCTTTCTAGTTCTGTCTGCTGTATTTGACAGCTCCCTCATTCTCAGTGTTTTTCCAACTTTTTGACTGCAGCACAACTTAAAGAAGGAAGCTTTTACATAGCAATCCAGTAAACACATCTCTGCTGCTGAAATGAAAGTTTCTTAGCATAACATTATCCTTAGCTGTGTGCAGGGAACTTCCTTCTTTTTCAGGGCTGATCGCAACCAAGTAAATTGATCTCATGACTCATGGATGGCTTGAGTCTGGCAGCTTGCACCCTTCAGCCTTTGCCTTTCATGACGCTCCTTCCTCTGGAGTGAGTAATAAAGCTCTAGGAAGCATCTCACTGGTTGATTGGCATCTATGATATAGTTCATCCGGTAAGAAGTTGTGTTGGAGGAAACTCATTAGCTTGGGTGAGGGCGGGAGGAAGGTAGAGGCAAATGAGATATAATAGGTGTTTGTGGGTGTTGATGAGGTGAGGAAAGGCAGCAAGAAGAGAAAGATTGGATTTGTAAATAGGACAGGCAGGGAGATCAAGAGGAAGATTATAAAAGAAGAGGAAAGAAATTTGCCTCGTTGACAGGCCTATTGTGAAAATTAACTTTTGAAGTGGAAATACAGTTTCATAGCGCCTATTACACTTTTTGAAGAAAGATAATGTATTATTATGGAATAACTATTCCCATGTAATTTTTCTTCTCCCTTATTAAAGATTGAAGGAAAAGGCCTCACCAAAGCCAGGGCATTTTCAGTAGAGAGCCCATTTTCTTTGCACTTGACAATGTATTCAGACTAGATGTCTTCATTACATTTACACATCATGTCTAGTTAATCACTGGACATCTCTGCATGCTTCTTAGGTCAAAGTATTTCAGGCAGAATAGAACCTACCTAAAAAACAGCAAATTTTCTAGTACTATGGCTGAGACAACTTCCCTGTTAACCTAGACTCTCAGCACAGCCCCTCTTCTGAACAAATGCATAGGTCCTTGTTCTAAAATCCTTGCAGCTGCTTGTTGCCCCATTTCCACTGTCTGAAATATTTTCTTGGCCATCTTTGATTGACAACTAGAGAAATTATTTTCTCAATACTATTACATGAAAACTTATTCTCAAAGTCAGTGTACTTTTGGTTTTTGCCTTACTGTTGCTGTAAGTTGAGTCCCCAGAAAATAAGATTCTGAGATGGGGATTTGCCTGCAGGAGGTTTACTGGGGAGTGCTCTCAGCAATACTCCTAAGGAGCGAGGAAAGTAGGACTAGGGAGTGGGGAAAGTTAAACGGCAGTATAACTAACTGCAAAGAGTCTCTGGCTGATGCAACAGGGAGCTCAGGATCCCAACAGAGGCAAGAAGGTAGGCTTTGGTACCCCACAGCCAATTAGATGTGGCCTGCCACCAGAAAGGAGGCATAGACTTGGACAAGGGAGCTTTTTTAAGTTGGGGGGACTCAGGGGAGAGCACTTGATAATAAACTGAGGCAATAGGTGCCTGAGTTCAGCAAGGGGGATCTGGGCTGCACAACACACCATCCCCCACAGTTATGTTTGTCTACTCCTACAATTTTTTGGGATAGGATGTCACTCTGTTGCCCTGGCTAGAGTGCAATGGCGTCATATTATCTCACACCAACTCAAACTGCTATGCTCACACAATCCTCCAGCCTCCTGAGTAGCTGGAGCTAATTTTTCTATTTTTAATGGAGATGAGAGGTTTCTCTTTTGTTCAGGCTGGTCTCAAACAAAGCAATCCTCTGGCCTTGGCCTCCCAGAGTGCTAGGATTACAGGTATGAGCCACCTCTGTGGGCCTACCCTGATATTCTTAAATCTGATTATTTTCTGAACATGTACTCAGTTTTAAGTAATTTTTCTCTTGGCTGGATATAATCGGCCATAAAAATGAAGAAATCTTTTTTTCAGTATTTCAAAGTATGATGTTGGTATTTTAAGGGATTCCATTGAATGTGTAGATTGCTTTGGGTAAAATAGATAATTTTAACAATGTTGATTCTCCCCAGTCAAGAGCATGGTATGTTCTTTCATTTGTTAATGTTTTCTGCTATTTCTTTCCTTAGGGTTTCATAATTCTCACCTCAAAAGAAGTGAAGGACCTCTTCACTTCTTTTGTTAGGTATATTCCTAAGTATTTAATTTTCTTTGAAGCTACTGTGAAGGGAATTGCACTTTTGATTAGCTTCTGAACTTGGCTGTTATTAGTGTATGCAAAGGCTACTGATTTGTGGACACTGTTATTATACCCTTAGATGTTTCTGTATTTGTTGATCACTTCCAAGAGTCTTGTGGTTGGGTCTCTGGGGTTCTCTAAGTATAAGATCGTATCATCAGTAAAGAGTGAGAGTTTGACTTCCTTTTCCCCCAATTAGATGCCCTTTCTATCTTCTCTTGCCTGATTGCATTGGCTAGAACTTCCAGCAATGTGTTGAATAGTAGTGGTGGTAGAGGACATCTTTGTCTGCTTCCTGTTCTAAGTAGAAAAGCTTTCTGTTTGACTCCATTCAGCATGATATTGGCAGTGGGTTTGTCATAGATGGTTTCAATCAGTTTAATAAATGTGCCCCCCGCCTATATTTTTAAGTGTTCTTGTGAGAAAGGATGCTGAATTTTTTCATATGTTTTCTCTGCATATATTGAGAGAATCATATGGTCTTTGTTTTTGCTTCTATTGATATGGCCAATTACATTTACTAATTTGCATATCTTAAACCAGTATTGAATCCCTGGAATGAAATCTACTTGATCATGATGTGAAAATTTTTTTAATGTGTAGCTGCAATCTATTAGCTAAGATTTTGCATTAATATTCCTTAGTGAAATCGGTCTGTGGTTCTATTTAATTGGGTCCTTTCCTGATTTTGGTATCGGGATGATGTTTGCTTCACAGAACATATTGGGGAAGGTTCCTTCCTTCTCAATGTTTTGGAATAGGTTTTACAGTATAGGTTCAAGTTATTCTTTGAGGGTGTGATAGAATTCTAATGTGAAGCCTTCTGGTCCCAGGCTTTTATTTGTTGGAAGCTGTTTTACTGTTTCTTTGAACTCAAGGTTTATATTGGTTCAATGGTTCTATTTCTTCCTGGTTAAATCTAGGGAGATGGTGTGATTCCAGGTATTGGTCCATTTCCTCTACATTGTCAAATTTCTGGGTGTAGAGTTCCTTGTGGTAGTCAGAGACAATCTCTTGTATCTCTGTGTTATCTGTTGTTATTCACCTTTTTTAAAGCTTCTATACAACTAAGGCACAACAATTAAAACAAATAGACAACTTTCAGAATGGGAAAAGATATTTGCATGTTACAAATCTGACAAAAGTTTGATAACTATGGTCTATAAAGAACTCAAATTAATCAACAAAAAGAGAGCAAACAATCCCATCTATCACTGGGCAAGAGACATGAATAGAACTTTCTCTGAGGAAGACAAACCAATGGCTAACAAATATATGAAAAAAATGCTCATCATCCCTAATCATAACAGAATCAAAACCATCCTGTGATATCACTTAATCCTAGTAAAATTAGCCCACATCATGAAGTTGCAAAGTTGCAGATATTGATGCAGATGTGAAGAAAGGGGTACTTCTACATTGTTGGTGGGATTGCAAACCGATACAGCCTCTTTGGAAAGAACTGTGGAGAATTCTCAAAGAACTCAAATTAGACCTTGATCTCACAATCCTATTACTAGTTATCTACCCAAAATAAAAACAATCATTTTATCATAAAGACATTTGCACTGGAATGTTCATCACAGCTCAATTTACAATAACCAAGATGTGGAAACAACCTAAATGCCCATCAACTCAGGAATGGATTAACAAACTGTGGTATATGTATGCCATGCAATACTAGTCATACATAAGAAAAGACAGAGACTTTACATCTTTTGTATTGAGCTGGATGGAGTTGAAGCACATTCTTCTTAGTAAAGTATCACAAGAATTGAAAATCACATATCCAATGTAACCAATACTAATATGAAGTCAGTAGATGATCTAATACACATCTACATAAGATAAAAAACTCAATCCAATTCAAGTTGGGGGAGGAGCATGAGGGAGAAGGGAGTAGAGGAGGAGATTGGTGTGTTCCCACTTAATGGACACAATGTAAGGGTATATGGCACACCTTTGGGGTACTCTACCTAACAAACGCAAATATTGTAACCCAGTCATTTGCATCCTAATATTAACATCAAATTTAAAAAAATGGAATGCAAAAGAACATACCATTCTCATGGATTTGAAGAATCAACATTGTGAAAATGTCTATACTATCCAAAGCAATCCACATATTCAATGCAATGCAATCCCCATTAAAATACCATCATCATACCTTTAAGATTTGGAAAAGGTAATTCTTCGTTTTGTATGAAGCCAGAAGAACCCTGTATAGCCAAAGCAATTCTTAGTAATAAAAATAAAACCGGGGGTTTCAACCTACCAGACTTTCAGCTATATTTCAAGGCCATAGTGATCAAAACAGCATGGTACTGGCACAAAAATAGAGACACTGACATTTGGAACTGGATAGAAAACCATGAAATGAAAGTAACCTCTTACAGCCAACTAAACAAAACGAGAACATACACTTGGGAAAAGAGTTCCTCATTCAATAAATGGTGTGATAGAGAACTATCAGTGGGAGAACTGGGTAACCACATGTAAAAGAATGAAAGTGAACCCGCACCTTTTACCACTTACAAAAGTTGATTCAGGATGGATAAAAGATTTAAATACAAGGCATGAAACAATAAAAATCCTAGAAGAAAGTGCGGAGAAAACAATCAAAGATAATGGCCTTGGGAAAGATTTTATGAAGAAGACTTTTGTGGCAATTGCAACAACAACAAAAATAAACAAAGGGGAGTTAATTAAACTGAAAAGCTTCTGTACAGCTAAGGAAACAGCAACCAAAGCAAAGAGACAACCTTCAGAATGGGAAAAGGTATTTGAATACTATGAATTGGATAAAAGCTTGATAACTAGGATCTATAGAGAACTCAAACTGATGAACAAAAAAAAGACCCACCAATCCCATAAGTCACTGGGCAAGAAACATGAATAGAACCTTCTCTAAAAAAGACAGATGAATGGCTAACAAACATGAAAAAATGCTCATCGTCCCTAATCATCAGAGAAATGCAAATTAAAACTACCCTGAGATATCACCTAACCCCAGTGACAATGGCCTCACAAAGTTTCAAAACTGCAAATGCTGCTGTGGATGTGGAGAGAAGGGAATATTTTTACACTGCTGGTGGGACTGCAAACCTAATACAACCTTTTTGGAAGGACGCATGGAGAATCCTCAAAGAACTCAAATTAGACCTCCCATTTGATACTGTTATCCCATTACTAGGCATCTACCCAGAAGAAAAATAATCCTTTTATCATAAGGACTTTTGCACTAGACTATCACAGCTCATTTACAATCACCAAAATGTGGAAACAGCCTAAATGCCCACCAACTCAGGAATGGATTAACAAACTGTGGGATACTATTCAGCCATTTAAAAAAATGGAGACTTTACTTCTTTTGTATTAAGGTGGATGGAGGTGGAACACATTCTTCTTAGTAAAGTATCACAAGGATGGAGAAGCAAGAATCCAATGTACTCTATTCTATTATTAAGGCAGTAGATGAGCTAATACAAGGTGGGGTAGGAGAATGAGCAGGTGGGGAGAGGGAGAGGTATAGGATCACGGTGTATGGTACACCTTTGGGGGTGGGACACAATTATAAGAGGAGCTTTATTTAACATGGGGAGAGGGTGAGGTATAGGGTCACAGTGTATGGCACACCTCTTGGGGGTGGGACACAATTATAAGAGGGGCTTTATTTAACAAATGCAATCAGTGTAACCTAATTCTTTGTACTCTAAATGAATACCAAACTACAAAAAGAAATAAAAGAGATTTGTTTTTTAAAAAACTCACTTTTTATTAGTATTTATTGTCTCATGACAAGAGATTGGAATTATTAATTACTTGAATTAAACTATCTCCTGATTCCAAATGCTGTAAATTGTCTCATGACCCTAATGTACATCTCTTATATACCACCCTTTCTTGTTGCTACATAGGCTGATTTCTACTTCAGCGAAGGCCTTCACCTTTGTGAGATCAAACTACTGATGATGCATTTTGTTATTAATAGTTTTAGTTAATAAGAGGCAAGAGAAGTAGGATTATTTTACCTTTCTTCAGAGAATAGTTTAAAAAATTAATTGAACAAAAATGGCAGAGAGTTGACTGACCTTATATTTCCTTGATTTTTCTATATTTCCTGTTTCCCATGATTATCTATCTGTCTATTTATATGTAATGTGTGCATTCAGAATTTTGCTTGAGGTATATGTGGAGAGTTAAGGAAATAATCTCCTTAAATAATAAAATAAAAGTCCTGAAAAGCAGAATTAAGGAAATAATCTCCTTAAATAATAGGAGAATTCTTCCTTAAAAAAGGAGAATTAAGAAAATAATCTCCTTAAATAATAAAATAAAAGTCCTGAAAAGCATAGCCTCTTTGATTTCATCAAATATATATGGTCACAAAACATATCAGGCTATGTCATACAAAATTAAGCTTCACTTTAGGCATGCAAAAATGTTAATGAGTCTAATCATCCCTTAGCCCTTTCCCTACCAACAACTCTGGGTGGTTGAGTAAATTTATTTGTGCTATTTTCATTTCACATCAAAAGTTATCTTGTGAACAGAAATAGCTGCTCTTCTCAGCACAATCGTGTCACCCACATAGTGTTCATGGGCATAGATACTTCTGCAAGTGACTCTGCTGACTACTGTCCCTATGAAACATATTGAAAGTTTTTTTATGTCCTGAAACAATTCATTATACAAGCATTGGCTACATGACGGTGCTCACGCTGGAGAACGTTTCCCAGATCAATCAAAACTCAGAGTAGAAGATGTGATAAGATGTTGTGAAGAAGGCCAGCAGTGGCCGTCATAATTGAGAAGAAAATTCTCTGAAAAATATTAGCCTTAATACTTAGAAGACAAAAGGCAATCGTAAACAGGTACACTCTAAATTAGCATTTTTTGTATACCCAGAGGAGATTACAACCACATTGTAATACCAATTCCATGCTAATGAGGTTCTGAATTCACCATGTTTGTATATTGCTCTTTGGGAAAGCATCTCCTCTAATTTAAATTATTTCTATTTGGAAAATTAAACTTGCCTTACTGGAGTTTTGAAGGTCTACTTTATTTGAAGGTCTGATTTTTTGTTTTTGTTTTGATACTACAAGTTTATGTTTGTTGTTTTAAATTCTTTACTGTGCTAATTTCTGAACCTTTAAATTGTTTTAGGTCATTTGTAAAAAACAAAGATGCAGGAGATCAAAGCCTATAGAACCAAGGAAGAAAGATGGGAAGAAAGGGAAGAGAAGTGAAGGAAAGGACAGAGAAACCCGGAGGGGTGGAACCGCTCGGAGGCCCCCTGAAGACCGGGAAGAGAGATGGCGGTGAGGAAGGAGCAGCTGAGGGCCTGGCAGGCAGCCTGGCTGGGGAAGCGTCTGACCCTCCCCTGGGGCTGAGCTTCTCCCTTTGCAGCTGAAGTTTGTCAGTTAGTCAGCCCGTATTTACTGAGTTCCTGATGTGTGCCGGGCATGGTGGCAGTCACGGAGAGACCTACAGAGTGTCCTTGACAAGTTACTTCAAGGCGCTGAACCTCATTTCTGCATCTACATCATGAAAATGACCATGCTCATTGCACTCGGAGCCGGAAAGACGTGCATGTTGTGGAAGACGCTGAAACATTAGAGGCATTTCTAGTTTCCTTAGTGGTTTGGGTTGGCTAACTTGGCATGTTATTTGGATCCACACTTCAAGGATCTCACCTTTTCACCATCCCATCCCATTTCATTATAGAATGGTCTTTGACGTGTAAAGAAAGCCTGTTTTCTTGAGTATGTGTCTGCTGTTCACTTCCTGTTCCCCTTTCTTCCTTCTTGAATTGAATAAGCAGATGCCTCAAGTAGAATCTGATCCCAAGTAGTCAAATGTTCCCTCACTCCACACCCCAAGTCTGCCTCTATTTTTTGTTCATTTAATAGCACATCCAGATGCACAATCCTGCCTGCCCGAAGCCAGGGTCCCCGTAGCCTCTGCTTGTCCATCCTCCACTCACTTGTTCTCTCCATCCCTGTCACTTCATCTGGTCACCCTCATCAGCCCTCAGTGGAGACCAGGCTGAGCTACGTGGCCACCATAGACACATGAAATGTTTGGGGACCCTTCCAGCTGCTATTTTACATTTCTGGTCACTTGTTTTAAAGGGTGGGACTGTGTCAGGGAAGAGATGGAGAAGGGAGCTGTTGGCACATCTGAAAGCCCCACCTTCCATACCCTGCTTAGCACAGCAGCCAGTAACGAGCTCAGACCATCCCCATACACAACTTAAGGGGCAATTTATGGCTCAAACATACCCCTCAGGGATCTCACCATGCAGTAGTTCTCAAAAAGTGTCTTCCAACTTCTCTGAATTTTCCCACTGAGAAGAGTTTAGGTAAATCCTTTATTTTCTCTCCTTTTATACAACTTCAGTTGATGTTTTAACACTGGGAGCAGGCTTCTAGCCCACCCACTCATATGCATTCCCTTCTTTTTTCTTTTCCTGTGTTTTGTAAAATCTGAGATACCATCCCTGTAAGAGGCATCAGGTTGTAACTTACCACCAATGAAGAAAATGAAACCCAGGAACAGGGAGTCTGATAAGAAACCCCCCCAAACAAAGGTGGGACACCCAGGATTGTACCTCAGTGGAGGGAAAATGAGAAATATGCCTCCACACACCCCAAAAAAGAAAAAAGGAGGCAGGAGAGAAACGGGCTTCACTTTGCAGACACAGGAGAAAGTCAAGTTGCCCTTGAGAACTTGAACCAAGAGCTGTTATGCATACGGGTTTGTGGTCTTAACTGTGGTTTTTGAAAAAATCTTAAGCAGAGGAATTTACTTGAAAGAAGCCTCATATTGGGAATGCCCCTAGATTAGTAGAATAATCAGATACAAATCAACTCTGGGAAAATGCAACTTCAGTCCAGGCTGGGAGTGACTGTAAGATGAAACCTGGTTTCAGAGATGTCAGAATGTGAAGGTGTACGTAGAGTAGATAGATCGTTGTGGTAAAGAGTTTCAGCTGGACCCAGGCCCAAGTGTCCAGAATCTGCATTTCTCAGTCTCTGCAGCTTTGGGCAACTTAGGAGGCCGAGAGCAGGCTGGGGTTCCCTCTTACTCCTTTTTGCCATTTGGAAATTGGTGACCTTTGCAGCAGCCTCCCTGGACCCAATGTGGAAGGTCCCAGTTGGACAAAAACTTGGATGGACAAAAATTTGGACACAACTATTTCCCCAGACCAGAGGTTGGGTAGATAACAAAGGTGAAGACAGCAATTTTTAGGCTTTTCTGGCCAGAAGGTTTCTCTTATACTGCTCCTCAACTCAGCTGTTGGAGAAGAAAAGCAGGTATAGACAACAGGGGTATGAGTGGGCATGGCTGGGTCTCAATAAAACTTTATTTACAAAGCAGGCAGCAGCCTGGATTGGGCCCCTGTTTGGAGCCCTGCATGACGTTTGGGCTACTGTATTTAGGGTCTGCTTGTAATAGCATCTCAGCCTGCATCCTGGTTAATGCAGCCTTCCTTATAGATAAGCTCCCAAGAAATTTTTCAGCTGACCCAACTCTTTCTTGGGTTTTTCTCTCACCCACGCGGACAGTGGTCTTCTCTCGGTGTCCTGCTTTGAGTCTCAAAATCTGGTATGTCATTCTGCAGCCTGCCACCAGGATAGGTCTTTTCGAAATGTACATTTTGTTTTTTCCCTCCTTATAATGCTCTGTGCTTTCTCAAGCAAAGAGGGACGTACAGTCTCCTAGAGAGGCAGAGGAGAACCCCAGGCTGCTGCCCCCACCTGCCTCTTCAGTTTAGGCCATAGATGCTGTTCATCTTCAGAGAGGTTCTCAACTGTCCAGCTCCCGCAGCTGCAATGACCTTCCAGTGTGGTCCTTCCAGCACCCAACCATCTGTCACAACTTAGTTCCAGTGTCCCCTTCTTTAACAAGCCCCTATACATTCTCCTTTTAGTAGGAAATGAACTGCCTATGAGAAGGGATGGTATCTTGTTGGTGTTTATTCCTCTAAGATCTAGCACAGAGCAACCTTTGTGGATGCCTGAGTGACCCTCTTCTTTCACTTCTAGTAATAAAATGATCTCTTTACCTAGGAAATATAATCTTTATTAAGTCAGAGAGTAGAATGGACCGCTTCATTTAGAAATGAGCACAAGAGGTCCACAGACTAAGTATCTTTTATTTATTCATTGTCACACCCCACCTGTTGGGAAAACCTACCCTCCTCCTTTTACCCATCTACTCCTGCCCATCTCTACAGTTAGGATCCTTTCCTAGGCACTCACCCACATTTGTCCTGATACCTGAAATGCTCTTCTTTGAAATTGCCCAGACCACCTTTTGATTGGATAAGAGCTCACTCTGCATTTCCTCTATGATGTATCCACTCGCCCTGCTCAAAGTCCCCACTACCTCCATAGGAGGAAGGAATGCTCCTCCTACTGGGAGGAAGAGAATGCTAAAGAAACATTTGCTTGAGACCCTTGTCAGAATAAGCCGTGAGAACACCTTCTTTGTGGGATTCATGAAAACTTAGTGAGTCAGAGCTGGACTGAAGAGTGATTTCTAAATCTCCCTCCCACACCTCGGATGTGAAATAGGGGGAGACCAGGGACTGGGGGAGGGTGCGTGGTAGAGAGACTACAAGTCTGCTGTGATTCAGCCCTTCCCTCACTGGCACCCCCCATTGAGGAGGAGTGGGGATGTCTGCCCCAGTCTTCAAGCCCTGTAGTGGAGGCTTCAACAGACCACCCCAGAGTGCCAGGTATGACCTCTTAGAGACACAGGGTTGTTGTGGCCTGAAAACTGTCACTGTCTTGAGAAGTCTAAAGGTCCAGAGACTGGCCAGGCAGTGGTGTGAAGGAGCCTCTGGGTTGGGATGGACCAGACCTCCCAGAGATTGTCATGCAATCTGGGTACAGGTGCAAGGGAAAGATGCAGCACGGGGTCCCCTCAAGTTTTGTCCAAGGGGGCCACCTGGACAGGTTAATACTGCTTATCAGAGAGAAGCTGAAGCTGGGACTAGATTCTCAGAAGCCTTGAGCTACCAGTCAAGATAGAGCCACATGTGCCTGAGGAAAGATCCACATGGATGGAGGGAGGTCCCCCAAATCTCCACCAAAGCATCTTCAACAGAAGCAGACAGCTGTATACCACTGCCAGGCCTGGAGTGCACAGAGCCGGCTTGCTGGAACCAACCAGGGGAAAACTAACTGTTCCTACCCCTGACCTCCCTGCCCTCTCTCCTTAACCCCAGAGGGAAGGGCCCACAGCAGGGCAGCAAGCTGGCACAATGTAGGCGAGTCCCTGTGCCTGTCTGGAGTCTAATAGGGGCCTGGAGTTTCAGATTTCTGCACTGAGGATGTTTGCATTAGTGATGAGTGACCAGAAAAATCATAGGGACAGGTTGCATTTTCACCAAGGGCCTGGGAGGGAGGGTATGCAAGATTCAAACATAAAACTGTACATGAAGTCATATCAGTCTTATTCAATAAATTAATTAAAATTTGTTCAACCATATTTTTAGCATGCAAAGACAGTGACATGTTTATCATTCCCAGTGATTTTTGCCAGAATTAAAGGAAAGGAAGTTGGAAAGTGAAGCAGTATGCTTTTGGAACTGAGGTGGAAACGAGGGTGTTATTTGCTAAAAGTGAAAAAAGAAACTACACAAGGAAATAAGCACTGAGCTTATTTTCTTGTTAGCTACATTCTCACACACTTTTGTATAATAATTTCATAAAAGTGCCTTTCACACTTCAGCTCTCTCAGGATTAGGAAAAGGTGTTATTTTCCACTCCTCTGCAGCTTTCTGGAGAGGAGGGGCACACAGAATCACAGGGAGTCTCTTCAGCTAGGGAGGCTTCTGGAAAAATGACAAGACACTCTGGTTAAGATCTAAGCCTCCTGAGGAGTCCAGCTTTCCATTTCATGTTCTCCCTAGGGAAGTGTCTTGATTTGAAATCCATTTTAAGCCAAAATGCCGCAGAGGATAAACTATCTCCAGAATTAACTTAAGCTGGGCTGTTAAAGGAGCCAAGTGGAAGAAAACTGGAAATCTGGAATATTCCAGCCGAGGTTGCTGGCTCCACAGGTGTTGGGGTGACAGTGATGTCATTGGCTGGGGCAACACCTTCATTTTGCCAGAAATCATTTGCAAAATGGCTCCCGTTCACAGCAAGGTATGTGTGGCATGAATACTCCTGTTGCTATGGCATTAGACGTGGGCAGTGACCAAGGTCTTGATTTTAGAGGGGAGGCTGCAAACCAGCCAACATCCATTCTTTCTAAGGCATACTCCATACCTCTAAGCATATTTTTATTTCAACCAATTCATAATCCACACCAGAATTTATTTATGTGTGCATCCTAAAACAAAAGTAATAAAAATAAAACAAGAACACATGTACATCCCATCTAGCTCAAGAAACAGAACATTGCCGATATTTTTGAATTCTTCTGTGTGCCACCAACCATCCACACTTTGTCCACATTCCTGTCCATAATCTATGCCCATGCTCAAGAGGGGACCACTGTCCAGAACTCGTGCTTATCAATCCCTTGCTTCTCTTTTTGGTTTTATCTCACATGCATTTGTCACTAATTGACATATGATTTTGTTTTGCCTGATTTGGAACTTTATGTCTTGGAGCTGTGGTCTCTGTTCTTTTGTGTCTTGTTCCTTCGCTCATTTACTTTTGAGATCCATCATGTCAATATACATAACTGGCCATTTCCCCACTACTGTGTAATGTTCTGTGGCATTAATATTAGTTCTACTCTTGATGGACATCAAGATAATGGCAATTTTTTCTATAATGAATAATGCTGCTATGGCCATTCTTGAACGATGTTTCAGTAGGGCATCGGTAAGAGTTTTTCTTTGGCTACAATCCTTGGAATAGGATTACTGAGTGGAAGAGTATCTGCCTGTCTGATTCACTAGGGCACACCAAGATGTTTTCCAAAGTACATGTTCCAATTTATGATTGTATATAGCAGCAGTGTGTAAGAATTGCCACTGAGGCACATCCTTGATTACTGTTGGTACTATCAGACTTTACTAGATTTTTTTTTTTTTTTGAGACAGAATCTCACTCTGCTGCCCAAGCTAGAGTACTGTGGCATCATAGCTCACAGCAACCTCAAACTCTTTTGTTCAAACAACCCTCCTGCCCTGACCTCCCAAGTAGCAAGTAGCTAGGTCAACAGGCAACATCCACAAAGCCTGGTTTATTTTTGCATTTTTTAGTAGAGACAGGGTCTTGCTCTTGCTCAAGCTTATCTAGAACTCCTGACCTCAAGTGACCCTCCCATGTTGGCCCCCCAGAGAGCTAGGATTACAGGCATGAACCACCTCCCCCAGCCTTAGACATTACCTTTTTATCAGTCTGGTGGGAATATGATATGATATATACTAATATTTCCCAATGCATATGTGAAATGATATATGGTATCTCACAATATGTACGTGAAATGATCATCTGATATTGTATTTGCATTTTCCTTACAAATATAATTCCTGACCCAACATGAGCATCTTTTCAGAAAGATATTCTTTCTCCTCTTCCCTGAAATTCCTGGTCCTGTCTTTGGCTCACCTTGTAAAGTCTATTTGTCCTTACTGTGTCATAGGCATTTCTTCCTTGTAGTATTTTGTCAGGTGTATGCCATTGTTGTCTCCCTGTTTGTGGCCTTTTTACTTTCTTTGTTTTATCTTTGATGACTATGAATAGACATTTTTAAAAATTTAATGAAGTCAAACATATCAATGTTTTCCTTCATGATTTGCATTAAGAAATCCTTCCCTACTCTGAAGTCATAAATCAATTCTCACATTCCCTGCCAAATATTTGAACATTTTTTCCTTTAACATTTCAGTTTCTCAATCCATGTGGAATGTTTGTGCATTTGTTTGTGTGTACAACGCCCCCCAAATACTACATCAGTTAGACGGTTCATGCCATCCTGGCTCGAGGAGTCAAGATAGGAAGCATAGCATGTCAGCAGGGCACCTCCATGTACTCCTTAGTGGGAGTCTACGCAGCACTCTAGCCACCTTTCTTTAGCTCCTCAGTGACAGTTCGGATGTGAAGAGTACTGCTACACTGGCTTAGAAGTCCCAAGCTCTCGAGGAACTGTTGTAATCAAGGCCAAAGCTTCCAGGTTCTGGCAAAGGAAATGCCTGGTTACAAGTTACTTGGTATCTAGAAAGCTTCCCAGCAGATCCAGTAGAACCTCTACAAGCTGACCACCCAAGGGACTGTAACAAACGGATCACCATAGGGAGGTGGTCAACATGAGGAACCAGGCCTAATGTACTGATAGATACAGATGGTGCATGTGCGTCTATGAAAATCAGGTCACCTTAAGGAGGTGGTCAATGTAGGGGTGGTGGTGATCAACTATGGAGGAGCTACTGTGTTTATGACTCTTCTCAGGCTAGCTGCAGATTGTCAACCCGGGGTCATGAATTGCTGCCTGTCAACCCAGCTGACATTCTGCCTTTAGGGTTTTGTTAACTCTTTCTCTTCCTTCACTTTGTGAGAGAGAGATGAAAAGGGATCTGTTTGCATTATTTTCTAGGCAGACAACCAGTTCTAGCAGCACCATTTGCTGAATAGCCCATCTTTTCCTCACTGAACTATCATGTAAGCTCCATCATTTTTCAGGTTTCACTATTTTTGTGAGTCTGTTTATTAGCTGTCTATTCTGTTTCAATTCTGCCCTGTGCTACTCACTACCACACAGTCCACATTAACAAAGTGTTATCATAAGCCTTGATATCCGGAGTGCCCCATCTGCCTATTTCAGCAGATATATTTTGTCTGTCTGTGATTTTTTTTTTAAGACAGACTTACTTTATCACCCTCAGTAGAGTGCTGTGATGTCACAGCTCACAGCAACATCCAACTCCTGGGCTTAGGCGATTCTCTTGCCTCAGCCTCCCAAGTAGCTGGGACTACGGGCACCTGCCACGATGCCCAGCTTTTTTTTTTTTTGCTGTAGTTTGGCCAGGGCTCAGTTTGAACCTGCCACTCTCGGTATATGAGGTTGGCACCCTACCCACTGAACTACAGGCACCACCCATCATTTTTTTTTTTTTTTTTTAAATCTATCAGCTTTGCTAGGCCACAGGCCAGTTACGCAAACACTAGTGGATGTGATGTTGTGGAAGAAATTTGCAGATGTAATTAAAGTCCTTAATCAGTTGACTTTGAGTAAGAAAAATTATCCTGAATTTTCTGAGTGGGCCTGAATGAATTTGTTAGAGGGTTTTAAATGCAGGACTGAGGTTTCCCAGGAGAGAGAAGAAATTCCATGTATGGGGGAGAGCTTGTGCCTGTTTCTGTGGAGTCCCATCTGACGGCCTCCTCTGACTACTGAATCAGCCCCTACAATCATGGAAGCCAATTCCTGGTGATGAGTCTCTATGTCTTGCTGTTTCTTTGTGTCTGTCTGCCTCTCTTCTCTCTCTTTCTGTGTGTTTATTCTGGTTTCTCTGTTTGAAACTTGACTTACATATATATATATATATACATATATATTATTCTTCTATCTTTTATGTAAACTTGTCAAGTTGCACAAAAATACAAGTTTGGGTTTTGACTTACATATAGATTTACATGTATTACATGTAGATTACATTGAATCTATATGCTAAACTATTTTATTTATTTTTGAGAAAAAGTTTCAGTTTGTCATCCCTGGTGAAGTGTTGTGGTGTCACAGCTCACAGTAACCTCTAACTCTTGAGTTCAAGAGAGTCTCTTGTCTCAGCTTCCCAAGTAGCTGGGACTACAGGCTCCCATCACAATCCCTGGCTATTTTTTTTAAAGATGAAGTCTTGCTTTGGCTCAGACTGGTCTCGAACTCATGAGCTCAGGCGATCCACTGGCCTCAGCCTCCCAGAGTGCTAGGATCACATACATCCTAATTTAGATGGAATTAATGTCATCACAAAATTGAATCTTTTTATCCATGTTTTCCCATTTAGGTCTTTTTAATACCTTCCCATACAGAGTTATAATTTTCTGCAAACATCCTTATATTTGTAGCTGTTACAAATGCCAATTTTAAACCTTGTTCTTATTAAATAAAACACATATATAAAAATTTCACAGCTTAATAAATTATTATAAAGTAAACACTCATGTAATCACTATTCAAGAAATGGAACATTTTCTGAAGCTGCCAAGTGCCCTCCCTGTTCACAATCCCCTTCCTCTACTTGAGAACATAATCATTATTCTGACCTTATAGCAATCCCTCCCTCTTTCCCTCTTCCTTCTACAGTTTTGCTACTTTTTTTTTGAGACAGAGTCTCACTTTGTCACCCTTGGTAAAGTGCCATGGCATCATAGGTCACAGCAACCTCAAACTCTTGGGCTCAAGTGATCCTCTTGCCTCAGCTTCCCAAGTAGCTGGGACTACAGGAGCCCACCACAGCCACAATGCCTGGCTATTTTTAGAGATGGGGCCTCTCTCTTGCTCAGGCTGGTCTCAAACCTGCGAGCTCAGGCAATCCACCCACCTCAGCCTCCCAGAGTGCTGGGATTACAGGTGTGAGCCACTGTGCCCAGCCAAGTTTTGCTACTTTTATAAGAATTTCTAAGTAATATGGTTTTAGAATTTTATGTAAATGGAGTCAGGTAGCAGTGTGAGGCCATGCTATTTATTTATTTATTTTTATTGAGGGTACAAATAACTAGGTTACAATGTTTGCATTTGTTAGGTAAAGTCCCTCTTATAATTGTGTCCTGCCATACACCCTAACATTGTGCCCATTAACTGGGATTGCCCTCATCCCTCTCCCCTCCCTTCTCCTCACTCCCTTGTTTTCCTGCACCCTACCTTGAATTGGTTTGAGTTTTCCTCTTATGTGGGTGTATAATAGATCATCTACATATTAGAATTCTTGCTTCTCCATTTTTATGATACTTTACTAAGAAGAATGTGTTCCACCTCCATCCAGGTTAATAGAAAAGATGTAAAGTCTCCATCTTTTAATGGCTGTATAGTATTCCACGGTATACATATACCATGGCTTTTTAACCCATTCCTAGGTTGGTGGGCATTTAGGTTGTTTCCACATTTTGGTGATTATAAATTGAGCCGCAATAAATAGTGTAGCGCCAATGTCCTTATGATAAAAGGATTCTTTTTCTTCTGGATAGATGCCTAGTAGTGGGATTGCAGGATCAAATGTGGGGAGGTTAGCTTGAGTTCTTTGAGGGTTCTCCATACTTTCTTCCAAAAAGGTTGTATTAGTTTGCGATCGCATCAGCAGTGTAAAAGTGTTCCCTTCTCTCCACATCCACACCAGCATCAGTAGCTTTGAGACTTTGTAATGTGAGCTATTCTTTTTGAGGTTAGATGATAACTCAGGGTGGTTTTGATTTGCCTTTCTTTGATGATCAGGGATGATAAGTATTTTTTCAAATGTTTATTAGCCATTTGTCTGTCTTTATCAGAGAAGGTTCTGTTCATATCTCTTGCCCAGTAGAAGATGGGATTATTTGCTCTTTTTTTTGATTAATTTGAGTTCTCTGTAGATTCTAGTTATCAATCGTTTGCCAGAGTCATATCCTGCAAATATCTTTTACCATTCTGAAGGTTGTCTTTTTGCTTTAATTGTTGTGTCCTTAGCTGTGCAGAAGCTTTTCATATTAATTAAGGCTCATTTGTTTATTTTTGTTATTGTGATGGATGCTGAAGTCTTTGTCATAAAATCTTTCCCCAGTCCAATATCATCAAGAGTTTTTCCTACACTTTCTTCTTTTTTTTTTTTTTTTTTATTGTTGGGGATTCATTGAGGGTACAAAGCCAGGTTACACTGATTACAATTGTTAGGTAAAGTCCCTCTTGCAGTCATGTCTTGCCCCCTCTACACTTTCTTCTAAGATTTTTGTTTTGTGTTTTAGATATAAATCTTTTATCCATCTTGAGTCGATTTTTGTATGTGGTGAAAGGTGTGGGTCCAGTTTTAGTCTTTTACATCTGGTTATCCAGTTCTCCTAGCACCATTTGTTGAATGAAATTCTTTTCCCCACTGTATGCTTTTGCTTGGTTTATCAGATGGTCAGTAGAGACTGGTTTCATCTCTTGGTTTTCTATTCTGTTCTATGTCTGTCTCTATTTTTGTGCCAGTACATTGCTGTTTTGATTACTGTGGACTTGTGATACAGCCTGAAGTCTGCTAGAGGGATGGCTCCAGATTTGTTTTTATTACTAAGAACAGCCTTGACTATATGGGTTTTTTTCTGGTACCATACAAAATCAAGTATTTTTTCTAGTTCTTCCAAGTATGATGTTGGTGTGATTTTTTTCCAGTTCTTCCAAGTATGATGTTGGTATGATTTTAATGGGGTTTCATTGAATCTCTATGTTATTATTTAAACTTTACTCTTTCTGGGGAAATAAGTTTATCACTATGAAATGACCCTCTTTTCTTCTTAAAGTCTTTTTCTGCCTTAAAGTCTGCATTGTCTGGAATGAATAGAGTGCACCAGCCTTTCCCCCATCCTTTTATGTTCTGCCTCTTTGACTCCCTATTTGTGGTGACTGGCATAGTTTACCACCTTTTCTTATATCTTTGCTGAAAATCCTTTACTATGTATTGTTCTCCAATCTATAAAATATTATATATTTGGCACAGGTTTTCTACTTATTTTAAATAGGAGAGTTAGTGCAAATTAAATTCACCTCATCTGCCATTATCAGAAGCAGAGTCCCCAGTTTTATTTTCTTTGAAATTGCTCTTTCTTCATGGCTGTCTTATAAAATGAAATAGTTTTTGTACACTGATCTTACATCCTGCAGACTTGCTAAACTGATTCATTTTAGCTTTTAATGTATAAATTCTTTTGAATTCCTATGTAATCATATTATAAACGAACAATGAAAGATTTTATGCTCTCGAATCCTTACACTGTATATTTCTTTTTCTTATCTTGCACTGGCAAGTATCTTTAATATAATGAGTAGAAAATAATAATAGTGGGCATCTTTGGTTTCTGATTTTAAGGAGAATCCTTTTAATGTTTGACCATTAAGCAAGGTATTGTCATGGATTTTTTTTAAAGACAGAGTCTCACTTTGTTGCCCTCGGTAGAGTGCTGTGGCATCACAGCTCACAGTAACCTCCAGCTCTTGGGCTTAGGCAATTCTCTTGCCTCAACCTCCCAAGTAGCTGGAACTACAGGCGCCTGCCACAACACCAAGCTAATTTTTGTTCAGTTTGGCCGGGGCCAGGTTTGAAACTGCCACCCTCGGAATATGGGGTTGGTGCCCTACTCACTGAGCCCCAGGCACCACCCTTGTGGATTGTTTTAATAGATAAAATGTATCAGATTAAGTAAGTTCCCTTATATTCTTAGTTTGCTAAGAGATTTTTAAAAAATTATAAATTGTTATTGAATTTGGGGGAGCTTTCTCTGCATCTACTAAGATGATCATATGGTTTCTTATTGTGAATCTGTGATGGTGGTGAATTGTATTGCTAGAGTTTTCTACTATTGAACCAGTTTTACACCTTTGAATAAACTTAACTTGACTGTGTACATTATCATCTTAATATATTTCTTTTTAAGAAATGTTTATTCTTTTTAATTTCAGGGTAATATGCAGGTACAAACCATTCAGTTTTAGTATTTGCATTTGTTAGGTAAGGTCCCTGTTGTCGTTGCGCTCTTCACCCAGGAGGTGTGCCATGGACTCTAACGTGTGCCCATTAGGTGAGAGCAAACCAATCTCCCTCCCCCTCTCCCTCCACTCCCCGGCCCCACGTTTCAATTGAGTTTTCTTTTGTGTGGACATTTATTAGTTGGTCTACTGGTTTCATGTTGGTATTGAGCACCTTGGACACTTGCTTTTCCATTTGTGATACTTTACTAAAGAGAATGTTTTCCAACTCTATCCAGGTAAATACAAACGATATAAAGTCTCCATCTTTTGGTGTATATACATATAGCAGTTTGTTAATCCATTCCTGGGTTGATGGTCGCTTGGCTGAATTCCATATCTTGGCGATTATACATTGAATCGCAATAAACAATCTAGTGCAAATGTCCTTATGATAAAAGAATTTTGTTTTCTTCTGGGTAGATGCCTAGTAATGTGATTGTGAAATCAAATTGAAGGTCTATTTTGAGTTCTTTGAGGATTATCCATACTTCTTTCTAGAAAGCCTGTATTAGTTTGCAATTCCACTAACAGCGTAAATATGTTCCCTTCTGCACCAACGGCTGTAGCTTTGGAACTTTGGGGTTAGGTGATATCTCAGGGTAGTTTTGATTTGCATTTCTCTGATGATTAGGGACAATGAGCATTTTTCCATATGTTTGTTAGCCATTCATTTGCCTTCCTCAGTGAAGGTTCTGCTCATATCTCTTGCCCAGTGATAGATAGGATGATTTGCTCTATTTTTGTTGATTAATTTGAGTTCTCTGTAGATTCCAGTTATCAACCGTTTGTCAGATTCACACCCTGCAAATATCTTTTCCCATTCTGAAAGCTGTCTTTTTGCTTTACTCGTTGTATCCTTAGCTGTGCAGCAGCATTTCAGCTTAATTATTTATTATTATTGTTGCGATTTTCAATGGAATCAAGTCTTCTTCGTAGAATCTTTTCTCAGTCTGATCATCAGGAGTTCTTAAAACATTTCTTGACTTGGTTTGCTAACGGTTTGTTTAGAACTTTTGCATCTGTTCCTATGTGGCCTGGAATTTAGCTTTTTATAATGTTCATGTCTAGTTTTGGCATCAAGTTTACACACGCCTCATAAAATGAGTTGGGGAACGTTCCCCGTTGTCCTTTCAGTGAAAGAACTAGCATAAACTTGGAATTATCTGTTCCCTGAATATGCAGGAGCGCTCACTTCCAAGCCCTCTGGGTCTTGTGTGTTCTTTGTGGGAAGATTGTAGCTACTGATTTAATTTATAGGTTAGACCCGCGATCTGTAAAGGTTCCCGCAGGGGGAGTGCCCGCGGCGTCCGCAGCGCAGGCGCTGTCTGACCTTTGTTAGTCTGTCCTGTCCCCCTCAATTTGCTCAGAAGTAAAATGCACAGGGGCTGCAGCTCCCCCTAGTGGCCAAAGGAGAGAGACCATGAAGGAGCGCCGAGCGGTGGGTGGTCACGGGAGCCAAAGCTGTTCTAGGAGAATGAGGACAGGGAGAGGGACAAGTGGGAGCCAAGGGTGGTGGGCTGGAGGGGCTGGGCTAATAGTCCGCAGGCTCCTCGTTGTGGCGCACGCTGACGTTTAGTTGCTGCACCAGGGGACGTCCCTGAAAAGGGACAGTGGCGGCAGGGCTGCATGTGGGTGGCTGGGATGGGTGTCTGGTTAGGGGGCGGTTCAGGGCAGTCCTTCTTTACCAACAATAGGGGCTTTCTGAACTTTTGATGTCTGCTACAGCTGTTCTACGGATGCACCAGCTTGAACCCTGGATGTAGACGCTTGTCTTGACGCTTTCTTTCAGCTCTTTGATCATATTATATCACAGGCTTCAGGCTATGTTATCTGTGAGAAGTTAGCTGTTAGTCAAACTGTAAATTTTTCGTCGGTTATTTGTCTTTTCTAACACCCTTTAAGATCTTTGCCCTATTCTAGTGTTTTACTTTTTCATCACCATTTAAGCATTATTATTCTTTTTTCACTTGTCCTACTTGAGCTTTTTGATGGGAGGATGGGGTCTTTCATCTGTGTGAAGTTGTCAGAGACTATATCTCTTGAATGTTGTCCATTCACTTTCTCTCAATTACCTCCTTTTGGGTTGTAGCTGTACCTCTTCACTTTTTCCTTGTGTTTTCTCATCGTTACTCTATGAAGCCTCTGGGTAATTTCTTCAGATCTAAATCTCACCTCACTGATTCTTCCATCAGCCGTATCTAATGGGCTGTTTAACCTCCATACAGAGTTTCACTTCTACAAGTTGTACTTGGTCCCTTTTCAGAAATGCCTTGTCAGCTTTGACAATCTCTTGTTTCTTCATCATACTTTCAGTAATCTGTTATTTCTTTGAAATCTTGAAAATGCTCATTTAAATTTCTATATGATGATTGAAGTGTTTGAAGTGTTTGTGAATCTACTTCTGTGATTTATTATTTTGCTGATTCACATTCGAGTGGCTTATTTCCTTTGTGTTTGCTGATTTTATATGGTAAGGTCTGGTGTGTTTTGTTTTTCTTACAACTTTGTGATAAATCTTTGAGGTTCCAAATATGAAGTGCTTGTGTGCGTCAGGAACCAAAGTTAAGTTTTTATATGGGGGGCTTGGAGGAATCATATAAGTATTGTAAATTCTAGACCTAAACTTGTTTTATTGTGAACTTAAAGTTAATTTTCAGGGAAAGATTGCCTCACTCTTACCAGAGGCAAGGCAAAAATAGCCAAGTGGAAGATTACCACCTGCTTTTCCTATGGAGGAGGAGGTTAGAGAAGCTCTGTTTTACTCACTGTGGATATTACCCTTGAGAATCTCAGCATGAGAGTCACAATTCTCTTACCTAGTCTCTATAAGTTCCACCTGACTTGGGCCCCAGACATTCTCTAGTACTGGTTCCTGGCTAGTTAATTTCACCCAGATTGTTCTGTGTGCTGTACCAGGTAAAGTTTCACTTCATATTTAGCATATTGGTGGGAGAGGGTATACACTTGACGTTGGAAAGAAATCTTCCTTTTTTTCTCACCTTTTCTTCACTCCCTCTTTGCCTTATCTCTCCTTTTACAGGGCCCCAGCTGGGATGCTGACTCTCCTCCCATTCCACCAACCTTTACTTCAGGAAGAGTAAAAATGAAAGGATACCTAATCACTTGTATGATTATTTGAATTTCTAAAGGACTTCAGCAATCCTGTTCAGTCCAATCTATTATAAAACACACACACACAGAAACTACTGTACACTAGGCATTGTTTTATATGACTTACAAATATTTATTATTTTAGGACTTGTAATAACCCTGTGAGGTAAGTACAAATGTCTTCTGCTTTGGCAATTAGGAACTGGAGGCACACAGAGATTGTGTAACTTGCTCAGAATCATGGAACTAGTCAGTGGCGAGGCTGGAATTGAGATGTAGGCAGTTGACTGTACCAACCCAGTGCTTAAAACAAACACAGGGCAGCCGTGTGGTAATCGCTCATTCTTGATCTGCCTCCACCATTGTTCTGATGAATATTCTAAACCTTTTTTCCTAGATATTACAAATTTGGGGGAGTAGTACCAGAAAACTCTCTCACTATTCTGCAGACAGACGCTCTTGATGTATTAGCCTGGTTTAAGGGAATGAGAAAAAAAGTGAAGTTGGGAGACCGGAAAGAGTTCTCTTGATGATTCAATTGGAAAGGACAATACCAAGGGCAGGTGACCAGAAAGCCTCCTCTCCAATTCCTTGAGAAGTTTTCTGAATGAATGATATTTAATGGGAATCTCAATGGAAAAAAGGAACCATCTCTGATGGTGTGTATGCTTTATAAAGGTCGGTTTCTTTCTGAGGCAGGGCCTCACTGTCACCCTATCACCTGGGTTAGAGTGCTGTGGCATGATCATAGCTCACTGCAGCCTCGAACTCCTGAGCTCAGGTGATCCTCCCACCTCAGCTTCCTAAGTAGCTAAAACTGAGGGTGCTCACCACCAGGCTTTGCCAAATTTTAATTTTATTGTAGAGGTGGGATCTCACTCTTGCTCAAGCTGGTCTCAAACTCCTGGCCTCCAACCTTGGCCTCTCAAAGTACTGGGATTACAGATGTGAGCCACTCAGTCTAGTCAGTCACCTCTTTTTTAAGACCTCTTAGGGTTTAGAAGCACCAGATGAACTCTCAATAGTTCACATGCTCCTGCTACCCTCCACTTTTTTTTTTTTTTAGTTTCTGAAATTGCCTGAATATAGTAGTATTGTGATGCTACAGGAATATTTTTGATGTGGATTTAGAAGATCAGCAATCTAATTTCTACTTTTCGCTAGGTCTGTGGGTTGGTAATTTAATCCTTTGAGCCTCAGTATCCCCATTTACGAAAAGGAAATGAGAATGGTTTTCCAACTTCCCTATAAGATATGTGCTTGTATATGTAATTACTATTAATAATAGTAACAGCACCTATGGTCACATACCCATAACCAATAATAAGTGGAGTAAAGGAAAGAAGAAAAATTCAAGTCAGTGAATTTTATTGCTTATCAAAAAGGTTGAGAGAATCTTTTGGATTCAGTAGTTTTATTTTCTTTCTTATGTTTTCTGCTATCAAGCCCACTTCCAGTATGTCCCTAAACTTGCTTCCAGGGAGTAGGTTTTTAATTTTTATAGTTATCTACTCATTTATAACTTCCCTAGATAAATGTGGATTTTTTTCCTTTCTAGACTGTGCACATCATTTTAGGGGTATCGCAGACCTCCTGTATATCATCCATCTCCTAACCGTCATAGACTCCCTGTTATGACTCATTTCCAAGGCTCCCTTAGTTTCACCAGGAGTGGGCCAGTGTGAATAAGAATCTTCACTGAGTTTGCCAATGAATTAGACGGGTTCATGGCTATTGAGCATCTGGCAGCCTAGACGTGCATAAATCTCAGGGGATCAGCTTTTTGATCATTTTGATTAAAATATCTTGAACTATCTAATCTTTTCTTTATTAGCTATGAATATTTTTAATCTAACATTATTAACTTTATAATATGGCCTAAAGAAACATGCTTGTGATTTGATGATGATTAAGTGTTTAGAATTTCAGGATTTGACAAAAATCTGTAAGGATTATGTTCTTTGAAATTGCAAGAAATATAATCATTTTGGCTAAAACATAATATGACATAGAGAAATGTAATCCCTGTTTCTTAGACTTTTTGCCCTTCCAAGAAACTGAAAGGCAAATTATATGGTTAGCAACTGGTTGATTAATATGTATGATGTTAGCATGAAACACCATATTAAAAAAGTAGCAAGAGTTTTGGGTATGTGTGTGTTTATTAAAGCTGATTAATTGGTAACCTTTAAATTTGTACATTCACTGTATGTAAATTTTACTGTGAAAACTGCAAACAAATATTGAATTCTGGTGAATCATGTATGAGGGCTGTCCAGAAAGTATCCAACCATCCATTAATGCTATTTTTCGTATTTCATTGCTGGACACTTCCCAGGCAGGCCTTGTCTATTTGGAATTGTTTAAGTCCCACTCTGTTGCCTAGGTTAGAATGCTGTGCACACAGCAACCTCAAACTCCTGGACTCAAGTGATCCTCTTGCCTTAGCTGGGACTGCAGACACCCACCACAGTGCCCGGCTAGCTTTTCTATATTTTTGGAGATGGGATCTCACGCTTGCTCAGACTGGTCTCAAACTTCTGAGTTCAAATGATCCTTCTGCCTTAGCCTCCCAGAGGGCTAGAATTATAGGTGTGAGTCACTGCACCTGACATTAAAATTAATCTTGCAAAAGCTCAAGTGTCTTATGGGTTCCCCAGGGGAAGAAGCAAGTCCCTCCATAGCACAGCTTGGATGGATTTCTTTCGCTGATTTCTTTCTCTGTCTTATATCCAGTTTCACTGAAAAAGCTTTATTTTTAGTTTGGATCTTTCACTTTTCTTCTCGATCTTTAGTGTTTCTATTTTAACAGAATGCTATTTCTATATTTGATTACTATTGTTTATTAAGTGTGGTTTTGCTATGAGGGGGGCTGATGTGGGGCAGCCTTCTCCTCTTCACCCTCTCAGTCAAGCAGAGGAATCACGTTCCTTCACAGAGTTGCAGGTTTCTAGTTGGAACTAAGCTGGGCCAATCAGAGATGGAAGCAAAAGATGCAAGGGTCAGTTGACCCAGTTTTTCAAATGATCAAGACACAAATTCCAGGTATTGGCTGTTTCTCCCCCACAGGGGTCTGGGATACAGAAGCCTGGCTTTCCCAATTCCTTTAGAAACCATCCTGTTGGAAGCCTGGCTGGATCCTGAAGTGACTCATATTTCAAAACTAAAATTACAGCAGGATGGTAGATTGGCCACAGATGGTTTAATTTGGGAGCTACCTAGGGATGAAGTTGTGTTAAGAATCCCTAGTTATCAGCGGCTCCCGTGGCTCAGTGGTTAGGGCCCCGGCCATATACACTGAGGCTGGTGGGTTCGAACCCAGCCCAGGCCAGCTAAAACAACAATGATAACTGCAACAAAAAATAGCCAGGCGTTGTGGCAGGTGCCTGTAGTCCCAGCTACTTGGGAGGCTGAGGCAAGGGAATTGCTTGAGTCCAGGAGTTTGAGGTTGCTGTGAACTGTGACGCCATGGCACTCTACCCACAGTGACAGCTGGAGACTGTCTCAAAAAAAGAAACAAACAAAAAAGAATCCCTGGTGGTTATCATCCATCAACACTGTCTTTGCTAGTGAAATCAAATTGTTTCCCAGAAACTAGAATATGCTATCCTCATTATGCAACATGTGATGTTTGTGGGGTGACAGCTAAGAAAAGATTTTTTTAAACTTAAGTAGTACATGCAACTCTTTAAAAAAATTCTCATTCACCCAGGTTGACTAAGCAGTGTTTTGACTTACATGTAATTAATATATATTGTACAAATATGACACTTATCTTGTACTCCTTAGGGGAATTATATACATACTTACAAGTGTTATATGTCTGCAAAACTAAATCAAATCTATAAATCAGACTGTGTGAAATGGATAATAGTCACATTTGTAAGCTTTTTCTATGTTTGAGGTAGAATCTAAGTGCTTTATGTACATTTAGCTCATTTAATTATCACAGAGGCAGGTACCATTATGATCTCATCTGATTTCCAGATGAGAAACTGAGGCTTACAAGCCACTTAGCTGTTAAGGGTTCGAGTTTTCCTTAAACCCAGGAGATTTGGCTTTAGAGAATGTGCACTTAACAGTATGCTAAGCTGCCTCTCTAAAAGCCAGAGAATAATGTTGAAGTGAAAAATGTCCTTAATCTGTTAACATTAATTTGCGAGTACTTGGTTTAACTGAGCTGAAATGTATGTGTGTATCAACTCGAATCTTTTAATTTAGAATGATGGCTCACCATCTGAGTCATTGTTATGACTCCTGTCATTATTTTGTCTTTTTACAATGAATGCTTTAATTGTGCATCTGTTGTTTGTTACTAGTGCACTACAAAACACAATTAGATAAAACTAAAAGAAAAAAACAATTGGTGTGAAACAGACGTGATAAAAGAAATACATGCCCACATTCCAGACACCCAATGCTAGGGGTTCTTTTGGCTTTCGAGGGTTGAACTAATTTGTCATAGGACAGCTGAATTCTCCTGTCATATTTTCCTTTATTTAACTGCAAGGAAACCTTCATTTGTGGTGTTGTTTGGCCTCCCCTGGGCATCGCTGATCATTCCCCGAGTGTTGGACAGCCTGGGGAATACCCTTAGTAGATTGTCATGCAGACTCTCCAGAATGTGCTTAAATTCTTCACTTGCTCTTGAGATGAAAACACAACTTAAAAATTCTGAAAACATTGTATTTTCTCGAAACATTGTACTCATGGGAGCCTATGGTCTTCAGGTTGAAAACCACTGGGCCGAGGTATGTCTTAGAGATTGGAATTCAACCTGATGATGAAAAGAATGTGAGTGAGTAGAGCAGGCACGTGGCCAGGACCTGGACGTGGACTTCTCCAGGGCCAGGGACTACGTGCTCCTACTTCTGTCCACAGTCTGTCGTCATGATTAGGACTTGGGGCTTGCTCATTTGAGGTTGTTCTCATTGTTTTGCCATCAATTGCTTGAGGGGCATTACGGAAGGCCGGACTTCATCTGTATTACTTCAGTTTAATAAATCTTCAGATAAGCCTCTGCCTGAGCATGTACCATCAAAGCCCCGTAGAGAGAGGGGTATCTGCTAAGAATGCCCTGACGTGGGATCGTTGGAAGATACTGGCCTGTACTAATTTCCTGGTTTTCTTCTTTCTGTTGGGTCACCGGTACCCAGCCGGGCTCTGCACACAGTTGGTGTTCAAGGATCCTGTGTTGAGTAATGAAATGCCTTTAACTCTTCTGAGGCCCGGACAGAGGTTTTCAGTGCTCTATGGCATGATACAGTTTCAGGTATTTTATGAATATAATCCAGTGGTTTGATGGCCTTGAAGGTGATTTTCTAAAGGATGTCAGGATGGAATGAATTCTTTTTCTTTTCTCCCTTCTCTGAGTCAGGGACATTGAGCACCTGCACTTCTGCATTAATATACACATACTAGTGACTATTCTAAACTCTGCCCAGCTCCAGCCTAAGCTGGGCCCTCCAAATGGGGTGGTATTTTTGAGGATGGCAGTCAGCCTGTCTCTCTCCTTAGGCTGTGTCTAAGAGGCTTCTGAGATCTTCTAAAAGGTGACCTGCAAGGTTCCTGCTGGAATTCATCACAGGGAAAGGAAATTTGTCATGGTTTTTTTTTTTTTGGACAAATTCAGATCAGCTAATAAGAAAAACAAACAAAAGGAAGAGCCAGTTAACAGCAGGTAGCTGAGGAGACAGAGCACCCACCTGAGGATGGAAGAGATAATTTCCTCTAAAATAGAATATACCCAGTTTTAAAAGACCTTTCTCTTTGCAGTATATAATTAAATAATTACGGAACAAATGTACTTCTTGTTTGGGTCCAAAAAATGTGGCATGGAGATCATTGTCTAGCTCTCATTTTGGATGTCTTCCTCCAGTTGGCGGTGGGTAGCACTGATTCTCTCTGTCCTCTCGGGAATGGTGTCTTTGTGTTGGTAGCGTGTTGCCATGGCACCATCAAGATGCGCTTTCCTGTTGATGGACCTAAAAATAAGCTTTCCTCTTCTCTGTATTGGGAGGAGAGTGGAGGGGGAAGAATATCATTTAACTGCTCTAATCCATCTAGTAAGTCCCATGAATATCAGTGAAATAATAGCAAAAATATCAGCTACTTGTATGCAGGATAATTAAAAATAATCCCTTGATGAAAAACATTACTCATAAACATTGTGCTCCTCATTATGCTTTCCAATTTTTTTTTTTTTTAATTTAACGTTTGAGCTTTCCAAAACTTGATTTAATACTGGAGTTTATCTTAGAGGATTTAGTCAGACATTTATCTTCTTTTTTGAAAAAGCAGATTGCATATAGGCCATTGATGTAGTATAGTTTTGTACAGGACATTGCTTTTTAGATGCTTTTTAGATGAAGTAAGCCCTTTGGGAAAGAGTGGTGCTTTGTTTTTTAAAAAAATTTCAGGTTAATATGAAACCACTGCTTTTGGTTTATAATGGAATTAAATTTGTTTTTTTTTTTTGCTCAAGTTTTCTCTTGAATGAAAAAGTATTTGCAGCTACTTTAAGGATTTTGAATTGAAGCAGAATTACTCAATGTAGAAAAGGTTAATTTATAGTGAAAACGAAAGAAATCAAGAAAGAGAAGAACACACGAGTTGGAGACTCAAGGACGGGTAAGAGCTAATTACTCGTTTTCAGAGATGACCAAAAGCGTTACTATCACCCAGACCTTCTATATTATTCTTCTTATGTCATGTGTATTAAACCTTGAACCTGCCTAGAGTTTTTTTTAGACAGGTGATATTATACTTTACCGATTCATTTTAGGTGGCATGAGCTTTCAGAAAGCAACTTGGCAACCATTTGATGTAATAATTCTGTTTTTGGAAATATATCCTAAGGAACAACTGTAAAAGTTGGAAAAGATTTACATACAAAAGATGCTTATTACTGAGCTATTTTCTATATCAGTGTGTCCTCTTATTATTTTTTTTATTGTTAAATCGTAGCTGTGTACATTAGTGCAATCAAGGGGTACAATATGCTGGTTTCATATACAATCTGAAACATTCTCATCAAACTGTTCAATGCAACCTTCATGGCATTTTCTTAGTTATTGTATGTAGACGTTTGTATTCTGCCTTTAGTAAGTTTCGCCTGTACCCATTCTAAGATGCACCGTAGGTGTGGCCCCACCCAATACCCTCCCTCTACCCTGACCTCCCTGCTCCCTTCCCCTTCCTTGGCCCCCTCCCCATAGTCTTGTGCTATAGTTGGGTAATAGCCTTCATATGAAAGCCATAATTTAGCTTCATAGTGGAGCTGAGTACATTGGATACTTTTTCTTCCATTCCTGAGATACTTTGCTAAGAAGAATATGTTCTCTTATGTTTTTGCTCTGTTCCTTTCCAGACTAGATTGCATCATCTGTTGTTATGACCATCCCCTTGCAGATACCTCATTCCCCTTGTGTGCCCTTTCGTCTCACTCACCTGGATGACCCTCACGCTGAATGAACCCAACTATCTCTATACTCCCTGTCTGTTCCCAACCATGCTGGACAGAACCACAATCACGCAGAATACTGGAACTACAGGTTGATGATTTCCAATCTCAAACAGTACTTATTAAAGTGCTTGTTGTATATGCCAAACACTGGGAGAATGTCTACCCCTTCTCTTAATGGATCTGAGGACCACCTTCCTTTGTCATGAAACACCCTGGAACTTTCTCTGGTGTCTGCAGCATCATGGTTTCCTTGTCTCCTTGCTGCCTTTCTGGTGTTGGCAAGTTTTCTTTTGCCTGCGCTTTATACTGTCTTTCGACCTTGGTCTTTGAGCTTTTCTCTCTCTCCTGTATTCTCTTTCTCTCAGTGACCATACTTATCCCTTCGGCTTTAAATGCCACCTCTGCATTGCAGACATCCCAGCCTATATCTTCAGCCCTCCCTCATAGCTTCAGATGCCAGTATCCAAATACTCATCAGAGCCACCTGCTAGCATCACTGACTTTTGATATTTCCTCCATGTCTTCCTATCTTTTAGAGAATGCAGATTCCACACAAAGAAATCATCAATTTCTTATTATTTTGATGAATCTACTTTTAGGTTAAATTACAGCTATTTATGAGAAGTACAGATGGTAGAAAATAAACCAACTTAGAACCAAAAAACCAGAGAGAATTTTCCTATCCAAATTCATGACTTGTGTCTGCAGAGTTTGTTAAGCTTCTGTTAGTTTAATAAATATAAATGTTAGAAAATACAAAACATGGAGCATTATTAAGATCTAATAATATATCTAGTGATAACTCGGATATGATGATATTAAAAAAATACAAAACAAATCCTTGCCAGTTTCCTAAAATTTTACATCCATCACTTTAGACAAACACCAGATGTGAAAATGGTTATTTCTCAGAGGAATAGATTCACAGATATCCTCAATTGCAGAAATTCACCCAGGAGCTGTGGCATTCGTGCAGATATTCCACTTATGGATTTATATGTTTTTAAAACACTCTGAGGCCTACAGGAAAAATAACTGCTTCTATTTTGTGTGCTTGTCTTTTGGGAGAAGCAGAGTTGATATGTGAACATTAACTAGATGGATTCGCTTTGAAAAGTAGATCAGCTCAAAATTACAGTTTTCTAGGTTGGAAATCTGAGAGCACTTGAAAATTTTTTTTTAGTTACTATGGGTACATAATAGTTGTATATCTTTATGAGGTACATGTGAGGATATAGGCATGCAATGTGAATAATGAAGTCAGGGTAATTGGTCATTGGGGCATCCATCACTTCAGGCATTTAGGATTTGTGTTAGGAGCATTTCAATTCCACTCTTGTTGATTGTAATCACTTTGTTGTGCTGTTGAAAATTGTTCATCCTATCAACTGTATATTTTCACCCATGAACCGTCCTCACTTTATCGCCCCCCCCTTCCTGCTACTCTTCCCAGACTCTGGCAACCATTATTCTTCTATTGGTCTCCATGAGTTTAATTGTTTTTTAATCTTTCCCTCCCACATGTGAGTGAGAACATGCAAGCTTTGCCTATCCGTGCTTGGCTAATTTCACTTAACATAATGGACAGCACATTTATAACATTCAGAAAAAGTTACAGAGATCTCCTTCCCACAGAAAGAAAGCACACTGAAGAAAAACCTCCCACAAAATCGTGGCAGCAATTCTGTTTTTATTTTTTTTAATTGAGGAAATAAAGTGACAAAAAAGTTACCATGAATTGGGCAATTCTTTAAGAAACTTGTATTCCTTTTTATGCTTTCCTCTGATTTTTTTTCTATATTCATATTTACTTTTTTGTTACACACAATATTTTAATATGTCACTTCAAATTCCTCACGGTCAGAGTACATCCTATATTAATAAGAACATTAGTTTAGGAATTTTTCATGGGATAAGTTGTTTTTCTAAGACCATGAATACTCTTAAGTATTAAAAGCTACATATGACTATTGTTCAAGAAATCAGAAACTCCACAAGGATTCTAATGAAAAACAGAAATTCACTGGCACCCATATCCATCCTCCCCAATTTCCACTCCTCTGCAGCCCTTACTGTCAACAAATAGAGCTGTTTTTAAAAATACTTACTTCCTTTATCTGTATTTAGCAGATTTCTATGGTCACTTCTTTTGCTACAACTTTATTGTTACTAAAGTTCTGCAGTTGAAGCGGGCATGGATTGATACCCTTGCTTGATACTTTCTCTTTTGACCTACCATACATGTTCCTCCCCTCTGCCAGCTCCCAAGATGAGGCCCAGTTATATCCTAGGGAGTCCCCTGCACCATCTTTCTACAGATTTCCTAATCTTCTCCATCATGTTGGATTACCTGTATTTTTATTCCCCTGTCTCCCTGTTTCTCAGTTTACCTTTGTTTTGGTGAAACATATTCTTTGGTAGTTTTCTGAGAAAGGTGTATTTGAGAAAATATTTTTTTCAAAAATTACATTGTCAGAAAGTATTTTTACTTTACTCTGACATCTACTTGATAGTAGATATAGGCTGGAAATCTTTTTCCTTTATAATTTTGGTTTCTACTTTACAGAGTTGTTGTACCACTGATTCTTGATCTTTTGTATGAAAAAAATATTTTTCTATTATGTGGATCTTTGACCTATTGGACTTTTCTAATTTTTATTTCCATTTTTTTTTGTCTTTTTGTTTTACTTTCTGAAAGACTTCTCTCTACTGAGTTTATTATTATTTCTGTTATCATATTTTTGATATCTCAGAACTCCTTTTTGTTTTCTGCATATTTTTTTAATAGTGACTTATTCTTGCTTTAGGGCATAATACGTACTGTTAAGGATGATCAAAGAACTCTTAAGAATGATGATGTGTGATACTTTGTTTTAAGGTTTCTGCCTGTGTTGTAATGTGCTTCCCTCATTCACAAGTCATGCAGAGAAGCCAGCTACACACGACTAAGTCGTGTTAGTGGTGTGCTGGGGAATGAAGGAGAAGACGCCAAGTGGGAAAGAAAACACACCATTATTCTGTGCAGAGAGTGTACATCTTTTTAAATTTTCCTTTGCCAACATATTTCCCAATGTATTCAGAATTGACTAATTAAATTAAGTGCCTGAATACTTTTTAGAATTTATGGTAAGGACTTATGCCTGCTTTTTTTTTTTTTTTTTTTTAAAAAGAATGATTTTTTGGGCAGCGCCTGTGGCTCAAAGGAGTAGGGCGCTGGCCCCATATGCTGGAGGTGGCAGGTTCAAACCCAGCCTCGGCCAAAAACAGCAAAAAACAAAAACAAAAACAAACCAAAAAGAATGATTTTTTGTCTTAGGCATCTTATATATTAAAAATAGAAATTAAAAATGACTTGCATGTATTTTATTTTGCTTTTTAAAGTGCAGACAGCCAAATCAGGTGATCACTTGTAATCACTTTATATAGATTAGCTATATAAAATATATATGTAAATTCCTTATAACTAAATTATACCTGTATCTATAAATATTTATACAAACTATAAGTATCTGCATTTTCCTTGAAAGTTGTTAAAATTAAGTCTTATCCCTGTAGATGGATGTCTAATGTGCTTCTAACATACTCTTTCCTCATTCCTTTAAGAAGTTGAACATTCTTATTAGGGATTTTTGGAACATAAAAATAATTCTAAAAGAATAAAGCCATCTATAATAACACACCTAGAGATGACTGAAAGTATGTGGAATTTTAGAGTTGGAGGGGACCCTCTGTGGCAATCGCAGACCCAGACTTTACAGAACTCCTTGTTCTCCTGACATCTAGCCCTGAACCATTTGTTCATTGATTAGACCAAAACGTTGGCATCCATAGTCATCCCTTATCACGTTGAGTGATTCTCCATTGCTCGCTTTGTGTTAAGAAAAAAGGGTCAAAACCTTTTTTGTGCTGCTCATGTGTCTTTTCACTGTGTACACACAGTCCCTGACTGATGATGAGTTCGACTTACAATTTTTCAGCTTTGCCGTGGTGGGAAAGCCATATGCATACACTAAAAACCATACCTTGAATTTGATCTTCTCCTGGCTCATGGTATGTAGTGCAATATCTCTCTTGCAATGCTGGGTTAAGGCAGGAGGCTGCTGCTCCCAGTCAGCCAGGCAGTTGCCAGGGTAAACAGCCATTCTGTTTTTCATTTTCAGTACGGTATTCAATGAATTACATGAGATATTCAACACTTTATTATGAAATAGGGAAGGAGGGTAATGGGTGGGGCCACACCTACGGTGCATCTTAGAATGGGTACAGGTGAAACTTACTAAATGCAGAATACAAATGTCTACATACAATAACTAAGAAAATGCCATGAAGGCTACATGAAACAGTTTGATGAAAATATTTCAGATTGTATATGAAACCAGCACTTTGTACCCCTTGATTGCACTAATGTACATAGCTATGATTTAACAATAAAAATAAATAAATTAAAAAGAACAAAACAAAACAAAAAATAAATAAATAAATAAATGAAGCATGAAAAAAAAAAAGAAATAGGGTTTGTTAGATGACTCTGCCCAACTGCAGGCTAACATAAGTGTTCTGATCATGTTCAAGGCAGGCAAATCTAAGCTATGATATTTGGTAGGTTCATTGCATTAAATGCATTCTTGACTTACAGTATTTTCCACTTGTGATGGGTTTGTTGGGACCTAACACATTGTAACTCCAGGAGCATCTGTGTCTATTGATCCCACTCTGTAAATCTAGCCCCTCTGTTGGCTTTCGTGATGTGAGGATGCCCAACCTGTTTTTCAAGTTCAGACTCATTTTCTGCAACAATTTCATATCTGCCTCATCCTTCTGAGATTTCTTTTTGGATATTGTTATAGTCCCTCAAAGTCTTATGTCCAGAATGGAATTCTTATTTCCTCTCATCTGCTCCTAAAAAGTTCAGGTCTCTGGACTTATCCATTTGCGATTCTTTTCACAAACTTCATTCCTCTTCTTGTTCCTCATGCTGTCTTCAGACTCCCTCCCTCATTGATAATCTGTTACCAAGGCCCCGTTGTAGTTTTGTAGTCCTATAGTATGAGCATCTGCATGGATTCCTTTTTTTTAAAAAAATCACCGATTCCCTTGCAGCTAGATCATTGCGATAGTCCCACGAATGCCCTTCTTACTCTAAACGTCTCTCTCTTTCCATGCCTCACTTCCAAGTGTTGTTGAATTAACCTTGTAAAGAAGCTATTCTTATTCTGCCATTCTCCTACCCAGGAACCCTTGGAGGCTTCCAGTTACCCAAAGGGTCAAATCTCCAATCTTTGTCCTAATAATGCTCAGCTCTTCGTTGATGGGCAATCCATCCTTTAACCTCATGTCCCTCCTGTTTTTCAAAGAACAATGTATCACTTTAACTTGGATATCTTCCTTCTGGTCCTCTGAATTCTTCTGTTTTTTTGTCTCATTCATGACGCTGCTTATATTGAGTACGACTTAACCTCTCCCTCTTCAACTCTTACTCTAGATATTAAAATTGTAGGTCCTCTGAATAACATTTTCTGATTAACCAACCCACAGCTATTACTACCTCATTTAAACACCTAGCACTTCTGTCCCATGTATTTGGCACTTAATCCTCAAATAATAGTGGCTGCTCTCTGAGTATCTACTACGTGCCAGGTATTGTTCTAAGTCACTCTTAACTTATTTAATCACCATGCAATTAGAAGATGTAAGTACGACTATCACTTTGATTTTATAGTTGAGAAAAACAGAGGCACAGACAGGTTACAGGATGGTGGGACCAGGATTGGAATCCAAACCACATAGCTTAGATTCCACCCTCTCATCCCCTCTCACTGTCTCTCTTCCTGTTCTGTCTTAGATTGCTGTTTTACTCTCTGTTTGTGTGTGCACATTTTTATGTGTGTTGCCTTTCTCTGGAAATTACGTGCCCATTGAAGGCATGTTATCCAAAGGGCCTAGCAGAAAGCCGTGTTCTTAAATATGCACTGAATGTTTTAGTGCATTATGGTTTTTTTTTTTCTTCCTGAGATGAAAAGATAGTTTCGAAATCAGATTTGACTAAGCCATGAAAGATAAAAATCAAGGGTAAGCCAGTGTGCTAGCCTTACCTCTTGGGTTCAGTGGAGTGCAATCATTTTACAAATTATATTGTATCCAGGTCTAAAAAGTAATGAGGGCTTAATGAGCCCACATACATCTTGCTGGTTTTTTGTAGTGGGTGGAAAGTGAACTTGGGTTAGGCCTACATGTCAACAAATAAGAATTAACCAGGCTTGACTCTGGAAGTTGCAGCTGAATGGTCATGATTGAAAACGCAATTACTCTTTTCCACTTTTTTTTTTTTTTTTGAAATCAAGCATGGGAGGAAATTTTTGATAAAATTTTTCTGTATTCTCAGGGGCTCTTACTGATAGGCTGTTCAAGGAAAATTCAACAAAGATGCCTGGCACACCAGCAAGAGGCCAGCGGCCAGAAGTATGACGGAGGAGATATTTCTTTTAACACTCTGAATTGTATTACATGGTTACTTGAAGCTGTGTTATAAGTTGTAGATTTTGATTTATGTTTCTCTCCCTAGAATAAAAACTCTTCAGAAGCTTTTCAGATCACTTTAAATTATTCATAAGGCTGTGCAGATTGGGTAAAACTGTATTTCCGAAGAGCCATTTGCTTACAAAAAGTGGGCATGGGTCTTTGGCTGTATGCCATCTGAGTATTCAATAGCATTTTTTCCTGATGTTTTCCAAGTATTTATATAAGTAAAAAGGGTCACTTGTATTTATTTTGTGATTATTTACTCCGAACTTAAATAAAATTTGCTTCTTGCTAATCCCTTAGAGACACGTATTATTAGAGAAAATAAATCATTGAATATTTACTGCAGGTTACAAACCAGGCCTGTTAGGCACCACAGAGGGGACCAAAAGAACACGGACCTGGTGCTGAAGGCCAGATTGAGGCTGAGGCCTCCCTCTTTGAGCTATACATTCATTCTTCTTTCAAATGTTTCAGCAGCCTTGATAATATTCAGCCTTTGTTTATATTCTATTGAGTCTAGATGTGATTTCTAGAATTGTGATCCTTGCCCAGACTCCCAAGGCGTCTTTCCCAAGGCTGACATTTGTGGTTTTCAATCTGTGCACCTGTCACTTTGTTGGTTTGCTCAGTACCGAACCCGCACATCAGTGCCCTGTCAGCCCTGACCACTGTGTTGCAGACTGCCGATCTTATTTAGTCAGTGTTGATGTCACAGATTTAATACTCAGTGTTCTCAAGGAGGTTGCCTTACCTTTATGTACTAACCACAAAAGATATACATTAAGGAAAAACCAAAAGCAGAAGTTATCCTAAATACTAGATGATAATATACTAAAGATTAACTGACAGGGAAAATGTATTCTCAAACTTCAGAGGTGGAACCATGATAGTGCAAACAAGTTCTAAGAATCAGGACGTTTATTCTCTAGCATTTTCTAAGTCAGTTACTTATTAAGATTTGAACTTTGGTAAGTTATCTTGGGCCCAGAAGAAGGGGAGATGATGCCGGGCCTACCTGCTTCCCTGGGTTGTACGAGAAAGTGTGGCAGATAGAAATGCTGTCTGCGTGTGTAAGTTTCATTCTTCATTATGAACAAAGGAGGTTGAGGTGTCCGGAAAGAGCTCAGCGAGGGAGAGTCCTGAGCTAGAATTAAAATTTGAATCTTGTGCATTAGACTGGGGGCTCTTTAAAGCCAGGAGCCCTATTTCATGACTGTCTGCTTCAAACACTCAGCATGTGGTTCTGAACTTCATGGAGGAGTGTGCAGATAATGAGCTGGTGTGCTCAGGAAACAATTCAAAGAGGTGGGTCATGAGTGAGTTTAAAAGAGAATAGAATTTTTTCCTAGCAAATTGTATGGGAAGGCTGATCAGGGAGAGAGGCAAGTTTGCATAAGGCAGAAAAGAAAGACTCTGGATTTATAGAAGCATCTCCCTTTAAGGGGAGAGGGATAGGGCTAGAAGAAGTAGCGGGAAACAATATAAATACTATTTTCATGGTTACCCATGATCTAGTTAAATCTAGTTTATTTAGAATATTGTCTTATGCATGCATTATCTCAGGACACCACCAGATGGCACTATGTTCTAGGCATGAAAAAGGCTGGCAAGAAAAAGCAACAATTTCTTGGCAATCTCAGTGGCGCCTTTTTAAAGGAGCACTTTTTAAAAGAGCACTCTTGTCATTTTTGAGCATACAGACTCAATACATACCGGTGTCTGCTTATTTACAGATTGTATCGCTAATATTTCATTAATATATATGTCAATTAAAGATTCACATCTAGAAAAACTGAACCATTAAAGGGTAGCTAGACAGATATCATATTTCTTCTCCGTATTACAATGGATTCAGGAAAAATCCTAAAACAAAATGTTTTTACTACACCTAGGTGTTAAAATGTGGATCATAGTTAATGTCAAACTGTTTAAATCACCAAAATTAAAGACAAAAATTAAGAAAAAGTCAGGAGTTCTTTGCTTGGGGATCTTTATATTTTTCAATTTCAAACTGGATTTGGTCTAAAATATCAGATTCGTAATTGGGTTAAGATAGCAGGCCAGTTATTATGGAATTTTGTTCTTTCATGTATTTGTTGTTTAAAAATCAAAGAGGTTGAAATTTTAAAATGATAACAACAAACGACAAAAGAATGGATATAAACAACAAATAGATGAGTGACAGTGGTGCCCAGGCCAAGTAAATATGTAGAATTGAGTCTTTAAAAAACCTAAAGAGCTGAATACAAAGTGGGAACATTTCCTGACTTTATTAGAGGAATTCAAGTGTGGTTTTCCCTGATTTCACAGAACTGTCCCTGCATAAGTTTTTTGTTTTTTTAATATGATGAACGTGTGGATTTCAGAGGCCAGGTGATCCTTGTTGCTTAGGGGATCCTTGCTGGTCAGATGATGCCCACTGGTCAGGTGGTTGCAGCGGTCAGGGGAACCCTGCTGGTCCAGTCAGCTGTGGTGGACACAGGGTCTGGATCCCAGAGAATATAAACAAAACCCCACTTCTGTGATTAGGCAGTGGGGAGCAGACTTCAGAGAATAAGGATTATAAACTGGGCAGCAGCTCCAACAGGCACCATAGAGAATAATTCCCGGTAATTACACAGTATTTTAAATCCTTTTTGTAAGACATGTTTGATGTGGTGTTGATAAAGAAGCTGGGCTTAGGAGTTAGTGACCTCTGTAATCCCTGTGATACTAATTAACCAATTGACTCATCTTTGTTAATTTGCTGTGGTACAAACACACACCAGGGCTCTTTCCCCCTCCACACTGACTTCCACCTCTCTGGCTGCCTTTTAATGACGCTTTGCTCAGGTGTAATGACTTTGTGGATGTTAGTAGGATGTTGAAAAGCCTCAGTTTCAGCACGATTTAAATTCTAATGTAATATCTGATTCAATGTCTCCTCCTTCTCCACCAGCTGGCCAGATGAGGTCCAGGGGGTAGGGCGTGGTGGCGGTGGGTACACGAGTGTCCCTCGTCACTGTTTCCTTCCTGCTCTCTGCCGTGTTTCTGCCGAAGATTGGAGGAAGGACTAGAAATGGCATGCGTCCTCCTTAACTAGTCCCCTCTGGTGGTGGTTGGTGCTTTTCTGGCCAGCACTCACTGGCCGTGGAAATTCTTGATGTGACGGTCATACAGAGACTGGCTATTTCTTCTAGTGCTCCTGAAAACTTCTTGGAGAGCTCAGGGCCTTCCCACTGCCTAGTTCCACATCACAGATCTGGCTGCACCTCTTGTTAACTAATACCCCTTGGCTCACACCGCCAGACGCTCGCCTTGCAGTCCCCTTCTTAATAAGCCTCAAGGAATGTCTGGGTCGCAGGTGTTCATGGTCCTCTTGAGAGTGTGAAGCCCTTATGGGTCTCCTCAGCTCTAGGTCCTGTTTCCTACTTCCTGGACAATAATGAAAGGAATGCCTGTAAGATGACTCCCTTAAAGGCACTTGTCACTTCACGAGTCTTTTTTTTAATTTAAGTTGTCTTATGTGTAGCAATATTTTAAAGTAGATCAACCATCATTACATAACACGAGGGCCCCTTAATTTAAAAGAATACTTAAACACATTGGACATCTATCTTTCCTTAATGTCTATTTTTGGTGGATTGACAATTGATTTGTTAATTTTATAGGGAGGGTATTTTTAGTAGGCATGGTTGATCAAAGTGAGGGGAAGAATTTAGGAAACAAAGCAAGCTGAGGACTTACTACAGTCAGTAAAGCCTTTATTTTTCTCTCAACCATAACCCAGAGGAGAGTGTTAGGCCAGTAGGTTGATAGGTAGCAGTAATTTCTCATCCGAGTCCTTGTATTAATTACTTGTGTGTTAATACAGACACTGTTTTGAAAACCTCGTGCAATTCATCTTTGGAGTTCATTTCCCATTTGCTTCAGTTCTTGGCAGTAGCCGAGAAGTTGAATTTACAACCCTCTTTACTAGCACTTTACAGGGCAAATCATACCCAGGGGATTTTTGTCGTCCCACTTAGTTTAAAATTTTTTTTCAAAATTTTATGGAGGTACAAATATTTTTGGTTACATGTGTCCATTTTGTTATACTTGAGTCAGGGTTATAAGTCTTGCCATCATCCAGATAGTGTTCATTGGACCCATTAGGAAAGTTTTGGTCCATCCTCTCCCCAGCTTGATTGCCACTGATTTTTTTCTTCCCTCTGTGCACATATATTCTCATCAGTTAGTTCCAATTTAATAGTAAGTACATGTGGTGTTTGTTTTTCCATTCTTTAGATACTTCGCTTAGGATAATGGTCTCCAGTTCCATCCAAACTGTTGCAAAAGCATTAATTCGTCCTTTTTAATAGCTGAGTACTATTTCATGGTGGACATATACAACTTGTGTTGAGTTCATTTCTTTGCAATTATGAATTGTGCTGAAGTAGATAATTGACTGCAGGTGTCTTTTTGATCAAATGACTTCTTTTCCATTGGATAAATAACCAGGAGTGAAATTGCTGAATCAAATGGTAGGTCTATTTTTAGTTCTTTGAGGAATCTCCATGCTGTTTTCCATAGAACTTGTACTAATTTGCAATCCCACCAACAGTGAATAAGCATTCCTTTCTCTCTGCGTCCATGCCAGCATTTATTGTTATAGACATTAATAAAAGCCATTCTAACTGGGGCGAGGTGATAGTTCATTGTGATTTTAGTTGGCATTTCCCTGATTATTGAGCATTTTTCATATGTTTACTGGCCATTTGTCTATCTTCTTTTCGAAGCTTCTGTTCCTGTCTTTTGCTCACATTTTAATGGAGTTGTGACTTTGTTCTTGCTGATTTGCTTGAGTTCTTTGAAGATTCTGGGTATCAGTGCTTTGTTGGATATAGTTTGTGAATATTTTCTCCCATTGTGTACATTGTCTATTTGCTCTGTTGATTATTTCCTTAGCTGTGCAGATGGGATAAAATAAATTCCCATCTATTTATTTTTGTTGTTGCTGTAATGGGCATTGGGGTCTATTTCATAAATTCTTTGCTTAGGCTAGTATCTAGAAGAGTTTTCCTTACATTTTCTTCTAGAATTCTAATGTTTCATGGCTCATGAATTTAATTGTTTTATCCATCTGGAGTTAATTTTTGTCTGCTATGAGAGATAGGGATCCTGCCTCAATCTTTTGTGGGTAGCTATCTGATTTCACCAGCACTATTTATTGAATAGGGTTTCCTTTCCCCAGTGTATGTTGTATGATCAAAGATCAGTTGGTTGTAGGTACATGGTTTATTTCTGGGTACTCTATTCTGTTCCATTAGTCTGTGTTTCTACTTCTATACCACCAATACCATGTTGTTTTGGTTATGACAGCCTTGTAGTATAATTTGAAGCCCAGGTAATGTGACACTTGCAGTTTTTATTTTTTTCTTAAGATTGCTTTGGCTTTTGGGCTCTTTTCTGGTTCCAAATGAAGCATAGGATTATTTTTTCTAGAACTGTGAAATATGATGGTGGTATTTTGATGGGGATTGAACTGAATCTGTAAATCAGTTTGGGTAGTATGTACTTTTTAACAATGTTGATTCTACTGACCCATGAATGTGATTCATTTTTCCACTTTTTTTTCTTTGTCATTTGTAATTACTTCCCTCAGTGTTTCATAGTTCTCCTACTAGAAATCTTTTATCTCCTTGGTTAAGTATATTCCTATGTATTTTATTTTCTTTGTAGCTATTGTGAATGGTATTGAGTCTTCTATTTGACTCCCAACTTGACTGTTGTTGATGTATAGGAATGCTACTGATTTGTGTACATTGATTTTATAACATCTCCATAGCTTTGAGGGTTAGATTCTGTCCGGAAATTAATGGAAGATTATGTAGATAATTTTTATTTATTAAGAATCCAAAACCAGAAGAAAGCAAAAGGATCTTGATGAGTTAATTTCCGCCTCATGGGAAAGCACTGTTTCAGAATCTGGCTCACCTGATTTTTCTGATGACTCAACTTTGAAGGGCACCTTATTCCGGAAAGTGAATCATGTAATAACAGTAAGTTACACACATAATAGAAATAGATGACTCCTTGGTGCTGTATGTAAGCCAATGTTTTATCACTTTTTCTGTCTGTAATTTCTCACATTTGTCAGATTAGGTCAGTATAAAGGGCTGTGCTTTTTAAAAAAGGACATGGCCTCCCTATGGGGTTCTCTTGCCCTTAACTCTGCCATTTTAAAGATAAACTTCTTGAATTTCCAAGACTTTGGATGGAAGAAAAATACAATTTCAGGTTAGCCTTATGTGGCTAAAATGGTATGATACAATTTCTGTTGAGAAAAGTAAACATAACATGTCTCTGTGTGTAGGTAAAACTGTGTTGTGTGATGATGTCTGTCAAGCCACTGGATCGGGCTCCATTGGTTCTGGTGATGGTTGTGACTGATTTATATTAAAATAAATTTTCATTATTTCATTGATTTTACCTATGATAAAGTTCAAGAATTTCAGTATTAGCCTATGATACATGTACGCTTGGGACATAACTGAGCCTTTAGTATAATCTGCCAGAGAACATGTGATTTTTTTTACATGATAAAATATTTTTTATTGTATTTCCATATTCTGAAAACGTTTTTGAAATAAGGCATTGATATTAATGAAAAACTTTATTTATGTATCATGTGCACATATAAATTGTTTAATTGCATTGTGGAATTATTCTATTAGGTACATAATAAAAATATACAAAATTATAATTTTTAAAGGATGAGGTAAAAAAAAATCCCAATAAATATAAATTGCATTTGTGGTCTTTTCTTCTCGCCTACCCTGAAGTACGGGTTCTTTACTTGGACTCCTCTGCCAAGATCACAAGGTCTTAAGTAGATCCACCTTTCATATAGCTATGGAAATAAAACAAAACCAATACTACCATTCTGGAAGGAACTCTTTATGAGTCTGCTTGTCTAAGCAACTAAGAGATTGCTTCTAAGATGAACATTAATTCTATGTGGCTTTTAAAGTTTTAAATCTTAAAAGAACTTGCTCAATTGTTTGTAGAAGTATAGTTATCCCCAACTGGGAAAACACATGAGTAGGTGACATCACTCTGTGATTCATTTCCTCTGTGTGTCCACCGTCTGACGTTATGAAATCAAATGTTCCCTTGAGAGCAAGGGGTGATGATGTGCCTGGGACCTGAGATAAAATGTATCCCTGCCCAGGATCCTTGCTCAGTGATCTGAGTCACAATTCACAAAAGCAAAGTTTAGTAGAGACACACCTAACACCAAGGTTGGAGCCCACTTACTGGAGCAGCTTCATTTGGTTTACTCCCTGGAAGCTCCTGTCTGGGAGCTCATTCAGTTTCATCTTATTGTAATTGGAAACCAACCTGGGAACAGGTTATTCAGATGAGGAGTGGATGAGACATTTGTTTCAATCAACATGGAGATCCAGAGAGGAAATCTGTGTGTATCTCACGTATCCCTTTGCTGATGACATGCCTAGGGGCCTGCTTACCATGGCTCCTGAGATCTTTTACCCAAAAGCCCAGCAGGAGGACATGGTCTTGTATGAATGTTGTTTCTGCTTGGAGATGGCTTTTTTTTTTTTTTTTTTTTCCTCCAGCATCTTTCTCTTCTTTAAGGATGATTATTCCTCCCCTGCCCAGGTCCACATTGTTTAATGTAGTTTGGAAAAATTTACAGTGTTTTCTCAGACATTATTTCATCTGACCTTCACAATTCTTCATGTTAAAGAGAATTGGTGTCTATATTTTACAGGTAAAGAAACAGAACTTGAAAGGGTTTAAATGACTTCTAACAAGTGACATGGTAAGGAAGATAATATTGATGTTCTGACTTCTATCCCAAACAAAGGGCAGAAAAATGATAGCAGAGGAAGTATATTCTGTTACAGTTTTAGGCATATCTAGATTAATTCTGGTTTATTTTTAATTTCAGCTGAAGATGTTGCAACTCCTCTATCGCCATCCTGACGTTGATTTAGATGGAGTCACTTTGACCCAATACAAATGCCTTGAGGGCCATTGTCTCTCACTTCCCCCAAGTATATTAACCCCAATACTATTAAACAAATTGTAAGAAAATGAAGTGTTCAGTGCTATCTTTCCTTAAGAAGACCCCTTCAAATGAGACTTTTCCTAGTGTTGTCTCAGGAAGTGTATTCTTCACTGCAGAGAATGTTTGTTGCCTTCTGGAGGGGCTGCAGGACCTATATAATCCCTCTTATAGCGGGCCTCACAAAGGTAAATTGACAGCTCACCAGACCAGCCAGCTAAGTGAGCTATGTTAGCCAGCAAACAGTTTGCACACTCTTGGATCATTTTTCACTCTACTTTATTGGGTGGTTTTTGTTTGGAGGACGATTTCTCTGTCTCCATTTGCTTTGGCATTTTTTTTTTGTGCCTGAATCTGCCACTTGACATTTTCACTCTTTATCTTTATCTACCCTTGACTCCATCTTCATCTTTCGCTCCTCCTCCTACACAGACACTTACATACTTTGTCTCTCTCTTTCATTTTCTCTTAATATTTTCTGTCACCTTGATTTTCTGTAAATATAATTATCACTAACAAAGAGCCTTATAAATGAAGAAAATTTGAAACAATTTCCTTTAAGAATCTTTAGATCATTCTTTCTCTCTCCCTCTCTCTGTCTCTGTGTGTGTGTGTGTGTGTGTGTGTAAGAAAGTGAAATGTATTTACTGTTGGTTTATTTCCTTAATCCTAATCTCCAAATATGTAACTGGGATATTCTTGTGTCTTTTTCTTAGCTCCTCTCTTGTATGAATGCCCACAGGCCTTCCCTTTACATCTGCAGTTCTAGATCAGATATACAGTATTTGCATAGATAGTATTAGAACCTTGCAAAAATATTCTCTTTTAGAAAGGTGGCTGAGCAGGCGATAAAGGCCAGCAGGTGTCAGTCTCACCCAGTGGAAGAGCTGAGAATGGTTTCATTGTGATTTTTCTTGAGGGTGGTTTGCTTTTCTGAATGAACTTTTAAAGAACTGAAGTTAAGTTCTTGGTTGTGTTATGCAAACTCTGGCTTGGTTTAAAGAGACGTAGACCATCTTAACCTCATGCTCTGAGTTGCATAGTGATTGTTCTCATGTTTTTATACAACTGTTGGGTTGGGATATAATTTTATTATTGTCTGGGCATCTGAGCATCATTTAATAGGTGCTTTAAATTTCATTTTTACTTTCCAAATGATTGGTTCATGATAGAGAATAAAGCATCCCTTTGGATAGGGGCAGCAGTGTTCTAGCACCTGGAATTTTGCAGTAGTCTTCATCTGCACCAACCACGCATTCTTTCACCCCACTTTCATCTGAGGAAACAGGTCCAGAAAAGCTTTTGTTAAAAGACTGACAGCTGTGGGGGAAAGGGTCAGAGGTAGGACAGAAATCAAGAGCAGAAGTGGCTGGGTCTTCAGTAAGCATGCTCAGATTAAGGGGGTGAACCAGGCTTCAGTGGGCTGTCAAAATCTGTACGTGTTCACAAGTGATTATCTTCAGTGTAATCCCCATAGCAACGTAGCAAAGTGCCTGCACATAGCTGGATGATAAAGATGATTATGCTAGAGAAAGGAAGAAAATGCTGGGGACAGCCTGATTGAGGAGCGGCTGCTGTGCAGGCCAGCTCGCGCCCTTCTCCGTGGGCGGTGGTGGGAGCCACATTTGAGAGTGGCCTTCAGAACTCCTTGTTCACATAATCAACCGGCAAGTGCTTATCCATGTTGTTCTGTGCTCAGATCTGGCTAGCAAGCCAGAAATGACTCTGGTTCACATTCTTTTTGTAGCTTCTGAAGGCGTCTGAAGATGGACACTGCTGGCTGATTCCTGCTATTTTCCCTGAGGATCACCAAACCAGAGCAAGCTGTAGAGATTTAGACTAAGGAACAGATGCTAATGGTAGTTGTTTTCCAAACAGAAATGTATGCAAGGTTGGCCGATAAAACTGGGCTTAATAAACATAGGAAAAACTCAAGGCAGGCCTCCTGTGACTTACTTTCCCTGTGTTTTTCAAATTGGTTTATGAATATTAAATGTTTTTTGTTAAATGCCGTGTCTCTATAAGTCATAGACTGCAAGTGACTTTGCTAGAGGTGACTAGGTGGTGCCCTGGTCTCATCGGTTAAGAGCAGTGTGGTAGACATGGAGGGGAATTGTTCTGCTCTGATCTTTCTTCAAGGAAGGGCTTGATGCCCAGCTGTGGGGCATGCAGTCTGTAGATTAGCAGCAGCCACCGCCTTCTGTGCCTCCCTCAGCTGTAGAGGGCTGTCCGTCTTTGCCCAAGCAGCCACCTCCAGTGTCTGAGATGGAGACTGAGATAAACTCCCAGCCACTCCCCCCTAAAGATCACCTCTGATGGGGTCTACACTTCACAGCTCCAGCGGGGCTGGCTGGGCCTGTCGGGCCTGCACTGGAGTTCTTCTTCCTTTGCCCAGTGCTTCTTTGGTCCCTTCCCCTTCACAGGTGCTGATCCCAGATCCACTGAACTTCTGCTTTGAGAAACCCAAAGCAGGGTTTATAATCAACCTGTCTCCTCTTCTTGGAAAACAGTAGAAAAAAAGAATTGGCCCCATAAACTAAAGGCCTAAAAATCTTTTGAGATGATTTATCTTTTCATTAATTTTTATGTAAGAGAGGAAAGGGTAACCTTTACAAAGTCTCAGAAAAGGAAAAAAGTTATCTACCATTAATACTATAAAGTAAGTCAGTTACAGTGAACAGCTCTCAACATGGAGCCCACGTAACAACTTTTTACAGCAGAAAGAAACACTTCTGAATTCTTGATTTACCAGGCTCCAAAAATCACATTCTGAAGCTTTCCATAACCAGGTTCTTATCAACGATTGCCTGGAATATTTTCTCATGTTTCTAATTGTGTTTTGTGATACCATCAACCATCCTCGCGAGTCTCAAAATACAGAAGTATTGGCCTGCCCTCTTTGTGGGCAGGGTCGAGGTTCCTTCCCTTGGGTTTTCCTGTGTGGGAGAGGTTGGAGGAAGCCTGAAAGGCTGGGATAGGTGGATAGGGTAGGGAGGTTGGTGTAGGCGGCTCATTTTTAGGGCAACAGGCTAAACTCTGTTGTTCTAGAAACTTTGTTTCCAGAACTTTCTGTATCTGCCCTTGACCCTTGAATTATTTAATCGGGAAGGTTGGGGGTAGTTTGGAATCTAATGGGTTGGATCAGGAAATACAAAAATCTGAAAGAATAATGACTTTGTCTTGAAGGTGCAGCAGAAGCAATGGGCAGAGTTGACGAGCGACTGATTGATGACATTGATAAATTTATTTTTGAGGACTGAGCTAGATCACATGCTAGTTGTAACCTAAAAAGTAATATTTAGATGCAACAAACTGGGTTACACGAAGTCTGGAAAGTTTATAATTGACAAGGTACATACATACAAGCAACAATTCAGCCCAAGTCAGATTGAGAACCATTTGTAATATGATACCAAAAGGTGATATCCTGGGCCATACAGGGGCTGGATTTTGTGCAAGTGTGTTAGAGCTGAGATAACATCTTCTTCTCTGTATTTCCAGAAGTGTTTTTATTAGAACCATCTCCTAGAAGAAAGAAAGTTATATTAAAAAGATTGCAACATGATTCCATTTTCAGTATTGTGGATGGTGAAAATCTCAATATATGAGACCTGGAAATTTAGTGAAAGTAGACACCTTAAAAAAAAAAAAAGAAAACACGACCAAGAAGAGTTGGTCTTCACTTCTGGGGTTAACCAATTCCGATAATAATTATGGATGTAATTGTGATGCATAAATATGGTTTAGGTTTTACTCAATAAGCCGTTCAAGCTGTTTTGCTTACTCCTAATACAGTCTCTTAGATTTCATCTGATAGTAAAAAAAAGTCACAAACTTCTTGTAAGATGAAAATGTCTTTTTTCTCAGGGATGATTCAAAACATTCAAAAATGTTTTCTCACAATGCTACTGGTGGAGTATTCTCAGAACTCTATTTTAAAATCTGATACATTTCCAATTGGTTGAACCCCAGAATGGGAGCTATAGGTTGAAACCAAGTGATGGCATTTTAGGTATATTCAAACATGTCCTTTGTTGGACATTAGCTTCCCCCAGCATCTCTTAAGAAAAAAAGCATCGGCTTTAGAATCAGTGGCTTCCATCTTAGGTTGGCTGGAGTCCTTTGATAGGGCCGTACTATAAAAATGAGAGAACGTTTAGTCCCAGCTGGCCTGTCTTGAACAAGTGCTTTCTTTTTCCTTTCCTCATTCCCCTCTCTGACCTTTTAAAGGCCCTTTATTCTGCCATCGCATTAATCTCTGCTGGTCTTTCCTTTCTCTCATCCTATCACTTGGAGGTTTTACTTTGATTGTATGAATGTCCTTCCCACTCCCCACCACCCTTAAAATCTCCCAGAAATGCAGGACATGGTACACTGCCCACTCAAAGGTGCTGGTGGCTCTTTTTAGTGATCTTGATTAGACTTAATCCTTTGACTGCTAGTGTTTTACTTAAGATAAATGTTACCATTCAGTCTTACCTTCTCTAAAACAATAGCAAAACTGGGGAAAAAAAAGGACAACATTTTTGACATTTACCAAATCACAGAAAAAACCGTCCTTACCAGATCACCTGGGGATACCCGGGGCAGTTTGGAGTTTTTCTTCTCATTGTTTTTCATTTATTTATGCTTTTTGAATATCAGCGCTCAGTTTTAAATTCCCATCGAGAATGTTCTCATTTTTTGTCATAAAACTTCAATTAAGTCTCTTAATTTTTTCTTAAATCTATCACTCTAATGTCTAGAGGAGTCATTAAGAAACTGTAAAGAGACCCCAGTCCTCGCTGTATTTGCTGTCTCCTTTTAAGTGTGTTTACTAGATTTTTGTGACTGTCTACCAAGCAGTAAAATATTGACATTAAGAAGGGAATATTGCCCAAAGCACACACATTATCCTGGAGCTTAATTGTCAACAATTTGAGATGGAAGAACAAAACTAGATGTACAGATGTAATTCTTTGGACAGATGACTCTTACCAGCAAACATGATGCTCTGGAGTTTGAATGAAGAGCTCCGAATGTTCCCAGGACTCTTTCTCTTCTCCTCCCTGTAGGTCACTGGGCTGGCTCATTCCATTAACTTCGATTTGCCACTTCTCATAGTTTGGCCTTTGTCTTTTATTCTAAGTGGACATACAAATCTTTTCTGTTTGTTCATTCTGTCTGTGTTCAGATGAGCTAAGTAAGAGTCCAACGTTCTTAATACATATTTAGTTTGCCATACAGTTTTTTTCCTCTATGCTTTACACATCATGAAATTTACTCAGAAGGCATCCAACATCAATCATAATTAACTTTTTTACTTTTTGTCTTCATTACAATTATGGTATTCACTAGAAATCCAGCTGGGTTCATTGTTTTCCTTTGTCCCCTTCCCATCCACGTTGATTTAAGTTTTTGAATATGTCAAACTTCAACAGGTTCATAATCATAATCAAAACTTACAAAAAGGTATGTTCAGAGAAGTATTTCTACCACATCCCTGGCACTGTCTCTGTCTTCACCTCTTTTAGGTAACCAGTATCATTGTTTCAGAGTCTTCCTTCCCATGCTTGTTTTTGTGAAGATAAACCAATATTTGTATGCTTCCTTACATTTGCTTTTCTTTTGTCAACAAAGGTAATAGTACTAGATATGATCTTTGGTGCTTTGATTTTTTTATCTCACAAGATCTCTTGGCCATCATTCCACATCGGTTTGTAGAAGGGGCTTTCTCATTCTTTTTTGATACTGACATAGTTTCCATTATGTGTCTGTACCAGAGTCAATTCAGCAACCTCCTATGATTGGACGTGTAGGCAGTTGCTAACATTTGTAATGGCAAATTAATGCCACAAATGAATAAACTTGTATATATGTATTTTGTATGTATGTATGTATATTGAAAACATATTTTCAGGACAAATTCCTAGGATTCCTGGGTTTAAGATAAATGCATATGCAATTTTATTCTATATTGCCAAATTCAGTTCCATGGGGTTCACATCATTATGGATCCCCAACAGCTATGTATGAAAGGGTCTGTTTCCCCACAGCTTCAGCAATAAGCTGTGCTGTGAATTTTTCTTAATTTTATGGGTGAGAAGTGGTATCTCATTATACTTTTAGACTGAAGCTATTATTGTTCAACATCTTTTCCTTTGCTTAAGGACCTTTTAAATATCTTCATGTAAGTGGCCTATTCATGTATTTTGCCCAAGTATCTATAGGATTTTTTGTATATTTTCCCTCTCAAAAAAATTTTTCTTTGAGACAGTCTTATTCTGTTGCCTCAGTCTAGAGTGCTGTGGCCTCAGCCAAGCTCATAGCACCCTCAAAACCCTAGGCTCAAGCCATCCTCCTGCCTCAGCCTCCTGAGTAGCTGGGACTTCAGGTACCTGTCTCAAGGCGCTGACTAGTTTTTCTATTTTCAGTAGAGATGGAGTCAAACTCTTGCTCAGGCTGATTTTGAACTCCTGAGCTCTAGAGATCCTCCTGGCTTGGCCTCCCAGAGCGCTAGGATTACAGGTGTGAACGACTGTGCACAGCCTTCTTCCTCCATTTTTAAAAGTTCTTCTTTTGTATTAGAGACGTGAGTCATTCATGTGCAATATATGCAATATTGCTTATATTGCAAATATTTTATTTTGATTTGTATTTTATTTGCCTTTGCTTATATATTTTTTCTTGTAAAACTTTTATTAGTTTTCACTTAGTTAAGTTTATCACTTTTCTTCAGGTTTTTAGTCGCTGTTACAAAGGCTTTCCTGCATTATATTATTTATAGAGGAGTTTACCCATCTTTTCTTCCCCTGATACTTATATAATTTTATTTATGCATTTTTTTACAGTTAGATCTCTGATTCATTTGAAATTTATTCTTGTATATAGTGTGAGGAGTGGATCTAACTTTATCTTTTTCCAAATGGCTAATCAGTTGTCCAGCATCATTTGTAACAAGACCATCTTTGCTCTAGTGATTTGCCAAACCACCTTTATCATCACTGGATTCTTTTTTTTTTTGAGACAGAGCCTCAAGCTGTCACCCTGGGTAGAGTGCCATGGCATTACAGCTCACAGCAACCTCCAACTCCTAGGCTCAAGTGATTCTCCTGCCTCTGCCTCCCAAGTAGCTGGGATTACAGGCACCCGCTGCAACGCCCAGCTATTTTTTGGTTGCAGCCGTCATTGTTGTTTGGCGGGCCTGGGCTGGATTTGAACCTGCCAGCTCAGGTGTATGTGGCTGGCACCTTTAGCCACTTGAGCCACAGGCACCGAGACACATCACTGGATTCTATACGTAAATAAGCCCTATCTTTTCTTAGGTACTAAAAGTTAGATTAAGTAAGCCCTATGAATTAAGTCAGTGGACCCTCATGAAGGAGAAGTTTTAAATTAAAATATCAGCTAAGAATTTTTTGAAATTTCAGATTAATATGAGGGTATAAGCGATTAGGTTACAGTGTTTGCATTTGTTGGGTGAAGTCCCTCTTGTCATTATGTCCTGAACCCAGGAGGGGTGCCATATACTTTTACACTGTGGCCAATAGGTGGCAGCACACACATCTCCCTCCCCACTTCCCTCCTCCCCCTCGTCCTCTTCCCTCATCCCCCCAACTTGAATTGAATTGAGTTTTTCTCTTCTGTGGGTGTTTACTGGTTTCATATTAGTACTTTTCCATTCTTATGATACTTTACTAAGAAGAATGTGTTTCAACTCCATCCATCACCTAAAAATTTTGGTGTTATCATTGCTGGAGTGTCTAAATTAGGTGTCACAATTGAACAGTAGAGTGGTCATGTTCCCTAGCATCAGCTCTCAATCACTTAACAGATTCCTGAACTCAATCATCAAAAACTTTTATTTAGAAGCAGAGATAGGGCCATGTTGTTTTATCATAGGGGGTCAGAGGATCACTTTTTGCAAAGCATGGACTTCAAGGAAAGAGGCAGCCTACCTGAGATAAATATCCAATGTGGCTACCTGCGTGAACGGTAGTAAGCTGTTTTGGTGATGAGAAAGGAAATGCAGGCTTTCCATTACATACAAAACATGAGAATCATTCAGGGAGCTAGTGTTTAGCACTAAGGCAGTTGGAAGTAAATTCGCTAAAAGTGAATTTAGTAAAACCATCTTTCAGATTTTATTCTTGATTGTCTGGACGTGGGCTTTAGGTCTGTGGGTCTCAGGTCTTTTTAGTTTTTCATATTGCTCAGGAAGCTCAGGACGCTGGCGGACTTATTTTTGTGATAAAGCCTCATTTAACCCACAACGATAGAAAGGCTGCTCTGATTTTCTGAGGTTAGAAGAGAGATTACATAAGCACATTTGTGATAATTTAAAATAAAGATAGCATTTGTTATAGTTTTTATAATGGAAGCATTCCTATTGCTTTTCCCACCGCCGCCTACCATCTGGAAAGTTATGAATCCTAAAATGTTCTTTCAAAACCAGGGTCCCAAATGGTTGAGCCTGGAAACAGTGATTGACGTAGTTCTCTACCAGGCGTTGGCTTTACAAATGTGGTCATGGTGTGTGTGAAGAAATATAAGAAACACTTGCATCTGATGAGGCTGAGTCACTGAACCGTCTTATCCAGATTTGTTTTCATCTGTTTATTCCTTTCTCTCACAGGTTAGAGTCCATTGTGGTCCTAATGTGAGTCATGCATGTTCTTTATGAATAAAATTCCAGGCATACAGAGAGCACATGTGGACATTTCACTACAAGATAATAAAACCTCAGTGTGTGGGGACCGTGTTCCCATTGTGACCTTATGGTCCCCATTCCTGGCAGTCTTACTATCTTGTGTTAGTTTGGTTTTATGGATGAGAATTGTTCTTTTTTACTGTGGGTTTTGCCGGTATATAGCAGCCATGGAATAGCTAAATTTGAAGAGGCTTTTTGGCAAAGATTTAAATATTTATCCTCTGGCCCTTTCTGGTTGTCTTTTCTATTTCATAACACAAAGCTAACGAGGATTACAACTTGGGTGAGGTCTGCCTGCTAAAAGATGCTTGCAAATAACACATTCATTCATTAGCATTTGGGATTTTGATTAAATCATTCTGCAAGTAATTTCACTTTAGTGGCTGTTAAAGAGTTTGAAAGGAAAAATATGTTTTGGCATTGAGTACTTTGAGATCCCTGTACAATTTGTAAAACTGTAATGCAAATTTTAATCAGGTCTTTTATTGCCCAGGTGTACAGTAAGGCACCCTTTTCATTCCAGCACTCATTAGCATGTGATATACTAATAATGTACATGTTGCACATTGCTAACTAATCGTCAAAGTTGGACTGACAGACTTAAGGCGCTGAATGCTGTTTCATTGGTTTGCTTGCCCTAATAGAAACACTGTCTCCATTTTTCCATTGTACTGCTGAAAACTTTTTTCCCACTGTTTTATTTATGCTTTTGTCACACGTTTGTCTGTAACTACATTTGTTTGAATATTCATATTTTATGGCACTTCCTGGCCTTTCCCATATCATTTTCCCACTAGCCTCCTTACTTTTGCAGTCTCTCCATCTCATTTGTCAGCAATCTCTGCTCATCTCCAAGTAGCTCAGATTATCCTGACTCATCCTTCAACTTCACATGGGGATCCTACCCCGGTAGTTCAAGACCTCAATTGACTCTGAGAAAGAAAATGGAGCTTGTGGTCTGGTCCTCCCTCATTCTCACTGTGAATAATGCATTTTACTTCCCTATTACTATCTTAGAAAAACATTTTAATATTTTTATCATTTATATTATTCCAATATTGTACTTGAATCAATGCCTTAGTCAAAATTTAACAGGTTGTACAGAAGTTGTTTTCAACAAAACAAAGAAAATCCAATCCATTTAGATTGTGAGGTAGGGTGAAGGGTGGGATCACACCAACGGTGCATAACGCAAGGGTACATGTCAGGTCTATTCGTATAGAGTATACATGTTTTAACACAATAACTAAGTAAACGAGATGAGGTATATATTAACCAGTGTGATGTATGCATTCCTTATTCTACATGAAATCAGCACATTGTACCCCATAAATGCATTAATGTATACATGATCTATGTGTTTATGATTTAATAAAAAAGATAAAAAAAGCAAATACTAATTGAAACTTGAACTAGAAATGGTGTAACTTGGAATGAAACAAGACTTAATAAAGTGAAATTATTGGTACGTTAAATTTTTTCTATACTCACATTCACTGTATTTAAAAAAAGCCTCAGTCAGTGGTTCTAAAGTAAGCATGGAGATGTTTTCATTTATTAGATTGCACTGGAAAAAATAGCTAAAGTAATGATATGGACCAGTGATTTTCAACTGGAGTGCCACGAAAATTTTTAAAGATCATTAGTTAAATTATTTTTGAAAGAAGTGTAAATCACAGTAAATATATTCTTTTCTTTACTCTTTTTTTTTTTTTGATCAACATAATTTAAGTGTGCTCCAGAAGATTAACTACATGTTTGAGTGTGTTGGGAAATTAAAAAAAAAAGGTTGAAAAACACTGGTATGGACTTTTACCTCATTGTTTTGTGTCCTGCCTCACCAATTCTTTGCTTTATTTACAAATGCCCTAGATCCTAAAAGCTATTCATTTTCTGTTGAAAAAAAGTACCTTTTTCATTTAGTGAATAACTTTGTATGCAAGTGCATTTATTTGGGAGAGATAGTAAATAATAATAATTTAACTCGTTATGTGTAGTTTTTTCATCTAAGATGCTTTACTAATTCACACATTGTATAATACCTTTTGTTTACCTTCCCCAGAATAGATCTTTCCCCCTAGAATGATGCTCTTCCCTTGAGCAAATGCTGCTCTTCTTTAAAGTGTTTTAGCTTAGAATTTTAAAGAATGGTTTATTCTCAAATAAGAAGTCTAGACATTATCACATGGTAGACTTGATTCAATGACTTAATAATGTCAGGTCTAACACCTCTGCAGTTCTCTTTGCCTTCTCTGAGTCACAAGGTTTCTGCCAGCAATCCAGCCATAACATCTTCTTCTTCTTTTTTTTTTGCAGTTTTTGGCCGGGGCTGGGTTTGAACCCGCCACCTCCAGCATGTGGGTCCGGTGCCCTACCTCTTTGAGCCACAGGCGCCACCCCATAATATCTTCTTTTAAGTCAGGAAGAAAGGGAAAGGACTTGTTTTTTGTTTATAATTTAAAACACAGATACAAAACTGTTCTCAGGACATCTGTAACCTAAAAATAGAAATGCTGTAAATTTTCTATTTGGAATAATAGAAAATTACTTTTCAAATTGATTATCTGAAAAGTTATAAAATATACTATTTTATTACATTATTATTTAAGATGTTCATTTAAGAAATATTGTTCATTGACTGTTTGCCAGATAATGTTTAGGAGTTGAGACTACAAATGCTAATAAAATTATGACTTCTGGATTCAGCAGGAAGAAAAGCAAAAAGTAGACAGTGTAGTACAGTGTGAGTGATAATCCAGAGACCTTAGTATTACAAACGGGTAAGATTGGAGGGTGGAATTGCTATCTGGTACCTGGAACAGATGAGACTTGACCTGTGATCTGGAGCAGGGATACAAGGTTAATTGAGAAAAGCCAGGGGAAGGTAGGGTGGTTATCCAGGCATCAGGACCAGCATGTGCAAAGGCCTGGAAGTAACAGACTGCGTGGTTTGCTCAAGAATTACAAATGATTCTCTATGGCTGGGTCATAGGCACGAAAGGTGGAAATGTAGGCAAGTACTTAGCACTTTGGTCTTCATCCTGTCCGTGATAGTTATGCTATCACCGTCTGCTTTCACCTGAAGCTAATTCCTTAGAACTTAGTTCCAGAACAGTGGAACCAAAACTAACAGGTCATATGGTTTTCTTGTATTAACCTCAGTTATTTACTTGGAACTGTAAATCATAGGTCTTCAGTCCTCTAAATATGAGGACAATCATCATGACAATAACTTATTGAGGCTCCTCTAGTGGCCCCACAGGGTAAATAAGCCTGAAAGGATACCCCCCAAAAGGCTGGGTAATGACTCTTCTGTCCTCCAACTCCCTCTTCTAGACCTTGCCTCCCCTTCCCCTTCCCACGCTTGCGCAAACTCTAATTCTTACAGCAAATCCCTCATTCCCATCATGCTCACTGTGCCCCTGGTGCCCTGACCAAAGCCCAGCTGATATACCCCTGAGCTCATCCACTGCCTTCTCAGAGTGAAACTGTTACAGTGCAAATGATCATGTACTGACCCAATCCTTCCCTTTCCCCATTAATCCTGGATCCTTGTCATCTGCTTCAAAGGTCCACTTGGCAGGATTCAGAGCTTCATCTCCCTGGGTTCTTTCCACCCTGGGCCACACACGGGCACACCTCGGAGTTCAACGCTCTGATGCGCTGTCACACAGCAGGCTGGGGTTTGGGGCAGAGCAGATCTCAATTCAAGTTCTTGTTCTGCTCCTTCCTAGCTGGAGACTTGGGCAAGTTATTTGACATGTAGATGCAGCTTCCTCACTTGTAAAGGCGGAGGGTAATAGTAATAGCTGCCTTATGAAAACGTTGAGGGATGTGGACGCAAAGCTTTGAAAAAACCCATCTTATAGTGCCTGATACTGGGAACACTTCCCAAATACTGACTTTGTTCTGCCAACAGTCCTCCACTGCTCTGCAAAGAGAAGTGGCCTCGTGGTCCAGATGTTTCACTGCCTCCAGCTCTATGGCTTCCAGTGGAAAAGGCTGGCACTTGAGCTGTGGACTGGAGCACTGAGCATCAGGGTAGGAGCACTTTGGTTCAAGGGCAACGGCCTTTATCTTTCAAAGTGGGTGATCATTTCTGTGAGTGATGATACTGAAGTTAGATTTAAAAAAAATGCTGACCCTGATGCTAATAACAGATAAGAAGAACGGATGAGAAGGGAGAAAGTAAGAAAACAGCACTTGACTGTCAGAGAAATACTGATGGTAGACATTTAAATCCATAGCTTATTATTTATTCCTAATTAACATGCAGCATCATGGTAATGAGGCACGTCATTAACTACCCTGTTTCCCTGAAAATGAGACATCCTCCGAAAATAAGACCTACTTACAGGAAAGATAAGACATCCCCTGAAAATAAGACCTAGCGCATCTTTGGGAGCACACCTTAAAATAAGACACTGTCTTATTTTCGGGGAAACAGGGTACATCACACCACTAACTTGTTTCATTCAATTGTAACTTAAGTTCTGTCCCGAGACACTCGGCCTTTAATATTTGTTTTTTGGGCTCCCTGTTCATGTGTTGATAACCCAGTATGATGAGAGGAACTGCAGTTTCTACCAGGGTAATGGTCATATTTCACATTTCACTCCTCAGACAGTACTATGAGAAATCTCTTATCTTTATTTTTCTGGTATGAAACTAAGGCTCAGGGAATATAAATAAATGCTTAAACTCGCAGGGGTGTCCAACGTGTGGCCCTTTGCATGGAGTTTTTTTTTTTTTTTTGCTCATCATCTTTCAGTAGTGTTGATGTATTTAATGTGGGTTTAAGACAACTCTTCTTCTTCCAATATGTGGCAGAGAAGAAAAAAGATTGGACGCTCCGAAGATATATACACCAGACTCTAATGCTTTTCTTTTCCAAGGTCTTCCATGGATCTATGTGGCAAAGCTGATCTGTTGAAAGACATTTAGTGACACACATAAATGCCTTTAATGCTGTGAAAATGTGACAAGAGACGGATTTGCAAAAATCAAGATTCCCAGATTTAGATCTGATTTCTAGATCCTGCGGTAAGAATGTAACTGCAAATCTGCTGCTGGGGTCAGATTTCCTCTCATAGTTTTATTTTTTTGATGTCTGTGTCTATAGCCCTCCTAAAAGAGCCAACAATTGAAAAACAGTTCTTTGGCACCTTTTAGCATTTTGAGCTCCCTGAATGTCCTAGCACTGCCTTCAGTATTTTACAGGAACCATGCTCTCAAACAAAACATACTGTCCTCTGTGGGCAGTGTGGTTCTGAGTCCAGGTGGACATTGGGTCCTCATGCCTGATGGCTCTTGAGAAGGGGAGGCTATGATTGACTTAGTTCTTTTATTAGGCAATAAATACTTGAGATTATTCAGATCTGATGATTCTGAGGCTCATCTGCAAGAAGGAGGACAATGAAAATCAATTTGTCATGTTTGAAGGAAAGGGTAATGGAGTAAGTCCTCATCTGTGAGTGAATTCACAAGTCCTTTTTTTTTTTTTTTAAAAATAATAAATACTCTGAAGTTGTAAGAAAGCCGGGGTGCACGCGCATTACTCTCTCCAGGGGTGTTTCAGCTGCACTTTTTACCTTGTGGTTTGACAGTGTCCCAATCATCTGATGAACATTGTACCAATTAATTTTTATGGGTGGGATGATTTACATGCAATCTGCTAATGCGATGTTAACAAGTTTATCATTTTTCAAAATAGGTAGCCCAATTTTAAGTTTTATCAACCTTAGTGGTTGAAATTAAAATGGAAATAGCAACATTTGTTTTTATTCTCCCTACAAAGCAACTAATTATTTTCCTCTGGGTAATGATAATTAACAAAATTCCTCTTGTGTTCCTGATCAGTGCACAGCTGGCACTCTGATAATCACAAAGGCTTGGTTTTATGTGGTGACATTAAACCCCGGCCTAACGTGGGGAGTACATTAATTGTGTGCCATTGCTTGAGTTTATTAATTCTAAATTATGCCTCAATGAACTTCTGAAATCGGGAGCAACATTTATATTAGTAAATTGTAGTCAGTTTGCTAATATAAATTAGTAATCAGTAGTCAGTTTATTACTATAAGCTGGTTATCTGTAGTCAGGTTACTAATATAAATTAGTAATCAGAGAGAGGAAAGGCAGTGGGAATCTACTTCTGAGTATAGATTTTGTCTGCTCCAGATGTTATGGTAGTATTTATAGTTGGGTTTATAACTTTGATATGTTTGAATAAGTCCCAAAGTACATCTCATCCACTGTTATATTTTTAGGCATTCTTTCAGTTAAGCAGGAATAGCCTTGTGCTAGGTAGGCCACTGTTTTCGAGCGTTACCTACCCTCATTTCTCGGGATTTTGTGATGTGCAGGTTTGGACCAGAGCTGGCCTGAGAACCTGCTGTGTGTATATCACCGAGGCAGTTCCTGGGTGCTGCGGGGCAGCCCTGAGTGGGATGCAGTGATGCTTCTCCGCTCTGTCCACTCTCATCAGACCTGCCGTCCTGCCTAGCCTTTGTGTAACAGTATCTCTAGGGAGAGGGACCATGTATGTATGTATTTCTACTTCCAAGTTTCAAACAGTGCTTGGCATCTAACAATTAATGTGTGCTGGATGAATTAAGGGTGATACCGAGGAAGAATGGCTTGTTTAGTCTTGGCTAGTAAAGGAGGCTTATTGATGATTGGCCACTGCGTGGTGTTTGGGCCTCATGGTTGTCAGAAGAAACCACGTTTATACTCACGTGGCCTTAAGGGTGCCAGTAAATGCTAATGCTATCTTAAGTTTCTACTATGGCAAATTGTTAGATACAAGAATACTTTATGTTAAAGGTACACTCATAAATGTACCTTTGGGAAAGAAATGAAGTTTTGCAATATTTATCAAGAACTTAGATAATGTTTGTTTTCTTTAATCTGGTAAAATCCAGCATCTGGAAGTGAATTTTACTGAAAGAATTCAAAATACAGAAAGGGTTCTCTCCATGCAAAGGTGCTCATCCCAGATTTGTTTGAACTCACAGGAAACCAGAAACAATGTAAGTTTCCAGGAACTTGGGAATGGTTTATGAAATGTATGGCATGTTGACTAATTGGTGCTTTGTTTACTGATTTAAAATGCTTTTTAAGATTTATAATCATATCAAAATGCTTATATTAAGGTATAAAGTTTATACATCATTAGCACAATGATAATATACCATATAAAAAAGCCTGAAAGGAAATAATATTAAATGTAAGAATAGAAGAGAGACTAGAAAAAAATCCACCAGAATATTAACATATTTTGGTTACATTTTTTGTTTCTTTTTCCCAATTTTTAGTAGGCCCTTTAATGATGTTTCCTCAATTCCCTGTGATGAAAATATGTAACCCTGCCCTATCTCCTCCCTGCCTCTCACCACCCACTGCCCACAGCAGATTGGAGCATAAAAGACACATGACTCAAGGTGTGAAGATTGGATTTTCTGTCTTGGGAATTTAGCGTTGGGAATTCAGAGAAAGCAAATCAGTTTGTATGCAGGCCTTGGGTTGGGGGAGGTGCAGGCGCATCTTATCCCACTTGCACAATGAAAGCCAATTTTTCAGAAAAAATAACAGGAAGGCAGATATGCAAGGAAGGAAAAAAGACAAGAGAGCATGGGATCCCAAAGAGAAAATGGTTTCTAGCTTCAGCTTGTAGCTCTCATGAGGACTGGCTGAGTCCTAGGAGATAGTCTTGTGTGTTATAATATACAGTCTTATTATTATTTATTATTAAGTCAGTTTTTGTAATGCACAATCAAAAGTAAGTAAATAAAATACCTTCACTTTGGGGATGTTTTTGAAAATATTTATAATGATCGTGTATTACTACTATATGATCAATGCATTTTTAAAAGATAGTAGATTTTTTTTGATAGTAGATATTTTAACCTGGTTCTTTGTACCCTCAGTGAATCCCCAACAATAATAAATAAATAAATAAATAAATAAAAGCCACAGTAGAGGAAAAAACAAAACAAACAAACAAAATTTAAAAGATTATAGATATTGGGTGGTGCCTGTGGCTCAATGGGTAGGGTGCCAGCCCCGTATACTGAGGGTGGCGGGTTCAAACCCAGCCCCGGCTAAACTGTAACAACAACAACAAAAAAAAAATTGTAGATATTTTATGAAGAGCTCTTGTTGACATACCATTGGTAGCTGAGAAGCTTAAGTCATTGTTGGCCACAGAATTATGTCTTATCTGATATTGTCTTTCCTATTTTGGAGAAATTTGATAGTTTTATTTGCCCCTAACATGCACTTATTTGTTATTTTAAGCAAACCTAATAGGGTCAATTTTAATTTTTAAATGATAAAGGAAGATCCATTCATTAAGGTAGATGGTTCCCAGCTTGGTCTCACCTGTACTGTTGTCTACGCTCCGTTCCCCTGATTCTTGGACAGGCCAGACAAAAATTATATTTGCCACCATCTGACCATTTGAAATAATCATGGATAAAATCATTAATGACAGGGAAAATCGTTCATAAAGTATTATTTAATAAAAAAGTTACAAAACAGTGTGCCCAGTTCAATTCTAATTGCATGAAATATCACAGATGGATCAAAAAGCCTGAAAAGAAATATACCTTAATGTTAACTGGGCTATATATTTGAGTTGTGGTTTTACAAACAATTTAAATTTTTCTGTTGGTACCTTTTTAGTTTTCCAAATTTTCAATAGCAATGAATTTCATTGGTAATTAATAATAAAGTTCCGTTTTTGATGAAAAAGTAATCTCCCTAGTCACCAATATTGTCAGTCTGCCTGCTTAATTCCACCAGGTGTAGGAGTTTAAGAACAAAGGGCGAGGGAAACGAGGGCTGCCTTGGGTTCTCCACCTGCGGGATTTAGGGCTTCTTGCTGCTCTCTGAGAACTGTTTATCAGGACTGGGATTTGTTCCTGGTCTGGAGAATCCCAGGCTTAGAGTAGGGAGTGGCTGAGAGCTTTGGTTTAGGTACATACTAGTTTTGCATCCTGGCTCTGGTTGTTTCTGCCCCTGTAGACTTGGTAAGTTACTTAATCATCCTTAGTCTTCACTCTCTCATTTGTAAATCAGTGCAGCTACCTCCGAGGGTTGTTGAAAGCACCAAATGATGTAGCGTGGTATCAGTCATTTAACTGGTTCCAGTAAGTGGTTGTGGTGTTTTTTTACTACTACTGCTTGGTGACAGACATAAACCCTCTGTATATAGTTTGTAAATCCTCCATTTCTACCTGCCATTACGTAAGGACAATGCACACATTTTGTTTCCATTATTTTTGTTTACGACTCACATGTCCTCCTTCCTTTATCTCTGTCACTCTTAAAAGTAGCTAAATCAGTATTTCTCAAGCTTGAATTCCCCTATGAATCACCTGCAGATGTTATTATTATTATTATAAGACAGAGTCTTACTTTGTCACCCTAGGCAGAGTGCCAGTGGTGTCATAGCTCACAACAACCTCAAACTCTTGGGCTTACGGGATCTTCTTATCTTACGTTAGCCTCCTAAGAAACTGGAACTACAAGCACCCGTCACTATGCCTGGCTACATTTTTAGTAGAGATGGAGTCTCACACTTGCTTAGGCTGGTCTTGAACACCTGAGCTAAAACAATTCCCCTTCCCCAGTCACCCAGAGTGCTAGGATTCTAGGGTGACAGAATCTGCCCTTTAAGTCCAGATGGTGGGCTGGGTGCAGTGGCACTCTGGGAGGCTAAGGAGGGTGGATTACTTGAGCTCAGGAGTTGGAGACAAGCCTGAGCAAGAGTGACTCCATCTCTATGAAAAATAGAAAAATTAGCCGGGCATGGTGGTGCACTCATGTAGTCCCAGCTACTAGAAAGGCTGAGGGAGACGAAAGGATCACTTGAGCCTAGGAATTTGAGGTTGTAAGCTATAACACCACGGCACTCTAGCCTGGGACAACAGAGTGAGACTCTGTCTCAAAGGAAAAAAAAATAAGGCAGATTTTGACCTTTTGCCTCTCAAAAATCTGAGTGGCATCTAAGATTTTGAATTTTTAACAAGTTCCTACATGAGGTAAATGTTGCTATCCAAGGACTACTTTTAGTTGCAAAGACCGGGATGGCCCACCTCAGTTACAGCATGAAACATCCCAGCCAGAACGATCTTTTTTTCCTCTGGCTCTTGAAACATGTCATTTACACTCCCATCAGTATTTAGCGCTTTCAGCCTGCTTTAGTGTGTGGCTGTAAGTGATTCTGATCACTCCTAACTAAGTTCCTGACAGTGGACTGTGTGTTCAATCCCCGAAAGCCGCCTGTGCCCATGCAGTGATGCCAACATACTCAGCCCATGATTGTCAAATGATCGAAGTGAATGGAAAAATAATGAAATGACATCTTAAAATAACCTTGTCATTTGCATGAGCATTCCCTTGGAAATCCTCAACATAAATCAACTCAGCTAGTCATTTGCATGAGCATTCCCTTGGAAATCCTCAACATAAATCAACTCAGCTAGTAGAAATTGTGGAAGAGGACAGGGACGTGAATTATCCCAAATAGTAAATACATGATTAGGATATTTTCCTTCTATTATAAATACATTAGAGAATGCAAGACGGAATGATACACCAGTGGGATGGCAAAACCAATCTGGGATGAGATACTTCCCACAAATAATCAAGTAAATGGGCAAGGATTCGTTTTTCAAATTGTTTCTTGGGCCACAGTTTAAATGAGGCCTCCAAAGTTGGGTCTCTTTATTTAGACGCTAGATGTGTAATTAGTGGTTTGGGGAGCAACATGGACTTCTGTTGAGAAAAATTAAGGAAGAAAATTTGTGGGAGCTGAGGAAGGCACAGCACAGTCTGCCCCTTTTGGATATCCCTGGGTGACTGGACAGCAGGTCAGTCGCCTTGACTGACTGTTGAGTTTGTTGAGCCTTGTTATGGGTCATCTATTACATAATTCTGACTTTCCTTCTCTGGAGTAATTGACATTTCATTTTGGGTGTCCTTTCAATTTTATTTAAAAAATCTAGTCAGTATAAATAAAAGAGAAATTCCATTTTCTGTAACCTTTTCCTCCTCTACCACTTATGTCCTTAGGGAAGCTTAAAGAATTTTCATCAATATACTAAAAGGTAGATAGTGGATATAGTATAAAACTTTTCAACAGTTGACTCCAAATCTCCACTTTTGCTAAGACAGTCTTATAAAAAAAAAAAAAACATTTGGGGAAACTTAGCAACTACTGTTTTTGTGAACTTGTCCCAGTGGACATGAGGTTTATGCCTCACTGTTTTTTAAATTTAGGTTCTGTCTCGAGTGCCTGGTGTCCAGTATTAGTTGCAGAGTAAACAATCTTCCAAAGACTGACAGGGTCAGCTGTTCTAGGAATGTGGCACTCAGCTCCCTGATGGATTAGCGTCCCGTAGGTTGCTTCCAAGTCAGCTGAAAGGTAAGCATTCTTTCTGTGTAAGTGTGGACTGCTTTGGAGCATGTTTCAATCTCCACTGGTAAATCTGAAAGTGTATCTTGGGCATATTGTCTCAAGGAGCATGAAAGTGTTACTCTGAGAGTAAGTGATTTGTCCTGTAAACCTAACCAGGAGAGCTAAGCTGCTGAGTCTAGGGGAGGGGTGAGCTACAGTGTTGAACCTGGTGTTGATTAAGCTGTAAAGATTCAGGATAACTTAAATTCAGGATTCATTTTGAAAGTTTGAAACACATTTTGTAATTCCATTTTTGAATCATTTTCCCTAAAGTCTTAGTCTAACTTGCCTTGTTGTCTTCAGTCTTGAAGTGTTGATGGTGTGTATGTGTGTGTGTGTGTGTGTGTGTGTGTGTGTGTGTGTGGAGAGAGAGAGAGAGAGAGAGAGACACTGCTAGGGAGTGTATCTACTGTTCGAAGGGCCTGAAAATATATTCAATGCAAATATAAAAGCAAAAATCTCTGTGGATGTTGCCGTGAACAAGAGAAAATATATTAAAAGCCACTTGAAAATTATACCTATTGAGTATAGATGAGAAAATAGTAAATGCTGTATTTGAATTACCACCTGGTTTTAGTCAGCTTGTGTTACAAATTCTGGAGCTGTGAATTTAATTTCATATCAGCGTCATTGTTATTTGGAAATTATTATCAATGTGGATAGTAGTTATTTCTTCAAAGGAAAACCTTATATTTTACTTTTCAGTACGTTTAGATAAAAGAATTTCATTTCTCAGATGCACACATTAAAACAAATAACACGTTTCAAACTTCTTACAGTTCTCATTTGATTGAAATATTTTCTAATGCTTTAAACAAATGCTCTACCTCAATAGTTTAATAAAGACCATGTTCCTTTCCTTACAGGACTAAAATGTCCTTTTTCAAGTCACTTTAAAAATAAGGGAAAAGAAAGTATCAGAAGAAATAAAAAAATATATATTCCCATAGAAAAGGTTTATATTTCGTTGAAGAGCAGTAATTACAAAGGTACAAATTTGCTAAACTATGATTATCATAATGGTCATCTACTGATATTTTGGGGTTTGCTTTTTTAACCACTTGGCTACTTCAGCTTACAAGAAATGTTTCTTACATAGTGACGAATTCAACTTTAAGAATTTCCTCTATGAACATTCATCTTTCCACAAGCTGTGGGCACTTAGCATGATCTGAGTTCTCTGTACTTCTGGGCTACAGAAAACATAAGGGAATCTCTTAAAAATGGTGGTGGTGAGAGTTTAAGAGTCTTCCACTATTTACCTGTCTGCCTGATCTACAGATAGATAAAAGGTAAAAGTTAGAGGACTCTTCTAGAAGAAGAGTTGACGGACAGCTGTAGCTTGAGAATTTGAAGTTGCCCAAACTAATAAACGAACTCAGGGACTGATGCTGGGACAACCAGAAGAGCCGGGAACTGTTTTCTCATTCTTTGCATCTTGTTCCTCACTGCCCCTACCCTCTTCCTGTAATGCTGTAACCACCATCTGGAGCAGAGCCTTCTAGAGACCAAGGCTTAAACCCTGACCTAGGAGCAACCTGACCTAAGAGCAAAAGCTCTGTTCCAGTGAGTTCAGTTCTCAGAGCTAGGTTTCAGATGAATTTGCATTCAGCTTTTGAGTAGCAAACTAACCACACTCTTAGTGTGGTGATTGGACAGGCTTTGGTAGCTGGAGGCATGTGCTGAGTGTAGGAAGATGGTGCACCATGAAATAGGTATGGAGGTTATGTGGGCTTCTGACTTAACCCATGTCTGGATAAGCTGTGTGGAGTAATAAGCGATCTGTACAATGGCACTGATTGTCTCAGAAGAGGAGGCCTGTCTTAGTAAAAGATATTTACACTATTTATCCCCGGAACCTACGGAGGGAAGAGCCTAGGTTGTCTATGTCATGTTTAACCCACTGTCATTCTTTCAAAAGAAGACAGCATTTGTTTTTCATGCCTTGTCTTCCTTATGTGGTTTTAGCAATAGTGCATCTCTCTGTGCTTTTGTTGTGGAAATGAAAAGTTCTTTAAATGGCAGGTGTGGGGAAATTACCACTATTAGAATTAACTACCTGTGGCCCTCTAACTTAGTAGACAAACAAGCAATTTTAATAGGTGCAAACTCTACTTACCTATTTGTTAAATACAGGCACACGACCACCCGCCACTTATGTGCAAAGTACACAGTGATGGTGCAAAGGAACGGGAGTGAATTGCAATATCTTGAAGCAAATTATAACTTGCCAGGGGACATTTGTTTCAATTTTGAGTGGAATTCTTGCTTGCCTATTGCAGCTTAGATTTTAATTTTCCTTTGTATTTTTCCTGGAAAAATAATACATTTTCATCTTAGAAAGGAATTACAGATCTTTGGTTAATTTTTAAAATAAAAGCCTTCTTAAGGCATAGTTCACATGCCATAAATCAAATTCACTCTTTTAAAGGGTATTCAGTCTTCAGTGGTTTTTAGTTGTTCTCCAAGTTATGTAATCACTATTGCTATCTAATTTCATGGTATTTTTCATTGCCAGAAAGAGAAACATTACTCATTAGCAACACTCTTCATTCTGCCTTTTGCCAACCTATATTTATGATTATATTTATGATTCCATGGATGTGCCTGTTTTGGTTTGAGTAAGGTCAGTGTCTTGAACAATCAATATAATATCCGGCAGTGCATGGTTTATGTTGGATAAATATGTGTTTTATTCCTCTATTTCCTAACAAAAGTCTTTTTTTATTATTATTGTTGGAGATTCATTGGGGGTACAAGAAACCAGGTTACACTGATTGCATTTGTTAGGTAAAGTCCCTCTTACAATCGTGTCTTGCCCCCAAAAGGTGTGGCACACATCGAGGCCCCACCCCCCTCCCTCCTTCTTTCTCTCTCTGCTCTCCCCTTCCCCCACCCCCACCATGTCCTTAATTGTCATTAATTGTCCTCATATCAAAATTGAGTACGTGGGATTCATGCTTTACTAAGAATAACGTGTTCCACTTCCATCCATGTTAATACAAAGGCTGTAAAGTCTCCATCTTTTTTCATGGCTGAATAGTATTCCATGGTGTACATATACCACATCCTGTTAATCCATTTCTGGGTTGGTGGGCATTTAGGCTGTTTCCACATTTTGGCAGTTGTAAATTGAGCTGCAATAAACAGTCTAGTACAAGTGTCCTTATGATAAAAGGATTTTTTTCCTTCTGGGTACATGCCCAGTAATGGGATTGCAAGATCAAATGGGAGGTCTAGCTTGAGTTCTTTGAGGTTTCTCCATACTTACTTCCAAAAATGTTGTATTAGTTTGCAGTCCCACCAGCAGTGTAAAAGTGTTCCCTTCTCTCCACATGCACCCCAGCATCTGCAGTTTGAAGATTTTGTGATGTGGGCCATTCTCACTGGGGTTAGATGGTATCTCAGGGTGGTTTTGATTTGTATTTCTCTAATAAATAGGGATGATGAGCATTTTTTCATATGTTTGCTAGCCATTCGTCTGTCTTCTTTAGAGAAAATTCTATTCATGTCTCTTGCCCATTGATATATGGGATTGTTGGCTTTTTTCATGTGGATTAATTTGAGTTCTCTATAGATCCTAGTTACAAAGCTTTTGTCTGATTGAAAATATGCAAATATCCTTTCCCATTGTGTAGGTTGTCTATTTGCTTTGGTTGTTGTCTCCTTAGCTGTACAGAAGCTTTTCAGTTTAATGAAGTCCCATTTGTTTATTTTTGTTGTTGCACTTGCCATGGAATTCTTCTTCATGAAGTCTTTCCCCAGGCCAATATCTTCCAGTGTTTTTCCCATGCATTCTTTGAGGATTTGTATTGTTTCATGCCTTAAATTTAGTCCTTTATCCATCTTGAATCAATTTTTGTGAGTGAAGAAAGGTGTGGGTCCAGTTTCAGTCTTTTACCTGTGGATATGCAGTAATCCCAGCACCATTTATTGAATAGTGAGTCTTTCCCCCAAGGTATGTTCTTGTTTGGTTTATGGAAGATTAGGTGGTTGTAAGATGTCAGTTTCATTTCCTGCTTTTCTATTCGATTCCAAATGCCTATGGCTCTATTTCTGTGCCAGTACCATACTGTCTTAACCACTATGGCTTTGTAGTACAGCCCAAAATCTGGTATGGTGATGTCCCCAGCTTTATTTTTATTACTAAGAACTGCCTTAGCTATACGAGGTTTTTTTCTGGTTCCATACAAAATGCAGAATCATTTTTTCCAAATTTTGAAAGTATGATGTTGGTATTTTAATAGGAATGGCATTGAATAGGTAGATTGCTTTGGGAAGTACAGACATTTTAACAGTATTGATTCTTCCCAGCCATGAGCATGGTATGTTCTTCAATTTGTCAATATCCTCTGCTATTTCCTTTCTTAGGATTTCATAATTTTCTTTGTAGAGGTCCTTCAACTTCTTTGTTAGGTATATTCCTGGGTATTTCATTTTCTTTAGAGCTATGGTGAAGGGAGTTGTGTCCTTAATTAGTCTCTCATCTTGACTGTTCTTGGCATATAGAAAGGTAAATGACTTATGGACATTGATTTTATATCCTGAGACATTACTGTATTTTTTGATGACTTCCAGGAGTCTTGTGGTTGAGTCTTTGGGGTTCTCTAAGTATAAGATCATGTCATCAGCGAAGAGGGCGAGTTTGACCTCCTGCTCCCATTTGGATTCCCTTTATTTCCTTGTCTTGCCTAATTGTATTGGCTAGAACTTCCAGCACTATGTTGAATAGCAAAGGTGACAGAGGACAACCTTGTCTGGTTCCAGTTGTAAGAGGAAAAGCTTTCAGTTTTACTCCATCCAGTAAAATATTGGCTGTGGGTTTGTCATAGATAGCTTCAATCAGTTTCAGAAATGTGCCACCTATGCCTGTACTCTTCAGTGTTCTAATTAGAAAAGGATGCTGGATTTTATCAAATGCTTTTTCTGCATCTATTGAGAGTATCTTATGATCTTTATTTTTGCTTCTGTTAATATGGTGGATAACGTTTATGGACTTGTGTATGTTAAACCAGCTTTGCATCCCTGGGATGAAACCTACTTGATCATGATGTATGACTGTTTTGATGATAAGCTATAATCTATTGGCTAAGATTTTGTTGAGAATTTTTGCATCTATATTCATTAGTGAAATTGGTCTGAAATTCTCCTTTTTGTTTGGGTCTTTTCCTGGTTTTGGTATCAGGGTGATGTTTGCTTCATAGACTGTGTTGGGGGAAGATTCCTTCCTCCTCAATTCTTTAGAATAATTTCTGCAGTATAGGAATATCCTCTTCCTTGAAGGTTTGATAGAATTCTGGTGCGAAGCCATCTGGATCAGGGCATTTTTTTTTTTTGGAAGCTTTTTTATTGTTTCTTTAATCTCAGTGCTTGAAATTGGTCTGTTCAGGAGCTCTATTTCTTCCTGGCTAAGTCTGGGGAGAGGGTGTGATTCCAAATATTGATCCATTTCCTTCACATTGTCAAATTTATGGGCATAGAGTTTTTGGTTATTTCCTAACAAAAGTCTTACAAGTAATTATCAATTAAATGTTTAAGTCTCACTTATTAGATACATTTCCTTCCCTGCCTTCCTTTTTGTCCTCCCTCACCACCCCTTTTCCTTCCTTTGCTTTTTCTCTTTTCTTCCTTCCTCTCTTGCCTTCTTTCCTTTACAAGTATTTATTTAACCCTCACCATGTCCTGAATGCTTGGATAAAATGGTTAATAAAGAACAGTTTGTTGATTATCCTCAATCAGGGAATTCAACCTACAAATACGTGAATATAGATAAACTTAAAACATAATGTGAAATAATTTAATGCCAAAGGTCATAAGAGAGAAAGAGAAAGAAAACAGCAAATGATTGGATAAAGAGTGACGGGTTTGCTATTTTTGCTATTTTAGATGGTCCCTTGGGGAAGACCTGGGTGAAGTGAGGAAGGACCCACATAACTATCTGGGAGAACACCACTCTAGGAAGAAAGTCCCCAAAGGAGGAACGGGTTTGTTGTGACTGGTAACCAGAAAGGAGATGAGAGTGGCTCAGTCTGTTTTGTTTGACCAGCAAATGGATGCAAGCTAGCTTTTGCATGGGTATCATTTTGCCTATAAAAAGCTCCTGTCCCCTGGGATTGGGGGAAGGGGAGAGCAGAGAGAGGAAGAAGGAAGGGGGGTGGAGAAAGAAAAACAATAGAAGAAAAAAGCTCCTGTCCCTAAATTGTGTCTAAAATATATTTACATATGTCTCTGAAAATGAATGAAATAAATGATATTTTCCATGCAGTGCTTGTGCTATTATGCTTGTGCTATTTATCTACTTTTCCTGTCCTACCTGCTAGGGTGAAATGAGTTTTCAGAGGAGGAGCAAGAGCTTAGACTAGAGGACTTGATTGCCACTTACTAGCTGTGTACTGTGTCTTTTTTTTAAACTCTAAAATGAGTGTATTAGTTTGATTGGGCTGCTATAACAAATACTACAGACTGGGTGGTTAAACAACAGAGATTTATTTCCTCAAAGTTCTTGCAGGGATGTCCAACCTTTTTTCTTCTCTGCTGCACCTTGGAAGAATAAGAGTTGTTTTGGGTCACATGTTAAACACCAAAACACTAATGAAAACTGATGAACAAAAGAAAATGTGCATTATTTTGTGATATCCAACAATACAGATAAGCATAACAGTCCTCAGATAATTTTTTTAAATTTTATTTTATTATATATATCTAATTGTTAAATCATAGCTGTGTACATTAACGCAATCAAGAGGTACAATGTGCTGGTTTCATATACAATCTGAAATATTCTCATCAAACTGTTCAACGTAGCCTTCATGGCATTTTCTTAGTTATTGTACGTAGACATTTGTATTCTGCCTTTAGTGGGTTTTGACTGTACCCATTCTAAGATGCACTGTAGGTGTGGCCCCACCCATTACCATCCCTTGGTCCTCAGATAATCTTCATGTGGCTCATGGTCTATAGCAGGTTGGACACTCCTATTAGAATGTAAATGAGATCAAAGTGTCAACCCAGTTGATTTCTTCCTTTAATTTTTTTTTTAAGTAAATAAAGATGGAGATTTTACATCTTTTGTATTTATCTGAATGGATTTAGAGATCATCTTCCTAAGTTAAGCATCAGAAGAGTGGAAAAGCAAGTATATGTGAAACTAGTAGATGAACAACTACACACCCACATGACAGAAACACACAATTAAATTCGAGTAGAGAGGGAGGGAACAGGATGGGGGAAGAGGAAAAAAGAGAGTTTGGTAAGTTCTCACCTAACATGTACAATATAAGGGTATATGACACACCTCTTAGGTGAAGGGCTCAACTACAACTTGGACTTGGCCTCACAAATTGAAAACCATGAAACCTAATTGTTTGTACCCTCATATTAATCTGAAATAAAGATTTTTTATTTTTTAATTTTCTACTCCTACCCCATCTTGAAGAATAGTTTGTACAGTCAATGTTGGAAAACAGACACGAACACTTTGAAGTATTGGAACCAACATTAGCTGGCAAAGAACAACTTCTACCTACATTATCATAAAAATGTTCAAGTAAAAAAAAAGATGACCAGCATTTCAGATTGAATAAGATCGTCACATTTCATCAAATACATTCAATTTTGACCACAGTGTACCAAAATGGAAATAGGAACATGATAGCCTCATAATTTAACTATAGCACACTGCACCCTCCTGTTTTACAAGCCCACTTGCCTTGCTCCAGTGCTTTCAACTCAATTATTTCCAGGTCCATTGGTCCTGACAACCAAGGAGTACACAGATTTTCTCTTTAATCCAATCTTTGTTATAAGTCTAGTATGTCAGGTCATCACCTCGGTAAACCAGGCAGCTGAGGTCTTCTAGATTGTCCATAAAATCAAGCTGACTGATATCATATGTAATGTGATATCAAACAGGTGACTGATGTCATACATTATACAAGGATAAGAACTTGGAGGACAAGGGACTTTGAGGATAAGAACTTCAACATATGAATTTTTGGACGTTGCTACTATTATCTTCCCCAATGACATGGGATGCATGTTCTACAGTAGACGGTTTTGAGAATTGGAAGAGGTTGAAGTTTTAAAGCAGTGCTGGTACATGGTCCGTGTGCTATGGAAGAGTACTATTAAACTACAAATATCCAGTCATGCCTAGATTGTGAGTGTGTTGGGGGTAGAAATATGTACAGGGATTATGTCTTTTAGTTTTATTATCAATTTCATTATTATTAAAAGCAATTCTCCCTGTCCCCTAGATAACTTTAACCGCTATAGATGCTCAGAATATGTTTGTTGAATTTAAAACTTTTCAGCCTTCTTCCCATTAGCACATCTCCCCCATGCCCATTACCTTCTTTTCCAACCAACTCTGCACCAACACACTATTGCTTTTCCTTCTAACCAGATCCCAGATTTTGTCTCCAGGCATTGAAGTATTGTGCTGAGCAAGAATTTAGTCTCCTTCGGTGGCCACAGCATGATGACGATTATTTTTCTTTATAGAGAGAGTTGGAAGCTCCATTCACATAAGATTTTACGACTGCCTTGCATTTGACACATACCAATCTTGTGTGCTGATAAATCTTTAAGGTTTTTGTTTTCCTGTGCATGAGGGCCACTAATGCCCTTTCTGGCATTTAGAGGTGACCCCAAAGGGGAAGCCCTTTTTGTCCATGAATATCGTATCATGTTTCTGAATTCATCATCCTGAAGCAGACCCAGGTTTATCTCCTACTAAATGTTTCATTTCTGAAGTCTTCAGTCTTTCCACCGTGATGCAGAAAAAACTCCGGAGTAACCCTGCCTGGCAACAGAGAATCTGCTGCAATTGCTGTAAAGGATAGAACATGGCAACACCTTTTCTAAAATGCTTTCTGAAGAAATAAAGAAAAAAAACAATAGGGAATTTGCGTTAAGGTCAAAAACAGGTGTTAAAGGACATTTCAAATAGGCTGAGGGATTAAATCACTGTAGAGATCAGTCTGAAAGCCACGTTTATTCTTTTATTGCCATTCACATGCCTTGTTTTGCTGTAACCACGGGGAGAAATATTTACCATTAAGCTGCACAATTAATTTTCTTTAAGGCATGTAACATTTTCTAAAGAATTCTGAAAACATTTATTCTGCTGGAAACAAATGCATTTGATCTCCTGTGTTTTAACTTTTTGTTCACAATGGGAAAGCCAGGGTGATGAAGAACAAAATTTGTTCTTTGTGAAGGAAAATACCACTTATATTTTATGGTGTTTTTAAACATCATTTGCCATCTTTCCCTGGAATAAAACTGGCAACATCCCTTGAATTATGTTTTGTGCGTCTTTGTAGTTTTCATTAATTGTCCATTTGCTCCGTCTCTTTAAACCACTTTTTCTTTTTAATCTACAAAGTAATGCATAAAGGTCTACACCTAGCAGGATATAAATTGGAATTTGGAAGAACTAGACTGGCTGATTGTGTAATATTTGCTCCGTGACTATGACATTTGTCCTTTTTAACCAATTTAGTACATCTATGTAATAGAGTATATTTTATTCCGTTGCCACAGCTATTAGTGAATTCTTTGATGCTGGATTTTTTGTCACATACATCTTTGTTGGTTTACGGATATTCCTAACCTGTTGGAATATTCTGTTGAAGAATGTGCTTTTTTATTTAGGGACATTCATCATTATCTAAGGTCAGCTGCCTGACTTCTCCTCAGTGCTCTGTTTATGGGGTTTGAACATCTATAAATGGAAACACTAGCTAGCCAGAAATTATCGCTTGGGCTTTCTGATAGTGTCCTAGGCTCTCACAACTTGGAATGTCCTATAATATCTAACATGTAAGCAGGTCACATCATTTTCTAGACAGACTCTGAGCCTTTGTGTCTCTCTCTTTCTCTCTCCTTCCTTCTCTCTCTCTCTTTCAACATGGAATTTAAAAAGCACGAAAAAGGAAGCTTATTAAACAAGAATTTAGAGGAGAAATTGACGGTAAGACTTGTGAGATTTAGCACACACAGATTTGTAATGAAATTGGCAGTTTAACAGAACAGCTGTCACAACTTGGAAAAGTTGTACTAGCTAGCCTATGTTTTCTAGTTTTGCTGGTCAAAAACCTCGAAATTAATGAGTTCCATGGGCTTTCCTGAAAGCAGAGAATAAAGTTACACATAAAATTTCATTGCTATATTGTGGGCAGGTTTGATTTAGTTAAATTATGGGATTTACCTTCATCTTAGAAACTGGAATCCATTTATCTTGAGCCCTTCTTATGCTTGATTGCCTCAATACTTAAAGATTGTTTTATTTGTTGATATGAAGCTTAACAAGTGTTCAACGTCCAATTTCTCTTGAAGATACCAGGAATTTGTGTCAAGAAAAATAGAAAAGTATTGTAGAATATTTTAATGTATTATGGAGTAAGTTTTAATAAGCTTAAAAGGATCAAGTTTACTTTTGAGTAAGTTTCTCTTGTTTTTACTATAAAAGTTATACAAGTAACTTTATTTTGATGCTAAGTAAATAAATGTCAATAAATACTAATAGTAGTTATATTTGCTTAAACACAAAATATGCTGTAACCTTGAGTAGAATTTGCTGTCCATGGCTCATCTAATGGGTATAGGTGGTTAATTACGTTGGTAAATTTACTGTGACTATAGAGTTAACACGAAATCAGGGTATGACTAATTTAAATAGCAGTATAAGTAGCAAAAGTAAAACCATATTGAGTATAATAAGATCAAATGCATGGGAATGCCTTGTTCTGGATTTTTAAAGTGGAAGTTTATGGACTACTAATGATATTAAAATTTGAAAAATGTAAAAAGAACCATACTGGGTTTAAAACACCAGAATGTATTAGAATTTTTGGATGAAATATAACCTTTTCTTAAAGGATTCAGGTCCTCATTTTGAATATCAGTTCAGGACTTCTGCTCTGGATGATTGTCCAAACATGTAATGGCTATAGACTATCTTGCTTTTTGACTGTTTTGAAAGTCCGTGTGTCCTTGTAGAGCTAACCAGGGATTTTGAGTCAGACAGGTCTTGGTGAAAATTCTTGCTCCGCAGCTGCTGACCATCAGACTACAAGATTTTGTTTGACCTTTCTAAGTTAACTTATTTGTAAGATGAGAGACAGTAATACCTCATTTGAAGGCTTTTGTGAAGATTAAAAACTATGTGTGCGAAGTCTCTGAGCCTATTTTCAAACTGGTTTTGTCCTGATTTACTTTAAAAAGCACATGCCCAAAGGTTATTAATATAGACAGAGAAAGTTGAAAGGCATTTCAAAGGAAAAGGAAAACCCAGATATACTAAGCACAGAGGCTTAGTGTTCAGAAAACCTTTATGGAACTAGATAGAGAGTAAATAAATACACAATTAAAGAGTTGCTAAGAATTAGGGTGAAATCTGACCCTGAGTTTCCTGGGAATCTTTTACAGGAAGTTTTGTAAATAAACCTAGTAGACATAGGGCATGTGTGCAAAGTGAAAGTGATCTCTGATTGATCTGACGTACTAACATTTCACTTTCTGAAAACTCCTACATTCTGCATCCCTGGCTCACTCTTCAACACTGCTGTAAATCTCCAAGTGAGCCAAACCCTCTTCTCAGAGGACATAGCTGTCACAAAACTCATGGACATTACTGTTGCAGAGGCTTAAGGATAGCCTCTAACTTCTAGAAAATTGGGGGAAAATATGGTGGCAGATCAGAAGGCATAAAAATGTCCAACTTACACTGAGAAGAGACTATTCTCAGGGAGTAAGGGACCATATGAAAGCTCAGCATCCTGGGCGATTGACGTTTCAGGCAGTTAGAGCTGCGTAACTCACACGCCTTTCACACAGGCCTTCTGATAATGCTATGTTACCAAGAAAAAGTTCGCCTATGCTCAGTCTTTTCTATTTGAGAGAGTTGAAAAATACATATCTTTGGGAATCTCCGATAAAAATTATTTTAGTTAAACACTTTGCTGTTTATGTGAATAAATATTCAAAAACTTCAATTCATGGAGCATCATGTTCCTTGTTAGTATCAATGAAATATAATATGGCTGGCAGAGTTGCTGAAGATAAAGTATAATTTGTGGAATTAATTATGTTCTGAAAATTATTGAATTTAGTTATAAATATTAAGGTTAGCAAAAGCATAATTTTCAAAAGAAAAATAATTTTTTTGCCAACCAAAGTTTAAGATATGTGTATATTATAATATTGCTGAGTTATGATACATATATATATTTTAATGTTAAAGCTGGATTTTTAAAGTGGAAGTTTATGGATTATTAATGATTAAAACTTAAAAAATGTAACATGGAAGTATGGATGGAGCTGGAACATATTCTTCTTAGTAAAGTATCCCAAGAATGGAAGAAAAAATACCCAATGTACACAGCCCTACTATGAAACTAATTTGGGACTCTCACATGAAAGCTATAACCCAGCTACAACTTAACAACAGGGGGAAGTGGGAAAGGGGGGGGTGGGTGGAGGGAGGGGAATCGGTGGGATCACACCTGTGGTGCATATTACAGGGGTGTTTGCGAGGCTTGGTGAATGTAGAATATAAATGTTTTGGCACGGTAACTGAGATAACGCCGGAAAGGCTATGTTAACCACTGGGATAAAAATGTGTCAAATGGTTTATGAAGTGAGTGTATGATGCCCCATAATCATATCATTGTATACACTTATGATTTAATAAAAAAATTAAAAAAAAAAATGTAAAAAGAACCATAGTGGGTTTAAAATATCATCTGTATTAGAATTTCTAGATGAAATATAACCTTTTCTTCAAGGATTCAGGTCCTCATTTTGAATATCAGTTGTGGACTTCTGCTCTAGATGATTGTCCAATAAAAATTATTTTAGTATTCAAGCCATAAAATGGTAAAAAATTATTTTAATATTAAAGCTGCATTTTTCATAAAGATCTTTATCATGAACAATGTTATGGTACTTAGTTAAAATAGTTAAAATTAAAGCAATAGGCATGATTGGCTTTACTTGAAAAAAATTTCTAAGGTAAGAGCTTTAGCAGATAAATAAGAAAATTAATGGTTAGCAGAATTTCGAAATTCATTTGTTTCTTCTGCCCAAAGAGAAAGAAAAAAATAAAATAGGACTCCTTACAACATAAAATATAAATCTTACCTTATTCTGGGTGAGGAAATTGCTACTTTTAAGTATTGATTTTTGTGCTGAATTTTTGTGCATTAACCAGTTTGCTGATTAAAAGTAAAGATTCCTGGGTGGTCAGAAACTGGAGGTGCCTCTGTATATTTATTCATCGTTAGGTAATCAAAAAAAAAAGTAAACTAAAATCCTTAAAAATTTCTTATATCTACCAATGCCAAATGAAATTTCTCATAAATTGGTGGATATGATCTCGATGTTTCAAATATGAAACAGCAAAATCAATTGGCATGGACTTCAAAGGACATTTAGACCGACCCCTTAAAAGCCCAGATATGAAGCCAAGTTGAATAGCATAGTCATTTTATGTAAAACCAGATTATATAAAACTAATTTTCATAGAAAGCAGTAGGGAGTGAGAAATGGAGGGAATGATTTTTTAACAACATTTTTCAGTTTGATTAGTTCCACAATAATTGGTGTTGAGGGTGGATGGATCTTTTATTGTTCCTGTTGTATGTTTCCCAAACTGTGTTCCGAGGAACTTCTGATTTTTTGAACTGTTCCATAAAAAGTGGTTCTGGTCTTTCTCAAGAACCTTCAGGGAACGTTGGACAGGGAATGCACTAACCAGTGTATTTCCCCTTGGAGAATCATCGTATTTTACGAAGGCTGTGAGTCACTCTGGAAAATAATTTAGTGTTTCTTAAACTTTTCTACCCATGTAATGATTTTAGTGTGTGTGCACTAGCAGCAGTCTAAGGAACTGGTATTCTCTGGAACGTATTGTAGGAAATGATGTGTTAACATATGACCTAATAGTCTGATTTTATGTATGTGTCACATTTTCAGAATAATGTATACAGAGCAATAAATCCGAACTGGGTGCCATTTGCATCTATAACCTGAAGTTACTTCTGTCATGGTTTTAAAAATAAGTACTATGTTCTATTTGGTATGTTTTAATAAATAAATAATAGTAAGGCAGCAAATCCTGACTACTTTCAAAGTACTTCTCTTTAAGATTACTAAATGCATCAGCAAAGAATTTCATTTATATTTATCTTCAACTGAAATTTCATAGTGAAAAGAGGCAACCCATGTATTAATATAGAAAAAATTGTCATGTACCTTAGGGCATTTGGTATAATAATAGTTTCTTTCTCTAAGAGATAAGAACAAACAGATCTCATGCATAAATCTAGTTATTTCTTTTGCATTTATGTAATATGTCTCAAGAGACAATTTTATTTCCCCAAATAATGAATGTTCAATAATGTTAGAAAAATAACAATAATAAGAGACATATGCGATCCAGCTTATTTTAAAGCTGTGTAGAATCAAATCAACACAGTAGTCAATTTCTGAATGTCATAAATATTGCTCTCTTGGGTAAAAGTAACTCACTGAGGTTGAGGGAGAAAAATAGATCATCTGACAATAATTTTTTTAACAGAAGTGTTTGATATAAGGAGCTGAAAGCATATTTTAAATAATTTAAATTATGCTTGTTAAATTAACTTTATTATTTTTTGAATTTGAGGATGAAGAACTTACCCAACAATATGCAAATTTACTTGGAATTTCACAATAAAACAGTCTCCTCAATTTCAGAAAGAACATTTCATGGTGCTTATTTTTAAGTACAATAAAAGAAAGAAGAAATTGAAAAACTGTTGGCAAAGTATAAAAATACAAAAACTACACATTTTAAAATTCTGTGGTAGTTTAGTGAAGGGTAGCTCTTTAAATAAGGTTAAATTAGTTTTGAATTCATAGATGCATTAGTACACATGAAATTATTTACTTTCTAAGAAGAAATCTGTTAGCACAGAAAAAACATGGGTGTAGTGCTGTGGTTATAATTCCTGATGTCATTATTCAGGGACAAGTTTGACTTTTGTTGGTGAGCATCTTTAGACATGCAACCTAATATCTGTTAGGTAGAAATGTACCCAGAAAAAACAAAAAAAGAATTTCAAATTAGTATATTTTCTTAACACCTATTTTGAACATGATAAAAGTACTAAAGTTTGGAGTGGGTATACGGATGGTGAATAAAACCTTAGCTCTGAAGGCAATTATTATGCTTTGATTATTTTTAAGAACATTATGAGATAATAATGATAAGTTTTAGTATCTCAGAACTATCTAAGTGTACAAACTATAGTCATCTCAATTTATGACATAGATGATGGGGGCAAATCTATAATTATTCATCAAAATGTCTTAATAGGAACAATTGTAAGTCATTTTTTGTAGCAACATATTTCATTCCATCACAATATCTATGTATCTATTTATTTTTCCTTTCTAATTTTGTCTAACTTGAGTTATTGGGAACAGGCCCTCGGTAGGCCCTGAAAAACCTGAAAAAAATGTATACTTTTGATGTGTTATCTAGATATTATTTTCAGTATGGCTTGAATGTTGTTTCTGGTCTATACATCTTTCCCTTATAAGGCAATGTCATACAATAAAATAAATTTTAGGTAAATTTAGTAAGTGGTAAATCTCTAGAGATAAAGTGCTAGGTCTATGCATCTTATATAACTTATTGCATCGATTTTTTTTTTATTAAGTTAATTTTGGCTATGGTCAAAAGAGAGATGAAAACAAACAAATAATATATTTCATTTTTTTTGGCATTGTATTATTTATTTCAGGAAACTCCTTCCATTTCTGTGCTACTCGTAGAGTTGACCGGTGATTCTTGTTGTGTTCTGAATTTGACTGGTTAGGCTGCCTTCAGTGTCCATTCTGTCTCAGTAGAAATTCTGATAGTAGGGGATGCGAATTACTTTGCCTACAAACCTTAACTCTCCTGTTCTGTTGGGTTGTGTTTGATTCACCATCATGGGCAAGAGTAGGCCCTCCAGCACCTTTAAGAATGAAGCTGCTCTCCCTAACATGTTTGTGTTACTTATGGTACATTTACTTCTCTTCTTGGCACAGAGTGACCCATTCATCATTTGTTAATTTTAGATTTATTACCTGCTTTTCTTCAGAGAGGAGCAGAGCTCCATAAGTTGAGATCTCAAATATTCTGTGGAAGCTTCAAGAAAAACAGTTGGTAGAGAATAAAATTTGGTTTCTTAATAAGTATCCCTCAGCTGGAAGCCAAATGGAGAGAATTCAGGATTCCTGGAATTTCTGAGCTCAGAGTCACTTCCAAATTTTTAGCAAAATTAATTCTCATTTCTTCAGGAAATCAGAACTTTCTGAGAAGTTAATAAATAAAAAATTGTAGGATTGATCTCTCTGTACCAAGTATTAAAAAGTTTACTGATTAAGACAATGTTCTCCAAAGAACCGAGATGTATGCTAAGCATCATGACTAATAAGAAATTCTGATTTTTATCCCAGGCGAAGATGTATGCTTGTAAACAGTAACCACAAATCCCTATCATTTGGTAAACCAAAGTGAAAAACTAAGTGGTTGATCTTAAATACCTTTGGGATAGTTAATAATTCTATCTTCACCTCTTTCTGGCTTCCTCACCATTGATCCAGGAAATACAAAAAATCATAAAGAATCTATTGCACGAAATAGAAAAATAACAAAGAAGTCAGATGTTGTGATGGTGGTGGATCATGGTGATCAATGGGAAATTACCAAGCAGAGATCCTGAGATGCATAGTTGTAGAATGAGGTGAGATGGAAAAATGAATCAGGGGAGGTGAGTGTGTGCAGGTGTTCTGAGAACCATCCTGTCCTGCCTGTGAAAACAGAAATGAAGGATGTGTGTCTTGAGGGTGTGTGTGCGTGTGTGTGTGTGTGCACGCTGATAGTGATTTTCTTATTCTAAAGAAGAGGCGTTCTCTTTTTCTCTAAGTGTCACCCAGTGTGGTGAAGAACGTGCTGGATCTGAGTCCAGTATTGAAGTTGTGTTTTTGGGCCTTTGCACACAAACAGTGTGGTTTGGACTCGCAAAGGCTGCTATATTCCTTAGCGTTTTGTAAGTCTGTAGAAAGTGTCCTTTGGCTGTGGATTTATTAAATCCTTTCCTCACAAAGCAAGGCCTGTTTATTCAAACGTTAGGAACCTTGAAATAGTTTATATTTTTATATCATCGCTCATCAAATGGAAAATAGAAAGTTGTCTTTGTTATTAGATGAACCTTTCCTATTAGTATAGAAAGTTCACAGTTTAGTACCCAGGAACTAAATTGCATTATTTTTCTATGTTTTCACTGAGAAACAAAGATTCAGGAATTGGACTGTGGGTGAAAATTGTGGAATAGTTTAAGAAAGTATCATGTAAGTGTCTCAATATTAGTATCAAAATATCAAAATAAAGCATTCTATTTTATTCTATTTCTTATAGTATTTTATGTATTTCATTACGTAAAATAAAGTATCTATTATATTACATAAATATATTATAGTATAATATATAATCTATCATATTATGTTACATAGATACATAATATGATTATATATTATACTATAATATATTTATGTAATATAATAGATACTTTATTTTACGTAATGAAATACATAAATCGTATAATAGATAATGAAAATAAAGTAGTTTCATTAGTAATAAAAATTAATATATGTTTATATGTCAGATTTGTGTTTTTAGTGTCATTTCTAAAATGATTTCTTTAGCTCTTTTTCACTCTTTTGTGTAGTTTTTACTACTCTCTGCAACATAGCTGACATTGAAATCTTAGTCCCTTGCAACCTTGATTTTAGCCCTTTGGCATCACGGAAAGATGGAGGGAAAAGTGGATGGACACAGATGGCAAAATTCTAGCCACAGTTTTCATTTCTTTCTTCTTCCTTAAAAAAAATGAGAGTTGTGTCTCAGAGGGGCTGAGAGTTTAGTAGTGAAACTGATAAAGATCCAGATTGTACTTTATGGTTCAAGTCAAGTTGGTGAAGCCACCCAATCCTTTGAAAACCGCTGCTAATTAAGGCAAAGCGTGCTGATAACGTGAGTCTGAGATGTACCATTTGAATGGATCTGTGTGTTGGTGACTAACAGAAAGGAGATAGATGGATTGCAGGCTTTAACCTAGCCGTGCTTCCCTGGTGACATTTATACCACACTATGTCGCTGTGGAATATTTTCTGCGTTCTCGTTGTGGGAATTATAATTATACAGCTAGTCATTCCGTCCCAAGTACGCTCCCCCAAGGGAATGACGAATGGACCGTTAGTGATGGAATTGCATTAGAGAGTCACCTGCTTTATTTTGCTGCATGACCTTCAGAAAAATAAGACGGTTTTAAAAGAAAATGGTTAGAGGCTATCTGTGGTTTAATTGCTAGTCTTTTGCTATTATTTGAAACCTAAACATTTCTCAAGGATCCCTTTATCAATTTTCTTCTCAGCTAATGGGTGTTTTATCTCATGTTTGGCTTTTGGGCGAGACATCAGTCCCAGGTTGTTCTCCAAAATAGGCCTCCTTCCCCTGTCCGAAGGTAGCAATTGAGAGAGCGCCCCATGACTTTAAACACTGACTTGCTGACATTCGTGTTAGCAGCAGGGGAGAGGGCCCATAGGATTGCTTTCCTGAACCTGTTATAATTTCTCTGGGGATATCACGTCGTAGTGGGAGGCTGAAGGGAGAAAGTGTCAGCATGAATTAATAAGCTTATCACAGAGAGAGGGGTGTTGTTTTAGAATGTGTGTAGGAATTATGGGAAATGAAAACTTTTTCATTCCTCTCTTGTGTTTCCAGTTGCACTCAGCTTTCAGTCCGGGAGTTCCCGCATGTTTTATTTCTTCCTCTGCTTCTGCTCATCCACCCATCCATCCGCCTGTTCTTTATTTCTTCCTCTGCTTCTGCTCATCCACCCATCCATCCGCCTGTTCTTTATTTCTTCCTCTGCTTCTGCTCATCCACCCATCCGCCCGTTCAGCCTGGGCGTCCTCTGCATGCAGCTCGATGACATGGCTGCTGGGTCCTCCTTTGCATGGCGTGTGGGAGGGCAAGGAGAATGGGTCCTGAAGAGACTTCCTCTAAATTCCCTTCTTCTCTGCTCTGCTTCAGTCATGCTTTTGTGGGAATTACCTTCCTGGACTCCGGCACCTGTGGTTTGGATTTCTTGGTGTCTCTTCCTGGCAGTTTGGTTTCTCTTTTTCATCTTCCAGACATTGACAGTGTACTTTTCCATACTGGTTCTCATCTATGTCAGAGATTTTATTATTGTGGGTTTATTCTTTTGAATTCATTTGCTCTGATTTTAATAGGGTCAAGAGCAGAAAGAATATCAGAGAATCGTGGGTGTCCCGTCAGCCTTCTTGAATCAGAAGCCCCTCAACTGTTTTATTTGTGGTGGGGAAATCTTTTCAATGGGTGATGAGTCCTGGGGAACATCCTTATTCTTTGCTGAGAGATTCTGTGATCTGAATGTGTCTCCTAAAATTTATATGTGATGTTATTAAGAGCTGGGCCTTTAAAAGGTGATCAGTTGTGAAGTTGGGGCCCTAGTGGATGAGAGTAGGGGCCTTGTGAAAGGGCTTAAGGGAGCAGGTTCGTTCTCTCCTGCTTGTGCCTTGGGAGGTCACAGTGTTTCTCCCCTTCTTGGGTTTCTGTCACTTCACCTTGTGAAGCCTCCTGGAAGGTGCCATCCTTGAGAAATGGGCCTTCACCAGACACTGAACCTGCTGGCACCTTCATGTTGAACTTTCCAGACATCTGGGGAATCCTGAGGAAATCCATTTGTGTTCTTTTTTTTTTGTTTGTTCATATTTATTTATTTTTTATTAATATTAAATCATAGCTGTGTACGTCAATGCGATCATGGGGCACCATATACTGGTTTTATAAACAGTTTGACACATTTTCATCACACTGGTTAACATAGCCTTCCTAACATTTTCTTAGTTATTGTGTTAAGACAATTATATTCTACATTTACTAAGTTTCACATGTACCCTTGTAAGATGCACCGCAGGTATAACCCCACCAATCACCCTCCCACTGCCCTCATTTGTAGTCTTATAGACTAGCCAGTCTCAGGTATTTTGTTATAGCAGCACGGACAGACCACGACAACATACAGACTGCGCAGTGTGAAACTGTTGCCTAAGCTGTGTTACATGGCAATGCAGAAATTTTGAGCACATAACCAATATTTTGCCCTTTCTAAAGGTTTGAAAATTGCAGATGGTATGGCAGTGGTAGTCTTTATCTTTGTTTGTGCCATAGTGACTTTGGTGGTTAAAAGCAGGGACTCTGGGTTCAGCATTCAACTGGGCTCTTATGTGCTTAACCTAAATGAGCTGCAGTTTCCTTATCTGTAAAATGGGCTATGACTTGCCTCCCAGAGCTGTCACATTCAATTTTGCACATTCAAAAATGTGCAAATATTTGAAAAGCAGCTGCACATAGTTGGCATTCAAGGTAGCCACCAGAGATATGAGAATCATAGTGGTGTACAAGTTGCTTCTTCAGTCGGTAGAAACTCTGGGATTATGACTGGGGATTATTTTTTGCAGACAGAATCACATGTAATTACAAACTACCCTTTAGACAAGAGACAATGCTTACTTTCCCACTTGGAAGACTGCCATCATCAAAACTTTATGAAATTCTAATTTTATATCTCTGTCCTGTGAAGAATGACAAAGTGCCAAAATAAGAATGTTTAAAACGTGTTTATTCTGGAAGATATTATGGCCTAGTCTTAGTGGAGAAGAATTATATTACATGAAAGCAAGTATTGTATAGAGGTAAGAATAAATGGATAAATTTGGGGGGGGATAATGAGGAGCAACCTAATATATAGTTCATACAATTAATAAAAAACAAACAAACAAATCACAGCTACCAGACTTATTAAGTTTGGATCTTTGTAGGAGCGGAAGAATTAAGTAAGTAAAGGAGAGTTAAGGAAGCCATGCTGACAAGTATGTATGCCTGCAGAATGTTCAAAAGAAGAATATAAATATACAGTGACAGGGGTGTGATTCAAAGAAGTTCTACCCCCCAAACTATTTATTCTTCTCAGGATATCCTAATCCATGCCTCTTATCTTCATCTGGCATTTTTCTTCTTTGCACATTAGATGTTTTTCCTGGGAAAGCAACACTCCTAGTAGTTAACCGTTTTTCTTAAATTTAATTTTTAATTAAATCATAACTGTATACCAGGAGTCCTCAAACTACGGCCCGCGGGCCACATGCGGCCTGCCGAGGACATGTATCTGGCCTGCTGGGAGTTTTTGCCACAGCTGCCTGTCCTGCTTAGTAGCCGAGTTGTTCCGGGCCGCACTGTGCATGTGTGGAATGTGCGCCATCTCTCCGACTCCGTTCCTTCTCTCTATCTCTTCCCTCTCTCTCTATCTCTTCCCTCTGGGTGTTATTGCCGTCCTGCTTAGCAACCCACTGTCCAGGCCACAGTGCGCATGTGTGGAATGTGCCCCAGACTCTCCAATTCCCCTTCTAGTCTCCAACTCCACCCCTTCTGTCTGTCTCTTGACTCCTCATCTCAGTCTCTGGAGAAGTCACCAGGTTGCCTGTGCACAGCCTGCTGCTGCCTAAGGACTAAGGTAAGAACAAGTTAGGATTTTTTTTTTTTTGAAGTTAGGAGGTCTTTTTTTTTTTTTGCAGTTAGTAGGGCCTTTTTTTGCAGTTAAGGGGGGCCTTTTTTTTTGAAGTTAGGAGGTCTTTTTTTTTGCAGATGGGGGCACCTTTTTTTGAAGTTAGAAGAACCTTTTTTTGAAGTTAGGAAAGCCTTTTTTTTGAAGTTGGTTAGTTGGTTGGGGGTAGTTGCTAGGGGGGTTGCATCACAGTTATCACAGTGATAATGCAAATAGTCAGTGCTCAGTGCTAATGCAAATTGTCAGTGCTCAGAGGTAATAATGCAAATGGTCAGAGTTCGGAGGTAATGCGAATAGTCAGTGCTCAGTGATTATGATAATTGTAAGTGCTCAGTGTTAATGGAAATTGTTAGTGCTCAGTATTAATGCAGATTGTCAGCAGTGTTATTGCAAATGGTCAGCGGTCAGTGTTAATGCAAATGGTCAGTGCTCAGTGTTATTGCATGGGGGCACCAAACTGGTAATCTGCCTAGGGCCCCATGGGAACTTAATCCAGCTCTGCAGACAGCTGAGGAGTGGGAAACCCAATTTAATTGCCAGTAAGTGCATTTATATTCTGATTGCTATTCAGTTGTGTATGATGTTGTATGTTGTGTGCTGTGTAAGGCCTGGTTCACACTGTTGCGATCTCAGAGCAGTGTGAGTTCAGCCATATGCTTATATGGATTAGATTTAGAAGAAAAAAGGCATATGTGCCTTCTTTTTTCCTGCAGTGGAATCTGATCATATGGGTCTTCTCACCCATGCAATCAGATTCCTATGTGAGTTCACAGATCGCAGGGCGGTTCACACAGGGTAGTGTGAACTGGAAAGGTGGTGGAGGAACTGGCTCTGTAATCATGCCTGTTCCCACACCACACCAGTGTGAGCCTGAGGTAAAAGTGGACTTCCACCATATGGAGACTGGCAAGGCTGCAATATGGACACTGATCAGGCTGCATTGATGGACACTGATCAGACTGCATTGATGGACACTGATCAGACTGCATTGATGGGCAGTGCAGTCTATATGTCTCTGTGTGGGCAAAATTATTGCTGGTATATTGTTTTTGGAGAGCTGTATATTGGTATTTTACTAATAGCAATTTGAAATCCCTAGAAAACAATGATATCAAGAAAGAGGAAAATTGACTCGGAGTGTAGGATATTCAAGGAACAGTGGACTTATGATTACTTTTTCATGCATTATAAGGAAAGAGCTGTGTGTTTGATATGCCAGAATATAGCATTTGTGTTCAAAGAATACAGTTTGCATTGACATTATCAAACTCAACATAAAGATAAATATGATAGTTTGGTCAGAGAAATGAGAAAAGATAAAATATTAAAACTGAAATATACATTGACAACTCAGCAAAATACTTTCGTGAAGCAGAAACAGCTAAATACTTCATCACTGTGAGCAAGTTTTCAAGTTGCCAAGATAATAGCGTGCACTGGCAGATCATTCATGGAGGGAGAATTTATTAAAGATTGCCTTCTTTCTGTTGCCAAAGAGATGTGTACAGAGAAGTCCGATTTATTTAGTACAGTGAGTCTTCAGGACCCTCAATTACAGGAAGGATTGAAGAAATGGGAGACAATTTGCATCAGCATTTGCAAAACTGCCAAAAAACTTTCCTATTTTAACTTGGCACTCTATGAAAGTAATGATGTTCGTGATTCTGCACAACTTCTAATTTTTATTCATGGGATGAATGACTATTTTGAAGTCACAGAAGAGCTTGCTGCACTGCAAATCATCAAAGGAACAACTACAGGAGAGAATATGTATGAAATGGTTTGCCAAACTGTGAACAGTTTGGAGCTGGACTGGGCAAAACTAGCCAGTGTGATAACTGATGGTGCTCCTAGCATGGTGGGGTCTAAGAAAGGAGTAGTTGTTTGCATTATCCAAGAGATGGACAAACATAACCATTCTCATCCAATAGCCATACACTCCCTCATCCACCAACAAGTGCTGTGTAGTAAATCTTTGAAGTGGGGCTCTGTTATGAAAACTGTGGTATCTTGTGTTAACTTCATTAGAGGTAATACACTAAACCATACACAATTTCAGAAATTTCTGTCTGAGGTAAATGTTGCCTGTGAAGATGTTCCATACCACACAGAAGTCCATTGGCTGAGTCGAGGGAGAATTTTGAAACATTTCTATGACTTACTTCCACAGATTACAGCTTTTCTGCTTTCAAAAAACAAGTACCAGAGCTCAATGACGCAGAATGGAAATGGCACCTTACCTTTCTGACAGATGTAACAGAGCTACTCAACAGTTTCAATGTGCAACTTCAAGGAAATGGAAAGCTAATCTGTGATATGCAATCACATGTGAAAGGATTTGAAGTAAAATTAGGCCTCCTCATCAAACAAATGAAAGAGGAAAATTTCTGCCATCTCCCCACAACTCAAAATATGTTAGCAGAAAATCCTTTGGTTGCATTCCCAAATAAAACATGTGTGGATTCACTGGAAAAGTTGCAAAAGGAGTTCCGATTTAGATTTAAAGAGCTTCATCTCCATGAACAGGACATACAGCTTTTCTGTAACTCTTTTTCTATTGACATTGAAAATGTGAATACGATTTACCAAATCGAACTGGCTGAACTGCAGAATTGTGATTCTCTGAAAGATGTATTCAAGTCAAGCAGCCTTCCTAATTTCTAGGCATCTCTCCCCTATGAGACATATTCTAATCTCAGGAACCATGCACTCAAAATGGCAACCATCTTTGGTAGCACTGATGTCTGTGAACAGACTTTTTCCAGAATGAAACATCTGAAATCTCCAGCCAGATCTAGACTAACGGATGCACACTTCCATCACTTGTTACAACTAGCAGTGACAAATATGGAACCGAACATTGACCATCTCATTAGCCAAAAGCAGGGCCATAGTCACCATTGAAATACTGGTAAGTTTGTTGATTTACCTTTACTTGTTCTTCATTTTAAATATTGTATTTGTTCCCATTTTGTTTTTTTACTTCAAAATAAGATATGTGCAGTGTGCATAGGAATTTGTTCATAGTTTTGTTTTTTTTTTTAAACTATAGTCTGGCCCTCTAACGGTCTGAGGGACAGTGAACTGGCCCCCTGTTTAAAAAGTTTGAGGGGGCGGCGCCTGTGGCTCAGTGAGTAGGGCGCCGGTCCCATATGCCGGAGGTGGCGGGTTCAAACCCAGCCCCGGCCAAAAACCACAAAAAAAAAAAAAAAAAAGATTTATTTGGGCGGCACCTGTGGCTCAAGGAGTAGGGCGCCGGTCCCATATGCCGGAGGTGGCGGGTTCAAACCCAGCCCCGGCCAAAAACCACAAAAAAAAAAAAAAAAAAAAAAAAAGATTTATTTGGGCGGCACCTGTGGCTCAAGGAGTAGGGCGCCGGTCCCATATGCCGGAGGTGGCGGGTTCAAACCCAGCCCCGGCCAAAAACCAAAAAAAAAAAAAAAATGTGAGACTCTGTCTCTACAAAAAAATAAAAAGTTTGAGGACCCCTGCTGTATACATTTGTGAGTTATAATATGATGATTTGATATACAATGTGGAATGCTTAAATCAAACCGATTAACAGAACGATCACCTTGCTTACTTATTTTTTGTGGTAAGACATTTATAATTTATTCTTAGTTATTCCAAAATATGCTATAGTCTCATCCATTGCAGTTAGGACTTATAGGGTAGTGTGACTTTCCTGGATTATAATATATGTTGAGTCTTTAACTATTTGTATACTTACGGGCCAAGCAACTTTACTCTGGGAATTTATATGAAGGAATGAATAAACAAATACCTAGTTATAATAATTTTTTATTGTAATATTTTTCATAAAAGTAAAAACTGGTACCTAGTAAGGGAATTAGTTACTAATATAATAATATGATACAATGAAATTAAAAAGCATTGGTATAGTAGATACTACATTTTTTTTAATTGTTAAATCACAGCTGTGTACATTAGTGCAATCAAGGGGTACAATGTGTTGGTTTCATATACAATCTGAAATATTCTAATCAAACTGTTCAACGTAGCCTTCATGGCATTTTCTTAGCTATTGTATGTAGACATTTGTATTCTGCCTTTAGTTAAGTTTCACCTGTACCCATTCTAAGATGCACCCTAGGTGTGGCCCCACCTATTACCCTCCCTCCCCCCTAACCTCCCCCTTCCCTTTCCTCTTCCTTGGCCTGTTCCTCATAGTCTTGTGCTACAGTAGGGTTATAACCTTCATGTGAAAGGTATAATTTAGCTTCATAGTAGGGCTGAGTATATTGGATACTTTTTCTTCCATTCCTGAGATACTTTGCTAAGAAGAATATGTTCCAGCTCCATCCATGTAAACATGAAAGAGGTAAAGTCTCCATCTTTCTTTAAGGCTGCATAATATTCCATGGTATACATGTACCACAATTTGCTAGTCCATTTGTGGGTCGATGGGCACTTGGGCTTCTTCCATGACTTAGCAATTATGAATTGGGCTGCAATAAACATTCTGGTACAGACGTCCTTGTTATATTGTGATTTTTGGTTTTCTGGGTATAAACCTAGTAAAGGAATTATAGGATCGAGTGGCAGGTCTATTTTTAGGTCTCTAAGTATTCTCCAAACATCCTTCCAGAAGGAACATATTAGTGTGCATTCCCACCAGCAGTGTAGAAGTGTGCCCTTTTCTCCACATCCACGCCAACATCTCTGGTTTTGGGATTTTGTTATGTGGGCTACTCTTACTGGGGTTAGGTGATATCTCAGAGTAGTTTTGATTTGCATTTCTCTGATGATTAAGGATGATGAGCTTTTTTTCATGTGTTTGTAGATCGTGTGTCTGTCTTCTTCAGAGAAGTTTCTCTTCCAGTCCCTTGCCCACCCTGAGATGGGATCATGTATTCTTTTCTTGCTAATACGTTTGAGTTCTCTGTGGATTCTGGTTATTAGACCTTTATTGGAGGTATAACCTGCAAATACTTTCTCCCATTCTTAGGGCTATCTTCTTGCTTTACTTACTATGTTCTTGACTGTGCAGAAGCTTTTTAGTTTGATCAGGTCCCAGTAGTGTATTTTTGATACTGCTTCAATTGGCTGGGGAATCCTCCTCATAAAATATTCACCCAGGCTGATTCCTTCAAGAGTTTTCCCTGCACTTTCTTCAAATATTTTTATAGTTTCATGTCTTAAGTTTAAATCTTTTATCCAGTGAGAGTCTATCTTAGTTAATCGTGAAAGGTGTGAGTCCAGTTTCAATCTTCTACACGTTGCCAGCCAGTTCACCCAGCACCATTTGTTAAATAGGGAATCTTTTCCCCACTGAATGTTTTTAATTGGCTTGTCAAAGATCAAATAACAGTAAGTAGCTGGATTCATCTCTTGGTTCTCTATTCTGTTCCAGACATCTACTTCTCTGTTTTTGTGACAATACCATGCTGTTTTGATCACTATGGATTTATAGTACAGTCTCAGGTCTGGTAGCGTGATTCCTCCTGCTGTGTTTTTATTGCTGAGTAATGTTTTGGCTATTCAAGGTTTTTTTCTGATTCCATATAAAACAAAGTATTATGTTTTCAAGATCTTTAAAATATGACAGTGGAGCTTTAATAGGAATTGCATTAAAATTATATATCGCTTTGGGCAGTATGGACATTTTAACAATGTTGATTCTTCCTAGCTATGAGCATGGTATGTTTTTCCATTTGTTAACATCTATAGCTATTTCTTTTCTTAAAGTTTCATAGTTCTCTTTGTAGAGATCTTTCACTTCCTTTGTTAGGTATACTCCCAAATATTTCATCTTCTTTGGCACTACTGTGAAAGGAATAGACTCCTTGACTGATTTTTCAGCGTGGTTATTGTTGGTATATATAAAGGCTACAGATTTGTGGGTGTTGATTTTGTAGCCTGAAACATTGCTGTATTCCTTGATAACTTCTAAAAGTTTTGTGGTAGAATCCCTAGTGTTTTCCAGATATACAATCATATCATCTGCGAAGAGTGAAAGTTTGATCTCTTCTGAGCCTATGTGGATACCCTTGATAGCCTTTTCTTCCTTAATTGCAATGGCTAAAACTTCCATTACAATGTTAAAGAGCAATGGAGACAATGGGCAACTTTGCCTGGTTCCTGATCTAAGTGGAAATGATTTCAATTTAACTCCATTCAATACGATATTGGCTGTGGGTTTGCTGTAGATGACCTCTATCAATTTAAGAAATGTCTCTTCTATACCGATTTTCTTAAGTGTTCTTATCATGAAGGAATGCTGGATATTATCAAAAGCTTTTTCTGCATCAATTGAAAGAATCATATGGTCCTTATTTTTTAGTTTGTTTATGTGCAAATTACATTTATAGATTTACGTATATTGAGCCAGCCTTGAGACCCTGGGATAAATCCCACTTGGTTGTGATGTATAATTTTTTGATGTGTTGTTGGATTCTGTTTGTTAGGATCTTATTGAGTATTTTAGCATCAATATTCATTAGTGATATTGGTCTATAATTTTCTTTACTTGTTGAGTCTTTTTCTGGTTTGGGGATCAAGGTGATGTTTGCTTTGTAGAATGTGTTGGGTAATACTCCATCTTTTTCGATATTTTGGATGAGGTTTAGTAATATAGGTACTAGTTCTTTAAAGGTTTCATAGAATTCTGATGTAAAGCCATCTGATCCTGGGCTTTTCTTTTTAGGGAGATTTTGTATAGTTGATGCTATTTCAGAACTTGATATAAGCCTGTTCAACATTTCCACTTCATTCTGGCTAAGTCTTGGTAGGTGGCATACTTCCAGGTATTGGTTGATTTCTTTCAGATTTTCATATTTCGGAGAGTAGAGTTTCTTGTAGTATTCGTTAAGGATTTTTTGAATTTCTGAGGGCGTCTGTTGTTATTTCATTGTTACCATTTCTGATTGATGAAATTAAAGATTTTACTCTTTTTTTCCTGTTTAGATTGGCCAAAGGTTTATCTATTTTATTGATCTTTTCAAAAAACCAACTTTTGAATTTATTGATCTGTTGTATAATTCTTTTGTTTTCAATTTCATTTAATTCTGCTCTGATTTTGATTATTTCTTTTCTTCTGCTGGGTTTGGGGTTGAAGTGTTCTTCCTTCTCCAGTTGCTTGAGATGTCCCTTTAAGTTATTAACCTCCTCTCTTTCCATTTTTTTGAGGAAGGCTTGCAGTGCTATAAATTTCCCTCTTAGGACTGCCTTTGCAGTATCCCAGAGGTTCTCGTAATTTGTATCTTGATTGTTGTTTTATTCCAAACATTTGGTGATTTCCTTCTTAATCTCATGTATAACCCATCTATCCTTCAGCATAAGGTTGTTTAGCTTCCATGTTTTTGTATGGGTATGCAGGTTCCTGTTGTTATTGAGTTCAACTTTTATTCCATGATGGTATGAGAAGATGCAAGGGATAATTTCTATTTTTTTAAATTTGTTGAGGTTAGATTTGTGGCCTAGGATGTGGTCAATTTTGGAGTATGTTTCGTGGGCTGATGAGAAGAATGTGTATTTAGTTTTGTTGGGATGAAATTTTCTGTGGATGTCTGTTTAGTCCAGATGTTGAATGTTTAAGTTTAAATCTAAAATTTCTTTGCTTGGCTTCTTTTTGGAGGATCTATCCAGCTGCTAAAGGGGTGTTAAAATCTCCAACTACTATGGAACTGGAGGAAATCAAGTTGTTCATGTCTGTTAGAGTTTCTCTTACAAATTCAGGTGGGTTCTGGTTGGGTGCATAAATCTTAAGAATTGAAATCTCATCATATTGAGTATTACCTTTAACAAATATGAAGTGTCCATCCTTATCCTTCCTTATTTTGGTTGGTTTAAAGCCTATTGCATCTCTGAATAGGATTGCAATGCCTGCTTTTTTCTGCTTTCCATTTGCCTGGAATATAGATGACCATCCCTTCACCTTGAGTCTATATTTGTCTTTTAATGTAAGATGAGATTCTTGTATGCAGCAGATATCTGGCTTGAGTTTTTGTATCTAGTCAGCCAACCTGTGCCTCTTTAGAGGACAATTTAAACCATTCACATTAATTGAGAATATTGATAAGCCTTTCAAGAGTCCGGTGGACATTTTTAATCCTTTTGTGACTGTGGAAGTTGGAATTTGATCAAAATTTTCTGTGTGGGTTTACTTTTGTGGTGGAGGATTATGCTGATCTTTATGGAGGATAGGTCTGAGAATATCCTGGAGAGCTGGTTTAGTTATGGCAATTTTCTTCAACATGTGAATGTCATTGAAGTATTTAGTTTCTCCGTCATAAATGAAACTCAGTTTAGGTGGGTACAGGATCCTGGGTTGAAAGTTATTTTGTTTTAGGTGATTAAAAGTTGATGACCATCCTTTCCTAGCTTGAAAGTTTTCAGCAGAGAGATCTGCAGTTATTCTAATATTCTTCCCCTTGTAGGTGATGGTTTTCTTTTGTCTGGCTGCTTTCAGAATTTTCTCCTTCATATTAACTTTAGTGAAATTGATTATGATGTGTCTGGGGGATGTCTTATTTGGGTTGAGTGGTGCTGGAGTTCTGAAACTGTCTGCTATCGAATTTTGAAATCTCTTGGCATGTCTGGAAAGTTCTCTTTCATAATCACATGGAGAAGAGACTCTGTGCCTTGTGAAGCCACTTTGTTGCTTTTAGGGATCCCTATAAATTGAATATTGCTTTTCTTCGAATTATCCCAGAGCTCTCTGAGAGAGTGATCTTCTTCTTTGAGAGTTTGGGAGCATTCGAAAGCTTAGTCTTCGATGTCAGAATTCCTTTCTTCTGCTTGCTCCATTTTGTTACTGAGGGATTCTACTGTGTTTCTCAGATCTTTGAGGGCTGCAACTTCTTGTCTCCATGTGTCAAAATCTTTGATCATTGGTCTTTGAATTTGTTGAATTCTTGAGATATCTTTTGGGTTACTGCTTGGAATTCTAATTCGATCTTATTTGTTATTCAGATTCTGAATTTGAATTCTGACATTTCAGCTATTTGTTTGTGCATGGGATCTTGTGCTGTTCTGCCCCATTGTTCCTTGGGGGAGTTGATCTACTCTGAGTATTCATATTGCCAGAGTTTTTCTTTTTATTTTGCCTCATGATTGTTTTTCACCATTGTCTCTGGCCATCCTCAGAGTTGGGGAGGTGTCTCTCAATGATTAGACCCCAGCGGGATCACTGTATTGTTGCTGGATCTTTGTAGGGAGTGATCCTGTATAGTTCCTCTGGGGCTCTGGAAATTCCTCTGGTTGTGGAAGCAGCTCTGGTTTGTGACACACCCGGATCCAGCAACAGGGCAGGAGGTGGTGTGCACGGTTCTGGGAGTGCCTGGCACCTAGTAAGTTTGGCACAGAGAGCCCAAGGCTCCAGCAGTCTCTGGCCAGGAGAAGGGCTCTGTACAGAGGCAGGGAGGGCTCCAGAGGGGACGTGGCTAGCAGAGTCCCTGGCCAGATGAGCGGGCTGGTGTGGAGGCAGGGATGGTATAGGAGGGAGGACACAGGGTTGCACAGCTCCCGCAGTTCCTGGTCAGGGCATTCAGAGGCCTGGCAGGCACGGGTCGCATGTCTGGGGTTGCCGCACAGCTCTTATGGAGGTCCGGGCAGTGCCAAGCCAAGGCGTTTGAGGTTGCTATGAGCTGTGACATCACGGCACTCTACCCAGGGCAATAGCCCGAGGCTCCAGTGTGCTAAAACTGGTCTCACTCTGCCCCTGAGGCAGTTCAGTCCCCGCCTTTAGGCTGCTCAGTCACTAGGTTAGTAGCTCCTGCTCGATCCTTGCTCTGCAACCCTGAGGGCAGAGTTTGCTGGGCAGTTCTCTCACAATGGCTCCCTGTGACCCACAGCCAAACACTATTAGCTCCATCCTTTTCATCGGCCCTAGACGATGCCCAAAGTTCTTTGCACTCCTGCTCAATCTGTCCCCAAGGCAGTTCAACTGAGTGCCAAGTCCAAAAACACTGAAACAGTTCATAGGTAAGGCCTTTATGATTTGCAGTCTCACTGCTGCTTGTACTTATGGCTGCCAGCGGGATTAGATCGATCGAACACACGCAATCACTTGCTAGTTTTGCACTGTTTTTGTCCTCCTCTTGGGGTCCGGAAGTCCCTTGCTGACTCCCTGTATCCTCAAAGGGATGATTATAGGCAGATCCCACCAGCCAGAGATGTCTGGAGTCTTATCTTCCCAGACTCAATGTGCCCAGTTTGATACTACATTTTTTTTTTTCCTGCAGGAGTACAGGTGTTATGCAAAATAGAATGGATCAGGCATGAGAGTAGAACATTAAATGTAATCAGTGAATCTATTTGTGCTGCACATTAGTTAAATCCTACAGTCTTAATAGTCCCAAATGAGGCAAAAATAGCATGGGTTGAATTGTATTTTATAGTTTTACCAAGATTTCAAATTTCTCAGAGTAATTTTTTTTCCCACAATACTGTAGCCTAAAATTTTTATGATCTTGCCAACTTATTGAGATTGGGTCAGAGGAATGCAAGATCAGCTGCTAATTGTTGCTTTATTCTTCATCTAAGAACAGATTTAGGAAAACTTGGAATGCTTTCACCCTTCTACCTATTCAGTCCTGGCCACCAGCAGACTGACAGCTCCTCCAGGCCAGGAACTGTATGGTCTTGGCACCCTGTAAACCTGAGGCATGTGCAGTGGTACCCAATAAAGCCATAGACATGGCTGTTGTGTGTCTGGGTGTGTCTGTGAGCATGTGTGTCTGTGAGGCATTTTGATTTGACAAGCATCAGGGAGTCAAAGCTAAACCTGAGCTGAATCTACCTCAATATTCAGCCACATCTAGAGAGTTAAAAGTTTGGCACTTTCCAAGGAATGCTTTTAAGGACAATGGAAAACTTCTCAGGAAGAGACTCATTCTGAGGGTATAACCAGAGAACGTTCCACATTCCAAGAAGCATGTAAAGCAATTTCCTGGTACTCTTCACAACAACTCTAGCAGGCAGATGATATTATTCCCATTTTGCAGCTGAAGAAACTAAATCTTATGTCAGTTGCCCAGGACCTATAGAAAGTACAAAAGTCTGATAATTAAGTTCATGAACTCATCCTACAAAAAGTGCTAAGTACCTCATTGCTGAGTATCAGCAATGACAATTACCTTTGAAGTATGCCCTTTGGAAAGCTATGCACTGATGCCAGAGTCTAGTCCATTCTTCATAGCAATTTTGGAACTCTTTTTCTGGCATGACCATCACAGCTATCATCCTATGGCACACAAAAGCATACAACAATAATGAATGGTACTCAGTAAGACACCAACACATGTTAATATGAACACAGCTGTGAGACACTGGTATGCCAAGGTTATGAAACCTTACTGAGTTCTTTGTACAGTGCTGCCAACGTAAGTGCCTGGTGGCAAGTTCATGAACTTGTTTTTCAGACCTCATACAATGACGGCTCTGATGATCATCCCCCTAAAAAGAGCTTCAAAATTGCGTTCAGGCATGGACTAGGTGATGGTGTTGGTGCATATCTTTCCAAAGGGAATACTTCAAAGGTGACCAGAGTGATATTCAGCAATGAGGTATGTAGCACCTTTTTCTAGGATGAGTTTTCAAACTTCATCATCAGTCCTGGTAAGTGGAAGAGATTTGCCTTAGGGCAGTCTAAATCCAGATCTGCTTTCCTAATTGGCAGCTGTACCCCTCTCATGATTGACCCAGAGCCTCAGCTCCCAGCATCCCTCCATGATGATGTCTTGTTACCTCAGAGCAAACTCCTACTTTGTTATTACTCTGACATATAATCAAAGCTGACATTTACCTTGTGAGGCCTTTTATTATTTTATTCTTGAAAGATTAGACAAATGTTTAGCAATAGTGGAATAGAACAAAATATTACTACTATGATTCTAAAGTAATAGTAATTTAATATTCTCCTAAATTTATTTGACGTAAGTTAAAACAATTTCCCTTTAAATATGGATATGCATTTGAATAATATATTAAAATTTTATTAGAAAAACAATTAGTGGTATGTTTTTATCACATATAAGAAACCATCTTCAGAATTTTGAGTACTTTTTTGGTGATCTAATTATTATTAACTGGTCTTAGATGCAGATAAAAAACAAACAAAAAAGGATGTTGAAATTTCTCTTCAATGTTAAATGTCAAATCATTCTTTCATATTTCTATTTGTGGATGCTCAAAGAATCATTTTGAAGTGTTATTTAAAACATGAGACCCTTGGCAATCACTAAATTATATTCTTCATCTATATTCATCAACAACGTCATCAACAAGTATACTTATATTATTTAATGTTAAATAAATAGAATTTTGTAGTATGGCTATGAGCTGCATAACAACGTTTTGATCAATGACAGACTGCATATATGATGGTGGTTTCTAAAGATTATAAGGGAACTGAAAAATTCCTATCACCTGGTGACATCTTGATAATCCCGACCCTTGTACATCTAGGGTTATATGTGTGTTTGTCTGAATTTGTAATTTAAAAAGTTAAAAAATAAATTTTAAAAATAGAAGAAAAGCTTATGGAATAATCGTATAAGAAAAGAAAATACTTATGTACATCTGTACCAGGTGTTTTTTGTTTTTTTTTTTTGGCTGGGGCTGAGTTTGAACTCAGGGGGCCAGTGCCTTACTCCTTTGAGCCACAGGCACCATCCTGTACAAGGTGTAAAACTAAGTGTTATTACAAAAGAGTAAAATGAGGCCTAGCACAGTGATTCATGCCTGTAATCCTTAGCACTGTGGGCAGCTGAGGCAGGTAGTTGCTCCAGCTCAGGAGTTTCAGATCAGCCTGAGGAAGAGGGAGACCCCATCTCTACTAAAAATGGAAATATTAGTCAAGTATGGTGGCACAGCTGTTTAGTCCCAGCTACAGGGGAAGCTGAGCTCAAGAGTTTGAAGTGCTGTGAGCTATGATGCCACAGCACTCTACCGAGGGCAACAAAGTGAGACTCTGTCTAAAAAACAACAAAAACTGACAAAAGAGTTGATCTTTTTTTTTTTGCAAATTTAGTGTAGCATTAAGTGTTTAGTATTTATAAAGTCTACAGTAGTGTACAACAGTGTTCTAGGCCTTCACATCCAGTCACCACTCCCTCACTGGCTTACCCAGAGCAATTTTCAGCCCTGTAAGCTCCATTCATGGTAAGTGCCCTACAGGTTTACCATTAAAAACAATCTTTTATGGACATTTTATGGAAATGAAATCATACATGGGTGTTATTTTATGACTGGCTTCTTTCACTTAGCAAAGTATTTTTGAGGCAGAGCCATGCTGTAGAATGTACCAGCAAGAATGTACCAGCACTACTTTCCTTTTATTCTAATTATGATAAAAACACATATAATTTACCATTTTAATAATTTTTAAGTGTACAGATCAGTAGTGCTAAGTGTATTCACATTGTTGCTCAACCAGTCTCCAGAACTTTTTTATCTTGCAAAACTGAAACTCTATACCTATTAAACAATAATTCTCTAAAAAAAAAAAAAATCTTTTATTCTTTTATACCATGTTTTCACTGTTTCTTTTTTTGTTTAGATATGTTTAGATACACAAATATTTACCATTGTATTATATGTCCCTACAATATTCAGTATAGTAACACACTGCTGAGATCTGTAGTCTAGAGGCCATATCACATAGACGAGGCGTGTAGTAGGCTTAACCATCAGGTTTGTGTAAGTACAGTCTCCTGTTTGCACAATGACGAAATCACTGGCACCTAATGGCTCATTTTTCAGAATGTATCCCTGTAGTTTGGTGATGCATGACTTTATACAATCTTTTTTGATGCTGGCTTTTCTTTGAGGTTCATCTGTGTAGTGAAGAGCCATGATTTCTTTTTATTGTTCAGTATCATTCCATGGTGTAGATCTATCACAGGTTGTTTAACCATTGAAAGGCATTTGGGTGGTGTCCTATTTTTAGTTATACTATAAATAAAGCTGTTATGAATTTTGTGTATGCACTTCTGTGTGAGAACAGGTTTTCATTTCTCTGGGATGACTGCCTAAGAGTGAATTGCTGGGTCACATAGTAAATCCCTTTTTTAGTTTTAAAAGAAGTTGCCAGACTATTTTCAGAGTGGCTCTATGTTCCCATCAGCAGTATGTAAGAGTTATAGTTTCTCTATATATCTTTACCATCATGTGGCATTATCTCATTATGGTTATTTTAGTTATTTTCATACGTTTGTAGTAGTATTGTATCATGGTTTTAATTTGTATTCCCTTGATAGTCAAGGGTGTTAAATACCTTTTCATGTGTTTATTTGCCAAATGTATATCTTTTGTTTGGTTGAAGTGTCTCTTTAGAGCTTTTGTCCATTTTTAATAGAGTTGTTTGTTTTCTTCTGTTGAATTTTGAGGGAGGGCAAATTGTGGAACCACGCCTATGGAACATATTGCAAGGATACAAGTCAAATCTATCAAGTATGGAACATAAATGTTTTAACACAATAATTAAGTAAATGAGGTGAAAGCTATATTAATTAGTTTGATGTAAGCACTCCAAATTATATAAAAATCAACACGTTGTACTCCACAAATGCATAAATGTATTCATGAGCTATGTGTATATGACTTAATGAAAGGAAAAAAAAATAAATTGTATTCTAGATACTTGTTCTTTGTTGGATATGTGGTTTGCAAATATTTTGTTTGCAATATAAATTGGTAGCTGGTCTTCCATCCTTTTAACAGGATCTTTCGTAGGAAATAAGTTTTTCATTTTGGTAAGGTTCAATCTATCACTTTTTCTATTATGATCATGCTTTTGATATCAAATATAAGAACTCTTAACTTAGTCCTGAATCTTAAAAATATTCTCCTAATTTTTAAAGCTTATTGTTTCTCATTGTGCATTCAAATCCATTATCCAGAATCTTCATCTATGTAATGAAGATTATCGTACCTATGTTAAAGGGTTATTGTGAAAAATAATGTAAAAATCTTGACTTTTCTCCTCCTATAATTATAGTCATCAAAATTTTAATGGAAAAAATATTGGGCTAATGACTTTTATTAATAGAGAAGTCTAAACTGCTTCAAATTTACTCACTTATCATAATAAAGGTCTCTTTTTCTTTCACACAATAGCTCTAGAAGATTTTATATTAACCATGGAAGGGTGAATGAGGGAAATGAGGTCTGGAATATGTTCTACTGCTCAGCAGCCACAAAGTGGAAATCAATACATTGCTACAGAAATACTGAGAATAGGGGAGAAACACATTTACATTCTTGGGAATTTATGGACAATGCCAGGAATTAAACAATATTCTTTTAATATTACCCTTTGAGAGTCACAAACAGATAGTTGATAGTTGTGATATTTACCGATCTTGTCCTTGGTTAGCATCTGGGACTATGAATAGTCAGTGTCTGGGCAGCCAGAAGGGAGTCTCTAGTAGGTTGCATCATTTTTTCCATGTCATTTACTAGTTTTGTACTTTTTTGATTGATGATTCTGTGTGTGCTCTGGAAAGGATTGGTGATAATGCTCACAATGTTCCTGTGATCCTAAGAAGCTGAGGGCATGTCATATGGCTGTAGCTTGGCATGTATAAATCCCACATATTTGATATCTGGACTCTTGCCAATTTTCCATGGTGTTCCTGGATTAACTCTGTAACCCAGCATGACTGGGTTGTGTATATATAGGGGGTCTCTTCTCAAAGGGTATTTACAGGACACTAAAATTGTGTGAGTTCTTCTGTGTATGTGTGTGTGTGTGTGTGTGAGAGAGAGAGAGAGAGAGAGAGAGGGAGAGAGAGGGAGAGGAAGAGAGAGAGATATAAAGTATGATAGAGAGGCCTTGGTAGATGGTAGTAGTACTCTACTACTCTACTATAGTTTTGGGTTAAAAGCATTGCCGTTATAAAGTGGAGGTATCTATTAAAAGGGGAGGCCTGGTCTGCTAGGCCTTGGAAGGTGTGGGTAAATTTGCAGAAGTTGATCAGATTTGTTGAGAAAGGAGAGGTCAACAGCCTGGGGTTACATTTTGATAGGAGAAAGATTATTTTGAAAAAGAGATACATGGCCTCATAGGGGAGATTGTGGGTAATCGTCAAAACCACGCCACCAGTGTCAAGTGCTTAGCACATGATGTTGGATTCAGTCTAAGATTGAATTCCAGCTCTGATGCCTTCCAGCTGGGAGTCGTCTTGGCAATTGTTTTCAGTGAACCTCAGATTTGCTGTACTGTACTTTAGAATTGTTATTAATTTCTACTGACTATTTTTGTGATTTAATGTGGGATTAAATATTGAAACTGCTGAGTAACATATTGGAGGTTCAGAAAATGCTCATTCACAGTTCACTCCTTAATTCCCTCTGAGCTCTACCGAGGGTCAGCTCTGGTTTTAACATGTGGTTTGAGTACCCGTAGAAGGACCCTGAGTGAGAGGACACACGGGCATCCCGCATGTCCTCTGATGACTCACCAGTAGGCAGCTGTTCCCTGATATGACTCCAGTGTAAATTAAGGTTATTAATTTTATGATGAGCTTTCCTCTGATGTATGATCAGAAGACTTGACATTCCTTGAAAAGAGATCTGTACGATGCAGAAAGCAGATCTCACAAGTGCCTTGTTCATTCATGGTGTTCTCTGGAAGACTGGATGCCAAAAATTATTTGTGTGTGATGAGGTTTTGCTCACACTAGAGTAAATGAGAAAAAAAGGAGTTTTTTAATAAAATAGTTTATTTTTAATTAAATAGTTCATTTAATTTAGTAAAAAGACTATCCTTTTGTTGAGATTATATGCTTCTTCATTTTTTTTGTTTAAAAATTTCCTTTATATTTATAAAGCTTGGATAATTCCTTAAAAACAATTACTTATCCATGAAGTCCAAAAGTCTGAAGAACCAGTTTTTCTAACATTTTGGTCTTTGCTTTCAGATGTTTTTAAAAAGAATGCTAAACTTTATTTTGTGATCACTAAACCAATTTCTTAACATGTATTGTATCTCATTTTCTCGTGCAAGAAAATGTGTGAGAAAATTAAAACCCAGTAAACAAATCATTTTTGTTATCTATAATAACTCACAGTTTTTTCTATTTTATCATTTTTGTCACATGTATAAATAAGTAACTTTATTTTTCACATAAAGAAATTAAATTAAAAACTAACCAAGATTTTGATTGCACATCTACAAGAGACAGCAGTCCCATCATATACATTAATAGATGGAGTGTTTACTATTGGGAAATTATTCTTTGGTTGGAGTGGAATGGGAATAATAACTATAAAAATCTATAGAACCAGTTTAAATAATGTCTTGAGATTGACATCCTTAAGATCCTCACACAATAAAAACTTCATTAATAAAACATATGAGCAAAATTATAAGATCTTTGGAAATTTTAGATCATGTTATGTAAAAAAGTTTAAGCAATTTAAATTTGACTTTTGTCTTGGTTTCCTGGGCAATTTTTTTAGAGAAAGTGAAAATTGTGATGACATTTTATGAACTTTAAATCATTCTTCTCTGAAAATCATTCTGGGAGCTGCCATTTAAAAACAAACAAACACAAATAAAATAACTCAAGAGGAATAAATATGTTGGATTTAAAATGGGCAAATTTTATTGAAATAAAATATTAGTGGCCAAGACTGAACTCAAAACCAAAGCTCACTTGTCTTTCAAAATGAAAGACACCAGGCACATCTGGCATAGTGAAAATGTGGGAAATTTTGTCTCTTAGATTTTAACGATCGAATAAAATGAACGTCGGTGCCTAAAACACAAATTAGAAACATTTCTTTGGTATGATGCTGAACTGTGAATCTCATTTCAAATGAGTGGATGGGTGCTAGCTTTGAGTGTGAAACTGCCAAATTTTTATTTACTCACTGAACTAAACAAGCAAGTTATAAAAATTCAGAACACTGTTTAATTCTGCCTTAAAATCATGCAATAACTTTTGATTTTTTTAATCATAAAATGAAGTTGGAAGAACTAGAGGTATATAATATAATATGTACAGCAAGGATCACATGTATCTATCTCTTGCTCATGGCTATTTCATGTATTGTTTCTAGTGAGTCGGTTGGATGTTGAAATGTTCAGCCATGCTAAAATGTTCAATATCTTTAGATCAATACTGAATAATAAACAGAGAGCTAGAGTATTTGAATTCAGAAAGTGCGTGCTCAGCAGACAGTTGCTGTGATTATGCTGACATAACGCATTTGGCCTGAAAGAGGATCGGAGAACACAGGTGCTTTTTAATAAGATACATGATATTTTTTTATTAAATCATAGCTGTGTACATTAATGCAATCATGGGGCACCATGCACTGTTTTTTTTTTTTTTTTTCTGGTTGCAGTTCAGCCAGGGCTGGGTTTGAACCCACCACCCTTGGTATATGGGGCCAGCGCCTTACTGACTGAGCCACAGGCGCCGCCCCACCATGCACTGGTTTTATATACAATTTGAAAATATTTTCATCCAACTGGTTAACATAGCCTTCCTGGCATTTTCTTAGTTATTGTGTTAAGACATTTATATTCTACATTTAGTAAGTTTCACATGTACCCTTGTAAGATGCACCGTAGGTGTAGTCCCACCAATCACCCTCCTTCCACCCATCCTCCCCCTCTCCCCTCCCTTTCCCCTTTTCCCATATTCTTAGGCTATAATTGGGTTATAGTTTTCATATGAAAGCTATAAATTAGTTTCACAGTAGGGCTGAGTACATAGGGTACTTTTTCTTTCATTCTTGAGACACTTTGCTAAGAAGAATATGTTCCAGCTCCATCCGTGTAAACATGAAAGAGGTGAAGTCTCCATCTTTCTTTAAGGCTCCATAATAGTCCATGGTGTACATGTACCACAGTTTATTAATCCATTCGTGGGTTGATGGGCACTTGGGCTTCTTCCATGATTTAGCAATTATGAATTGGGCTGCAATAAACATTCTGGTACAAATGGCGTGGATGTGGACAAAAGGGAACACTTCTACACTGCTGGTGGGAATGCAAATTAATACATTCCTTTTGGAAAGATGTTTGGAGAACACTTAGAGATCAAAAATAGACCTGCCACTCGATCCTACAATTCCTCCACTAGGTATATACCTGGAATACCAAAAATCACATTATAACAAAGATATTTGTAACAAGTTATATTTTTTTGGTAAATATAATAGAATCATAAAGGTTTAGATATTTCCTCTCATCATTTTTGAGCACTTAATATGCATAAGGCTATTTACTTTCGCTCACTAGTATTCTTTTATCTATTAAAAAAGATCTTGTGAGGATCTACCAGGTATGAGACATTATTCTAGGTACTAAGAATATAGGAGTGGACATGACCAACTAGATCATAGTTTTTGTGGGACCAGCATTAAAGTTGTGTGTGCTGAGAGGCCGGATGGGAATTTATTCTACAAATGAATGAATAAGGTAATTCAGGTAACAATAAATAGAAACAGAGAATAAGACAGGATGAAGGAGGAGAGACTAAAAGAGGTGAGAGAATAAGGGGTGACTACTCAGAGTGTTCAGGAAAGCCTCTCTTTGGAGTGGACCTTTGATGAGGAAGAGACGAGAAGAGCCTTCCCTGAAGAAAATGGGAGCAAAGGGTTTTGAGTATCATTTGTACATATTTCTCAATTTGCAAAGGAGGAACCATATTGTACAAGGTCAGCTTGTCCAAAGTAACATGGTGAGAAACTGCCATGTTCTTGTCTTGAAGTCGTGATTAATCAATGGCTAATCAAGAGTTTATGTTTTTAGTTTTCATGTTATCTGCTGAGTGGAGATAGGCCATTGGCTAGAGCCCTACCGGAGCTGGATGAATAATTAAAAAAAAATTTTTAATACGTTAAAAAATTAAGATTAATGATAATAAATCATCAGTGATATATTATTAATTGGGAAAAAAGACATAAAAATTACAGATCTTGTATATGGCCCCTTTTATTAAAAATAAAATCAAAAACATACATTTAAATATATTATTTTACATAAAGTAACCCTTAATGTGAGGTGAGTCTCCATTTTTCTGACAGAGACACTCTAAATATTTTTTTGTGGTTAAGTTGAATATGTAAATTTTTTTTTTCCAGTTTTTGGCCGGGGCTGTATTTGAACCCACCACCTGTAGTATATGGGGCTGGTGCCCTCCTCCTCTGAGCCACAGGCACTGCCCTTGTATATGTAAATTTTTAGGAATATAGATGAATATAGTCTAATCATAAGCTATTTAGGTAAATATATTGTTTTCACTGGCTTTATTGAGGTATAATTGACAAGTAGAAATTGTATGTGTTTAAGGTATATACCATGATATTTTAATATACATGTAGATTGTGAAAAAATTACCATAATCAAGTTAATTAACATATCCGTCATCTCATGTCATTACCAGTTTTTGTGTGTGTATATGTGGATGTTGTAAAACCATTTAATATCTACTTTCTTAATAAATTTTAATTATGCAATAGAATATCCTTAGTTGTAGGCACTCTGTTGTATAATAGATCTTCAGAACTTACTCATCTTGCGTAACAGAAACTTTTTACACCTGGGCCAAGATCTTCCTATTTGTCCAAACCCTCAGCTCCTAGTGATCGCCCTCTGCTCTCGTGTGAGGTTGACTTTTTAAAATATAAGTGAGGTGGTCATAGGGCATTTGTCTTTCTATTCCTGGCTTATTTCACTTAACATACTTTCCTACAGGTCCATCCATTTTGTCACAAATTAAAATATTTCCTTCTTAAAAGCTGACTAGTATTCCACCATGTAAACACATCCCACATTTTCTTTGCCTATTTGTCTGTCAATGGACACTTAGGTGGATTCTGTGTCTCGGCTATTGTAAATAATTCTACAACAATTGTGGGAGTGCAAGTAAATATCTCTTTGACGTACTGATTTCATTTCCTGTGGATATGTACTCAGAAATAGGATTGCTGGATCATGTGGTAGTTCTAGTTTTAATTTTTGAGAAACCTCCATCCTGTTTTCTATATTGACTGCACCACTTTATATCCCTACTAACAGTATCTGAGGGTCCCTTTCTGCCACATTCCCACCCACACTTATTATCTTTTACCTTAGCTGATCTAACAGGTGTGTGGGATATCTCATTACGGTTTTGATTTGTATTTCCCTAATGATTAGTGATGCTGATTACCTTTCTATGGACCTGGTGACCAGTAGCATGTCTTCTTTGGAGAAATGTGTGTTCAGGTCCTTTGCTCATTTTAAAATTGAGTTATTTGTTTACTTGGTATTGAGTTGTTCGAGTTCTTCTTATATTTTGGATATTAGCCCCTTACATATGTGGTTTGCAAATATTTTCTCCCATTTTATAGCTTGTTTCTTCGCTATTAATTGTTTCCTTTGCTGTGCAGAAATTTCATAGCTCGATGTAATCCTCTTTATCTATTTTTTGCTTTTGTTGCCTGTGCTTTTGGGATTATATCCAAAAAAATCTTCCCCAGACTGATAATTAAAAAGATTTTCTTTTATGCTTTTTTCTAGCATTTTTATAGTTTAAGGTCATATGTTTAAGTCTTTAATCTATTTTTGAGTTGATTTTTGTGTGAAATAGGATTCAATTTTATTCCTCTTTCCCCAACACCATTTGTTGCAGAGACTGTTCTTTTACCATTGTCTGTTTTGGGCACCTTTGTTGAGGATCAGCTGACTCTAAATGCATGGATTTATTTTTGGGTTTTCTCTTCTGTTCTTTTGATCTATATGTGCGTTCTTATGCCAGTACCATGACGCTTTACTTATTTTAGCTTTGTAGTATCATAATCAGATGGTGTTATGCCTCCAGCTTTGTTCTTTTTGCTTAAGATTGCTCTGGTTATTTGAGGACTTCTGTGATTTCATATATGTTTTGAGATTTTTTTGTTCCATTTCTGTGAAAAATACCATTGGCATTTTGATAGAGATTGCATTGAATCTGTAGATTGCTTAGAGCGGTATGGACATTTTAATAATAACATTAACTCTTCTAAGCCATGAACACAAGGTATATTTACATTTAATTGTGTCTTCTTCAATTTCTTTCATCAATGTTTTATAGTTTTCAAGGTACAAAGTTTCAACTCTTTGGTTAAATTTATTTTCAACTATTTAATTTTGGCGGGTAGTGATTATAAACGAGATTGTTTTTTCAATTTAGTTTTTGCATAGTTTATTAGTATATGAAAGTGCTACTGATTTGTATATGTTGATTTTATAACCTGTTACTTTACTGAATCCATCCATTAGATCTAACAGGATTTGTGTGTGTGTGTGTGGGGGGTGAGGTGGGGAGATATTTAGGGCTTTCTGTACATAAGATAGTGTCACCTGCAAACAGAGATAATGTAATTTTTCCCCTTCTAATGTGGATACCTTTTGTTTCTTTTTCTTTCCTAATTGCTCTGGCTAGCACTTCTTGTACCAATAAGATACAGTTTATTGTTGAATAAAAATGGCAACACTTAGCCATCCTTGTCTTGTTCCTCATCTTCAAAGAAAGTCTCTCAGCTTTTACTGTTGAGTACGATGTTAATTGTGAGTTTGTCATATATGACCTGTATTATGTTGAGTTATAGTTCTTCTACAACTAATTTGTTGACTTTTTTTTTTAAATCACTGAAGGATATTGAATTTTGTTAGATGCTTTTTCTGTATCTATTGGGATGATCATATGATTTATGCTTGTTCTGTTGGTAAGGCATACCGTATTTGTTGATTTACGTATATTGTGTCATCCTTGCATCTCACTTGATCATGATATATGATCTTTTAAATGTGCTGTTAAATTCCATTTGCTACTAGTTTGCTGAAGATTTTTGCATCTACACTCATCAGGGATATTGGTCTGTAATTTACTTTTCCTATGGTGTCCTTAACTGACTTGGTTTCAGGATAATGTGAGAATGAAAAGTGAGTTTGGAAGCAGTCCTTCCTCTTCAATTTTTTGGAAGTGTTTGAAAAACATGACATTAATTTTTCTTTGAATGATTGATAGAATTCTCCAGTGAAGCAATCATGTCCTGGGATTTTCTTTGATGAGAGACTTGTTATTATTCTTTAATCTTCTTACTTGTTATTGATCTGTTCAGATTTTCTACTTTTTCATGACTCATTTTTAAGAAGTTCTGTGTTTACTATAGATTTTTTCTATTACAAGTCTTTAAAATGTATTTACTACAGATTTTGTTTTTCTGGGTCTGAAGGGACTGGCCTGAAGCCTGAATTCATAGGGGCTCACCTGAAGCCTGGGGCTAAGAAGGTTGGCCTGGTACTGTGGGGTTTGGCCTGGTGTTTGACTTTACTGGGATGCTGATGCTGGGGTCTGTGACAAAGTCAGGTGCTTATTTTACTTTCTTTTCCCCATGTGAGGGGTGTCTCTCCCTATGTTGTGTTGCCTGGGCTGGTGGGCTGGGGTGGGAGGTGGCATGGGTAATGTGAACTTGACTTTCCTACCTCCTTCAACGTGTTTTTCCTCTCTGTACCTCATTAAGGTGCTATCTACAACCTCTCACTTGGAGTTCTCAGCTCTTGGGAAAGCATTTTTGCACATGCATAGTTGTTCAAATTGATATTTTTGTGAGAAGAAGAGTATGGGAAACTCCTATTTTGCCACCTTGCTGATTATCACTCTGAATATGCGTATTTGAAATCACATATGTAAGATGTTAACTTAGATTTATTTTTTCTATTCTTGAAGTTTATGAAACATTATTGAAGTTCTTGATATGTTTTGTAATACTTGACATCATTTCATGCTAACACTTTGTACCCCCTCCAAAACTGTTTTTCTAAATAAACTTAGTGAATTAGTTTTAGTGGCTGACACATACTACTCCAGGATAGAATCTCAAGATGTTTTCAAGGAGTGCTATAGAAAAATTGGAGAGGGCATAGTTGCAGGCATTGAAGAAAAGTAAAATCATTTCATGTTTGCATTCTACCAAGTTCTGTCTTATCAATAATTTATATATATTCAGTATTTATATATGCATAAAAATGTTTGGAAGGGTATAAACCAAGCTTATATCTAAGATAATAGTGGTTTTCCTGGGCAGTGGGATTACTTGTGATCGGATTGCTTATGTGTGTGTTTGTGTGAGATCCACCATTTAATTTTATATTTCTCTATCATTGGGCTGCTTTGCATAGGCAAATGTTAATTCTGTTGTACCAAAAATCTTAATTGTAAAGATAAAAAATAAAAATTTTATCAATCCTTCAAGATCCAGGCTCCCTTTTATTTGCATACTCATTGTTTTAACACCAAAAAGACTTCTCCCTGCTCAAATCTCCCCGTGGATTTTTCTGTCTTCCTTTTATGCACTATTACTTTGAAACAGATGCACTTTTCCTTTCATGAACAACTTTAGTTTGTTCTTGATAACCCTGTTGCAAAACGGAAAGCTTTTGCTTTATAGATCCAGTAATTACTTTTCTTATTTAATTTTATTTTAAAATTAATATATAGAATAGTCAACTTTTTGTGTACAGTTCTGCACGTTTTAACAGATGTATAGACTCATATAATGACCACTACAATCAAGATACAGAATAGTTCAACTGTGTTTAAAAACTCCTTTAATGCCGAGGGTGGCGGGTTCAAACCCGGCCCCGGCCAAACTGCAACCAAAAAATGGCCGGGCGTTGTGGCGGGCGCCTGTGGTCCCAGCTACTCGGGAGGCTGAGGCAGGAGAATCGCGTAAGCCCAGGAGTTGAAGGTTGCTGTGAGCTGTGTGAGGCCATGGCACTCTACCGAGGGCCATAAAGTGAAACTGTCTCTACAAAAAAAAAAAAATAAACAAAAAAAAAAACTCCTTTAAGGAGACAAAATGTGAAGTTTTTAAATAGTCCTTTTTCAGTTACATCTTCCCTCACCTCCTAAGTCCTGGCTGATTTGTTCTCCAAGACTGTAGTTAATGTCTTTTGAAGAATATCTTATTAATAGACTCATAGTGTGTAACATGGGCTTCTTTTACTCAGCTTAATTCATTTGAGGTCCATTCAAGTTGTGGCATGCCTCAGTAGATCAACACTTGTTTCGTGTTCCTTTACTGATGAAGAGTAATTTGTTGTATGGATGTAACTATTCACCCACTAAAGAACATTTGAGTTGTTTCTAGTTTTTGGCTGTTTTAATAGAGCTAATATAGACACTAGTGTGTATAGGATTTTGTGTGAAGGCAAGTCTTCCCTTTTCTAGGGTAAATAACTAGGAGAGGGCTTTCTAGGTCATATAGGTATATGTTTTACTTTATAAGAAATGACCAAACTGTTTTTCCAGAGGGACCAAGGCATTTTGTATTCTCGCCAGCAATGCCTGAGTATTCCAGTTTCTCTCTACCTTTACCCTTGCTGTATGTTTTCAGCATTTTTTTATTATAGCTATTTTAATAGGTGTGTGTTGGTATCTCATTGTGGTTTGACTTTGCATCCTTGATGGCTAATAGCATTGAACATGTTTTCCTTTGTTGACATTTGTATATCATTGGTTAAGTACCTGTTCAAGAAATTCTATTGTTGCCAGAGTATTTTGCCATTCATCAGTTTAGACCAGTCTTTTTTCACAAGTCCACCTGGTCATAGAAGGTGACCTGGTCACTGCAGCTTGTTTAGCTTCTCTGCACTTCAGGCACAAAATGGCCAAAGCACTGGTCACTGTGATGACCAAAAATTTCCTTCCACATGTCCACAACTCCATGAGGAGATGAAACCATCAAGGGAGAACCAGGTAGAAATAAAGATTTTTCTCTCCCCTGTTACTGGGATCAGTTCAATTTTCCCCAACTCACATAGAGTTCGTGGGCATAGGGTGGATCCTTTAACATCAGGTTTTTCTACAGAAGAAAGGAAATAAATTCTGATCAGGAAATGAGCAGTGTCCACTAGAATTTAACTCTGCTTCTTTTCCAATAGTCTTCATTTGTTGGCTTTTGCTCATAGCATTTCTGTGCATAAAGAAACAGCACCGTCCCTAGATGCAGTAGTGTTGTCTGGACCAAGCTGCTCCCAGGCCCTAAGGTGATTCTTGTGACTTTCTAGCCAGGGCAGGTTGAAGGGAGCTGTGGCAGTTTCTCTCTCCTTTGTTCTGCTCCTTTTCCTCCTTCTCCTACTCTTTCCTCTTTTTCCCCCTTGATTTTAATAAATATATTTATGGATTTACAGCTGAGTTTTCAGCTTGTTTCCGTAGCAACTATTTTAGGCTTCGGAACAAATTATTTTTTAGAGTCATGATTCTGTGACAACAGAAGGTATAAAATTAAAGGAATATAACAACTGAGTTTATCACCTGAAAGTCACGGTCTAGTTAAAACGGGACCACTTACAAAACATCTGCAAATGAGTATTCTGTGATATAAGCTAAACTTGTCGAGGATACAAAGGGCAGAGAAGGACAAAGGATAGATGAAGTCTTAGCATGAAAGGGAAGAAGTTCTGAAGTCACAAGACTGTCACCACCAGGAACGGTTTACCTGATCTCTCTCTCCCTGAGTCCCACACATGTTAGCTAGGAATAAAGTTCCTCCTTTATAAATACGATATGATCCCTGCTGACATCAATTGGATAATGTTTATCCCAATGCCTTGAAATCTGATGATGTAGGCATCTGTTCACCAGCCCCACCACCGTCATCTTCATCCCTTAGTAATGAATTTTTGGTGACTTGGGAGGTAGAGAAGGTACCAGGATAGGAAGGGACACATAAATATAAAAGAGGATGAGGTGACATCTGGGAACATTTAGATTCTGTTATGTCTGTTCAGTGTAAAGTTTAAAGTGCAGGCAAAAGTCTCAAGACAGGCAGAGATTTTCTACCAGTGTGCACTGAGATTTCTGCCATCATAGCCCCTTACCACACCACTACAACATCCTGCAGGGCCCAGTGCTGCGGCCTTTGAGGTAGTTTTAAATCAGAGGAGGGGAAACAAGCACTCCCCAAGGACTTGGGTACCACAGATACCCTAATGCTGTCTTCTCCAATCTGGACCTTTTTAGAGAATGTCCTCTTTTAATCTTAATGGATGAATGTGAATTTTGGGTCTTACTCCACGATATGTTTGTGTCTATTTTAAAGTAAGAGTGTGTCTGTTTCAATGAGTAAGAGCACTTTCATCTATTCCCCTGTGATCAGCTAAGATGAAGGAAATTGAGATGATCCATTTGAAAAACTGAGCTGGATTAAAGCGCAGACATAGCACGTGAGCCCTGTGATTCTCCTCTTGGTGTTTGGGTTTATTCTAGATGTTTTTATTTTTGTCCATCCTTGACCATCTGTACAAAAAGCTGTTCCCCATGACTTTTATGTTTTGTTCCAAGTATGTTCTCCAATCACCTCTACGTAAAGCTAACTGAGCCAGGGGAATTGCCCCTCTCAGAGGGAGTGCTGCAAATTATGTCGGTGCAGAGAACAGTGGGGCCCCTCTTAGATTTAGGGACAGGGTGCCCACTAATGACAGGAGTTACCATGTACGAAGAAGTGGGGAGTTGGGTGGGAAACCATACACCTTGAGTAAACAGTGGAAGCCCAGAACTTCACTAATTTGATGGACAGTCAGGTGATCAAAATGCTAAGGAGACATTATAGAAAATTTGGCCTGACAACAGTGTGCGGAATGGATAAAAATGGAGAGAAAAGCAAAGCAGGGAGCCAGATAAAGCCTTTCTCAGCCCCCAAATGTGAGAGGAAGTTGGACTGGAATGCGGTATTGCCCATGGAACCAAGAGGAAATCAATTTATGGGAAGTTGTGGTTTGCTACTTTATCTTAAAGAGTTACAAAGAGATGATCACTTTGTAGCTTCTTTCTTCTTTGGCAAGTGGAGTAAAAGCCAAGTTTCAAAAATACCCCACTTACGCCGTTATTCTGTTGCTAGTGCAGATCCAGTAACTCAAAGCAAACACAGCTAACCGTCAGGTCATTTTATATGTGTAGTCTTCAAATTTGACAAATGGGCCGATTACCTTGGTCTGTGGTTCCTGGTTCAAGAATTAAAAGTCACAATCAATTCTAACTGCTGCTGCAGCTCTTTAAGAGTGAATGAAAACAGAATGTTAAGTAGCTGTCCTGAACCAATTCACCTTAAGTTGTGATCTCTAAACATGATGGATTGAACGCCACTTGTGTGATGTGGAACCACATGCTTTGTCCATATTAGTCTGATTGCTTTGGATCAAATGGAGCACTCTGGGCCCCAGGATCTCACAAGACAGTTAAAAAGAATTCACCTGAGGCTTTTATTTTTGAAGTTTTTTGGAGAGAGTACAATGTTTAGAAAATATTTTAAACATACAAGCCCACGTTCATTATTATTGAGCACACAAGTTAAACAGGTGGCCACTTTTGCCAATTTTTAGATGTTTGAAAGCAATCTATTCCATTAGTGGGAGATTCCCCCCCCGGCTATCCCCCCCACCCCTTACCCCCCACCAATGTACCATTATTTCAAAGGAAGACCTTAAGGTTTATTTGAAAACCATTAATTAATTTACTTCTACTATGAAGCCATAGAGTCAGTGAAATTAATACCACCTGTGTCAGGAAAGAAATGGTGAGGTCTGGCCAATAGAAATGACCCTGGGGGCCGAGGATTCTTTCTTGAAAAGTTTATCTAAAAGTTTTTCTCTAGCACCGCCTCGCTACATCAGCTTGAAACAGGCCAGGAGCAGAGTAAAATTTCATACTGAGGTTGTATAACAGGAAATAGTTTGTGGGATTATGCATGGTATTTGACATGTAGAGAATTTTATGTTTTTATTTAAAAAGGTTATATTTACTTTAGACATAGTTATTTTAAACCTGGCTTCAAACTGTTGAGTGATACCTTCCTCATTAGAAATTCGTGAGGAATAGTGGTACTCTGTACATGACCAAATTTTGAAAGGTTTTAAACTTTTCAAGGAATACGTAGTGGCAAAAAAATAGAAATTTTATTTTCTGGTGAGTCATCATGGCCTATTATGCAGGTAAAGTTCCCATGGATGTTGAGAGAATAACAGAAAATTTGGCAGTGACCTCTAATTTTGCATTTACTTAAGGTCAGTTGTTTTTGGTGTCAGGCTCTGTCGAGGTAAGATTATTAAGTGGGAAAGTGGGTATTTTTACCTTCCCCTTCCTTTGACCAGTCAGTCAGTGGTGGCTATATTTCTCCCACTTCTATTGTCTTTAGAAACAACATATTTCCTCTTTTTCAAGGGTCTGTCAAAGTAGGCATTCCATAAGTGTTGAATGACCTAATTTATATTAACTTTAAATATTAATCAATAAAGGCTACTCTTAGTAGCATAGTTATTATTAATACTTTTTTGGACTGGTAAGTATAATATTAAGAAAAATTTTTCTCTTTTTATAATTAATACATTTTCATTGTTAACATATATTTTATTTCAGCACTTTGAAAATACAGTTAAACAAAAGAAAAGGACTCCAATGATGTCATCTCTCTACCTCTGCTAATCTTGATACAAACATTGAAATCATCCTGTGTACAAGGTTCAAAATGTGCCATTGCTTTTAATTTATATTTTCTGTATCTTTAAATGTGCTGATAAGCCATATTTGATATTTCCATGGTTTTTGCATTATATGACTGTCCTTTAAGTTATTATCTAACATGATTAGAAGTTGTCGAAATTAAATATTCTTTTGTGGATTTCTTCAAATACCATCGCGATCACAGGAGTAACAAACTTGGGATGGGATACCTCATTGCCAATGAGCCGAGGACAAAGGCATTTCTTGTTCCTTGAATCATGTCTGGTTATTCAGATATTTTCTCTGCTTGTTGCTAAGGATAGCTTTGTTAATCAGCAGTTGGAAATTAACTAAAATTGAGCTAATTTTGTCCTCACTGAGGCAGAAAAGCATAATAATAGCAAATGGTTGAACATTTGGAAGTGCTTTATATTACATGAAAACAAGAAAGTAAATTATCTGATCCCTATTTAACCCAAGCAACTTTGATGTTTGGAAATAGAGCAATAAAACTTAGCTTACAGCCTTTGGATTAGATACAGAGCCTTTCACATGAAAGATATTCACGGCCGAGACATTCCTGATTCTAGAGTGGTTTCTTGGAAGCTGTAATCCTTGGTCAGTGTCAAAGTTACATGGCAGATGGACCAGAAACTTTGCTGGAGACAGGTGTGAGGAACTGAACAAAAGCTCCGTGAATGGAAAGGAGACGGGTGTCACAGAGGCAGAATTGTGGGCTTTGACACGTGATTGACACTAGGGGAGAGGAAGATAGGGAGAGGCAGGATACAGGGTCACTCAGCAAGTTTTGAAACAGACTCTGTTATGGTTCATTATTTCACTTCCAAGAAACATAGTCAACAGCATCCTTTTTGATTCACCTGTTCAAGTTTCAACGTGCTCAGCTTGTCAGTGTCTCTGGGAGGGCTTCCTTTGTTTCTGTCCACGTGGATTTTATGTTTCTTGATTTTTGTCTATCTTAAAGCCTGGAGGTTGGAGGATGATTCTGTCATTGTCTATAGAGGAGCAAGTTGTTTGGATATGGGAAACATTCTCTTGCAGGCATTTAGCCTGAACTTCCACCTATTTAACCCTGGGAAGACATCCCAGCAAGGAACTGAAAACGTAAAATTGGAGCTAGAACAATAAGTGTGTATGATTAAAAGTTTAAAGCCATAGAAGTAATAAGAGCTTCTATAGAAAAAGAATGCCTACATTTGAAGGTTAGAGTTCAAATGTGATGGCTGAGAGTGAGCAAACAAGGAGAAGAGTCTGGCACGAGGAAGGGCCCAGGGAGGATGTCCCCTCAGAGACAGGTGGGGATTGAGAGCTCCTGACCCACTGACTTGGTGTCTGTCTTCAACTTCACCTTAGCAGATCCAAATGCATGTGGGTGCAGAAGCCAGATAATAATAAAAATTAATACCAACAGGAAGACTCTGCAGCATGTGTTAAGATTTACTATGTGACAGTTGCTGTGCTTCACGTATCAATTACATCAGATCAGTTACCACTCAACAGCAAAGGCTGTGAAGTAGAGGTTTCCATTGTCCTCCATTTCTATAAAGTCCACAGAGATGAAATGTTCTTTCCAAAATTGTACAATGTACTGTGTGTAGGACACAAACCCAGGGCTGTGCTCTTAACTTTCTATTGATTTAATTATCTACACAGCCTCCAAGGCATTATATTGTAACCATTGGTGACAGAGTGGGGACAGCACGAGGGACAGAAACTTTACTCTTTATTGAAGAAAAGCCTGAAAGTCCTATATGAAGAAGGGAGGTGGTGAGGTAGAAGAGGCATTTCCAGATTTAGGCATTGAAAAAAGAGTGGTTCCCAGTGTGAGTCCAGAGTATGGTGATGTCTGTCAGTAGGTGGCCAAAGTACAGTGGAAATAAAAGCTATTTTTGCAGCAAAGGTTATGCCCTGCTGTGAGGCCAGGATTCTGGAAAGGTTATCAGCATCAACAGGGACATAGAAGGGGGGTTAAGAAGTGAGATCTGAAGTCATCATGGACAGTGGGTGATGGTCCTGTTGCCAGGCAATGACACATCCAGGGCTAGGAAGAGGCAGCGCCCGGGATGACGGGACATTTTGAGAGAACAGAGGTTATTAAGAGATGGCAGAACACGATGATTAGAAAGGCTATCCAGGACTGGCAGGTGTTGGACATGCTTCCAGTTTCCAGTGGGTGTGTTCCTGAAGGAGCGTGAGAGCCCCTGGCTTCCATCTACTCTGTTAGAAAGATATTTCAGGGAGAGATCACCAGGGAAGGGGGAGCCTTCAGTAATTGGAGAGGAGGTAAAAGGAGTGATCAAGGCACAAGCTGAATCTGTTTTTCCTCTCCAGAGAAGAGTGGTTCCATAGGGCACTGGTGAAGGCTCTGGGTCGAGTCTCTGGCCATTACTATGGTTGCCGCATTGGTGGGTGGGAGGTTGGGAATAGACTAGCGACACCTGTGGGTGATGGGGAGAGTAGGAGGGAGAGGAGTCTTTTATTGGTTGAATTTTAGACCATATCCCCTTCGCTGCACTTTCTAAGTAGAGTTGAAGTTTTAGTGTTTGCAACCTGCTCTTCTGTTAAGACACAGCATTGAGGGCCTCTCCTAAGACAAAGTGAGAGTGAGGAAGAGTGAGGAGGCACATTGGAAATAGAACTACTAACCATTTGGGGGGTTTTAGACTTTCATTGAAAGTCCGCATAATAAAATTACAAAATTTGCTAAGAAAAAAGAGGCGTCGGTACATGAACTGTGGATTTACATAGTCTGAACACTGCACCTAGGTTCTCAACCTTGCCTGTCAGCTCGAATCTTCTGGGGAGTTTCAGGACGTACCGAGGGCCTGCAAAGATCCATGGGAAGCTAAGCTCTGGGGCGGGGGCTATTATTGATATTTGAACAAAACTCCTCAGGTGGGGCGGATACAAGATGGCTGACTGAAGCCAGCTTTCCACAGAGGCTCCTGTCCAGAAGGAGAGTTAAAGGACAGAAATTTAGCAAGTAACCAGGTAAATTTGAGCTGCACCAAGAGAGAAGGTTGAAGAACGCACATCAACCCCGCTGAGGTGAGCTGCGACCCCAAGGATACAAACAAAAGGTACAAAATCCATCACCAAGTGGATGGGAGTCCCCTCCCCCAGGAGAACAGCTTGGAGTGCCCCACAAACAAATGAGCAGAGTTCAAAGGTCCTCCCACTACATTCCATGGGAGAGACCCTCTAAAAACTGGACCTACCTCCCCTACTAGGGTGCCACAGTGTTCTCCTGCCAGGCATAGAACTGTATAAAACTGTATATATTCTCTACCTGCAATTATGAGCTCCCAGCACTCCCCTCCACTCTCACTCTGAGTTCTGGGGGCATGTCCCCCAGGAGTCCAGATTCTTGGGTGATTTCTCGAGGGGTGTGGACAGGGCCTAAACTGCAGCTGGTCAGTGCTAACTCTGGGGCACGGGAGTGAGGAGAGGATGGTCAGCTGAGAGGGAACCACACCAGAGCGGTGGTCTTCCGAGGCGCAGAGTAGCAGCTGTCTTTTGGCAACAATAGGGCTCACTCTGGGATATTCTGAAGCCACACTACCTGTCTCCCTGGGCAACTAGAGGAGGCTGGGCATCTACTCAGGTGGCAACCACCACGGAACAGAACTGGGACAGAAATGCAGGCCCAGTGAGTAAAGGGTTTGCCTGAGGCGGTACCAACCTGGGTGGACTGCAGGGACTAGAAACCCACTCGCAAACCTGGGAATTTCCCAGGGCGGGGCTGACCCAGAGGACCGCTGTACAGAGCCTAAGACGCACCCGGCCCTCAGGGGATCGTCAGCCTATAGACAAAGGAAGTCAGGAGGCTAGAACTGACAGGTAACCGAATACAAACCTGCAGGAGCAAAGACAGGGCCTGAGGTGCAGGCTCTGGGAACTCAAAACTGCTTCTCTTCTGCAGGGGAATTTAGCAGGGACAGAATTCCTGCAAAGTTGTTCTGTTCTGTTCTGTCGGTAACATCAATCAGGGGTGGAGCTGGAACTAAGTGAACACCCCCCAGCCTCCATCAAGTGCCCAAGGTTGTAAGGCCTCACCTTACCCTGCCAGATAGAGGCAGAGCACAGTGGTTTGGCTGAGCAGAAAGAGATTTCCTTGTGATTCAGGCAGGTGCAAAGCCATGGAGTATCTATTCACTACAGGTAACTGGGTCAAAGCCCTGCAGGACTATCAGTGACTGGGTGTGACATAGTTGCAAGGTGAGCAAAGAAATTTTAGATTTAAACCTAAGCATCCAACATTTGGATATAGCACACATCTACAGAACATTTCATCCCAACAAAACTGAATACACATACTTCTCATCAGTCCATGGAACATACTTCAAAATCCATCACATCTTAGGTCACAAGTCTAACCTCAGTAAATTTAAAGGAATAGAAATTATTCCTTGCATCTTCTCAGACCACCATGGAATAAAAGTTGAGCTCAGTAACAACAGGAATCTGCATACTCATACAAAAACATGGAAGTTAAATAACCTTATGCTAAATGATAGCTGGGTCAGAGATGGGATTAAGAAGGAAATTGCCAAATTTTTGGGACAAAACGATAATGAAGACACTAATTATCAGAACCTCTGGGATACCACAAAGGAAGTCCTAAAAGGGAAATTTATAGCACTGCACGCCTTCTTCAAGAGAACAGAAAGAGAGGAAGTTAACAACTTAATGGGACATCTTAAGCAACTGGAAAAGGAAGAACATTCCAACCCCAAACGCAGTAGAAGAAAAGAAATAACCAAATTTGGAGCAGAATTAAATGAAATTGAAAACAAAAGAATTATACAACAGATCAATAAATCAAAAAGTTGGTTTTTTGAAAAGGTCAATAAAATAGATAAACCTTTAGCTAACCGAACCAGGAAAAAAAAGAGTAACGTCTCTAATTTCATCAATCAGAAATGACAAAGACAAAATAACAACAGATTCCTCAGAAATTCAAAAAATCCTTAATGAATATTACAAGAAAATTTATTCTCAGAAATATGAAAATCTGAAGGAAATCGACCAATACTTGGAAGCACGTCACCTTCCAAGACTTAGCCAGAATCAAGTGGAAATTTTGAACAGGCCCATATCAAGTTCTGAAATAGCATCAACCACACAAAATCTCCCTAAAAAGAAAAGCCCGGGACCAGATGGTTTCACTCCGAATTCTACCAAACCTTTAAAGAGAAATTAGTACCTATATTACTCAACCTGTTCCAAAATATAGAAAAAGAAGGAAGACTACCCAACACGTTCTATGAAGCAAACATCACCCTGATCCCCAAACCAGGAAAAGACCCAACAAGAAAAGAAAATTATAGACCAATATCACTAATGAATATAGATGCAAAAATATTCAACAAGATCCTAACAAACAGAATCCAGAAACACATCGAACAAATTATACATCATGACCAAGTTGTTTTTATCCCAGGGTCTCAAGGCTGGTTCAATACACGTAAATCTATAAGAATAATTCAGCACATAAACAAATTAAAAACCAAAGACCATATGATTTTCTGAACTGATGCAGAAAAAGCTTTTGATAATATACAGCATCCCTTTATGATCAGAACACTTAATAAAATTGGTATAGAAGGGACATTTCTTAAACTAATAGAGGCCATCTACAGTAAATCCACAGCCAATATCGTATTGAATGGAGTTAAATTGAAATCATTTCCCCTCAGATCGGGAACCAGACAAGGCTGCCCATTGTCTCCACTGCCCTTTAACATTGTAACAGAAGTTTTAGCCACCTCAATTAGGGAAGAAAAGGCAATCAGGGATATCCATATAAAGTCAGAAGAGATCAAACTTTCGTTCTTCGCAGATGATATGATTGTATATGTGGAAAACACCAGGGATTCTACTACAAAACTCTTAGTGTGATCAAGGAATACAGGAGCATCTCAGGTTACGAAATCAACATTCATAAATCGGTAGCCTTTATATATACCAACAATAGTCAAGCTGAAAAAACAGTTAAGGACGCTATTCCATTCATGGTAGTGCCAAAGAAGATGAAATATTTGGGAGTTTATCTAACAAAGGACATGAAAGATCTCTATAAAGAGAACTTTGAAACTCTAAGAAAAGAAATAGCTGAAAATGTTAACAAATTGAAAAACATACCATGTTTATTGCTGGGAAGAATCAACATTGGTTTTTTTTTTTTTTTCAGGTTTTGGCCAGGGCTGGGTTTGAACCCACCACCTCTGGCATATGGGACTGGCACACTACCCCTTTGAGCCACAGGTACTGCCCAAGAATCAACATTGTTAAAATGTCCATACTACCCAAAGCAATATGCAATTTTAATGCAATCCCTATTAAAGCTCTACTGTCATACTTTAAAGATCTTGAAAAAATAATACTTCCAAGTATTTTTATATGGAATCAGAAAAAACCTTGAATAGCCAAGACATCACTCAGAAATAAAAACAAAGCAGGAGGAATCACACTACCAGACCTCAGACTATACTATAAATCGATAGTGATCAAACAGTCATGGTACTGGCACAAAAACAGAGAAGTAGATATCTGGAACAGAATAGAGAACCAAGAGATGAATCCAGCTACTTACCGTTATTTGATTTTTGACAAGCCAATTAAAAACATTCAGTGGGGAAAAGATTCCCTATTTAACAAATGGTGCTGGGTGAACTGGCTGGCAACCTGTAGAAGACTGAAACTGGATCCACACCTTTCACCATTAACTAAGATAGACTCTCACTGGATTAAAGATTTAAACTTAAGACACGAAACTATAAAAATACTAGAAGAGAGTGCAGGGAAAACCCTTGAAGAAATTGGTCTGGGCGAGTATTTTAGGAGGAGGACACCCCCGGGCAATTGAAGCAGTATCAAAAATACACTACTGGGACTTGATCAAACTAAAAAGCTTCTGCGCAGCCAGGAACACAGTAAGTAAGGCAAGCAGACAGCCCTCAGGATGGGAGAAGGTATTTGCAGCTTATGTTTCTGACAAAGGTTTAATAACCAGAATTCACAGAGAACTCAAAGTATAAGCAAGAAAAGAACCAGTGATCCCCTCGCAGGCTGGGCAAGGGACTTGAAGAGAAACTTCTCTGAAGAAGACAGGTGCATGGCCTACAGACATATGAAAAAATGCTCATCATCTTTAATCATCAGAGAAATGCAAATCAAAACTACTTTGAGATATCATCTAATTCCAGTAAGATTAGCCCATATCACAAAATCCCAAGACCAGAGATGTTGTCGTAGTTGTGGAGAAAAGGGAGCACTTCTACACTGCTGGTGGGAATGCAAATTAATACATTCCTTTTGGAAAGATGTTGGAGAACACTTAGAGATCTAAAAATAGATCTGCCATTCAATCCTATAATTCCTCTACTAGGTACATACCCAGAAGACCAAAAATCACATCATAACAAAGATATTTGTACCAAAATGTTTATTTCAGCCCCATTCATAATTGCTAAGTCATGGAAAAAGCCCAAGTGCCCATCAATCCACGAATGGATTAATAAATTGTGGTATATGTACACCATGGAATATTATGCAGCCTTAAAGAAAGATGGAGACTTTACCTCTTTCATGCTTACATGGATGGAGCTGGAACATATTCTTCTCAGTAAAGTATCTCAAGAATGGAAGAAAAAGTATCCAATGTACTCATCCCTACTATGAAACTAATTTATGTCTTTCACATGAAAGCTATAACCCAGTTATAACCTAAGAATAGGGGGAAGGGGGAAAAGGAGGGGAGGGAGGGGGAGGTAGGGGGAGGGAGGGGGATTGGTGGGATTACACCTGCCGTGCATCTTACAAGGGTATATGTGAAACTTAGTAAATGTAGAATGTAAATGTCTGAACGAAATAACTAAGAAAATTCCAGGAAGGCTATGTTAACCAGTGTGAAGCAAATGTGTCAAATGGTCTATAAAACCAGTGTATGGTGCCCATGATCGCATTATGTACACAGCTATGATTTAATAAAAAACAAACAAACAAACAAAAAAACTCCTCAGGTGGTTGTATTGATGTACGAGAGAGCCTGAAAGCATCTGCTTTATATAAAAGCATTCTCATACAACCCTTTCGTAAATGTGAACCCATCTGCACATACACACTTTTTCTGGGTCAGTGGTCTAGTGTCACTAATAAGTTTTGGTGTCACTTACTGCTGGTTCATTAGTAAGCTGCAAAAATATCGGTAAGCATGCTGAGTTGGTATTGATAGTGTTTGTTTTACAATCAATATTACTCTACCCTTCAGCTCCTACAAAGACAGATGTTAAGTGAAAGGCATCAAATTGGGAAATACCCTATTTACTTGTGGTAAAAGAGTAAGATGTGATTAAAATAGAAGTTTAGGATGCAGAGATTGGTTTTTACTCCACCAAACTAGTTCTGCAGCACTCAGCTAAATACCACCCACTCAGCTAAGCCCTGCTCTTAGTAGATTATTCAAATGTATATAAATTGAGCTCTTCTATCATTTACATCCACAATTAATTAATAGTTTAATTTAAAGTATTTGTGGTTTCAATGGGGCAACCACCAAATAGCTTTGGAGTGTCCTTATGAAGTAATGTTCAAAGGAAATGAAAGAGTTTAATCCCTTTCTTCTAGTTATTTAAGAAATGTATTATGTGAAATTTTCTTATGCTGAACTTCAACATCGTATGTTTTCTGATTGAAATGTTGATGATAGCTTGAGAATTGTCTCAGAATTAAAGGAATAAATTTAAGTTTGATTAAAGGATTTGATTAAATTGCATAGTGGGTAGAGAGGATTTTTCACATGGGAGCTCTTGTTTCAGGCAATAAGAGCATTCATTCATTGATTTATTCGTTTTCTTTTTGAGTAAACATCTGAATCCCAGTGTCTGCTTTAAATTCATTTCCCCCCAGGTAAAGAATTAAGCCTTGCACATACATACGTATATACATATACACAGACATTTTTATTTTACAAGAGCAACATCACATTTTCTGTAGTAGAATTTTAAAGCACAAGTAAACGAAGGGTAGAAAATAGAGACACATAATTTTTTTTAGCTTATCACCTGGCAGGAACCCATGGTTAGGGCCTTCGAATGTTATATTCTTGCTTTACATGTGCGCGCGCACACGCACACATGCACACATAAGGAATTAGTTCTGCATATAATGTTTACTGACCCCCCACTTAATATGTATTTATTATTATTATTAAATATTCTTTTTTTTTTTTTTTTTTGGTAGTTTTTGGCCAGAGCTGGGTTTGAACCTACCACCTCTGGCATGTGGGGCCGGTGCCCTACCCTTTTGAGCCACAGATGCCACCCTATTATTAAATATTCTTTTACAATATGAATTTTCTGGATGGTATTCTAGTTTGACAATCTGCTACTAGTCATTTTGATTGTTTATAATTTATATTTTTTCTTGTTTCTTTTTGATTTTCATTTTTCTTAATATAAACAGTGCTGAGTTGAATGCCTTTGCAGTCAAATTCAAAGCTTCCACACAGAATGGTGGAAGAGAAAGTTGTTTTGCCCTAATAGGTTGAAGTAGGCATTGAACTGCATTTTTTGTATTCTGACAAATTGTATGGGCCTGATGGTATTATTCCCTGAAAGTGAGGTGTAGAGAATTCTGAAGGCACATTGAAGGTAGCAGGATGGTTTCCTGACATACTTCACCACACACTATTTTTATATGCTTATCTTTTACATGAACTCATAGACCCATGTGTGTTTACAAAACATACCCTGAACCTTCAGTCCTCATGCTGTTTACTGGGTCTGGAATGTCTTTATCCTACCACATTTCCAACTCAGGTGTTTGAAACCCAACCTGTCAGCAAACCCAGCTCAGAGGGCACTTTTTCAAGAAAATATCCCCAAGTCTTTTTGGAAGAATCTGTCTCCATTTTGTATGTGTTTCTTACTTCACCCTCTCTCCTGACTTGCCTTGGCACTTGCTGGACCTAGTGCCATCTACCTGGTGGAAACTCGTGAAGAGCTGCACCACACAGGAAGCAGGTTTTAGTCATCTTTGTTTTGTTTGTAATACATTTTTACAGTGCTTATTGGGAGCTTGAGATCAATGCACATTTTTTGAATGGTTTAATAATTTTAATTTAAGTAAGTCACTTCAGATCATGAATTTTTCTCTTCTTAACTGCAACACAAGAGCAGGAAATGAGTAGTGATAACATAAACAGAAAATTCAAATTTACTGATTAGTACCTTAATTTTGTCTGGAAAAAAAAATACAAAACTCCAAATAACACAAAAATGCCCCTAAACTCAGCTTAAAAGCACCTGGTCTTCTTTTTTTCTCTCTTTAACTATGGCTGAGACCTTTTAATGTCTCTCATGGGCCTTAATACTGAGAGTGTCTATATCATCTTCTTTCTAAAAACTTCTGTGCATGTCTCTTGCACACTTTTTTGATGGGGTGGTTTGTTTCTCTCTTGCTGATCTGTTTGAGTTCTTTGTGTATTCTAGATCAGTCCTTTGCTGGGTAGATAGCTTGTGTATATTTTCTCACATTCTGCGGGTTATCTGTTCACTCTGCTGATTATCTTCTTTGCTGTACAGAAGCTTTTTAATTTAATCATCTCATTTATTTATTTTTGTTGTTGCTACATTTGTCTTTGGGGATCTTAGTCACAAATTCTTTAAATAAGCTTATGTACAAAAGTTTTTCCTACATTTTCTTCTTTATTTTATGGTATCATAGCTTACATGTAAGTCTTTTATCCATCTGGAATTAATTTTTGTATGTGGTGAGAGATAGCTGCCTTGTTTGATTCTTCTTCATGTGGCTATCAAATTCCCCAGTGTATGTAGTTGTCTGCTTTGTTGAAGATCATTTGGTTGTAGGCAGATGGTTTTATTTGTGGGTTCTCTATTCCTTTGGTCTATGTCTCTATGTTTATACTAGTACCATGCTGTTTTGGTTATTATAGCCTTACAGTGTAATTTGAAGTCAGGTAATGTGATGTCTCCAGATTTTTTCTTTTTACTTGAGATTGCTTTGGTAATTTGGGCTCCTTTCTGGTTTCAAGGGAAGCTAAGGATTATTGTTTTGGGATCTATGCAATATGATGCTGGTGTTTTTGATGGGGATTGTGTGGAATCTGTAAATCACATAGGGTCATTTTCTGAACAAAGGTACACATAGACAAAAGCCAGAAAACATAGGAAAACATTCTCAGTGTCAGTTAGCATCAGGGAAATGCAAATTAAAATTACAATGAGGTACCACCTTACCCCTGCAAGAATGGCTTTCATTAAAAAGCCAAAAAACAGTAGATGCTGGTATGGATACAGAGAGACGAAAGTACTTGTACGCTGTTGTTGGTGGACTGCAAATTAATGCAACTCTATGAAAAATAGTATAGAGATTCCTCAAAAAAAGAAATGTAGACCTAACATTTGATTCAGCAATCCCACTGCTAGGTATGGCTGAATAATACTCTATAGAATGCATATACTATATTTTATTTTATATTTTTTTGTGCCTTTTCTTTTTTTTATTGCTGGGGAATTCACTGAGGGTTCAAAGAACCAGGTTACATTGATTACATTTGTTAGGTAAAGTCCCTCTTACAATTGTGTCCCCATATACTGTATTTTAAAATAAAAAAACAACAGACAGGGATATATGAGGAAAAGAAAAAGCCAAAAAGATACTCGTAGCACAAGTTACAACCAAAAAGATGTGGAAACAGCCTAAGTTCCCTTCAATTCACGAGTAGATAAAGAAAATGTGTATACATGCACGCACACACACACACACAGAGCATGGAGTACTACTCGCTTCTATAAAGGAATGAAGTAATATCACTTGCAGCGATGGGATAAATGAAACTGGAGACCATTATCCTAAGTGAAGTATCTTACTGTGTTCTCACCTATACGTGCGAGTTAATAGATGACAACACAGGGGCACAAACCAACACAAAGGACACAAGAAACCAAGAAGCGGGGAAGGTGAGAAGGATGGAATGGGATGAAAACTCACTACTGCACACGGTGAACACTATTCTGCTGATGGGCATGTCAAGAGCTGTGGCTTAAGCATTATATAAGATTATCTTTGAAACAAAAACACTTGTACCCCTTTAATTAATATTTTGAAATAAAAATATAAATAAATAACATAAAGGCATTGCTCAAACACTAAAAACAAAGTTCATCTATCCATTATTCAGCCATTCACTGAGAAAGCCTGGATTCATTCTGCAATGCTGGCAAGAAAGGTTTAAGTTATGTTTAATAACACTGCTTTTAGAGAATGAATTAGCATTTTTGTTTTTATCCAAAGTTCTAAAAGATACAGATAGATGTCTATTTTCTTTTACACAAAGTAACTGAACCAGTAAATTATACATATAAAAATAGATAAACATTGTTAGAAATGTTCATGTAACTGCTAACAATCCCTGAGTTATAATCAGTAGTCTCATCACACACTCAGCAATGTTCTTCCTTTGCCGTTTCTTTAGAGATAAATTATAAGGAAAAATTATGCATCATCTTGAAAAGGGGGAATGTGGTCCAAGATGGAAATGTGAGAACACATGGTAACAAATTACAAGTATAAAATTCTAGAATGAGGTCATAGAGTGCAGATCCAAATCTTTATTGGTTTCTATAGTGAGTCTGACATTTATTTTATAGAAAAAGGAAAAGTTGTGAATGAGGGATCATATTAATTACTGGTCTACTTTGATGACATAAAAAGATGATTTAAAAGAAGACATGTGATTTGGGGGAGTGATGGCTCAGCTTGAAAGTATATGAATAATATATATGGTGGTCAGTTTAGAGCCTTGTTGACTGTTGACTGTGGGCCCAGAACTCTGGTAAGCCCTCTGTGTGCATCATGTTCTCACAAAAGTGAGCACTTATATCAACTCTGTTTTACAGTGGAAGGACCCGTGACTAAGAGCAGTAATAATATGCCCAGGTCACAGAGCTAGACAGTAGTAGTAGTGGGATACGAACCTACATCCCCTTGCCTCTCTGATGCCCATACCTTAAGCACTACCGTGTTATCTAGTGGGCCGAATTGTGTGTAATTGCTACTTTTGTGTTCGAAACAGTAAAATATTTCCTTGGTCATCAGGAAGAAGAATATGAACAGCACCAGATGTTTTGAATGTTAAATGATCTTCCTATTTTTCTATCATTAAAACCTCACGTGAGAACGAGGAGCATTCACAATGTCGCTTCTTTCATGGTTTAGAGAAATTATCTTTCTTTTCTTCTATTTCACATTCCAAGCAAATCAATATAAAGTTTGAATTAATGGTCCTTTTACCATAGCCAGGGACTTGTGCACAAATCTCATTATAAAGTCCAAGTGACACAGTAAATTCTCGGTTTACCACGCAGGTGGTTGTGAAATTAAAATGGAAGGAAGTAACGCCAAACTGCAGAATATTGTCATCATCAGTGGTTTTGTGACCATGGGCCATGTGAACATGTAATTATACATCATTTAATCATAATAATCTAATATACTTTGTAGAGTTATCATAAAAATTATATTAGAAAATGCATGCAAAGGGTTTAGCACAGTGCCCAGCTGAGTAAACCTTCTCTGTTGCCACTTCCATTTTAGTTCCAGATTTTTAAGTGTATGTTTGAGATTGTATCCACTTGGGACATTCGGCTGACCACATGCACAAAGTAGCTAATATAATAATACAGGAATGGCTTGAAGTGAGGAATTCACAAACACTCCCAAGCTGTTGAGACCTTGAGTCTTCTACCTAAGCCTGGGGTATTGTTTATGGCCAGAATTTTCTTTGATGGAAACCATCCAACTTTGTTATCTGAGCTGGGAGGGAGAAATTCACCCACGGGCCACTCAGGGGTGCTCAGGAGAGTTGCCTCTCTGCAAGTTTGCAGAGCAAAAAGACCTAAGTGATGGGAGTTCTTACAATCACAGCAACCTGTTAAAAGGCTCTCTCCCCGTCCCTTGCTGAAAGACGCCTCCTTTATCAGCACTTGCATAAGAATTCACATCCCACAGTGAGTCACGCAGTAAGCAGAGTGCTTCCCGACAAGCAGCTTAGCATCAAGTTCTGCAGCTATTCTTAGCTGCTCCACACCCTGCGCTGGATGGAAGATACTGGATGAACTTGCAAATGACACATCGTACAAATGACAAACAGCATGGATTGTGTCAGATTGAGTTTCTGAGTCTCTGCTTTCTTTAAGGTATTAAGGACAGTGGAAAAAAAAAGACACACACAAAAGGATGGTTCTTCTTGAGATTTTGCCATCATAGCAGATATAGCACCACGTAACGGAATTTGCACTAAAAGCAGAAACATACTTTATTTTTTGATTCCCTGGATTTTTATACTACTCCTATCCATACTCAGGGCTAAAGACATCAGAGCAGTAATAACCTATCTCAGATCTCACTGTGTTCATGAATAACAGAGAAATTGTAGCTTTGCTTTTGAATGAGACGTAGAACCCTCTATCATCACATCCATCAACCAGAGGACATTTCCCCTGACAGCGTGGCCATTACCAGCATGTATGTAACGTGATATAAATCACCTTTTCTCTAATGAGGTAGCTGTTTCCACCTTTCCCAAGTTGCTTTCTCTGTTTCAGGTACTGTTTAAATTCTGGGACTATCATAGCAAATAAACCTTTGAGAGAAGAGAGACTATAAACACGATAAACAATAAAAATATATAATGTGGAATAAAGGTAATCAGGTGCCTGATAATTTTCTTAATGTATATAGTACATTAATAAATAAAATTATTAAGAATTATAGACTGTGTTCCAAAGGTGATCAACTAACTAGGCAGTGTTGGAGGGAAATGTGAACTCGGGTGAGCAGGACTGCCCGAGAAGATGACATTTGAGTGACGATGTGACAGAATCCCTTCTGTGCTCCTCAAGGGCAGAGACCCTGTCTGTCTTGCCCACCCTTGTGTGAATATTCCTGCTTCCTGGAGCTTAGAATCTAAGGTCTAATGTTATGTGGGCTTTCTGTCAATTGTGATAGCTTGATGGCTTATATATTTTGTATATGTTTGATTTTTTAAAACCTTTTCTACAACAACCCTATGTCCTGTTACAGTTAAGAAAATGACAATTTAAAAATACTTGTTTAGATCACTCTGTTAGAGTCCTCGTGCCATGGTCACACGCCCTGTTTGACAGCACCCTGCCTCTCAGCCATGCGTGTGTGAACCTAAGCTGCATCTGTCTCATCCATCGGGTGTGTAGACAGTCATTTCTTTGACTTACGTGCAGGACTTTGCATTTGCATCTTTAAGTTTTGGCTCTAATTCCCCAAGTTTGGGGAATGGTAAGATTTCATTGAAAACTTGAACTAGGACACAGTGTACAGCAGCTCAGAAGGAAAAGGTCAAGCAGACCTTTGGGAGGGACGCGTCAGCCTTCTGTGCGCCTCCTCCATCTTCCCTCCCCCATTTTTGGGAAGACGTTGCTTTCTCTTTCTGTTGGAGGTCATTCTGCTCCCGGCACCTTTGATAGATTGCTCCGTGAATTGCTGCCCTAGGGAATAGCTGCCAGGTAAACAGTAGGAGGTGGCGAGAGGCTCCTTTTGACTCTGAGAGAAGGCGTTTACGTGTTTGTGTGGTGGTGCTTTCAGTGCACTGCACCTGCTGAAAAAGCCCCCGTCTTTGCTATGTAGAAAAAAGCTAAAACCCATTTCTGGAAGCTTGCCAATAAGAATGCCTTTATTTCTACAGCTGTTGTGCACAGGGATGTACATGGCCCAGCTCCTTTTAGTAAAACATTGCTCCTCTAATAGTGAGGAAGAGAGATGAAAAAAGTACTTTCGACTGAAGGAAGGAAAGAAATGAAAAGATTTTTTTAGCAGTTCATAATATTAATTTTATTCACTTCTGGTATTTGTATACAAGTTAGTATATTGCAAAGCATTTTTGCACCTTGCTTGTGATTTTCACAATGCTCCAAGGGAGTGGGGTTATTTTTGCTTTACAAACAAGAAAACTAAGATGCAGAAGAGATAAGAGCATTTATCTGCAGGTGGAGGGTTATTTGAGTGCTTATCTGAGTCGGGTGGTTCTTGATGCTTTATATGTACTCACCCCTCATGATAATCCAGAGGATTTGGGTATTATTTTATCCCAATTTTTGAGATCGGGAGATTAGGCACAGAGAGGTTGATTTTTCCAAGGACAGGCACAGCTAATGAGTGCCAGAGATAGCATTTATCTCCACAAAATGCTGGTACTAACCCAGAATACTTAAAACACTATTCTATATGGCTTCTCCATGGTAGGTGGGAAACTGGGACTGCAACCCTGGAATCCAAGCTCTGGAGTCCAGCTCAGTACCACCACTGTGGTATGACTACTGGCTCAGGATGCAGAAGCCAGCCAAACTAGTCTCGGGATTTTCATAACTATTACAGTGAACTCACAACAAAATAAATTTCTAACACCTCTATTGCAGTCTTTTATTAGAAAGGCTAATAAAAAATAATATGCCTGCAAAGTTGCATTCGGGGAAATGATCGTTGCTCTTCTGCAGCAGAACCTGCTTTCTTAGGCACCTGTGGCTCAGTGAGTAGGGCCTCGGCCCCATATGCCAAGGGTGGTGGGTTCAAACCCAGCCCCGGCCAAACTGCAACAAAAAAAATAGCCGGGAGTTATGGCAGGTGCTGCTCGGGAGACTGAGGCAAGAGAATCGTGTAAGCCCAAGAGTTAGAGGTTGCTGTGAGCTGTGTGACGCCACGGCACTCTACCCGAGGGTGGTACAGTGAGACTCTGTCTCTACAAAAAAAAAAAAAAAGAAAAGAAAAGAAAAGAAAATGCTGAGAATACAAACGTCAAACTTTTCTCCTTCTGCAAAAATCTCTTTACAGCATTCAAGGCAAAAACTAACCCATTTCTGCTTGATCGTGTCCAATCATGGCAAGTCCACTAATTTTTGGAAGTGGTTTGTTCTATTTGGGATAACTAGCTGTTGGGAATTTCTTTACTTTTTCTTTTTAAATATTGGATTAGAATTTATTTCCCGAATGCAGTAAAATATTTTGCTTCAAGAATTCCAAGACACAGTATGAAATCTCTGTGGTTACGCAGAGTTCCAGTTTATCGAGGGAACGCAAGAGACCTTCAGGACAGGGAAGCAAAAATAGAGACTAAAGGTTTAACAAATATATTAACAGTATTTAACAGGGAGAAGAAAATCTGACCTGTAATAATACACCATATCAACTCGCACATTTTCTTTCACTTTACCTCTGAAACTTTCATTAGAAAGCAAGGTTACAGTAGGCAGACTAAGCAAATAACAGGCTTAGACAACAAATTCCACTGTGTGTAGAGATATTAATGTATGTGTGTATGTGCATATTTTAAGGAGAACAGAAGAGAAAAATGTGAGAAAGTAAATTGAGCAAATTAATTGGAAAGATGGATTTATAATTGGGTCTTTCAAGTGTCAAACTTTAAAGTATCAAAATTCAATTTAATAAAGTTTTTTTTAACTTAAAAAATTCTAGAATATTATGAGGGTACCAGTGTTTTGGTTCCATACATTGCTTCTGCATCATTTGGGTTAAAGTTATAAGTGTGCCAGTCACCCAGATTCTGCACATTGCACCTGTTAGGTGTGACTGTGTCCATCCTCTCTTCCCCTCACCTGTTTGATTTATGATGACTGTTAGTTCTATGTGTGCACGTGAGTATTAATTGATTAGTTCCAATTTAATAGTGAGTGCATGTTGTGTTTCTCTTTGCATTCTTGGGATACTTCACTTAAAGGAATGGTCTCCATCTCCATCCAGGTTAATTGAAGAGGTATTGGTTTTCCATTTTCGTATGGCTGAGTAGTTATGGTATACATATACCAGATTTTACTAATCTACTCATGAATGGATGGTCACTAGGGTTATTTCCACATTTTGCCATTGTGAATTGTGCTGGTGTATAAACATTCAAATGCAGGTGTCTTTTTTTTTTTTTTCAAATGCAGGTGTCTTTTTAATAAAATGTCTTTTCCCTCTATGGGTACATACCCAGTAGTGGGATTTCTGGATCAAATGGTAGGTCTGCTTTCAGTTGTTTGAGGAATCTCTGTGCCACTTTTCATAGAGGTTGCACTAGTTTTCAGCCCCTCCCACAGTGTGTGTGTTTTCCTGCATCTCCACATCCACACCAGCACTTGTTGTTTTGGGACTTTTTGATAATAGCCATTCTCCATGGAGTCAAGTGACATCACCTTGTGGTTTTGATTTGCCTTTTCCTGACCATTAGAGATGTTGAACAGTTTTTTATAAGTTTATTGGCTATGAGTTTATTTTATTTTGAAAAGTTTCTGTTCCTCCAGGTGTCAGACTTTGTGTTAGGTAGTGGAGGATACAGTGGTTAAAAACATAGATGTCATCTCTGTCGTAGGATATTGTGTGTCACTGTGCATGGCCACGGCCAGGGACTTGAGTGGGAAGGGAATGCAGCAGCATTCCACTTGATAATCTGCACGCCATGACAGGGGGTTTCATCTGCCTGGGGAAAGGGTAACCTTCATCTGACCAGCACTGATGTGCCGTATGGGCCTACGACCATCTTCGTACCTTGATAGGGCTTATTACGTTCTTACAAGAAAGGCACTCTTTCTTGTAGAAAGAACTATGTGGTTAGGAAAGTGTAAACAGAAAGTAAGTTGGGTCAAAAGCCTAGGAAAAGCCTCATTGAGTATGTGCCATCTAAGGCAACTACTAAAGAATGAAACCAGACAGTGTAACCTGGTTCCTTATACCCTCAGTGAATCCCCAACAGAAGAAAAATCCCCAAAAAGAAGGAAGCCCGTAAATAAAGCCACATGGTTCTAGATGCAAACCAGCTCCCATCTTTATGTCTCACATAAGAACTTGTTAGTGACATTGGGCCCTCCAACAAATATCAAATATTGACTTAAGACAACTGTTGTAATTCAAAGTTAGTTGCAGTGGGAATCAAATATCTAGGGGGAGGACCCAGAGAGTTAGAGGGAGGAACAGGAGGAAATTCTGAAAAATTTACTGCAGTGGGAGAAGGGAAGTCAAGTCCACGTAACTTTTTAAAGAGCTGTAGTTGAACCTGGAGGGTTTTTAACAACCACCACATTTACCCTTTAAGTCCATTAAGATAGATTTGCTGTATTATCCTTTGGAAACTGGTGTATTGTTGGGTATACCTTTCTGAGGCAGAGAGGGGAGGGAGGAAAGTGGGCAGGGAGAGGTTGACTTGAGTGGAATCAGTGTACTCAGGAGACCTTTCTTTAGGGAACTGCCAAAGTTGCTTGATTCTCTTCCTTCCCTACCTTCTTTTCAACCCCAAAGTGCTGGTTCTACCTTTTTTGCATAAAGTAAGATATTACACTTAGGCCTCAAATTAATTCAGACTCTTAAAAGCCTTTCATTGGGTAAGCTGGTGCGTGGGCCGGTATTAAAAAATGTTGCTCTGATTTGTCTTTGCATGTGTGGAGCCCTTTGAACTCCTTGGAGTTGCGGCCAGTGGAAAAATGCAGGCATTCCTGTGTGCCTCGTCATAATACCATTCCAAGGTTGCTATTAATTCCCATTACCACTTCCGCTTTATTCTCAAAGTCAAGAGGGGTCTAATTTATGAGGAGAGAAACTACTTGAGCAAATAGAACATGAATTAAAACTTGATGACAATTTGTAAACTTTTGGAATGTGACGATTGGAAGGGAAACAATCATCTCCAAATTTCTCCTTTTATTGGACTGATACAGCTGTGGAGATAACGAAAATCATACAGTTAATAAACAAATACTGCCTTTCATTTTCTGACGATTTAAATAATAAGAGTGGTATTATTGGCACATGTAGAGGCTAGCACTTTTTAATAGTGTTTAGTTATTTATAATATTAATATACACTTAGTAAAAGCAGTGGAATATGTCTAATGTTGCCTGTTATCTATTACTTTAGTTTATGAACAGAAAAATCACTGCATTTGAATGGTTACATTTAGTTTTGTTTTTTTCTAGTGGTAACTTTCTTTCTGGTTCTCCAAATATTTTGAACCTTGATTGATTGAAAATGAGATCTATTTAACTCATATGGGTACATTTTAATTTCTTCCCAGATTTGTCTGTAAAAGTAGACTTGTGTTGAAAGATTATTAAGGTTGTAAATTTAATGCTGCTGTATAAAATTATTACACCCATTTTATAAATATATAGAGAGTAGTGGAAAAGTAGAAATGACAAATTAGTATGTTTTTGGAGAAATCTTAGGTTGTTTCAAGTATTTTCCCTGAAACTCCTAGAGACCATCAGAGCTGCTGAAAGCTGTAGTTATCTACTCTGCTCTTTAAAGATGATGAAATTATGTCTTAGATAATGGCATTCTTGCCCAAATTGTAAATCACCTCATGGTTAAATGATATTTTTCTGAATCATAGTTATTTTAGCCATTCTTTCTTTTTAACGAGTTCAACTGAGATGTAAGAAATCTTAGTAGAGAAGTTACTTACTTGTGTTATAATTGGCCTTTCACTGTCAAATCCAACATTTCTAAATGTCTCCAAAGGGCCAGGTCAGAGAAAACAAAAAACAAATCTCACCTAAGAATATTTCTTGGCTACATGCTTAGTGATTACGTGTGGAGGTTAGAATCGTAAGGTGTGATTCTTACTGTGTATTCTGATCTAAGCTGCACTGTATTATTTACGACGCTTCTTGTCATTCTAATGACAAGATAATACATATACCCATAACATTTAGGTATCTTTAAACGAAGATAAAATCTATGAAATGGCAGTGGGAAACATTTTTACTCTCAAGGGCAATAAATCAGGTAAGGGCTATTTAAGTAATAATTGTTCTAATTTTTTTATGGTAGGAAATGATAGCAGTAAAACAGAATAGAGAACCAAAAATTCACATAGGAAAATAAATTAGCAAGAAGGAAGTTAGAAAAGATAGAAAGGAGGATCATTTGTATATGAATATGGAAAACAGGACACACAGAGAAAACATTGTATATACATATAAATTTGATAAGAAAGAAGACACGAGGAGACCAGGGTATACCTGGTGACAATGCCTGGGGCAGAAATCAGATGGCGGCAAATAGGAAAGAGGAGCCCAGGGATCTTCATTAAGAACACAGAAGAGGCTGGGACTTTGACCAATTTTTTTGCTAAACATTTTAAACCTGTTTGTGTATAACAAGTCTAGTTACAGTTGATGCAGACAACAGCAGGCTGGTTATAAAAGTTCTAAAGGGATTGCTGAGAAATCTGGGAAAGGTCTGGGACTCTAGAAGCAGTAGCCAACAATTGGTTAATTTCGCCCATCTGAGCAGTTTTCCTGATTCGCCTTTTGCTTTGCCAGTCTCTCACCCCAGTAGAAACACAACCAGCTCAGGAAGGGGATGGAAGTGAGAAAATGGAGATGACTTGGTTAGCTGAGTGACTTTTCTTGAGGACAAGGAGCAGATCAGCAGAAAACAAAACTGTGTCAAGGGAAAGCTGAGTGCTAGGCTGTACTCACTAACCAGCTGTGTAGTCTTGAGTTGGGTACTTAAAATGTGAGCTTGTCTCCTTATCCACAGTGCAAATAAGATCTTAGTTCACTGGGTTGCTTTGAATATTAAGTGCAATAGTCTATGTTTTTCCCTCACTGTAAAATGGGTAAAATAAGCCAATAATCACTGTCACTATTATTCCATTTTGGCTCTCAAGAATTTATACGCTGGCACCAGGTTCCAAACTTGGAAGAATTTATATAATTGCAGAGGTAAAACATACACACTGCATTTAAATGGTATGGGATAAATTAGGTAACTTAAGTATTAGCACTGTGTTAATATCATGATGCAAACATGCCCTCAGGGAGTTTACAGGGAAAAATCTGAGTTAAAAAATGCATGCGAATTGTATTATAATAATATTAACAGTGCAGACATGAAAGAGTAAAGAAGCGATCAGAGTGTTACTGGGTTTGGCAGGAAGATCTTAGGCTGAGAAGATAAAGTGAAGGTTAGTTTAGAAGTCCTGGTTGAGTTATAGCTCCGGGATTGCCTGGGGATTTGTGTCAATCCCATTCCTTCCTCAAGCTGGTGTTATGTTTTTTAAACTACTGCCTTTAAAAGTCTTTGCTTTGAAATGTACTTATTTTCACTCTACGCATTTTAAACATTTCATTTTAGGAGATTTCTGAATCCTTTTCCAGCTGACCTGAGTTTACATTAGACACGGAGGTGACAGGGCAAAGGAACCGAAGCAGGGTATCATTTACTTTCAATATTAGATTTGTGTTTTTCTTTAGTAGTGATCCCTAACTACCAAACTCTATCCTGATTTATTATTTCTTCCCCAATGAGCTGTTCTTCCTTCCTTTTTTCTTTTTTTTGTTCATGATGCCCTTATCATCCCAATCTCAATTTTCCCTTTTTCTACCACTCACCTTGTCTGTTGTCAAGTTCTGACAAAACTTTCTGTAATGTGTTGTTTGAATTGATCTACTCTCCAAAACTATTATTTTAGGATATTTAGAGGGACTTTTGTCAGGTATCTTCTGTATTCCACCCCGCATGGATGACGAGATCAACAGCCTTCACTGACCTTTCTAATAAGCCAGGCTATATTTCCTTATTTATTGGCTTTCCTCCATGACTAAGTCAAAACTCCTTTAGACTTTAACACCGTCTATGACTGAGGCTAGTCTCTAACGGCTCACCATTCTGAACTCTTTGCTGTAATCTGATTTATTCATCTCTCCTATAAAGCACGGACCTGGCATTTTTTGGTTCCCAGGAATGTCATACAATAAAAGGGAAGGAAGAGACAGGCGAAGAATAGGAAATACTGAGGTGGTTTTCGCCTCTCAGGGGAATTCTGCTCTGAGCCTCTGTGAATCCTGGCTTAACCTTAATTATCTATTTTATAAATTTTTTAAAAATAAAAAAATAAAGATGATCATCTATGAATATCAGAAAACCAAAAAACAATCAGAAAAAAGTCAGGTTTAGACAGCCTTTTTATATATATTTTTAACAGAAACCAGGTCATGTGCTTATTACAAAGTGAGCGCTCAATAAATGTTTGTTGAATGAATAAATGAATATGCAAAGCCAGATTTAAAATGAGTCAAATTATACAGTCTTTTTCTACTTTTCCAGATTTGACAGTTCTTTTATGTTTTTCCTATTCCCTCATTTCTATTTTAACCTGAGAACTCCTAATATATCTACACCTGTGTGTGTGTTGAGGGAGTCTGTGGGTACTTTTAGAAGTGAATCGGAGAAAAAAATCCAGTTTGAAACTTGTTTCGTAGTATTTATAAGAAATATTTTGTATGAGATAAAGATTTATCATGTTGGCATATTTAACAATGCTGTGCTAACTCTATATAATTGATTAATTTTCTTGCCTATCATTTGGGTGTAAATGTATTGCAAATAGGCGTTAAGCAATTTATACCATTTGGCTTTATCAGGTCAAACATTGTTATGGTAAGTAAATTTGCTCAAGGTAAATTCATTCTAAAATGTCTAAGCTTTTAAAAAATAGATATGATTAAATGAGCTGGCCTGGGAGAGGCAGAACTAGGGCCATGGTGTGTCTGTGTGTGCGTCTGTGGTGCAGGGTTTTGCTTAGTATACTCCTATAGTAATGAAAATCTTTTTCCAAATTGTTTTTTGCTCAAGGCAGATATTTGTGTGAGAGAATGCATTGTGTGCTTTTAGAATTCTATGCTGAAGTTAATTGAAACAATCTAAGAGTTAAAAAGGACACTTATGATTTCAAATTAAATAATTTGTCTTATCAAAAATTTTCATTTAGTGTTCAGTTGAAAACAAGTTAAGCCTGCTTGAGAAATTGTCCTTGTTTGGCCGTTCCTTGCCTGAGGTTATGCAAGTGATGAGCTGTGATTTTCCAACTACTAAACATTGTCGGGCATTAGTTGGGAAACAATTCAGATGTGGGGGAGTAATTCTGATTGAAAAGAAAAGCATAAAAATAAGAAACTGAGAAATAAGGGAGGAGCACACTCAATTCTTACTTTTATATCTCCCCAGGGTCAAGATCTAACAACAACAAGGTATACATTTATTTGTAGCCCAAGGCATGTGATTTGATTTATTTGATTCTGGGACAGATGCATTAGAGGTCTGAAGGTTTTCCTAGTATCAGGCCACGGGCTACTGGTGGTTAAAATATAGCAGCTGGAGGTTCATCACTCCTCAGCTTGGTCCTCTGAGCCATCCGTGCCTACAATAGTCATATTTGATTTATCAGCATGGTAAAGAAGGCTGTGTGATGCTAGAACCTTGAGACTCAAGTCTCTTCCAAAGCCCCCCAAACTTTGGTAACTGCAAGATAAGCATTTTCCCTTCTCTGTGAGTCAAGGTCAGTTTGCAGCCTTTTGTAAAAAAGGGATTTGAGGAGAAAGATTTGGGGAACCTAAGACAAAAGGGTTAATTTACACCAAGGCAAGAAGCTCATCTTCAGTAATTGATGACTTTTGAAACATTAGGGAGTTTAACTGGACACATATTATGCCGTGTTATTACTTCTGAGTTCAGGTTTGGGAAAATCTAGAATTACCAAGCAGCTGCTGGTCAAGAGAGCTTGAGATTCACACACACACACACACACACACACCCATGTTCCTAAGACTCGTGATTATTACATTTTAGTATTTTATTCAAGTATTAGAATTTTCCTTTTAATGGCCCAGTTTGAGAATAACTAACATACAGCCACCACCACAGAAAACACAAATGATCTCCTTTGTAAGGCAGAATTTTACACTTCTCCCACTTTTGAGTATAAGACTCATTATTTTTGACAGCAAACAGTTAAGAGCTGAAAAGAGGCAGTTTTGAGGGGGACTGAGTGGCTCTTTATTTGGACAGTTGGTCTCAATCCTATCTCTGCTAGCACTAAGTTGTAAAATGTTGGACAACGACCTTCTTTGCCCCCTGGTTTCCTTATCTGAATAGGAGAAGTAACTGTACTAGGGTTGGTTGTTACCTGGCTAAAATCAATTGTTCCATGCTAAACACCCCAAATGGTGCTTGATAAATACTTATTATGTGTTTGTTATTGTTATTAGAACTAAATAATGAGTTATTATTTCTGATTACATCGAATCCACCTCTAATATAAAAAGAATCAAGGATAATGGTATCCTTTTAAGGAGGACTTAGGTGCATATTCAAAGATACTAATAAATGTATAAAGGGATTTGCAGCAAGGATAAGTGTTAACTAAAGTGCCATTTCTTCCCGTGGAACAGCAATTACAAAAGTCTTAAGTAGCAGTAGAAGGGCATTAGAGAAAATATAAGGAAGAGGAATCTATCAGTGAGATTTCTGATTAGCTCTAAATCAGGCTATGAAATCTTCTCCTGGGAAGAAGACCCTCGCCTCCGTGGGATGCTGCAGGCAGCTCAACCCCAGACGGCACTTACAATGTTTGGGTGGGTTTTGCTGGCTTCTGCCTCCTGCATTTCTACAATTCTTCCCCCAGGCTAACCAGACCATCGCTGGGACATCAGTCTAGGCCATTACTGATTTACCTATTCAAGGTACATGTTTAGTCAACCCTCCTGTGTCATTTTTTTGTGGATTTAATAGTTTTTCATAGTTTTTTTTTTTACTTATTTAAATTGTCTTTTCAGTGGCAGCAAATGGATTTCTGACTCTGACAATTGTTTTTGTCATCTTTTTTGACAATATTTTTTACTTTTCATACAAATGAAATTGTCTATAGTTATCATCAAAATGTATACACTTGTATTCTTTGATATTGTCCACTCAACATCATTTTATATACCTTTTTTACATTTACCTTAGCTGTAGAATCATTCTTCAAACTGCCATGTAAATCTTATTTAACAATTTTTCTAATTATTGACTTTATATTGTTTTTATATTTTCTTTGAAAATGCTAGCTTATGAATGTCTTTGTTCAATTTTTCAAATTATTTACTAAATTTTCAAAATTTAAATTATTGGCTAAAAGACTTAGGCATTTCTATGTATCAGGATATATATGAACATTGTATTCACACACATAGCCAGGTATCCCAAAATAATAAGCAGATTTCTATTTTTATTAGCATTAAATGTGTGCTGTATGTTCAGCTCCTAGAACGCTGATCATTCTAATTCCTGAGGCTCTAGGAAGTATGTAATTTGAATAAAACAGCTCAAATTGATGTATGAATGAGTGATGAAGTTTTCTTCCCTCATTTTAGAAAGGAAGTCTAAGCAGTAGTGTGTACCTCGGTGCACACATGTACAAACTGCCCCCAAATATTTGGGGGCAAGTGGACTTTCTCTCTTATTTCGATCACACTGTATAACACAATGCCAAAGTTGCTGGCTTGGGGAGGTCAGGTTAAGCACAGTTTAGGTAGATCCTGACTGAGAGAAGGTAATAGATGTTTCTTCCTATGCACTTCTACAAAGCTTATGTGAAATTTTAAATTGGACATGATATAAAATTGCACACGAACTTTATGGCCATGCTGTATTACTAAAACTTAATGAGAAATAGATTGGTTTCACAGGTCATGAGTTACTTGCATGAATGCGGTATGTAAGACATTGAATGAGGTACTTTGCAAGCTACAGGGATGTATGTATAAAACACACCCAAGTCCTCAGTGACTTTCAAATAAGGGAGATCACACGTGACCACAAATCAATCTAATACTAATTAGAAAGTGGTGTTTCCTCCAGAAAATAATGTGGGAGATAAGTGGAAAAAGATCACTTTGAAGAAGCGATGATTTAGTTTAAATCAAAATATTCAACTTGAGTAATATCCACTGGAAAGAGCTCCATTTGCATTTTCCACTTTCAGGCCATGAGACTTATTTTCAAAAATAATTACTTGAGCTTCTCTGCCTTTATCAGTGGCATTGACATGTGGAAATACTTGGGGACCCTTATGAAACTCCAATACCCTGTGGAAAGTGAATATGCTATAACTTACAGGAAGCATTTATTTATCAAGGCATAATCTCTTCTGGGGAAGAGGGAGGTTGAGATTAATAAGAACTATCATGAATTTTTAAAATTCATGAGTTGGCATTTGATCTTTAGCATGACATTAAGATTCAGTATATTGTATGTATTTGCAGCTGAATTAATCAAATAAACTGAGATTGATAAAAAGAAGACAGAAATTGACTTTGACATACTGTCTGATGGTCGCCATTAATTAACTACCCAACAAGTTCAATAAAATACACAGTTAGTGCAGGAATAAAACAAAGGGGAAAATTTTAAATTTGCACTTTGTTTAATTCTTTCCTTTAGAACTGTCCCCAATTAAACTTCCATAGTTAAGCATATTCTTTAGAATTAGAGATAGAAGTTTCACTTCTTTAAAATCATTAGTTCGTTTCAATTCCCTTTCTGGAATTAGATTTGATAACTTTCTTCAAGTTCAAGCTAAATTTTACTGCTCTCTTCTAAACAGACAAAATCAGCATTTTGAGATTCTCTTAGGTTGAAAGGCTCATAGCCTGAAGTAAATTGTTAATTTTAATATTCACAGCGCAAAGGCAGGGAGGTTAAAAACTGCCTTCGTATCGCTTGAACATTGTAGGTGGAGAATGAGGAAATCCAGAATGCCACAAAACTGCAAATATCTTTGCTGTGGTCATCGGGACAGTGTTCAAGTGATAGGAATGTAACTTTACATACTCTAGGGCAAAACATCATTTACTGACACACGCATCTAAGCCCAGACTGGGAAAAAAAATTACTGATCTCAGCTGAGCTAGGGATGCACAGACCCCCAGGAACATTTGGAAGTGCGATTTCAAGCAGGCAGGATATTCCTGGGAACCCGTCAATGATTCTTCCTCTGCACCAGGTAGTTTCTTTCCCACAGAAGACGGGTTGCCACGTGGCTGAGAACAAAGCCACAAAATAGTCCCCGAGTTTTATGTTTTAACGCACTCCATTTGCCAATTTAAAAATAAAAATAAGTTCTTCTTGGTCCAGCTTAGGTCAGACGTTAATACTGAACAGGGACTAAGAAAACAATGCCCTTTCTTTCAGACACAGTCTTAAACACATTGAATGTGTCACATGCTTTGGACCCTGTTTCTCACAATAACTTACGGGATGGGAACTATAACTTTATTCGATATATGATATAATTGATACTTAAAGAGTTAGAAGTCCTAAGTGAAGTATCTAAAGAATAGAGAAACAAACACTCTATGTACTCACTGTTAAATTGGGACTAACTGATCAGCGTTCGTGTGCACAGAGGGAAGTAAAACTCAACACAATTCAAGCACCTGGAGTTGAGAGGAGGCGAAGAGCAAAAACCTTCCTAATGGGTACAATGAACACTACCTGGGTGAGGGGCACACTTATAACCTGGACTCAAACACTACAGAGCAATCCATGTAACCCAAAACATTTGTACTCATGTTAATATTCTGAAATTAAAAAGAAAAAAGTTAGTTAACTTAACCAGCTAGTAAACCTCAAAGCCAGGACTTGGACCTGTAACTCGATTCTTGGTCTTTTTCCAGAGTCCCCACTATCGTCCACTGTCTATTTGTATGATTAACTTCATCTGGGCCAGGCGTGCTCCTCCCAGGGCATAGCCAGGTGGAGGAGCTATGGAAGGACATGTAAACTCTCAGAGTAGTCAGGTGGGACGGCATCCAGAAAAGAGGACAATGTTAACAGGTGTGCTACATATTCCTACTGCCACCTACAGAAATGTTGGTGGTACTTGTTATCCAGCTAGTGCTGATTGTCCTGACTAATACAGGAACACATCAGAAAGCCACTTCATTCACATCCAATGATGTTGTATGTATCCTAAGAGACCTTGCTATGTCTTCAATTCAGGGTTTCAGAACTGGAAATATAAAGCTTGTATTATTTTTTATATTATACTATTGTATTTATTTAATTAATGGATCTAAGAGATATTTCTTCTTAAGATAATTTTGAGATTATTCAGAGAATGTTATTCTTTTCTTCACAATTAAAAGGATTAATCTTTCTTGTTGGGATGTTTACAGGTAACAAATAGAACACATTTGTTAACATATACACATTGAACTGAAAACCTTTACCATTGCTCGATGATGAAAATAATGCTTCTTATTTCAAAATTAAAGTATAGTCATCCCTTGGTATTCATGGGGGATTGGTTCCTGGACTTCCTGTGGATACCTGAATCTGCAGTTGTTCAGATCCCTTATATAAAATGGGGTAGTATTTGCAATAATCTATTTTGTGCATCCTCCTGTGTGCATTAAATCATCTTCAGATAATCACAGGACCTAATACAATGTGGATGCTATGTAAAGAGTTGTTATACTGTATTGTCTAGGAAATAATGACAAGAAAAAAAGGCCTACTATGCATTTGTGTTAGAGATAATTCTTTTATCAAATATATATTTTTTAAATTGCAGATTAACATGAGGGTACAAATGTTTAGGTTACATTGTTTTCATTTCTAAGGTAAAGCTCAAGTTGTAGTTGAGCCCTTCACCTAAAGGGTGTGCTGAACGCCCTTACATTGCGCACAGTAGGTGAGATCCCACCAATTTCCCTCTCTCCTCCTGCCAATTGCTCTACTTCCGCCCACATCACCGTTTCTTTTGAATATTTCTGATATGTATTTGGTTGAATCTAGGGACTTGAAACCCATAGATAGAGAAGGCCAACTTTATTCAAAAATTTAATAAAACATATCTTAAAAAAAATCACATCAGTTGTACTTTTTTTTAAATTTTTTAATTTATTTTATTTTTTTGTAGAGACAGAGTCTCACTGTACCGCCCTCGGTAGAGTGCCATGACTTCACACAGCTCACAGCAACCTCTAACTCTTGGGCTTACGCGATTCTCTTGCCTCAGCCTCCCAAGCAGCTGGGACTACAGGCGCCCGCCACAACGCCCGGCTATTTTTTGTTGCAGTTTGTTGTACTTTTATTTTAAGCATAATAGACTGAACCACAAAGCAAGCTTAAACTAATTCTTATTTCTTTTTGATACCATAACGTTTGGTCAACATAATTCTTTGGAAAGTTATGGTAGAAAAATCTGGCAAAATGTGAAGTGGTTAAGTTCAAAGATGATTCCTTTTGGCTTGTTCACCAATCTTTTTCGCCAAGAATATTTTTATCTTTGTGGCAATGTGTCTGCTGTACAGTTCCTCACTTTGTTCCATTTTTTTCCCTTTCTCTGTTTCTTTTGGGGATAAACTGCCCCAAATAATTGTTTGCTCTCCTGAGTGTTAAATGTTACAGGGTGGTTTGTTCCTGACACCTGCGCGTGGCTGTTTTGCAGCTTATTCAGACAGCTATCAACTTAGCTGTAGTTGGTCTCTCTGCCTCACTCCTAATTTTTGTTGTTTCTCTTTCAAGATTTTCAGTGACTTAGTATCACGCTAGATCTAGCACAGTTTGATATTATGTCATAGTTTTTCAATTTTTCTTTCCCCACCTCTCCCATGATTAATATCCTAGATAATACTGGATTACTTTAAGTATAGATTTTCTCTTATCCACAGAGATGTAGTAGGTGTATACAGCTGATAACTTACAAGCTGGCAGCTTACGGAATGTATCTTTAGAAGCAGGTTTCTGCTTTTGTTTATGGAAAAGACAGAGTATGTCAAATTTATTACATGCGCAATTTCCCTTTTAACATTCAGGATGATTTTTTACTGCTATAGTGGTATCCTGTGACTTTCTTTTTTTAGCTCTCCTGGTCAAAAAAAAAAAAAAAAAAAGTAAGTGTAATAAATTAACTCATTATATAAGGCAAGGGTTCCTAACTTTTTCTGAGCCATGCATACTTGGACAGTTTGAAGTACTTATGGTCTCCTTCTTAGCATGTTATTTTCTATGTGTATAATTTAAAATTTATATAATAAAGAAAAGCACTCATATTGAAATATAGGTATAAATATTTTAAAAATTCATGGTAGAGGAATATGTGCTTTTTTTTCATTCTTTAAACATTAAGATTCAGAAATAGTTCTAAGAGCTATTGTAATTTCAAAGTACAGAGAATAAGTGATATTTTGCTACATCTGCAACCTACGAAACCTTTGATTTTTATAGGTATTAAAGTCAGAGATAGTGCTAATTCCATAGTATTTGATAGATTATATTTGTGATTGTAGGAAATATTAAATTTCAGTTAGAAATTAATACAAACAAAACATAATATATCCCCCATTATTTACTCCTTGAATTCTATTCATGAAGTCTTTTGATGGGATTCAGGTGAACACTTTGGATAGAGTTAGGAACCATTGCTATAAAATGTAGGTAACAATGTATTGATTCGCTACCGGGTATTTTTATTTTTATAAAAGACCTTGAGAAAGAGAGAAATGACTTACACACAATAATGAAGTTATAATACTCAAGTTTCAAGGACTGTATGGCCTTCTTTGTGAAGTTGTATCTTCTTTGCTGTAATAGTTGTATACGTTTTAACCAACATGGCAAACTTGAATCTGAGCGAATGCCACCTCTATTGAAATTGTTACGTGCATAGGCTGTAGTCATATTTGCATAATATTGCTAATTCTAAAAACTTCCTGCAGAAGAATTATTGCTGTATTTTTTTCCTATCTAGAGTCTTAAGTTTTTGAGTCTATAACAAATCATTGTCTTTCAATGGAGACTTTTATTTACAGGAAAACCTATAAGTCATAGTAAGTTCAACTGTTCAGGATTTTTTTAAAAAGTGTACATTTAAGGGAGTAGAACACATTTCTAACATATACATTAGCATTAAAGTTAATCCCAAGGGATACATTTTAAAAATATTTTGAGGAATAGTAAGAACTTTCAATAAACACAGAAAATCCCAAGGTAACATCTTTGCAGGTGACAACATTCGTATAAATATATGTTTGTTTTTAAAAAACTTTTTTACATGAGCCACGTTTTACAATTTGGAAGTAGAGGAACCTTCTCTTTGAGCTTCAATCCCATGACTTTGGCCTCTGTTTCTGTTTCAGAATGAAATTAGTTCTAGCTCTTCAGACTCCACCACTTTCTGGATGAGATGAGGCACTGCTTATGGTAGTGTCCATTCATATTAGTAACAGTTTGGGGGAATTTCCTGAGATTCTGACGTTTGAAGCGTGAGATATTAGCAGAACAGAGACATAAAGGCTTGTGAATGTGTCATCAGGAGTAATCTTGCTCTCCTTCCCCCGAGAGTATTTTGTGTAAGTGCATTGAGTGGTTGATGAACTAAGGCTCTTCACATTTCATTCTTTCCTGCTTACAAATGCCAGAGGAACAAACAGCCCATAGATGCAAATAAATGCTTTTCCAGCATTCCTGTTTTTTCCTTCTGCCTCAGGGCTTGTTGTTGACTTTGTCAGCTTCTGATGGGAACCAGCAGCCTTGAAATCCCTGGAGATTTTTGCCACACTCTTTCCTCAATGCGACCCCACATTATCCAAGGTCCAGTGATGCCATCACTACTCTCTTCTCTGGCAACCTCCCCAGCTTCCAAACTCTGTTCTTCTCCACTGGTGGGGTTGGGCCGGAAAGTGGGGGTAGGAAGAGTCTGGGTGGGATCGGTAAGGCCTTTTCATGAGCACTCCTCTCACCACCCTGGGTTAGCAAGCTGACCCTTCCACCATCTCGACCATTTCCATGTTATTAGCTTTTAGGATTCCATAATTACCTTTCCTGGAAGGACCTTCTGTTAGGATACCATTAAATAGTGTTTTTACTATGATAGTTTTAATTTTGTAAGTTAAATTGGCTTTGTGAATTAGGCTGGGAATTTTAGTACTTTCATTTAGTATATTCTTATGGAAAGATCACAACATAATACTTTTCAAGTAAAATTTGAGTTTCTGTAAGTTGCAAATTATAATTCACTTTTCCTTTAGTTAGTCCCAAAGGTATGTATTTTAACCAATTCTTGTAAACTAGGTCACCAAGTTTATGGATCCTAGAATATTGGTTGTCAGACTTTAGAGTTTCTTAAAGGCTTGTTAAAACATAATCTCCTGGGCCTCGCCTCCAGAGTTCCTGGTTTAACAAGTCTGGGGCAGGGCCTGAGAATTTGCAAGCCCAGCGTATTCTCAGGTAATGCCATGCTGCATACAGAACAGATTGTAAGACCCATCATCCACAGGCCACAGACCTAAAATTACTGTCAATCTTTGCAATTCTTAATGCAAGTTGAATCTTAATTCTTCAAGAGAATGTGAGTGGAAATTCCTCTTGTAAAGACTCAGCTATGTAGAAGTGCATTCACTTATTTATATTTAACTACTTATTTTCAAGCCGGATATTAGATATTAACTCCACAGTTTGTAATAAAAAAAAAATCTTACGAGTGGGCCAGGAGTGGGCTAGCATTCATGAATTCACATTTTTAATCTGCGCTCAACCAACCCGAATTTACCCTTTAGAGATTGATTTTTTTCCCTTCCAGTGATTTGCTTTTGAGCCGCACTCTCTTGGGTCAGGCTTTTCAACAGTTGTAAGAACTAAATTCCCACCAAGTTGGCTACCTTTTTAGTTTGGAATTGATAAGTTTGTTTTGAAGCACTATTGATAAATGGCATCCAGTATGTTCTTGCTGCGATAGATAGGAATATGTGATTGATTTTACAGTAGTGCTGAGTGCTTAGCTCTGGAACCTGCCTACACTTTGCCGATGTGCGAATTGAATCGGAGTAGGAGACTTCTATTGCTCATCACAGAGAAGCCTTGAGACTGGTTTGGGAGGTGAACAATTGCTTTTCCTGTCTTGAGAAAAAATGAAATCAAAGCCATACACCTTTTTTTCTAGTTAGTGCTCATATTCTCATTTTTTAAAAAGCAAATATGTTTTGATGACAGTGCAGGTACCTTAGTTCAGTGGTCTTCCTGAAAAGTTAATAATTTAAATATTTTGGGTTGAAGATAAATATAAGTGAAAATAGCTAGTGTTTGGCTTAATTTATGCAAATTTATGCAAATTTATGGGTATGTCGTCCTGTTCCAGGGTTTATACTGGAAACCTCTGCCTAATACAAAGCATTCACATAGCTAGGGGGGCAGAGTGGCATCAAGAACTGAGGCCAGTACCAGGGAGGACCACTCGGCTATGAAAAGGAATGAAAATAGTCCTTTGCAGAAACTTGAAAGGATCTGGAGACCATTATGCTAAGTAAAGTATCTCAGGAATAGAAGAACAAATTCCGTATGTTCTCACTTTTACATGAAACCTAATTCTTGGGTATATATGGTCACAAAAAGTGGGATAATGGACATAAGAAGCTGAGAAATGGAGAGAATGGGGATGAGGGATCAAAAACTACCTATTGGGTACAATGTACATTATTTGAGCAACAAGTATACTAGAATCCCTGATTTCATCACAATTCATCCATGTAATAAAAAACACCTGTAGCACTTAAATCTTTGGAAATAAATAAATAAACACAAAAATATATACACACAAAAACTTAGGCCAGCCGTGAGGACATCAGTCTTGAGTTAGAGCACATCTGTGTTATGTGGGAGTTATGCACCTTGGGCAAATATTCACTGCCCCATCGACAAAAAGGAGGGGAGCAGTACGGTGCCCGCAGGCCTATCAGGGCTTAGAAATGCACCGAAAGCAGCCAATAGAGCAAAGTTTTTATTATAGAGACAGAAATTCTTAAATTTGCTAATAAATCCCAAGTTTTCTTCATTTGCCAAAGAGCAGCTACTATATTTGTTTGAGGAAAAAAATTCTGTAGACCTGAATTAATACTCAGGGACATGACTGTGCCTCCTACTTTATTCAAGGTGATTTATTCCTATTTGTCCTTATTTTTTGTCTACTGTGTCCAGGTGGATTTGTGATTGGCTAGTTGAATTTTAATAACCACAGGAGGACTTTTGTCAGTTTGATCAAATTCTTCAAAGAAACTTTGAAGCAGGCAATAGTTACAAATAGGGTTGCTATCATGAGTCTGGTAAATGATGAAAACCTTACCAATGTTGCCTAGCATTCGCCAACAAATACTAGGGAGTATTGCAACTGCATTTAGAGATTCCATCATGGATGCTTCCAGAGTGTGTTTTAAAAAGAGAAAGTGCAACTTCTTTCTGAATACCACTTACTAGGTGTGTGCTCAGGATACGGATTACAGCAGTTTCCTCTTACCCCATGTTGCCTGCTTGTCTCTCCAACCACCAGGGTCCTTTTCCCAATGACAGAGTCCAGCACCAAAGCTGCTGCCTGCATGGAGCGTCCCTACTCTTCCAGGTAACACCCTCAGGGGTCAGTCCACAAAGTCAACTCAAACCTTGCATTTGTTACCTGTGTCACTACATTCAATAGACAAATTTTGAATACTTATATTTTATCATTACAGAGCCATTTTATTTTCTTTTTATGTTGACAAATGGTACAAAGAACATGAAGAAGTTAAACTGGATCCCAATTAAGGCTGCTGTTAAATATTAGGGTAATTTATTTCACTGGTTTTTAGCCAAATAAAGCCTACTGCTCTGGTAAGCATTAAAATGATAGAGTTCTCATCTTTCTGGAGAACAGTTTGCCTCTCTCTGCAACCATCTTGCCTCCCCCTTTCCCATGAGCTTGGAATCAATGCATGTAACCAAGGAGTGGGTTAGGAGGAGGAAACCTAAGATCCCTTACCATCATCTTCATTCATCTTCACAAACCCTCCCCAAAGGAGCATAAATCTCACTAAAACTCATATCCTGACTGTGCAAACACTGGCAATGTGCAGACCCAATTCAAACCGGAGTGATGCCTCTGGGCTCTGGCTAAACAGAGTGGGCATTTCCTGCCTTCACTGCTCCTCCTTCTACAACTGTTGTGGGGGAGAGTTTGGCCCTATAATTTGGAAAGGCTACTGGATCCATTTCTGAAAAAAAAAAGTACCTCTGGGGCATAGCAAGTAGGGTTTAATTAATAGAAATGCAATGGAATACACACATGTTCTGAAATGAAGCGTGTCTGCGGCCAACGTTTGCAGTTTTTTCTCCTGGGAATGGAGAGCAGCCCAGTAGATTGCCTCTGGATGGCTTTTTCTGGGCTTCAAAGAATAAATTTTGCATAGCATCCTGAAGGCACTACAGAAATTGAAGCCTGAATGTGATTTCATCCAAAGAGACGTGCATAAAAAATATGTATCTTTTGTATGCCCTGAATGAAAGTATACCCACTGACCAGGGGGACTGGGTGGTATTGTTTCTGGGCTTGATTTAGGTTAGCGTTTTTTAGGGAAGGAATTTGCCAGAGGCTAGAACTTTAAAGGATTTTTAGTTTAAAAAGGGAAATAAGAAGAAAAAAGTCAAACTAGACCATTATCCCGATTCTTGCAGGAACTGGATAACTATTTCCTGGCTCTTGTCTAGGAGCAAAGAAGTGAGGCCAATGATCTACTGAGAAGGTCTTTTGTGTTAGAATAAATGAGAAAGAGCCCCTTTCATCAGATTTACTTTTCATGTAGCTTTGCCAGACATTTTTACTTTTTCCCGATGTTAGACTATAAAGCCTAAATTATCAAGACTGCCATACTGTCCTGAATATATCCAAACCAGCCCCAGGGGAGTAATCAGTCCCCTTGACTATTGGTAAATATCTATTGACAGCAGAGGTTGGCAAATCATTTGTGTAAAGGGTCAGATAGTCAATAATTTGTAACTGTCAGTAGTTACAGTATTTGTCTGTAACTACTCAACCTTGCTTTTGTAGCAAAAGATAATTATGTGAATGAAAGGGTGTGGCTGTGTTTCAGTAAAATTTCATTTCGAAAATAGGTGGCAGGCCAACATTGGTCTTGAGCCTTAGTTGAAGACCCCTGATTTGGACCATTATTGGCAAATAGGTAAAACGTAGACTACATTCAAAGGTTCAATATTCAAAAGTAATTATTATATGTGATTTTACTTGAAAAACACCAAACTAATTTTTTCTCCCTTAAAAAATTAAAAAAGGTAGGGGGCTTTTGAATCAGTACTCTCTATAGCAGTGGGAAACTGTATATCTTATTTACATTATAAAAAGGCAAATGCCATATGTCAGTGGCTCTGGGACCAACAGACGCATAAGCTTAGGACATTGACTGATCTTGGCATATCATTTACAAAGTTTGCAAGCAAGCAAATACTTTTAGAAGCAGATGATACTAATATAAAGTCAGTAGATGGTCTAATTCACGCCCACATAGGAGAAAAACTTATTTCAATTCAAGTTGGGGGAGGGGGTTTGGGGGAGGGCAAAATGAGGGTTTGGGGTGCTCCTACTTAATGGGCACAATGTAAAGGTAGGGTGTAAGGCACACCTATTGGGTGTGGGACACAGCTACAAGAGGGACTCTACCTAACAAATTCAAATATTATGACCTGGTTGCTTTACCCTCATATTAACATGAAATTAAAAAAAAAAGAAGCAGATGATGAAACTCTGTTAGGAGTATTTATCTTTAGAACACATAGCTCAGGACATAAGTTTTCCTACCAGACATATAGTTGAATTATTTAAACTATTATTGAGTATTAAAGAGCATTTTTTTTGGTTGGTGAGATAAATAGCTTTGCATGCAGGTCAGAATTAACTGCTTCTATATCTGGAATTCACTTTGCTGTGGTTCAGGTTGTTCTCATTTTCACTCAGTGATTTAACAGAAAAATGGAATGATGACCTGAATAAGCTATATGCCCCCAAGACCTACTGTCACTTTGGCAGAAATGTTTCAAATGGTTCCATTTCCCCCTCCTGACAGGCCGGGGTTTCGCCTGCTTCTTCTTACTGCCACTGATTAGGGTAACAGTGTTTAAAAATGGATTGGTAATCAATTCATTTTCTCTGGTTTCTACTGCCAAATTTATTCTCATAAAATAATACACAGTTAGTAAGTAGTCTACGTAGTTCTCTAGCCCTGGTTACAGTCTTAGCACAAGGCCTAGAAATAGCATCACCAGATTTAGCAAATAAGAATATAGGAGGCCCAGTGAAAGTGGAATTTTGAAAAGCAACAAATAATTTTTCAGATCTATTTAAGACATACTAAAATATTGATCACAAATATTTGATGAGACATAATTACACTAAAAACGTACTTGGTGTTTATCCGAAATTAAAATTTAACTAGGCACCCTTAATATACCGAAGCGTGCTCTAGTCAATGAACTTTCCACTAGATAATGATATCTTTTATTGGGCATGGGACTAAAATTTAAAAATGCAAATGCTTCTAGTAGACAACCTCATGGGTGAATCTGTCCAGGTTGAATGCCTTCTCCTATGCCATATTGTTAGCTGCGTGAGATTTGGGTTAAGTGGGTAAAGCATTTCTTTAATCCGGGTGTGAGAAGGATGCTTTCACTGTGGGGGGTATGTTTTCTTAATTCATTAAAAGCAGGAAAAATGCAAAATGATTGTTTGAGTTTATTCTCTAATTGGATGAAAAAGTTTTTTTTGTTTTTCATTCTAAGTTTTATAGTACATATTTGGAAATTAGAAACAAAAACACAAAAAAACAAAAAAAAAAAGAAAGAAAGAAAAGAGAGAAAAGGAAGAAAGATGCTGAGATTCAGCCATACTTTCACAATCCAGAGAAAACCACTGGAAACAATCTGAGGTTTATCAGTCCAGCCTTTACATATATAATAAGTAGAGCAGATCAGATGTGCTGAGGATTCTAAAGCACTTTACCTCTGAAATATTATGTTTTCATTGCATTTACAGATAAGCAGGCTGGATTCCTCTTTGCACTTTGTGGGAAGTTCCAGGCTCCCAGAATATTTGAAAAGATCCACCCAAAGCAAAAGCAAGCAGTTTCCGACCACCTCTTGCTCGCCAGCCTGCCTTCACTGGCTCCTCAGTCATCCTCTCTGCGTCCCTTCATGTGTCTTAATGTCACACTAGCAATTGTCCCACGTGCTGCATCCCCCCAGCTACCAACAACACAAAACTCTGCTGACGGGCACTAAGGAGTGGAGAATTAGTAGAGGTAGGTTGCAGCGTAGCCCAGGATGGGAAGTAACCGAGTGTGGAGTCTGGATATCCTGTTCCTAGAGACTTGCTTGGCATCAGCCGGGGTGAAGCTTTTTCACTTGAACTCTGACCACCAGCCATAGACCCCTTCCCCTGGTGCTTCTTGGCATTTTAGAGCACCAGCATATCCTCCGAGATCGCCTTTTCTTCCCCCACCTTCCCCAGGTTCTAAACCTAAAAATATATATATTATTTTATCATTCAAAATTGTAGATTCTTTGTTTAATCTCCTTTCCTGTTTTGGGCTTTCCCAGAGGTCTTAAACTTTGTCAGATGGGTGATTCATTTATAAGTTTATGTCAGTATCTGAACTCTACCTTCTCCCTGCAAATTCCAGAAAAAACTAAACTTTCTTCTCTCATCACAGAAAATGTGATTAGCAACCGATCAGACCTTAATAATTTCTTACTGTGATAATTTTATACTTTGAATGTCTATTCTTATTTTTATTTTATTATTATTATTATTTTTAATTGTTGGAGATTTATTGAGAACCAGGTTGCGATGATTGCATTTATTAGGGAAAGTTCCTCTTAAAATTGTGTCTCACCCCCAGAAGGTGTGTCACACACTGTGATCCCCCACCCCCCTCCTTCCTTCCCTCTCTCTGCTCTCCCCTTCCCCCTCCCCCCCCACCGTGTACTAGGTTATTAATTGTCCTCATATCAGAATTGAGTACATGGGATTCTTGCTTCTCCTTCTTGTGATGCTTTACTACACAAAATCTCAAAACTGCAGATGCTGGCGTGGATGCAGAGAGAAGGGAACACTTTTACACTGCTGGTGGGACTGCAAACTAGTACAACCTTTTTGGAAGGAAGAATGGAGAACCCTCAAAGGACTCAAGCTAGATCTCCCATTTGATCCTGCAATGCCATTGCTGGGCATCTACCCAGAAGGAAAAAAGTCCTTTTGCTATAAGTACATTTGCACTAATCTGTTTATTGCTGCTCAATTCACAATCGCCAAAATGTGGAAACAACCTAAATGCCCATCAACCCAGGAATGGATTAATAAGCTGTGGCATATGTATACCATGGAATACTATTCAGCCATTAAAAAAAGATGGAGACTTTACATCTTTTGTATTAACCTGGATGGAAGTTAAACACATTATTCTTATATTTTTTTAAATCATTACATTTTGTATTTAATGCCAATAGACTAAGTCAGATTCAGGTAATAATTGTAAATGATCATATTCAATATTATACAGCAATACAGTTTTATATTTATATGTAAATATACTCATATGATGAAAAATATATAATTAAAAACTTTTTAACCAAGAAAAAATTTTGTAGATAGAATTTATGTACATATAATCTATATATAAATATATATAGCCAACTACCCAAAGAACCAGAAAAAACTTTGAAAGTACAGGTTGTTTTATCTTTGTTTCTAATTTGAGCCAGACCAATCTTGGGCAAGGCTTCTCTGCTCACCAGTCATCCCTGTGGGTGAAAGAACATTATTCTGCTCCTCTTATCCCCCTCCCCCTTCCTCGCTCTAGGATTCATGATTTTGTGTTGTGGTCTGAAATGCCTTTCAAGACTCAAGTCAAAAGCTGTTTATATTATTTCATTTTCCAGATCAGCCGTCTCACCATTCCATCTGGCTTGGCACCCTCTGGCACTGGCAAGGGCTCTGCTCTGCCCTTGTTCATTCACTGTCTCTCTGGATGCTTCTTAGCACGATTCTGGGGAAAGTGCTATCTTCCTAACCCTAAAACACCCCAACTTCATGGTGACAGTGAAAAGAGAAGCCTTTAATGCTTGTGTAAATCGCATAGAATATCTGTATTAGCAACTGCATTCAGTTGCGAGTTTCAGTTGCAAGTCAGTGAGTTGCGAATACACATACATTTTCAGTTGCAAGCCAGTGGAACTTACAAATCAGTGCTGGGAGCCACATGTTTTTATCAGGATAGTCTTAGCCCCAGGTCCTCCCTGGCAGATTTTTTGCTACCCATGATGGCTCATTTTATTCATTTTAATTTCAGTGTTATTTATGTTTAAGCAGGACTGATTCTTACTTTACCTGTGCTTTTCCTGCATGTTTGAACTTCTTTTATTAGTATTTTAGAATATTTCAGATGCATGACCAAGAGAAATAAATACTACTAATAAATAATAAATATTAATTAAAACTTTTGTGTACCTCTCCCCATTTCAATTTCCTCAACTTTGGCCAGAGTTTACTATGCTATATTTAGTGTTTCTAATTCTCATGAGCAGTTTTGTATTAATACTGTATATGTCAGCATCTATAAAATTATATATAGTGATTTTTGCACTTATTTAAACATTATTCATTATGATGCTGTAATAGCTTTTTTATAATCTGATTATTTTTCCAAGATTATGTTTATGAGATATAGATACATTGATGCATATAAATCTAGGTAATTCATTGCTTGGTATTTTATATATATGTACATATATAAAAATATATATATATAATACAAATATATATAAAATAAAATACCAGATAATTCATTGCTTTGTATTTTATATATACACATATGATATATACAATTATATATAATACACTTATATATAATTATAATAATTATAATATAATTATACGTAATTAAATATATAATTGAATATAATTATTATAATTAAATATATATAATTATATATATAATACAAAGTAATGAATTACCTGGAATTTTATATATATTTGTATATATAAATTTTATTCTATATATATTTGTATTTTATACAAATATAAAATTTGTATAAATTACATTTGTATACATTTGTAAAATACAAATATATATTTGTATTTTATATATAGTACATATATATAAAATACAAATATATATAGAATAAAATTTATATATACAAATATATATAAAATAAACAATATATATTTTACTATATATACAATACAAATATATATAAAATAAAATTCCAGGTAATCCATTGCTTTGTATTTTATATATACACATATAATATATATAATTATATATAATGCATTTATATATGATTATATTATAATTACTTATAATTAAATATTATTATAATTAAATACATATATAATTATATATAATACAAAGCAATGAATTACCTGGAACTTTATTTTATATACATATTTGCATTTTTTATATATATATAAATACACACATATATACATACATATACATATAAAATTGTTGATTGATATTCCTTTGATAGGTATTTGGATTTTTTTTGTTTGTTTTTCTCTCTTTTCCTAATGCAAAGTATAAATCAAGTATTCATGTCTGTTGATTTCTTGGGCCAGGAACAGGAGTTTCTCTAGGGCACATACTTAGGGATGGGATTGTCGGGTCATAGGTTGTACCCATATTCACCTGTTTTGCAATATTGCCAAACTGTTGTCCAACATGGATTTACTAATTCATTCTCTCTTCAGCTGTATATGACATTACCTGTTGGTCCACATTCTCGCCAGCATTTGCCATTGTCAATATGATGAATAGGAAATGTTACTAGTTAGATTAAGTAGCTTTCATTTTTTTTCTTTTGGTTTTCTTTTCTTTTTTTGCCATTCACATTTCTGTGAATTTCTTCCTCATATACTTTGCTAATTATTTTATCGTTTTTAAAGAGTAAACTGTAGAGCACAAATATATTTTTTAGCGCAAATCTTCTCTTGACTTTATATACTGCAAATATCTTTTCCCCATCTATAGATGAATGTAGCATTTTCATAGGTCACTGGGATAGGAGTTAACTCATTGTATAATGTTTTGTGTTTGTTTATCTTTTTTTCTCCTAAGATTATAAGTGAGAACAGGAACAGACTTTTTCATTTTTATTTCCTCAGTTCCTGCCACAGAGATGACATTTAACGAAGTTGTTTAAATTAATTTGAAAATGCCACTAATTTAATGTAGAAGCTGTGGTGAAATCTTCATTATTTTACTTTAAGGCTTTCAATTTGAAGGCATTTCTGCCAACCTTCAGTCACGTGGCACGTGTATCTATTAATACACATATGCAGAGATGTACGTACCTCTATTCACTTAAAAGAGTGACATACTTTTGTAACTGAGTCAGATACTTTTATTAACTTTTAAAATAGGGCTTCCCTCAATTTCCAGGCAGAGTTTCTCTTAGAACGCCGTTAAGGTTGAGATAGGTTAATAAATTCAGGTGGGATTGACATAACAGATGCATTGCTATTTCCAGCCTAGAGTTGTTGGGGAAGCAGGGAGGAAGGAGGGCATGTTGACGTCGTGCTTTGTCATCTTTGCAGCTCATCAGGATCAGCAGCTGACACCGGCAAGTGTTTGTCAATGAGTTCTATTGGCTCACACTGACCGTGTCGTTACAACTACTGATTTTTTGACATCTGCTGGTTTGACACGTGGCACTGGGCTCCGTGTGCAGCTGGCTCCTTGGATTTGAATGTACTGTGAGTTCTGTAACATTATTAGTACAATGCCTTGGTATTGTCTCACATTTGGTGACAATCACAGTCACTGGTCGCAGTGGCTTTTTGTGTTTTATTTCATATCGTAGCAGTTAATGTTTTAGGTGATGTGGCCGATGGTCCCAGCAGCAGACAGACGGTGTGAATTAGCTATGGACTGATACATGCTCAGCTTTGGAACTGCTCCAGGAAAAGTTGATCTTACTATAACTTTATATAATGAGAAAATGTGGGTAGGAATGAGCATCATGAATTTGAAGAATTGCTTTGCATTTAAACTGTAACTTTTTAAGACTAAATTTGGGTTATATATATATTTTTTAATTTAAAAAAAATTTAAGTAGGGAGAACATGGGAATGTAAAAAGGTACCATGATTTAAAAGCTTTGATCTTGAAAGAGTTTCAGAATGTAATTCTAGCTTCTTAAAGTATTCTTAGTTATGCATTGTGATTACAAAATACAGAAGCCACAGTTCCAGTTTTCCCCTTTGTCCTCCCTTAAACTTTCTCTCTCTTCCCAGCTGCTCCCCTCTTCTCTTTACCTCTCCCTTCTCTATTTTCTGACCTGGCACTCACGTATTTGTACACTTTTCAAGAAAAGCTTAGGACTGCACATAGGAGGTTTCATTACCTGTCTGTCCCCCCAATAATAGCCCTTAAAACTAAGAATTATCCACAGTAGTAAGTGAAGGTAGCAATGTTGTTTATGGTGTTGAACATAATCACTCCTGCTGTTGGGTGTGTCAAGCCTATGATGATGGAGTAATAAATGGGTACTGAACATTCCTGTAGCTTTTATTTGCAAGGCATTGTTCTTACGATCAGGATCATATTACCTAAATGTAAGGTAAATAAGACAGGCAGGAGCAGATTTCTCTAATCCATCATGAATGCATTCCATAGTGATTTAATTGCTTTTCTATACTTTTCAGCAGGTGTATATGCGTACTTGTATGAGCTGAGAACCTTTTTAGAGTCAGGTTAACAAGGAGAGGAACGTACCCTTTGTTTTGAAAATTCATGTATTTTTTTCTTCTTCTTTGAATTCTCAAATAGAGAAGATTAGTACATTTCATTCCTTTCCTCTGGTTCCCCCAGGGTCATGCAACTTTAACTGTTCCCAGCATATCCTGGTTATTGTAAAGGCCTTTTTATCTCAGAGTCAAGGGAACAGAGGAAGAGTGAATAGCAGTTCCCCAAATTCAGCCATTGTGAATTTCTGCAAAATTTTCTCTGCCTCATTTACTTTCTGTCTAAAAGTTACATATGTCAAGACTTGAAGGTTCTTTGAGATGATGCCAGGAGTTACTCTAGAAATGTGTTCAGATCTTGTAGCAAACACCCTCTTCTTGGAAGACTCAATAGCATGGTTAGATCTGATTTCAAACGTGCTGCTCTTATCCTGCAGATAACTTTTCACCAGGAATTGCATCCCTGGGACACTTTTCACCGTTAGTAAATCATAGGCTGTAAAGGGGAGCTCCTTAGATGGATAACTGAGGCACATGGCTGTGCTAAATAACAGTGACATCTCTCTCCCATTCCTCTTCCCCACAGTTTCTAACTACTCCACCTCTGGGAGCCGCGTCTCTTGGAATTGCTGTCTGGTAATGGTTAAGATCACGTGTTATGGGACAGAAAGACCTGTGACTAGAAGCTGGATCGATTGTTTGCTTAGCGTATGACCTTGGGAGAGATTATTTAACCATTTATGAGTATCAGAACTCCCACTTATTACATAGAGCTTTTGTGAAGACTAAATGAGAAAGTAATTAATAAATATTTAGCAAACAGTAAGCATTAGATACATATTAACTTCTAACTTGGTATTTAGCATGGTATCACAATCGTCATCCTCATCTCTGATCATGTCAGAATGCCACGGGGGTTATTTGAGGCGATTGTGTTTCTCATTTGTAGCTAGGATACAGGTAAACACAAGGAATCAATGAGATTAAAGGATGGAAGCCCAGCAGAGTGAGTCTTTACAGTTTTAGGCGTCCAGCTGCAGCATCCTGTGAGAAGGCTTCAGTGTGCCAAGTGCAGGTCCCTTCCTTGGAAAAGGTCACTCGGTAAGGAGCTGCCCACTAGCGGTCGTCCTCACACAAGCATCTGTTTACGTTTGTTTTCTTACTCAGGCCCCAGAGTTCTAGCCTCATCTTAAGGCCTTTCTTCGATTCTATTTTTTTCCCCAGAGCCTTGCTGTCTCCTCAGCTTGTGACACTTCAGGTTGCTCTCTGTTGATGACTGCTGGTACAGTTGGTGTTCCTGTCCCCCGTAAATCCCGTGTTGAAATTGGTCTCCGGTGTTGGAGGTGGGGGGTGTGGTGGAGGACATGGGGACCGGATGGGTCCTTCAGAAAGGCTTCAGGCCCTCCTCTCAGAACTGATTGTTAAAGGGTCCAGCCCCTCCCGCCCCTCCCCCTCGCTCCTCTCTTGCCACGTGGTCTGCACACTGCAGCCCCCCTTGCCCTCCGCAGTGAGTGGAAGCTTCCAGAAGTCCCGGCCAGAGCAGACGCTGGCACCAAGCTTTTCATGCAGCCGGCAGATCCATGAGCCAAATAAACCTCTTTTCTTCATAAATGACGTAGTCCCAGGTATTCCTCCTTTACAGCAACACAAACAGACGCAGACAGCTACATTTACATCTGCTGCGCTCACGTCTCCTGGTTTCTAAGGAGGTGTTTTCTGAGGCTGCTTTTCAGACCTTCTGTATTTTCTCCTGATCTGTGAGGCCAGTCTGAACCTCCAGGCCTGCATTCACGTGCCCCAAGTCCTAGAAAAACTGAGCTATTGTCTGTTTTCTCTGAATAGTCCTTATTTTTCAGATTTCACCCTCCTCACCTTTACCACTTTCGTGTATTTGCTCATTTGTTTTCTATTTGCGTTGCCTCCTTGGCTGGGTGACAGAATTCAACCTCGAGGCTTTCTGTGCTGTCTGTGTTTTGATAATGCCCTCCCCCACCCCCACCCCAGCCCCCTGCTCTCTTCACACAAGCCTTCTAGTCCAACTCTGGGCTTATCTACCCATCTTCATACTACACATCTGGACTTGAATGTCTACGAGACCTCCCAGCCTAAAATGTCCAAAATTGGATTCTTGTTCCTTCTCTCCCCTATTTATGTGTATATGTGTGATTTTTAGCATTACCTTGTGAACGCTTGTGATGTTTCACTTTATATATTTTTTTAAAATTCAGAATATTAGGGCATACACATTTTGTTCATGTACTTTGTACAGATGGAGTCAAAGTTGTAAGGCTGCCCTTCACCCAGATAGTGTGCACTGTGCCCAGGGGGCGTGAGTTTACCCTCCTCTCCTCTTCTTTCCTCCCAGCTTAGTTTTCACTGAGAGTTACGTCCATATGTGCAGTTAAGTGCTGATCCATAAGTTCCAATGTGGTATTGAGTACATGTGTTTGTTTCTCCATTCTTGTGATGTTTCACTTAAAAGAATGATTTCCAGTTCCCTGCTGGTTGTTCAAAAAGATCCTAGATTACCACTTTTTTTAAAGACTGAGTAATACTCCACGTTCATCGTCTACACATCCCAAATTTTATTAATCCATTCATGTATTGTTGTTTCCAGGTCTTTGCAATTGTGAATTGTGCTGCCATAAACATTCCGGTGCAGGTGTCCTTTTTATTTTTTTATTTTTTATTAATTTTTTGAGACAGAGTCTCACTTTGTTGCCCACTGTGTCACAGCTCATAGCAACCTCCAACTCTTGGGCTCAAGCGATTCTCTTGCCTCAGACTCCTAGTAGCTGGGACTACAGGCACCTGCCACAATGCCTGGTTGTTTTTGTTTAGCAGGTTGGGGCCAGGTTCAAACCCATCAGTCCTGGTGCATGTGGCCAGTGCCCTGACCACTGTGATGAGTGCTAAGCAGCAAGTCTCCTTTTTATAAAATGACCCTTTCCCTTTGCGTAAATACTCAGCAGTGGGATTGCTAGATCAAATGGTAGGTCAATTTTAGTTCTTTGAGGTATCGCCATACGATTTCCCACAGAGGTTGTGGTAGTTTGCAGTCCCACTAACAGAGTGTTACAGTTTCTTTCTCTCCACATCCACTCTGGCATCTGTTGTTTTAGGACTTTCAAAAGAAATGTAGAACACTTCATGAATTTCTGCGTCCTCCTTGTGCAGGGACCGTGCTGATATTCTCCCTGTCATTCCAATCTTCGTACACGTGCTCCTGAACCCAAAACACCTTGTGCTTTTTTTGATTCAACTTTGGAATGAGCCACTTCTCCAAGGAGTCCTGGTTTGTTTTGCGTGAGTGTGGTGCATAGGAAACCACACCTTGGTGCTTGATATGTCCATTGCTTCTGGGGAGTGAAATTATGTTATTGTTTTGCTGTTACTATTTTCAGTTTACTGTCTCATTCAGAATAAAAGCCAAAGTCTGTACAATGGCCCACAAGCTCATGGGAATCTGGCCCTTGTTTTCACACACCCCTGCTTCCCCTCTGGTTTTTCCCAAGGGTCACCAGCCACACCAGCCTCTGATCCCCACCCATACACCCATGTCAGATATCGTCCCACTTTGGGGTCTTGGTTTTGATGTTCCCTCATCCTGCAGTATTTCTACCTAGACGTGTGCGTGGTTTATGTCCTCACTTCCCTCAAGCCTCTTCTTGAAAGTCACCTCAAGGAAGCCTTCTCTGTCCAGTCTGTTTACATCTGTTGTACCTCCACCTCCCCTCCTGGTACCTCCTGTCCATATCTTCCATGCTTCTTTTGTTTTGTAGCACAATCACATTCTAATACATTCTGTGACTTCATTATTTTATTTGTCCCCTGTCTCCCTCTTCTAAAATAGAGGCAAAAGGAGAGCAGGGATTTTGAGTGTTTAGTTCATAGTTGTATCCCCAGGGTCCAGAATAATGCCTGGCACCCAGCTCGTGCTCAGTCAACATGTATTGAACAAACAACGTGTAAAAATAGAAATAGAGAACGGTTGGGTAAATAGAAATAGAGAACGGTTTCTGGAAGGCCCATAATTACTTAACATCAAAGCCAAAACAACTGCTGTGATTCTTCTACTACCGCAAAACTCCAGGTCAAGGAGGTGTTGTAAAATTTACCTTAGGTGTGTGAGCTGCTGTTGGAGGTAGAAGTTTCAAAGATAGGGCAAATAGCTTTGAGACTTACCGACTAATAAGAATGAGTCCATGCTAATCACTCATGACTAAATTGAGGTAGGTGGTTTCATGGAAAGAAAGTGTTTCAAGAAAAAGCCATGTGATTTGCTTAAAAAAAGAAATGGAAAAAGGGAAATCAAGAAGAAAACAATAAGAGCAAAGAGAAATGAATCTAATAAAAGCGGCCAAGGAATTTCAGATAGGAGCAAGGACACCTTTGAAAGTTCTTGGTGATTCCTTAGAAGAGCATGTGCCCTCAGAAGTGTGGGGGTATCAAAAGGAAGAGGGTCCAAGCTCGTGGCTCACATGGGTTGTGAGGACATTACTTTACCTTTATTTAGGTAAAGAGGACTTGTTCTGACAGGGATGCTGTCATTTACTGAACTGATTAAGGAAAGTTTTAAAAAGCCCAAGATATTTTAAGATGTTTATGGGAAAAATGCCTTTTTTTTTTTAACGCCTGTGCTGTGTGAGATCCTTGCCTGTTGCCAGAAGGCCTGTCTGCCTGCCAGCAACCAGCTTTCTGCAGAGCCAGGAGCTCTGCCTGGGGAAAGTGTCCAGAGGGAGAACACCTGGGTGGGTTGAACTTACTCATTATTTAACTCAACTTACTGAGCTGAGCAGCTCCCTTCTGGAGTCTTCAGAAAGGGCCATGGTATTATTTTTATTATAATTTTGCTCTTGTTCCAAAGAGGAAATGTGTATATTCTTATGCTAATGTGTTTTCCAAACTTTCTACATTTAGTTTACAAAAGGTGGTTTTAAAATTGAAGCAGAAGAGTTTGTATTTTCTGAAGAAAATCAAAGGGAAAGAGAATATACTGCTAGGTCTCTGAGGCACCTGAATATATCAAAAGTAAGCTGCTGGAGATTCAGAGGAAGAGGTGAGAATCTGACCTAAGGGGGAGAACCAAGGGGCAAGAAAAGGCACATAAATGTAGGGCTTACAAAGTTATTGATTTATTTTATCTTTTTATGCTTTCCCTGGTATTCCATAGTAGATGAGACACTCTTGATGCCAGAGTTGAGGTGAAAGACCTACCAGAAAGACCAGGGTGTTCAACACACCCCCTGGGTGAAGGGCTCAACTACAACTTGAACTTTGCCTTAGAAATGAAAACAATGTCAGGCCGCACCTGTGGCTCAGTGAGTAGGGCGCCGGCCCCATATGCCGAGGGTGGCGGGTTCAAACCCAGCCCCGGCCAAACTGCAACAAAAAAATAGCCGGGCGTTGTGGCGGGCGCCTGTAGTCCCAGCTACTCGGGAGGCTGAGGCAAGAGAATCGCGTAAGCCCAAGAGTTAGAGGTTGCTGTGAACCGTGTGACACCACGGCACTCTACCCGAGGGCGGTACAGTGAGACTCTGTCTCTACAAAAAAAAAAGAAATGAAAACAATGTCACCTAAACACTTGTATCCTCATATTAATCTGAAATTTAAAAAATAATAAAAACACAAACACAGAGGAAACACTTAAATATGTATAAGATATTTAATCTTATACATGAAGGTAAATGCCTCCGATTCTCACCATCTCTATCTCATTCTTTTAATTATAGGAGTTTCGAACAATGTCTCCCAAAGCACATTTGTCTCTCAGATGTTAGGGCTGATTGGCTTCTCAACTTTGTTGAGTATCATTTACCAGTTGCTATGATGCTCAAGACACATGGTAAGTCAAAATCAGCCCCTGTTCTTGAATAGCTTTAGTTATACCTAGTGGAGCTATCTCATTAATTAAGCTCATCTCAGTTGTGCTGGTGAATCTGTTAGGGCACAGAAAAGTTATGAAGCTTTTCTGCTCACTATTTTGATTTTTATTTATGTCATGTTTTATATTATATGTTTATGCAAGAGTTTATGTGCATCTTAAATAGACAAACAGATACTCATATAATTGAAATATGTACTCAAATTATTTTACAGGTGAGTCTGTACTCCAGAATGTTGGAGATGACTGTATTTATCCCAAATTAAACTTTTTTTTTTCATTTCCCCAATTTTTTTAAATGTGCATAAAATCTAAAAGTGTAGAAATCACTATCCAATAGGTCATGGAGAGAAAAGTATACATTTAATTCTACAGGCAATTGGAATGGTCTTTGTATAGTGGAATAATAAGACTGGAGTGGCATAATGGTGATAGATGCAGGAACCACATATCAGCTTTCTACTGTGTGTATTTATTATTTTTTAAATTTCAGATTAATATGAGGATACATATGTTTAGGTGACATTTTTTTCATTTCTAAGGCAAAGGTCAAGTTGTAGTTGAGCCCTTCACCCAGGGGTGTGTGTTGAACACCCTCACATTGTACACATCAGGTGAGATCCTGCCAGTTACCCACCCCTCTTTCCTCTCCTCATCTCCTTGCTAGACTGCACTTGTATTTTTTCTTTCATGTAGTTGTTTATATATTGGTTTCATATTAGTATTAAATACATTGGATACTTTTTTTTCTATTCTTGAGATACTTTACTAAGGAGAATGTTCTTTCACTCCATCCAGGTAAACACAAAAGATGTAAAGTCTCCATCTTTTCTTATGGGTGAATAGTACTCTATGGTATACATACACCACAGTTTGTTAATCTATTCATGGGTTGATGAGCATTTGGGATTGCTGCCACGTCTTGGCAATTGTGAACTGAGCTGCAAGAAACATTCTGGGGCAAATGTCTGTGGAGAAAACAACCCCATTTATAAGTGGGTAAGAAGAAACGTCTCTGAAGATGACAGACAAATGGCCAACAAACATGAAAAAATGCTGATTGTCTTAATTGTCAGAGAAATGCAAATTAAAAACACTCTTGGATATCACCTAACTCCAGCAACATTAGTCCACGTCACAATGTCCTGAATCTATAGATACTGGCATGGACGGGGAGAGAAGGGAGAGCTTTTGCACTGCTGGTGGTATTGCAAACTAAAACAGACTCTATGGAAAGAAGTATGGAGAATTCAAAGAACTAAAAGTCAACCTTCCATTTGATTTTGTACTCCCATTACTAGGCATCGACCAGAAGAACAAAAATGATTTTACCAAATTAAACATTTTTTTGAGAACTTCAGAAAAGAATTTGAATGATTTTTCATGGAACCTGAAAAAAATGGGGGATAAAATGTTTAGACTTAAAATTATGGAGGATTTTTAAGAAAAAAATTATTCCTATAACAAAAGTAGAACAAAAGCCTCTTTCTTCTCAAAGAAACCTGTTTTGTTTTGTTCCTATGGGTTTTAGTTGAATTAATAGATTAGCTCAGGATTTAACAGATAAACTTGAGTTTGCAGAGATTCTCTACATATGTAGGCACACTAAGTAACAATTAATTATTAAAAAGACGAGTTCTTCCACAATAAAAATATTTCAACAAGGCTAAAATACCTATTTCCAGGGCATAAATACTACCAGAATTATCTTAGCTAAACTTGAATTTTGGGCAGCCTGGTACTTAATATTAGTCAGTTTTATTTATTATTTATTTATTTATTTATTTTATTGTTGGGGATTCATTGAGGGTACAATAAGCCAGGTTACACTGAGTGCATTTGTTAGGTAAAGTCTCTCTTGCAATCATGTCTTGCCCCCAGAAGGTGTGGCACACACCAAGGCCCTGCCCCCCTCCCTCCTTCCCTCTCTCTGCTATTCCTTCTCCCCCCATAACCTTAATTGTCATTAATTGTCCTCATATCAAAATTGAGTACATAGGATTCATGCTTCTCCATTCTTGTGATGCTTTACTAAGAATAATGTCTTCCACTTCCATCCAGGTTAATACGAAGGATGTAAAGTCTCCATTTTTTTTTTTTAATAGCTAAATAGTATTCCATGGTATACGTATACCACAGCTTGTTAATCCATTCCTGGGTTGGTGGGCATTTAGGCTGTTTCCACATTTTGGTGATTGTAAATTGAGCTGCAGTAAATAGTCTGTACAAGTGTCCTTATGATAAAAGGATTTCTTTCCTTCTGGGTAGATGCCCAGTAATGGGATTGTAGGATCAAATGGGAGGTCTAGCTTGAGTGCTTTGAGGTTTCTCCATACTTCCTTCCAGAAAGGTTGTACTAGTTTGCAGTCCCACCAAAGTGTAAAAGTGTTCCCTTCTCTCCACATCCATGCCAGCATCTGCAGTTTTGAGATTTTGTGATGTGGGCCATTCTCACTGGGGTTAGATGGCATCTCCGTGTGGTTTTGATTTGCATTTCTCTAATATATAGGGATGATAAACATTTTTTCATATGTTTGTTAGCCATTCATCTGTCTTCTTTAGAGAAGGTTCTATTCATGTCTCTTGCCCATTGATATATGGGATTGTTGGCAACAATAACAAAAATAAACAAATAGAACTTCATTAAACCGAAAAGCTTCTGTACAGCCAAGGAGACTTAGTCAGTTTTATATCCAAAAGCTGTAGGACAGTTTGCTCCCAGGATTCAAAGTCTTCCTGTCTCCTTCTCTCTCTCTTTCTCTCTCTCTTTCTTTCTTTCTTTCTTTCTTTCTTTCTTTCTTTCTTTCTTTCTTTCTTTCTTTCTTTCTTTCTTTCTTTCTTTCTTTCTTTCTTTCTTTCTTTCTTTCTTTCTCAAAGTGTACTTTGTTATAAAAGTAAATTGTTTTAGGTTAATTGAGGGTACAAAGAATTAGATTACAATGTTTGCATTTTTTAGGTAATGTCCCTCCTATTATAATTGCGTCCCACCCCCAAAAGATGTGCCATATACCCTAACATCATGCCCATTAAGTGGGACACACTTATCTTCCTCTCACCTCCCTTTTTCCCACTCCCTCATTCCCCCGCCCTCTACCTTGAATGGATTTAGGTTTTTCTCTTTGTGGGTGTGTATTAGACCATCTGCTGGCTTCATATTAGAATTGAGTACATTGGATTCTTGCTTCTCCATTCTTGTGATGCTTTAGTTGTGTTCCAACACATTCTTCTTAGTAAAGCATCACAAGAATGGAGAAGCAAGAATCCTATGTACTCAATTCTGATGTGAGGACCATTAATGACCTAGCATACAGTAGGGAGTGGGGAAAGGGAACAATGAAGAGAGGGAAGGGGGTGTGGGGGTGGGTCACGGTGTGTGAAACACCTTTTGGGAGTGGTACACAATTATAAGAGGGACTTTACCTAACAAATGTAATCAATGTAACCTGGTTCTTTGTACCTTCAACAAATCCCCAACAATTAAAAAAAAAAGTATACTTTGTGGGAGTACAAACTAATATAACCTTTTTGGAAGGAAGTATGGAGAATCTTCAAAGAACTCAAATTAGATCTCCCATTTGATCCCTGCAGTCCCATTACTGGGCATCTACCCAGAAGAAAGTTGTACCTTTCTTTTAATGAAGTATGGAACATAATTGAATACACATTTAGGTTTTGAGCTTGAGAGGTTAGCTGAAAGACCTGGGTTTTAGGATAGTTCTAATTCGGATAGATGGCTCATATAACATAGCTATAACTCTCAGACTACCCCTTTCACAAAATTCTTATACCTGACTCTTTGCATCATTCAGGAACAAAAATCAGAATCCATCTCATAAACAAAGTAAAAGAAAACAAAACACTACTGCAGGGAGAGTGGGGACCAAAGACCCCATTCTTGGCAAGGGAAAACACCCCCAGAAAAGAGGAAAACAAAGAAATAAGCTGAGCAAGATGGAATAAAAACAATTTACCTAGCTTACTTTTAAACTAACAGTTAAATTACGTGTCTGAGCAGTTCCTGCTTTTACTAGAAGGCTGGCCTGTAAGGGAGACAGCTCGCAAACACTGTGGCTAGGTCTGTAAGCACTCTGAAGAACAATGGCCATAGTAGAAGCTGCGTGCAAGGGCTGGGAAGGAATATTAACCCGGCCGACCCCTGCCCAGTCAACAGTCAAAGCAAAGACCCATTGTGGGGATTTGTATCATGGCCGAGGCAGAGATTAAAGGAACAGCTCGAGCCCTGAGATATGGGCAAGAGGGCTTGTACCATAACCACGGAGGGAAACGCCTCTGGGTGGAGATAAGAAAAAAATTCCTCTTTTCCACTGATTCTTCAGAGAAGAACTGATGCCACCATGTCTGCTCTGAAGGGAAACTAGAGGGGTCTAACCTCCCCCAAGGAATCTGTAGATGTGACCACAGACAGGAGGCTGCCCCCACACAGGCTCAGGTTCTGGATTTCTCAAGGCTGCCCAGACCCTTAAAGTTACTGATTATAGATAGAATAAGAACTAACATGCTTACTCATGGAAACTGCTGATGTTTTTACTCCCTTCCTCAGCTTATCCCCCTGGCTAAATAAGAAAATAGTCTTCAATAAAAGCTGGGTGGGACAAACACTCAGGGCCACTTGCTGAAGCCCCACAAGCTAGCAGCAGTCCCCTGTGTCCCACCTTTTAAAACTCTATTCTGAGTGTCCCATCTCTTTATCTCTCATTGCTTTTACTTCATTTTCCCCAATTGATAGCTGCTGGTTCCACAGGTCTTAAAGGACACTGCCCCGGGGCAGAACCCCGGTGACTACATCCTATGACACCATATAGACTTAAAGAATTTTCATTTGGGGTCTTCATAAATTATTTGTCTAAGCGGATATCTATATGAATTTTTCCAATCTCTTCTAAAATTCTTATAGTTTCATGCCTCAGGTTTAAGTCTGTTACCATTAGGAATTAATTTTTGTGAGTGGTGAGAGGTGTGGATCTTGCTTCAGTCTCTTACATGTGCCTATCCAATTATCCCGGCACCATTTATTGAATAGGGATTCCCCCCACAAAAAAGAAGTTGCTAAGGCCTGAATTTAGCCCCAATATTGAGTTTATTTTGTAAACTAAAATCTACACTGAACATGCTTCAGAATGTTTTTAAAGTATCTAGTTTGAACTGCTGTCAAACTTGGACATTTTTAATACTGTGGTACTGTAACAAAACTAAACCATCACTATATTCTCTGAATGAAGTTGAACTTGATCCAATTCCTTTGACTTAACTCCCTGAATTGAACCTTCTCACGGAGGTAGGGGTCCTCCTTGTGGTATACCTACCACCGCATCCAATTTTCTCATTCATCTTTGCTGACAGTAAATATCCTCCTTTTAAATAACCTTGCCTCTAATTTGGAAGTGTCATTCTTTCAGAAATTTAAGTGAACTGAATGATTTATCAGTTTTGTTCATTTTCTCGTTTCTTTTCTTCTGCTTTTGGATATTAAGCATGTGAAGAAATGTAAGCAGCAATTCTCAGTTTGAAGTTCCACTGTCAGAAAGAATCTAGTTCTTGTAAGATTTAAGCTTTCTTCTTAACTTTTCCTTTGGTGATAATCCCTTCCCCCTCCCCCCCCATGACTCTTCCAACCAAGAATGCTCAGATAGCTGTGTGAAGTGCATCACCTATCTTATAAGAATGTCTTGAGACATGAGAGTTATGCACAATAATTAAGGCTTATTCTCTGTTGGTGTCCAATAGACTTAAAAATTCCTCAGTCCTGTAATTCCTCTGCTGGGCATATACCCAAAAGACCAAAAATCACAACATAACAAAGATATTTGTACCAGAATGTTTATTGCAGCCCAATTCATAATAGCTAAGTCATGGAAAAAGCCCAAGTGCCCATCGATCCACGAATGGATTAATAAATTGTGGTATATGTATACCATGGAATACTATGCAGCCTTAAAGAAAGATGGAGACTTTACCTCTTTCATGTTTACATGGATGGAGCTGGAACATATTCTTCTTAGTAAAGTATCCCAAGAATGGAAGAAAAAGTACCCAATGTACACAGCCCTACTATGAAACTAATTTGGGACTCTCACATGAAAGCTATAACCCAGCTACAACTTAACAATAGGGGGAAGTGGGAAAGGGGGGGTGGTGGGTAGAGGGAGGGGAATCGGTGGGATCACACCTGTGGTGCATATTACAGGGGTATTTGCGAAACTTGGTAAATGTAGAATGTAAATGTTTTGGCACAGTAACTGAGATAACGCCGGAAAGGCTATGTTAACCACTGTAATAAAAATGTGTCAAATGGTTTATGAAGTGAGTGTATGATGCCCCATAATCATATCATTGTATACAGTTATGATTTAATAAAAAAATTAAAAAAAAAAATTCCTCAGTCCTTCCCAGGAAGATATTCCTACCTCCATAATCAGTTAGCCCATTTGACAGCCTTATTCTTTCTGGGTTTTCTGTTTTACTTATTCATTTTTTTGTCATCTAAAAAAATTAATAAAGTTTGAGAGCAGTTTGAATGCACACAGCAAAATTGAGTGGAAAGTACTGAGAATTCCTGCGTGTCTATTTTCACATATGCACCATCTCCCATCCTATTGACATCCCACCCTAATGTGGCACATTTGTTACAATCAATGGACCTATGTTGACACGTCATTATTATCTGAAGTTTACATTAGGGTTCACATTTGATGTTGTTCATCAGATGGGATTTGACAAATGGATAACAACATGTGTCCACCATTGTGGTATCATACAAAATAGTTGCACTGGCCTAAAAAAATCCTTTGTCTTCCACCGATTTATTCCTCCTTCCCCTCAAACCCTAGCAACCACTTATCTTTTTTACTATCTCCATGGTTTTGCCATTTCGAGAATGTCAGGTAGTGGGAGTCATACAATAGGCATGTAGCCTTTACAGGCTGGCTTATTTCACTTAGTACTAAAGGTTTTCTTTCACATGTTTACATGACTTGATACTCTTATCCTGTTATCACTGAGTAATATTCTGGTTTTCTGAATATACCACAGTTCATTTATCTGTTCACCCATAGAGAGATGTCTGGGTGACTTTCATGTTTTGGTGAATAATTAATACTGCCATGAGTATTAGTGTGCAGATTTTTGTGTGGACATAAATTTTTAATCCATTTGAGTAAATATCAAGACATTGCTGGATTTATATTAAGAATATGTTCAAATTTCTAAGACACTGCCAAACTGTCTTCTGACTTGGCTGTACTATTTTGCATTCCTACCAGCAAAGAATGAGAGTTCCTATTGCTCCACATTCTTATCAGCATTTGGTGTTATCAGTGCATCAGATTTGGGCCATTCTAGCAGGTACGCGGTGGTATCTCACTGCAGAATATTGTGACTATTCTTTATGATGCTACAATAATGAATACATGTTGTCAAATTCCACTGTTGTAATTTTACAACTCCCTAATGACATACAATGTTAAACGTCTTTTTATATGCTTCTTTGTCCTCTGTGTATCTTTGTTGGTTATCTGTTGAAGTTATAGTTCCAATCTTCTTTCTTTTTTTTTTTTGGTGGGAAAAATACTGTAGAGCAGTGTTTGTCACCCTTAAGAATATTGACGTTTGGGGCAGGTAGATCTTTGTTTTTGGAGACATCCTGTGCATCTGTATTCCTTTGAAGAGAGACATCTGATAGCTGAGGTCTCTGAAAATCTTATTTCATTAATTTGGTCTGAATACTGCTTTCTCTTCCTATTGAATATCAATGTTTCCAATATTTTATTTGTTTTTAGCATTGAAAGCAATTGTTTGGCAATTGAATATGGGATAAAATGGTGAATGGGGACATTTTATTCAAGGAATATGGCCTAGAGATTTTGGTCTAGTCTTTCCTAGATAGCAAGAAGGGTATATTTTTAAAATCTTATGGAAGAAAAATCATTGACTTCTAAAAGTGTACTATTATTGTTAAAGAAATCTATCCCCCAGTTGCAATGGAGAGCGGCTTGATCCTTCATGTCTGGGAAAGCATACTGAGGTCGGAAACTGCTCCCAGAATCAACTGTGATCCTCATAAACTCCAGGCCTCTATTTACAGAGCTTTTAAAATTATACTCACATTTGTTATTTGAGAACTTGTAAATGTTTAACACATTTAAAAATTATTATTTACTGCCTTGCTTTTTTATATGAAGTTAATTTTGTGATTTTTGCTTTTAATCCTTCAGTTTCCAGAGTCAATTCTTTATTCAGCGAGATTGCTCTAAACCGAGCTTGCGTTTCTAAATATTAATTCACAAAGATAGTTTCCAGAAGGGAAATTGCAGCTAAGTGAAGCAGTGATAATTTGTCAACCTGGATATTTTGTACAACATGACTTGACTAGGATCTGGAATTAAATACCCAAGAGAGAGGATTAAAAATAGAATGGGTTTCAATTTCAGAACGTGAATTCTTAAAGTGTCTTTCCTGTCCTTTTCATTAAATTTATTACACACACAAGCACTACCCATTTTTACCAATGAGCCCTTATTTCCTCCAGGGCTTCCAGATGAACATGGGCCAAAAGGGTTAAGTTTTTTTGGCTGGATTATTCTACATACTGGTGAATTGCGATTTTAATGCAAATCATAATTATCAGCCTAGGAATAGCGTGTACCGTATCCTTTCGATGAAAACAAGAACTAGAAAGTTTTCCTCTTTTTATATATCTTGGTACAAGTTCAAAGCATTTCAAAATGCTCCCATATTTAACAGGCTGTGAACATCTTATTTGATATTGTTTTATTTATATGTAGGCAAGTAGTACCCCTAAAGTCAGGTGAGTTTTGGAGAATTTATTTCATTATTGATCCTATTTCCCAATCAAAATATGTTTAATTATACTTGTAATATAATAGTATGGCAATATTATTATTAATATACTAATAGTATTATAAGATTATTGTAATAACGATAGAGTTATAATAAAATTCATAATATAATAAAAATAGAATGGTTTAAAACAGTTTCTCAATAATTGCAACACATTGGGGCTCTAAGAGAATTTATAAGAATTACAGTCCTATTGACTTTCTGTCACACTCAGTTTGAGTGGTTTTATTGCAGTGAGAATAGGTTATAGAGTTATTGAATATCTTAAAGCTGCACATTGAATATCTTGGAGCTCTTAGATTATTTAGTCCAGTGCTTTTCAAACTTATGAACCACAAAATCAGAGTCTCTGAAATAGTATTTATTCAGATATGTTCTGTTAAATTTGATTCTATTCCATTGTACTCTTGTCTTTTCTGATTTGTTTTTTAAAATGGCAAACAGGACTCACTCATAGTCATGACTTACGATTTGAAAACATGGATGTAGGCCAGCAGTTATGTTTTACAGATGAAGAATCTGGGGTCTGGCAGCATAAAGTATCGTATCTTAAGGTCAAATAGCTCATTAGTTGATAAAACGAGCAGCCTCGTTTTATCAACTAATGCATGTGGAATTTCAAATGCAAGTCATTTAGCATTTGGGACTTAAAATGATGTATGACTAGCCCAGAAAGTACTTGAAAAGTGCTCTGATGGCGATCAGGAGGTGAGCATGACCCGCTCACGCTGTGCATGCACACTGGGCCTGTGACCCTCCAGGCTGACAGTTGTATTAGAACACAGGCACATCCCTTTACTTGCATATTTTCTATGCCAACTTTTCCCTTGCAGTGGCAGAGACGAATAGTTGTGACAGAGAAAGTATGGTCCACAAAGCCTAAAATATTTACTATCTGTCCCTTTACCAAAAAAGATCAGATATTAAAAAAAAAAAAAAAAACGATCAGCCAGCTCCTGAGAATCATCTGGCACATGGTAAATGCCTAAAGAAGAGTATCTATTTTTATTATGTAGTACTAATGGTGATTAAGGTGATAAAATTACAGTCACAATGTTGGTGATGGTAAGGAAAAGAACAAGTGATGATGGAGTTAATAATAATGACAACAATAATAAATATTTTATTTTATTTCAATAGATTTAGGAGGGACAGGTGGATTTTGTTAAATGGATGAATTGTATAATTATGGAGTCAATCCTTTTAGTGTACCTGTCATGTGAATAGCGTACCATTGGGTTCGATGTACAGTTTTGATGACCCTTCTTCTACCAATCTGCCACCATCCCCTCTTCTACCAATCTGCCACCATCCCCCCTTCAGAATAGTCAAGTCCCTTATACCACTCTGTGTGACCATGTATACCCATTTGTTCAGCTCCCCTTCTAAGTGAGAACATGTAGTATTTGTTTTTCCATTTCTGAGATACTTCACTTAGGATTCTAGCTTCCATTTCCATGTGAAGTTGCTGTGAAAGACATTATTTCATTCTTTGTTATGGCTGAGTAGTATTTCATGGCATATATATGTATATATATATCCCATTTTCTTTATCCAGTTTTCAGTTAATAGGCACTTAGATTGATTCCGTGTCTTTGCAAATATGTATAGTACATTTAAAAAAATATAGTTTCAGGATGGCACTTGTGGCTCAAAGGAGTAGGGCGCTGGCCCCATGTGTCAGAGGAGGTGGGTTCGAACCTGGCCCTGGCCAAACACTGAAAAAAAAAAAAATATATATATATAGTTTCTTCCTTTCCTTTGGATAGATTCCCACAAATGGGGTTTCTGGATTGAAAGGTAGGCCTACTTTTAGTTCTTTGAGAAATCTCCATACTCATTTCCATAGAAAATTATACCAATTTACATTCCCACCAATGGTCAATATGTGGCCCCTTTTCACTGCTTTCACACCAGCATTATTTTTTACGTTTTATTTTTATTTTTTATTTTTTATTTTTTATTGTTGGGGATTCATTGAGGGTACAATAAGCCAGGTTACACTGATTACAATTGTTAGGTAAAGTCCCTCTTGCAATCATGTCTTCCCCCATAAAGTGTGACACACACCAAGGCCCTGCCCCCCTCCCTCCGTCCCTCTTTCTGCTTTTCCTCCCCTCCCATAACCTTAATTGTCATTAATTGTCCTCATATCAAAATTGAGTACATAGGATTCATGCTTCTGCATTCTTGTGATGCTTTACTAAGAATAATGTCTTCCACTCCATCCAAGTTAATATGAAGGATGTAAAGTCTCCATTTTTTTTAATGGCTGAATAGTATTCCATGGTGTACATATACCACAGCTTGTTAATCCATTCCTGGGTTGGTGGATATTTAGGCTGTTTCCACATTTTGGCGATTGTAAATTGAGCTGCAATAAAGAGTCCAGTACAAGTGTTCTTACGATAAAAGGATTTTTTTCCTTCTGGGTAGATGCCCAGTAATGGGATTGCAGGATCAAATGGGAGGTCTAGCTTGAGTGCTTTGAGGTTTCTCCATACTTCCTTCCAGAAAGGTTGTACTAGTTTGCAGTCCCACCAGCAGTGTAAAAGTGTTCCCTTTTCTCCACATCCACGCCAGCATCTGCAGTTTTGAGATTTTGTGATGTGGGCCATTCTCACTGGGGTTAGATGATATCTCAGGGTTGTTTTGATTTGCATTTCTCTAATATATAGAGATGATGAACATTTTTTCATGTGTTTGTTAGCCATTCATCTGTCATCGTTAGAGAAGGTTCTATTCATGTCCCTTGCCCGTTGATATATGGGATTGTTGGCTTTTTTCATGTGGATTAATTTGAGTTCTCTATAGATCCTAGTTATCAAGCTTTTGTCTGATTGAAAATATGCAAATATCCTTTCCATTGTGTAGGTTGTCTCTTTGCTTTGGTTATTGTCTCCTTAGCTGTACAGAAGCTTTTCAGTTTAATGTAGTCCCATTTGTTTATTTTTGTTGTTGCAATTGCCATGGCAGTCTTCTTCATGAAGACTTTCCCCAGGCCAATATCTTCCAGTGTTTTTCCTATGCTTTCTTTGAGGATTTTTATTGTTTCATGCCTTAAATTTAAGTCCTTTATCCATCTTGAATCAATTTTTGTGAGTGGAGAAAGGTGTGGGTCCAGTTTCAGTCTTTTACATGTAGACATCCAGTTCTCCCAACACCATTTATTGAATAGGGAGTCTTTCCCCCAAGGTATGTTCTTGTTTGGTTTATCGAAGATTAGGTGGTTGTAAGATGTTAGCTTCATTTCATGGTTTTCAATTCGATTCCAAGTGTCTATGTCTCTGTTTTTGTGTCAGTACCATGCTGTCTTGACCACTATGGCTTTGTAGTACAGCCTAAGATCTGGTATGCTGATGCCCCGAGCTTTATCTTTATTACTAACAACTGCCTTAGCTATACGGGGTTTTTTCTGGTTCCATACAAAACGCAGAATCATTTTCTCCAAATCTTGAAAGTACCATGTTGGTATTTTGATAGGAATGGCATTGAATAGGTAGATTGCCTTGGGATGTATAGACATTTTAACAATGTTGATTCTTCCCATCCATGAGCATGGTATGTTCTTCCATTTGTTAATATCCTCTGCTATTTCCTTTCTGAGGATTTCATAATTTTCTTTATAGAGGTCTTTCACCTCCTTCATTAGGTATATTCCTAGGTATTTCATTTTCTTTGAGACTATGGTGAAGGGAGTTGTGTCCTTAATTAGCTTCTCATCTTGACTGTTATTGGTGTATACAAAGGCTACTGACTTGTGGACATTGATTTTATATATTGAAACACTACTGTATTTTTTGATGACTTCTAGGAGTCTTGTGGTTGAGTCTTTGGGGTTCTCTAAGTATAAGATCATGTCGTCAGCAAAGAGGGAGAGTTTGACCTCCTCTGCTCCCATTTGGATTCCCTTTATTTCCTTGTCTTGCCTAATTGTATTGGCTAGAACTTCCAGCACTACGTTGAATAGTAAAGGTGACAGAGGACAACCGTGTCTGGTTCCAGTTCTAAAAGGAAAAGCTTTCAGTTTTACTCCATTCAGTAAAATATTAGCTGTGGGTTTGTCATAGACAGAGTCAATCAGTTTTAGAAATGTGCCACCTATGCCTATACTCTTCAGTGTTCTAATTAGAAAAGGATGCTGGATTTTATCAAATGCTTTTTCTGCATCTATTGAGAGGATCATGTGATCTTTATTTTTGCCTCTGTTAATATGATGGATAACGTTTATGGACTTGCGTATGTTAAACCAGCCTTGCATCCCTGGGATGAAGCCTACCTGATCATGATGAATGACTTTTTTGATGATAAGCTATAATCTATTGGCTAGGATTTTGTTGAGAATTTTTGCATCTATATTCGTGAGTGAGATTGGTCTGAAATTCTCCTTTTTGTTTGGGTCTTTTCCTGGTTTTGGTATCAGGGTGATGTTTGCTTCATAGAATGTGTTGGGGAAGATTCCTTCTTCCTCAATTTTTTGGAATAATTTCTGCAGTACAGGAATAAGCTCTTCCTTGAAAGTTTGATAGAATTCTGGTGTGAAGCCATCTGGACCAGGGCATTTTTTGGTTGGAAGATTTTTTATTGTTTCTTTGATCTCAGTGCTTGAAATTGGTCTGTTCAGGAGCTCTGTTTCTTCCTGGGTAAGTCTAGGGAGAGGGTGTGATTCCAAATATTGATCCATTTCCTTCACATTGTCAAATTTCTGGGCATAGAGTTTCTGGAAGTATTCAGAGATGACCTCTTGTATCTCTGTGGGATCAGTTGTTATTTCCCCTTTATCATTTCTGATTGAGGTTACTAGAGATTTTACTTTTCTATTCCTCGTTAGTCTGGCCTCAATGTTTGTATATCCATAAATGATTTGATTTCTCCATCAATTTTAAAGCTTAGCTTAGCAGGGTACAGAATTCTGGGCTGGAAATTGTTCTGTTTAAGTAGATTAAAGGTAGATGACCATTGTCTTCTTGCTTGGAAAGTTTCATTAGAGAAGTCTGCGGTCACTCTGATGGATTTGCCCCTGTAGGTCAACTGGCGCTTACTCCTGGCAGCTTGCAGAATCTTTTCTTTGGTCTTGACTTTGGACAGGTTCATCACAATGTGTCTTGGAGAAGCTTGGTTACAGTTGAGGCGACCTGGGGTCCGATATCCCTCTGAAAGCAGTGTGTCAGAATCTTTGGTGATATTTGGGAAATTTTCTTTTATAATATTCTCTAGTATGGCTTCCATTCCTCTGGGGCATTCTTCTTCCCCTTCTGAGATTCCTATAACTCGTATGTTGGAACGCTTCATAAAGTCCCATAATTCTGACAGTGAATGTTCTGCTTTCTCTCTCTTCTTTTCTGCCTCTTTTACTATCTGAGTTATCTCAAAAACTTTGTCTTCTACCTCTGAAATTCTTTCTTCTGCATGGTCTAACCTGTTGCTAATACTTTCCATTGTATCTTTAAGTTCCCTAATTGACTGTTTCAGATCCTTCAGCTCTGCTGTATCCTTTTTATATTCTTCATATCGTTCCTCTCTTATTTGATTCTGTTTTTGGATTTCCTTTTGGTTATTTTCCACTTTATTAGCAGTTTACTTCATTGTTTCCATCATTTCTTTCATTGTTTTCAACATGTGTATTCTAAATTCCCTTTCTGTCATTCCTAACATTTCTTTATAGGTGGAATCCTCTGCAGTAGCTACCTCATGGTCCCTTGGTGGGGATGTTTTGGACTAGTTCTTCATGTTGCCTGGAGTTTTCTGCTGATTCTTCCTCATGAGTGATTTCTTTTGTCTGTTTCCTTGCCCTAATTTTCCTTTCACTTCCTCTTTCTCTTTAAGTTCTTGTGCCTGTTGACTAAGGGTTTGATGAGTCCTTATGGTACAGGACCAGAAGGGTGAAAGGTTGAAGACCAAGAAAGGGATGAAAGAAAGGAGGACCGAGTGATAAGAAAAAAAAAAAAAAAAAAAACAGAGAAAGGAGAGGGGGTGGGTAAAAGGAATATTGACAAAAAGAAGAGAGACACAGAAAGAGGGAGACAGAGCAATATAGGTGTACAGTAGGGTACTTTGACACAACTTTAAAGAAAACCCACCTTCTGGGGGTGCCCAGTTGGGTGGTTCCCTTGAGGTCAGCAGCTCTTTGCTAACCTGGTCAGACACAGTACCCCACCTCCACCAAGTAGAGAGGAAAGACAAAAATGCTATAAATCAAACCAAAACAAGCAAACAGAAAACTTTATGGGATAAAATTGGGTGAAAAACCAAATAATAGTGGTAGAAACACTGGCAAAAATGAAGTTCTAGTTATTGAAAAAGGCAGCAATGGGAAATTATAACCAAACTAGAAAAATTGAGAAAGAAAAAATGTTCTGTACGGAAAAGGTTGAAATTAAAAAACAAAACAACATCAAGAACATCAAAATAGACAAAAAAACAACCAACCAAACAAACAAACAAAAAAACAAACAAACACCGAAAACAAAGTAGTGTGTATATGTTGTTGAATATTGTCTGGGCAACATGTGGTCTTCTGGGGTATGAGATGTTAATCACAGTTCTGATATGACTGGAGGCTACTGATTTCTCAAACCCCAGCGGGTAGACACCCTAAATCTCTCTTCAGCCCACTTAAAAGGCACTTTGAACTTGTAAACTTGCTGAGCAGAAGCTTTCCCAGGAAAGTGCTTATCTCTGGAATCACTGCTGAAGTGGCTATCCACTTACCCAGGGGTCTCACTCTGCCCCTGAGGGTTAGATCTGCAAAGCGGCTCAGACCCCACCCTTGGGCTACTTGGTTGCTAGGTTACCAGCTCCCACCCAGATTCTAGCTCTGCGACCTTGAGGGTGGAGCTTGCCGGGGCAGATCACTGACAATGGCTCCCTGTGGCCCACAGTGAAACACTATTAGCTCCGTCTGGCTCAGCGGCTCAGACTGGGGCCCTAGACAACGGACAAAGTTCTCCGCACTCCTGCTCAGGCTCTCCCCAAGGCAGTTCAACTGAGTGCCAAGTCCAAAGACACCAAAACAGTTCACAGGTAAGGCCTTTCCGGTTTGTAGTCTTGCTGCTACTGAGCTTACAGTTGCGGGCGGGTTTAGACTGATTGAACACATGCGACCACTTGCCATTTTTCCACTGTTTTAGTCCTCCTCTTGGGGTCCAGAAGTCTCTCACTGACTCCCTGTATCCTCACAGGGGTGATGATAAGTAGATCCCACCAGCCAGAGATGCCTGGAGTCCTATATCCCCAGACTCACGGTGCCCAGATGCAAGGAAGCTGTTACTCGGCCGCCATCTTGCTCTCAACTGCCTTTTACCTTTTTTTTTTTTGAGATAGAATCTTGCTCTGTGTCCTGGGTAGAGTGCCTTGGCAACCTAGCTCACAGCAACCTCAAACTCATGGACTTAAGTGCCTGTGGCTCAGTGAGTGGGGTGCCAGCCTCATATACCAAGGGTGGCAGGTTCAAACCTGGCAACAAAAAAATACCCTGGTGTTGTGGCAGGCACCTGTAGTCCCAGCTACTCGGGAGGCTGAGGCAAGAGAATTGCCTAAGCCTAGGATTTGGAGGTTACTGTGAGCTGTGACACTATAACACTCTATTGAGTGCGATAAAGTGAGACTCTGTCTCTACAAAAAAAAAAAAAAAAAAGATCACTTTGTTTTAGTGCCCCACCCCCAACATACATAAATAGCTGAGAGTATAGGTGGCCACCACAATGCCCAGCTACATTTTTTGTTTGTTTGTTTGTTTTGTTTTGTTTTACATTTTAATAATGACCTTCTGAGAGGGTAAAATGGTGTCTCATTGTGGCTTTAATTTGCATTCTCTGATAATTAGTGATGTTGAACATTTTTTCATGTTTGTGGTCACTTGTATCTCTCCTTTCAAAAAATGTCTAGTTATGTTTTCTGCCCACTTTTTAATGGGGTTATTTGCTACTCTTTGGCAGATTTATTTGAGTTCCTTGTAGATTATGGATATTAGTTCTTTGTTGGTGTACAGTTTATGACAATTTCTCCCATTCTGTAGGTTGTCTATTTCTTTTTGTCATGCACAGATTTCTTTTAATTTTTTAAATTGAACAAGTCCCATTTATTTGTTTCTGTTTTTGTTGTATATATAAATGCCTGTGGGGTCTTACTCATAAATTCTTTGCCTAGGCCAATGTCTAAGAGAGTTTTTCCTAAGTTTTCTTCTAGAATTTTTATGGGTTCAGGTCTTACATTTAAGTCTTTAACCCATTTTGAGTTTATTTTGTGTATGGGAACCAGTTTCCTTCTGTGTGTGGCTCCCCAATTTTCCCAGCATCATGTTTTGAATAGGATTGCCTTTCCCCAATGTATGTTTTAGTCTGGGTTGTGGAAAATCATTTGGTTGTAGGTATATGGTTTTTATTTCTGTATTCTCTATTCTGTTCCATTGATCTATATATCTACTTTTATACCAAAACCATGCTGTTTTGTTTACTATAGCCTTGTAGTATAATTTGAAGTTGGGTACGATGATATCTCCAGATTTATTCTTTTGCTCAGGATTGCTTTGACAACTCAAGCTCTTTTTTGATTCACTATAAAATTTAAAATTTTTTTTTCTAATTCTGTGAAAAATGACACTGGTATTTTTATGGGAATTGCATTGAATCTATAAATCACTTTCGGGGGTAAGGACATTTTAACAATATTGATTCTTCTGATCCATGTGTATGGGATGCTTTCTCCTTTGTTTGTGTCATCAGCGATTTCTTTCATCAGTGTTTTTTGGTTCTCCTTGTAGAGATCTTTCACCACCTTGGTTTTCTGTATTCCTAGATATTTTACTTTCTTTTCAGCTATTGTAAATGTTATTGACTTCTTGATTTGATTCTAAGCTTGGCTGTTATTAGCATATAGAAATGCTACTGCTTTGTGTATATTAATTTTATAACCTGAGACTTTACTGAATTTATATATCAATTTTAGGAGTCACTTGGAGAAGTCTTTAGGGTTTTTTTCTAGATAAAAGATCATGTCATCAGCATACAATGATAGTTTGACCTCCATTTTTCCAATTTAGACGTGCTTTATATTTTTATCTCTCCCTTTATTTCTGAATAAGCTTATTTGAATCCTTTCTCTTCCTTTTTTTGGTTAATTTTACTAGTGGTCTCTCAATTTTGTTTATCTTTTCAAAGGACATACTTTTTGTTTCATTGATCCTTTTATTCTATTCTCTGAAGTATACCATTAGGATGTTACTTTATAATCTTTCTGTCTTTTTATGTAGGCAATTAGTTCAATGAACATTCACTTTAGTTGCTTTTGCTATAACAGAGATCTTGGTAGTTTGCATTACCATTCTAATTTCATTAAAAAATTTGATTGCTATTTTGATTTTTCATTGATCCAAAGATCATTGAACGGCAGACTATTTAATTTCTGCATATTTATATCATTTCAAGAATTCTTCTTGGACTTGATTTCTAGTTTTATTCCACTGTGGTCTGAGAAGATACATGGTCTAATTTCAGTTTTTAAAAATGTGTTGAGACTGTCAGGTGTGGTGGCTCATGCCTATAATCCTAGTACTCTGGGAGGCTGAAGTGAATGGATTGCTTGAGCTCATGAGTTTGAGACCAGCCTGAGCAAGAGTGAGACCCTGCCCCCTGCACCTGCCAAAAAAAAAAAAAAATAGCTGGCCATTATGGCAGGCACCTGTAGTCCCAGATACTCAGGAGGCAGAGGTAAGAGGTTTGCTTAAGCCCAAGAGTTTGAGGTTGCTGTGAGCTATGACTCCATGGCACTCCACTGAGGGTGACAAAGTGAGATTCTATCTCAAAAAAAAAAAAAAAACTGTGCTGAGACTTGTTTTGTGGCTTAATATAAGTTCTGTATTGCAAAATGTTGTATGAACTAATGAGAGGAATGCATATTCTAAGATTTGGGAGAAGAATGTTCTGTCAATGTCTGGTAGGTCCATTTGTTCTAGAGTCCCATTTAAGTCTCATGTTTTCTGATTGATTTTCTCCCTCAATGAATGATCTGTCTAGTTCTACCAATATGTGTTGAAATTCCCTACTACTATTATATTGCTGTTTATTTCACTTTTTAGGTCTAGTCATATTTGTGTTAAGAATCTGAGAACTCCTGTATTAGGTACATATACTTAGGATGGTTACCTCTTCTTGTTGCATTGATCCCTTTATCATCATATAATAACCATTTTAGTCTTTTGGTAATGTTGTTGATTTACAATCTGTTTTATCTGATGTAAGAGTAGCTGTTCCTCCTCTCTTTGGGTTTCCATTTGCATGCAATATTCTCTCCCCTCTTTTTTACCTTGAGTCTATGAGACTCCTTGTGATTTCAATGGATTTTTTGGAGACAACAGATATTTGGCTTGTTCATTTTTTTAATCAATTGTCTCAATCTACATCTTTCTTTTTTTTTTTTCTTTTTTTTTATTAAATCATAACTGTATACAATGATATGATTATGGGGCATCATACACTCACTTCATAAGCCATTTGACACATTTTTATCACAGTGGTTAACATAGCCTTTCCGGCGTTATCTCAGTTACTGTGCCAAAACATTTACATTCTACATTTACCAAGTTTCGCAAATACCCCTGTAATATGCACCACAGGTGTGACATCTTTCAGGTGAGTTATTTAGATCATTTTCTTCAGTGTTAATATTGAAAAGTAAGATATTTTTCCAGTCATTCTGTTAATTGTTACCTAGTTGCTTTGTCTTTTCCCTTGTGTTATAGGGAGTTGTTGTACTATTATAAGAGTTAAGAGTTTTATAAGTTTTAAGACCTGTGAGTTTTTACTTTCAAGTGTTTTTACCCTGTTGAATTCAGACTGTTCACTGGTTAGGCACTTTTGAGCATCTCCTATAGAGCAAGCATGTCTAGTGGTAACTAATTCTCTTAATATTTGCTTGTATGGGAAAGATTTTATTTTTTCTTAACTATGAAACTTTTGTAGGATGCAAAATTCTTGGCTGACAGTTATTTTGTTTAAGAATACTGAAGATGGGACCCACTTCTCTTCTGGTTTGTAAGGTTTCTGCTGAGAAGTCTGCTGTTAGTCTGGTGGGTCTTCCTTTATAAATTACTTGATGGTTTCACCTTTCAGCTTGTGGGATTTTCTTCTTCACTTTGACTTTGCCCAGACTGATGACTATATGTCTTGGTGATGTTCTATGCAATACAGTATAACCTCCTGTATAGCTGACCACTTCCTATATTGACCAGCTCCTTAAGTTTACCTAATTTTCATAGACCAGATATACACCACACGTACAGATTAGTTCAGTAGGCCTAATTCCTTATGTTGACTACCTCTTCATGTTGACCAATTTGTTATACTACCTTGGGTAGTCAACTTACAGAGGTTCTACTGTAAATATTCCAGGAGTTTGATGACCTTCTTGAATATGGATGTCCAAGACCAGGGAATTTCCCTTCATTATTTTCTCAAATAGGTTTTTCCATGCTTTTTGCTGCTTTTTCTTTTCCCTTGAGGATACCTATAATTCTTGTGCTTTGACATTGTACAAAATCCCATATTTCTTCATTTCTCTTGATTTCTTCACTTTTATAGCCAGGAACTTAACCTGGGTAGCTCTAAGAGCAAGTTTTCCTGGTTGATTTTAGTCTGGTCCCCTCAGGATTCAATCATTCTACTCAGGGGACTGGCAACTGGGGATTATTTAACCTAATCTACTACTGCTTGCCACCTGAGCACTCTCCCAGGGTCTGAGATCCAACCAACCCAAATTGCCAGCAATACCACATTGGGTACCTACCCATAAGCTAAAAAGCAATGTACCTCATCTTCTCCATATTGACTACATTGGGCAGCAGACTTCTTGATAGAGGGGAGCAGGCGAACCACAAAGATATCTGTTTTAAGCTGAGGGAGGAGGTTCCTGATAAGAAAGCACCTGCATAAGAACCTGGCAATGTGGAAAAAGCAGAATGTCTCAATACCCTCAAAGGATGTCAATAGCTCTTCAATAATATACTTCAACCAAAAAAGAAATTTTTGAAATGTCAGATATGGAATTCAAAATGTGGTTTGTAAATAAGCTTAGTGGGATCAATGAGGCAGTTGAAAACAGCACAAAGTAACCAAAAAAAAAAATTTAGGACATAAATAAAAAATGCACTAAAGAGATAGCTACTTAAAAAAATAACAGAACATTTGGACATGAGGGAGTCCTTTAAGGAATTTTCAAAGCACAGTGAAAAATTTTAAGAACAGACTGTACCAAGCAGAAGAAAAGATTTCAGAGCTTGAAGACAAGGCCAAAGAAATAATTCAGTTCATCAAAATAAAGGAAAAAATAAGAAATCTTTTGTTTGGCCACTAGCTTCAAATTCTTTTGTCCTATTATAGAAATCACTCCCAATATTGCAAAGATATCTAATACTTATAATTTTTCATTTTCTCTGGTATCAAAATTTGTTCTTGGGAAATGATCTGAAACTTGCTGTAAGATAAAAGAATGACTCTCTAGATGTTTTAGGATTAAACAGCAGATCTAGGGAGGTACTTGGAGAGAAAAGGCAGGCCTTCTCCTTTTCCATTTCTGTATTGAGTAGCCTCTGACCTCTTCACAATGATTTTTTACATTCAACTCCTTTAAAAATGTTTGTGGAGTATTCACAGGGACTTCAGTTTCTCCCTAAGATTGCATCAGCAGTGTCTGTCAGGAGCCTTTACCTATATAGAGCGTGGTGCTGAGTCCTGGGTATTTTCCCAGATTCCACAAATGTCCTGGGGGAAAAAAAAATAAAACAAAACTTGGCTCATCTTTAGATTTTTTTTTTTTTTTTTTTAGATTTACAAAGCAAAAAGAAGAAGGAATTTCTTGTTTTGTATTTGTAATAGCTTGGCTACTGTAAAAAGTTTTCCTGTATGTTAAATATTTTTGCTATGTTTATGGCCTAAAAAAGTATAATTCTCATTCTTGTCACCATGGACCCCAAATGTGGCTCAAAGTAAGTTGGACTCACTCATAAACTTAGTATCTATTTCTTCTCTCTGCTAATACATTCACAAAAAAGATTTGTTTCTCCTTTTAAGGTGGTTTCCCTAGCGACTAAACCACCCTTCTACGATCAGAGTAGTTTGTCACTTTTGAAGTTTGACTTTGTGACAAGGCTTTCTGGCTCTAGGAGATGAAGAAAACAACATCTAAACACAAACATTTCAAAAACACTCAAGTGGTGAATTATAAATGGAAGCTATAGTGGGGTGGCTTCTTTTGCACACTGTGTGCCAGCCCTGTCACCACCACCCTCCATAGCCCACCAGCAAAGACAGCCCTCTCTTGAAGTAGCTATGTTTGCAGCAGAGAACAGATGGGAGTGATTCTTATAGTGGCTAAATTACCATAAAGATATATTTTAGGAAGCAGCGAGTAGACAGAGATATAGGAAGATTTGCAGGAGGCAGTTGTACAAAATGAACTCACCTTGTGATCGCCCAGTGCTCCTAATCTCCAGGCTAAAATAAAAACATTGATCAGATACATCCTGAGGAATACAGATTTTTGCTTCCATGACTCATAAAGGCCCAAGATAAAGTGAGAAGAAGGTAGGTCATATCTAATCCTCAGACTGATTTTCATTATCTCTTAAAGAATCATAATGACACCAATAATAATAATAATTGTTTTCATTTATCTCTGGTGCTTTCCCTAAGTTGCTGTTTTTATTTAGAACTGGCCAGAGTCAGAGCCTCGTTCAATTCTGGGTTTCCTTCTCCTCTGTAATCCTATTTCACAGCCCCTGCTGTGCCTATATGACAATGGCATGTGAACAAAGGGACTGTGATTGGTATAGGAAAGAAGGGTATAGTGAACAGGAAAATCACCTGCTTACTCGTGTCATTTTCAACAGCAGGGAGAGACAGACCCCTAAGAGACCTTAGAGTGAGAGAGTGTAGAAGAGAATGGAAACAACAGTGGAAGGCTCAGTGAAGTTTTCTCATAGCAAATTTGCTTTCCTGACCTGAAGGTGAACAGTGAGCTTTCTTCCTTGGAGGATTCCAAGAGCACTGTTTCTCCTAAGAAGCAAGTCACATGGGCAGCTCTCGCCACTTACTGCCCTTCAGATGGAGTACGTCTGGAGGCCCTAGCAACATCTAGCACGGTGGTAGGTGTTACTTGCAGTAACTTAATTAATAAAGAACTTAAAGCTTGTGCAAAGCACCTACTGAGTCCAGAAGCAGCAGGGAAATGTTTCAAAAAGATTTTCCCTTATAAAGGCACTTTTTAATATCTTTTTTTTGAGGCATAAGGAAATTTACCTCCTGAACTTTGTGCAGATTATATTTCTTCCACTAGACATAGAATAAATTGAAACAATGGGCTCTGTAAATATTTATCAAGCACCTACCTTACTGTAGGTTTAGTATTAAAATTGGTATTTTGGAAAAGGAAGACAGAGAGTAGTAAATGCAGAGATGTGGTGCTCAGCTCTCTTTTTGAGAACAGTCTTGCTGCAAGCTATGGGAAGAGTGGTTGGCAGAATGTCTCCAAGTGTCACCTCCTACCTAGTCTGCCTCATCTGCAGAGGATCTTTCACTGAGGTCCGGTCTCCCAGGACAGCCCACAGCAGGCAAAGCCCTGGCCACTTTGGCTGAGTATGGAATGCTTCATGGACAGGTTTGGGGGAGCTCCCAGGATTCTTACCCAGTGAGTTTAGGCTCTGTTGGGCCCCGTCACATTTCAACTTCTCCCTCTTCCCCATTCTGCCTCTTCCTCTTACTTAACACCAGGGCCGATCTCCCAGAAATATCTGGTGCCCTGAACTAATTCTCTGGATCTGTTTCCAACCAGCCCCACCTGCAACACCAGTTTATAGTGATTTTACAAATAAATCAAGAGATAAGGCACTCCTGTGTGGATGAATGATGATATGAAACAGAATCTAAATGCTACCAAGTATTCAGACGAGAGGGAGAGAATTGAACACTGTAAAAATCAGAGATTGTTCTTTATAGATCTGCACCTCTGTGGGTGAGCAGACCCAAGATACTGGTGGGTGAGAGGAGAGGGCAGGCAAATGAAACACACCGAACCAGAGCAAGGAATGAGCTTGGGAGGAGACTGGCCTGGCTAGAAAGAAGGCTGTATGTTCAGGAAGAGTTAGAGACTGCATTGTTGTTAATTCACTTAAGATTAGATCTGGCTGTGTCAAAGAGAGAAAATGCCAAGGCAGATGTTTACTCTTCTCTCACATTAAAAAAAAAAAAAAAAAAGTTCGGAAGTTGTCATTCTTCATCTAGTTTGGAGTCTCTTCCTGTCAAATCATTTATCATTCTGTCACATCTGCAGTGATGCCCTTCCCATCAAGATCTAATAATGGCTGCCAGAGATGCAATGATCACATCCAAATTCCAGCCAGCAGAATAAAGGGTGAGGGGAAGAGGGTCACACCATATCATTTTAAGGAGCTTTCCTTCCCATTACATTGTAGTGGTCACAGTGTTGTTACAGGGTCACCCCTGGTAGTAAAGGGGTCTGAAGAATCACTCTTAAACTAGGCAACACCATACCATAAAATTCTTATTGTTTGTTTTTATTATGGTTGATATATATTACCATAGGTTTTTTTTGATGATAGAAACAAGTGAAGCAAAATAATAGAAAGCTGAATACTGGTGTTTTAAAAATGATGGTGGCAGCAGAAATATTTCTAGAAATTAGAAAGAAGCGTTATTTTATAAATGTGTGTGGAATGTCCAAAGATTTTGGACACATCTAACTGGAGATTAGATTAGTTCTAGGAGGAAGTGGAGATTTTCTAAAATGAAGAAAGAATTGATCAAGGCCACACAACTAGTGAATGGCAAAGCCCTGCTCAAACTCTTGTGTGTCAACCCCCAGTTCAACTGTGTGCGCTGTGGTGCTTGAACTAGAGGCCGTGGGCAGCAGCTGGAGCTGGAGACAGGGAGGACAGGACGTGGAGGTGCTCTGGCTGATAGGCAGCTCTCATGAGTCCTGGGACCGGGAGAGTGGGGGCCAAGAGAGAACAGGGTGGGGGGAGGGGACAAAGCCGATGAAAAGAGGAGGACGCCAGCTGCTGTGTGGCTTGGAGCTCTTTCTCTTTGAGGCCGAAGAGGAGCCAAGGAGGCCCTGGAGAAGAATGGGGCAGTGCAGTACCAAAGAGGACCAAGGGGAAAGCAGGGCCAACCATGTCTATAATGCAGAAGTTTAGGGGGAAAAAGTAAACGATTTGAGTAGCGAGAGGTCATGCATTGATTATCTTTAATGAGTGTTGAAAGTGGGATGTAAGAATGGATGGAGGAAGGTCAGAAATAGTGGAAGAACGTTTAAAAACATGCATGGTAATTCTATTTCAAAAAATAGATGCAGTTAACAGTTAATATGTGTTGAATATTTAGGATGTGCCAGGTGCTGTTTCAGGGGTCATCTGCACCAACACATATAACCACAGCCCTACAAGGGAGCTACTCTTATTACCCTATTTTACAGATGAGAAAATTAAGGCAAGAAGAGGGTAAATCAACCATCCAAGGTCACCCTTGGACAGAGCTGGCATGGTTGTCCAAGCAGTCTGACTGCTGAGCTCATGCTTAGAAATCTAGAAAAGCCAAAAGTTTCTTTAAGAAGTCATGAATTGCCAAAGACCGCAGTTTTTTTTTCTAAAATAAAATTTCAGGTAGACGTTTTCATGGGAAATGTTAATTGTACCTAATGATTATCTTCTTTTCCTTAAACAAAGCAAACAAACACCCTATTGTGTGGGACTATGTTGTTTTATTTTTTTTTCCCCATGCAATTTTCTAAAAGGACATACAATTATAATTTTTTTAAATTTCTTAAGCAAAATTTGAAATCCCAAAGGAAAATATGTTGCATTTTTATGAAGAAATGTATTGGGAGAATTGAAACGATACATTACAAGCCTTAGCAAATGTCTCTTGGAAAGAAAGAGGGGATTTTATCTTTATGGCAAAACATTTTAGTAGTTATGCACTGGAACAATGATTTTTTTGTGCCTCTCAAATTCCTTCATGCCTACACTCTGCTCAATTGAATGTCATTAGATCTCGAGGAGCTATTTTCACATAGTTTGGAGGCTCACTCATCTCCTACACAGTCACATGTTGATTTAAAAAATATGTATATATATCTGTGCACGATACAGTATGGGCAGCCTACTGGAATCGAAGGCTTACGGATTTCCCGAGTGCTGGGCTTTCTTAACCCTTTCCAGGTAACCGGATTTATTAATGCCAATATGGGCTTTCCAAAGGCTGGGGCATGATTCTTAAAATATTTCCACCAGGAACACTGCAAATAGATTCTTTGAATAAGTAATACTGTGATGTTCAAAAAGAAAGGCTTCTTGAGTAGTGGCTGTGTTTAGAATTCGGTGGTAATTAGAACAGGCAGATTTGAAGGGAATAGGTTTGCTTTCCTGTGGACTTATCAATTAACAAAATCATAAGTGAGAACAGAGTTTCATTATACACAGAGATGTAAAGGCGTGATATAAAGGCAAGGAAAAAAATAACATAAGTTGACCGGGAAAAAAAGGATGTGAAAATGTTGATTTTAAAGAAAAGTACTTTGGAGTGTATTCAGTAACAATATTTTTATGACATTTTAAAATGATGATTTTGTCACTAGTATGTATTGATTATATATATATATATTTTATGTTAGATTGCTACTTATCATGGGAAACTCAGAATAATAATATACAGCTATGCCAACAGCAACTAATCAATTTTAAAAGCTTACTACAGGGTAAGTATCATGCTGGGAACATCTTATGTATAATTTTATTTAATTCTCAAAAAATCCTTAAGTGTTAGATAATTGAGTTTCTTTATAGAAATGATGAAGGAAGCCATTCTTTGTTATAAATTTTTGGTAGTGTCTTTATTTTTATGTGTGAGCAAATTTGATAAGTACATAAAATGCTTTTTTTCAGGTAAGATGGCTGCTCTTTCAGTTTCCCTTTCATGATGTACAAAATACCTTTAAAGAAGGTGCTATTTTGTTAACCTGAAACTTTCCCTTTACATTCTATATTATTGCTTTATTCCTCACTGTAAAAGAAAGATAGAAATTATTTTCTTCATTTTTTTTTACACTGTCTCTTAATATCTCATCTCTGAAATTGCATCCTTTTCTGACCTGAGAAGTTTTCTATCATCTCATGTGGTTAGTCAGAGAAGTATCAGTGGAGGGTTATATTATAGTTGCAGCTACTGATTTACCACCAACAGGGTGAGTCCTGGGGAAACATACCTTGTCCTTTATCTTCTATTCCTTTATTCTTGAACCACAGCACCACTTCCCTCTTGTTTTCTCATGCAGGGTGGGCATACACTATTCATTCAACAAATATATATTGAGCATCTACTATCAGTTAAATACCAGGGATGCAGTGGGACCCAAGGAGGCATCATTAACTCCTGTTTTTACGGAAGATTACACAGCGTTGGTCCCCAAGGCACTTCCCATACTGTGGGAACACATTGGCAAATGACAGCCATCAACTGGCTTGTTTGTTCCTACATGAAAATTACTAAGTGTCAAACATAAAATCAAAACAAAAGACTATCCCTGTGTAATTTGATTCACCTCCAAATCTCACCCACTCAATTAATCTTTTAGAAAGACATATGTATTTTCATTCAAAACAACCCTTCAGCCTAAATAGTGATGGATTCCAGAGGATATGAAACAAATGTTAGATCTATTAACTTGACATTGATGACTCTGTAACTCCTCATCAGTCATAGTTTTAGCTACTGTGGGTGAGAGTCATAGGATTCATAAAAATCTTTTAGATTTTGGCAGACAAGAGCCAGTGTTCTTAAATCTGACTCTGTTTTATTTTGGAATGAAAACATTAGTGAGAGAAAATGGGGAAAACTGTAAGTAAGCATGGCAATATTAGGGTACTTGTATCAATTAGAGATTTTTGATTAACCTTATACAATTAGTCTATCCTAAAGAGAAATAGAGAAATGAGTGCCTACTGGTTATCTAACATGTGCCAGACCATACATAGGGGTCTTACATGTCATCTCATTTAATTTTCACATCATCCTATTTAGTTCAAATGCCTTATTATATCAAATTAATGGTTTCATTTACTTTCTTCAAATAAAGAAACTACAACTCATAGAATATAAGTAACTTATATAGCATCATCAGTTAATAACAAGTACATTTATGAATTAAATCTGATTCTGACTCCAAATTCCATTGTTTCTATTAGTAGAATTAATAAATTGATGGTACGAAACCTTAACTTAGAACTCACACATTACCTCAGACAGTTTTGAAGGTAAATATTGTTTACTAACAACTTAGAGTAACCCTATGTGGTCATTCAACAATATTTTCTTACACACATGTTGTACTATTCAGATTGAAAGCTGGGTGCATGTTGCTTTAGCACTAATTCCAGTGGTGTTATGATTATATTCCTTGGTGATTTCTCATTTCCATGCTAAAGTCATGTTCCAAAATAGCCATGTATTGCTTTGATAGTTAGAAGGAGCCCTGATACAGAGAGAGAATAGTGGTTTTGAAAGGTAGAAAAACCAAAGTATATAGACGTATTTTGAGAACGAGTACCAGAGGGTTGGGAAAAGTGTTTATCAGCAATTAATTCTCCCAGTAGGAACTGTGTTGAAAAAAATCCTTGCTGGCCACCGCATTGTCCTACCACCTTATTTATTTATTCATTTTTATTGTTAAATCATAGCTCTGTACATTTGTGCAACAAGGGGTACAATGTGCTAGTTTTATATACAATATTCTGAAATATTCTCATCAAACTGTTCAAGTAGCCTTCGTGGCATTTTCTTAGTTATTGTATGTAGACATTTGTATTCTGCATTTAGTAGGTTTCACCTGTACCCATTCTAAGATGCACCGTAGGTGTGGCCCCACCCATTACCCTCCCTCGACTTTGACTCCTCCTCCCTTCCCCTTCCTTGGCCCTTTCCCCTTATTCTTGTGCTACAGTTGGGTTATAGCCTTCATATGAAAGCTATAAATTAGCTTCATAGTAGGGCTGAGTACATTGGATACTTTTTCTTCCATTCTTGAGATACTTTGCTAAGTAGAATATGTTCCAGCTCCATCCATGTAAGCATGAAAGAGGTAAAGTCTCCATCTTTCTTTAAGGCTGCATAATATTCCATGGTATATATGTACCACAATTTGCTAGTCCATTTGTGGGTCGATGGGCACTTGGGCTTCTTCCATGACTTAGCAATTATGAATTGGGCTGCAATAAACATTCTTATACAGATGTCTTTGTTATATTATGATTTTTGGTCTTCTGGGTATATACCTAGTAAAGGAATTATAGGATTGAATGGCAGGTCTATTTTTAGATCTCTAAGTATTCTCCAAACATCCTTCCAGAAGGAACGTATTAGTGGGCATTCCCACCAGCAGTGTAGAAGTGTGCCCTTTTCTCCGCATCCAGGCCAACATCTCTGGTTTTGGGATTTTGTTATGTGGGCTACTCTTACTGGGGTTTGGTGATATCTCAGAGTAGTTTTGATTTGCATTTCTCTGATGATTAAGGATGATGAGCTTTTTTTCATGTGTCTGTAGATTGTGCGCCTGTCTTCTTTAGAGAAGTTTCTCTTCAAGTCCTTTGCCCACCCTGAAATGGGATCACTTGTTCTTTTCTTCCTAACACGTTTGAGTTCTCTGTGGATTTTGGTTATTAAACCTTTATTGGAGGTATAACCTGCAAATATTTTCTCCCATTCTGAGGGCTGTCTGCTTGCTTTACTTACTATGTTGTTGGCTGTGCAGAAGCTTTTTAGTTTGATCAGGTTCCAGTAATGTATTTTTGATTCTGCTTCAATTGCCTGGGGAATCCTCCTCATAAAATATTCACTCAGGCTGATTCCTTCAGGAGTTTTCCCTGCACTTTCTTCAAGTATTTTTATAGTTTCATGTCTTAAGTTTAAATATTTTATCCAGTGAGAGTCTATCTTAGTTAATGGTGAAAGCTGTGGGTTCAGTTTCAGTCTTTTACAGATCGCCAGCCAGTTCACCCAGCACCATTTGTTAAATAGGGAATCTTTTCCCCCACTGAATGTTTTTAATTGGCTTGTCAAAAATTAAATAATAATAAGTAGCTGGATTCATCTCTTGGTTCTCTATTCTGTTCCAGACACCTACTTCTCTGTTTTTGTGCCAGTACCATGCTGTTTTGATCACTATTGATTTATAGTACAGTCTCAGGTCTGGTAGCGTGATTCCTCCGCTTTGTTTTTATTTCTGAGTAATATTTTGGCTATTCATGGTTTTTTCTGATTCCATGTAAAATGAAGTATTATTTTCTCAAGATCTTTAAAATATGATAGTGGAGCTTTGATAGGAATTGCATTAAAATTATATATTGCTTTGGGTAGTATAGACATTTTAATGATGTTGCTTCTTCCCAGCCATGAGCATGGTATGTTTTTCCATTTGTTAACATCTTCAGCTATTTCTTTTCTTAACGTTTCATAGTTCTCTTTATAGAGATCATTCACATCCTTCGTTAGATAAACTCCCAAATATTTCATCTTCTTTTGCACTACTGTGAAAGGAATAGAGTCCTTGACTGTATTTTTGGCTTGGCTATTGTTGGTATGTATAAAGGCTATAGATTTATGGGTGTTGATTTTGTAGCCTGAGACATTGCTGTATTCCTTGATCACTTCTAAAAGTTTTGTAGTAGAATCCCTAGTGTTTTCCAGATATACTATCATGTCATCTGCCAAGAGTAAAAGTTTGATCTCTTCTGACACTATGTGGATACCCTTGATCACCTTTTCTTCCATAATTGCAATGGCTAAAACTTCCATTACAATGTTAAAGAGCAATGGAGACAATGGGCAACCTTGCCTGGTTCCTGATCTAAGTGAAAATGATTTCAATTTTACTCCATTCAATACAATATTGGCTGTGGGTTTGCTGTAGATGGCCTCTATTAGTTTAAGAAATGTCCCTTCTATACCAATTTTCTTAAGTGTTCTGATCATGAAGGGATGCTGGATATTATCAAAAGCTTTTTCTGCATCAATCGAGAGAATCATATGGTCTTTATTTTTTAATTTGTTTATGTGCTGAATTACATTTATAGATTTACGTATATTGAACCAGCCTTGAGAGCCTCGGATAAATCCCACTTGGTCATGGTGGGATAATTGGTAAAAATTGGTATAATTTTTTTGATGTGTTGTTGGATTCTGTTTGTTAGGATCTTATTGAGTATTTTTGCATCAATATTCATTAGTGATATTGGTCTATAGTTTTCTTTTCTTGTTGGGTCTTTCACTGATTTAGGGATCAAGGTGATATTTGCTTCGTACAATGTGTTGGGTAGTATTCCTTCTTTTTCTATTTTTTGGAAGAGGTTTAGTAATATAGGTACTAGTTCTTCTTTAAAGGTTTGGTACAATTCTGACATAAAGCCATCTGGTCCTGGGCTTTTCTTTTTAGGGAGATTTTGTATAGTTGATACTATTTCAGAACTTGATATAAGCCTGTTCAACATTTACACTTCATTCTGGCTAAGTCTTGGTAGGTGGCGTACTTCCAAGTATTGGTCGATTTCTTTCAGAATTTCATAGTTCCGAGAGTACAGTTTCTTGTAATATTCGTTAAGGATTTTTTAAATTTCTGAGAGGTCTTTTATTTCATTTTTATCATTTCTGATTGATGAGATTAGAGATTTTACTCTTTTTTTCCTGTTTAGTTTGGCCAAAGGTTTATCTATTTTATTGATCTTTTCAAAAAACCAAGTTTTGGATTTATTGATGTGTTGTACAATTCTTTTGTTTTCAATGTCATTTAATTCTGCTCTGATTTTGATTATTTCTTTTCTTCTGCTGGGTTTGGGGTTGGAGTGTTCTTCCTTCTCCAGTTGCTTGAGATGTCCCATTAAGTTATTAACTTCCTCTCTTTCCGTTTTCTTGAGGAACGCTTGCAGTGCTATAAATTTCCCTCTTAGGACTGCCTTTGCAGTATCCCAGAGGTTCTGATAATTCGTGTCTTCATTGTTGTTTTGTTCCAAAAATGTGGTGATTTCGTTCTTAATCTTGTCTGTAACCCATCTATCCTTCAGCATAAGGTTATTTAGCTTCCATGTTCTTGTATGAGTATGCAGATTTCTGTTGTTATTGAGTTCAACTTTTATTCCATGATGGTCTGAGAAGATGCAAGAGATAATTTCTATTTTTTAAAATTTACTCAAGTTGGATTTGTGGCCCAAGATGTGGTCGATTTTTGAGTATGTTTTGTGGGCTGATGAGAAGAATGTGTATTCAGTTTTGTTGGGATGAAATGTTCTGTAGATGTCTGTTAAGTCCAGATGGTGAATGATTAAGTTTAAATCTAAGATTTCTTTGCTTAGCTTCTTTTTGGAGGATCTATCTAGCACTGCTAAAGGGGTGTTAAAATCTCCAACTACTATGGAACTGGAGGAAATCAAGTTGCTCATGTCTGTTAGAATTTCTCTTATAAATTGAGGTGTGTTCTGGTTGGGTACATAAATATTGATAATTGAAATCTCATCATATTGAGTGTTGACTTTAACAAATATGAAGTGTCCATCCTTATCCTTCCTTATTTTGGTTGGTTTAAAGCCTATTGCATCTCTGAATAGGATTGCAATGCCTGCTTTTTTCTGCTTTCCATTTGCCTGGAGTATAGATGACCATCCCTTTACCTTGAGTCTATATTTGTCTTTTAATGTAAGATGCGATTCTTGTATGCAGCTGATATCTGGCTTGAGTTTTTGTATCCAGTCAGCCAACCTGTGCCTCTTTAGAGGACAATTTAAACCATTCACATTAATTGAGAACATTGATAAGCCTTTCAAGAGTCCAGTGGCCTTTTTTAATCCTTTTGCGACTGTGGGAAGTTGGAATTTGATCAAAATTTTCTGGGTGGGTTTACTTTTGTGGTGGAGAATTATGCTGGTCTTTATGAAGGATAGGTCTGAGAATATCCTGGAGAACTGGTTTAGTTGTGGCAAATTTCTTCTACATATGAATGTCCTTAAAGTATTTATTTTCTCCATCATAAATGAAACTCAGTTTAGGTGGGTACAGGATCCTGGGTTGAAAGTTATTTTGTTTTAGGAGATTAAAAGTTGATGACCATCCTCTTCTAGCTTGAAAGGTTTCAGCAGAGAGACCTGAGGTTATTCTAATATCCTTCCCCTTGTAGGTGATGGTATTCTTTTGTCTGGCTGCTTTCAGAATTTTATTAACTTTAGTGAAATTGGTTATGATGTGTCTGGGAGATGTCTTATTCAGGTTGAGTTGTGCTGGAGTTCTGAAACTGTCTGCTATCTGAATTTCAGAATCTCTTAGCATGTCTGTGAAGTTCTCATTCATAATCTCATGGAGAAGAGACTCTGTGTTTTGTGAAGCCACTTCATCACTTTCGGGGATCCCTATAAGACGAATACTTGTTTTCTTCAAATTATCCCAGAGCTCTCTGAGAGAGTGATCTGATTTTGCCCTCCATTTCTCTTCCTCTGTTCGAGTTTGGGAGCATTCGAAAGGTTTGTCTTCAATGTCAGAAATCCTTTCTTCTGCTTCCTCCATTCTGTTACTGAGAGATTCTATTGTGTTTCTCTGATCTTTGAGGGCTGCAACTTCTTGTCTCAATATGTCAAAATCTTTGGTCATTTGGTCTTTGAATTCATTGAATTCTTGAGACATCTTTTGGGTTACTGCTTGGGATTCTAATTCGATCTTATTTGGTATCCATATTCTGAATTTGATTTCTGACATCTCAGCTATTTGTTTCTGCTTGGGATCTTGTGCTGTGTCTGCCCCGTTGATCCTTGGGAGAATTGATCTACTCTGATTATTCATATTGCCAGAGTATTTCCTTTGATTTTGTCTCATGATTGTTCTTCACTGTTGCCTCTGGCTGTCGTCAGAGTTGGGGTGGTGTTTCTCTGAGATTAGACCTGGAGGGATCACTATTGTTGCTGGATCTTTCTAGTGAGTGACCCTGTGTAGCTCTTCTGGGGCTGCCCCAGCCAGGGAGTTCTGATTGTGGGAGCAGCTCTAGAGTGTGACACCCCTAGATCCAGCAACAGGGTGGGGAGTGGTACACATGGTTCTTGGAGTGCCTGGAGCCCAGTGACTTTGGCAAAGAGGGCCCAAGGCTCTAGCAGTCTCTGGCCAGGAGAAGGACTCTGCCCAGAGGCAGGGAGGGCTCCAGAGGGCATGCGGCTACCAGAGTCCCTGGCCAGATGAGTGGGGTGGGGGGTGTGGAGGCAGGGAGGCTACAGGAGGGAGGACACAGGTTTGCATGGCTCCCGGAGTTCCTGGTCAGGGCGTGGGGAAGTCTGGCGGGCGGGATAGTGGGTTCTTGTGCAGATCTTACCAGGGTTGGGAGGATGCAGCCCTTCTGGAGGTCTGGGAGGGCCCCATTGCAGCTCTTACTGGGGTCCGGTAGGGTGCCAATCATGGGTCCCGGCGCAGCTCTTCCAGAGGTGGGAGGGTGCCAATCATGGGTCCCAGGGCAGCTCCCTGCCGCCTTTATTATTACTTTTCTGTAAATATGTAAGGCTGGCAGAGGCAGAGAACAAGTAGGAGGCAACGCCAATGTGGACTATAACCGACCTGGCAGACCTGAGTTCAAATCCAACTGTGTCATGTGCTCATTGAACAAGTTATTTGTTTTTCCTACTTGCCTAAAGGATGTAACTCTCTTGCTGGTTTGTGAGATATACAAAAGATGATGTATTAAGGAAAGCAGCATCATGTAAAACTTACCATTTTACACATAATGGTATTTATATGTATAGTATGCAGGATATAGTCTGTTCTTGGGATGAGTGGGTTAAGTATTTGAGGTAGCCAGGGTAATAGACCATGGCTGCCAAGAGGGGGAGAAATGATCTAAACCAGAGAAGCTTTCCCTGTCTTCCTTCATGTACTTGGGCCCCTGACATGCCGTTCTGATGCTGGTTTCTTTTATACATTCCTAAAACATCCAAAGCATTGGCATTCAGCATGGGTTGCTATTCTGGTATGTGCTGTATAGTGATTCAATCACTTTCATTTTTCTGTAGACCCTGGCACTGATATCCTTGAATCAGAAATCCCTTCTGTTCTTTGTGAATCTTTCTTTTATTCATGCTATCATTCTTTTATTTAATAAGCATATATTGACCTACTGTTTGACAGGTACTCTACTAGGTGCTGGGGGTACAGCAGGAAGCAAAACAAAAATTTATCCTCATCCCGATACTTATATTCCAATTGTGGAGCCAGATACTACTGAATTCACTGTAGAATCATAGAATTTTAAGGCAGCAAATACCGCGTCAAAGTTCAAGGTGCTAAGAGAGTGTACGCCAGGAGGTTTACATAACCTATAGAGTCATGGAAGCCTTTTAGGTAGTGATTTCATGAAGTGTGTTGTGTAAGAAATTTGCTCATGGAGTCTTCATATTTCTTAGAGTTCAGCAGAGGGGCGAGGAATGAACTAAGGAGAGAGTTACAGGAGAGCACTCCAAACAGAATGAGCAGCACTGAGTCACTCCTTGTACTCCATTTTTTAAAAGAAAACCCCCAACCAATACTCAATTTCCATGTATGAGGAAGGGAAAATGACTGTTAGTAAACACACGAATGGGTCAGACTTCCTATGTAGCATATTATGACATCTTAACAAAATTCTGAAATATTACAAATAGGAAGGGTGCTTGTGACTTGGTTGTTCAAAGTTGATCTCTTTCATGCTTATTTTCCCAAGGCAATTATTAATCTCTCTTTCTTCACTCCCCTGAGTATTCCAGTTTGTATGATAAATTCTATCATTGTAAATGAATGAAGCTCAGAGAGATTAAAATGTTTTCCTCAGGCACACAGCTAACAAGTGCAGAGGGTGGTGGGGCGCCACCCCAGTGCTCTCTGATCTGAATACTATGTTCCCTCCACTGTACTGTGGACACAGTTTCTGGGCTCTTCTCTTGCTCTCTGTTTGTTATTCTAATCATGATTAGGGAGTCTAAGACAAAATGGCAAAAAACTGGCTTTCTGACTTTTGGCCTTCACTAATTCTGTTGAGTCATGCATTTCTATAAAGTACAAATGAAAAGAAATGATGGATTAAGATCAAATAAAAAGACCCTTAGTAAGAAGTAGTTCTTCTCTTGGTGTACGTGTCTCTATACTTATATTTAACCTATTATTTTGGTTGCCCAAGTTTGTGGAAGCTAACTTAAAATGAAGTTGCTTCTGAAAGTCAAGATGTGACTCTAATAACAAAACATTGGTTTTGACCTACTCTGTGGGCTGGGGAGGTTTGTGGCTTGCCCTGATGAGCAGAACCTGAATGGAAAGAGCTTAGAGCTTCCTAAAGTAATCAATTAAACCCCTTTATGTTTTAGCCATTTTAGTAGTAGGTTTTAAGCACAGGTTTTATTTTGGTCAAAACTGGGTAATACAGATAAAACTTTTTGTGGACTGTGATAAAAGGTTTTTGAAGGCTTTTTTTTTGGTATGTAAATATGTGAGGAAAATAAAATAGGAATCTATTGTTTTCCTTTATTTTATTTTAAATAAAACATCAGATTTTATGAAGTGTATCATGTCAGAATTTAAGTTTTCCTTATGATATATATATATATGTATATATACATACACACACACACACAAATGATTCACTATGGAATCCCTAATTGTTTCTATTAAATAATATGCTGTACTACCAACTTTTTGACACATACCTTATTAATACCTTTTTAGTTCTATTTCAAGGTGTTCTAGTTAATTTATCACTTGTTTATTCAATTCATATTCCTCTGCCACTAAAAACGTGGTTTGTGAATTGCCGTTGGCACAACTGGATTTATAATTGGTAGACCTGAAATATATACTTCCTTCTTTCCATTCTTGCTATTCAGAAAACATCTACTGATCTCCATCTATCTCACTGTGCTCTCTTTCCACCCAGACCAAGAGTAACACTTCATTTGGAAACATCTGTGGAAGCTCTGTCTCTCTCTTTTTTTTCTTTTCTTTTTATTTATTTATTTTTTATTATTAAATCATAGCTGTGTACATTAATGTAATCATGGGGCATCATACACTGGTTTTATAGAGCATTTGACATATTTTCATCACACTGGTTAACATAGCCTTCCTGGCATTTTCTTAGTTATTGTGTTAAGACATTTATATTCTACATTTAGTAAGTTTCACATGTAAGATGCACCGTAGGTGTGATCCTACCAATTACTCTCCCTCTGCCCATCCTTCCCCCTCCCTCCCCTCCCTCTCCCCCTTCCCCCTATTCTTAGGTTATAACTGGGTTATAGCTTTCATATGAAAGCCATAAATTAGTTTCACAGTAGGGCTGAGTACATTGGATACTTTTTCTTCCATTCTTGAGATACTTTGCTAAGAAGAATATGTTCCAGCTCCATCCATGTAAACATGAAAGAGGTAAAGTCTCCATCTTTCTTTAAGGCTGCATAATATTCCATGGTGTACATATACCACAATTTATTAATCCATTCGTGGACTGATGGGCACTTGGGCTTTTTCCATGACTTAGCAATTATGAATTGTGCTAAAATAAACCTTCTGGTATAACTATCTTTGTTATAATGTGATTTTTGGTCTTCTGGGTATATACCTAGTAGAGGAATTATAGGATTGAATGGCAGGTCTATTTTTAGATCTCTAAGTGTTCTCCAAACATCTTTCCAAAAGGAATGTATTAATTTTCATTCCCACCGGCAGTGTAGAAGTGTTCTCTTTTCTCCACATCCATGCCAACATCTCTGGTCTTGGGATTTTGTGATATGGGCTAATCTTAATGGAGTTAGATGATATATCAAAGTAGTTTTGATTTGTATTTTTCCAAACTATCTTCTTTTCAAACATTCATCAAATATCACAGCAGAAAGAAGGCTCTATGGACTGTCCAGTTCAACAGTTCTGTCTTGGGAATTTAGAGTTGGGAATTCAGAGAAATCAAATTAGTTTGTATACCAGCCTTAGGTTGGGGGAGGTTGCAGGCATCTTATTCCACTTGTACAGCAGAAGCCAATTTTTCAGAAAAAATAACAGGAAAGCAGATATGCAAAGAAAGAAAAAAGACAAGAGAGCATGGGATCACAAAAAATAAAATGGTTTCTAACTTCAGCTTGTAGCTCTCATGAGGACTGGCTGAGTCCTAGGAGATAGTCTTGTGTGTTATAATATACGGTCTTATTATTATTTTTTATTAAGTCAGTTTTTGTAATGCACAATCAAAGTTAAGTAAATAAGATACCTTCACTTTGGGGATGTTTTTGAAAATATTTATAATGATCATGTTTTATTACTATATGATCAGTGTATTTTTAAAAGATAGTAGATTTTTTTTTTTTGATAATAGATATTTTAACCTGGTTCTTTGTACCCTGAGTGAATCCCCAACAATAATAAATAAATAAATACCACAGTAGAGGAAAAAACAAAAACAAACAAACAAACAAAAATTAAAAGATTGTAGATATTGGGTGGGGTAGGGTGCCAGCCCCATACACTGAGGGTGGAGAGTGGTAGGGACCAGATCATACTGGCTACAGGCCATTAGAAGGACTTATGCTCTGGGTGACAAGGTAAGCCATTGGAGGTTTTGCACAGAGCAATGACATGATCTTATTTATGTTTTAAAAGGCTAAGTCTTATTACTGAGTGGGAGATGTTAAAGATTCTGTTTGTAGCAAGCAGACTCTGAGATGGAGATGAGCAGGCAGAAAGTTCATTAGGAAGTGCTCTCAGGAGCAATGACTGTAGAAATTGGGCTGCAATGTGTTCTCAAAGTCCAATCAACTTCACGAGGAGGTTGAAACTAGGGTTGCTCTTGAGAGCTGTCTTGAATTCGAGTGAGGGTGCCAGGCCTTTATGCAGATGCAATTACTAACCATTGATATCCCTGAGAAGGGGGAGTAACTTCTGACAAAGAGCTTTATTCAGCTGAGAGGAGCTCCTGGAGAGGACTGATGGCTGAGCGCAGTTAAAGCACTCTGAGCAGCTGGGATGTGAGTCCGTAGACTGATGAGGGTACAGATGGTTTATCAGAGCATCTATTCCAGAGGCAAAGTAGAAACGGGGAGAATAATGAGAAGGCAATAATTCAGAAAGGGGAAGATGATAGATTCTGATACTTGGTTGTTAGAAGTAAAATAGTGAAATATATTCATCTTGTGGATTTGTTTTGAAGAGAAAACCAACAAGATTTATTAGTATATTGATGGGGGACTATGAGACACCAAGAAAAATCAGTGTCAACCCATGATTTTCAGCCTAAGCAACTAGAAATAGGTAGAGAACTATATGCAGAGGTGGAGGAAATGTTAGAGGTGGGATGGTGAATAATTTTATGAGAAATGAAATTAATTCCATTTCAAATGTACCTGTTGGCTTTCAGATATCTAGGAACTATCCAAACGAAGATGTTAGTTGTATGAGTGAAGCCATCTAGGGAGGCCATCCAGGCTGGGGAAATAAATTAGAAGCTCACTGGCTTATAAACACAACTAAAAGCTAAGTAACTGGATGTGACCGCCCAAGGGGTGACTTTTGTTCTACTTCAGAGCTGAAGGGTCAGATGGCACAAAGCAGACAGAGAAGGAATGTCTGGGGGAGAGGAAGAGGACCAGGAGGGAATGGTGCCCCCGAGGCCAGTCTAGGGAAGTGATCCAGCAGAGACAGAGTGAACCACATGCTCTTATTTCTGATGGATAAATGTTTCTTGTCATCTTTGCTCCCCTTTCAAATTCTACCATCTGTAGCGCTATTCATTTCTTCAGAATATCTGATTTGGTCAAACAGTCTCTTTTAGGTGTTTAGTTTTCTTCAATACTTTGAAGCTTCTGGTTTACTTTAATTACGAAGGACTATTGATATCTTTTTAAACTGGGAGGATCTATTGTGTGGAGAAGATAATCTGTGAGCAGTAGCAACAGAAGGAGAAGCAATATAGATGAGCCCAATCCAATGGCCTGTCCAGAGGAGGACAGATCTAGGTTACGATGGAATCTCATGTACGTGTGGTGAGATACCAGGATTCATTTTAAATACCACACACCCCATTCTGAGTCTGTGAAGTGAGTTAGTCCTGATTGGGATCCTTGGAATCATCCCAACTCTTAACTTCAACTTGGGATCCCAACTCCTGGTGATTCCCATCTTCATAGGAGAAACACCATCATAGGATAACACCACTTACTATCCTAAATAGTAAGTGTCCCCATGTTTGTCCCCAGAAACAGGACCTGAGAATGCAGTGGCTAAGATGTAAAATCTCACCTACTGTGAGGATTCAGCACACCCTCTGGGTGAAGGGCTCAACCACAACTTGAGCTTTACCTTATAAATGAAAATAATGTAACCTAAACATTTGTACCCTTTTATCAATCTGAAAAAAAAAAAAAAAGATGTGAAATCTCCTGGGGGAATAGCCCGAGACCCACTCCTCACGCAGCCTAGGGTCTGCATATTCACTCTCATGTAACTTCATTCACTGCTGATATCAGTCGTGAAGGTGTTTTCTTTATAAGCACCCAAGCCATGTCAAGGACAGGTTCCAGGCCTGTATCTCTCTGTCTTCAGAGCTTAAAATAATGCCTGGAATCCAACAGATGCTTCTTAAGGTAAATAAATGAGATTTCTAGTACTTTCTGCTATCAAGCGCAAGGCATTAAAGCAGACAAGTGGTTGAATATCCTTAGCAATGGGATCTGTTTAATCACATATTTCTTAGTCAACTTTTGCAGACTACTCTGTTTTTTTCCTCAAATCTTTTCTCCCATGTCAGGAAGAAAGACTATTTGTTTTGCATTATTTATTTTAAAATTACAGTCTTGAGAATGTTTTGGCTCAAAGGCATTGCAATAATAATCTGTTTAGTAATAAGGGCAAAGAACATCTGCTTCAGCCATCGATAGTGCAGGGTTATAAAAAGAGATTTGGATTATATGCATCTGTAGCAAACTTGGACAAACCTTATTTTTTTTTAAAGATTTAGAGGAATACCTTGTGTTACTTAGTGGGAGAGAGATCATTAAAATTTTGTCTTCATAAATTGCTTATAGGTCTCAGGTAGACCCTCTGTGACTCTCTTGGTCTATAGGAAAAGTGGTTATAATTGCAGGATAGACTTTGCTCTCCTTCCTGGCTCAAGTAATTTATATGCTGCTTTGTCATCCAAGACTAAGACTTGTTTTTTGACCAGGTGCCATCACTTTTTATTTAAATATAGAATGGTTTCTATAGAAATTATCCTAAATACATATGCTCTTTGAGGCTGGATATGGTTACTAGCCAGATGGCTGATATAATGCACGACCATTATGTGTTTTTATTTTAAGTAAGAGATTATGACTTCCATCATTACAAGGACTAGACTATAATAGCAACAATTATTAGTTCATAAAGCAGGGTAAAGAAAATGATTACAGAAAAGTTGCCAATAAGACATAGAGAAAAACAGCAGAATATCAAAATAATGGATTAACTGAATTGGTTCTCACATTGTAAAATGATCCAAGGATGAATTTGAGCAGGGCAAAGGGTAGCGGCTGAATTATTTTCTCTTCTGACTTTGATTTTGCCAAATGATGTAAATATTGCTTTAAGTTTTCAGAAGGGAATGAAAGGAAAAAAAAGATCAGAGGTGAAAGGACAGAATGAGATATGAGACCAGAGCCTCAGAGCTATTTAAATTCATTTAGAATAAACCGACTGACCACTGACAAGGGACTGGACTGTCATGTCCCCTTGGGGAGCCAAGGGGATAGAAGTTTGGGATAGGAATGGTTTTTAAGATGTATTGATGCTACCTTTATGTTTTAATTCACATATATGAATATCTCCATTCTTACTCCTTACTGAATGAAGTTGAACCTCTTAACTAAGGATCTTTGATGAACTAGATTTGACCTGCTTTTTGGGGGCCTTATTTGCCTTTTTCTCATTTATGTTATTAATCAAACTGAAAAGCAGCAGAATGAATAAAAGTCATATATATTAACCTGGCACAGAGCAAAGGGTCTTCCAGGCTGAATTTAGTTGTAATCTTCATGAGACCTCTATGAAATAAATCCTATTCTTAGCCATATTTCACAGGTGAGAGGACTGAGTCTTCAGGAGGTTCAGTGATTTGTCCCAGGTCCCACAGCCAGCACATGATCTGATCCAGGACTGCGCTTTAGGACTCTTTCTGCCACTCACTGCTCCTGCTGTTCAAGGCACCTTCACTCATGCGTCTCTCTCTGCCTGGAGTAAGGGCCCGTCCATCCATCTTCATCAGCCCCCACTCCCTTGTCCTTAGAAGTGCAGCCAATGCCAGCTTCCTGAATTATTCCACTCCAGGTGGCTGTCATCGTATCACCCTCTGAAATTCCTCTAAGTCTTTTTTAAATTTTCTTTTACGTTTTTATGTGTACATAATAGTTGTATATACTTATAGGTTGCAGATAGCTTCAGTTAGAAGCTACATTTTAAGAAGCTCCCCCAAAGACTCATATGTACAGTAAAGTTTGAGAAAAGCAGAAATACGGGACTTTATCTTTTTTCTTTTTGCACTTTGTCTGTTATTTGTATAGCTGCTTTATAGTCACAATTTTACTGTTAACTATAAACTTTCTGAAGGCAGGAGGGGATTCTCTTTTGGATGGCCATAAATACTTTATATAACACAGTTGAAGGCATGTGGTTTGTTTAGTGATACAACACAGCATTTATATTTAAAGGTTTAGACCATATTCTAGGCCAAAATATACTAGGTGGTTTGGAGTAGTTTTTACATGGTGTTGACAGAACCACGTTGAACAATAATAGTATTTTATTCATAAAGTTACACAAATTCAGGCTTTTGATAACATCAAAAATGTTAAAAGGCCTAATCCAGGCTCCTAAAATAAAACCTTCATTATTCCCGTGGCCTTTGGTCTGTACCTACCCCTCTGGATACAACATCTTTCACTGCTAAGGCACAAATGTAGATATTACAGATTTGGAGAAAAATCAATACTTGGAAAATAGAAACACTGACAGCTGAAGTCTCCAATTTCATGTGTGTAGTTTTGAGGTTTGTTTGTCTGCAGTCATGACGCTCACTGCCTTCCAGGAATCTTGGAATGGAATTTTGTTTTGACAACTATTTGACTCCAAGCTTGGTTTAGAGTTGGTTTTGTTAATAGCAAAATTTTAGTCACTGCAGTTGCTCCTGCATTGTTGCAAGCAATTTATACACCAAGAACTGATATCATTATTGATTTTCCCAAATGATCACTATGTGTCTTCTAGCTTTTCATTCAGACACAGTGTTTGCTTGTATTTATACTTCTAAACGGCCTCCGCGGAGTGCGACCAACTGATTATTGAGATTGGCATATGCTCAGGCCCTCCAATCAGCTTTCCTTGCTGCACAATCTGGCTTCTCTCTTCCTTTCACAGAATATATAATTGGAATACATGCATGGAGAGAAAAGAGGGCAAACACACAGAGGTGGTGATGTTTTTATTTGACTGATTACACTTCAGCAGTCAGTGTGACCTCTCATGAAGTTCCAAGTCTAAAAATTATTGAGACATAAATCTACTCTTTGAAGCTGACAAAATTCTTCAATTCAGGAAAGCTTCTGCTTTACCTCTTTTTAGAAATTCGTTTTTTTTTTTCTGCGTGAATGTGTGTGTGTGTTGTTTTAGTAAGAGGCTCCCTTCCCACCTCACTCATTGGTTTGCTCACTGCCTTATGTGCTGAATCAATGCTTTCAGAACAGGGGCTCCTGAGTGACTGCGGGAACAACTACTTCCAAATGAACTCGTGCATCTTAGCAGGGAGCATTCAGACCATACCCCAGGTAAAAGGAAGTCTTTGCTTAATGTTTTCAATAACTTTTAAGGGCAGTGCACTGTGCTGGTGGGGTTTGCTGCGAGGGTGTGACGGAGAGCTACCCGGGTGCAGAGACATTTTTCTGTCTAGGGAAATGAAATGTTATCTATGGTTAGAGGAAAGGATGAGCTGATAAGGGCAAAACTACTCATTGGGCAAAGAAAATGCTCAGGATTGCCCTTAGCACAGTGTTAATTCTAATATGCCTTAAGAGAAGGCTAGTGGCCATCTGTGTGTGGGGGTGTCAACATCTGAAGGAAGAGAAGTTTTAGGGAAATGTAAAAAAGGAAAGCATTACAGCCCTAAGCAAAGAAACAGTTCGCCTGCATGGCGGGGGGGAAAACAAATCTCAAATCATTAGGCTGTCCGTTGAGAAGGTAACAGTCTCAGAGATTTTGAGCTTTTTGAAGTATGTTTAGGAAAAAAAATTTAATTTTTAAGCTCTTATTTCTATTATGAAAATAATTTCCCAAGGATAGGAACTGAGATGTTTAAAAGGCATTGACAACTGAAAGTGTTAATTGGCAATTAACTAGTGCAATGCTGTTAACATGCATCTGATCTACTTTGTGTGGAAAATGATTTTTCATCACCATAGCAATTCGTTCTGGGGCTCCATTGGACCTTGGCCACAGTATGCATAAAATGACAAATATACAGGGTGGTCACCCTGTACATATAAATTTTTCCCTAAACAAGGGATTTAATAGTCTACTGGCTAAGCTGGAGGTCTTCATCTGCATGTTGCATAGCCTGGTTAGTGTAATCTCAAATTCTTTTCCAGCTGTAATTCTTTGCAGATGATTTTTAGATCCTTGGTAAGACGAGAGCATGCCAGGAAAAGGTGGTGAAAAGAGCCCCATGCTTACATTGTCCTGCCAGCTTAAAAGTGAATACCCAGGGCTTGCCCTTTTTGTAATTGCTCTTTTGAAGATAGGTGTTCGGACAGGAATTCATCCCTGATCTTGTTATTCTCCACCACCAACCCAGGAAGATGAACACATCTTTACTGCTATTACATTTTCTGTTTTTAATGTTTTCTGGAATGGCATCATGTATTGGTTCAACTAAAATGAAAATTTGTTTTCCTGCACTGGTGAAAACGTTTGACATAGGATATGATGTTTCTGGAGGAAAATGAAACATGTTAGAAGGAAATACTTTCACTTCTTTTCAGTTGTCTTCACTGTCAGCGTATGATTATGTTTAGAAATTTCTTTGAGGGAATTGTTAGAAAAGCACATCTATTGACCCGAGCATCCGTTTCATTCATAGTTTGTTTCCACTTTATTCAGTAAAAATTATAGGTTTCAATCTTCAAAAAAGTCTATTGTTTATGATACATCTATTGTGGAACTCTATTTGTATTTTAGATACGTAAGTAGCATTGAATTATACAATTATGTAAGGTATTTAGGGAAGTAAATTTTCATCATTGAATATGGTTGTATGTATTTCTAACTATGAGATGGTTGGACTGAAACCTTTCTAACCTGCAGAATCTGGGGTCGAGGTCACAATTGTAGCTCTTCTTCTTTGACTCCTAAAGGATTACTTTTATTTCTTACCCAAATTACATTCTAGCATGAATTATTTGAAATGCCCTTGGTAGCAATACCCTTTGCCACAACCACTCTCCATTCCATCATAATATTGGTGAGATTAGTCATGTAAGGAAACTGTCCTAGAAAATAATACATCTAGAAAATCCATTATATTATGTATCTCTAATAAGATACGTGGGCTATCTAAATCTCACAAGGGATCTAATGCTCCTTTCTATAAAGGAAAGCAGTGATTTATCATTTTCTGATGATTAGGAATTGTGATGTGACTATAAGGAGGAAATAATGACAAATGCCTTTAAGGGCAAGAAAAGGACATTGAAAAATAAAAGTTGGCTCAGAAGGTTTTGTCTGTGTATTTTATACCCCCAAAGCACATGTATTGTTTCTACAAGGCATAGATGTTTAAGTTACTAGAATGTTGTATACCCTATAGAAGTTGTCCAGAGTTAGTTCATTAGGCCCTTCTAGAAGTTGGGTAGAATCTCCTATAAGAACATCTGGTTCTCTTTGTTTGATTTCATTTTTCTAATTAACAATGCAGTGTCCCAGTCTGTTCCAGGGACCCTTCTAATCCTGGCTTCATTTTTGTTTAAGATTGTGCCACCATGCGATCAGTCTCTCTCCAACCCAGTCTTCCACCACTCAGCATGGCTCTCCTGTTCACAGGATGGACCTGTCCATATTGTTTTCTCACGGTTGCTTGATGTTTACAGAATCAGTGATATTCCTCTCAGTCAATGACTCAAGGCCAACAGCCTTGACTAGAATGCTAATCATCTGGAATTATCATACTTGCAATTATTAAACTCTCTTACCATAGTATGACTCCAAGAGATCCTCTCAGTCACCCTTTGTATCAAATTCGTTTTCTGAGCCACAGGGATCTGTAGAGTCTTGAACTTGAGGAGCCTTCTTCCTTATCTACCCAAACCAAACTCCATGATTGATCCTTTGCTCTACTGACACTAGTACACTCAATTTTCTTATACTCACAATATCCTTCTGCCCAAACTACTTCTAAACATTAACCATAATTCATTTTCTCTGTTTCTGTAATAGGGAGTTAAGCGTCTCTTGAGGAAATATCATATAGCCAGGCAAATTACCTTACTATAGATTCATGGACTTACATTTGAGTTGGGTCCCAATATAGTTTGTCAGTACTTTTTATTGTGGTCAGACCTCTTTCCCACTGCTGTCAGTAATGTTCCAGCCTTTTCTATCTTCTTTAAAATTCTCAGTCCACTAGAGTTATCCAATCCTGCTGGATCACTCAGTGTTAGAGTCTACAGCAGTGGTTCTTAACCTGTGGGTCACAACCCGCAGGAACTGTATTAAAGGGCTGCAGCATTGGGAAGGTTGAGAACCACTGGACCACAGGGTTCAGTGTTGGGCCTCTTTGTTTTCTATTTATGTTCATACCCTTAATAATCTCCTATAGTCTCCTGGTTTTAAATACCATCTATAGCTTAACAAACCTAACAATTTTATCTCCAGCACAGACTGTCCTCTAAACTTGACTTACATGTACACTTGGATACATATTGGGCATATCAAATTTGATTTTCATCTTAAAAATAGCTCAACTGTTGTCTTCCCCATTTCAGTGAGTAATTTCTCACTTTATGTAGGTAATCAGGTCCAAAATTTTGTACTCATCTGAACTCTTATCTATGTCTCATGCTCTACCTCCAATTTGGCAGCAAATTACAAGTTTTTCTTTTAAAATATTGCCAAAATATACAGCCATAAAAAATAATGGAGACTTTACATCATTTGTGTTGACCTGCTTGGAGCTGAAACACATTCTTTTTAGTAAAGTATCACAAGAATGGAAAAGCAAGTAGCCAATGTACTCAATACTAATGTGAAGCCAATTGATGAAATAATACACTCCCAGATAAGACAAAAACTCAATTCAAGTTTGGGGGAGGGGGAAAGAGAAAGGAGGAAGGAAAGAGGAGGGAGGGACACTGGTGTGCTCCTACTTAATGGGTGCAATGTTAGGGGTGTGTGGCACACTTCTTGGGTGATGGGCACAACTACAAGAGGGATTCTACCTAATATAAACATTATAACCTAGTTGTTTGTACCCTCACATTAGTTTGAAATAAAAAATTTAATTAATTATAAAAATAGCCAAATCTTAATGCACTTTCCACCATCACTGCAGCAACACAAGTTCAACCCATCATTTTCTCTGCCATGAATTAATTCAATAGCCTTATAGAAAATCTTCACAGCACTCATGGATATGGTAGTATACGTTTTGCATATTTATTTATTTACTGTCTCCCTCCTCTAGGATGTAAAGTTCATGAGAGTAAGGATTTTTGTTCACTACTTCAGGGCCAACCCCTGGAATAGCATCTAGTAACCAGTAGGCATTTATTAAGACCTTGTTGAATAAATGAAAGGAAGTATAAAGGAGTGGAATGGGAATGGTCCTAATACAAGAAATGATAAATACTTGAGGTCGTGGGTGATTGGATGATTTTATTACACATTGTATGCCCATATCAAAACACCACATGCACCCTCTATATAAAATATATACATAATTTGTACAACTATAATGTACCCATGATGATTAAAAATAAAAATTAACAACAAAGAAAGTAAGTAGATGGCAAAGTAGTGAATTGATGGTTGGTCATAGTAAGAACATTGCAGCAGAGCTAAAGGCCATTGAAAAAGGGAAGAGATGCAGGTGGCTGAGCAGATGTGGTGTCGGAGGCCTTGGAAGTTCTCTTCTGATGGCTTCAGTTATCTCCATGAAATGGGAAAGAAAGTCATCAGTGCAAACTGACAATGAAGAAGAGATGTTAGGGATTTGAAGAAAGGGTAGAAGGAGTGAAAGAGTTTTCTAGGCCAGTGGGAAAGTGGATGGACTATGTTTGTGGGGCAACCGTGAAGAACCCTCCTGAGGCTCAGAGATGTAAATATGAAGTGAGACAAGTAAGCATGCTTATGTGATTTCCCCCAGCCACTTTTACCTCCATGGTGCAGAAATAGAATAGGTGGTTAGATTTAGTGAGGATTGTAATTCACCCAAATGGGATGTTGATGTAAAGGAGGGCAAGGGATTTGAGGGGTACCCAAGGGAGTAATTGTGGTTAACTTGAATTTTGAAGCTGGTTAAAAAGACAAAATTGGAAAACATAATGTTAGAAGAATCAGCAGATTTTTAATCCTACTAGCATCCAAAAGGTGTTGAGAGTTGGACTATTATGGGCACGGGATGGAGAGACAAGGAGTGGTAGCCAGAGAATGAAAAAACTTAAACTGGGCTGGCTTTTTTCCCCCAGCTCTTAGTCCAACCTGGGGTATGAGAGGTGAGGAAGAGCAGAGACCAAGGAAAGGTAATATTAGAAAAACTGCTCACTGGGATATAATATAGGTATTTTAAAAGCATAGTGTTAGAAAGAGTGGAATCGATCTGAGAGTGAAATCTTTAAAGAAAGAAGTGTTCAATTTGAGAGTGGGTAGAAGGCCCCAACTAGGTGTTTTCAACCTTTTCATCTCATGGCACATTTAAACTATAGTTAAACTTTTGTTGATCAAAAAAAAAAAAAAAAAAAGAGTAAAAAGAAAAAAAGAATTTACTTACTGTGCTTTTAACATCTTTTGAAAATCATTTGATTAATGATATTTAAAAATTTTGCGACACACCTAAGATTATCTCAGGGTACACTGATTTAAAATCATTGGTATATACTGATGACATGAAATCCAAAGTTTTCTGGGTAAGAAAGAAGAATAGCTTGGAAACAGTAAAGAAGAGCAAAAACACTTACATTATTTCCAGACCCAGAGATGCAGGAGTATGGAAGAAAATAGCTACAATTCAAAGAACTTCTTGGGAAACACAGTCCTTCAGAAACAACCATGCGTTAGTTAAAAAGGTGAAGGGAATATTTAGAGAAGAAGGTCCTGATATGGAAAATTTTATAAGGCTGACTGAATTCCAGAAATTGTACCGTGAAAAGGTTTCAAGAATTGGAGCAGGCTGTAAGATGTGAACAAAACTAGGGATGTGTAGCACTTAAGAACTGGGAGATGACTCAGAACCCTGGGTTTCTCATGGACACTGACATGAATGGGGTTATGCCCCACAAGGTCATGAGGTCTGAGGGATCCAAGGCATGGAAAGGGGGCACGGTGTTAGGGAGTGGGGGTCTTATCTGGACATGTTATATTTCTTCTGATAGAAGCATGGGAGTGACAAAAGGGCAGTGTTAACTCTCACAAGATGGAAATGATTTTATCATGATAACTACATCAAAAGTGATTGATAAATTAAATAAAGAGTTGGTATTTGAAAAGATAAAATAAATAAACATTTAGGTAGATTAAGTAAAAAAATGAGAGAAGACTCAAATAAAATCAGCGATGAGAATGGAGACATCACAACTTATACCACAGGAACACACGGGGTCATAAAAGACTGAACAATGATAAAACACAATATTGGATAAGCTAGAAAAAAATGGATAAATTTCTGGACACATACAACTGATCAAGATCAAAGTATAAAGAAATAGGAAAATAAAACAGACCAGTCATGAATAAGGAAATTGAATCAGTAACAACATGTCTCTCATCAAAGAAATGCTCAGGATCTGATGGCTCCACTCCTGAATTCTACCAAATGTTTAAAGAAGAACCAAGATCAGTTGCAAGAAATTGAAGAGGAGGGAATACTTCTAAACTCATTCTATACAGCTAGGAATACCCCAATACTAAAACCAGACAAGGACAAAACAACAAAAGAAAACTATGAGCTAATATCCTGATGAACATAGATGCAAAAATTTTCAGTGAAATGTTAGAAAATTCAATTCAATGGCACATTAAAAAGATCATTCACCATGATCAGGTGGTATTCATCCCAGGGATGCCAATCAATAAGCCAACTACTGCACATTAACAGAATGAAAAACAAAAACCATATGATAATTTCAATAGATGCAGGAAAAGCATTTGAAAAAAATTTAACATTTCTTCATAGAAAAAGCTTTCAACAAATTAAGTATGGAAGAAATGTATCTTTACATAATTAACAGCATATGTGCCCTAAATGACAGACCCACAGCTAAAATCATATTGAGCATGGAAAAGTTCAAAGTTTTTTCTCTAACATCTGGAGAAAGACAAGGATGCCTACTCTCCACCACTTCTGTTCAACACATAGGGACTAGAAGTCTTAGCCAGAGGACTGTACATAGGTTCTCCAAATATAAAAATAGAACTAAGATGATCCAACAATCCTACTACTAGGTATATATACAAAGGAAATGAAATCAGTATGTTGAAGAGATATTTGCATTTGCATGTTTATTGCAACACTATTTACAGTAGCCAAGCTATGGAATCAATCTAAGTGTCCATCAACAATGAATGGATAAAGAGAATGTGGTATAAATACACAATGGAATATTATTCAGCCATTAAAAAAACCAAAATTCTGTCATTTGAAACTGGAAAACATTATGTTAAGTGAAATAAGCTAGCACAGAAAGACAGATGGTGCACGATCTCTCTCACATGTGGAAACTGAAACACTTGATCTCATAGAAGTAGAAAGCAAAATGGTGGCTACCAGGTGTGAGAGTACTTAGGGAGGAATGAGTAAGATAGCAAAGGATATACAATTACCCTATGTTCAGCAGATCTAATGTATTGTATGGCAATTATAGTTAATGACAATATATTGCATTCTTAAAAAATGCAAAGATAGAAGATATTAAGTGTTCTCACTTAATGTGAGGTTATGTATTTGTTCATTAGCTAGATTCAACTATTCCACAATGTTTATAAATTTCAAAACATGTTGTGCAAGATAGATATATACAATTTTATCTACAAAAAAAAAAAAAAGAGAGATCTCATCACCTTCCCACTCTTTCCTCTTCCCCCACTTTACCACATTCACAAGCTTTTTCACATCTTAGTGTATTTTCTCCAGTCTTAGAGCTTCTTGTTTCCTGATTTCTCTTGCTTCCTGCAGGCTCTTCCTCTCCTTTCCTTCTCTACCATCCCTGCCACCCAGTCTACAGACACAATCAACTTCCTTCAAGACCAGTACGGGCACCTCACTGACCCACTCCCCCCTCAACAATTCTCAGCCTTTTCCTTTACTTCTCATCCAAACTTCCTGAAAGAGAAATCTACAGTACTGTCTTCTCTTTTCTCCTCTCTCAATTTATTGCGTTTGGCTTTTTGTCCTTGTCTCTGTTCTTGTGATATTTGGAACCAGCTTTATCCATCTGAAATTCTAATATGACTGTGTTATTTCTCAACCCACAATGCTTGACTGGTTCTCTGTTTTCAACAGAACAAAGTCCAAGCTTGCTACACTCCCCACTGGTACTTTTTTCTGTATTTTTACTCATCTAATTTTCTCAGTCTGAATTGCTCTTCCTTATACTCCTCTTCGCCTATATTTAAATTCCCATGTTGCCTTTTGCAACACTTCCTGGCTTGGGTAGGCAACTATCATCACTGTTGCCTTAGTATTTGGTGTATATCCTTCTTCTACTTGTGGGTAGTTTACCAATTGTTTCTTATTCGTCACTGTTTCCCTGGCTCCTGAGTGCTTACCACATAGGAAATACTTAATAAAATTAATTTTTAGTGCATTGAACATCAAAGAAGGGAAGGTGTATCCTTAAGAGCAGGCACTGGTATTCTGATAGGCATACTTTCAATTTCATACTTTAGCATTCTCTTTAATGATAAATGTTCAGATTTTCTTGCAAGCTTATTGATCATGAGTCAACAAACTGAGCCTGCTAATTCAGGGTTAAATGGGTAAATGCCAGTTTCGAAACTGAAGCCAAGTGCTGAGTTTGCAATGATCCCACTGAGGTAGAGATGCCCTATAAGATTCCAGCTGATCACCTGGCCAACCTGCTGTTTTATCACCATTCCTACAACAGCATCTTCCTGGGGTTGTATTGCTTTCTCTAGAAAATTGTACCATTAAGAAGCTTCTGATACACTATGACTATTTTTATAACTGTTTACTTTGAAGCCATATACACAATCACAGGACAATATGCAACTGATAAAAATAAATGAGAATAAATTCAAGACAAACCTTGGATAAGACTGAAAGTTTATTACATATCTCATAGGTCTCTTCTGGTGACTGTGAAGCCAGACCTTTGACCTTCACATTTGTCCCCACTGTCAGAAGACTACCAACCCACATTCAGTTGACTGACTCCTCTAAATTCCTTGTTAAAATTCCAGAAGAACCAAGTGCTAAGAATCCAGAAACTATAAATAAGGTTGGATTATTATTTTATTTTTTTAATGTCAAAAAATTATATTAAATATCCATTTTCTGTGCTTGAATTGACTATAAATCTAAGGTTGACCTAAATTATAAAAGAGAAATGGGAGACTAAATGTTACTAAATCCTTTGTTCTTGCTAATGCCATTATTCTCCATTCTTTTGAGTTAACATGCTATTGTTTGTTATTCATAGGAGAAATTCTGCACCCTGATACCCTCTGTCAAATGCATTTTATGAAAATAAAAATAAAATTATAACAAAGATTTAATTTACCTCAAAAAGAAGTGCAATATAAAACAGTGAGATATTATCATTTGCATGCAGCCCATTGGCAATATTAAAATGTGTAATACCCAATGTTGGGGCACTTGTGAAATTATTGGCATGCTCAAACTTTGCTGCTTATTTCATAAATTTGTATAATTTTGGTGGAAACCCCTTATTCCTAGTCATAAAACTGTAAGCTTTAAACATGTAACTGTTGGAAACATATTCTTAGGAAATAGTACAAAAGAAGAAAAATTTTATGTAGGAAAATAACTAGGGTAAAATAAAAGCAGACTAATATCTTACAATCAGAGAATATTAAGACTAGATAATACATTGCCTTGGCAAAGTTATAATTACAGTAATTATGTAATTCCCTGGAAAATGTTAACCTTATAATATTAGCATTAGGCTATAAAATTATATTCATATCTTGATTATATCTATCTAAAATGAGACCTAAGCCAGGCATGGTGGCTTATACCTGTAATCTTAGCACTCTGGAAGGCTGAGGTGGGTGGACTGCTGGAGCTCAGGAGTTTAAGACTATCCTGAGCAAGAGCGAGATCCCATCTCTACTAATAATGGAAAAACTAGCTGGGTGTTGTTTTGGGTGCCCATTGTCCCAGCTACTCAGGAGGCTGAAGCAAGAGGATCACTTGAGCCCAAGAGTTTGAGGTTGTTGTGAGCTGTGAGGCCATGGCACTCTACTCAGGTAGTAGAGTGAGTCTCAAAAAGGGAGACTGTGTCTCAAAAAAAATAAAAACAAATAAATAAAGACAAAATGAGACCTAGATTTGAAATAAAATTAAGCAAATTTTAGAAACAGTTGAAAATGATTCATTAGAGTAATTAAATTTTGAGTAAAAATGTTTTCTTTTTAAAACATTTTAATATTATATTATAAATAAAATGACATCAAGGGAACTTTTTGTTATTTAAACAACTGGAAAGAGATAATCAGATTCACCCTGTCTATAAGACAACATCTTATCGAGAAAGTAGTGAAATATCTATGATCTCGGGGTTTTCTTTTTTCTTCTTTGATAGCACCATAAAGTCTCACGTTTCAGTTTCCTTGTAATAAAGTTTATACGTTAGCACAAACCATCACAAATCATTTCTTAAAATTTAATTCTGTCTAACAAGATACAAAATTTGAAGGAAGTTTATTTCTGCACTTCACAACTATATAATACTTTTGAATTCTGCTTGAGATTTCCTTGGGTTATATATAACTTACATTATATCTTTGAAGATTTGCAATTTTCACTGTAAAACAAATTTTAACAATATAAATTGGAAAAGTCTATGTTCTTTCTTGGTCAAAGGCTATTTCCACAGATTCTTTTTCTGAGTTAGGAAACATTTTTACTTTTTAATTTGGGCAAATATTTAATGTTCAGTAAGCAGTTTTTTTTTTATACTCTCCAAATACAAATTACAAAATACAAAATTTTGTTGAAATTTTCTCTTGGAAAAACTAAGTATACTTAAAATATTTATTATTATTGTTAATATCATTGACTTAGAGTGTAAAAGTGCAGTTTAGTTACATAAATTGTGTAGTGTAAAGTCTGGGGGTTTTGTGTAACTGTTACCCAAATAGTGTACATAGTACCCAGTAGGTATGAATACACGTTAAAGAAATGATTACTGTTTGATTTTCTAATATCTTACTTTAAAAGTTATCCAGTAGAACAATATTAAAGAAATTTTACCGTGACAACTATATATTCACCACCAGATCCTGGGTTTTAAATGATGGTATACATACTTTATTTTAAAGATTAATGGGGTCAAATTATTTCAGAGACCTTCTGATACTATATATATAGCACTTCTGGGATGTTTCTAACAGCATTCATTTACATACAATATATTAGTGGGATCTTTTGTTGCTCTTTGAGTGGTTTGAAAATCAGATATGTAAAGCAGTCTTGGTTGCAAACCTCCAAAGCTTCCTGAGGTGACAGCATTCATGTGCTAATTGCAATGATATGTAAAAGATGAAAAGATGAAAGATGTTTCTTTTGTTATTAAAAGTTCAATACAGGAGGAGGGTAAATAATCCCTCATTTGTCTATATATTTAACCATTGTTTACTGAACATACTATGCTCTTTGTTGCTTGTATCCCAGGCAAATAAAGACAACTCACATGACTTATTAGTTACTGGGAAGGCATACAATGAAAATAAATAGAAAAGTACGTAATAAAATCCCAGGTAGGGATAAATACTATGGAAAGAAAGAAAGAGAAAGATGGACAGAGGCAATTTAAGTTTTATACTCCTGTATCATCCTCATCAACTGAACAGTATAGGGTGGTTGTATAAAATAGATGGTTTAAGTATAATCAGTGATACGACTACCATTTACAAACATATTAGGGCACATTCAATGCACCACGATAGTGGAAATTAGTTTAATTTTGAAATAGTTTTACCCTTCCAGAAAAGTTACAGGGAAGAGAATGGTAAGTGTATTATACTTATCAAAACAAGAAAAATAACTAAAGTCTTTTAAACACAGTCTTAATGTGCATGGCTATTATTATTTGAGAAATGTTGGGGAGTTTGATAAAGCCATCTTAGTCCCGTTCTTGTAAACCTTCTATGTTTTCATAGAAAATTGCAGGGGGAAAGATTTAGAATTAAGAATACAAAATAAAATAGCAAAAAGATACTTTGTCCTAAAAATATATATGTCTTTTTGGTGTCTTATTCTTGAGTCCTTACCAATTAGCTTAGATGGTTTCGTCTGACTGTTTATGCATTTTATTCCAGTTTTATGTTTCCTCTTGGACTTTTAGAGAGATTTTATGTTATTTTAGAACCTTCCATTGGGATTTTCTTCCTGTTTTTTTTTTTTTTTTTTTTTTTTTTTTTGAGACAGTCTCAAACTGTTACACTGGGTCGAGGGCTGTGGCGTCACAGCTCACAGTAACCTGAAACTCTTGGGCTTAAGCAATTCTCTTGCCTTATCCTCCCAAGTAGCTGGGACTACAGGCACCCGCCACAACGCTCAGCTACTTTTTTTTTCTGGTTGTTGTTGTTTGGCAGGCCCAGGCTGGATTCGAACCCCCCAGCTCCAGTGTATGTGGTTGGTACCCTAGCCGCTGAGCCACAGGCGCCAAGCCACCTCCCTTTGTTTTTAAAGGACAGGTTGCTTGACCACCAGCTAAGCTCTTGCCAATCCCCATTTGTTTCATGAATGTCTTCAGGGACAGTATTTCATGTGCTCTGCCTCTCAGAAAACGTCAAATTATGATTTACTTGAAAGCAGGTTCGCTTATCACTGATGATTCTTAGCCTTAAGTTGTTTTGGCATAAACCAGGACAAATGGGTGGGCATAAAAATAGGCCATAATCTCTCTTAGGCCAAACTAATTTAACACATTTTTATTTGTTTATTTATTTATTAAATCATTTTAAGAAATTCCTATAAGCGAGTTTAGCTTTTCGATGTACATGAAGGAAAAAAAAATGAAGCATCTATTAAACCAATGCCAATGGTTTCATCTCTCTGTGTCTATTACAGTCTAATTCCAATGACTACTTGACCTTGAATACCGGGAGCCAACAAGAGAGAGACCAAGGGACATTGACTTACCCTTCAGAGGTCAGAGGAACAATTCCACAAGAAAGGGAATTGAAAGCAAACGAACTTCAAGGAATGCAGCAGGGTGGCATCTTCAAAGCTGAATATGTCCTCATTGTGGACTCTGAAGGGGAAGATGAAACTACAAGCAGAAAAGGTGAACAGGGCCCTACTGTGGGGACCGGAACCATGGCTGCCCGGCCCAAGTCTCTAGCAATCTCTTCCAGTCTGGTCTCTGATGTGGTACGTCCCAAAACATGGGGAACCGATCTTAAGCCTTCATCACATCCTGACATGCCTCATGGGATGGCCCCTTCACAAAAGCATGGGCAGGTAGGTTTTGTGTTCTTATCATAAGAAATATTTTTTAAACTTTGAAGATTTATATGCTCTTTGTGCTGGGCTGACTGCAAAAGACTTCCAGTTCAAGGTATACAAAACTCTCAAAAATATATACTATAATAAAAACACCAAATCCCAAGATCATAAATCTCACAGTATAAACATAGATCATAACTTGAGATAAAAAGGATTAAATAATTAATTGTGAATTGGCTAAGGAGACAATATAGCACATTTAGCCAGAATAGATTTGGGCAAATATTACCTCTTTGTTTTGAACAATTCTTACAGAAGGTTGATGCTGACAGTTTCTTTAGTCAAGAGAGGGTTTGGTACCCTGGGTACATCAAGAAGCATTATTGCAGACGTAAGAAAGATCTAGTGAGAAGTCATTAATTGGATATTACATATGGATACATTACTTTTAAACTAGTAAAAGAGAAGTAAAATGATAAAGTAGGAAGTAAGAGTGTGTAAGGAAAATAATTTTCTCCTGTGTGTCTTGAAAAGACCTATTGTAGATCTGGAAACCATTCGGGGGAGGGCTGACCTCAGTAATTGAAGATACTATCATATCCCTAAACTTAGCAGTGACTTTAAGGAGAGAGCCTCTGGTGCAAGAGGGAAGACCCCTCTGTGATGGCAGGAAAGAAGGGGGGATGGACAGGAAGGGATTTTGATGGGAATTTTTCTCCATTGACTGAATGTTTGGTAGAATGAAGACACAAGATGACTTTAACACAGCATAGTTAGAAAGTTAGGAATGCAGAGGCTGGCCTTGAGAGCAGCTCTAACTTCTTGACAATGAGCATGAGTTGGTACTAAGATGCCCCATTTAGGATCTTCTAGAGCAGGCATTTGCAATCAACTCAAAGCAGTTTGATAACATTTATATTGGTGTGTTGTTCTTTCTGTGCTACTAACCTATTAACTTAGGTTGTAATCTTTGCAAAACGGGAGAATAGGCATTTTATTTTTGGTGCCACTTCATCTTTGTTTCTGTAGCCTTCATGGACTTTCTGATGATGTATTGTTATTATCTTTAATTACCTACTATCCTGTATTGCCTTTGAAGACTCACTGTGGTCCTCACTCCCTTGACTCCTGCTCATAGGTCTACTGGACTAAAGCATCTATTTCTCCTTGAGGTTTATTCTCAGCTAGGTATTGGAACAAAATGTTACAATAATATAATTAAAGTTATTCTCAAGCTGTGATAGGCTCAACTATTTCTTTCTTGCCTGAGGAAAGATGATAAAATAACCAACTTTGAGATGTGGGGATTTCCATTTTCAGTGGAAGACAGTTTTGTGTGGCTTCTTGGACAAGATAATATAGGTGTGATGACACCAAATATTCAGAAAGAAAAATAAAGCAGTTTTTTAGTTTTTTTTATTTATTCTTTTCCCCACTTGATATTTTTTTCCTCGAGTTGGCCATTTAGATTGATTTTTTTGTGTGGCCAAATATACAGAAATCCACCTGAAGTCTAAATGCATACTTTAAAACCTTTTCCCCAAAAAGGTTACTCGGGATTAGAGTATCATTCATCTTATCAAAGCTTCAAATAGAAACACCACACTCAACCTAATTTATTAATTGTGGCTGAAATTATGACTCTCAGTCATGGAAATACTGGATTCTGAAATGTTTGGGAATACCTGTTCTTGTTTCCATTTGAGTGATGAGTCATAGGTCATCATGAAAGAAAAATAAGAGGAATATCATCACACATGTAAAGTAAGGAGAAGTGACCAGAGAACCAAAGAAGGCAGTCTGGGGAGTTTAATGCAGTTGATATTCCATGATTGGGCTACTTGATGCCAACAAACTTAAGTTTTCAATCAGAAATGCAGTCAAGTATGTAAATTTCTGGTGTACCTGTTGAAAATGAATCTATGTATAGAGTTGGCTATGACTTAACACTGTCAGGTCATCAGCTATCAGCTATTCCTAAAAAATGCCTTCAGTTCTGAATCTAGCCTTGAACCTTTCCGGAACTTAGCTTAGATCTTATCCACATTTTACACCTGCCCTCGTCCGTGCTCCTGAACTATAGCCAAGGTACCCACTTCATACCTTCCCATCCTGGAGCCCGTGGTCCCCCTGTGCAGGATGTTTCTTTCTTCTCCCAGTCCCTCCCCATTTGCCCTCTTCTTAGAGACGTTTCCTTTGAAAAGGAGTCCATGCTCCTCTTCCCGCTTTGTGATTTTCTTTAGTGTTTTACAGCCTTTTCAACATCTCCATTATAATTCTTTTTCACCCTGCTGTAATAATTGATTTTATCTTTTCTTCCTTACTGACTGAAAACTGACTTGAAGTCAAGTTCTGTCTCTTGTTCCTGTCTGTATCCCTAGCACTTAGCGAAGTGCCTTGCTCATATGTGAGGCTCAACAGGTGAATAAAGATTCAAAAGTTCACATTTTCTCCTCTTTTAAGTCCTTGTTCATATATTGACTCCCTTGTGAAATATGCTTCGGTTCCTTCAGTGAAAGCAAACTCTCCCTCAATATAGTTCTGCTAGCTTTTGTCACTTCCTATTTTACAATTGTTATATTTCTAGCATGTATTACATCTATTTAGGTACATACCTCATCTTCCCTAACAGATTGTAAAGTCTTAAAAGGTAAAGCCCATGTTAAATTCATTTTTATTAAATATTTTATTCCCTATAGTAGTTAGCATATCATCTTGAACACAGTCTGTATAAATATTGGGTTGAATGTATACTGTATATGCCCCAAATGCTTTTTTTGAAGTAGTATGTTTAAATAGAAGTATGTTATGTTGGAAAAAAATCACTCAATATTTTTAAAGTGAAAGCCAAAGTAAAAATGCCTTATAAAATAAGGAGTTAAATCAAAATTCTCTTAAATAAAATTCAAAAAAGAAAGAGACTTGGAAGTTCATAAAAAAACATTAAGAATTATCTTACCTGGGATAATATTAGAATCAAAAGAGAGATGAATACACACTCTGCACATAGTGATTTGTCTGAGAAACCTATGATAAAGCTTGGATCCAAGGGAGGGACAGTGGGAATGAAGTCATAACCTTATGGGAGAGAATTAGCTGGACGTGTTCATTGACAATAGATGGGAAAAATTAAGCATAAATGAAGTTTATTTCCAAGGCAATTGAATGAATGCTGGCATTGTTAATTTAGGAAAGAACATCCAGTCTTGGGAGAAGAAGAGATTAGACACCTGATGTTCAGTTTGAGATGCCTTGATGGCACTGCAGGGTGCTATCTAGGAAGAAGCAGGAATCTGGAACACAGGACGGAGGGAGAGACTGGATATATTTGCGTAAGATGAAATGATGAGAGTGGTTGATATTTATTCAGGAAAAGAATGTAGGACAAGATGATATAAAATCCAAGCCAGGAAATAGCAAAATATAAAGAACCCGTGAGTGGTGATGCACACTTGTAGGCCCAGCTACTTGGGAGGCTGAGGCAGGAGGATCCTTTGAGTCCAGGAGTTTGTGGCTGCAGTGAGCTATGATGAAGCCTCTACAGTCCAGCCTGGGCAACAGAGTGAGACCCCATCTCTAGAAAAATGAAATTAAAATTAAGGAAAATAGAGGATTCACCAAAAGGAGAGAAGCCAATGAAAAAGACTGAAAGGGACCAAAGAAGTTGAAGAAAATAGTTTCATGTAACTAAAACTAAAGGGACTTTCAACAAAAAGAAATTTATGGAGGAAATATAAAATAAGATCAAACAAAGTAGGGCCCCCATAAGCCCATTGATTCTGAAAATTAGGTGGTGAATGGGGTGATGAGGACAGAAATGAAGGTGAGAAATGTATGAAAGGTGAGGACAGGGAGGTCACACAGTAGAGGGGTGATATGGTGAGAGGTGGGGACAGGGCGGTCACACAGTAGAGGGGTGATATGGTGAGGGGTGGGGACAGGATGGTCACACAGTAGAGGGGTGATATGGTGAGAGGTGGGGACAGGGCGGTCACACAGTAGAGGGGTGATATGGTGAAAGTGGGACAGGGAGGTCACACAGTAGAGGGGTGATACGGTGAGAGGTGAGGACAGGGCGGTTACACAGTAGAGGGGTGATACGGTGAGAGGTGAGGACAGGGCAGTCACACTGTAGAGGGGTGATACGGTGAGAGGTGGGGACAGGGTGGTCACACAGTAGAAGAGTGATACGGTGAGAGGTGAGGACAGGGTGGTCACACAGTAGAGGGGTGATACGGTGAGAGGTGAGGACATGGCGGTCACACAGTAGAGGGGTGATACGGTGAGAGGTGAGGACAGGGCGGTCACACAGTAGAGGGGTGATATGGTGAGAGGTGGGGACAGGGTGGTCACACAGTAGAAGAGTGATACGGTGAGAGGTGAGGACAGAGTGGTCACACAGTAGAGGGGTGATACGGTGAGAGGTGAGGACAGGGCGGTCACACAGTAGAGGGGTGATACGGTGAGAGGTGGGGACAGGGCGGTCACACAGTAGAGGGGTGATACGGTGAGAGGTGGGGACAGGGTGGTCACACAGTAGAAGAGTGATACGGTGAGAGGTGAGGACAGGGTGGTCACACAGTAGAGGGGTGATACGGTGAGAGGTGAGGACATGGCGGTCACACAGTAGAGGGGTGATACGGTGAGAGGTGGGGACAGGGCGGTCACACAGTAGAGGGGTGATACGGTGAGAGGTGAGGACAGGGCGGTCACACAGTAGAGGGGTGATATGGTGAGAGGTGGGGACAGGGTGGTCACACAGTAGAAGAGTGATACGGTGAGAGGTGAGGACAGAGTGGTCACACAGTAGAGGGGTGATACGGTGAGAGGTGAGGACAGGGCGGTCACACAGTAGAGGGGTGATACGGTGAGAGGTGGGGACAGGGCGGTCACACAGTAGAGGGGTGATACGGTGAGAGGTGGGGACAGGGTGGTCACACAGTAGAAGAGTGATACGGTGAGAGGTGAGGACAGGGTGGTCACACAGTAGAGGGGTGATACGGTGAGAGGTGAGGACATGGCGGTCACACAGTAGAGGGGTGATACGGTGAGAGGTGGGGACAGGGCGGTCACACAGTAGAGGGGTGATACGGTGAGAGGTGAGGACAGGGCGGTCACACAGTAGAGGGGTGATATGGTGAGAGGTGGGGACAGGGTGGTCACACAGTAGAAGAGTGATACGGTGAGAGGTGAGGACAGAGTGGTCACACAGTAGAGGGGTGATACGGTGAGAGGTGAGGACAGGGCGGTCACACAGTAGAGGGGTGATACGGTGAGAGGTGGGGACAGGGCGGTCACACAGTAGAGGGGTGATACGGTGAGAGGTGGGGACAGGGTGGTCACACAGTAGAAGAGTGATATGGTGAGAGGTGAGGACAGGGTGGTCACACAGTAGAGGGGTGATATGGTGAGAGGTGGTGATAGGGCGGTCACAAAGTAGAGGGGTGATCCGGTGAGAGGTGGGGACAGGGCGGTCACACAGTAGAGGGGTGATACGGTGAGAGGTGGGGACAGGGCGGTCACACAGTAGAGGGGTGATATGGTGAGAGGTGGGGACAGGGCGGTCACACAGTAGAGGGGTGATACGGTGAGAGGTGGGGACAGTGTGGTCACACAGTAGAGGGGTGATACCGTGAGAGGTGTGGACAGGGCAACCACACAGTAGAGGGGTGATATGGTGAGAGGTGGGGACAGGGTGGTCACACAGTAGAAGAGTGATACAGTGAGAGGTGAGGACAGGGTGGTCACACAGTAGAAGAGTGATATGGGAAAACAAAAGGGAATTGGGCAATTAACTGACCATGTTCCTCTCAGCAAGTTATTGAAATCATAAATCTTGGTTTCCCCATTTTGTAAAAATATTAACATTTCTTGTGAAGATTAAATGAGAAGATACACACAAAGGGTGGTCACACCCTTGGTGAGAGGTGAGAGGTGGGGACAGGGCGGTCACACAGTAGAGGGGTGATATGGTGAGAGGTGGGGACAGGGTGGTCACACAGTAGAAGAGTGATATGGTGAGAGGTGAGGACAGGGTGGTCACACAGTAGAGGGGTGATACGGTGAGAGGTGAGGACAGGGCGGTCACACAGTAGAGGGGTGATATGTTGAGAGGTGGGGACAGGGCGGTCACACAGTAGAGGAGTGATATGGGAAAACAAAAGGGAATTGGGCAATTCACTGACCATGTTCCTCTCAGCAGTTATGGAAATCATAAATCTTGGTTTCCCCATTTTGTAAAAATGTTAACATTTCTTGTGAAGATTAAATGAGAAGATACACACAAAGTGCCTAGAATACTGCCTGGCCCATGGTAGGTTCTCAAGAAATGATTTTCTGTGTTTAAGAAGTTTGAGATGAATCTCTCTCACCTTTTCTCCTTCATGAAAGGGACCCATCTCCAACTCTCATTGGAAGTTGAGCTCTAAACTTCCTCTTTGTTATTTTTCAAGAAAATGTCTTTATTATCTCTACCCCCCATCCCCCAAAGAAAAAGATGTTTGAGATGTCAGTAAGTCTGGGCACAGAGTTAGGAACATGTGGAAGGGGAGAAGTTTTATGCATTTGTTCCAGCCAAAAGATGACGTAGTCTTCTAGGCTTGCTGATGTTAGAACTTGAGATTTTCTCTGGCTGGGGAGGTAAAGACTGAATCAGAGGTCAGAGGCAATATTCTCCCCACCACCTGCCCACCCTTACAGTCCAGAGTCTAATGAAGAATAAGAGGGGCAGTTGCAGAGGGGAGTAATGAGACCCTCTTCAAGGAAACAGTAGGTCCCTGCTTCTGTGTTCTGTTCCTGCATCTACTAGGCTTTTAATTTTTTTCATTCCTGCATGAAGGTGACAGGGTAAGCATGAGACACTAGGCACACAAAATTTAAAAGGCAGAGGATTTGCCTTCAAAAACTTGAAAAGCAGATGCACCTGATAATAATGACAACAGTGACAATGAAATGGAGCACGTTCAGAAGACACGGAAAGCCCACGGGGGGACATCTAGGTCAGCTTGAACCATCAGGAAGCGTTCACAGAGGCAAAGATGGTATGACCTCAACTTGCAGGATAAATACAAATTTGGGGGCAATTCCAGACATGGCAATAGGCAAGAAAGTACCAATGTATAAAAACAAGGTGGACGAAGGGAAAAAATATGAAAAGGATTAGTCAAAAGATAGAAAACAAAGTAGCAGAGAGTGATGAAATAGAGGGCATCAATAATTCTGAAAAGGAGGGAAAGATTAGAAGAGTCAGACTCTACTTAGAAATCAGGAAGGATTAGGGATTCAAGTGCCATGGGTATGGGGGAAAAGAAATCATTATCGACCTTGGGGATGATAGTGGAAGAGTGGGGTCTGGGAAGACTTAAGAAGTCAGTAGGAAATGTATTGGTTTTCTTTTGCATAACAGATTACCACAAATTTAGTAGCTTAAAAATTTTACTGATTTCTCTTGGTTTCTGTAGATTAGAAAGCTGGACATGGTTGAGCCAGGTTCTTTGCTCAGGTCTACCTCACAAGGTTGAAACCAAGATGCTAGTCAGGTTACATTCTCTCCCGAGGCTCAGTCAGGTAACTTCTAAGGTATCACATGTTGTTGGCAGAACGGATCTCCTTGAGGCTGTAGAATTCCTGGCAGACTGCTTCTTAAAGCCAGCCGCAGACAGAAAGAATCTCTTCTGCTTTGTCTCCAACCCAAAAGACCTTTTTGAAAAGAGCTCACTTGATTAGGTCAAACCCATACAGGATAAACTTGAAAGCACCTGGTTAGGTACCTTACTTTCATCTAAAAAATTCCTTTGCCTCTGCCATGTTCTATTAGAAGCAAGTCCTGCAATTTCCACTCACACTCAAAAGGAAGGGATTACATAAGGCTGTGAGTCTGGGAGGTCATTTTGGGGCATATTGGCTACAAGATGTAAGGCTATCAATACAGTGATTGTATTGTAAAAATTTGACTAAGAAGAGAATAGTAACTATGAGAAATGTAGGGCCCACAAAGATCTTGGTATATGTTTTTGTGCATGAATATATATTTTTTAAATCAGCTTTTGCTGCTTAACAAAGCACACCAGCATTTAGTGCTTTCAAACACAATCATTTGTTTTGCTCTAAATTTGTAGGTTAATAATTTGGGTTGTGTTCTGCTGGGTGGTTCTGCAGATATGGGTCACACTCAACTGACTTTCTGCAGCTTATTCATGTGTCATTAAATAGCTGCTGGGGTGGCTGGTGGCTGGTGAGCTTTTTGATGGCTGGGTAATTGTCCACTGAGACCTGGTCTTCCATCCTCCAGTAGACTAGCCTGGGCTCATTCACCTCATAGCAATGTTCCATACCCAGCAAGCCAGTAAGACCCAGAGCACAAGCACTTTTCTTTTTTTTACCTTTTTATTTTATTATTTTTTAATATTTTTGAGACAGAGTCTCCCTCTGTTGCCCTGGATAGAGTATCATGGCATCAGCCTACCTCACAGCAGCCTCAGACTCTAGGATTCAAGTGATCCTCCTGTTTCAGCCTCCCAAGTAGCTGGCACTACAGGAGTGCAACAGTACACCTGGCTAATTTTTCTATTTTTAGTAGAGATGGAGTCTCCCTTTTGCTCAGGCTGGTATTGAGCTCCCAGCCTCAGGGATCCTCCTGCCTCAGCCTCCCAGAGTGCTTGCTAGGATTATAGGAGTCAGTCACAAAACCTGACCCGTAAGCCCTGTTCAAGCCTTTGCTTCCTGTGTTGTATTTGCTAGTGTTCCAACAGCCAAAATAAGTCATTTGGCCACCCCAGATTGAAAGGTTGGGAAAATAACTTTGCTTTTATTATGGAAAGCATAGAGAATTGTGTGTATTTTCACTATCAGCCATAATGATATCATTATATTGTTTAAAAGATTGAGAACATTTTTGCTTTGTGTGTATGTTAGGAGGGGAGAGCTAGTAACAAAATAAAAATGATAAATATGTGGGCTATGGAAGCTAACTGGTGCAATGAGATTTCTAAGAAGGCAGAACTGCAGAATTCAGGAAGAATTCACCTTTTAAAAGCAAAGCATCATTACTTTTCCTTAGAATGAAGGAAAGGGAATGAAGATGAATCTAGAAAAAATTGACTTCCTAATAATCTTGTTTTTCTTTGCAGAAAAGAAATCTAGGTCATCTGTTAAGTATAATGAGGGAAGTTGTGGGTTAAGGGTTCGTGGAAAATGTTAACCTTTCAGAAGAGCTGTTGAGCAGGATTGGAGAGGAAGCCAAGGTCCAAACAAAAGAAAAGAAAAACAACCAACAAAAAAGCTGAGAGGCTGAGAGGCACAGGGCCTGAATGAGACTACTGACATTGAACTTGTGCTTTAACCGGTCCAAGTGCCTCCCCAGCTGGTATGTGGATTGAGAAAGGTGCCTGCTCTGCACATAAATGCAGGGAACTCAGTCGTACCTTCAGCTGGTGCCTTTGTGTGGGACACCGTTTATATATCAGCTGTCATGATGCTGCCCATTGACAAGGTGCTGCCAATTTTTTCTTACCAGGAACTTTAAGTAAAATAGATCTAGGAACACAATGGCAGTTGCTGGGGTTGATTTGAAAAGGAGGATTTGCAAAGTGGATTGGCAAGAGACCAAGAGAGATAGAATGTTGACAGTGCTGGCAAGAAAGTTGAGATTGAACCAAGTCTTAGTGAAATCTAAAATGAAAACAGAAGATTACAGGGATGAGCCTGGAGAGCAAGAGAGGGGCTCTGCCAGGAAGGAAAGCTCTTTGGTTCATGGTAGACACAAAGAAAGTGCTGATAACATCTTAAGCACAGGTCATCAGATTTTAAAAGGTCAATCTGGTAGTAAGTTGAATGGGATGGAATGAGAGCTAGAGACACTAGAAAATATGATTTAATATGTCCAGGAAAGAAAGGCTGAGAATCTGCCCTGTGGTGGATCACGAGTATTCATCAGAGAGAAGACCAGTCATTACGTAAGTTCGAGAGTCCAAGCTGCCACAATGGAACACGTGGCATGTGAGAATAATGGGAAATTTAGGGTTCCTGCTTTCTGCAGCTGTACAGATTCAGGAGGAAGAACACTGTATGGCACTAACATCTGGTCCTATTAAAATCTCAGGGACTGTTCAAAATACCAGGTAGCAGACCAATCATTTCCTCTTTCATTCAGATGCTCCGAGATCTCAAGACACATTAGGGAAAACGGAATATCTGAAGGGGCAGTTAATTTTAGGTTTACTAAAATCACAAAGCAGGTATAGACTAGAGATAAGTTGTGAAAATAACCGATGGTCTCTATTATGCAGGATTGGAGGGTGAATTTGTGATTAGGGTCATCTAACTAGTGAGAGCAGCTCAGTGCAAGCATCTTCAGTTCTTGAGATTATTGTGAGTCTATTCTGGAGTTCAGGATCAGGAGCTTTGAGAATGACTTTGGAGGAAGTGTGTGGGGAGGAGGCTCGAATCTGGGGAACGGGGAACAAAAGCATAGGCAGCTCTAGAGGGATGTTTGCTGCATCAGAATCAGTAAAGATGAGGGAAGAAGTAAATAGTGAGAAGAGAGAGAACAGTCGTGAGGGAGAAGGAATTAGAGCATCAGTAACAAACCTAGGGAACAATGTCAGGGGTTGTTACAAGGGAGGGAAAAAGGTGGAAAGAAATTGTTGGCAACCCTAGAGAAGTTTGGTATTAATGGTAAGGGACTGCGTGGGAAGAAGTAAAATTAGACTGATTCTGACCCACGGACTGAGAATTCAGCAGGTACTCATCCCTTCTTCCTACACGAAGTCATTGCTATCTTTATTCCCATTTTAAAAAGCTTAGTGATGAGAGGAACTCAGAAAAATGAAACATTTTTTATTAAAAAAAATGAACCCTTTACTCCTGAGAATTTTGCAAAAATGCAGTTCTACATTGTTATATTAGTATAAATTAGGATGATATCATGGTGTTTTTGCAAGTTAAAAAGAAATACTGTACTGTTGTAGCCTCAATTAACCTGAAAAAATAAAAAAAGAAAACAAAAAAGAAATTCTGTATATTTCTGATACTTATTAATATATTGTATATGGAAATATAATAAAAATTATGTGTAGATTAATATAAACAGATAGTTTTACACTTTTCAGCGCCTTTTTCTTAGAAGTTCAACAATCTACTTCTGAATTATATTAAAAAGTACAATAAAACTCTTGGTTAGGAAAAATATTACTCATGTAGCAGAATGTTTGATAATTAGAAGCCATAATGTTGAGAAAGTTGGATGCGACGTCTGGTCTTAAAATACTGATAATTTGGTCTTAAAATACTGATAATTTGGTTGATAATCAAGACAATCCAGTTCATATGCACTGAACTTATTTGGAAACATGACTGAACAGGTAATGGGATTTTTGTAGCTGCTATTCTAAATTTACAAAATTGTTTGCCAGATACACTAGGCCAAGGGTGTTTAACCTTCTTTTTTTTCTCTGCTGCATATGGGAAGAGTTGTCTTGGGCCATGCATTAGATACCCAAACACCAATGAAAGTTGATTAGCAAAGAAATGGTCTGTGGATACTTTTCATGATGTCTGAGACCATGGACGATAAAAAAAATGTCTTTGCAAAATCAGTATGTGGGCAAAAGTTGGACACCCCTTCTCTAGACATAGCACAACACACAAAGACATCCCACATGGTTTTGCGATGGCTTCATTCTTTCTGTGAAGAGACATCAATCACAGGAAACAATCATATATATAAAACCCATATCCCTCAAAAAACCCTTATATACTTTAGTAACCTTAAGAGAATGATTTTTTAAAACATGAATTTGATTACAAATGATCCCATAACTCCAAACAAAATGTTATTTTTGTAGTGACAGAACTTTTAGCTGCCTACTTAGTAGTATTTGGATTTAAATATCTCCCTAACCACATAAGTAAGTTACATAAACATTGGCTGAGCAGAGTTATTTCTAAGTAAAACTTGTAGGAGGAAATTACTAAGCTTTCTTTCTCAATTTTATTGAATTGTGCTTGATTTTCAATTATCCTCAATTTTCTCAGAGTCTGCGTTTATGCCAATGTATTCAAATATTATTTATGTGAGAAGAATTATTCCGTGGCACAAATATACATATGAACAGACATATACAAAGGAATATTTAGGGTATGTTTACTTAGAAACTTAGAAATTTGGGATCAGTTGTTTGAATTTTTCAGTTTTCAATGTTTTTAGAGATCAAAACCATATGATATGAGAATCTTTGCATTAAATCTGCTGGAAACCTTAACACGTTATAAGCTGCATCAAGAAATACCTTTTAGGCTTGGCGGCTATAGCTCAGTAGTTGGGACCCCGGCCATATACACCTGGGCTGACGGATTTGAACCCAGTCCAGGCCTTCTGAACAATGATAACAACAACAACAACAACAACAACAAAAATAGCCAGGCTTTGTGGTGGGCATCTGTAGTCCCAGCTGCTTGGGAGGCTGAGGCTAGAGAATTGCTTAAGCCCAAGAGTTTGAGGTTGCTGTGAGCTGAGATGCCACGGCACTCTACCGAGGGCAATGTAGCCAGACTCTATCTCATAAAATAAAAAAAAAACACCTTTTAATGTCTTGTTAATAAAATTTTTGCTAAGCTTAATTATGTTATATACTTTCATGCTATGTTCTTAATACAATATTTATGTATATATTAATATTTCTTAATATTTTGAGTGACTGATATTCCTGAAATTCTTTATTAGACATGCACGTTTGTCCTTTCTCTTGTAATTAACAGAACCAAACCAGTAATTTTGAAGGGAAACGTCTGTTTAAAAGGCTTTGAAATCATTTATAACTTGTGTGCTCTGCTGAAAGTACTAGATGATTTTTAGAATGGCACAAAAAAATACACCCAGTTATTTCATAGGCTTTACCTGGGTTCTCCTATAAAATGACATGTTGTTTATTTCCTTTTTATTTGGTGTGAGACTGGTGGGGGTGTGTTGGTTTCAGATTGATTCTATTTGAAAAAGTGCTCTGACTCCTTTTGATATGAAAGAGAGCCTGTTTCCCCCAGCATAATCCAAATCACTTGTTTAAATGCCCATTTTGGCAAGTAATTGGTGAAAATAACTAACCCTTTCTCTCTATTTTGGACTTTGCTTTTACTTTTTCAATTTATCATTCCGTGTTGCTGTTGGGTTGGGTGCTGCTTCATTTTTTTGAATTCTGGCACTTTTCCAGGTTCACACTGTGTAGAAATAAGCAATCCAAGTTCTTAGAATTTAAAAAACCTGCTAAAAGTGTGTTCATTCTTTTTAAAGGGTTGGAGTCATCATGATTATATGATAGAAGAAAATCTATTTCATTTTCCAAAGTGAATTTTGAAATTTATACTGATGGTGATTCAAGTCCTTTCAAATAATACCATTCAAAATGAAGATAACTACTTTAGATGTTGTCAGTGGATTATTTTCCAAATGGCAACATGCAAAGCAATTCTAAATTGATTTTCATTCTCAGGAATAAATGGCGTATACGATACATTACTTCACTGCTTATTTATATCTCATTTCGAATTCAAAGCAACGCCTCATTAGCAAAACAGAATTTCCTCCATTTTAATGGAGGTTTAAGATGTCTCTTTGGGGGCAAAATAGTAGAAGGGCTGTTTGCGTGATCACACGAGCGACAGGAAAACTTTGGTAGTTTCTCAAGTAACGTCCTATTTCCATCTGTCTATTTCTCTTTCCTCCAGTCCGCCTCTTCTCCCACTACCTCTGAGCAGCTTGCCTGTAAACCACCTGCTTTCTCCTTTGTTCCTCCAACTAATCCGAACACCTTACCTGACCCCGTGGACTTCCACGGAGCCTCTGTCCTCGAGGAGTTCCACTCTAGGAGGCTGGACGCCAGTGGGGCGGTGGTGGAAGAGTCAGCTACGTATTTCCAAACTTCCGCCGGCTCTCCACCCTTTTCTGCATCGAAGGGCGCCTCCTCGACGTTCGCGTTTCCCCATCCCGCCCAGTGGCCAGGTTCCAACGTGTCCAGTCCGAGCGCAGCAGATCAGAAAGCTGGCCCGGCCGCCGGAGCTCGGAAGCAGACGACTTGGTCCCCCGCGACGTCCCCCGCGCGCGTCCCTGGTGGCCGAGCAGGTCCGGGAGCGCCGCCGTCCCCTCCCGCGGACGCGCCTCCGACCTCGGATTCAGCCTCAGCCTCCTACATCCCGGTGCGCATCGTCACGCACTCCCTCTCGCCCAGTCCGAAACCCTTCACCTCCTCTTTCCGCGGCTCTTCTCCCACCATCTGCAGCCAAATGTCATCCAGTGGAAATCTTTCCAAGTCCGGGGTGAAATCCTCGGTGCCCTCTCGGCTGTCCCTTCTCACTGCCATTCTCAAGTCAAAGCCTTCTCACCAAAGACCTTTCTCCCCCGCATCCTGCCCCACCTTCTCCCTCAACTCCCTGGCCTCGTCCACTCTCACACTTGATCAGAAACCAAAGCAAACCCCACCCACGCCTAAAAAGTCTCTCTCCAGTTGCTCCCTGACGGCCAGGTCTCCGGACGAGGGGCACCAGGACTCGGGGCTGACCCAGCTGTCCTCTCACCTGCCTTCCCCCACCACGTCCACTGCTCCCCTTTCCCAGGCGTCCTCCCACTCCCCCACGAAACACGTTGGTAGCAGCCTCATGTCTCTGGATGTAGAGAAAACACCATCGCCCACCTCGAAGGGCCATACCGCGCTCTCCCTGCTACAGACGGACACCCCGAGTTCTGCAGGCCTCCCTCCTGTCCCACCAAGCTCTTACCCTCTTTCTTCTTGGAAGGGCAAACAGGATGGTGACCTCAGGAGTCCAGAAAACCAGAGAAATACTTACACACACGCTTCTACCCTAGCCTCTCCTGTATTCTCTTCATCTCCTCGGGTTAATCAAAGAGCCACGCTCTCCACTCCAGAGAAATGTTTCCGTCCTTCCCCAGCTCTTTCCAACCTGATAAACAGATCCCAGAGAGCATCACCTCAGCTGTCTGGCCAGCAGCTGAGTCAGGCAGCTCTCCCTTCACTCCCTATCTCCAGTGCTAGCTCTATCTCTCTTCCCAACTTGGGCACCTCCTCTCTGCCTCGTGCTGACCTGCCCAGCCGAGGGCCGCAGCTCAGTCCCCCAGCACTGTACCCAAATTGTGGCAGTAGCAGTACCCTGCCTTCAAGACTCGGGAAAATGGAAAGCATCATATCCAACCACAGGGCACCTGACTCAACCCCACCACTTCCCATTTCTCTAGCAAGAACTGAGGAGCTGATTTCACCTTGTATATTGCCCGTGTCAACAGGCCCTGAAAATAAGAAACCGAAGGTATTTTTTGCACGTTGCATGGTGCATGCTTACTTTGAAATAGAGAAGAATCTGTGTTTACCAGGGGAAAAAAATCAGTAATTATAAAGTTCATTCTGCACCGGCAAGGAAATAGAGAAAATACCAGGGGAGGCGGTTAGGACTCGGTATGTTTGAATGTGCGGATGAATTATAATCTGTCTAAAATTACATGTTTCAGTCAAACCCTTTGATTTTTACAAGTAGTTCTCCTAAGGCGACCTCTTATATATATGATAACAACGGTATCCCCCGCCCCAAGCATAATTTGAATTATATCATTGGTCCTAATTACAGAGTCAAAAGTAGCTTGTTGAGATTTGGGGATATGACACGTTTCTGATTACTTAATAACAGGGGCCCTATTATACATCAGAATACTGTGTACTGACAGAATAGTAGTCAGGATTAGGATAAAATAGAATATTATCTTACATCTAGTTCCACACAATGGCCAAGCCGGATTGAAAGCTTTTTATTTGTCTTGCCCACATTTGTTTATTATTAAGATTCCCCCAGCAGGTTAATTTCTTTCTTACCCCCATACCACAAGCTGAGTCACTATGGGTTTAATTATATACATGTAGGACAAAAAGGAATAGAAATTTTTCCTTATGCGTGAACATTATTTGACTTATTATAAACACTAAATATTAGCAATTATGAGATACGGAAAGAATGGAAAAGCTGTATATAAGGAGATAGAGCATATATTGTTTTTAAATGCTCTAAAGCGACCCACTGAGTAAAGATGTAAAAACAGCATGTCTTTTACTAGGAGAAGGGATCGAAAGAATCATACCATAGTTCAGTTCTCTGTAGGCAACTCTGCTCTATGGCATTCCAGCTTACCAGCTACTCTGAAATAATTCGGACTTTGGATTTTATACACTCAGAATTTGATAGTTGTTATGTACATAAAATTATAAAAGTGCTTGTATTAGGAGGTGTGGGAATTTTCAATTCAATGTCTTGAAATAATATTGGAACTTCCAGAGCTCATAGTGTGTTTAACTCTGTCACTTACACAATTAATGTAAGAATGACGTGTTGAAGTGGCCCTCGTGATTGTGAAGGATGTTGCGATACAACTGAACTTAAAGAGCATGCTTTGAACATCTATATATACCCACCACTGTACTAGCTTTCTTTGGAGTAAGGATAGTTTTTCTAAGGGAAACTAAGAGGTAATACTTTGGGTTTTTTTTTTAAAAATTCAGTTTTATTTAGCAGAAAAAAAATATATGCATGATGTGAAGAGGCTATTTAGAGTTATTAAACCTATGATATAGCTAGAAAATAAGTATAAGGCAAGATCAACATTTTGTAAGTCATATTACAAATAGGATACTTATTGACTGAGCTCAATATACAGGGTGTCCCAAAAGTCTCCCATAAACTGGCCATACATAGGGAAAACGGGAAAACGTAGTTAAGTGTATCTTTAGTTATAAAATGTTTCTTCCAAAATTTTACAAAATATTTACAAAATATCCTTTATGCGTTGGCTGTCTCTTGTAAAATTTTGTAATTAATATTTTGTAAATAAAGGTACTTTTAGCTAAAATTTCCCATTTCCCTATATATGGTTACTTTAGGGGCAACCTTTGGGACGCCCATGAGAGCTACTTAGTGAGAAAATTTATCAAAAATGTAATATTATTACTTAGTGAGGAAATTTATGAAAAATGTCAGGTCTGTTGAAAATGTCTGGGATTTAACCTAATGAATAGGTGAGAGGTCAGCATTTCAGAAATGGAAAGCAACCTGACCAAAAATACAGACGATGAACTCAGAAGACTATATGTGGAGAAGTGAAAAGAGACCGGCCTTATAAAGGAAGAGTAATGATAGATGTTAAATGCTTTCTGGAAGTCAAGAACAGTTCTAGGGCGGCGCCTATGGCTCAGTCGGTAAGCCGCCAGCCCCATACACCGAGGGTGGCGGGTTCAAACCCAGCCCCGGCCAAACTGCAACAAAAAAATAGCCGGGCGTTGTGGCGGGCGCCTGTAGTCCCAGCTACTCGGGAGGCTGAGGCAAGAGAATCGTGTAAGCCCAGGAGTTGGAGGTTGCTGTGAGCTGTGTGAGGCCACGGCACTCTACCGAGGGCTATAAAGTGAGACTCTGTCTCCACAAAAAAAAAAAAAAAGAACAGTTCTAGTAGTTATACAAAATAATTGAATAATTAATTAAGATAGATTATCTCAGTTAATTTTTATAACCATATGAGGTTGATAATATTATTATCCCTATTTTGTACACCAAAAATTGCAGTTCATTGAATAGCTTGTTCAGGTCACATATCTGGTACAGAGCTGACATTTATATTAATTTAAGTCTGCTGATTCTTCAAGCCATGTTATTTATTACTATGATTTATTGCTACTATGTAATAACTTTATTAATTACTAATTTAGTCTGACTTTATAATTCTCATGAAGAAAATTATTACTAAGGAATAATAACCAGAATTCTCAATTTATATAGTATCTGGGTCATTTTCAAATGTCCTAGAGATTATTTAGTTCTTGTATTTTAAACTATCAAAGCAATTGAGGTGAATAAAAATTTAATGTTGTCTATGATTCTAAATTTAAAATTCCTATTTACTGGAGACAAAATGACATGTTTACTATCATTTCAACACATATGTGGTGTGATCATAAAATTCATTTGTGGTGTTTTTAAAAAACCTAGAAAACTAATCATTACCATTTCCTGATTTTTTAAACTACCATTTCTTCAGCCATGCTGCCATACCCTTAAATTATTAATTACCTTTGAGAAAAGTAATTTTACTCCAGAGGCTTCTTCAAACTGTTTGTGTTTGTGGTTCACTGTGGTTTGTTTATGTTTTGTCTATTTTGGGTATAGTCAGAGAGCTGACAGAGGGTGATTCCTGAAGGGCTTTTGATAAACTAAGGTGTCTCTAAATTGAATTTATTTTTCCTTGACTTACTTTCTGCTCCCAACAATGAAAATTTTTCAGTATTTGATTTTTTTTCTTTTTCCTTTGTATTATTTCCAAGTTAAGAAAATTCAGGCTTATAGAAATACATGATAAATTTGATGAACATGAACATAAGAATGACTATAATTTACTTACCAGTAAAAATATTCATCTATTCCTTTGAACAGATAAAAAGAAGCTTCTTATCTTAGGGACAATTTGTTATAACTTCCGCAAAAATAATTGCTCTCTGAGACATGCTGTTCTTTTTCATATTTATATGCTCATATTTTGCTTATATCATCTCTCTAGGTAAAAATCAAAATTTTTTTATTACAAGCTATTATCTTCATACATTTAATTTGAGTATAAAAAATTCATTAAAATTGATGTTGGGATAGATTAATCTTACCTCCATTTCTTTTGACATTTGCCTAGTGTTGTGTAAATTGGTATGATTATTTTATAGAACGATAGGAGGAAATAGACAAAAGCTTTGTGATGTCAAAGAAGTTATCTGCTTTCATGGCTAGTTTCTTGTCTTGCTCCTTCCGGGGTGGTGCAAATCCAAGCACAGGGCTCTTTTTGAAGTCAGAGAGCTTCAGATTTAGGTCAGCTTCACTCACTCCCAGATCCCAGAAGGATAGGGGTCCTAGATGCTAGATAGCCATCAAATTAAAACCCAAATGCTTGAAGAATATTAGTTCAAAGTCTGAGCCCTTCTGTCCTTTGATATTAAAATAAAATGGATCAGCTGGAGTATGCCGAGCTAAATTCAGATATAAAGCATGTTTGATGTTTCTTTTTCATAGATAGCATCTTACAGTTCTGAATCTGTTTGCATTAGTATGGTATAATTGATATGATATGTTAATTTCAATATAATTTTAAAGCATCATTTCACATTATAATCAGGGCCCTAGACTGGATGGGTGTCTCCCTGAATATTTCTCAGGATTCTTTTTGATCTTTTATATTGTCTGAGACCTTTTTCCCCCTTTGGATAAGATTGGACATCACAAAATTCATCCATGGGATTGTTTTGGTGTCTAGTATCTTTTGCCTTTATTTTAAAAGAGTTTAAAATTTTCTCCTAGTGAGTTATCATGGTATTTCAAATGGAAATTGGGGTGACTATTACACTAAAATCTCATACAGTTTGCTACTTATTGAAGATGGTCTGAAGATCTATTTCAAATGTTGAGGGCCTGCAGTGATGGGCCAGTCCTGGCCTTAAAGCTATTTGGACACATTGTTTGTTTAGGGAATGAGTTGGGAACCTTTTGATATCTCATAAAAATTTATAGCTGGTGTTTTATTTATAAAAATCTCAATATTTTAAGGGATCAAAATATTTCCAAGTATAGCACATTGAAAAACTTGGTGGCAGCAGCCTGCTTGTGATTTTTTCTACTTCTGCAGAACCACATCTAATCTGAGAAATGAGCAATATGGAATGTATCTCTATTAGCTAAAATAGGTAATCTGGGTTTAAACAAATTACTCATTCAATAAATCCGTAATGAGTACCTAATATCTGCTTTTCAAAGGTATGAAATAAAACAACCAAAAATGCCTATCAAAGAAAGTTAAAATTCTACCATGGAAGGAAGAGAATCAACAAGAACCCCACCAAAGAAGTAGCTTATCTTGCATATTAGAAGGTCATAAATGGTATAGAAATATAGCAGGGTGAGGAGAATAGAGAACCTACGGTGGTGCCACAGTTTATGTTGTGTGTTTAGGATAGGTTTCTTTGAGAAAGTGACATCCAAGGAGATGATTATTGTTAGGAATGTATAGAAAGGAAAACCCCTGAGGCCAGAGAGTACTTAATAGGTACAAAAAACAGAACTGGGACCGTTGGCACAGTGGAAAGAGTGACAGGACATTGAGGTTGTCAGAGGGAAATGTAGCTGGCAGCTGAGTCCATGGGGTCCTGAAGTTCACTCTTTAGTCTTTGATTTTATTCTTTTAGTAAGACAAGAAGCCATTGAAGGGTTTTGAACAGAGTGAGTCAGTATTATCTATTCTGGTGTTAAGAATAGACCTTAGGAGGGTGAGAGTGGAAGCTGGAAGAGTTTAGAAGGCTATTGCAACAATTTAGGCATGTGATCATGGTGACTCTGGCGGGAAACTCTGGTGAGGCTGAAACTAGCCTTATGTGTCTTACCTTTCCTTTCTGTTATTTTATCTCATTGTCTTTTACTCCACCAGCTTCACAAAGCTCTTGGTAACTTTCTGGAATTTTTGACTTTCCAAGATTCTCCTGCCCATGCTGTCATTTATGCTGTTATATTAACCAGTCTGTTACTATCCTGTTTGCTTCTCTCCCAGCTAGCCTCTCTGAGTTGTTCTTACTAGTGATTCAGACTCAGGTGTTAAGTAATTCACCCTCAGATGTCAATGATTGAAGAAAGTGTCTCTTTTACCCCCAGGGAAGTATTTGCATTTTAATTGGGAGGGCTGTGCAGTTTAACTTAGAGACTTTTCAAAGGAAAAGAACACCCCAGGGTCAAGGTCAAGAGTTCAAATCTTGTAAGTTCACAGCATGCAGGAAGGTCACTTCAGAAACTTACTGTGTTAAAAATACCCTCAGGGTGTTCTTGGTTGGGGAGAAGAGGGTCTCTAATCATCCGGCTTGTCTAGGACTTAAACCACAAATTTTAGTTTCTCGTCTATGGTTTAAGAGAGTGCAAAATATTATAATACCTCATGTCATTTTATAAACGTTATACATTTGGGGTGCTAGAAACACAAGTGGATAAATCAGGGTGGAGAAGGATTGTGAAGTTGTCCAAGGAAATTTTCTCGGTAGCTACCTCTCCCGTCTGCTTTTCTAGGCCATGTTCTTCAGCCAGTCTTTGACAGTTCTGTCCCCTCATCCGATCCTTCCATGATCAGAATCATTATAGACCATGCTTTGCCAAAACTCCAGATGTAAGGGAGGTGTCTGGGTGATCGCCTATGGGTTGGATCAGCACTTGGGTGGGGCTTTCATCTCAGGGCTGATATCAGGGAGATTTTGACTCACGCAGTGCTGACATGGTTATTGAGGAGCAGGAAGCACACCTTTAGAGTGATGAGCTCATCTTTGTTCATGGATGCTTCCAGAAGGTGACCATGGTGGTAGCGAGGCTCTTCACCAGTTTCCCTCATCTTGTTGTTTATATGAGGTTCGTTCATTTACCTGCACTTATAGTGAGCTTAATGAGTCCAAATCCTTGATTCTCTAGGCAGTTAACAAAGTTCATTTTGAAACCTTATGGGTCTTTATTACTGGAGGCCTGTGGTGGAGATTTAGGCATCATCAGTAGTGGGTAGGGTAGTGGTAGATAATATTTTCTGAAAAGGTAGAATATGTTCTGCTGTCCTCACCTTCAAACAGCATTTAAATGTATAGTAACTAGCACAGCCTGTAAATTGGGTTATCTCTAGTAAACTTAAGTATGGAGATGCTATTTTCTTTTCTAAACCTCAATTTTGCCCTGCATCAGGTAATGGATATTTAAGAAATATTTATTGAGGGCGGCACCTGTGGCTCAGTTGGTGGGGCGCCGGCCCCATATACTGAGGGTGGCGGGTTCAAACCCGGCCCCGGCCAAACTGCAACCAAAAAATAGCCGGGCGTTGTGGCGGGCGCCTGTAGTCCCAGCTACTCGGGAGGCTGAGGCAGGAGAATCGCTTAAGCCCAGGAATTGGAGGTTGCTGTGAGCTGTGTGAGGCCACGGCACTCTACCGAGGGCCATAAAGTGAGACTCTGTCTCTACAAAAAAAAAAAAAAAAAAGAAATATTTATTGAATGTTAACTTAAACCATAGATTAAAAATTGATTCAAGTTTAGGCTGGCCATTATTTTTTGCCAGCTATGATCAGCTAGTAATGATTCTAGACTATAATACCACAAGCTGTAATTCAAGTTATTTCAAATTATGTTGACTAGAACAATTCATAATATTTTTCTAAAAAGGAAAACAAATGAATTTTCTGTAGTATCTCAAAGACTGAGAAAGATAGAGAAGAAATTAGAATAAAAAATTCCTATTTGGATTGAGCGTATATTGTTCAGAGAACCCAGAAGAAAAGCACTGGGCCCAAGAAGTGTCTTTTGTGGCAACAAATATGATTTTTATACTGAAAAAGAAAGGGTATGTATATCTGAGAGGATTAGTGCAAATCATATAGTAGATATGCAATAAATATTTCTTGAATAAATTTATTAGTTGAACTGCCATATCCAAACAGATTTATAGGATGGATCAATGTCTCCCATGTTGAGAGAACCCAATGGCAAGTACTCTCTGTCCTGAATATATGATTTGAAGGAAGATTAAAATGATGCACCTAACAAAACGGTTCATGAAACAGCATAAAAATTCTTATCTTCATAGCTTATGATGGCAAACCAAATTTAATCAGATGAAATTGGACAGAGATGATACCTAAAGTCCAATTTGGGGCCTAGAAAAACAAGCATAAATACAGGATGGAGCTTATCAGCAAATGTTTAAAAACAGATCAGAGGATTAAGAATTTTAGGTGATAACATATCAACAATACAAAATGACTCTGAGCTACTCTCCTGTGCATTTTCCACTCTACATAAAAACTAAGGAGGTGATCCCCATTATTACCACCTTCATTGCATTCACTGAGTTTATTGTCAGTATCATGGAGTGTGATGATTGTTATTCTACTTTGCATTGAAACACATCTAGTTAAACACATACCTTTTCAAAATTTAAAGGAATATCATTAGAGGAGAGTAAGGGTAGTAGAATTCTTCACTTGAGCATCAGGAAATTGATAAAGGCAGCAATATAACTATCATAGCAAAGACAGTGCTTAGCAAGAGTCATGATTTCAGCTGGGGGCAGTGGCTCACGTCTGTAATCTTACACTCTGGGAGGCAAGACCTGTCTCTATTAAAAATAGAAAAACTAGCTGGGAGTTGTGGTGAGTACCTATAGTCCCCAGCTACTTGGGAGTCTGAAGCCAGGGTATTGCCTGAGTCCAAGAGTTTGAGGTTACTGTGAACTCAGATACCTTGCCACTCTACCTGGGATACAGATTGAGATTCTATCTAAAAAAAAAAAAAAAAAAGGAAAAAGAAAAAGAAAAGAAAGCCATGATTTCAAAGGGAAGGGAGAAATGGGACCAATGAGGTCCATTAACAAGAAGAATATTTGGCTCACTATAAGGGAAAATTTTGTACTAATCAAACATTTAGACCTGAATGTATTGCTTTGGAAGGTAGGTAAGCTTTCATATGGCTGTTGAATAGAGAGATTCGTGTCTTGAATCAGGGAGTTGAAGCAGATGACTTTCAATTTCACTCTGAATGGAAGATTCTATGGCATGTGTGCAATAACAAGATATCTCTCTGTACATACTTTCACGGGTATATCCTTTAGAGAAATGAAACCAGGCAAAGAAACATTTTAAATGATTGCCCCCCTCTGAAATGAGAGGCAAGGGTGAGTGTAGGTATGTGCAAGAGTTGTTGAGCTAGAAAGCTTGTGTCCAAAATCCCAACTTCAAGTTGTGGTGAGTTGTGCTTAAAGCTCAGGAAGTTTTTACCATTTGCTTTATTGGCATTACTGTATTAGAAAGTGCAGGAGATGATGATGAGATTCAAAAAATGAGTTTAAGATAGAGCTCTTACTGCTCATTTTTCCATTATGGAGTTAAATTGATGACATTATTTATATTCAAATTATTGACTATATTGATGCTTGCTAAAACTGGCTGCTAACTTTTATATATTCTGATCTTTGTTTTTGTGAATGATGCAAGAGGATGTATCACGAGCTTAATTAAATTTATATGCATAATATTTGTTAATTACAGAACTATAAAAAAAGAACCTTATCCCTCTGAGGCTTGAGTGGAACCCTCCCCTGCCCCCACACTCGTGTGTAGAATAGTGCTCCTCTGAGGGCGTGCTGCTAATGAGAAATTTGTATGTAATTTTGTGAAATGGATGTTTGTAAGTTCTGAAACTGAGTAGCATGTAATTGCCTATAAGCTCTAGGCTGATACTTCACGGTAGTATTTCTTTGCTCCTTGCTCTAATAAAATATTAACATGGTAAGCTAAATACCTTTTTCTATCAGAAAAAAGTTGTTCAGCATAATAACTCTTTTCTTCATTTGATAACATGTCGTTTCACTTGGTAGAACTGTCTAAAATTGTGTCATAATCTTCCCCCTTTTCATCTCTACTCTTGCTTTCTGGTTACCCGTTCTAGCAATACAAGACCAAGTCAAGCTACAAGGCTTTTGCAGCAATCCCTACAAACACATTGCTTTTGGAACAGAAGGTCAGTGTTGGCTCAAAAGCAAAGTGAATTTTATGTTCTTAATGTTATTTTTCTTGTGTTTTCTGAAATTTCTGTTGGGGAGATTACTGTTTTAAAGTTCTGTCTTTAGCGAAATAAAGTGCTGTTCTTTGTTTAGGATGATGTGATGAAAGCATTTTGGTGAATTAGAGCTTTCATTGATTGATTACGAGAGGTTGGATGTACACTTAGAGATGTTTAGTCCGCTGTCAAGCAGCCTTGGTTCAGGTTCAGCTAGATACCTGTCCTTCAGAAATTTAAATGATTGTTGTATTCAAAAACTTGCAGTTTTATCCACATTGATCAAAAGGATCATGGTGAAATGGGATGACATGCAAGCACCTGTCCACCTCGGTCATTGACTGTTGAAGCCTTGGTGATTAATAAGGCTTTCACCACTACAACATACTGATGCTCAGATATTATTGCCAAGGATTCAACCGAGCCCAATAGATGCCATCATGGGCTAAACGTCTTTGATCATTCTTGCCAGACGGGAATCCTACCTGCATGAGTGGGAGGGAGATTTGAGATGACTCCTAATGGCCCAGCTGCTTTCACATGACTCTGGGGGATTTTGGCTTTGCTATTAAGAGTCGTTAATTATAAAATTACAGATTGTTACTTCAGTAGGTAAATTAAAGCCTCTTGTTTAACAATGCATTACATGTACTCAAATGAAAGCCAAATGGAGCATCCCATCACGAACCAAAGTGTAATCACTTACCAGGTCTGTGAAATTATTTGTTTTGTATATTATTTTAATGTCCATTTATTTAAGCAATTTATCTCTTAGTACATTAAGCCCATTTTTTTCCATGTGTAATTATAGTGTTCCAAATACTGTTGCTATTGTTTGTCAAAATGTTAATGTTTGTCAGCCCAGTGGTATTTTGATCACTGGTTTTAAATCTACATTCTTGCTCCCTTACCACGATGTAGAGAATAAAACCTTTCTATGCTCTCTTGTCTAAAAAGTAGGAATTGTAGTGGGAAATGTCAAATAGTGTACATAGGTGAATATTAAGTGGACAGAGTCTTTTATACTATCTATCTCTGATAATAATTCCGAATTATCCACATGATGTTAGAATCTATATTCTTTGAACCAGAGGGCAATGAAGCTGCAGGGAAATTTGAAGATTATTCTCTACCTTCACTCCTGAATTTCTACTTTTTTATACTTATGAAGAGCTAAGATGGGCCTAAAACACTGATTTTAAGAGTTTCCAGGACAATGTGGGTAGTGACATTTTCCCAGTTGTCCCGTATCGCACTCTCTGGGGCCGTCATAGTGAGTTGAAGGTGGCAGTGTTCCCACACCAGAGACTCTCTGCCTATTTAAGATGGATATTTCTGGAATCTGTTCACAAGTGTCTGCTTTCACAGATGCAAGAGAATCACTATCCATTGATACTGAAGTGAAGAGGAGATTAGGAGGCTTTGGGGTCCTGGTGTCTCCCCTCATGCTTGTCACAATAATCTGTACACATGGTCTCGAAACTATATTGTGCTACTATATTAATTTAATATTTGGAAAAATGACAGTTAGTTCATTCCAAAAGTCTTCTGTGATATAAAGCTGGATGTCAATATTGGTTCCAGTTTTCTTCTCTTTAAATTGGATTGATTAAAGAGTTTATAATCTATTCATGAGCCATTAAAAATAAAGTATCATAAGTTTAATTTTGAATTTTATCACAAATTCATTTACAAATCTGTATGTAGTATTGATGTATATTCAACCTAGTACAAGTTTATATGGGACAGGCTCTATGTTTTTAATTTTGAATGTTTGCTACTTTTGTTTTTCATAAAAGAAAATGTAATTATTATGATATCTAATTTAAAAATAATTTTATTTTAGAGAAGAATGAGTTATTGTATAAGTTCTGACATAGATAATGTCTCTTGGCCAATGTAAATTGCTTTTTCAAAATCAATATTTGACTTATTCAAAGGTCACAAGATGCATGTAGGATGTGAATTTTTTTCCTTATTTAGATCCTTTGAATAATTCTACATATTTCCTGTAAGCTTTCCCATGTTAGGTGTTCCTAATTGAGAAAATTTTAAAATTTGCAAGAATTTTAAAATTTTAACATCTTTTAAAAAGATTTTATAAGTTTACTTTCACCTTCAACAATCTTTATTCAATAATATGGTGCTGCTCCTTTCACTATTATAGTCTTAAAAAATGATTCTGGTAATTTGGTCCTTTATAGCCATCTGTTTATACAATAGAATTCATCTTATGCCATTGAAATCAATGGGATTTATTTCTGAATTGAATGGGAAAATTAGGACTATAATCTTTAGAAACTCATCTATTTTAAGAAGAATCAAAAGTTTGGAATGTTTTGAATCACAGAAACTTTTCTGAGATCCCTTTTATATTACTCAGAACAACACGATTAAGGGGTAGGGGGACGCTGCACACTCATTATAACACTTGGGTAGTGTCCACGCTGTGGAATGCCTCGAAGATAGAAGTAACATAAATAATTCAAGCTTTAAATATGTTGGCAATTAATTTTCTCCCCAACCACTTAATACCCATGGTGGTTATTTTATACTACATTGTGTTTTATAGCATATAGTATACTTAGTGAGAAACCAGGTTTACTTTTGAAAATAATGGTGTTATAAAGAGAAAGATTTCCTCCAGATTGAAATATAGGCATCCCTTGCGATGAGACATTAAGCGATCATTGAATCACTGGATTGGTTTCAGCTTTAATTGCCTGTGGATAAAGCTCATCATTTTGAAAAGAGTACACTTTGTTGGCAGGGGACATAAGGTTTCTGGTACTTCTGTTATATACATTTTTGTTTGTATCCAAACTTAAATTTATAGCTTATTGCATGTTCTATCATTTTTAAATTTTTTATATATATATATTATTTTTTTTTAAAGAAAGAAGCCTTTTTAGCTGAGTCTTAACCAAGGATTTATAGGAAAAGAGTAATGTAGGTGTCATATTTTAATGTGTTGGGTTCAGAGTCTTTGGCTGAATCTTCTACCAGTAATCATCATTATCATCTCCAAGAATGACATGAAAATGAAATACAAGTGATTATAATCAGACCAAATTGTTTTTGTGACTATCCATGGTCTTTACATTCAATGATATACTAAGGTCTGTAGTCAAAATTAACTTTAATATGGACACGATTTTTAGTCTCAATGCATGCATTGCTGTCTTTTTCAGGGAATATTAAAGGTCTGTCTTCTTATTGGCTAGTTTTTCTTATTATCATCTGAGTCTTATAGCAATAGGTAAAAAGCTAAAATTAAACTGTTTGGCATATTGTTATTATAAATAAATGGATTATTGTGTTTATTGTGAGTTGTATTAAAAAGTGAAAGATGAAGGAATATTTCATGAAATCAAATAATATACATCTTTATTGTCTTACAAATGATTAATATTTTTTCATGAAAGTATTCATTGTTTCCTTGTAAGTAATTTCAATTCTCTGTTCCGTTCTTCAAAAATATTCCTCAGGATAAAATTAGAGCTAAGGTTAGGTATAAAGTTTCAAACAAATGGCATTTTCAAGATACATTTAATTCATAGCAAGTATGTGTTTTACTGAAGAAGTCTCTAGCAGCTCAATTGTATAGATAATAAATAAAAATTATCAGACTAATTATTTAAATGGAAAATTACAGGATAAAATCCATTTTTTTCTGGTGGAAGAAATATAAAAATAGCTATTTTGAAGATAACAATAAAAAGCATAAAAATAGAAAGCCAAAGATTTGATATATTTTGTCAGTTGTCAAATCAATTTATTCTAAGTTGCCTGTTTAATTTTTTAAAGCATGAGTTGGCAAATACAAATCTGATTAAACATATGTCCTTGAGTGAAAGTATTTTAAGATCTCCGCATGTCTTAAAAATTTAACAAAACCTGGTTTCTAATTTAGCACATGACCCATGTTAAAGAGGCATCGCTTCATTTAGATTAGTGCAAGAGAAGAGTGTGCTCCCAATTTCTTCAACAATGCAAAAGTGTCCAGATGCAAATCTGTGCTAACTGGTTCTTGTCTACTATGTACATATCATTTAAAAAAAACTTACCAAACCACATTTAATTATGTATACTTACTGATGTCTTTTTCTACCATGAATTTTTTGAGGGAATCTAGGTTTTTTGTTATTGTTTGTTTTGTTAAATGTTTATCAAATGAATTAATTTATAGGTTTTAATTTATAGGCTTAGTCAATATGACTCTCACTAAACATAATAATCCATTTATTTATAATATCAATAGGTGCCAAACAGTTTAATTTCAGCTTTTTACCTATTGCTATAAGACTCAGAAGACAGAAGAGAAACTAGCCATTGAGAGAGACAGACCTTTAATATTTTCTGCAAAAGACAGCAATGTGCACATTGAGACTAAAAATTATGTCCATTTTATAGTTAATTTTGACTATGGACCTTAGTATAATGTTGAGCATAAAGACCATGGATAGTCACCAATACATAATAGCTTTAATTTATAGGATTCTAAAATTTCCAAGTTTATTCCCCAGGGTCATAAGGTAAATGTCTGTTCTTAGGAGTATAAAAATAAAGGGGGCCTTATATATGACAATTGGACCAATCATAATAAAGAGTCTTTCTTTGGGATAGAATAAATCTCATCAATTCCTGCTTCCATGGACAAACTATAAAAGGCCTTCTGTTTGAAGGGAAGTAGGTTGGTTTTAGACTTGGCACCTGGGATGATTAGATTCTACCACTCACAATGGCTGCCATCCACTAGTATGTCAGACACTAAGCTAAATGCTTTACCGTCTGCACAACTCTGTGAAGTATTTGATGCCCAAAGAAGTCACGTACATCCCCCAAAGCAGCAGGGCTAGTAATTTGCTGAATTGGACCCCAAACAAGACCTTTCCCTGCTCACTGTGTAACAACAACATCAGCTAGCTAGAAGGAAATGTTAAGAGGGAAAGGATGATGTTGGATACTTTCCTACAACAATTTTATTCCTTACTTGCTAAAACATATTTCAATACTCACTGAATTAGAGCAACAAAAGCATTTTATTTTTATGAGGAACAATTACTGAGAATTGGAAACAATTTGACTGTGAGAAGACTTGGGAGAGTGAGGCATTACGAAGTAGCCCAATTCTTTGAGCTGCTGAAAGAGATGAGGCAAAGGACAGTGAAGGAGGGGCTGGCCGGAAGTAAGGAATACCCTTCAGAGACCCTTCATTAAATTAAAGGATGGCTTTTCCTGCCATGGAGCCTTGACCAATGGGGCTGAAACTGGTTATAATGGTTCACAAAAACTACCTTCTGTGTGGGTGAAACAGATATTTAACTCTGCAAAACTCTTGAGGCTGAAAACACCACGTGGAATTCCTGTTATTGAAATTTTTAAACAAATCATATAAAAATTAATCTGTTAAATATTCCTGGATCATTTTACAAAACCTATACTTTTATATATCTGCAAACTCCTTTGTCCAGTAGTACCCCCTTCCTCCTTTTTATCCAAGCTAAATCTTCAACTAGATAAAGAGAGACTTATTTTTCTGAGAATATCTCCAATCCTACAATTTTTTTTTTAATTTTACCAAATAGCTGGTCAGATTAATAAAATATAGTAGCATTTAGGCTTAACATAAATCGTTTTATGATCATTATTAAATGTAGTAACTCATGCATGAAATTTATGAAATTCAATCTGAGATAGTCTGGACATCACAAAAAGTTTACAAGTCCTTTTATATCACTCTTTCTTTGGAGGTAGTTTACTTTCTAACTCCATTTAGAGTACAGCTAACTCATTCCAACTTCAAATTTCTGGAACTTAATCCTATTTCTTAGGGAGCAGGTTAGACCGATTCAATATATCTGACTAAGAAGTGTTTGCAATTCCATCAGAAGACACTCCTTTTAACTGGGGAACAACTGTTGCAGTTTATTGGCATATTTTCACATAAGAACTTTGATTTACAATGCTTTTTCACAGTACTTGGCTTTTAGTTATAAGGTAGTGTTAAATTCAAAAGCTATTTTCTGCTAAAAGTCAGATTTATTAGGTTTCTTTTCAAAAGTTGGACCTCGGGGTTGACTGTACTGAGCAAAATACAAACCCTTCTGGGTAATTTATATTAGTTAAGTATCTTCAAAGATGAGTTTCAATGAATATCCCATTTATGCCTCAATCGCTGTAGTCCATTTTGATGGAAAATATGTTTTTAATAACAGTAATTTATTGGTGAATATTTTAAGAGACTTTCACCCAAAATGAATAAATCTGAAGAAAAATTAATATAATCCTGCTGACTGACATGTCAAAAAGCAATATATGGTCAGACTCCTTATTAATGGAGATCTAAAATATTTTCTTTTAGTCTTGGCACCCGTAGCACAGTGGTTACGGTGCCAGCCACATACACCAAGGCTGGCGGGTTTGAACCTGATGCTAAAAACATCAATGACAACTGTAACAAAAAATAGCCAGGCATTGTGGCAGGCACCTGTAGTCTCAGATACTTGGGAGGCTGAGGCAAGAGAATCACTTAAGCCCAAGAGTTTGATGTTGCTGTGAGCTGTGACAACATATTACTCTACCAAGGGGGACATAGTGAGACTGTGTCTCAAAAGAATTTTTTTTTCTTTTAATAATTTTTTAGACAACAGAAAAAAAGCTACTTTTTATGGCTGTTAGAAATAGTGAATCAAGATCATACATCTGATAAATAACTCCTAATCAATTAAAAAGTCAATTCTAATAAATTTCAAAGCCCTTTAAATTCAAAATAAGCTCACCATCAGAATTTTTTGTAGCACAGTCTGAATCTTTGTCCTGTTTCAAATCAGCTTTAGTGAGCTAATATCAGTTATTTTCCTTAGTTTTCCAAGGGACCTGCGTAGATAATTTTGTCATGATTTGAATGAATTTTAATATTTCAAATAGAATTATTAATGTTGTATTTCCCTAAAGCATACTTTCACATACTAATTAAAATATCAAGTTCTATTTGCTTTTGGCTGAAAAAAGTCACTTCATTGTATTGATATTGATTATATGAGTAGATCTTTGGTGACAAATTTGATTGTAATATGGGAATGTATTGTTTATTGTAAATCTAAATACTCAGAAAGTTTAAACCACTTCTCTGGAGTATTTTACTGGAAAGTATTAAAATCACATTGTTCTTATGATTCATTTATTCACTTAATTGAACTCCATTTGTTCATTGGTTTACCCTATAATCCACTCTGAAGATCTTTACTGGGCACATGTCATATTCTCTGTCCTTTGGATACAAAGATAAATACCATTTTCTTTGAGCTTAGTAGGCCAAATTGTCCAGTAGAGTAGAGGTACAGTATAAAAAGTGATTATGATATAACATGGTTTAAGGTATGTGCACAGTGATATGGTGACCACACTAGGGAGTGACCATTTTGTAAGGTCCAAGAAAGACATTATTATAAAGGTGTACCTTCAGGATAAATAGGAATTTTCTGAGTGAACTGAAAGTGGAGGAGGGATGATCTAAGGAGAGTTAGTAACATAAAGTACAAAAGATCACCACACATTTAAAGAACTCAAGCAATTCTTTGTGGTTCAAGAGCAGCATGAGGAGCAGGTGGAAGACATTGTCAGCAAGGTGAGCGAGGCCCACAGCAAAATTCCCTCCCAAGGAGTCTGTTTGTAGTCCTGGTTATTCATGTCTGGCCTTTTCCTTCTCCATAATTATCACTGTCGTACAGATCAAGTGTGGTGTAAGGCCTAAAATTAAACCCCAATGTTGTGACATCTAATGAAGCTGAAGGATCTCAAATGGCCCATCTGCAAGTTCCCTCTTCCCTCTGCTCCTGCAGGTCAGGTCCCTTGGCCAAGCTACAATCCTCCTTGTGAAACTGGCCAGGTGAAGTTCTGCTGTGCCTTAGTGATAGTTCCAGCTCTCTGGGAATTACTCGAACAAGCCAACCACCTTCTTCAGGGGACCAGGGACACTTCTCTGTCTTGATACCCACAGACCCTGGCTGTTCCCCCCGTTCCTTAGTGCAACCCTGTGTGACCTTGCATGGTGTGCAGAGCCCTCCTCCCCTGGACTGTTAGTAAAAGTAACTAATGAATGGTTACGGCTTTCATCCCTCCAGCGCTGGGAGTCATGGAATCATCCATCCCCATAACCTCTCCCCTCATCAACAGGGTAGTTAAGAAGCGATGAAAAAGACGCATCAGGGAAAATTTAAACCATCTGAACACCAGCTAGGGGTTATTTTTATGCAATTTTGTGTTCCTTTCCAACCATTTTTCATAATTAATAATAATTTTAAGACATGAAGGCATAAATCATAAAATAGATTTTTTTTTATGGTAAGAAACAGGTGGTCCTAAATGTTTTTCTTAGGTTTTAAAATGTAGCCAATTTTCCAAATATTGTTGTTTAATATGGGGAAGCAGATTTTGAAAACAAAATTTCAGACAATATTTTCCTTTGTGAGCTATCAAAATGATAGATGATAAAATCTTATCTTTTAGATGTCACTTTTCTGAATTCCTAGGGGTATATTTTATGCCAACATGACATCTCTACCATATGGATATGGTACCTGCTGGAAAGTCTAATAATTCTGGATCTATCATATCTGTGCTCTGTTGGAAGGAGGAAATAGATTGTGATGCGCAATGGCTTCCGTGGTCCCATGGCTGTGATTACACCTTGTTGTTACGATGTACCTAGAAGAGACTGTTCATAAAGAAAGGAGAGGCAGGAGGTAAATCTAAGTAAAAAACAGGAACGTCTATAATCCTAAAAACTTTTATAAGACAATACAATAGAGAAATGAGTCTTTTGTTTGTTTGCAAATTTACCAGAACATGTATATTCAAGTGATCATTTTTCTGTTACTAGTAACCACTTTGAGGAACCAACAACTTACTCTAATTAGCCTGCGATTACTTATCCCATTTTTGGTAACCTCTTTTGTAATTGCCTTTAGAACTTGTGGCACATATTTTTCGATAACCTTGAATGGTGGGAAATCGTCAAACTTAGGAAGTAGATTAGAACTAGCTCCTTTGAATAAAAAAGTGCATTAAAAATAAGTTGAACCACATGAAATTGCCACCTCAGTGACTCTTTTCTGTTCAATATTGGCAATTTCATGTGTTTTAATCCAATATAAAGCTGAGCTCATAAAAAAGAAGGGGACATCTTCGAGGGTCAAGTACCAAAAACAAGATGCTTATCAGGGTGCTGGTGATTTGATTGTTCTGAAGGTATTAATTTCATGAATCATAAGAACTGGGATATGCTGTCAACTTGGCAATGGGAGGGAAAGACTTGGTGCTAAGTGAGACAGGGAACTGGAATTGCATCCCCGTCTCATAACTGGGCGTTTTGAAGGGTTACACTCTCAATTACAAGAAGGATGTGGAAAAAAAGTACCATTGCAAAGGGAAATGACAAGCACAATTTCTTATATATGTCTGGGCTGAGGGTGGAAAAAACAAACAAACAAACAAACAAACAAAACCCCCTTTAATCCTAAGCCTACCCTTAGGCAGGTTTGAGATTTGAATTTATACAATCTCTGTGATAAAGAAAATGTGTGCTGAAAAAATTGAAGTTAAATTTGCATTTAAATTTAATTTGCATCATTCTGCTTCTGGAAATGAAGGAGTAGCTTATATTGGATCAATTGTTATGCAGATAACCACAGTACACCCTCAATAGCATATAAAAAAGAGCTGTCTGCAGGTACCAGGGCATGACCAAGAGCAGAGGGAAAATGCAATAACGTCAATGGTCAATGCTTGTAAGAAGGAAATGGCACTGGGACTTTTCTAGATTTTATATGTATTTTTTCTTAACCTTAAGGGTAGCCCCCTGTCTGCTCACTATGAAGTGGTGAGAAGTCAGTGGAGACCCTGAAGGTTCCTGGGTGGGAAATGAGAGAACAGGTCACTCAGGAAGTGGAAAGTGAGAGAACCATGGAGAAGAGAGTCCCAGAGGGAAGCTGTGTATGCAACATATACTCTCCCCAAAGCTTTGGACGAGGTAGTGAATGTACCCGTTAAGCTCAGCAAAGGGTGAAACAATGCAATAAAGATTTCAGCTGCTGCCCACTTTGAAGCCAAATTAACTGCATATTAAAACTAAACAATAATAATAATACCCATCAGGAGGCCATAACAGAATTCAGAGTCTTTATAAAACATTATTCAAAATATTCAGGCTATAATCCTAAAATTTAAAAAATGCAAAGAATAGTGTAACTCATACTCAAGGGAAAATATTCATAGTTATTAACCCAAAGTGTTCCAGATATTGTAATTATCTGATAATAATTTTAAAGCTGTTATTAACATTATAAATATGCTCAAGAGAATAAAGGAAAATATGTTCACAATAAATTAGCATATAGGAATTCTCAGCACAAAAACAGAAGCTATAATAAGTGGACTTAAATAGAAAATAAGATATGATAAATAAAAATTAACTGCATTGGCTTAAGAAAAAACTGGAGATAACTAGGAGTCAGTGAAATTGGAGATGTATGTGATAGACATTACCTGATTTGAAAAAGAAAAAGAAACATTGAACAAGGCTCCAGTGACTTGTGGGAAAATATAAAAATGGAATTGGAGTCTCAGAAGGAGAGGAGAGAGAGAATGGGACAAAACAATTTATAGCCAAAAATTTTCTAAATTTGGTGAAAGATATGAATGCATACTTTCAAGAAGCTCAGATCATCTTAAGAATGTTTAATTAATAAAATCCTAGTAGCATCATGATCAAACTGCTGAAATGTATATAAGGAGAAACATAAAAGGAGAAAATCTTAAAAGCAGCAGAGAAAAATAGTATATATACGTACAGAGGAACAGAAATACAAACATACCTACCTTTTCATTATAAACAATGAAGGCCAAAGGCGATGGTATGACACCTTTAAAATGCTACAGCAGAAAAGCAACTCCACACTCTATGTCCAGGAATAATTCCTTCAAGACAGAAGATAAAGTAAGGATGTTTTCAGCTAAGAGAAATCTAAGAAAATTCCTTGATAGCAGACTAGACTTGTACTATGAAAAGAACTAAGGAAGATTTTGAGGCTTGAAGGCAAAGAGAAACACAGAACTTTAGAGAGTAAGTCAGAACATGGGAAATGATGATAGGTGGTAATGATTACGTATTATTTTACATAGTGCCATAAAGTTTGTATGCAATTTGAAATAGTGTGCGATTGCACATGAACTTTATGCCCACTCTATATTAAAATTTCTTTATAATCATGTTCATGGTTTAAAGCAAAACTTACAATAGGATAATGTGTTTAGAACATATTTAAATGTAATTCATTGGCAATTAGAGCATAAAAACAAGGTGAGTGTACTGAATCGTCTAATTTCAAACTTCTTCTATATCATGTGAAGTATTCTAAGATACTTGTATTGCTTGGGTTAGACTTTAATATGAATGGAACAATTTCAAGGTTAATTTCTAAAAATATATGGACTATAGCGCCTGTGTTAGTTAACATAAACAACATAACCTGATAGAGCAAACCCTGACGTTTCACTGCTTTAATGCAATCAGCCTTTCATTCCTTCTTTCATCACAGTTTGCTGTCACTTCAATTAACTGTCCCATGTGGTTCTGGTCTAGTGATGATCAGTAACATGGTCTTCTTCCATCTTGCATCAGTTATCTGAAGAAGATGAGAGACAGAATGATGGAAACTCATGTCAACTCTTAACTGCACTGCCCTGGAAGTTACACATCACTTTCGGTTATAAGTCACAGTTACAGTCCCCAAAATCAATCACCCAAATTCTCGAGACCAAGAAAATGTCATATAATTGTGCTCAAGAAAATGAAGTCTCTGATAACACTCCTAGCATTGTCTCTGCTGCACGTCCAACTTAGTGAATAAAGAATAAGAAAGCAATCCCACATCGAATCAACTAAAAAATTCAAAATGGAAGGAAAAGTGAAATTGAAAAATTGCAGCAAAATTAAAACAAACAAAAAAAATCCCCCTCAACTTTTTTTTCATTTTGGTAACACCTTCGATTGGACATATTAATTCAAGGAAGAAATTGAACAATGTGAAAAGGCCTTCAAAGACAGCTCGTTAAATGATTCAGATTTTGTTCTTAGAAGTTTTGGTATCTATAGGGCTTTGAAAAGCCTTTGAAGAGACTTTTTTTTACTACAATGGTATTTGACTGCCAGTCTCATCTGAGAAATATTTCATTTATCACTAGGCACTAGATGAACCAGCCAAGACGGAAAGTGTCTCCAAGGACAACCTGTTAGAACTCCCTTTGGAGGTAATAACTTTAAATTTCCCTTGCTTTTGGTACACAATCCCAGAACTCATTGCTAACCCAGTCCCTGGTTTCAATTCTTCCAGTTGTGTTTCCCTGCACAGCTCAGGAAGCAAACTGAAGAGGTCTGTGCTACCATTGATAAGGTCTTGCAGGATTCCTTGTCTATGGTAATGCCTTAGACTAGAATGTGCAATTCAAACATTTGCTTGCCTTCTCTTCATTTCCTCTGCTTTAGTATGATACCTCACAGGCTTGTCCTTTTCTTTTTCTTTCCTTCTTTCTTTCTTCTTCTTTTTTTCAGCATTCTTCTGATTCTCCTTCAAGGTCCCCACAGACATTGTTGGGTTCTGACACAATCAAAGTATGTATATATTTTAATATAATTCACTGAATCATAAGATTTACTAGATGAATGATTTTCAAATTATACATGGAGGCCCAATAGTGAATTGGGAATTAATTTAGTGGATAGCGATCAGGTGTGTCTTTTTACTTTGGCACTCATAATTTTTTGTTTCTTTTTTTTTAATATCAATAGATTTAGGGGGTACAAATGGTTTTTTTGTTACATGGATGAATTGCCTAATAGTGAAGTCAAGGCTTTTAGTGTCCTGGTCACCCTAATAGAATACATTGTACTCGAGTGATGGTTTTTGATCCCTTCTCCCTTCTCCCGACCCTAGTCTCCAAAGTCTATACCATGCTGTACGACCATATATACCCATTGTTTAGTTCCCACTTATAAATGAGTACACACCACTTACAAATGAGTATATGTGGTATTTGTTTTTCCATTCCTGAGTTACTTCAATTAGGATAATGGCTTCAAATTTCATCCAAATTGCTACAAAAGACATTTTTAAATTCTTTTTATGGCTGAATAATATTCTATGGCATATATGTGTATACCAGATTTTTTAAACCCACTCATCAATTTATGGGCTCTTAGATTGATTCCATATTTTGGATTGTGAATTATGCTGCTGTAAACATATGAGTGCAACTGTCGTTTTTAAATAGCAAAGAATTAGACTCCATTCTAAGTAGTGGAAAGGTATTATCGGCATTTCTTTTACTTTTTCTAGGTGTACACATATAGGTAAATGTGCACAGGCTTGCAAAGTGAAATCTATTTCTAACTGTGGGCCAATTTCAGAACAGTTTGAAAGCTAGCATGTTAGATTATGTTGTATGTTGGCATTTTATAGAACTGCACGTGGAATTTATGGTGCATTCTCATCTGAAACCACAGATTCAGTATTTACGTAATTTGCAGCCACTGATAGAATTGTAGAAATGGAAAAATGAAGTAGTTTAAAGGCTCATTGATCTAAGAGCTTTAATGCAAGTGCTATTTCTGGATTTTTAAATTTTTCTGACTAAATAATTTCAAAGGAAAAGAAACCTGGATATTTTAGATTGTTAGGTTATTACTAAACTATTAATTATTATAATGGAATCCTTATGTATTTCCTTTTCAAGAGGTATTTTCATGTTTTGGAATAAAATACTGCATTTTTCCAAATCATTTTTTTGAAATAAAATACTTAGTTCAGCTCTACTCTTCCAAATTTCAAAATGCTTTTGGTTTTCTTTTATTGATAATTGTTAGTATATTTTTTTTGTGAGCCTTATTTTCTCCCTTGGAATTAGTAAAAATACTGCTTGCAGGCCCCTTAAAATATGAGACATTGTGTTTCAGAAGTAGGTTTTAAATGTATGGAATTGCACATAACTAGAAAAGTAATTCTAATTTGCAACTGAAATATTAGACAAATATCCATTAGCAACAACATAAGAATTCAGTCACTAGTTATTGTTTATATTAAGAAATTATATTTTAGCAAAGAGGACCCAAACATGAATAATTGTAGTTTCTATATTTGAAACCTATTTTGTTGTAGACGTGGGTCATTACAAAAATTTTGAGATACGTAAGTACTGAGACATGTAAAATCCACACAGATGGAAATAATTGAAGCCCACCCAGCAAACTGCCTACAGGAGCTTCCTCAGAACAGCCACCTTGATTGCTTTCATTGGTTTTATATCATTTCCAGCATTTTTTCATGTCTTCCCATTTTCTGGGAATCGAGGAAATCCATGCCATGCTGTGGCAAACAAGTATGGAAATCACTGTACGTACACCACCTTCCCAGCCTCATTTTGCCCCCTCCTCCCTGGCTCGCCACCTCGTTAGCACATTGGCTCTCTTCTCCATCTCCAGACACTCTTATCTATTTCGTGCTGCAGGAATGGGATAATAGAGAGTCCCATGAAAGATCTTTTGGCTCTTCCAGTTTGTGAGAATACAGTAAGCAGATGCCATCAGTGAACCAGAAAATGTGTCCTTGCTAGACACTGAGACTGCTAGTGCCTTGGTCTTGAACTTCCCAGCCTCCAGACCATGTCAAATAGTTTTCTGTTGTTCATAAACTACCGAGTCTATGATATTTTGTTATAATAGCCCAAATAGGCTGGAATCCTTTGATAAGCAGTTAGAAATATTCTTCACTGTAACAGGACAGAAAATAAAGGACATGACAGAAATAAATATAGGAATGTTTGGAGGTTGGCAGCAGGAAAGTGAAGAATTGTACAATTATTATCTCTAGTTAGCTATTTCATAACCAACACTTTTCGAGGAGGTAAGTTCTAAGATCACTGACGTAGATTAAGAGGAGAAGATTAAGATACGTGTTCTTCTATGTTTTTTCCATAAATAATAAATAAATAAATTTTTAGAAAGAGAAGAAGGTGGGATGGGAGTTTGAAAAAATTGAAAAGAATTGTACATTCATTTTTAGTTATTCTTCCCTAGTTTCTTCTTAAATCCCTTTTCACTCTGTCCAAATCATTTTTTCCCAAGGCTCCTAAAGGCCTACCCATTGCTATCAGCTGATTCCTGATCAGAGATGATGGAGTAACAGAATTTAAGGCAGCTGATCTCTCTGTCTCTTCTTTGGTAACTTTCCTCTAGTGCCTTTTAGAGAACCCTGCTCTGTCAGTTCTTCTCCTGCCTCACTTGTAGTTACTGGTTTTTAGCCTCCTTTGCTGATACATCTTTGGTTCATCTTCTTCCCAAACTACTAATGTTGGAACACCCTATCGATCAGCCCTCAGGCTTCTCATTTCTCTCTATGTTCCTTCCCTTGGTTTTCTCACCCACTTGCATGTTTTGAAATTCAAGTACATATATACTGATGACTCTCAAATTCATACTTCTAGTCCAGGATTCTCTCCCCAACTCCAGATTTCCAACTACCTACTCTTAATTTCCATTTAGATTTCTAACGAATGTCTCAAACTTTTATGTGTGCATAAAAATAAAACCTAGATTTCCTCCCATAAAAGCCATTCCATGTGCTGCCATCCCATCTCCATTGATAGAATTCCAATCTTTCATTTGCTTAAGGCCAGAATCTTTGCCATCAAATCTTGCTGTTTCCTTTATCACCCATTCTACATCTCTTCTGTTGGAGATCCTGGTGCTACAGCTTCAAAAGACATGGCAGACAATTGTTTCATCCCTTTTGCACTGCTAAGTCATCATCATGCTTTGCTAAATAGCACCATAGCTTTGACCCATCCACTTGCCTCACTATTATCCATTTCCAGCACATCAGAGAGATCCTTTTAAAGCGTAAGGCAGATTTATGGCCCTTGTCAACTCAAAATTAGCAGTGCCTACACATTTCCCCCAGAATACAGGCCAAAATTTTTTCAAGGTCTTTAAACAGCCTGTGTGATCTGATCCCACAATTCCATAATGTGCTCTTCCATGACCCACTTCCCCACCCCAGCCCTGCCAGCCTCCTTGCCTCAAATGTACCAAGCACATTCCTGGCTCAGCACAGGTAGTTTCTTTTCATATAAGTTGTATCATATTTTATAGTTGCTAGTTCTCTGTAAAAATTTGCAAGTTTAACATTTACCTCCCAAATCATGATTAAGTATGTTTGTTTTCATTCTGGTTCTGAAAAACTAAAAAACCATATTTCAGGATTCTCTATGGGTCTTTTTCAGTGTTGTTTATGCTCATTCTCACATCATCCTGCCTCATTGTGTGTATGACTCTGATTATGTGCTGGGTATTCTATTTGAAAATTTATTCATAGGAATTATTTGAGACCTCAGAAGATATTATATTCCTATCGAGTTTGTTTTTTTCTTCTGCCAAACACTGGGAGAACAAGCAAAAAAAGTATTACCTTTAAATGGAAAGGTTTGAGATTACTTTTCGTAGATAGTCATTTTCAGATGATTTGAGGCTGGGCTGAAAATCACATGAGGTCTTCTGGATCATTCTTACACCCGGAGTTCAATCTATTTTTTGAAAGTCCTGGTCTCTGACTTCTATCTCCCTATCCATGTGAGATATCAAGAGTGTGAGTCAGCTTCTCAAGTCACAGATTATTTATTTATTTATTTTTATTGGGAAGCATTCGTTTTCTTTAATTTTCTAAAAGATTTGGTATAGAATTATATATATATTTTAATTTTTTTTTTTTATTGTTGGGGATTCATTGAGGGTACAATAAGCCAGGTTACACTGATTGCAATTGTTAGGTAAAGTCCCTCTTGCAATCATGTCTTGCCCCCATAAAGTGTGACACACACCAAGGCCCACCCACCTCCCTCCTTCCCTCTTTCTGTTCCCCCCCATAACCATAATTGTCATTCATTGTCCTCATATCAAAATTGAGTACATAGGATTCATGCTTCTCCATTCTTGTGATGCTTTACTAAGAATAATGTCTTCCACTTCCATCCAGGTTAATACGAAGGATGTAAAGTCTCCATTTTTTTTAATGGCTGAATAGTATTCCATGGTATACATATACCACAGCCTATTAATCCATTCCTGGGTTGGTGGGCATTTAGGCTGTTTCCACATTTTGGTGATTGTAAATTGAGCTTCAGTAAACAGTCTAGTACAAGTGTCCTTATGATAAAAGGATCTTTCCTTCTGGGTAGATGCCCAGTAATGGGATTGCAGGATCAAATGGGAGGTCTAGGTTGAGTGCTTTGAGGTTTCTCCATACTTCCTTCCAGAAAGGTTGTACTAGTTTGCAGTCCCACCAGCAGTGTAAAAGTGTTCCCTTCTCTCCACATCCACGCCAGCATCTGCAGTTTTGAGATTTTGTGATGTGGGCCATTCTCACTGGGGTTAGATGATATCTCAGGGTTGTTTTGATTTGCATTTCTCTAATATATAGAGATGATGAACATTTTTTCATGTGTTTGTTAGCCATTCGTCTGTCATCTTTAGAGAAAGTTCTATTCATGTCTCTTGCCCATTAATATAAGGGATTGTTGGCTTTTTTCATGTGGATTAATTTGAGTTCTCTATAGATCCTAGTTATCAATCTTTTGTCTGATTGAAAACATGCAAATATCCTTTCCCATTGTGTGGGTTGTCTCTTTGCTTTGGTTATTGTCTCCTTAGCTGTACAGAAGCTTTTCAGTTTAATGAAGTCCCATTTGTTTATTTTTGTTGTTGTTGCAATTGCCATGGCAGTCTTCTTCATGAAGTCTTTCCCCAGGCCAATATCTTCCAGTGTTTTTCCTATGCTTTCTTGGAGGATTTTTATTGTTTCATGCCTTAAGTTTAAGTCCTTTATCCATCTTGAATCAATTTTTGTGAGTGGGAAAAGGTGTGGGTCCAGTTTCAGTCTTTTACATGTAGACATCCAGTTCCCCCAACACCATTTATTGAATAGGGAGTCTTTCCCCAAAGGTATGTTCTTGTTTGGTTTATCAAAGATTAGGTGGTTGTAAAATGTTAGTTTCATTTCTTGGTTTTCAATTTGATTCCAAGTGTCTATGTCTCTGTTTTTGTGCCAGTACCATGCTGTCTTGAGCACTATGGCTTTGTAGTACAGACTAAAATCTGGTATGCTGATGCCCCCAGCTTTATTTTTGTTACAGAGAACTGCCTTAGCTATACGGGGTTTTTTCCGGTTCCATACAAAACGCAGAATCATTTTTTCCAAATCTTGAAAGTACAATGTTGGTATTTTGATAGGAATGGCATTGAATAGGTAGATTGCTTTGGGAAGTATAGACATTTTAACAATGTTGATTCTTCCCATCCATGAGCATGGTATGTTCTTCCATTTGTTAATATCCTCTGCTATTTCCTTTCTGAGGAGTTCATAGTTTTCTTTATAGAGGTCCTTCACCTCCTTCGTTAGGTATATTCCTAGGTATTTCATTTTCTTTGAGACTATGGTGAAGGGAGTTGTGTCCTTAATTAGCTTCTCATCTTGACTGTTATTGGTGTACACAAAGGCTACTGACTTGTGGACATTGATTTTATGTCCTGAAACATTACTGTATTTCTTGATGACTTCTAGGAGTCTTGTGGTTGAGTCTTTGGGGTTCTCTAAGTATAAGAACATGTCGTCAGCAAAGAGGGAGAGTTTGACCTCCTCTGCTCCCATTTGGATTCCCTTTATTTCCTTGTCTTGCCTAATTGTATTGGCTAGAACTTCCAGCACTACGTTGAATAGTAAAGGTGACAGAGGACAACCTTGTCTGGTTCCAGTTCTAAGAGGAAAAGCTTTCAGTTTTACTCCATTCAGTAAAATCTTGGCTGTGGGTTTGTCATAGATAGCTTCAATCATTTTTAGAAATGTGCCACCTATACCTATACTCTTCAGTGTTCTAATTAGAAAAGGATGCTGGATTTTATCAAATGCTTTTTCTGCATCTATTGAGAGGATCATGTGATCTTTATTTTTGCCTCTGTTAATATGGTGGATAACGTTTATAGACTTGCGTATGTTAAACCAGCCTTGCATCCCTGGGATGAAGCCTACTTGATCGTGTTGAATAAGCTGTAATCTATTGGCTAGGATTTTGTTGAAAATTTTTGCGTCTATGTTCATGAATGAGATTGGTCTGAAATTCTCCTTTTTGTTTGGGTCTTTTCCTGGTTTTGGTATCAGGGTAATGTTTGCTTCATAGAATGTGTTGGGGAAGATTCCTTCTTCCTCAATTTTTTGGAATAATTTCTGCAGTACAGGAATAAGCTCTTCCTTGAAGGTTTGATAGAATTCTGGAGTGAAGCCATCTGGACCAGGGCATTTTTTGGTTGGAAGCTTTTTTATTGTTTCTTTGATCTCAGTGCTTGAAATTGGTCTGTTCAGGAGCTCTATTTCTTCCTGGCTGAGTCTAGGGAGAGGGTGTGATTCCAAATATTGATCCATTTCTTTCACATTGTCAAATTTCTGGGCATAGAGTTTCTGGTAGTATTCAGAGATGATCTCTTGTATCTCTGTGGGATCAGTTGTTATTTCCCCTTTATCATTTCTGATTGAGGTTAGTAGAGATTTTACTTTTCTATTCCTCATTAGTCTGGCCAATGGTTTATCTATTTTATTTATTTTTTCAAAAAACCAACTCCTTGTTTCATTAATTTTCTGAATGATTCTTTTATTTTCAATTTCATTGATCTCTGATTTGATTTTGGATATTTCTTTTCTTCTACTGAGTTTAGGCTTAGATTGTTCTTGTTTTTCCAATTCCGTAAGATCTCTTGTGAGATTGTTGATGTGCTCTCTTTCTGTTTTTCGAATGTAGGCATCTAAAGCGATGAATTTTCCTGTCAAAACTGCTTTTGCAGTATCCCACAGGTTTTGTTAGCTTGTGTCTTCATTGTTGTTATGCTCAAGGAAGTTAATGATTTCCTGTTTTATTTCTTCCTGCACCCATCTGTTATTCAACAGAAGATTGTTTAGTTTCCATGCCTTTGGGTGGGGTCAAGCATTTTTGTTAGAGTTGAGTTCCACCTTTAGTGCCTTATGGTCTGAGAAGATACAAGGTAAAATTTCAATTCTTTTGATTCTGTTGATATTTGTTTTGTGTCCCAGGATATGATCCATTTTGGAGAATGTTCCATGGGGTGATGAGAAGAATGTATATTCTTTATCTTTAGGATGGAGTGTTCTATATGCGTCTATCAAGCACAGTTGTTCTAGGGTCTTATTTAAGTCTCTTATATCCTTGTTTAATTTCTGTTTAGAGGATCTGTCCAGCTCTGTAAGAGGAGTGTTAAGGTCCCCTGTTATTATGGTATTATCAGATATCATATTGCTCAGACTGAGTAAGGTCTGTTTCAAGAATCTGGGAGCATTTAAATTGGGTGCATAGATATTTAGAATTGAAATGTCTTCTTGTTGTATTTTTCCCTTGACCAATATAAAGTGACCGTCTTTGTCTTTTTTGACTTTAGTTGGTTTAAATCCACATGTATCTGAAAATAAGATTGCAACTCCTCTTTTCTTCTGAATTCCATTTGCCTGAAAAATTGTCTTCCAACCCTTGACTCGGAGCTTTAATTTGTCTTTTGAAGCCAGGTGTGTTTCTTGCAGACAGCAAATGGATGGCTTGTGTTTTTTAATCCAGTCAGCCAATCTATGTCTCTTCAGTGGGGAATTCAAGCCATTAACATTTATGGATATAATTGATAAGTGTGGTAGTATTCTATTCGTCTTATTTTGTGAGAGTCCATTGCTTAGTTTTATCTTTTGCATCAGTGTGGAGGTTTGGTTCTGTCCTTTAATTTCTGAGTTCTTACTTTGCTGCTGATCCATTGTGGTGGTCAGTGTGCAGAACAGGTTTAATTATTTCCTGTAGAGCTGGTCTTGTTGTGGCGAATTTCCTCAATGTTTGTATATCCGTAAATGATTTGATTTCTCCATCAATTTTGAAGCTTAGCTTAGCAGGGTACAGAATTCTGGGCTGAAAATTGTTCTGTTTTAGTAGATTAAAGGTAGATGACCATTGTCTTCTTGCTTGGAAAGTTTCATTAGAGAAGTCTGCGGTCACCCTGATGGTCACCCTGTAGGTCAACTGGCGCTTACTCCTGGCAGCTTGCAGAATCTTTTCTTTTGTCTTGACTTTGGACAGGTTCATCACAATGTGTCTTGGAGAAGCTCGGTTAGAGTTGAGGCGACCTGGGGTCCGATATCCCTCTGAAAGCAGTGTGTCAGAATCTTTGGTGATATTTGGGAAATTTTCTTTTATAATATTCTCTAGTATGGCTTCCATTCCTCTGGGGCATTCTTCTTCCCCTTCTGGAATTCCTATAACTCGTATGTTGGAACGCTTCATAAAGTCCCATAATTCTGACAGTGAACGTTCTGCTTTCTCTCTCTTCTTTTCTGCCTCTTTTACTATCTGAGTTATCTCAAAAACTTTGTCTTCTACCTCTGAAATTCTTTCTTCTGCATGGTCTAACCTGTTGCTGATACTTTCCATTGCATCTTTAAGTTCCCTGATTGACTGTTTCATTTCCTTCAGCTCTGCTATATCCTTTTTATATTCTTCATATCGTTCATCTCTGATTTGATTCTGTTTTTGGATTTCCTTTTGGTTATTTTCCACTTTATTAGCAGTTTCCTTCATTGTTTCCATCATTTCTTTCATTGTTTTCAACATATTTATTCTAAATTCCCTTTCTGTCATTCCTAACATTTCTGTATAGGTGGAATCCTCTGCAGTAGTTACCTCATGGTCCCTTGGCGGGGTTGTTCTGGACTGGTTCTTCATGTTGCCTGGAGTTTTCTGCTGATTCTTCCTCATGGGTGATTTCTTTTATCTGTTTCCTTGCCCTAATTTTCCTTTCACTTCCTCTTGCTCTTTAAGTTCTCGTGCCTGTGGAAGTTGCGGGCGGGTTTAGACGGATTGAACACATGCGACCACTTGTCGGTTTTCCACTGTTTTAGTCCTCCTCTTGGGGTCCAGAAGTCTCTCGCTGACTCCCTGTATCCTATCAGGGGTGATGATAGGCAGATCCCACCAGCCAGAGATGCCTGGAGTCCTATATCCTTAGACTCATGGTGCCCAGATGCAAGGAAGCTGTTACTCGGCTGCCATCTTGCTCCGCCTCTATATTTTAATTTTTTTTCACATATACATGTGTTCATTAGGCTTCCAGTTTTTTCTTCACAAAATTAAAAAGGCTTAAACTTTAATAACAATAATGACATTTAAGATAGAGACCAGAAACAAAAACTTCATAAAAAACCAATGAAAACAAATAAATTCAGAAAAGAAATCAGACGATTGCTGCCACAAAGTATTAAGCAATAATAATAATAGTAATGCAAAGAAAGAAACATTCATATTGTCAAGTAAGAGTATGTCTATTATAGAATGCTTTGACTCTGAGGTTCAGTATGGAGTCACCAATTAACTACTTCTTATTATTTTTTCCCCAAAGTATCAAAGAATAGACAACTAATATTTATAAATCAAGCAACAAACTATTATCTGCAAACATCCCCAGGACAAAAGCAGCTCTCAAATGCTGGGCTTCCTGATTCCCATCCTCTCCTGATCTTGTCCACTAATTAATCCCTATCATTTAGCTTATTTATATCTTTGACAGGATGGTTTTCAATATTTTGGTCAACTTAATTATTGTCCCTTATGCATAGTAGAAGGATTGCTTCTAGTTTTCTATTGTTTTCAGAAGACCTAATCCACCCCGGGCACTTTTCATTTGCTCCTTCTTGTTAGAATGCTGTCTGTCTAGATAGCCGCATAGCCAGCACCCTCACCTCCTGCAAGTTGTGCTCAGGTCAGCTCCACTGCATGGATCATCCTATTCAAATTGTAAGTCCCTGGCACTTTTGATATCCTAAACCTTAGCTTTCAACGTCCTCCTCCTCTTTTTCATTGCACTTATCACATTCTAACAGGAAGCTAATTTGCTTATTTATTATCTTGTAGCCTATTATCTCTGTTTTGGGAATGTAAGCTCCCCAAGGGCAGGATGTCTTTGCCCCTTTTCTTCACTGATAAATTTCAAGGATGTGGAACTGAGTCTGACACACAATAGATAGACAATATTTGTTGAATAGGTGAGTGAATCACACAGCCATTCTGTCTCAGAAAATGAGCCAACAAGAGAAAAATCGGGGGCCCACCAGGCCATGTTGAGTGCACATTTGAAGTTCATCATTATGAACTTAAAATAAAATCTGTTAGTTTGGTTGAGTTTTCCTGGCAATGTTTTGCTTCTTGGGTACAAGTATGGATCGAAATGGATATTAATTCCCATCTAGAGATTTTTGCCTTTTTTTGTAAGCGAACTTTTCATAAGAAGAGAGGGCTGTAAGGAAAATGAAAGTATTAAAATGATTGGGATATGAAACATATGTACGCTAAGAGGCAATAAAGCCAGAATGAAGGAGGTGAGTGTTAGTGATTTTGAAGTCCCATTAAAGTGGATGCTGCATTGGTGATTGAATAAATGAAGGTGGTGGATGGCAGGAAAACAGGACAATTTCTGAGAGTGGGACATTTGAAATTCAAATGTCAGAATTTTGTATTTTATTGATGAAGGTAAAGTCCAGGAATGCTGAGAGTGGAACATTAGAAATTCAAATTTTAGAATTTTTGTATTTTATTGATGAAGGTAAAGTCCAGGGATGGTCCTGGGAGTGAAAAGACAGAATATCTTTGGAATTGAGCAGTTCAAAGAACAGAGAGGATAGGAATTTCTACGTGAATTTTAAAATAGCTAAAGATTATGGAAGATGTGTGATGAAGAAACTGCTATGATCTGTGAATTAATATCAATAATTATAAAAGGGAAAATTATCAGAAAGCCAATAGGTAAGAGGAAAAGGATAAAATGATATAGTTTAATAAAATAATTTTCAAAAAAGATTTTGTATTGAAGAGATAATGTTTAGAATGTTAAAAAAATGTAAACGTATCACAGGAGTTGGATGTTTTATTACTCGCTTGATTATTTCAGAAGTCTGGTTATTTTTATTTTCACACAGACTCCTACGACTCTTCCAAGAGCAGCTGGTCGAGAAACCAAATATGTAAGTTACGTTTATAATCGTAAGCACTGCTTTTTTAATGGGTGCCTGTGTAAGCTTTGGAAGAAACACAATTATATAGTCATTTAAATTGGGTTGATTATTTTCATAGGTAAAAAGGTAGGATAGTTGATTGGCCCAGGTATGATCAGGTTATGTTATGGACATCAGGTAAGCTTATCAAATAAATTACTTCATAAGTGAGGTACCGCTTGATTAGTTTAACTAAATAAAACAAAACTGCAATAGCCACTTTCTAGTCTTTCTAATTATGAAAACCTAGATGACACTGTTATTTTTTGTGGTGCTTTATCGTGTTTATAAAATAGTCAACTTGCATGCTTTAAAAAATTAAGATTTGCCAAATTATAATGTGATTGCTAGATAAATCAACTTTGACTGTTTTGCCACTTTCCTGCACTTAAATTATTATCAATGAAACATATTTCTACTTACGCGCATATTCAAGTAATTATGGGGTGCTGGGTCACCCTGAGTTAGTCCCCACTGTTCACTCACTCCAGAATGGCGTTTTCCATCTTGTAGTCAGCATTTGCTTCTGACTGAACATATTCTAGTGGAAACAAGATTATCTACTAAGTAAGTGTTTGGTTTTAAGTATAAAACAAATCAGTCCTTTTATTTCCACACTGTACATTTCATATGTAGTTTTTGTCACCATTATCATCAAGAGTAGTTATTAAATGTGAATTTTGTGCCATATCATCATGGCAATTTATGCTTTTCTGCCCTTCCTTGAGTCTTCCTGAGTGAAGTAATAAACTGGGTGAAATTACTAAGTTTTATCATACTCAGAAAATTATTTAGAGGATGTGAGTAGGAAGCCTGCTCACAGCACTTCCTGGAAGTTTCCACTGTTATTTTTCATCATTATTGGAAGGTGTTTAGGGTAATACTTAGAAAGAGTGGAGGCGTTTAGTGCGCTAGATCTGAGTTTAAACCAGTGTTGCTTCTACTTGAAAGTTGGATCCTAGAAAAGTTACTTATCATTTTGCCTTTCTGTGTCTGTTTTCATCTATAAAATGGGGGTACTAATAATTTTCTTATTTGGTTGATGTAAGATTTACATTTGTAAGTGTTTGAAAAACTCTTACAGTAGTCTGATTCTAGGAGTTGTTCAATAACTGATAGTCTTCCCTTCCTTTCCCTTCTTCCCCTTCACTTGCCTTTATCCACACTTCCTTTCAACTCTTCCTCCCACCTATCTTTGGAAGACAAGAAGCACCATGATTTAATCAAACTCTTGATTCGTTAGTGGGTACAAGAAAAGAAAGTTCCCTAGAAATGTTTCTATACTTTTTGGGACTAATGCATTTTACAAGAACCAGATAGCAAAAGTATCTAGACGTTTTTGCCGGCTCACCTTCTTTACTCCTCGAGCCCTACCTTTCAGCTGAGTGCCTTCATTAGGCTAGTTTTCAGTAGGTTCACAGAGCTGATGTCGCTACTCCTCCTCCCAGAGGGTGGTTAATTTGATAGAAATTTAAATAATTCTGGAGCAGCTGCTTCACTCTCCATAGTAAGAGATTACTTCAAATTATTCTTTATTTTCAATCAATTATCAGACTTAATTAAAGCAGGTTAACTTTCAGGCCCATAATTTTGTGAGAGCATTTGAGTCATTCAAAGCTAACAATGAATCATCTAACAGGTTCACTATAGACTAGAACAAACATAAGTGCTGATTCAGAGAGGATTCTTGACCTTGACTAAATTTTGTTTCTCGAATAAGAAGCTTTGTTTTTACTTTCTCTCATAACGTGACATTTGAATTGTTTGTGGTACTTCAAATGTGCCCATGTCATTTGAATCCATAAGGATCATTTGAAGATGTAAAGTAAAAACCAAGTTTTTGCAGTTTACTAAGTAATATCTGATACATTTATTCTGAGAAGAAAAAAACATTCTAGAGGAGCATAAGTCTACTTTAGCTATAAACTTGGATCTTACGTGAACCTTCTGTCTTAAATCAGTTATGTTCTGATTTTTTAAAAATAATGGCATTACAGTATTTTCTTCTATAAATTCTAATATTTATATTGACTGAGCTATGAGATGCCTCACCTTAAGTTTAAAAACTTTAACTTAATAAATTAATTTATCACTATATTTTCTCCCTTCCCTGGAAACTCAAAAGCAACTCTAAGACGTCCGTGGACTTTAACATTTTGATATTTTGCCATCTCTTTTCAAAATTTTGGATAACATAGGCATCTTTGGAATATATACCTGTTTGGACTTGGTGTCTCATTGATCTTATAGAGATTCTTAGGTTAAATTCAAAAGCAGGGATTACACAGCTTACCAACTCTTGCACCACAGAGAAGACTGAACAAAAGGAAGACTTAAGTTAGAGTCAAGAAAATAATTTTGTTATGCTTGAGGATATCTGAATCACTTAATACTGACCAGCTGAAATCCCTATCTCTGGGGGCTTTTAAAAAGTATAGTTTATAATCTATGGATCATAAATGATTAGTCAAAAAATAGTCATTATTTTCTAGCTCTACTATTCACTTTTTCGTTTCTCTTCATTAATTCAACAGATACTTAGTGTGTGTGCCATGCAGCAGTGAAGAGTCACTGGCTGGGGTGAGGGAAGTGAATGAGTGACAAGGTCCCAATTTCTGCATACAAATTATACTGCAAAAATACTTTCTTACAGAAATAGAGAACTGCTGGCCGGAGAACCTATTGATGCTAAAATAAACATACAGGGTTGTTGGTCTTCAATGGGATTTCCAGTCCTCCTGCGATAATTATAATGATTTAATTAAATTGTATGACTAATTGCTCTTTATGAGACCTTCATGAAAGTTTATCTTCTCTCAGAAGAAAAAGTAAAAAGAAAATCAGCGTAAAATAATGTTTCTTTGGTTATTTATTGCATGCATTGTGACACTACACATAGTCTGTTTTATAGGATGACCCAGGTATGGTAAAACTAACGTTAATTTAGACTAATTGAAGGTGTTCTTTTAATTTATGGTGTGCTTGAATTGCAAGCTATTTTGAAGTACTATAATTGATATTCTCTTAAGTGTAGCAGAATTGAAGCTAACCTAACATATTGAAGAGGTAGTAATCCTTAGGTTACCTGCAGGATTGCTTAATTTATCATCATTTCACTTTATTCTTTTTAATAGATGCTAAATTCAACAATAGTAATAGCTAATGTTTTAAGCTCTCACCTTGCCCATAAGGGATAACTATTTCATTTAAGACATACACCAACCTTATGCAATGGGTATTATGTTGCAAAAATCTCCATTTTTTACAGGAGTTTGAGACTTAAAATCTAACCCATGTTTGCTTCATGTCAAAGCCTCTGCAGTTGATATTTTTATGTACTTATATGTAGTAGAAGCTGGAAATAGTTTGTGTTCTTTAAATATTTTATCCATTAGAATTTATACTTTAGGTATAAATTATTTCTTCATGTCCAATAAACTTCAATCTAAATTTAGAATGAATAATTTCGTATTTGGCCACGTTTACATCTAAAATTGTAACTTTTAACTATTTTCAAGGCTTTCAATAACATGCCTAAATGTAAATTAACTCAGAATTTATTATTATCAGATAATATATGAGAGATGATTTCTCATGACACTCATTTTTTAACAGAGTTTCTTTCCACTAGGTAATGAAATGAATTTTCAATTACAATTTCAATTTCATTCAATTTTCATTTTATCAACTTTGGAGGTAAACTTTTTTTCTTTGTACTATGCTTGCCTTTGTAAATATTTGTTATTTTTCATTAACTGCTACTGGTATAAATTCATTTTACTTTATACTTCAAAACCACAGTATGCTTTCTTAATAAAGAACATCATAAAATACAGCACGTATTTGGGCCTGTTATTAATGTATCAAAAAAACTTTTAGTCAAAATCACATTGTATTGATAGCAACTTCTTTCATACATTCTCTACATTTTATGAATTACTTTAAGTGTGAGGGAAATAACTGAGACAGGCTTATTAAATATTAACATACAGGTAGGATCTCAATTTAATGAGCTTGAGAGATAGAAAAATGTCATTATAATGGAGTATATTGCTTCCCAAATATCATAATATATTGAAAAATGTGTTAAACTTTATTATGAATACATCCCACTTATATATAGGTATTCAAATAAAGGCTGTCCTCTCCAATTTAGCCAGCTCGCACATTCCTCTTGTTGCTATGCTTGGAAATGTTGCTATGCGGAGTGTTTCAAAGGTGATGTGTAATAATGTAGTCATAGGTCTTAAGGTAAGAGGTGACTTCAATCTAACTTTAGGTCGAGATCTGCTTCTGTGGGGTGAGGCCAGAGATTTGAGGAATTACAGGAGGAGTTATGATGAATTTAAGCAGGAAATTACACTCTATTGATCATTCCATTTATTTCCTTTTTAATTGTTCAGAAATGTTTCTGAAGTGTATGTGTGTATGAAAGGGATTGAGGAGGGAACGGAAGAAAACCACCTGGTGCTGTGACATGAGGAGGCAGAGGAATTGACTGAGACACCTTTTCTGCCTTGTGTCCTTTTCATTTCCCGTTAGACCCCCCCCCCCCCAATGTGAAGGTCTGTACTTCAGATAGACCTCCCCTTGATCTGACCTTTTATCTCCCTGTTTGCACATACAAACTATGCTGCCACTTGTCACCTATTCCCACTTCGTCTGTCTGCCAATTATATTCATGACAATTTGGAATCATCATTCCCCATACTAGAGAGTCAAATTTTAAAATATATCCAAATGTACGTTTTATATTTAGATATTTTGAAGGTAACATGACTAGCTTAGAAATGGTCTTTAGTGAGAAGTTTGTACAAAGTAAGATCTGCAGATAGAAGAAACCGGGTGAAGCAGGGAAGACAATGAATCAAAACATACCTGGACATGGTGCCTCCCCTGCTCTCCACGGGATACATTCTTTGAATACTGTCTTATGCACAAATAACAGGCACTCTCTCCAGGTTAAAGATAAGGCAGTGTCTTATCATTTTATAACTCTTTATTTCCTCAATGCCAAGCTTAATATTCAGTGATTATCAAGTACCTGCTTAATATTTCGAGGGCTGCCTTTCCGCTTACCTGTACATCAGCCTTGACTGAGAGAAATAACTTCATTCAACTCGCCCATTATGATTGATTAGAGTTCTTGGAGCTTTGAGAAAAAGAGACTCAGGAGAGTTGGTGCCAACAGAGCAAAAGGGGAAGAGAAACATCTTAATGATATCAAACCTGTTGTTATATTCAGGTGGGAGGGACTATTCATGACTGCTGAATAGGAAAAAAGCCTGACGAAAGTAGAGCGGAGTGGCACAGAAGCAGGAGCAACTGTCTAACACTTCCTATAGAGCTCAACTTGACTTTTTGCCCTAGTCCCGTTAGAAGGTGTCTATTTGAGTGATAGAAGCCCAAAGCACATGTGTCATGAATGGGGAAAACCTGCAGATTGTAAGGAATGGAGACTCTAGACAACCACTAAGGAGCTTGGTTGTCCTTGGTGTGCTTCTGGCAGCAAGTGTTTGGGAGACAAAATGGTTTCTCCAAAGCTGGCTTGGTACAAGTGCTGCCTGGTATCCTGGTATGCTAGTTTATTTTTCAATGGATTTCAAATCCTTACTTCTTTTCTTAGTATTTATCCCTTTTAATAATTTCAATTCAACCTAATTCTTTAACTGACTTGTTTTGAAACAAGAAATGGTGATTTTCATAATTTTTTGATTGCTTTATTAGTTTTAAATTTTTTTTAAATGATGGCACAATGGCTAAAATGCCATCTCTCTTTCTCTTTTCTTTAAAAATTTATACTAGATTATGAATTTTCTTTCACACAGGAGCCATTCTTATACTTATCACAAATGTTTTTTCTTCTCAGTTCATATTTACACAGATAGATATGAATGACCAAAACTTTGTTGTAGTTCGAATCCGGGTCAGGTTTATTTTTAGTTCCCTCTATTGTTTCTCCACCTTTATTTGAGGGACCATTTGGCAGCCGTCTGAATGGGACAGCCTCCTTCCGCCGCCTGCTGCTCCCATCTCAGCTCACCCAAACATAATCTTTCCTTACTTTTTGGAAAGCAATGGCTACAATATTGACAACACAATTATTGTTACAACACACAATGAACATCATTAACCTGTAGTAGGCTTCCCATAGGGTCGGGCATGACTAGGTTCACTGAAAGAACCTGGGTTTTAGTGATAATACATACAGATCATTATTCTTCCTCTTTGGTAAGGGAGATCTGCATTTACTTTAGATCTACTCCACCATAAGATTTGCATTTAATTTTTCCCTTTCTCTGTAAAGTTTCTCATAGTACTGATATAGAATCCAGAATATTAGATGAAATAAGAATGTCTGAGAGGGTCTAACACATCTTAGAGTTATATCATGATTCCCAATGACAGAATTTTAGGGATTTGTGACAAGTGGATGTTTGGCTTTTTCCTGATATTGTTTGAGCATTTTACCTTTTCTTCCTATAATAATTCATATCACTTAGTACAATATATTGAAAAGTGTTAGTAATGTTAGTGATATAAATTGTGCAAATACTTTATGGTTAATGTATAACCTTTTCTTTCCTATATTTCTTATACATTTTTGGATTGAGGTTAAAAATGTAACCACATCTCATTTTCAGTTGAGATGTTCACATTTAATTCAGTTTAATTTATTTCACAGAAGCTATTCATTTAGCTTAGGGTATTCTTAGACGATGCTCTTATAATACAAGATGAAAAAATTTGTTGAAGAGAGACAATCTAAGATTTTAGAAGAAATCATTATTATTCATTGTATTCCATTATGAGGTTGATCACAAAACCTTAGGTGGACTGAAGAACACCACGATGAACTTTCTGTAGGGCAATTTTTATAAACCTCGGTACTCACTGACCTGACTCATAGCAGTTAGAGATAGGCGCACTTCGCCAAGACACCCTGCTGCCATGAAGCAACCAGGAGTGGCAGCAAGCAGTGGCGGTCCTCACAAAGAATAGAGTGATAGAGTGAGACAAAAGGCAGAAAACAATGTTGGGCATGGTGTGGGAAGGGCTTCAGGTGCTGGTCAGTATGTCTGATGATTCATGTTCCTACACACTTGGCAATGCCATAAGAACAACTCAGCTTTCTGTTTTCAGTTACTGTTAATCTCTCAGAGAGTAAATACAATAACGATGCATCAATAATCATCTCTGAGATATTAGGAATTTCAAAATAATGGAAATATTTCAGAGACACAACTTTATTATGTATTTACCAGGTATATTTGTCAATATGCAGCTATCTGTTGACCACTGTCAAAGTTGAACGCTGAGCTGCTTGTGGAAGGTTAACTTCCCGTCTAAATGCAGAAATACTTATGAATTGGGCTGCAATAAACATTCTGGTACAAATATCTTTGTTATAGTGCAATTTTTGGTCTTCTGGATATATACCTAGTAGAGGAATTATAGGATCGAATGGCAGATCTATTTTTAGATCTCTAAGTATTCTCCAAACTTCTTTCCAAAAGGACCGTATTAGTTTGCATTCCCACGAGCAGTGCAGAAGTGTTCCCTTTTCTCCACATCTGCGCCAACATCTCTGGTTTTGAGATTTTATGATGTGGGCTAATCTTACTGGAGTTAGATGATATCTCAAAGTAGTTTTGATTTGCATTTCTCTGATGATTAAAGATGATGAGCATTTTTTCATATGTCTGTAGGCCGTGCACCTGTTTTCTTCAGAGAAGTTTCTCTTCAAAGTCCCTTGCCCAGCCTGAGATGGGATCAGTTGTTCTTTTTTTGCTAATACGTTTGAGTTCACTGTGGATTCTGGTTATTAAACCTTTGTCAGAGACATATCCTGCAAATATCTTCTCCCATTCTGAGGGCTGTCTGCTTGCTCTACTTACTGTGTTCTTGGCTGTGCAGAAACTTTTTAGTTTCATCAGGTCCCAGTAGTATATTTTTGAAGCTGCTTCAATTGCCCGAGGTGGGGGTCCTCCTCAAAAAATATTGGCCCAGGCCAATTCCTTCAAGAGTTTTTCCTGCACATGGAATATTATGTAGCTGTAAAGAAAGATGGAGACTATACCTCCTTCATGTTTACATGGATGGAGCTGGAAAATAGTCTTCTTAGCAAGGTATCCAAAGAATGGAAGAAAAAGTACCCAATGTACTCAGCCCTAATATTAAACTAATTTATAGCTTTCATAAGAAGGCTACAACCCAATCTCAGTACAAGAATATGGGGAAGGGGGCACGGGAGGGGGACAGAGAGGGAAGTAGGGTGGAGGGAGGGTGATTGGTGGGTCCACAGGTAGGGTGCATCTTGGAAGGGTGCAGGTGAAGTTTACCAAGTGTAGAGTATAAGAGTTTGAACACACTAATTAAGAAAATTCCATGAAGGCTATGTTAACCAGTTTTTTTTTTTTCTTTTTTGGCCGGGGCTGGTTTTGAACCCGCCACCTCTGGCATATGGGACCGGCGCCCTACTCCTTGAGCCACAGGAGCCGCCCCTATGTTAACCAGTTTGGTGAAAATAGTTCAGACTGTATATGGAACCAGCACATTGTACCTCATGATTGCATTATTGTACACAGCCATGATTTAATAAAAAAAAAGAAAAAAATAAATGCAAAAATACTTGATAAAACTTAACTGCTAAATATGTATAAAAATGAACCTAAAAGAAAGAGAAACTTCTGGATGCCATAAAGGAAGTGGCAGCTCCAAGTGGGAACATTAAGAAGAAGCGAAAGCTCTGGTAGAACAAAGGTACTTTGGAATCCAGGTGCTAAGAGCCGGGAGCTTAGTTTGTAACTTCTATGATGCAATAAGTTTAAGACAAGTAAAGGGATTCTCTGTTCTCATTCTGGAGCCGAGAAGGCCACGTTGCTTATGAAGCATGAAAGGGAAAACAGATAAATTCTTTCCACTATTCCTACCCTAACCTCTTAAGCACTAAAAAGAGTCACCCATGAGAAGGTGAGACCACGATGACGTGGGGACCTGCCATCCATGAAGTTTAGGACCATCAGGATGAAGCAGTAACGTCGTAACTAGTCCAGAACCCATGTAACTAACTCCCAGGAACCCCAAAGGGCAAATGCACTGCAGGGATGGTTTTACCACCAGGGATTCGTGGCTATCTGAAGAAGTCATCACCAAAACTACTCGGTCTGAAGATGAGCTTAAAATAAAAAATTAAACATGACTGAAGAACATCCTGGGGGCAGATGTAAGGGCAAGTCAACAAATATAACAACAGAAGGAAACACATATAGCCAGGAAGAACCACCAACACATCTGGAAAATGATATATTTAAAACGATAAAAAATCATTAAAACATAAAACTGATTGCCATGTTAAACATACTAGTATATAATTGAAGAAATTAGTTCTCTTTCAGGCTTATATGCAAAAACCATTCAGGATATAGCAGAAAGAGACAAAAATATGAAAAGGAGTTTAAGAGAAATAGGTGAGGAATTGAGAAGGCCCAGTAGTCGCATGTTGTTTAATAGGGTTGCATCCCCAGGACACAACATTAGGTGATTTCATCATGGTCTGAACATCAGAGCACTTACACAAAGCTGAGTGGCCCATCCCACTACATACCTAAGCTATATGCTATGGCCTGTTATTCCTGTGCTACAAATATGTACAGCTTATTACTGTATTGAATACAGTATGGAAAGTATTTGTGTATCTACACATATCTCATCATGGAGAAGGTACAATAAATATACAGTATGAAAGATAAAAAATGCTGCATAGTATTCCATGGTATACATACACCATAATTTATTAATCCATTCATAGGTCGATGGGCACTTGGGCTTCTTTCAAGACTTGGAAATTATGAATTGAGCTGCAATAAATGCTTATGTTTACATGGATGGAGCTGGAAAATATTCTTCTTAGTAAAGTTTCTCAGGAATGGAAAAAAATTATCCAATGTACGCAGTACTACTATAAAACCAATTTATAATTACTCACACTTTCATGTGAGAAATGAATCACAACTATAGCCCAGGATGAAGGAGGGAAGGGGATAGGAAGGGAGGGGGGTGGTTTGATAGAGGGAGGGTTAATGGTGGGACCACACCTATGGAGCATATTGCAAGGGTACAAGTCAAATCTACCAAGTATTGAACACCAACGTCTTAACACTGTGATTAAGTAAATGAAGTGAAAGCTATGTTAATTAGTAGGATGTAAGCTCTCCAATTTGTACAAATAATCAAGACATTGAATCCCACAAAGGCATAAATGTATTCATGATCTATGTATCTATGACTTAATAAAAAAATTAAAAAAAAAGAAAGATAAAAAATGGTGCACCTGCTTAGTGCACTTATCATGAATGAAGCTTTCAGGACTGGAAGCTGATCTGGGGGAGTCAGTGACTGAGCAGTGAGTGAATGTGATGCCCTAACAGGGGTCCTTAAACTTTTTGAACAGGGGGCCAGTTCACTGTCCCTCAGACCATTGGAGGGCCAGACTATAGTTTTAAAAAAAAACACTATGAACAAATTCCTAGGCACACTGCACATATCTTATTTTGAACTAAAAAAAACAAAAAGGGAACAAATACAATCACACCACCTCATGTGGCCTGCGGGCCGCAGTTTGAGGACCCCAAATTGCTAAACACTACTGTAGATTTTTGGCTGCACTAAATTAAAAAAAAAAAACAAAACCTTCTTTCTTCAATAATCAGTTAACCTTAGCTTGCTGTAACATTTTTCTTCATAAACTTTTTAATTTTTTAATCTTTTTGAGACTTTTGTAATAACTATTAGCTTAAAACACAAGCACATTGTACAGTTATGCAAAATATTTTCTTTCATTATATCCTAATTCTATTAAAAAACTTTTCTTTTTTGACTTTTTAAGCTTTTTTTGTTAAAAACTAAGACACGAGCACTTTGTCTTAGGCTTACACAGAGTCAGAATTATCACATCAGTACGTAATAGGAATTTTCAGCTCCATTATGCTTTTGTGGACCACTGTCCTATCTGTGGTCTGTCACGGACCAAAATGTCATTACGTGGGGCATGACTGAATATTTAATAGAAACTCTATAAACAGAGGTTATATATAGCGGGAGAAAGGCAATATTTGAATAGTCATGTATGATTTTTCAGAAAATAGGCATCTTCACAATAAAAACAAACCAAGTCCCAAAAAGGATAAATAAAAAGAAATCTACTCCCAGTCCACATCATACTAAAATTACAGAATGTCTTAGGAATAATGTTAAATGCTAACCAAAGATGAAGACAGATGATCCTCAAAGTTATAACGGTTGGGCTTATAGTTGCAGCAGAAACCAGAGTCAATAGAATAGTATCTTCAAAAGGCTGAGAGATGAGATTACCTTAGATTCTATGTTCAGTTGAATATTCAATCAAGAATGAGGGCAGAATAAAAAGATTTTTGGACAATATCCAACATAGTAATCTCTAAAACTACCAAAGCATTTACCTCATAAGAAGGAAACTCCTGAGGAGGAGGAAATGGGAAGTTACCAATCAACAGATACAGAATTTCAATTAAACACAATGAATAAGGTCTAGAGATCTGTGTACAACATTGTTCCTGTAGTCATAAATATTGTGTCAAAAATATGTTAACAGGGTAGATTTATTGTCAAATGTTCTTTTCACAATAAAGTAAAATTGCAAAAAGAAAGAAACAATCCAAATGAAAGAAATTACAGGGACCAATGATGAAATAGTACAAAACCACACACACACAAAAAAGTTCCAAATCATTTCTATCTTTAAATCACAAAAACTGTGTTATGCTTTTATTTTGATATAAGGATACTTTAAGAAAATATGTTATTTGTTTTCATTTTCTATAAGTAGAAATATCAACAATGCTTATATGCTTAAATAAAATATAGAGTATATTTTACTATATTTACAAAAATTAAATATGAAAACTTGAAAAATTTTGTTATGTCATAGTGTCTATATTAAGAATGTAAGAAGGAAAAGCAACAAATAAAACATCATGTTCACATTATGCGAGCTGAATAAAAATGCACAGAAAAAATATAACGAAATGTACCAAAAATGCTAAAAGTATTTTTGGTGGCACAGTGATATTTTCTTTTTGCTTTCTACTTTTCAGAATCATTCAATGGGCATACATGACTTTAATGACAAAAGAACTTTAAAATGTTTAAAAATATAACTATATTACTACATTATGAATTTTACTAAATAAATGCCATGTTTGTATTTTGCAGGCCAATCTCTCCTCACCATCTTCTACAATATCTGAGAGTCAGCTGGTATGTATCTTCTTACAAACTCATAGACCTATTTTTGAAAATTCTGAGCTCTCAATGGCTTTATTGGAGTAAAAGTGAACAGAGCACATATTTACTACATATAATTTTATTTACTTACTTGTCTAATAAAAGCTTGCTGATACTTTACTAATGCTAGATGGGGGTAGTTTTGCAGGGGACAAACATACATAAAACCACACACAGACTCTCCCTGCCAGCAACTCACATCCTAGTAGTGCCGGTAAAAAGAAAGACGCTATTGGAATTTAGAGAAGAAATCCTACTTCTTTTTGGGAGGGATCCAAAAAGGGGGGGATCAAGGAGAAGGTCGTGATTGATACTGTAGGGTAGTTTCTGAAGTTAAGGAAATGGGAAATGAGATATTTGATACAGGAGAGTTAGCATGAGAGTAGTTTAGATTGGTGCTGAGCAGTAGAAATACCCTGTGAATGACAAAAGCAAAGCCACATAGTGATTTTAAATTTCCTGATAGTCACATTAAAAAGAAAAAGGAGAAAAGCAATGTTAATTTCAACAATCTATCTTATTAATGCTGCATAAATATCATTTAAAATTATAATCTATAAAAATTGAGGTATTTGTACATTCTTTTTTCTCTGGCCAAAGTCATTGAAATCTCTCATACATTTTGCACTTACAGCAAATCTCAATTTGGACTAGTCTTAAGGGCTCAATAGTGGAGCTAGAGGCTGAGCGTTGCAGCACAGATCTAAACTCTAGAATCTGTTCTTTGTAGATAAAAATTTGATTAAAAAGGAGAATTATTTTTTAAAATAGTATTTTATGTTTCTTTTAACAATAGTGTTAAGCAAATTGAAGGCATAAAATAACTTTTCCAGATATACCAGGTTAAAATTTTCTTTATACCTTTGATGGCTTATTGTATAAAATTATAAATTCCTGAGCAATAGACACCTTCAGTAAAATTAATGGAAATTTTTAGTAAATCATTTAGAGCCACTAAAAAGACAAAAGTCACTGTTTAATGCTGATCTCCCCACTTTTTTCAGCAATAGTATATTCACAGTCAACCAGGCATCTTGCCTTGATCATGCCAAAAAATATATGTTTATTTGTAATATTTTAAAAATCATAAAAAGCATAGATTGTTAAAATAGCTTGATCTAATCAAAACTCTGGTATGTGCCAGTGTTTACACATACAGTGTATATGCAAGATGTGTTGTGTGCACGCACTTTTAGTGTCAGTGGTTAAAACAGTGGGAACGGTGTGGTACACTGGAAAGAACACTGGAATGAGTGTCTGAAGACCAACTTATACCTCATGCTCTGGCAATAACTAACGGGCGGATGGGGGCAAGTCACAAGTCTGGGATTCCAGAGTTCGATTTCCTAATTGAACAATGAGAGCATTCTGGTACTTACTTTCCAACCCCTTCCAGGGCTGTGAATCTAGGGCTACCAACACAGCGAAGTTGCCATGGAAACAAGCACTGCACCAGCAGAACACAGTTGAGCAGTGATTGCCCACTTAAGATATGGAAATGTTACAACTCTTTAATATTTAAAATAATGATCTATTTCTCAAGAGAAATGTATGGAAATCAAGAATGTTTGAACATTTTCATACGCATGGTATACTTTCACTCAACCTCATGTACAAAATACAGATTTTAGATATTGCTTGACTAAACATATGTGTGTGTGTGTTTTATATATGTCAGTTCTTGGTTTAATTCTTAAATGAATTATCTCAAAGAGGCAAATATATGTAATAACTATAAAATGAGGCACAGTAAAAAGTAAAAAATTCATTATGAATGTAATAAAAATATTTTTTTGACTGATAAAAAAACCCTGTGTCTGTATTCACTAGGGGGAAAAATACAATGCATTACTGGGACTGACTTTGATTTTTATTTCTTTGCATTTACTTTAGGCCTATTCTTAAGGAGTTCAAGGCATTTTGTTACCAAGTTTTAAATTAAGTTTTAATCTCAAAATGCCCTTGAGATATAGGTCGGTTTGTGAATGGATTATTATCAAACAAGCTTATCATAGAAAAATGAATATCCCTTGGATTAATAGAATTATTCAATTCAATCATTTGCTTTCTATTTCTTGACATTGACCCTGCCTGTAGAGTAGACTAATCAGGGTGGAAATAATTGTTTGCAAGGGATGTTATATGGCATTTACTTCTTTAAGGAATAATATTTTTACTCTTAAGTAACACAATTTATAAGTAAGGCAATTGTTTTTCATTGTAATGAATGAATATCCAATATTTGCCATCATGAAGTCTTTTCAGGATGAATTTTTGTATAATTTGAGTAAATAAGACCTTTGAAAAAATGATGATATATATTTATATTTTTATATATGTTTGTGTTTATAACTTGCATACATATAGCTACCACCTGATAGGCAATTCTGATTATTTATATACATATCTTTGTTTATTTGTGTGTATGTATATATACATAGCACATAAAAACAAAGTTACTGACAAAATATGATATAGTTGAATGAGACAGACATCTATTGTATATTTTGTATAAAATAGGCAGTTAAGATTATTCCTACTTTGTAAGAAAAATGTAGTAAATTGGTTGAAGAGAAAATATACAACAAATTCTATGGTACCCTAACTTGCCCCAACTTAATACAAATTATTTTGAGATTTGACTTTTAAAAGACATGTCATTTTTCATGCTTAAAAATTTTTACTTTGGCTTACCTATTTGCTTTTCATTCCAACTGTGCCAAGTCAACACTGAAGAAAAAAAGAAATAGGTCCATTGTCCATACTCTTAAAATATTTCCATTGTTTACTATGGAAGCCAGATGATTTAGGGTTGGGCTTGGGAGACTATTTTGGAAGTCTTTATGAAAGTAGTTCACCAACCTCAGTTTCTCTTTTTCTGTTCATTTAAATAGCATTGCTGGAGAGCAGTACGGAAAAAGAAATTAGAGATGAGGATATTGGAAATACCGACCTATATACTGGAGACTGGAATAAAGACTGTCAATCTGAAGGGGTTATTGAGAGGCTCACGTATCATAATATGTGGAGTTCTTACTATTGTCCTGGAGACAGAGGTGTGATTATTACACATAAAATCTCTGAATTATGAAGAGACAGTACAAACAGCTATTTTTATAGACAGAGAATCAGAAGATTTAAAATAGATTATCTAAGATCACAGTATTAGTATTCATCCTTGTTCTGTATGGCTTTCCAAAAGGAATCATTGTTCTTGACTTTAGATAATTCAAGGAGAATAAGAAAAGATTAATGGAGGAGTTGGGAAATTGGGCCTCTATGGACATATTATTTTCATTGAGCAAAGCCCGTGTCTGGCTCTGCCTGTTCTTTGGCATTGCCTGTAAAATGTGACTACTCAGCAGGGTTTTTGCACCTTGATAGTGCTTCCTTTAGGGACGTCCAACCTTTTTTCTTTTCTGTCACAGGTTGGAAGAATAAAGAGTTGTCTTGGGCCACACAGCAAATATACAAACAGTAAGGAAAAGCTGATGGCAAAAAAAAAAAAAAAAAAAAAGAAAGAAAGAAAGAGAAAGAAAAAGGAAGGAAAGAAAAAAAGGTCCCTGCATACTTTTTGTCATTTCTGATACCAAAAATAGCAAAAAATAAAAAGTTCTTACAAAATCAGTATGCAGCTGGCAGGCCACAGGTTGGACACCCCTGCTCTACTCTATTAAATGGAGTAAGAAGAAAGGAAAGAGCGACAATTTAGGTTAAACCTTCACAAAGCTTTCCTAATTTTGAACTGAATGATCACAAAGGTATTAACAAAGGCTGGTGGGTCCTCTTTTCTCTGCAAAAGAAAAGTTAGGGTCCAGAAGAAGTGTATGTCCCGGCACCAGGGGAGCCCAGTCTGGAAGACGTTTAGCTTTTGCTTTTGAAATTTCATAAAAAATGTTTGGTGTTGCCCAGGATGGCATGCTGAATCTAAAGTGTATCAAAACAATATATTTTAAAAATAAGCCACATGACAACATGCAGGTAAAAGAAAAATGGAACTTACTGGAATACTATAAAGAAGAACGCTTAAACTTGTAGATACTTTGCTTCTAGTTCTGGGTGCCAGCTGATGTGCCCTGCGTTAGTGGTGCATGAATCATCTTTCTGAGGGCCCTTGAGGCCTCTGTTGTTCAGAAAATGCAGCCCTGAAAGCTTTTGTGTGGAAATGATGTCTTCTTCAAACTCAAAGGCAATTTCTCCTTGACCAGCTTTTCCCTGACACAGCATACTTAAGGGCTACAGCATTTATCACGGACGCCTCCTCAGGCTTGAGTCATGCTATTGTCTTTTCTTTAGCTATTGAAGTATTTCGATCTGGCCAATCTGCATTGCGTATCTTTCCACAAAATGTTTCTTGACCTATGGAATGTGGCTTATAATCATTGATGCCCTATGTTGTATGTTTAGTTTTATGCAATATTATAGTAATTATAAAACATTTTTGAGAACAACATGTCAAGTAGGTACTTTCTAAATCATTAAGAATCAACGCTCCCTATTTACAAAAGTAAAATAAATATTCACTTTTTCCTGTCAAACTTCTTTTATGCTTCTTTTCCTTTACAAAGTTCTGTCATATTTATTATTCATTAGATTCTCATGATCATTGTTTTGAGTTAGCATGGTAGGAATTGTTATTTCCATTATTCAAATGAAAAACTGAAGTCCAGATATCTAGAAAGCCATGTCAACAGTCCCGGGTAATAGGTAATAGAGAAATCTATATTTTTTTGTTTTTTTCCAATATTGGGATCTTTACCCTATGTCATAGTGTTCTAAGATTTGAGATGCTTATTTGTGGTGGGTGGGGGGAGCTTAAGTATTTGTGTCAAGCATATGATATTGTTTCTTTTAGAAAGAGAATCATAGCCAATAAACATGTATTAATTGAATGAGTAAATCAGAAAAGTAATTTAGGCTTAGCGCCCATGCTCAGTGGTTAGGGCTGGTGGGTTTGAACCTAGCCTGGGCCTGCTAAACAACAATGACAACTATAATAGCAACAACAACAAGAAAAATAGGTGGGCGTTGTGGTGGGTGCCTGTAGTCCCAGCTACTTGGAAGGCTGAGGCAAGAGAATGGCTTAAGCCCAAGAGTTTGAGGTTGCTGTGAGCTGTGACGCCAGAGCACTCTACTAAGGGTGACATAGTGAGACTCTGTCTCAAAAAGAAGAAAGAAAGAAAAGAAAAGTAATTTAGACAATATTGCTTTTGTGCATAATCTTGACTGGTGCATGTTTTCAAGTTTGTACAAGTTTTTGTTTTTTTGTTTTTTTTTTTTTTTTGCCATAGAAATACTAAAGGGGAAAAAAAGCACTAGGAAATGAAGACAAATGTTAAGCAAATGGGTAAAAGAAACAACCAAAGCACTTTCACACACTTTTTAGATCCATCAAATTGGTAGACTTTCTAGCCAGACTCACAGAATTTACCAAATGCTATTTTATTAATTTCCTGATATTTTGTTATACATATTATTTCTCCAGAAATATTAAAATAAACCCCTGATAGCTGAGACCCTGTCCTTTTATTTCTTTTGGTCTTCTATCATATTACCCCAAAGTTTACTACTGTAGGCAAAGGCAATTAAAAACCATCAATCTACTGCTTGAAGTTACTAATGTAAGAAAGATGTTGCTTTAAGAAGCCATTATTTTAAAATATTGGTACTGTATTCTCTAGGTCAGTTCTGGCAGTTAATCTTCAACTTTGGTCTCCAGCCAGAGGCTATACCAACTTGCTATCATAAAATTATGATTTTAAGTTTCAAAGGATGAAAACATTGTCTATTTTTATAGTGCCCCAAGTGACAATGTTCAAGTATAAGTGCATACTTGATGGATTATAAACACAAATGAATAGTAGGCTTAGACTCATGTCTTAGAAACTATTAAAACCTGCCACTGGGCCCCGGCGACTCTACATACTCTATCCTTTGGACATTTTTCCCCTGAAGACTAACAAGAGAATCAGATGTGGTCTCCTTAGCTCCACCTCATTCTCAGCTCTTGAATTCTTCAAAGAAGATGACATCATTGTCTTTTGGTGTTAAGAGTTTTACTATTTATCAGCATTAGCAAAGACAGGAAGAACAACAGTTTTTTTTTTTGTTTTTTTTTTTTAAATAGGGAGAGTTAAAACCTTGTGAAGTCCCTAGAGAAGGGGTCTCTGCCCTTGACTTCGATATCCCTCAGAGATGATAACTTTAGCTTTCTACCCTGACTTCTTTGGGTGCAGCTTATCAGCCCACTTTCCTGCAGAGTTCCCTCTTCCTGCTTACATTGTGATCAAAAAGTCAGTCAATCTAGGAGAAATAATGGGAGGCTCCAAGCAGTCCATGAGCACCTTTTATGGCTTCCATGTTGGATCATAGCCAACATACTGGGCTTCTGTCTGTCAATTAACTGACCCATTCTGCAGATGGTAATTGAACATCAGCTAGGTGTCAGGCACCGTTCTAGATGTTAGAGATTCAAGAACAAATAAAGATCTCTGTCCTCATAGAACTTACATTCTAGTGGAGAAATCAAGACAACAAACACACAAACAGATGTCAGACGGTGATAAGAGCTGTAGAAAAATACAGCCAGTAAGGGGGGATGCAGATTGCTCTTTTTTATGGGTCATTAGGAAAGATGTCTGATAAGCTGACGTTTGAACAGACGTGAAAAGCCCTATACAGGAAGAAAAGAGTTCCAGACAGACAGAAGAATAAGTTCAAACTCCTGGAGAAGTGAGTATCATAGTGTGTGAGTTACAGTAGAGAGAATAAGAGGATGAAAAAGAGAGTAGTGGGAGATAAGATTGGCTTAGGAGAGGGTGGTTAAGAATAGGAAAAATCAGGTCATGTAGCCTGTAGGTATTACCTGGCAGGCATTGCTAGGGTGTTTAGACTTTGTTCTGAGTGAGAAGGTAGGACATTAGAAAAGCTTTGAGAGTCTAGTTGACAGAATGTGATGTGGAATTGAGTGACATCACTTAGGAAGTGACTTACATGACTTACCTAGTGGCCATCCTGTGGTTTACTCCGTTGGATTGTGAGCCCTCTGAAAACAAGGGGTATGTATTATTCAACTCTGCTGACACTATAGTTCTTGACATAGACTAGGTATTAATTGGCAAAGTGGATCCAGAGAGTATCTGATAGAGGTGTGTTTCAGAGTTCCAAAACAGTTCTTTTGTCTATAAGCCACTTCAAAACTGTCTTACACCCAGTGTAAGTCAGTTACCAGTAATTTAATTATAATGAATCGATATTTTCCACCTGGAGAATCTTCTCTTTGTTCTCCCTGTGCCCTTTGTGCTGACTGTGAGTCATTATCCTGTTTTCTTTTTTTTTTTGACTTAGATTAGAAGGAAAATTATGGAATCGCTATCTCTGGCATCAATATGGTGACATTTGTGTCTATTAGTTATGAATCTAGTTTATCTATGAAACATATAGCAGATAAAAGTAAGAAAGGGCCTCTTCATGCTAGTTTAGTTGTGATATTACTAGACAATGACAATCTTATAGTAGTTCACTTTTAGAGACTCCTATAATTTGATTAATCTTCATTAAATATAAAATGTCTCATTTTGAGTCAAAAGTTTAGTTTATTATATCTCAAGGAAGAGGAAGCAGAATTAAGTAAAATATGTACCTAAATTGTCAACATGGTTTTGCTATCTTCATGGTGGTTTATGTATGCCAGCAGTGAAAAAGCCCAGAGAGGGAGTGGTGATGAAATTATAAAAGACCTTTTCTACAACTTATTGAGAAATAAATATTTTTCTTACAAGAAATGGTCCAAAGCCTAGAATAAGTGGTAGTCAGTTGGTGCAAGGTCTGGTGAATTCTTGTGGATGACAGAGGGTTTCTAAGTCCAGCTTTTGTGTAACAAGTGTTTGAGCATTGTCTTGTAAGAGGTCTCTGTTGGCCAATTTCAGCTTAATCACAAGTATCCTCATTATGTCAGAAACAACCTCATTATGTCCTCCATTTGGTTGCAGTAGACATCCACTGTAACCAGTTGACCAGGTTTCATGAAGCTGTAGTGGATTATATCAACACTGGACCACCAAAAAGACAAGACATCATTAGCTTTTTTAGATAAATATTCAGTTTTGGACTGTGTTTTGGCACTTCTTTTTTATCCAGCCATTGTGCTGAATGCTTGCAATTTTCAAAAAGAACCTATTTTTCAAGATACATAACAGTATGTATAGAAATGGCTCACCTTTACATCATAGCAACAAAGAAAGGCAACTTTGAGACAATTTTTCTTCTGATGCTCATTCAATTAATGTGTAACCCATCTATTTACTAAATTTACTGACCCAATATTTAATAAAATGTTCCAATGTTGTTGGACTAGTAATGCCAAACCCTGCTGCTAACTCACACATAGATTGAGATGGATTGCATGTAATACAGGTTTTAGCTCATCATTATCCACGTTTGTCTCAGGTTGACCACATGGCTCATTGTCAAGATTAAAATCACCAGAACAGAATTTTCCAAACCATTGACATCTGTAGATTGATTAGCCATATCCTTCTCAAATGCTTCATTGCTATTTTGAGTTGTCTATGCTGTATTGGTTCCACAATGAAACTCATATTCAAAAATAGCATGAATTTTTGACTTATCCAGGGTTTTGAAAAAATTACTCCAAAAATTTTGAAATATAAACACAAGCCAAAACATGTGTTTGAAACAATGAGAATGTACCTTCACAATAAAAAAGAAAATAAGATGTGTCAAAGTGAAACATCAGAGCTATCAACTGCCAGACTTGGACATTTCATACTTAATAACCTGAATTCTTTTGTATTTGTTTGGACATAGACTTAGCAAGTAAGATTTGCCAGAATTAGAGAAGTTCTTTAAGAAAGCTTCTACTTGAAATACAAAGACATCAGGTGACTGCAAGGAAAGAGACAATGGAGATTAGAAATTAATAAAGTTCAGTCTGTTCTAAAGCCTCCCCTTCAGTCTGGAGATAAATGACCAAGGCTTAGTAAATACCTCTGGGATTGTAGACCAATAAAGTTCTATCTCTACATCAATAGCACATTTTAATGGGATAAATTGTAGTCTAATATCTTTTATTTTTTGATGTATACATGAGTCAGCTAGGGATTTGTTAAAATGTAGATTTTGATTCAACCTGAGATTTGGCACTCCTAACAGGTTATCACATGATGCCGATACTACTGGTCTGCAGACATTATTCTGAGTCTGAAAGTTACCGGAAGGCAATTTTTTATTGGATAGAACCATTGGTTTACTTTGTATTGAAATTTTGTCTTTAGCACATGTAAATTACATGACCTTTTGAAGAGCAAGATATTAGAAAAAACTGAAAGGTAGTTAACTAATATTCTAAAAAAAAAAAAAAAGGCTTATGTGTACTAACAACACTGCCATTGCTTCACATATGCTATTGTACAGACTTCCTAAAAGGCAATTTGAGACCCTTATCTGGTGATGGATTTGAATTCACAGAAACAGATCTTTTGCGATAACTCTATGTAGTATAATTCCTGAGTGGGCAGAAAAGTAGGCAATAAAAATTAAAGGACAGAATCATGGATTAGAATTATAACCCTTCAACAAAAGGTCTAGACAGGTTGAATGGCTTTTCCAAGGTCATAAAGTCTATTAAAACAGATATATGTTCCTGATGCTCTCCTCCTACCAATTTTATGCTGTTTTGTGGGAGTGGATTTTATCCAAGTCTAGAAAAAAAAAATCACTATAAAATCTAACTTTTTTTTTTTTTTTTGAGGCAGAGTCTCACTTTGTCACTCCCAGTAGAGTGCTGTGTAGCATCGCAGGTACAGCAACCTCAAACTCTTGGGCTTAAGTGATTCCCGTCCCTCAGCCTCATAAGTATCTGGAACTACAGGTGCCCAGCTATTTTCTAAGAGATGAAGATTTGCTCTGGATGAGGCTTGTCTCAAACTCGTGAGCTCAGGCAAATCCACTTGCCTCAGCCTCCCAGAGTGCTAGGATTACAGGTATGAGCCACCATGCCTGGCCCCAAATCAGACATCTTGACCATAGAAATTATAGAGTCTTTTAGGAGGTAAAATTCTGTGTATGTGTGTGTGTGTAGGAAGAGGGTGGATGTGTAGATGTGTGTGTGTATATATATATATACACATATATACATATATACACACACACACACACACACACACACACACACACACAGACACAACCCCATGAACATCAGGAACTGAAAACTTTGGCCTTTAAGAGTTCTGGGAATATTGACATAGAATGAGATAACAATGGCCAAAGTCCAGGATGTTGCAGTTCAAAGTGCAAATATAAGAGAAGCAATGAATTTAAAAGGAATAAAAATAAATTTAAAAAAACTAGTATTTTGTTTTTGCTTGGACAGGGAAGTTACAGAGAGGTTTAATAATGATGTCAAGTTTCTATCTATTCTCTGTGTGTTCTGTCTCTCTCCCTCTCTCTGGAATAGGCATAGAAGTTATGAAAATCATAAGCTTACTGATCATACCAAACTTAGATTTAAACTTTGACTTCACACATTAACTATATGACTTCTGCATATGACTTGTCATCTTTAAAACACTCATAGAGTTTATAAGAAAATTATGAGGTAATCTATCAAAAATATTGAGTATAGTTCTTAATTTTATGTTGATAGAATGTGGAATCTGGGTCCATTGAATAATAATGGTGTCATTAGCAGCACTGGCTCCTCAAGCATTTGGAGCTGTTTTGGGAGAATGTGAAAAGACATTAGCAATATGCAGAGACTGCCATGTGTATAATTTGCTGGTGTATTGTGATTTTGGAGAATTCATGAGGTTCAGAACTGGGCCACTAGAATTGGAGTTCCAACTGGACCAATACCAAGAGACAGTTGGATTTGGAGGGTATGCTTAGAGGTCATAGGATGTGGTTTACAACGCCAGGTGTGAACAATGTAAAAGGCAAGCTGCGTCTTCTTTTGCTTAGAGTTGGCAAAATAGTGACCACTAGGTCAACAAATTAAGGTGCAAGAGCAAAAATAGGGCTAGGGGAAAAGGTAATTACATAAGGTCTGACAATTAAGTTTGTGAACTTATTCTAGAAAAAGTGCTACAAATTTCAGTACTGAATATTACTATGGGTCACCTTTGAAGTACTTCCCTTGGGAAGCTGTGCACAGATGCCAATGCCCTGTCTACCCTTCAAAGCAACTTTGGGACTCTTTTTCTGGAATGGCCATTAGAGTAGTTGTTATATTACCCTTGATGTCCTGAATGTCATCAAAATGTCTTCCTTACAATATTTCCTTTATCTTGGGTAAAGCAAAAAGTCATTTGGGGCCAGATTAGGTGAGTAGGAAGGTTTTTTCAATGCAATTATTTGTTTACTGGCTAAAAACCTCTTCACAGACAGTGCCATGTGGGCTGGTGCATTGTTGTGAAGCCACTTTTCTCATACCAAGATTTTCAGTTAAGATTTTCCTAACTGCCTCTCTATCAATGTTTACTTGGTTTGCTATGCTTCTCTCAGTCAGCTGATTATGTTGGCACACAATTTAATGAATTTTTACAATGTTTTCATCAGTCCTCTTTGATGCTGGCTGCCCCGATCGCTCTTCTTCAATGATGCTTTCTTTCCTTTCAGAAAAACATTTAATCCATTTGTACAATACCACTTCTTCATGGCATTATTCCCATAAACTTGGACTAACATGTCACTGATTTCATTTCTATTCTTGCCAAGTTTAAAAAGAAATTTAAAGAAGTTTGTTTGAGACAGCACACAAATATACGCCGACAATAATGTACACCACTCAGCAAGACCCTGCCACATATCGACACGAACACAGTTGTGAGACACTGATATACCAAGATTATGAAACCTTAACAAGTTGTTTGTATAGTGTTGCCAATATAAGCACATGGTGGCAAGTTCATGAACTTAATTGTCAGGCATGTATACACATATACAACGTAAGAATCGGGGGCACCATATGAAGGCCAATAAGCAAAGAGAATGAAGAAGACTCAGAGACTTCACATAGACCAAGCCTGGGAAAACAGAGTCCATGAAAAGAAGGTAGAAAATCTGATAGAGTATAAGGAATAGGGCAAAAATCACAGTCTCATTTTCAGACAGTCATCAAATCCAGGACACTTATAGGAACTAAGGAATATAAAAGCTGGTAGAGAGACAAATATGAAGCATCAGTAATTGATCCTAATACTGAGTGAGTTTGATATCTAACCAATCAAAAGGGTCTCCTTTCTGATGTCACCCTGGAGGAGGCTGATTCCAAAATGATCAAGGTAAAAGGCCAAGATTACCCAAATTATCTGCCTTCTAGCAGTAAAGGGAAGGGACCAGGCAGTCATGTTTCTCTGCAGGAGAGTCTCCCACCATTTCAACTGCTCCTGATCAAATTTCTCTCTGCCTTCATCTTTCCACATACTGACACCGAGCTTAGACCCTAAAGTTCCTCATTGGGCTTAGAAACTTATGGGACCTCAGTACTGGAATTATATTGATTTTATGCCTCACAAAGAAATGAAAGAGAAGGAGTAGAAGCAGAACAAAGGAGAACTGAAATAGGAAATCAAATGGAAAAGGGAGAGAGGAGATGGACAACTTAGGACCACAGCTCAGACCACCTCCCTTATTATACCTACTGCAGAAATCAGTACCTGCTTCAGCTTTGTTCCTGTGCTGCACCTGCAGGAGGAATATTGCTCTCATACATATACTCAGCGGCATGATTTCATGCACAATTGGATGTTGCTTGCTCATTTTCTCCCCTTGAGAGATCAAAGTTTCTTAAGTGGGGAATATTTCTTAGCCTGGGGAAAATAGAGACTTTTTTCAATCTGTATTTCCCCAGTTGTCATATAGATGGGAAAAACAACTGGGAAAATATCTACTGAGAAAACTATTGCAGGACAACATTTAGTCAAGACTCAAAATATATCAGATGCTTTATAGAGCAGAGAGATAGATGTAGTCCCTTCAGGCTTAAAATGTGAACATCAACATTGACTGAGGAAAGTTAATTTACTATTTTTTGAAAGGAAAGGGAGTTGAGAAGAAGAATTGCAGCAAAATGCTTAAACAGAAGGAGGGTAACAACTTTTTATTGAATTTTAGTTTGGGATGTTTTTGCAGACTGATCAATCATGTTGTGACATTTTACAGTGTGATGAGATTTTGGTCTTTGTGAAACATCATTTTGAAATTGCCCTGAACTAGAACACATGCGCTCCCTTTTTTTGTCAAGTCGACATTGAGTATTACTTTAAGAATCTTGAATGAGTGATGTATTAGCTGAAACTCTTTTGATTGCAAGTTACAAAAGGAATGTAGTGTAAAAAGAAGGGAAAGTATTAGGGAACTTCAGGATAGGAAATCCAGGAAGACCCCAGGAATGTTTTGGGACCTGTTTCTGGAAAACACTCAAGTATTTCTTCTCTGTGCTGCCTTTCCACACACTTTGCTCTCTTTTTCTTGATCTCAGAAGACATGATTTTTAGGTTAAATTAAGGCTTTCCCCACCTTTTGCACTGACATATAATTTCAGTCTCCCAAAGTAACTGCAAAGCTGTTTAAATTCCTAGTTCACATTCTTGGGAGAGAAAATCTATTTGCTATCTTCTCCTCACCCCTTTAGGTCAGAAAACCATCCTGATCCCATCATACATAGCATGAACATGACTTCTGGGGACCCTGGTCTGTGGATTTTGATGGATAGGGGTTTTCAGAAGAAGGAAGTTGTTATGGGTTTGGTGGATGTGCCTAAGTCATCTATTTTTTCATGCCCAGAATGCCGCTTGGCACAGAGGATATTCTCAATATTTATTTATCAAATGAAACATTTGTTAACTGAATGCGCTGGCAAGGATACAACACATCTGCATAGATAAATAAAGACATTTTTGCATTTTTAAATGTCACAGTATTACTTTGATCAGGTCCCAGTAATGTATTTTTGATGTTGCTTCAATTGCCTTTTGGAAAGAAGTTTGGAGAACACTCAGGGATCTAAATGTAGACCTGCCATCTGATCCTGCAATTCCTCTACTAAGTATATATCTAAAAGACCAAAAATCACTTGGCAAAAAAGATATTTGCACTAGATTGTTCATTGCAGCTCAATTTATAATTGCCAAGTCTTGGAAGAAGCTCAAGTGCCCATCAACCCATGAATGGATTAATAAATTGTGGTATATGTATATCATGGAATACTGTGCAGCATTAAAAAAAGATGGAGATTTTACCCCTTTTATGTTTATATGGATGGAGCTGGAAAATATTCTTCTTAGTAAAGTATCTCAGGAATGGAAAAAAAATTATCCAATGTACTCAGTACTACTATAAAACCAATTTATAATCACTCACACTTTCATATGAGAGATGAATCACAAGTATAGCCCAGGATGAAGTGGGGGAGAGGAAGGGGATGGTAAGGGAGGACAGTGATTCGAAAGAGGGAGGGTTAATGGTGGGACCACACCTATGGAGCATATTGCAAGGGTACAAGTCAAATCTATTAAGTATTGAACACAAATGTCTTAACACTGTGATTAAGTAAATGAGGCGAAAGCTATGTTAATTAGTAGTATGTAAGCACTCCGATTTGTACAAATAATCAACACATTGAATCCCACAAAGGCATAAATGTATTCATGATCTATGTATCTATGACTTAATAAAAAAATAAAAATAAATGTCACAGTATTAGATTTTTGGGAGTTGATTGCTGTAACAGTTAATTCCAAGTTAAAGTAATGTTAGTTAAAATCCCTTGATTTCTGGGACGTTTTTATGCATTTATAAAGTCATTATAAAATCTTTGAAAATTGTAAGTGTTTTGTGGGAACACCATTTGAATAAATCGATAATACACATAGTGTATTCATTTTAATAATATATATTTTCCTTTTTTAAACATTTATTTGATGTTTATGAAGACAAAGCCTGGAGTAATTCGCCCAGTACCTGTAAAATCCAAAATATTCCTGAGAAAGGAGGAGGAAATCTATGAACCCAACCCTTTCAGTAAATACCTGGAAGATAACAGTGACCTCTTTTCTGAACAGGTGAGCATACACATGAGAAAATATTTGACAATGTTATAAATGTGTAAGATGTAGATGCCACTATGAAGATAGTATGTGCAAGAAAATGTTGATATAATTGGGGTATCCTTGGTAATAAAAAAAAAAAGATGTTTTGCATGACCAATTAGAATCCTTTTATAATTCTAGGGCGATATTTTGAAGCAGTTCAATGGACTTTTTTCTAACATGTTTCTGAGATGTTGGTATTGTTTTGGGTACTAAGATTTTCTTGTCTATAAAGACATCATGAATCAGCAACATCATGAAATCACTGATCAGATGGGTCATATGGGTATTGCATTCCTATTTGTACAATCCTGCTTCCCTTTCTTAATATATACTTTGTTAATTTCAAAATATTATGGAGGTACAAATCGTTTGGGTTACATGGATTGCTTTTATAATGTTTGAGTCATGGCCAAGAGAGTGCCTGTCACCCAGATAGTGATCATTGTACATGTTAGGTACTAATCGTCAGGGAACTGCAAATCAAAACCACAATGAGATATCTCGTGCTTCCTTTTGAAGAGATGTGATATTTTAGATTTGGTACTATATATTAGAATCAATAAAAGTCCTAAGGTTTGTATTCATATCAAAATAGAGATGGTGCAGTCTCCTAGATTGAGCAGTACTAATTACAGGATAGGGTCTCAAATTATTTGACAGATTTGTTGTTCATTTTCTTTATGTGTGAAAAATGTATACATATATTCTAAATGTTAAAGGATGTATAATGCAAAGTTGTCAGTGGAACTTTATATTTTAGAAAAATATGAAAATATGCATTATACAATATAAAGCTTCATCTATAATATTGAAGAGAAACTTTACATCTTTGTCTTACTAAAATTCAACAAATAAATGTAGGCTGTATATTTTATATCTTAAATGTTATTAAATGGGTAAGCAATGTAAGATACCCAAAAAACTTTTTGGATACAATCAGGACATGTAAGATCATAACATTTGAAATCTGTAAAAAAAAAAAAAAAGGATTTATAAAAGAATATAAAGGTATTCTAATGTTTTATTAGAAAATGATTATATTCTTGAAATAGAATATCCTATCTGACACATTAGCTGAGTAACCCCAGGCAAGTGTTTTCACCTCTCCAAGTTTCAGTTTTCTTTTTCTTTTTTGATTATCAGTACATTTAGGGGCACAAGCATTTTTTTTTGTTACATGGATGAATTATATAATGCTGACGTCAGGACTTTTAGTGTACCCATCACCAAAATAGTGTATATTGTACCTGATAGGTAGATTTTTATCCATCCCCTCTCCACCTCCCCTTTTAGTTACTGATGTCCGTGACACAACTTCATGATAAATATGCCGCTTGGTTGTCGGCCACATGTAAGTGAGAACAAGTGGTGTTTGCCTTGCCATTCCTGAGATACTTCACTTAGGGTAATGATCTCTAGCTCCATTCAAATTGCTGCAAAAATCATTTTATTCCTTTTTATGGCTGAGTAGTACTCAATTGTATTCAAGTTCTGATAATTTAGTTTGTGAACTCATCCTGGAGAAAATGCTACACACCTCATTGCTGACTATCACTATGGTCACTATGCTACTCCCACTGGGAAGCCATGCTCCAACACCAGCACCTGGTCTACCCTTCAAAGCAAATTTGAAACTCTTTCTGGAATGACCATCAGAACTGTCATTGTTTGAGGTCTGACAATTAAGTTCACAAACTTGGCATTGTGCAGTTACATTGGCAACACTGTACAAACAGCTTGGTAAGATTTCATAACCTTGGTATATCAGTGTCTCACAGCTGTGTTTGTGTTGAGGTGTGGTGGTATCACTTTTGTTGTTGAGTGTTTTTGTGTGTGGTATGATGACAGCTCTGATGGTCATTTTAAAAAGAGAGTTCCAAAATTTCTTTGAAGAGTTGACTAGGCACTGGCATCCGTGCATAGTTTCCTAAGGGGAGTACTTCAAAGGTTACTGTAGTCAAATTCAGTGATGAGTATGTAGTACTTTTTCTAGGATGAGTTGACAAACTTAATTGTCAGACCTCATATCTATACAACACTTTTTTATCCGCTCATCAGTTGATGAATACTTAGGAGGATTCCATATCTTTGCAATTGTGACTTATGCGGTGATAAACATTTAGGTGCAGGAATCTTTTTTTATAAAATGACTACCTTTGGGTAGATACCCAGTCCTGAGTTTGCTGAATCAAATGGTAAGTCTACTTTTGATTCCTTGAGGGATTTCTGTATTGTTTTTCACAGAGGTTGCATTAGTTTACTTTCTCATCAACAGTATATAAGCATTTTCTTCTTACCACATTCATGATAGTAGCTGTTGCTTTTTATTTTTTAATAATTGCCATTTTGACAGGGGCAAGGTGGTATCTCATTTTGGTTTTGATTTGCGTTCCTCTGATGATTACTGATGTTGAGCATCTTTCATACATTTCTTGGCCATTTGTCTATCTTTGGGAAAAATTCTTTTCATGTCTTTCACCTCCTTTTTCTTAATTTTTAATTTTTTATTAAATCATAGCTGTTTACATTAATGTGATCATGGGGCACCATACACTGGTTTTATAGATCGTTTGACACATTTTCATCACACTGGTTAACATAGCCTTCCTGGCATTTTCTTAGTTATTGTGTTAAGACATTTATAGTCTACATTTACTAAGTTTCACATGTACCCTTGTAAGATGCACCACAGGTGTAATTCCACCAATCACCCTCCCTCCACCCATCTTCCACCCTTCCTTCCCTCACCCCCTTCCCCATATTCTTAGGTTATAACTGGGTTATAGCTTTCACATGAAAGCCATAAATTAGTTTCATAGTAGGGCTGAGTACATTGGATACTTTTTCTTCCATTCTTGAGATACTTTCCTAAGAAGAATATGTTCCAACTCCATCCATGTAAACATGAAAGAGGTAAAGTCTCCATATTTCTTTATGGCTGCATAATATTCCATGGTGTACATATACCACAATTTATTAATCCATTCATGGATCAATGGGCACTTGGGCTTTTTCATGACTTAGCAATTATGAATTGGGCTGCAATAAACATTCTGGTACAAATATCTTTGTTATGATGTGATTTTGGGTCTTCTGGGTAGGTATATACCTAGTACAGAAATTATAGGATTGAATGGCAGATCCATTTTTAGATCTCTAAGTGTTCTCCAAACATCTTTCCAATGAAAGGAATGTATTAATTTGCATTCCCACCAGCAGTGTAGAAGTGTTCCCCTTTCTCTACAACCATGACAGCATCTCTGGTCTTGGGATTTTGTGATATGGGCTAATCTTACTGGAGTTAGATGATATCTCAAAGTAGTTTTGATTTGCATTTCTCTGATGATTAAGGATGATGGGCATTTTTTCATATGTCTGTAGGCTGTGCACCTGTCTTCTTCAGAGAAGTTTCTCTTCAAGTCCCTTGCCCAGCCTACGATAGGATCACTTGTTCCTTTCTTGCTTATACGTTTGAGTTCTCTGTGGATTCTGGTTATTAAACCTTTGTCAGAGACATAACCTGCAAATATGTTCTCCCATTCTGAGGGCTGTTAGCTTACTTTACTTACTGTGTTCTTGGCTGTGCAGAAGCTTTTTAGTTTGATCAGGTCCCAGTAGTGTATTTTTGAAGCTGCTTCAAATGCCCTGGGGGTCCTCCTCATAAAATACTCGCCCAGACTGATTTCTTCAAGGGTTTTCCCTGCACTTTCTTCTAGTATTTTTATAGCTTCATGTCTTAAGTTTAAATCTTTAATCCAGTGAGAGTCTATCATAGTTAATCGTGAAAGTTGTGGGTCAAGTTTCAGTCTTCTACAGGTTGCCAGCCAGTTCACCCAGCACCATTTGTTAAATAGGGAATCTTTTCCCCACTGAATGTTTTTAATTGGCTTGTCAAAGATCAAATAATGGTAAGTAGCTCGATTCATATTGTGGTACTCTATTCTGTTCCAGACGTCAACTTCTCTGTTTTTGTGCCAGTACCATGTTGTTTTGATCACTATCAATTTATAGTATAGTCTGAGGTCTGGTAGCATGATTCCTCCTGCTTTGTTTTTATTTCTGAGTAATGTCTTGGCTATTCGAGTTTTTTTTTTTTTCTGATTCCATATAAAATGAAGTATTTTTTCAAGATCTTTAGAGTATGACAGTGGAGCTTTAATGCAATTTTAATTGCATTAAAATTGTATATTGCTTTGGGTAGTATGGACATTTGAACAATGTTGATTCTTCCCAGTCATGAGCATGGTATGTTTTTCCATTTGTTAGCATCTTCAGCTATTTCTTTTCTTAAAGTTTCATAGTTTTCTTTATAGAGATCTTTCATGTCCTTTGTTAGATAACTCCCAAATATTTCATCTTCTTTGGCACTACTGTGAACGGAATAAAGTCCTTAACTGTTTTTTCAGCTTGACTATTGTTGGTATATATAAAGGCTACTGATTTATGAATGTTGATTTTGTAACCTGAGATGCTGCTGTATTCCTTGATTACTTCTAAGAGTTTTGTAGTAGAATCCCGGATGTTTTCCAGATATACAATCATATCATCTGTGCAGAGCGAATGTTTGATCTCTTCTGACCCTATATGGATACCCTTGATCGCCTTTTCTTCCCTAATTGTGGTGGTTAAAACTTCCATTACAATGTTAAAGAGCAATGAAGACAATGGGCAGCCTTGTCTGGTTTTTGATCTGAGTGGAAATGATTCCAGTTTATCTCCATTCAATATGATATTGGCTGTGGGTTTACTGTAGATGGCCTCTATCGGTTTAAGAAATGTCCCTTCTATACCAATTGTCTTAAGTGTTCTGATCATGAAGGGATGCTGGATATTATCAAAAGCTTTTTCTGCATCAATTGGGAGAATCATATGGTCTTTGTTTTTTAATTTGTTTATGTGCTGAATTATACTTATAGATTTACGTATATTGAACCAGCCTTGAGACCCTGGGATGAAACTGACTTGGTCATGATGTATAATTTGTTTGATGTGTTGCTGGATTCTGTTTGTTCGGATCTTGTTGAATATTTTTGCATCTATATTCATTAGTGATATTGGTCTATAATTTTCTTTTCTTGTTGGGTCTTTTCCTGGTTTGGGGATCAGGGTGATGTTTGCTTCATAGAACGTGTTGGGTAGTCTTCCTTCTTTTTCTATATTTTGGAACAGGTTGAGTAATATAGGTATTAGTTCCTCTTTAAAGGTTTGGTAGAATTCTGACGTGAAGCCATCTGGTCCCAGGCTTTTCTTTTTAGGGAGATTTTGTATGGTTGATGCTATTTCAGAACTTGATATTGGCCTGTTCAACATTTCCACTTGATTCTGGATAAGTCTTGGAAAGTGACATGCTTCCAAGTTTGGTCAATTTCCTTCAGATTTTCATATTTCTGAGAATAAATTTTCTTGTAATATTCATTAAGGATTTTTTGAATTTCTGAGTAGTCTGTTGTTATTTCGTCTTTGTCGTTTCTGATTGTTGAAATTAGAGATTTTACTCTTTTTTTCCTGGTTAGGTTAGCCAAAGGTTTATCTATTTTATTGACCTTTTCAAAAAACCAACTTTTTGATTTGTTGATCTATTGTATAATTCTTTTGTTTTCAATTTCATTTAATTCTGCTCTAATTTTGGTTATTTCTTTTCTTCTGCTGGGTTTGGGGTTGGAATGTTCTTCCTTTTCCAGTTGCTTGAGATGTCCCATTAAGTTATTAACTTCCTCTCTTTCCATTCTGTTGAGGAAGGCTTGCAGTGCTATAAATTTTCCTCTTAGGACTGCCTTTGCAGTATCCAAGAGGTTCTAGTAATTTGTGTGTTCATTGTCATTTTGTTCCAAAAACTTGGCAATTTCCTTCTTAGTCTCATCTATGACCCAGGTATCATTCAGCATAAGGTTATTTATCTTCCATGTTTTTGTATGAGTATGCAGATTGCTGTTATTTCTGAGTTCAACTTTTATTCCATGGTGATCAGAGAAGATGCAAGGAATAATTTCTATTCCTTTGAATTTACTGAGGTTAGACTAGTGACCTTATCAATTTTCGAGTATGTTCCATGGGCTGATGTGAAGTATGTGTATTCAGTTTTGTTGGGATGAAATGTTCTGTAGATGTCTGCTAAATCCAAATGTTGGATGGTTAGGTTTAAATGTAAAATTTCTTTGCTCAGCTTCTTATTGGAGGATCTACCCAACACTGCCAAAGGAGTGTTGAAATCTCTGACTCTTATGGAGCTGGAGGAAATCAAGTTGCTCATGTCTGTTAGAGTTTCTCTTATAAATTGAGGCGCATACTGGTTGGGTCCATAAATATTCATAGTTGAAATCTCATCATATTGAGTATTACCCTTAACAAATATGAAGTGACCATTCTTATCCTTCCTTACTTTTGTTGGTTTAAAGCCTATTGTGTTTGCAAATAGAATTGCAACACCTGCTTTTTTCTCATTACCATTTGCCTGAAATATGGACGACTATCCTTTCACCCTGAGTCTATGTTTATCTTTTAAGGTAAGACATGACTCTTGTATGCAGCAAATATCTGGCCTGAGTGTTCGTATACAGTCAGCTAACCTGTGCCTCTTTAGAGGACAGTTTAAGCCGTTCACATTAAGGGAGAATATTGGTAAGTCTGGTAAAATTTGGGGTATTGAGTTTTTTGAAAGTCCTGTGGACATTTTTAATCCTTTTGCCACTGTGGAAGTTGGAGTTTGATCAAAAGTTTCTGAGTGAGTTTACTTTTGTGGTAGAGGACTGGGCTGGTCATTATGGAGGATAGATCTGAGAATATCCTGAAGAGCTGGTTTGGTTATGGCAAATTTCTTCAACATATGAATGTCATTAAAGTATTTAATTTCTCCATCATAAATGAAATTCAGTTTCTATGTATTTTCTCATGGTCAACAAACTGGCTCAAATGATTTATGTTATCCCACCATTTAAAGAGAAAAGTCTCTACAATCATTTTAAACCATGGTGTAATCTTAACTTCCCCACTGGCTGCTTTTTTCAAAAGATCTTTCCGTTCTGCCTTGGACAGGTAGCAGTAGCTTTTAACCTCGTTATGATCTGGATTCAGAGTCATATTCTTCCTCACAAACAGAATGTAGTCAATCTCATGCTCACCCCAGATACCATCAGACTGGGCATTGTAGTGAATTCTTGTCAAATAATTAATTTCTTCTGGAGGCACCTTTTGCAAAGTAATTCCCAATTCCGCATGTAGGTGCCTCTGAGTTCACTGTAGAAGCTGGATGTTAATCCTTCTGGGGATGTATAGTTTGTGAATATTTTCTTCCATTCTGTAGGTTGTCTATCTACTCTGTTGATTCTTTCTTTTGCTGTGCAGAAATTATTTAGTTTAAATAAGTCTAATTTGTTTTTGTTGATGTTGTATTTGATTTGGGGGTTTTAGTCATCAATACTTAGGCTAATGTGCGGAAGAGTTTGTTTCCTATGTTTTATATAGTTTTAGGTCTTACATTTAAGTCTGTAATACATTTTGAGTTATTTTTTGTATATGGTAAGAGATAGGAATCTAATTTTATTTTCCTGTAGGGGGTCAGAGCTATATATTGCACAAGGCATCCTTTTCCCAGTGTAGGTTTTTGTGGTTTGTTGAAAATCAGTTGGTTATAGATATATTTTTATGATATTTTTATTTTGTTCCTTGGGCTATGTGATTATCATTATACCAGTACCATGTGGTTTGATTACTATAGCCCAGTAGTATAATTTGAAATCAGATAATGTGATGCCTCCAGATTGTCTTTTTTGCTTAAGATTACTTAGGCTGATTTAGACTAATTTTACTTCCATGTGAAATTTATTTTTTCAAGATAAGTTAAACATGACATTGTTCTTTTGATGGGAATTGCATAGAATCTGTAAATCACTTTGGGTGATATGGACATTTTCACAATGTTGATTTTTCCTATCCACATGCATGGGACGTTCCTGTTTGTTTGTGCCTTGTCTGATTTCTCTCTTCACTGTTTTGTACCTCTCTTTGTGGAAATCTTTCACCTCCTTAGATAAGTATATTTCTCAGTATTTTATTGTATTTATAGCTATTGTATATGGTATCGGATTCTTGATTTTATTCTTAGCTTGACTTTTCCTAATGTGTAGAAATGCCACTAATTTGTGTACACTGATTTTGTAACCTAAGACTTTTATGAATTTATTCTTCAATTCTAGGGGTTCTTTGGTGGAGTCTTCAGGGTTTTCTAGATATAAAATTGTCTATAAACAGGGATAGCTTGGCCTTCTCTTTCTTGATTTGTATATCCTTTATTATTATTTTTTTCTTTCCTGATTGCTTTGGCTAGGACTTCCAATATTATGTTGAACTGGAGTTGTGACAGTGGCCATCTTTGTGTTATTCAAGTTCTTAGGGAAAATGTTTTCAACTTTCCCTCATTCAATATGGTGTTTATCATGGATTTGTCATACGTGGTGTTTAAAAATTTCTTTTTTGTTATGTTTCTTCTATGTCTAGTTTGTTGAGGGATTTTATCATGAAGGGATGTTGGATTTTATCAGATGCTTTTTGTCTTCTATTGAGATGATCATATGGTGTTTTTGTTTTTAATTCTGTTTATGTGGTGAATCCTATTTATTGACTTCTGAGTGTTGAACTATCTTTGCATGCCTGGGATGAAACCCACTTGATCATAGTGTATTATCTTTTTGATGTACCGTGGGATTCAATTTGCTAGTATTATTTTCTTAAGATTTTTTCATTTATGTTCATGACAGATATTAGTCTATAGTTTTCTTTTTTTCTTGTGTCCTCTACTGGTTTCGGTATCAGAGTGATATAGGCTTTGTAGAGTGAGAGAATTCCCTTTTTATCATGCCAAGGAATAGTTTCAGTAAGATATGTGACAGTTCTTTGTATGTGGGGTTAGCTGTGAATCTATGTATACTGGCATTTGTTTGGGAGATTTTTTTATTAGTATTTCCATTTTGCTAGTCACTATTGTCTGTTCTGGAATTTCTATTTCATCCTGATACAAGGTTGGAAGAGTGTTGACTTTCCAAAAGTTTTTCCATTTCTTCTTGCTATTTTAGTTTGTGCAGAGAGTTTTCATAGCAGTCTTGGAATATATTTTGTATTTCTCTTTCATTTCTGATTGAGCTCATTTGAATCCTTTCTCTTCTATTCCTTGTTAATCTAGCTAGTGGTCTATCAGTCTGTTAATCTTTTCAGAGAGCAAACTTCTTTTTTGTTGATCATTTGTGTTTCTTTTTTGGTTTCCATTTAATTCAGTTCTGCTCTGATCACTGTTATTTCCTTTCTTCTGCAAGCTTTAGGTTTGTTTTGTTCTTCTTTTTCTGTTTTCTTGAGGCATAATGTTGGATTGTAAATTTGTGATCTTTCTGTTTGTTTTTTTTTTGTTTGTTTTTTTGATGGAGGGATTTAAAGCTATGAACTCCCCTTATAATACTCCTTTTCTGTATCTCAGAGATTTTTGAAGATTGTGTTGCTTTTGTTCAATGTGAAAAATTTTTTATTTTAATCTTGATTTCATCATTGACCCAAAGACTTCTCAGCAGGAGATTGTTACATTTCCATGTGTTTGTGTAGATTTGAGAGTTCCTCTTGGAATTGTTTTCTGGTTTTATATCTCTGTGATCTGAGAAGAAACATGGTATGATTTCATGCTATGAAACATGGTATGATTTTAAAAATTTTCTGAGACTTGTTTGATGGCTTAACATATGATCTATGAGATCTGATAATTAAGTTTGAAAAAAATGCTACATACTTAATTGCTGAATATCACTATGGTCACCTTCAAAGTACTTTACTTGGGAAGCTATGCACTGATACCAGTGTCCAGTCTACCCTTCAAAGCAATTTTGGAAGTTTTTTTCTGGAATTGCCATCAGAGGTGTCCTTGTATTATTCATGATGTCCTGAATGTCGTCAGGACAAATTCCCTTAGTGTTTCATTTCTGGGAAAGACTTTATTTCTTCTTCATTTTTGAAACTTTGTTTTGCAAGATTTGAAATTCATGGCTGATAGTTATTTTTGTTTAAGAACACTGAAAATGGGACTTCAATTCCTTCTGTATTACAAAGTTTCTGCTAAGAAGTCTGCCATTAGTCTGACGTGTTTTGCTTTGTAATTTACCTGGTGCTTTTATCTCAAAGCTTGTAGAATTTTCTCCTTCACATTGACTTTGGCCAGACTGATAAGTATGTGCCTTCATGATTTCCCATTTGTCATGACTCTTCTAGGTGTTTGATGACCTTGTTGTATCCAGATGTTCTTAGGGATACCAGGGAAGTTTTACTCAATTATTCCCTCAAATAGGTTTGCCCTGCTTTTTTTTTCTTTTTTTCTTTTTTTTATCGTTGGGGATTCATTGAGGGTACAATAAGCCAGGTTACACTGATTGCAATTGTTAGGTAAAGTCCCTCTTGCAATCATGTCTTGCCTCCATAAAGTGTGACACACACCAAGGCCCCACACCCCTCCCTCCGTCCCTCTTTCTGCTTTTCCTCCCCCCATAACCTTAATTGTCATTAATTGTCCTCATATCAAAATTGAGTACATAGGATTCATGCTTCTCCATTCTTGTGATGCTTTACTAAGAATAATGTCTTCCATTACTTTTTGCTTTTTTCTACTTTTCCCTCAGAGATACCTATGATTCTTACATTCATTTGCTTTACATTTGTCCCATATTTTTGGAGAGATATTCATTCTTCTTATTCTTTTTTCTTCTTTTTTGACAGACAGGGGTAATTTTAAAACCTTGTCTTCAAACTCTGTCACTCTTTCTTCTGCTTGGTCTAGCCTATTTTTAAAACATTTCTTTGTATTTTGAACATTCATAAATAATTCTTTTCCAAAAGTTCTCTTATATCTTTTCTTAGATTATCTATCTCTTTAGCAATTTTTTCATTCATGTACTGCCTTTATTTTGCTTTTTTGTATTGATTTTCAACTTTCTCTTCAATCTCATTGATATTAATAATGATCCATATTCTGAATTCCATATCATATGTTTCAACAATTTCTTTTTATGGAGCCCATTCCTGGAGTGTTACTGTGACCCTTTGGGGGTGTCCAAACTACTTTTATTTTCATTATTTCAGTGTTCTTATGCTGAATCCTTCTTATATTGAACCTCTTCCCTCATCTCAAAACAAATAGCTTTGCAGTACACCTGTTTTTCTTTGCTGGGAACTTTGTTGCTTAATGATGTTGAGGAGAGGTCCCTGATACTGCATCAGTCTTGCTCCAGAAGATTGACCAGGCAAGACTATGAAGGAACAGATGCACTGTGAGCTGTAACACTGCTGCTCTCGTGAATCTCCTCATTTATCCTATTGTTTTCATAGTCCAAGCAGATGCAGAGGGATATTCATACAGAGGGGTAGGCTGGTCCTCAGGCTGCTGCTGAAAGCTCAGGTGGGGGGGGCAAGGCGGGCACGTGGTGCACAGTGGGTAGGTGGCACATGAAGCATGAGCATTTGACCTGCCAAGTCCATTGGTGGTGGTGCTGTACTGGAAGCAGCAGTGGCAGTCATGCTGCCTGAATGTCAATGTCAGGTGCTAGAATAGTGGGCATGTGCTCTGTCCAGGGTCTGAGGCAGCAGTGGCTGGGTGGGGCTATCTAGGCAGTGGCAGCAGGTGCTGGGTCCATGGGTGCTTGCTATGCCTGGGTTCCCTGCTGGTGGCAGGGGGAATGTGGTGCATGAGAACTCCTGTCCTTCCTGCCCACTTTTTATCCCAGGAAGAGATATAGGGAGGTGGCAGCAATAGAGCTAATCCCCAGGAAGAGGCAGAAGCTCAGAATGACTCCATCTGGCATGCCTAGGGTTCAGAAGCCAGTGGGGCCCCACTATGCCTTTTCTCTGGAGCAATGCCACTGCATAATCTCCAGGCCACTCCCTGTGTAAGTCAGGTGCATGCTGCAGTGGAGGGGCCCTTCCATTCCTTGGATTGCAATGTCCACAAGTAAAGTGCAGGGCCTTGGGCTTCTCTCCTCTGTTCTTGCCCCACGCATGTGTGGCCACCTTTTTTGAGTATCATGGATACTGCTAAGCAGGTGGCCGCCTCCTGTCACCTCTCTGTTGATTCTCAATGCTCTCTCTTAGATGCTGATCTGACTTTGAATATCTGCTTGCCACTTTTGATCCTTTCTGTGAAAGGGGCATGTGCAGGCTGCTTCCAGTCCACCATTTGGGCATGTACCCCCTTTGGCTTCAGTTTCTTTCATTTTCTTTTTTTCTTTTTAAATAAAGAAAAGGGGAACTTTAATCTTTATTTATAGGACACTGCAAGATATTAAATTCCACACAGAAATAAGAAACTCTTTCAGAGGACAGGGAAATAATGAGGTGTTCAGATCAGGTAATTGTGAAGGATCCTTTAAATTCTAAAATTTGGATTACTTAAAATCTATAATTAACCCTAATTTGATCTAAAATCTCCAGTTAGCCATGAAAAAAGTTCAATATAAATACTTTCTTGTGATTAACTGTAGTTTTTATTTATAAAATGGAGATGAAAACATTTTCCATTGGTTTATGCATACTTTGTGAGAGTGCTATCATTTTGGTAAATTTGGATATTTTTTTCAATATCATTGAAAATTATGATTAGAAGCAATTATTTTCTTTTTTTTTTTTTTGTAGAGACAGAGTCTCACTTTACCGCCTTCAGTAGAGTGCCATGATGTTACAGGACTCACAGCAACCTCTAGCTCTTGGGCTTCCGTGATTCTCCTGCCTCATTATTTTCATTTGTAGAATAAAATAGAGTCCTCAGATTAAACTAGAGAAATCTTACTGAAATATAAGTTTGTCTTCACTAATGCCACACATGGCAGAAATAGAAATTCCTATTCCACCATAATCAAAGACACTTTTAAATATCCATTGTTTGTAATGTATGAATGATTTAGAGCAGTGATTCTCAACCTTCCTAATGCTGCAATGTATTTTCATTGTTAAAAAGGGGTCGTGACCCACAGGTTGAGAACTGCTGTTTTAGAGGCTTAATGTGAAGTTTTAGACATTATTAAAAGTTTATAAAATAGGCTCAGCGCCTGTAGCTCAAGCGACTAAGGCACCAGCCACATACACCTGAGCTGGCAGGTTCAAATCCATTTGTTCAATCCACTCTACCAAACAACTCTGCCAAACAACAATGACAACTACAACCAAAAAAATAGCTGGGTGTTGTGGCTGCCACCTGTAGTCCCAGCTACTTGGGAGGCAGAGGCATGAGAATTGCTTGAGCCCTGTGAGCTGTGATGCTATAGCACTCTACCCAGGGCAACAGCTTGAGGCTCTGTCGCAAAAAAAAAAAAAAAAAAAAAAAAAAAAATTATAAAATAGTTTAGTGCTTATATACAAAACTGCCAACAGCTAAAATAAATTTCAGAAATTATTCATTTAACCTACATTCTTCAAATTATCATTTAATGTTTTATAATGATAATTGTATTCTTTTGTGCGAGTATAATTTTAAGTTTGTGCATTTTACTTTGCTCAAGATGCCTGCAGAAGATGAAGTTAATCTATCTTCAATTTGTCACATGTACTATCTTCTGGAAAGGTATATTTCATTTTAAAGTGCAGGAAATTCTTATTAAGAGGAATTGCCATTTCTTTTCATTGCTTTTCCTGACTAGTCACTTTAAAGCTCTGTTTATGTTACAACATAAATCTATTTCTAAATGCTTTGTTGAACTTTTGACCTCTTTTGCAAATATTAGTTTACCATAGACATAATCTTATTTTCTTCTTTCAATTTGTTCTTATTTGTATCCCCACTTGAATGTGAAACATGAAAAGTAATAGCAGACAGCAAATTGTGAGAGATGAAAGAAGCCTAACATACTACTTAAAAATCAATTCCAAACCTCTCCTGGTTGTATTCATTGATCTTGCATGAGTGGGAAAGGGGACTGTGGAACCAGCGCACACCCAGGAAACTGGGAAGGATATCAGCTGGCCTTTTCATGTTGAGCCCTATCTACTGCGTCATTGTGTCCAGAATCTACAATGGAGGCAGATACCAAAGACAGCTCACAAGTGTAGATACTTATGTCTATTTAAAGATAAATTGAATAATAACTCTTTATAATCTCAGCACTGCTACTTCATCAGAACCTTATTAGAAGAAAGAATACTCAAATTCGGTTTTAGTTACTATTGTATTTTCTTACATTGCTGCCACAGAATAAATTGAATGGTTCCAGAATCAGCTGATCTCACCCACCCATGTAATGGAAAATTTTTTAGCCAGACAGTTAGGCCAAAATGAAGCAGCTCACATTCACTAATCTGCCTTGTACTGGGGACAGTTCCACATGACAGGAGATGTTGGATGGGATTGTTAAGTCAATAAATTTATCCTAGCAGCTTCACTGCCATAAAATATGATTTCAAGACTCTGTTACAAAATGTCAGACACTAAAGATGATGAGACTAGACAGAAATGTATTTACTATAGCTCAAAAGGTGCAGCTGGGCAGCCTTTTGAACGGATCATGAACTGAAAATTTCCCTGGCAACAGTCTATGAGGACTAACAGCAAAGTGTGAAACCAAATGAATAATTAAGGAATTGAGACTTTTAAAATAATAACCTTTAAATCAAGAGATGCCATAAGCCAGAAAGCGTCATTCTATATAGATAGATTTATATTCTAACAAAAACTCTGAAAAGTTTTTGAAAAGTATGCTTTTCTGAAATTATCTTCAAATCCATTATTGTGTCAATTTGTGGTCATTTTACATTATTTCAAAATATCCTCACACACCACCCTAAATCTATGAATTTAAAATTATAGTGGTGTTTTGAAGCATATTTCTATTGATAATTAAAAGTAGAATTGGAAAATTATTATCAGAATGGATTAAACAAATGGACATTCAGAAGACATAGAAGCTCAGAAAATCAATTTGCTAATAAGAATAAAGACACTAAAAAGCCATATGTTTTTTTTTTTTTGTAGAGACAGAGTCTCACTGTACCGTCCTCGGGTAGAGTGCCGTGGCGTCACACGGCTCACAGCAACCTCTAACTCTTGGGCTTACGCGATTCTCTTGCCTCAGCCTCCTGAGCAGCTGGGACTACAGGCGCCCGCCACAACGCCCGGCTATTTTTTGGTTGTAGTTTGGCCAGGGCTGGGTTTGAACCCGCCACCCTTGGTATATGGGGCCGGCGCCCTACCCGCTGAGCCACAGGCGCTGCCCAGCCATATGGTTTTTAATTTATTCTACTTATGAGTTTACAAAGTATACTAAGTATTTTCTGATAATTTAGTGTATCTAATTAGATAAAGGTGATTCTTTTTTCCACTGAAGGTTTTCAATTTAATAAAAAGCAAGTAGCTATCCTCTGTTACACAAAGTGCTATGTAAAAAATTCTCTTTCATTCCTTATAAATTAATCATTCAACCCGTGATATTAGATATGTCATTACTTTCCTAAATCCCTAGAGAAATGTATAAAAACCGTTTGGATAGAATTAAAGAGAGAATGTTGTTTCATCCAGTTTTTCCGGAAATATTTTTTTCTTTTCTAGTCTTTATGAAAACAACACTTTCCATCATATATGCCTCTTAATTACAGTCACAAGCCAATGGGGTGGAGGGGGATTTGTTGAGAAAACAAACTGTCCCTGCCCCCTCCCTTCATTAGCATGCAACATTAAAATTTATTATTCTTCTAACCCATTTCACTGGGGGACAGAGCATGTTTTTGTGAGAAAATGACCATTGGGAGAATTTTCTCCACACTACCTCACAGAGAACAATTACAGAGAGTTACCTTCCTTTGGGACTTTCGTTCCCCCTTTTCTTCTGATTTTTCTTACACCTCTGACTTGCCTTTCTCCCCCACCAAATTCTCTCTGACATTTAACTTTGATGACTATGTGAGTTACTTTCAGGTTTCTATTTAATGATTCATCAAGTTCTATTTCAAGGGTGACCTTCAACTTCCCTTTATGTCACCCGTGTGTTAATAATATTCCAGGGAAAATGCCTTTGTCATAGATGAGACTGGCAATACTGCCTTTTATTCAGAATGACTGACTTTGTCACAATGACCACTTTTTCAACGTTTGTGTTTCAATTAAGATGGCTCATCTTTTTTTCTGTCATGAAATTATCTTTTCTCATTGCTAAACTTTTGTTAAAGAATTGGGGAGTAAAATGTTTAAATGAACATTTTTAGTTCTAGAAATGATTATATTAGCTGCTGGATTGTTTTGGAGAAAAAGTGAAATTCTAGTGTTACCTTCTTTTGGGAAGGTTTGAGAACAGAGATTTGGCTTCTCTGAGTTTTGTTATGTTGTTTTGTGAGTTTTCCTCTACTTCTCCACCTGCCCGCCTTGCTTCCTTCCTTCCTCTATGTGTAAGAGGTAATTGATTATTTACCTTGTATCTTTAAAAAAAATTGTTTTGGGGGCAGCGCCTGTGGCCCAAGGAGTGCGGCGCCAGCCCCATGTACTGAGGGTGGTGGGTTCAAACCCAGCTCTGGCCAAAAAAAAAATCATTTTGGGGGGGCAATGTTTGCCTTTTACTCCAGTATATAATCAGGAAAGCTGACTGCTTCATACTTGAAGATTTTAATCTCTCTACCCAATTTTTTTTATTGACATTGGCTTTCTCTTGATCTTGTGTACCTATCAAGGTTCCAAGACTGTAGCTGAAGCATTATAATCCTCTTTTGTAGCTGTCTATATTGTTATGGGAGGTTTCATTTCCTGCCTTTCTTCACTTGCCTTATGTAGGGATAAAATCTTAAGGAGATTTGTACTTTCTTTAAAATTAGCAAATGCACAAAGAAGACCTCTTTGCCACATCTGTCTTAATGGTCTCTGGAGCATTATTTGTTTAAAAAATAGTTGGTGGATATGTAGTGTCTGACTATATCTCAGTCTACTGGGAAACAGTGACATTTTGAAAGTTTAATGCAAATGGATACTTCTGTGTTTTTTAATTTTTTAATTTTTTTTATTAAATCATAGCTGTGTACATTGATATGATCATGGGGCATCATTCACTAGCTTCACAGACCGTTTGACACACTTTCATCACACTGGTTAACATAGCCTTCCTGGCATTGTCTCAGTTACTGTGCCAAGACACTTACATTCCACAGTTCTGTGTTTTGTTAACACATTATATCCTTACCTATCTTTATTTATTTTTATTTTTTTTGTTGTACTTTGGGGCTGGGTTTGAACCCACCACCCTCAGTATATGGGGCTGGTGCCCTACCCCCTGAACCACAGGCGCCGCCCCACCTTATCTATCTTTAAAGAGAGGCGATTGGTAATGGTCCTATTTAGAACCTCTCATATAAAGTATATTCCTGTTTTAAAATAAGGCCTTGTTAAATAGAATTTAAAAATTCTGTATTGAGGGCGGCGCCTGTGGCTCAAAGGAGTAGGGCACTGGCCCCATATGCTGGAGGTAGTGGATTCAAACCCATCCCTGGCCAAAAAAAAAAAAAAACCACAAAAGGAAAATAAAAATTCTGTATTGCTTTCGTCTGCAAAGTATTATCTGAACAGAATTTGAAAAGAGAGAACAACCATGTAAAAATAATTTTAAATAGTACCCCAAATAAAGATCGGAAGAGATTAGAAACTTTAAAATTGTCTGCGTTGTTAAGGAAAAGATGCATTCTTACATTTTACCTCACAGGAATCTCTATCTCAAACCTCCTTGAACTCTGCATCAAGGCCGGTCTGTGACCAGGACTGTAGATGGTAACTGTAAACGTGCCTTTGCTGTAGATTCATCTTATGGTACCTAGGAGGTTTTGTGGACTTTGGGTAAAACTAGTGCATGTATCTTAGGACACTGCCTACAAAAATCCACTCCCACTTTCCGTCTCTACACGGTTTCAATTCCACAACTGCCTCAAAATAATTCATGTGATAGTTGTTAATAAATATCTTTAGGAAATGCATTCAGAACTAGGGTGATTTTTGGTTCTCCACTGAATATTTCCTTTGACTCATAAGAAGCACAATCAAGGTAGAAGACATAGAAGAAGATATAGTGAACATTGGAGGTTTCCTTAGAGTATGAATGCTAAGATTTATGTGTTTGAAACACATTTTATAATCTCTAAACACGTTAGACATTGGTACATATGTTTAAATGGGTGTAAGATTAGACTGGTTTTTGAATGATGTCATGGCCAGATATGCAAGTTGAAGATGAGTTATATGAAGAGAGTTTGGAACTTTTCTCTTCCTCTCTGTGATCCAAGATAAAATAACTTCAAGTAGGTTATTTAGGCAGGGAAAACAATAAATTCAAACAAAGAATAACCAAGAGAATGCAGAGGAGAAATACAGAGCTAAGGCTGGGACTTAAACTGTCCTATGAATTCCATTAAAAAATAAATAAAAGACAGACTGAGAAATGCAACCTATGGAGAAGAGAAATCAGGCTAGTGAAACAGATTATTTAAAATAAACATAGAGAAGAAAGAAAACAGGATTTTAAAAAATGAAATATATTTTTGTTTGTTTAAAAAACTGCATGGAAGAAAAGATTTGTAGCAAATTCTAAATTCAAAATTGGTGATTTCGTAAAGATGGGAGAACTGGTAGATTTTTACAGCTTTTAAAAATAATGCTGCAATCTCTAAAAATGGACGTCATGATTGAAATTTAATCTGTTATAGCTCAGTTTCCAAATAGTAACTTTTCTTACGGATCTTACTATCTTTAATAATTTTATTATTGTACTTTGCCTTGAAAGTAGAAGTAGATTGTTTTGATTAAAAAAAAAATCTAGTAAACTTGAGAGGCTTAGTATATTTTTTCTGCTCAAATAAAAGCAAATATATATGATACTTATTATATCAGGTAACTGCAGTGAAATAGAGGTGTTTTCCTCCATTTTAGGCTAAGGTCTCTATGAATTGCATGTGGTTAAAGACTGGGTTATTACAGGACGTTGCAGAGTTAGGCTAATACACCTCCCGATTTCCGAAACCACATTCAGGCAGGATCTGATGAGCTTATTTGTTCTGATATATGACAGAACCAAAGGGAAACTGCGGCAGCTTAGTTTTGATCTCTGCAGTGTGGGTTCTGGTTGTGACAGTGCGGTTAACCATTCTCTACCCAGTATAATTGTACAATCTGAGCCTCATTGGTGAAATGAAGGGTCTGGACTACATCAGTGGTTCTTAACTCGGGGAGATTTTGCCTCACATATTATTGGTTGTTATGACCAGGATGATGGGGGGGCCACTGCCATCCAGTAGGTTGAGGTCAGGGTTGCTATTAAATATCTCGTAATGCACAGTACATTCCCCTGCAACAAAAATCTTCCAGCTCCAAATGACTATGATGCTGGGGTAGAGACACTCTGGACTGGAGCATCTCTTGGCTCATTGTCAGCTCCAGTGCTGTGACGAATGAAGCTCACTACGTGATCCTTGCCAAAGGCAGTTTAGTTTAAACAACATTGATTAGGTGCCTTCTTTCTGTGTTTTCCTTATGTGATGTACAAAAAGGAGGGAAACCTCCATATATCGAATTCCCTGTAGCCAAATACTGTCCCACGTAGCCTCTACTCATAAGGGCCTTATTTGATAGCACTCATACATTTTCATCCATTCTCAATATGTCAGCAAAATTATACCTTTCCTGCCTTGCTAGACGTTGCTCCCTTCTTTTGAAACTTCTTTGATTATTAGGTGTCAAGACCATCAGCTAAAAGAAACATCTTAAAGAGCCAGGTAGTCTGTCTCATAACTCTTGCTGTCAAATTAAGTCTTTCCTAATCCTCGACCTTGTTATCTTCACCTGCAAAATGAGGTGATGCTAAAGTACTATTGAGGTGACCTCGTATCCTGAAATTCTGTGTTTATGTCTTTAAATACTATTAATGTCCTCCTGATATTTGATGATTAGATTATTCAAAAAAAGGGTGGGTAGTGTTACTGAGGTCATAATACTGGAGCAGCAGAAAATCTTAATTGATTGTTTAGGTAACAATCATGACAAATAATATCCGTCCCCACAGTTTATTTGGGGGGCGTGTGCTCCATCATCCAATCCAACTTGGATTGAGGTATTTCAGGTGGAGAATCTTTTAAATTTTGACTTTTTCCTTTCTTTAAAAGTGACTTCCTACACAAGAAGAAGGCCATATGAAGATTAAAACATAGATCAGGAAAAAAATGTATAAGTGACTTCCTATTTGTACTGAAAAATCATAAATGTGATTTATTGCCACTATTTCCTCTTGAATAACTATAATTTTGTTTTGCTTTATCTTAAAAATTCTCGGAGAGAGAATTTATTTCCAAAATTATATGTATATATGTGTGTATATTCAAAATATTATTAAATACACATGCATACATATTTAGCAGGCTTTTAAAGAATCTCTGTATTTGCTACTTATGTTACTTTCTTCCTTTTTTACATTGGCAAACTTGCCAGCTATTTCAGTTGCAAATATCTTGAATGGGAAGGCTAAGTCGGCAACCTGAAGTTTAAATGAAAACACTTTTTATAATAAAAGTCTTTTCTGTCTTGGATTTACTGTCTCAGCCTTCTTTAAGTGCAGAAAACACTATACTTTCATTCATTTTATAATTACAAAAGGCTCTGGGATAATCCCAGCGATGAACTTGGGGAATAATTTTTGCTTTTTAAATTTTTCTCTGGGATGTGATGTGGGACTATGGGATAGGCTCTGTAGAAGAAACATAATTTAGTTGCAGAACATCAACCTTTTCACTTAAATCCCTTTTAAAGACAATAATGGATTCCAAAGAACAAAACTTCAATATATTAAAGACTGTAAGATTACTTAAAAATATATCATTCTGTTAACATGAATGACATAAATACTTCAATTAATGCATCTAAATTTACAGATTTTGTAACAAAGAAGTTTGTAAAGCTATAATCGTTTAGATACATAATCTACTCAGAATTTTAAAATTTGAAGTGCTTTTTTTCCTTTTTCAATTCAAAGATATCTAAATGTTTTAGAATCAATAAAGTAAGAATTAGCTGATATTTGCATGCAGGGTATCTTAGCTTTAACATGTTATACCAGAGTAACCAAATTTTTGTGATCATGCTTTATTCCTAGTTATCCTAACAAAGATTAGGGAGTTTCTCAAGTAATTACTAAGTGACATAGGAATCAAGAAGGGCACAGCAATTTATTTTTTATGTGCTTTTGTAAAGATAGTCCTGTCTCCTCACAGTAAATTGTAGGTCTGCAGGTATCAGTCAAGTAACAAACTTGTAAGCAGCTTATTTTATTTCTCTACTTAGTGTAATTTAGGAAAACCATTCTCTGAAAAGGGAGAGTTCTGATGGTCAAAGGTTTTCAGTTTAAAACCAGGTTTTACTCTCAAAATGGCATCTGTCAAAGTCCTCTGGCTCCTTTTGTAAAGGGCTTTTCTGTCTAGACAGATCCAGCAGCCACTTCAAATCTATCATTTCTACACCAGGCCTTGCGAATCCTGTCATTTGTTCCAGTTTTACTTTGGATTCTAGTGCATAAATCATTTCTAATCTATGATTCCCCAAATTGATCAAGGATCACATTACCACTTCCATCCCAGGACCCAGCCCAGTTCTGACAGTGGAGCAGAGTCCCCTGCTGGGGCTTCTGAGCTTCTGAGTTCTCTTGGTTACCTCCACCGTCCTTTCTCCATCTCCTCTCCTTGGTCCAAGCACACTTCACACATTCTCATGCTGATTAATTATGTTCTCTTCCAGAGCTCCAATGTTGTCCCAGCTCCTAGACTACTGAAACCTGAAGATTCTTCTCTCAAAGTATGACCTCTGCTATGGCTTTCCAAATTCTGTTTTGAAACTCAGAATACAAAAAGCGACTTGTTCCTTTCTCTTTGTAATTCTGATTTAAAATTCTTACCCAGAGACATGAAGATAGAATTAATCCTTAGCTGCCCGGGTTGGTGGAAGGAATACTTAGCACGGAAGTTTATGAAACAAAGACCTGAAGCATGTTCCTCAGCCTGTGTTCTCTGCAATGCTGAGTAATTCCGTGGTTTCAGGAGGGTTGTTGTTATTATTTCTCTTCACACTTACTCCTTTTCCCTCTACACTTAATATGGGACCTTTTAACACACATGCCAGGCTCTGCAACAGGCCTGGGTGATTGCCCAGGCCTTAAAGTAGACAATCTCCCTGATCCATGGAGCTTACATTCTAGTGACTTCCAAATATTCTGAACCTTGGTCTCTGTCTCATCTCTGTACCTGTAACCTTTGCTGCACCCCTGTGCTTCCTCATTCTAAGCTGACCCCCTCACACTCAGGTGGTACCTTCCTTGGCCTCCTCTTGCAATGACAGGTGATGTGCCTGGCTCTTAGGTCCTTGCATCTATTAAGGGACTCGATTCTAGCTGCTAGTTACTGTCGCCTTTGACTTTTCTGCTCCCCCAAATAGAGAAAAATATGATAGAATGTAATGGCAAGAACATGGGCTCTGAGTGATTTTGGACTCATGGGTCCTCACCAAACTTCAGTTTCATCCTATGACTCTCCATTTCTACGTGAACCCAAACTAATATCCATCCTAACATGCATCCATGGTTTTTTAAAAGTATAATTTATTTTAAAATTTTTACCCCAGTTCTTTTTCCACCTTTACTGAGGGGTAATTGACAAATAAAAATTGTATATATTTCAGGTGTGCAGTGTGATGATGTGAATATGCCTTGTGTAAGGACGACCACAATTAAATTAACCAACCCATCTATCACCACACATAGTTACTCCATATGTTATAGAGAGGGAGACATGAGAGCCTCTAAAACCTCCTCTCAGCAAAATTCAAGTAAAGAATACTAGTAACTATTGTCACCGTGCTGTTTGTTAGATCTTCAGAAATTATTCCAATTTTGCCTAAAAAAACGCATATCCTTTCAGCAGCATCTTTTCCTTTCCCCGCGGTCCAGCCCCTGGCAGCCATCCTTCTATCCTCTGCTTCTATAGTCTGGGTGTTTTAGCATCCGCATACCAGAGAGATGACACAGCATTTGCTGTGTGACTGGCTTCTTTCACAAAGCATAACATATTCCAGGTTTATTCATGTTCTAGAAAATGGCAGGGTGTCTTTCTCTTCTTTAGGGCTAAATAATATTTCATTGTCTACGTCCCCTTCTCTCTAGTCACACACTTAGGTTGTTTCCAGGTCCAGGCTGTTGAGCACAGACAGTGCTGCAATGATCAGATGTAATAGCCGCTAGGAGAAGGGTCTGGGTGCTTGAAAGGGAAGACAAATTTTATTTTATTTTTTTTGCAAGTTTTTTTGGTTGGGGCTGGGTTTGAACCCACCACCTCCAGCATATGGGGTCGGCGCCCTACCCCTTTGAGCCACAGGCGCCGCCTGGGAATACAAGTTTTAAATATCTCCTTTTATTATCACTTTCTTTAAAATTATTGTAATTTTGGAAAAAAGGGATTGACTTCTTGCTAAAGGGTCAGCCATATACATTCTCCTGTCTCCTTCCATTAGGAGGAATCATGGAAGCTTCTTTTCTGTGGTACTTTCTGACTACCCCAATTTAAATCGCTTCTTTCTTACAAATACGTCCAGGTGGGGAATGAACGACAGGAATTAAACTGTACATGCAGAAAAATACGCAACTCAGCACATTAACCCTCTCCTGCCTGCTGTGATTGATTATGAAATATTTTCTCTTTCTTTTCCCTGGAGTGGGCCTGCAGTAAATGTTTTCATGCTGATCCGGGCCATCTGCTCTGTGAAACTTGCTGACAGACAACCATAGACTTTAAGCTCTACATTATCCAAAGTCTATCTTGAAAATTATGTGTAATTATTTAAAAAAACAATTTTTGCGTGTGTGTGGAGAGAATTTGAAATAGCTAAGCATATGTTACATTTTTCATACTTCACAAGTTCAAAATTTTGGGTTCACATCAGGATTCAAAATAGATGTGTTGTCTTAAATATGTCTGTTTTTAAAGTACATATGGATTCTTCAAAGCTATGGTTTATAAGCAAGAAGTGATGCCTTATGTTCAAAATCTAATTTATATTGATTGGGTTGATCGTAATGAAATGGAGATAATCAGAATCTCTTCTTTCTTAGTAACTTGGGTTTTCTGTGTTGGTATCTATAAAATACATCTTTGGCTAAAACAGTCACTTTTTAAGAATACAACTGTTCTTGACTTTATTAATAAAGTGTTCCTTTGAAGGAAAGTTGTAGCAAAAATGCTATGATTCCGATTTTAAATTGTTCTATGTTCTAGATAGCAAAGGAAAGCTGAAAATAACTGCTGCTTTTACAAATAAACTTTGCTTCACTAAAGAGGTGGGAAGACAAGGAGAGGGTGAAGTTTAAGGCTTTGGGAGTTTTACCCATTGTACTCTGAGACCACTAAGATGTCTTGTCCTCAGGAAAACTATACTAGTTTGAAAAGGGGACAGCATTCAGAGAAGAGAAAGTGGATTTTCACCCTTCACTTCCAAAGCACCGGGAAGGGAGCAACTTGAAAATGCCAGAAATGAACAAAAGAATCTCAGATGTGCAGGCTTTAATGAGACAAGCTCAAAATGGCCTTTGGTGTTACAACGAAAACAGCTTTTGAAGTTGAACAGTTTGACTTGGTGGTTGAGCAGAAAGTGGGATTTTTCTATAGCAGGGCATGCATCAGATATGGCTGTGGTATTAATTTTCTGATGTCTCTGTCAATTAAGCAGAACTAAATTAATTTATTCACTACATATTTGCTGACTTTTCTGTAATGAACAAAAATAATATTTGCTTCATAAAGTCTTATCTTCTTGAAGTTTTATAGGATATAATACTATAATCAACCAACATAATTAATTTCTTTTTAAAAATTAAGCTCCTTTGTAAAGCCTAATTTTTTTTAAAGATTAGTTCTACATCTATATACACTGAAGAAGAAAATTCTCAAGTCACTGTAAAGTGGTTTAAAGCATTTTATCAGAAATAACTATATTACCTATTTCATTGATAGAAACATGTCCCAGACTATTTTATGTTCCCTGTCCTTCCCCCCAATACTACAACATTAAAAGATTCATGTATTGAATGCTAGAGCAGGGTAAAATCATGTTCATTTTCAGAATCCATTTAGAATAGTGATATCCAAAGTATCAACCTCAAGATGATTTTCCAAGATGCGGGTAGGGTGCAGGTTAGTCATGATAGAGATTTTATTAATGTGTTTTTAAGCAGAGGTCACAAACTATAGCATGTGGCCCAAGTCTGATTCAACGTCCTCTTTACCAAGGGCAACAAAGTGAGACTCTGTTCCCTCCCCCCAAAAAGAAGTTTTATTGGAACATAGTCATGCCTGTTTAAAACCAAGTGTTGCTGAAGAATGGGGGTATGTTTTGAGAAATGCCTTGATTTTGTCGTGATTGTGTCTTTGTGTGAACATGAGAGTGCACTGATGTTAGATGAATCTCAATGGGTTAGGACACTCCCTACCTGGACCACGTGGACTAGCACATTGCTGGTCAGCTACAAGTCTCAAAGGCATGTTACTGTACTCAACATTGTAGACAGTTATAACACAATGGCAAGTATTTGCATATCCAAACATATCTAAACATGGAAAAGGTACAGTCATAATATGGTACAAAAGCTTTTAAAAAATGGCACAACTGTATAGGGAACTTATCATGAATGGAGCTTGTAGAACATGAAATTGCTCTGAATGAGTCAGTTAGTGAGTAGTAAGTGAAAGTCTAGGACATTACTGAGCACTATTGTAGACTTTATAAACACTGTCTACTTAGACTACATTAAATTTCTAAAATTGTTAATTTTTTCAATAATAAATTAACCTTAATTTTTGGCTTTCATATGAAAGCTATAACCCAGTTATAACCTAAGAATATGGGGAATGGGGAGAGGGAGAGGAGGGAGGAGGGAGGCTGGACAGAGGGAGGGTGATAGGTGGGATTACACCTGCGGTGCATCTTACAAGGGTACATGTGAAACTTAATAAATGTAGAATATAATTGTCTTAACACAATAACTAAGAAAATGCCAGGAAGGCTATATTAACCAGTGTGATGAAAATGTGTCAAGCCATTTATAAAACCAATGTATGGTGCCCCATGATCACATTAATGTACACAGCTATGATTTAATATTAATAAAAAAATAAATTAACCTTTGCTTACCTTAACATTTTTACTGTATCAGTTTTTATCTTTTTTAACTCCTTTGTAAAACACTTAAGACACAAACCTATTATAGCTGTATAAAAAATATTTTCTTTCTTTTCATCTTTATTCTCTATGTTAAAATTTTTTATTTTTTTTTTAACTTTTTAAACTCTTTGTTTTAAAAACTAAGACATAAACACACACACTAGCCTAAATTTACACAGGGTCAGGATTATCAAGATGTCACTAGGTGATAGGTGCTTTTTTTAAAAAAAAAAATATATATATATATGTTTTTTTATTAAATCATAGCTGTGTACATGAATGCAATCATGGGGTACAATGTGCTCATTTTATATACAATTTGAAATGTTTTCATCACACTGGTTAACATAGCCTTCACGGCATTTTCTTAGTTATTGTGTTAAGACATTTATATTCTACACCTAGTAAATTTCACATGTACGCCTGTAAGATGCACCGTAGGGGTGGTCCCACCAACTTTTCACCTTCATTATGATCTTAGGGGATGATCATTGTATGTGTGGTCTATTGTTGAGCAAAACATTGCTATGTGGTACGTGACTATATTTTTGTATTGGCTAAGGCTACGTTCATACTATCCTGGCAGGATTGAGTAATTGTGATAGATGTATGGTTTGCAAAGGCTGCAAACCTTTACTAATTATACCTTTAAAGAGAAAAATTGCCAATTCCTACTCAGAAACAATAAGAAACATTTTGAGCTTTGATGGTTTATATGACTTTGCATAGATCTCCTTTGTAGGCCTGAGCGCTAGGCAGTTACAACACATACTAGTGCATGGTGCCCCATGACCACATTAATGTACACAGTTATGATTTAATAAAAAATAATAAATAAATAAATATATATATATCCTAGATGAGATTCTCCAGGAAAGTGCCAGAGCTTGCTCTCTAATTTGGAGCAATGGAAAGTTAACACACAGTTGGCCATTTCTTAAGGATGTTGTTGTAACTTATTGGAGTTCATGTGCCCTGTTAGCCACACATATGATTTATTATTTTAATTATTTTAAGTAAAATAACCCTCATAAAATAAGCAAACGACTTTATAGAAACATACCGAGAAGACACCTACAAACTAATCTAGATAGAAGCAACAAAAAATAGCAGAGTTGACCCGAGGCCTGTGTCTAGTTTAACCTTGTCCTCAGATGTCAATATCAAATTGAAACACTGATAATCTATTGAATTTGACAAGATGTAGGCCAGTTTGGGGGAAATTATTAAAACTATTCAAAATGTAGTTTTATATCTTCTTATATTATGGTATACCTGGCCCTAAGTGTATAATTTTACTTTGAGATTTATCCAGTAATTTTATTATGACAACATAATTAGATATTTACCAAGTAAGCATCTAAGGACATGAAAATGTGCCACAATTGTGTTTAAAGACACAGGGTACTCAATTTATAATGTTTAAAGTTTTGCTGAAGTAAGTGATAAAATTGCCTTCTGAGGACTCTTTATAGAAATAGAGAAGAAAATTAAACATCTTTAATTGGGGATAAATTTGTTCTTCCCACTGTAGTAAGTATTACAGAATAAAACATAGAAAACAATAGAATGATGAAGTGAAATTTATTTCTTTATTATCAAATACCACTAGAGAATCCATAGCAAACACTTCTGGTAACTTGAAAAAAGTGAGTAAGGAGCAAATTAAATTATATTGGAGTTTTATTATGCAGTTGGATCACTGTATGGATTTTAAAATCTTCTCAGTTTACATACAGCGGTTGTGTTCTAAGTATGAAATGTACGTAAGTGATATTTTGAGTCTTACTGGAAAAATAAATTAGAGAAAATATTTTCTTTAAAGTAAGTGAGTTCTTTTATAAAATCACCATTCTGTTAGAAAATTGTGGACATATAATGGCAATAGAGTATATTTTAAAAAGATCGTACTATGGAATCGCAGCTATATCAATGTGTATAGATAAGCTGTGATGACAAAGAAGGTATAGACACACGACTCTTTGCAATAATAAGATGGAGAAGGACCATGAAAATCTTTTTGATCATTTGAAAGTTATCATGTTATCTCATGCAAAATATTTTTAAAAGTATAAACTTCAAGATGCATCATGAGTATTTGTTTTTGAAAAATAAAAATGAGCTTTCTCTTTCAATAAAGGAATTGCAAATTAGCAATTAGTTACATTTTGTCCTCTTGACATTCAAAGTAAAAAGGAGCAACAAGAGAGCAAATTCTCAGTAAACCACCAACAAACAATACAGTGACAAGGAAAATCCAAACCACAGGGTAAGTGGAAAGACCGTGAAGAGTAGTGAAGAGAATGAGCAAATGTGAGTTGGGGAGGAAATGGAGTGAGGAGACAGCGAGTAGGCAGAATCCAGAATTAGCAAGCCCTCTTTGGGCAGGCTGGGATGCACCTTAATATGCAAACCCCAAACCCCTTGTCTTTGCATGGGGGCATACGTTGGCCACAGAAGCCCTGACCTGATTTTCTTCTGAGAAGCAGAGGAAGTGGGCCTATACATTGACTCACAGAGCAAATCGAATTTGCAGAATGCTCTCTCTGGCAAACTGAACAAAGTCAAGTTGCTATGTAAAGTTCTGTACAACTCATAGTCTTCATTATTTGAGGAGAACTAAAGGCTCAACCATTCTCATCCCAAACTCAGGGGCACAAATATCACTACTGTTAGTAGTCTCTTCCCCACGTAAATCTGGTTATAGAAATATGTGGTCCAGGAAAGATTAATTTGCTATGGAAATAAATGAAATAATAAATGAAAATAAAACCCTTATAGATTGGATAACAAACGAAATTAATCTTTAACCTTTTAAATGAGTCGAGAACCGATGAAAATAATAAAGTGCTCCAGGTACAACAAATAAAAATAAAGGAGAGGATAAAATTTTCATTATGGGCTGGTTGAATTCAGGCCAAAAATTCCTTCAGCAAGATGACACTTTTAACACTAGAGGGTGAAATTAACAAGTAAAATACAATCATTAGTGTATTCAAATATCAAAATATAACAACATTCATAAGGCAAAAACAAGAAATAGGATGAAAAAACTAGAAATGTATTAGTGATAAAATATTATATCACTTTTTGGCTTATAATAGATTAAGTGTAAAAAGTAGGTAAAATAAATTATCTAAGATAAATCATATATATTACATATGTATGTATATGTAATATATATGTACTCTACCCTGCAAACAGGACAAAACAAAATAGAATTTTACTTTTTATTTATTTTCATTTTTATTTTTTTATTAAATCATAGCTGTGTACATTAATGTGATCATGGGGCACCATACACTAGTTTCTTAGACCGTTTGACACATTTTCATCACACTGGTTAACATAGCCTTCCTGGCATTTTCTTAGTTATTGTGCTAAGACATTTACATTCCACATTTACTAAGTTTCACATATACCCTTGTAGGATGCACCGCAGGTGTAATCCCATTAATCCCCCTCCCTCCGCCCACCTCCCCCCTCCTTCCCCTCTTTTTCCCCCTTCCTCCTATTCTTAGGTTGTAACTGGGTTATAGCTGTCATGTGAAAGCCATAAATTAGTTTCATAGTAGGGCTGAGTACATTGGATACTTTTTCTTCCCTTCTTGGGATACTTTACTAAGAAGTATATGCTCCAGCTCCATCCATATAAAAGTGTCCATCTTTCTTTATGGCTGCATAATATTCCATGGTGTACATATACCACAATTTATTAATCCATTCGTGGATTGATGGGCATTTGTGCTTTTTCCATGACTTAGCAATTATGAATAGGGCTGCAATAAACATTCTAGTACAAATATCTTTGTTGTGATGTGATTTTTGGTCTTCTGGGTATATGCCTAGTAGAGGAATTATAAGATTGAATGGCAGATCTATTTTTAGATCTCTAAGAGTTCTCCAAATATCTTTCCAAAAGGAATGTATTAATGTGCATTCCCACCAGCAGTGTAGAAATGTTCCCTTTTCTCCACATCCGCGCCAACATCTCTGGTCTTGGGATTTTGTGATATAGGCTAGTCTCACTGGAGTTAGATGATATCTCAAAGTAGTTTTGATTTGCATTTCTCTGATGATTAAAGATGTACGCGGCTTACTTTTTATTAAAGATCCAAAAAACACTGATAAAAACTGACTATATATTAGGCCCCCAAAGAAAATCTACTAATTGCCAAGGTGGAAATGTTTCACACAAATTTATCTGATCATGAAAAGATTTATAAGTTAATCACAAAGTTTAGAAAACACAAAATAGCCCTTCCACATGCAAATTGAAATTTTTGCTTTTCAATAAATATTGGATCAAACTGAAAATCCAAAACAAAATATCTCTTTTTTTCTTCTTTTATACCAAGCTTCATTGAAGAATAATTGTCAGTTAAAAATTGTGAATATTTAAGGTGCGTGACTTGATGTTTTGATATATGTATATATTGTGGAATGATAACTACAATCAAGCTAACATATCTATCACTTCACCCAGTTGCCACTGTTAATATTGTTGTTGTTTTTGCTGTAGTGGTGGTTAAGAACACTGAGGACCCACCGTTTTATCAAATTTCAAGGTTGTAAATTATAATAACATTGTTATATGGAAGATTTCCAGAAAGATCTACATTCTTCCCATATCTTAGCTATGGTGAAAAATCCTACAATTAATGTGAGAGTTATTTGGATATATACATCAGAAGAGGGATTGCTCTATTGTTGATTTTTTTGAGGAACCTCCATACTATTTTCATATTGGCTGTACAAATTTACATACCCATCAACAGTAGACAGGGGTTTTCTATTTTCACATCCTGACCAATGCTCAGGACCTTTTGAAAATAGGTATTTTAATAGGTGTGAGGTGATTTCTTATTGTGGGTTCAATCTGAATTTTGCTGATAATCACTGGTGTGAGTACCTTTTGATATACCACCTGGCCTTTTCATACACTCATTGGCCATATCTTCTTTTGAGAAATGTCTATTTAGGTCTTTTACCTATTTTATAATTAGGTTATTTATATTTTTGCTATGGAGTTGTATGAGTTCCTGTATGTTTTATCAACTATAAAATTGGAAACTATTTTCTTTCACTCTCTAAGTTGCCTTTTCATAATGTTGAGTGTTTCTTTTGCTGTCAAAAGCTTTCTAGTTTGATGTCATCCCTTGTGTCTATTTTGGCTTTTACTGAATGTGATTTTTTGATATCATGTGCAAAACATCAATGCTTAGACCAATGCTGAGAAGCTTTTTCCCTATGTTTTCTTCTAGTAGTTTAAAAGTCTCAGGCCTTAAATTTAAGTCTATAATCTATTTTGAGTTAATTTTTGTAAATGATGTGAGATAAGTTTCCCATTGTATTCTTCCACACGTGGATATCGAGTTTTCCCCACACCTTTTATTGAAGAGATGATCCTTTCCCCACTGTAGGTTTTGATGCCCTTGTCAAAGATCAGTTAGCTGATCATGATGGGTGGTTTTACTGTGGGGTTCTCAATTATATTCCATTGATTTACATGTCTGGTTTTGTGCCAGTAATATACTGTTTATTGTAGTTTTGTGATATATTTTTATTTATTTTTGTATCTTGCTACAAAAATCTTTATTGAAACTTTTATTCATTTATTAGAATAGATTGCTTGAAGAGAAATAATTAAAAGTATGGATTTTCTAAAAATTTCCTGTTACAGCAAAAGACTTTTCAGAAAGTGTATAGCAATTTTAATTTCTATAAGGTGCATATAAGGTTGACTCTCTCACTTTATCCTAAGAAATATTATATATTTCATGAAATATATTTTTAAATCAAAAAATGTGATTCTCCACACAAAGAAAGCGTGTTTGGAAACTTGTCTTTGGGTTCATTGGATTGAGAGTATTCTATCATATTGTCTTTTTGGATTGCTTTTATCTGCTGATTTTTTGATAATGATCATATATTACTTTATGAACATATGTTATTTTAATATAGTAATATTAAAACTAAGACTTTTGAAATAATAAAGAAAAATCAACTTGCAAAAAACAGAAGTTCTTTCAAATTATTCTCTACTATAACTTACAGGATATACTTAAAGTAGTCCTTGAAAGAAAATTTGTAACTCTAAAAATTCTTTTTTTTTTTTTGAGCAGTTTTTGGCCAGGGCTGGGTTTGAACCCGCCACCTCCGGCATATGGGACTGGCGCTCTACCCCTTTGAGCCACAGGCGCCACCCATAACTCTAAAAATTCTTAATGAATATATGTTAAAAGGATTAAAAGCTAATAAAAATTTCAATTTGGAAAATTTAGGAACAAAAAATAAAACAGAAAAAATTTTAGAGTAAACATTATTTATGAAGAAAATCCTTATCTTTTGCAAAAGAAAGGGATTTATGAACATAGTAAAAAGGTAAGTAATTAGAAAACAGAAATTCTATAGAAATCACAAACTGAAATACACTATTTGAAAATCATATAAAATAGCAAACTGCTATCTAAGCAAATCAATAAAAAGGGAGAAAATATACAATACAAAATAAGAAATAAATATGGCAATTGCTAACAATATCGAGGATACAAAATACAGCACTGTTTTTCTCAACCTTATGCAAATGAATTTGAAAATCCAAAGGAAATGAGCACTTTGTAACAGAAATAAAATTTTCCAAGAAATATAATTTCCTAAAAAAAAAAATAGAAAATACAAAAAGAAAAAGTCCAGTAAGACAATTACCAAAAGATAAACTGTAAAAAAAATGGTTAACAGGTACTTTTAAGAAGCTCCAGGTCAAATATGAATTTACAGGGAATTCTAACAACCTTTAGAGGAATGAATACGCTCATGTGTTGCTTCACATGTGGTTTGAGAAATGCGTCATTCATCAATTTCATCATTGTGTGAACATCACACGGTGTACTTAAACAAACATAGATGGCATAGCTTACTGATTTTATTATCTGGGTTAGGTTACACAAAATAATTAGGGTACAAATCTGTACCGCACATCACTGTGCTGAATACTGCAGGAAGCTGTAACACTGTCATAAGTATGTGTGTTCCTAAATATATGCAAACATGGAAAAGGCACAATGCAAAGTGGGACCATTATCATACATGTGGTCCATCACTGACCAAAACATTGTTATGAACCGTATGACTGATTTTAACAGCAGACAGTTGTAGACAATGGTCATACAATGCTATTTTCTAAATTATTTTGTGTAGCAAGTGTAGGATTATCATCAAAATCTAATAGAGGTTGCCCAAAAAGGGAACCTCAGTCCAAACTGAGTTTTGAATATTGATGGAAATACCTTAATTTAGTGGGAAACAGAATTCAGTAGCACACTAAAGAAAGCTGTCCTTACCAAATGTGATTTATTTTTGTAAGGCAAGGATAAAATAATATGATCTCCCTAGACTTCATGTACCATTTATTAAATACACATAATAAAACTCTTAGGGATTTTTCAGTAGAGGATGGTGGCTTGAACACAGCCCTAAATTTGCTCTTCCTCAATATTTCCCTAACATTATTAAAAAGATGATATTTTTAAGGTATGGGAAGAGGAGGAGACACAGTAATCATACTTTAGGGGCCAGAAATGTATCTTGATTAGAAAAAAACTCACATAGCAGACACACAAGGTAGCTATATCCTAGGCAGGCCCAGTAGTGATTCCATTTCTACCATAGAGTTCTCAAAAGGCTTAGGATTTGGAGGCTCTTGATACCTTTGAAAGGAGGGCAAAGAAATGGCAGTCGGAATAAAGAAGATAGGGTACAAACCATAAAACAGCTGCACACCAATGAGGGTAAAGGGAATGACCCCCATGATGTTTTGTTTTTGTGTGAATATGCCTTTCATAAACAAATGGACAAAAAAAAAAAAAATCATCCGAGGTCAGTCCCTGACTCTCCTTACCCTTGGAATGTAAAACCGTTACCCCCAAACCCACGTTTCTCAGTGACTGACTTTCTCCCATCCTCAGAGAATAATTCATATGCCAGAGAGCGGGACATAGAGTTTCTTGCCTGGGGACACCTGGCACAGGGTTGGGTGGAGGAACTCTATTGAACACGACGAGAGACTAAGTGATGCTGTGAGGGGTTAATGTTGACATGCCCCATCTCTCCTATTCACATCTCAGAGCAGGCCTTTGTCTTCTAGGCAGCAAATTGAAAGAGGAATCTGACCAAAGAGGAAAGCCTTCAATTATTGAGATTGGGCTACTCTACACAATGAAACTCAAATAGTCTGATCCCAGTTGCACAGTTTTCAAAGAGCTCTTAATTCCTGACTCTACAACTTTATCAGAGCAACTAATGATACCCAGATACCTGAGAAATGCCTCCAATGTGACATATACACAAAACCAAAATAAAACAAATGGTGCATCTTACAAGGGTACATGTGAAACTTACTAAATGTAGAATATAAATGTCTTAACACAATAACTAAGAAAATGCCAGGATGGCTGTGTCAACCAGTTTGATGAAAATATTTCAAATTGTATATAAAACCAGTGTATGGTGCCCCATGATTGCATTAATGTACACAGCTATGATTTAATAAAAAAAAAAAAACAAGATATAAAACAGAAAAATTTCAAAACAAAAATTTCAAAATATACCATTTAGAGAGAAACAATTCAAAAATATTAATATTTTCAGAGATTAGATAAGATAATGCCTCCATAAAATCAAAACAAAATAATAAAAAAGAAAGAACATTTAGAGAACAAAAGGAACTCTTAATAATAGCATAAACACATGGACATAATAGCATAAACAAAAGATGAATATGAAAATTGGAGGTGGCGTGGCCAACACATTCCAGTTTGTCTTAGGACTAGAAGTCCCATTTCCTGGGCAACCTTTCTGTCCTGGGTCACCCTAACTGGTAAACCTCTGGAGCTATTGGGCCAAAGTAAAAGAGATAAGAATCAGAGGACTAAGAGTGCCCAATATCCACAAACAGAAGGGAGAAGATTGGGAGAAGGAAACAAAACAATTATTCAAGAACCTTTTCCAAAACAAAGTTTTACAGATTAAAGGGTATCATCCAGTTCCTGTCACAGTAGATGAAAATATACTCACATCAACTTGCATATTGGGGAATTTTCAGATTACTGAAGGCAAAAAGAAATCCCGTGTACTTTCTGTGAGAGGAGAAAAAAAAATGTTTACAAATCATCAGAAACTGAAATGACTTTGAGCTTCTCAACCTCATTGGACAATGGAAGCCAATGTAACTTAGAATTTCATAGTTGAACAATTAAAAGTAAGGGTAGGACAAAGTCAGTTTTCAACATGTAAGGGGTCAAAAATTTGCTTCCAATTACTCCATTGTCCCAAAAAGCTCCTTTAGGGCTCATTCAATGAGACAGGAAACCAAGAAGACATCAGAGTTGGGATACTGACAACAGGGGCTTGAACATGAGAAGAGGCAAAGGAATTTCCCAGGATAAATCCCAGGACAATGGCTTTATGCAAAGCATGGAAGACAAATGGCACAGATCAAAACAGGTGCTTTAAGTGGCAGGCTGTTACCAGGAATCCTTTCACCTTTGTACCCTATTATCAACCTGCCAATGCTCCAGTGAGTCTGGCCAAGTGTTGATAAAATTCTGCTCTCCCAGTTGCCTGAATAAACTGAAGATTCCACCTGACCCGACAAGAGTGTTCAGGTGTGATCTTGTCCTGAGAGCTGGAAATTGGCCACAGTGAGCTTAGAAGTAGCACAGCCTCTTCAAACATTGTCCTTCTGCCTGAACAGAACCTATGCACATCCCCAACCCCCAGATTATCCCACGCAGAAAACCCTTTGCTTCCCATAGATCACCATAGGCTTGCCTCCTGACATCCTAAGAATGGATTCTTGAACTCTCCAAGAAAAACTGAAGCCCAGTAGAAAGCAGAGACCCTGTTTAGATCACCTTTTTCTAAGCACTTTCAGATATTGGTAACAATATATCCCTTTCTTATGCTGCGAGTCTCCTGTTGACTACTCAGTTTTCATATTAATCATTTTTCACAATGACTAAAAAGTGTCATTAGCTGACATCATGAAACATTTGATTAAAAAATGAAACAAAATTGGAACATATTTCAATCTAAAAGCCAGCACCATTTTCAATGGAAAAGTACTACGTGTGTTCCATTAAAGCTGCCCACCAACGTAACTTTTATTTAACAGCGTTGGAGGTATTAGTCAGTGAAGGTAGACAAAAGAAAGAAATGAGATGTATACTAACTGGCAAAGAGGAGCGAATATATCACTATGTTAAGTGATTTGGTATTTTAGGTAATACACGTGACATTTCTAAGGGAATCATGACAATTACAATCAGTTTGGTAACTGAGTGATGTGTCTTGGTAGAAAATCTATAGCTTTCATATACTGATAAAGAAATATTCCAAAATTGTTATCAAATGAAAAAAATCACAAATAAGGTGCAGAATATTGTAAAGAGAATGCTATTTTTTAATAATAGCATGCTTATACTGTGTGTGTAACAAGAATATTTGAATACATTTATGTTTGTACTTGTATATATTTGTGATTACTTGTTTTGTAAAAGGTATATACAAACATTGAGACTCTTTTTGCAGTTTTTCTTTGTAAGATCACACTTCTCACCCTGTGATTTCCTTGCTCTCTCCACATAATTCATGGCTGCATTGGTAGTTCCTGCATTCATCTTGGAGTCTTTGCGTTCATCCCCTCCCCATGTTAAAGACCCAATCTGGTTAAGGCCTCCTAACTCCTCCTCGCTACAGTTGAACTTCTCCATATCTTGCATCACCTGTTCACCAGCAACACCTGGCCTGGAGCTGAAGACTTATGAACTCTTTCCCAATTCACCTCTCCCTGGTTCCTCATCCAGGCCAAACTCAACTCTGTAACCTACTGTGCTCTGAACGACAGCTCATTCTTCAGTCTCTCTGCTCACATGTTCCTAGCATCTTCCCTCCCCTCCCCTTTAACCCAAATTTCTTCCAAACCAAGTCACCCTGCAGGATCCTTCCATTCATTTCGACTCCTACCCACCTTTTCCATGAAGATTTTTTTCCAACCCCTGCTTACCTCCTTGGGATGGACACTTTTCTTCTTTACATATTTCTCCTCTCAAATACTTTTGAAAAATAAATTTAGCACCCTTGAGCATACTCTCTGCAGACACTTGTTTCATTCTGCAGAAAAGGCTAGAGGTGGGGAACCGAAAGGAATTGGTGAAATAGACAAACAATATATTGTGAAAACAGGTGTCTTGTGAGGGGCAGGAGAAGAGGTTTTTATCTTACCAGTAAGAGATTCTGCCCTGTGTCTATAACAGACATAATTCCAAGCGTGCTTAACTTTTGTCTGCTAACATCCTTTTTATGCCTTTCTTCTTCCCAGGATGTGACAGTCCCTCCCAAGCCTGTTTCACTCCATCCTTTATATCAGACTAAACTCTACCCTCCTGCTAAGTCCCTGCTGCATCCACAGGCCCTCCCGCACGCTGACCGTCTTGCCCCGGGACCCTTCAGTCATCTGTCCTCCTTCTCACTGAGTGATGAACAGGAGGCTTCTCACACCCTATTTAGTCACAACGTATGTAATAAGGTGAGAATTTCCCAACAATATAGGAATTATTCTGTGCTGTGAACTTTTATGACACTTGACTTTTAATACTTAAATGTGAAGGAAATATAGATTAAGAATATTTAAATATTTAATAATGAATGTATTAAAAATAGTAAATATTTGTGCTAAAGCACATTACTTTACAAACAGATGATAACTGACCATGGGAAATAATTTAAAATGTATTTTTTCCCCCAAAGTCATTTCCTGATTTGTGTTTCTCACTGTTTCATGTTCTAACCCCATGGTGGAAAATTGGGGCCATTTAAAAAACCTTCCAAGATGCCATTGTTCATTTATATTCTGATGTTAGCTCAATGTTCCTAAAAAGGTACTTGATGAGTTAGGCATTTGTAATTACAGTCAATGGGCAAAGAAATACTTAGAATTACTGCACGTATCTGCAAAATAATATTAACATTTTATTTGAAAATGTGTCTATTTGCCTCATAGTAATGGAATATATAAATAAAAAATGACATGTTCAGTACCTAGCATGTATATATGTGTATGTGTGTGTGTGTGTGTATGTATGTGTAGGAAGGTGTACAATACAAAACAAGTAGAAAGTATTTTTAGTTGGCTTTTAACCACACTCTTTTGGTGAATTTACTGAAAAGATCTATCTGTATCTCCTACAACTCAGGGGTGTCTCTCCCAAGGACCAGAAAGGCATTCCTTTAAAATGCCTTACAAGGCAGGGGGCCTCTGCCTCCCAGTCTCTGTGGGAGGGTAGAGTCCTGGCTTCACTGTGGCTGTCTAGCAGATGCAGCTAGCCTAATTAGCATTTGCCCTGACCAACCCTTGGTCATTTTTCCCCTCCCTGATTCTCCTGCGTCTCCACTTGCCCCTTCCTACTCCCTCATTCTCCACCCTCCCAATAAAATACCCAGTCACTTCTACACACATCAAAGTTGAGTTCCATACATGTTGAATCTCTTCCCTATTGCAATAGTTATTATGAATTAAAATCTGTCCTTACCACTTCAAAAATATATTTATAGTTGGCTTTGGAATGCAATTATAAATGTTTACTAGAAGCAAACGGTCCAGCTACATGGGACTTCTGTATAAGTTCCATTTGGTCTTCTGAGTATTATCATAAGGACATCCTGGTTAATAGAGACTCTCAGGCCCTGAAGATTTCCTAAAAGAATTGACTGGTCAAACTCAAACATCAACTAAATTTTTGTAAAATTAAAAATCTTACATAAAATTATTCATTTTACAAATTCCCTGTATCCGATGAAATATATCTTTATGTATGGAAATCGATCAAGGTCGTCTTCCAAAATGGAGTTAAGCAATATTCTTTGGGCTACTGGACTTTTTTTTTCTTTAATAGCAAAAATATTCAAAAACCCAGTCTAAACATAATCATCTAAAATGTGAGCACCATAATATACACAGAAGAATTAACTTTTTATATTTAGTACCATGTACCACTCGTATGGCTAATCCTGAATTGAACAACTTTTAAAATTTTCTGCCAATATGATGTTTTGGGACAATGTTCAAGATGATATTTTTATCTTTGGTTGCTTCTTTTGCCTGTTCTAGAAAAAAAGTAGTATATTAAGGAAAGTATAATATTTTTAAAACCTTTATATATTATTTGTAATTCTCCATGATTTAATAATTGGCAACATCTGTGAAATCTAATTAGTTATTAGGACAAATAATTATAATAATGTATTTCAAACTAATTTCATTTCTAACAAGTTGCCATCTATGATAGGGTTAGATTTATTTTATAGGTATCTGTTATATGAAATAGCTCATTCCTTTGCTATTTTGGTGATGGTATTTTCTGGAAATCTTTAGGATGAGTAGTTGGAATATTTTATCCATATTTTAGCCTTTGATTAGATTGTGAAGAATAATATTTAAAAGCCATGAGAGGTTGGACAACTGTTTTCAGCCTGCACAATCTTCATAATAGATTTTGTCTCTTTCAGTCTAAGATTTATTGATGTTGAATAAAGAGCCATTCATTACAAAATTAATAAGAGTAATAATAATAATGTAGTAATACCACATTTCTTCATGGAAGATTCCATTGATTAGTCTTGTATCTATTGCCCTATTAAAATACATATGTGCCAATTGCTCATTCAATTTGATATTGGTGTTTTCAAACTTTGTGCTGGAGTTATTGGACTAATAGCATATTGATTTATCAATACTTCTCTTTTTTACATGAAATAGCTTCATGTCTGGGATTGTAAAGCACAACTGCCATATATATTAACTTTTCTCCAGTCCCCTAATATTGCTCCCAAGTGTAACTTTACAGCTTTGCCTACTGGGCTTATCTCTGAACTCAAATCTTCCCATCCTGCCCTCTGGAGAGCCAAACTGAACTGGAATTGACTCAATGATCTTTACAATCCCCTTTCAACGGGAGCTACGCTAGATGCTCAACAGGTTTAATTCCCTTTCTGTTGAGTCTGCAGTGTGCTCACATCCCTTCTAAGTCTTTGTCAAACTTCTCAAATCTTAAGTCCTCATTGCAATCTCTTCTTCTGTTTCTTAATTTCCAGATGGAGCTCTATACCAGGAGGCCACATCATGTCTTATAGGGATGATCAGAGACTTTCTTTCCAGCTTGGAATAAACCAGCTCATCCACCTTCTTTTCTCCAGTTTCCAATTCCTTTTATTTCCTTCTTTAATTCTTAAAAGTCATGTAGCCCAGTAGTATGGTGCCGCTAGTCAGTTGTCTGAGTTTATTTCTGGACTCAACCCTTTTCACATGCTGACACTGGGCAGGCCATTTAGCCTCTGCATACCTCCATTTACTCATCTTTCGAACAGGGATGCTAACAGTCCCAGCCTTATCAGAGTACTGTGAGGATAGGATGAGCTGAAATGTGTAAAACACTTAGAACAGTGCCTGAAACATAACCAGAACCTTATAAAGGTTAGGTATTATTATCACTAATCCTTCCCAGAATGTCATTCCTATTGCTCTCTTAAATCTTCATTCATTCTTTCTCCACAGGATGACTCCCATTTGTAAACAGAAACTTCAAAAGAAAAAAAAAAAAGCACTTCCCCATTCTTTTCCTTGATGCTGCTGCAAATCTATCAATTTCAAAATTTTCCTTTTTCAAAGTGTTCAATAGCCACTATCTGCATTCTTTCCACACACTCACACTTCAGCCCATTAATAGCATCTTGACATTCATTTCCATCACTCCACTGACATCGTTCTTTTAAGGGTAAACTTCTTGTCAGCAAATCCAGCTGCATGTCCTCAATCCTCTGTCTCTTTTATTCCTCTGTAGCAATTGACAGGATTGATGATTCACTCTTGAATTTCTCTCCTCGCTCTGCTCTTGGGCAAGGATGTGCATTCCAGCCCCCTGCCTGCTGCTTCACCGTTCGCTTTGTGCCCACTTCTTGTTCCTCTCCTCCTTCTTTCTAGTTGCCTCCCTTCAGATATTCGCCCACTCACAACCCTTAATAATTATCTTAGTAGAGATAAGTCTCAAATCCACATTTTCAATTCTGCTTCTCCCCTGAGAATCAGTTTCATTTCCTCTGCGGCTTGCTTATCACTTCCCCTAGGATGTCACATTGTCATCTGATGCTCATCATTTTGCCTCAAACTAGTTCTGCACTGGATTCCCGACTTTCATCATTAATACAACATTTTCTCAGTCCCCAAATGCAAAGCTTGATTCATCTATTCTGCTTTTTCTACTTCGTCCTTGTAGCTAGTCGTTCAACAACTTGACTGGGTTCTTCTTTTGCCGTGCCTGTCATATTATCTCACACTGTTCTTTATCATTATTTTACTTTACTTAACATTATCTACTTCTTTTCCTCTAGGCATGCCTTGGGAATTTCTTACTGTTCAACTTGTTCATGCATTCTCCCCATACAAAACACTCTCCTAAATTCTCTTTACTCATACAAACCATTTTAAATTATCCTTGCTCTTCTGGGAAGTTTCTCAACTCATCAGCATTCAAAGTGATTTTCTGTCTCCTTTCAATTTCTGTAATCCTTGTCTGTGTTAAGGCATCTCAGATAAATGCAAGATCACTTAAAATCTAGGCTTTCTTATTCCTGTCTACTATACAATCATTCGCTGTACAATACATGGCTACATCCTTCTTCCTTTCCCTACATGTTGTGCCCTCAGAGGCTGAGGTCAGCTACCTCTGTGCCCCGACAGCGTACTTAGGAGAACATTGCAGATAAACTCTGTAAGGTGTTCCTGCAACCATCATCTCAGAGCCCTACATATCCTTCTCCTCCTGCCCCCTCTGCCATTGAGAACTCCGAAAGAGGCCATATTTATGAGTTTGTCTACTTAATTAAAATTTATTTGTAACCCCAAGTCCATACTTATTGCACTTACTCTTATAATCATTTGTGGGCATTCACGGAACAGGAAGACATTGGAGTCCCCTGAGCACATGTTTCCAGCTAAGGCTGAACGAGGCAACACTCTGCTTTCTTGTTTTAGGTATAGTGCGGTAAACGATTGTCTTTTTTGTGATCCATCTAGTGTTTTTGAATTTGTTTTCTTTTGCAATTTGTTGGTGATTTTGTGGTTGAAAACAACCCTAAGCACAGCATTGAAGTGCTGTCTAGTGTCCCTATGCACAAAAGGCGGGGAGGTGTCCTACTCCGTGGTGCTGTGGGCCATGAGTTCAGTGTCACTGAATTCATAACATGGGAGATAATTGTCTTTAAACACAAATGCTCATAAAATAGATTATTTATCGATTGGTTGATGGAAATGTGACCAGAGACTTGTAAGAACCCAACCCTGTATTTCCTCTGGGAGTAATGGTTCAGAATTACCGAATTCCATGTTCATGGTAATTTTTAGGACCTACTTACTCTGAATAATGAAGATGATTATATCTTTGGATTTCTCTAGGAAAAGGAGTCACATGATTTCGGGAGATGATTGCAAGTAATAACCATTTCCAGGAGTGGGGACTGAGACAAGGATAGAAAGCATCTGATAAAGGGTGTGTGATAAGCCTGTTACTACCCTGGGGAGCGGGAGCTTGATGTTGAGGGAACCAGGGATAGAGTATTGGGGGAGGGTCAGCAAAAAAGGAGAGGAGACCAGTCCAGGGATTGGAAAGGCTTTATTAGCAGAACAAAGAGAGAGAGCAGAGTGGAGTCTGACCAGGAACCAGCTCACTTTCATAAGTTTTAAGAAGCTTTTCTTATCAGTAGGGTTGAATGTGGGAGGGGGGTTCCCAGATGGAGTTATCCCATCTGCAGAGGGGCTAATTTTTGCACTCTGGGAAAATTTAGGAGTTGCTCCCTTAATTGGTCACCATCTGGGGCCAGAGGAAAAGTTGTTGTTCCATTGTTTCCCAGGAAAACTGGCCTGGAAGTGTTCCAGGGGGTGGGAAGGGGGTTACTATGATCGCACAGTTTGGTTTCTTACCTGCTCCTTCCCAACTGCGCTTCCCAAAATGCTGTACTCTTGTCAGGGCCAGTGAGGATTTCTTTCCCATAGATCTCACTGGGGAACTCTAGGAGGTTGTGGAGGACACACAGCCCAAAGCCCCACTCTCTGAAGGGTAAAGGACATTAGCTGAGGTCTGTGCCTATGGGAGGGGCAGCATTAATCTCCCAGAAAGAGCTCCAAGGCAAAGACTAGCAGAGGTGAGTAGTTTGAAGTTTGGAGGCTGATTGGTGCTAAAATGTTAATACCTGAGCTGACATAAGTGGGTCAATGATTTATATATAAACACAAAATTTTATGATTATGTTCTAAATTCGAAGTCAAAGCTCCTGCAGGTCAAAACTTGTGCTCTCAAAACCTTATTTATTTTATTTTATTTTCTTTACTCAAGCAAATAATTTATTGTATTAACATGTAAATCATATTGGATATATATGTTTCTCATATTTATCTTGAAGTAAATTTCATTAGAAACTTGTCAACAGGGTTTTCAGCTTTTTTATTATTATTAAATCATAGCTGTGTACATTAATGCAATCATGGGGCACCATACACTGGTTTTATAGACCATTTGACATATTTTCATCACACTGGTTAACATAGCCTTCCTGGCATTTTCTTAGTTATTATGTTAAGACATTTATATTCTACATTTACTAAGTTTCACATGTACCCTTGTAAGATGCACCGTAGTTGTAATCCCACCAATCACCCTCCTTCCGCCCACCTTCCCCCTCCCCTCCCCTCCCTTTCCCCATATTCTTAGGTTACAACTGGGTTATAGCTTTCATATGAAGCCATAAATTAGTTTCATAGTAGGGCTGAGTACATTAGATACTTTTTATTCCATTCTTGAGATACTTTACTAAGAAAATATGTTCCAGCTCCATCCATGTAAACATGAAAGAGGTAAAGTCTCCATCTTTCTTTAAGGCTGCATAATACATTCCTTTTGGAAAGATGTTTGGAGAACACTTAGAGATCTAAAAATAGACCTGCCATGCAATCCTATAATTCCTCTACTAGGTATATACCCAGAAGACCAAAAATCACATCATAACAAAGATATTTGTTTATTGCAGCCCAATTCATAATTGCTAAGTCATGGAAAAAGTCCAAGTGCCCATTGATCCATGAATGGATTAATAAATTGTGGTATATGTACATCAAAACTTTATTTTTGATGTATTATGCAGTGGGCTGTGCATACTGCTGAAATAATAAAAGATACAAAGGAACTATGTGTGAGATTACTGTCTTAAAATTATTTCTCATTTACCTGTCATTTTGCCAATTTTCCCCCCATTTTGCAATGCATTTAAAATTTTTTTATTTCCAAAGGTAGCAAAGTACCACATCAATGCAACTGTTTGTGTTCAGATTAAGACCTATTGGAGTTCACACCTTGTTTTAAAAAAATTCAATTGAATTTTTTTCCTAGCCAGCAGAAAGATGTTGCCATGTGCATCAATCACATCTCAACTACTTTCCTGGCCCTCAGGACCCAAAGTACCTAAGTAGAAAGTTTATCCTTTCCTGTAACTTTTATTTTTTTTTTCTCCATCCATCCTTTGCCTCATTTCTTCTATCTTCTACCCTCATAATCTCCAAGGTATGCCTGTCTTTCCAAGACAATGTAAAATCCTGATTTGGGGGGCCTACTTTCAACATTCCAACTTAATTACTCAGTTTTGTGAACTTTATCCTCTTTTATTATTCCAACTATATTTTCTCCTTTTTATTTATCACAACCACATGCCACATAGGCAGGAAGTTATCTCTTATTGTTATCTCCCTGGAGTCTCTTCTGCCAACTCCAACTGGCAACAAACGAGAAAGCGCATGGCCAGTCTATGAGTATAACGCAGAGGAGGGAGGACTAAGCCTTCACAGTCAGGATGACTTTTCTGATCTTTTGGCAGGAGAAAGGCTGAGATTTCCTAAACAAGAAGATTCTATTTACAGTGAAAGCTTGAGAGGTTTTACAAGCAAAAATAGGATCTTTATAGACAGAGAGAGAGCTTTGAAGCCCCAGGAGAAAATGTACTGCCATCCTTGAGGATATCTTACTCTTTCAGTTTTCAAAAAAAAAGAAATTTGTGAATGTGCAACCATTTTATTTCACTTTGTGTTTTCTTAAAACTGCATTATTTTTGTGCTTTGTATAACCATACACCATTTTGTTCTGAGTCTGCTTCCGTCCATTGAAAGAGATAAATAACTATGGCGGATTTTATGATATATACTGTAGCTTCTTGCATTGGTTTCATTGCCATTAAATTCCACTGTATATTTTTTTATAGTTCAAGCTTGCCTTAGTGTTGCAATTTAAATATTTCAGTGCTTATCTCTGGAGTGATCACTTGAAAAATCCCTTCCACTGTACCTTTCAGTTCATGGCCAGAGAGGTTGTTAATTTCTTACCTCTATTCTTCTTGCCTCCAAACACTCCTACCTGCAGACTTCCGTCATTGCTAGGAGGTCAGAGCAAGACAGGAAAAAGTATATTCCTATGGTAAGACCAGGTGTCCTGATATTTGTGGCCCCTTAAAAAAATGTATGCATACTAATATGTGTTTTTCTATTTTTTTAAACAAAATTGGAAAATAGTTTTCTAAAAGAAATATTTTGGTCTACATTATCACAAACCACTACAGTCAATAAATATTTTTAAAATTATATGATTTTAATTATTTTCACTTCCACCATTTATTATCAGAAGTGCCCTGATTTTATTAGTAATTCCAAAGTCACTTAAAGTGAAATGGAAGTTAAAATTCATCTGCAGAGCCTAGGATAATAAGACACCAGTTGCTGAATTTATTTTGTTGAATCAGTGAATCATTTTATGCCTATATCTGTATGAGTAGTTCAAACTCTTCTTTTAGCTTTCTCATTTGTAAAATAGCAAAAAAAAAAAAAAAAAAAAAAAAGACATTTTTTCAGCATCTCACTATTATTTATTAGAATCTTGGTGCTGGGCATGAAGAAAAAGTCCATCAATATCAAATCCTAGGACATTACTCCCATCTTAAATACCTTTCTCCTTTTATTACAACCTCTTTATTCCTTTAATGCTTTCTGATTTATTCACGTATGTATTGCCATCTTAATTCCCTTTAATTCCCATTTCTCACTCTTTTTTCCCTGCTGCCTCTGGAGATCTATTATAAAGTATTTGATGTGCATTTTCTCTCAAAAGTTGTATTGCTATTTTGCACACATGTGATTTAATTTACATAAATGCTACTGAGCACACGCTTCACTCTTCTGTAGGTTTTTCTCCTCTCCATTGTAATAACAGGGTAATACGTTTAGTTTCAAAATTCTGACTCTAGGATGCCAACTGGGCTGATTGCGTCTGAGTCTGCTGGGTAGATGTAGAAAAATGCAAATTCTTGAGCTCCACCTAAAAGTTCTAAACTCAAAACTTTTATGAACTGGGTGATCTCAAAGTTTCTACCTCATAGAAAACTTTATACTTCCCTTGTGATAACAAATGTTTCCTCTATTGTCCTTTAAATTCTCTATTGATTAAAAAAGGAAATGAATTTCATTGTGAAAAATAGCTTTAAAAGAAAATAATTATCTTGACATACTTATGAGTGCTAAATTATAGTTAATTTTTTTCCGCCTAAAAACCCCAGTAAGTATAAGGAAACCCAACTGTTAAACAGCATGTATCTTTTTACCTATATACTATATATGTATAATTAGCTTAGGTAACAGAATATTTTTATTAGGTTTATGTGACAAAATGTTGGGTTGAGTTCTTAATCAAAACTATCTCCATGTTTTTATAACATTTACAATTGGGATCAAGTGTAGACACATCCATTATTCATGGATTTATTGAATCAAAAGGTACATATTTTTTCCTGGTGTTCTACCACTTCAATTATTAAGTCATTTTTTCTTTGAAAAGAATACCACAGCCACCAACATGCACTTTCATCTGATTTACTTTTTAAGAACTTAAAGTGCTTTTATCATAATAAGAGGTTTTAAATTATAAGAATCCTTTATATTAGAATTATGGAATAATGTTTTTGCTAAGAAAAATGAAGCATTTTACTTGAAATGTATTTTATCTTTATGATATGCCAACAGAATATTTATTGATCAGTTTTTCTTAGCCTGTTTTTCTAGCTGCTGCCCTTGAGAGTGTAGACTATGGATACAGAGGGAAATATAACTTTTCGGCAATGTGAAAGAAGGAAACAAATGACGTGTGAGCAAAATGAAGGTATTTTCAGCCCGATTCCACCCTTTATTTCTCTCTTTTCTATGTGAAGAGTCACTCCACTTATAATAAGCCACGGCTGAATCATCTGTCAGAACAGCAAGGTAACTTACTTGGCAAAATGTATTCTGAATGAGAAACGCACAGTGTAGGGAATAGTAGAAATAGACACAGTAGCAATAGCCAGCCAACTCCTTTTGTTTTCACAGCACAGAGGTTCAGGAGTGCTACCTCTACCCTGGAGCCTTGGCTGAGTTTTGATTGTGATAGGCAGTTGTGTGATTGAGATAGGAGGACGGAGGAAAGGAAAGAGACTGATCAGTCTTGGATGGGGAGGTGGGAAAGGCCTCTTCACGTGCTGGTTTTAACTTGCTTCCTAGGCCACAAGAATCCTTTCCTTCAACTCCTTGGATATTTCATCCCAAAACTGTTGACTTTCCTCATTCATTTCTTTTTCTCCACTCCCCCCACTTATTTATTTTCAAATCCAGCATATTGGTAAAGTTTATATTGTTAACATTATTGAGAACATCTTTACTGAAATTGTTGCTGCATTGCTGATCAGAGAATTGACTCTGTAATACAAAAATACAATAAAAGAACTAAAATATTAATATTATACGCCTATTTCCAAGCATGGGTTAATTTATTTAGTAGTTCTTTTGAAAGGATGTTTCTTTCATGAGGTTTCTTCTGATATTTTAACAAAGATCGATCAACAGATGTTAAGGCCGATTATGACTTATCTGGAGGAAGAAACATCTAAAGTAATTCTAAATTTCACCTACTGGCTCAAAGGCTCAGGGATCTTTGAAATAACAATTTACTTTTTCTAATGTAAGCTGTAAATATTTAGATCTAAAGATATGAAAAATCTTTCATGAGTATACTTTAAGAATAAAGCAACACCCCTTTGTGATAACCTGTTTGCAATTACACGTAGCTTTAAAATGAGAAAACAAACACTGAATTAGGTGATTTAGTTCAAGGTTAAAAAACCTTGTCTAAGTAATAGTCTAGTTTCCTGCCCAAAACAAAGAGTATAGACTTTGTCACTTTTTTATTCCGATAGGAAGTCTAGGAACTCTGGAATATGAAAGTTGACAAAACAGTGATTATTTATTCATTTCATAAAAATGTATTGAGTATACATTTGGTGCAAAGCATTGTGCCTATGCTGACCATTCCCTGGAAAGCCAGTAGACAGAGATATAAGGGACCTTAGCCAGGGACGTGTATTTCCTCCCAAGAAAACAAACATTAAAGAAGGAAAAAAATCTATCTCTTAGTGACAATGATGACAACAGCCATGCAGAAGGCTGAGATAGGAGACAAGACATTCAGGCACCAGGATGCACAAAGAATTATGGTTGGCCTGTGCTGAAATTAGCTACGTAATTGATCATGTTTTCTGTATTCCTTAAAAAAGAACAACACATCTGAACATAATATAGCACAACTTCTGAAAATTTAACTCAGCAGCTAAAGTATTTAACTTAGCAGCTAAAGCCATACGTTTTAGTAAAATCACAAACAATTTCTAATTATTAGTCATTAACCAGCATGCTTAAAGTTTACGTTTTCCTACATTTCGTAAAGAACATTTATTAAAACAAGGGCTATATTTTTCAGTGGAAAAGAAAAAAAAAAAAGACATTCAGGCAGCTGTGCGTATATGTAACAGAGGTCCTGATTTAGTCTGATGAGTCAAAAAAGAGTGAGTGATGTGTGATCCGAGATCGGAAAAGAAGGAAAGGTTGGAAGCGGGCTGGGTGCTCCAGTTCCAGAGGACAGTGAGCATGGGGGAAGATTTCAAGTCAAGAAAGAAAAGCAACTTGAGAAAATAAAATAAGACCAGAGCATGAAAGAAGCAGTGAAAATGAGGGAATGCAGTGTGGAGTTAGCAAGAATGAAGACTGCTAGATAGCTTCCATGTTCCTGGGCACAGTGAGTTACCTGACCCAGGGAGAAGAAATGGAGAATGAGGTGGGGTGGAATAGGGGAGGCTTAAAAGTTAAGAAACTGAAAGAAACTAATATCTAGAAAAAAATAGACCATAGGCTTATTAATGTTACTTTACAGACATTATTATATTTAAGTTTTAAAACAATCGCAAAGTAGATTTATTCCCTTTATCTTATACATGAAGAAACAGGTTCAGAAAGTGTCAATAATTTATGCAAGATTCCACAGACTACTTTAAAAACTATTGCTTGGTTCATTTTTCTTAAGAGACTCTCCCCTAAAATCGATTAATGAAACAACATCACCGTTCATTCCCTGTCACCACTGTAGCTTCACACATAGGCTCCCTTTGGTCAAGTGTGGTGCTATATATGTAACTCAGGACTGAACAAACCACTGAGGTCATTTTACTTTTCTCCCAGTTTACTTATAAAAAAACCCTGAAGGCCAAGGATGCAAGGTGACACACCCAGGGTCACGGCATGAGTTATTGGCAGAGCCTGATCATGAACCCCACAATGTTTTATCATGAACCCCACAATGTTTTTCACATTTAATCGCCAGGCTCCAACTTTCTTTTGGCAGCCACGGTTCCAAAGCTTAGTGGCTAAGAAAACCACTATGTACAAAATATGAAATAAGACATCTTGATTAGAGGCAAAAATCCTCCTTCTGATCTCCTCATTAACAATGCTTGTTTGTGTTCTAACTGTAGACAGGATTAGAAATCTTCCTGTGTGAATAGACCAAGGTAATTTATTTTCCATTTTCATGGAGATAAGGAGCTTTACGTTCAGTTCTAAAACTTTTCTGAAAACATTTAAAGATAGAAATAGGATAAGTATTAAGATGCTTTAAAAGAGTGAATTTTTGAAGTAAGTGGAATAGGACAAAAAATACTGTATGAAACTGTAAGTGGGTTTTTAATATTTTTAAAGATTTTTCAGGAAACCAAAATATGTTCACTATTTGATGATGCCAAATTGTTTTCAAAATGGATGAATTTGTGTGATGCATTCATAAATATCATTCTGTTCAAAATGGCTAAATGCAAATTAATTGGACTTTTGACATTAACAAATGAATGCCAGTGGGCAGGTATTTTAAGAGAAGCGGTTGTGCAAAATGAAGGATGAATCATATTTAGGTAGGTTCTCCACTAGAGGGCAAAAAGAACATTTTGACACAATAAACACAATAAAATGACAGGCTGACATTTGAAGCTGGGCATGTTTCATGCTAACTATTTGCCAGTCATCATTTTTAAAATGCACTTAGTTTAATCACAAACAGTAGACTTTTAATTTTTTTCTTCCAGGAAAACGAGAACAATCCATTTCTTATTCATATTTCTCTTTTCAGCTTCATCTTGGTGACAAAAACATCTGTCCCTGAGTTCGTGTGTTGTTTGGCATTGGACATATAGAATCTAGCTGGATTTTTTCATTCTGACATTTTAAAATAAAGAATCACTTTAAAAATTAAGAATTTGCTAATTGGAAAAAGATGTGTAGTTAGAGGCAGGCAAGATGGCATTTTTAGTGAGAAAAAGTATACTTTGAGAAAGATGATTTTTTTTTTAAAGATCTTATAAAATAACATGCTGGCCCCTTGGAATTTATTGACGAGGCTTGTGTTCTATGGCCACACAGAAAATAAGCTGCCATCAGTCTGCACCTCATTCAGATGGAGACAGTGAGGGAAGTAAGTTTCCTGCATTTCACAGCCTGCAGCTGCCACCTGCCTCTTCTCCTGTGTGTGGTGTCTTAGATCAGGTTCCTTAAAGGCAGAGCCTAGGACAGGGGTTTATACTTGTGATTTATTGGAGGAGTGTTCTTCAGAAAAGCATTCTTCATGGGAGGGAGCAAGTGAATCTCCCCTGAGAAGGACAAAGTGCAGAGCAAGTGTATTTTCAGGTAAAGGCCAGTTTTGGCCTAATTCACAGAGGGTGGGCTTTAGAGCACAAACTGCAAAGTTATCTACACCTGATGCAAGAAGCTAAGGTCTTGTACCCTTTCTCTTTCAGTCATTGGCTGTGGGCATTCAGCTGGGGAGACAGCCTAATGACTCAGAGTGAGGACTCAGCTGAGGGAATGCCTTGTAGAGAGAGGAGGCTGTGAGCCATGCGTTATTATCCCTGAGAAATAATGAAAACTATGATGCAGGTGTTTTATCTTTGCAAATCGAGTCTTTAAAATATGTCTATTTAGTTTACCTTTGAACAAAATTGCTTGTCTAACCTTCTCGAAATACTATCATTTATTTTTTTAAGTATCTCTTATATTAGGTTGAACCGCATGAATTTTCATTATTAGGCAGTTCTTAGACTACAAAACTATCAGTTTCACATAGTTCAACCTAATCGTTTCATTATTTTGTTATCCTCCTTTTAATTATCCCATGCAACAAAAGCTATATTTATTTTGTGATGTTTGGACAGTGAAGGAGTCTCTTGTTTTGACACTTCAGGGTGAAATTTTCCTGTGTTACCTACTCCACCTTTCAAAGCAATTTTGGAACTCTTTTTTCTGGAATGACCATTAGAGTTGTTGTATGGCCCAGAAAAACATACAAAAATTATGGACACCACTCACCAAGACACCGCCCCACACATTAACAAGAACACAGCTGTGAGGCACTGACACACCCACCTTATAAAACCTCACTCACAGTGTTTGTACTTGCTGCCAACGTGAGCCCATGATGGCAAGTTTGCAGACTTAATTGTCAGACCTTATACGACAGCAGTTCTGATGGTCTTTACAGAAAAAGAGCTTCAGAATTGCTTTGAAGGGTGGATTAAGTGCTGGTGTTGGTGCAGAGCTTCCCAAGGGGAGTACTTTGAAGGTAACTGTAATGATATTCAGCAATGAGGTACGTAGCACTTTTCTAGGATGAGTTTGCAAACTTAATTGTCTGACCTCATATAGTCCTAAAGATATCTGCATGCATACAGATAACTCATATAACCTCTCCCTCCTCAACCAACCCCTCAACCCCAAATCCCCAGCAATGCTGTTGGGTGTGTTATGGGACAGTAGAGTGTGGTCTGTCTGAGATGGGGCGTCTGGGGGCCCACAGCTTGACCCTATCACAGTCATATTTAATCTTCCTAAATATGCTTCCATATCCCTGTGACACATCACTTAATAGCTGTTGACACTCCTGGGCTCTGGGATAGGTTTCCTGAAATTTGGAGATAACTGGTTGCCAACTTGGAAAAGCTAAGATGGTAGTAGGAAAAAGACAGGAATCCAAAAATGTGAAGATTAGAGTATTAACATCAAACTGTTGATTTTCTATTATAAGTCATGTTGAAATCTAATTACTAACACCCATTATACGTGTATTCTTCAGAAGATGAAGAATAGGGAGAGAAAAACATTCCACCAACGTTATCTTTTGTAAGGGAATAGACATTTGGTTTATGATTGTACTAGACCGGTATGACATCGAAAACAATTGAAAATGATGTTTTACCTGTAGTTGTAAGCAACTAATTGTACCCTTAAACAATAGACAGAAAGAACAACAAATATACTACCTAGTCAATTCCAATTTCAATTTCTAGAATTTACATTTAGTCTTAAAATGGTGTTGGAATATATATTTTGCTCAGTTTTCGTTACAACCCGGGAGCTGTGTACTAAAAAAAGTGAATGGTGGAGTTAATCCCCTTAGGGAAGTGGTTTTTCTAGTTGAGAAAGGAACAACTCTAGATGAAAAATGTGATTTCACAAAGGATGTGGCATTTGTTTTCAAACAGGCTGAACGTATAAGAGATAGAAAAATATTCCATGACACTGTCCTTTAGAAAGTGTTCTTTGGAGGAAGGAATTCTAACATGTCCTAAGTCTCTGCCTCCTGGGATGGAAAAGAAAAGGCCAAGAATACAAATAGTATAAATTGGGAATTTTCCTCTGTATTTCAGCTCTATTACAAAGATTAGAGCAGAAAATGCCTTGTTTCTTTACTGGTATTCTTAGAATTGAGGCTCCAAGATAACAATGTTAGTGGCCGTCACTCAAGGGTGAATGTTCTGTGGGCTTATAAAATAATTTACATGCATCTCAACTTATAAATACCAGTTAGTGTATATTATCAACTGAACATAAAATACTTGGGAAATACACAAAGGAATGTTGTGAAACTTATAGTGTTTATAAAAGTTCATGTGAGGAAAAGGTTAGCAGAATTAAGAACCTTCTCTGAGGAGTCCATTTCTATCATCAGCATAGGCATAACTCCTATCTCAGCTGTGGATGAGTGCAAACTTGTAAACCTTTGAGTATCACCAAAAATAGATGACATACTTTAAAATTACAACTATAAACATGTAGACCACTATGAAAGGTTTGACACAGACCATGTCATGGTCCATTATTTCACTTCTAAGAAACACAGTCAACAGCTTTCTTTCTCTCTCTCTCTCTCTTGCAATTTTTGGCTGGGCCTGGGCCTGAACCCACCACCCTAGCACCCTACTCCTTTAAGCCACAGGCACTGCCCTCAACAGCATTCTTTCTTTGTTTTTGTTTTTTTTTTAATTATTAAATCACAGATGTGTACATTGATACGATCATGGGGCATCATATTCACTGGTGCAAGTTTCCACTTGCTCAGCTCATTGGTTTTGCTGGGAGGACTTTGTTTGTTTCTATTCATGCAGATTTTGTGTTTCATGATTTCTCAAAACATTCGTAATAATTGATGTATTTAAGCTACTGATGTTTTCTTGTGAAATGCTAGTGTGGAATGGAGAAGCAAGAATCCTGTGTATTGAATTCTGATATGAGGACAATTAATGACCTGGTACATTTTCTCCATTCCCATGATGCTTTACATAATGTGTTACACTTCCATCCAGGTTAATACAAAAGTTGTAAAGTCTCCATCTTTTTTAATGGCTGAATAGTATTCCATGGTATACATATACCACAGCTTGTTAATCCATTCCTGTGTTGGTGGACATTTAGGCTGTTTCCATGTTTTGGTGATTGTAAATTGAGCTGTGATAAACAGTTAGTGCAAGTGTCCTTATGGTAAAAGGATTTTTTTTTTCTTCTGGGTAGATGCCCAGTAATAGGATTGTAGGATCAAATGGGAGATCTAATTTGAGTTCTTTGAGAGTTCTCCTTACTTCTTTCCAAAAAGGTTGTACTAGTTTGCAATCCCACCAGCAGTGGAAGAGTGTTCACTTCTCTCCACATCCACACCAGCATTTGCAGTTTTGGGATTTTGTTATGTGGACCATTGTCACTGGGCTTAGATGGTAACTCAGGGTGGTTTTGATTTGCATTTCTCTAATGATTAGGGATGACGAGCATTTTTTCATGTTTGTTAGCCATTTGTCTATCTTCTGAAGAGAAGGTTCTATTCATCACTTTTGCTCATTGATGTAAGGGATTGTTGGCTTTTTTCATGTTGATTAATTTGAACTTATTTAACAAAATATTCCTCTATCCTTCTTAACTAGATCAGATTTATCTATTATAAATCCTCAAAGTACTTAGGACTTTTACTTCCTAATACACTATTTTGTGTTTATATCTATTTACTCCTGATTATATAATTATTATTTGTCTCTCCACTAGATCATATAGTATAGTATTTATGAATGGGGACAATGTTTGTTCACTGTCATATTCCTAATATCTGGCAAAGTGCCTGGCCCATTAGAAGGTACTTAATGAACAGATCTGTGGTCAATTATCTAATCATACAACTGCAGTACAATGTAATTGATTAGGACATATTGAGCATAGTTAGTTTCAGTTGTGAATAGATAAATATCTGAAACATATAAATTCCATCAATTCTTCCACCAATGTCTTCCGACAAAGACATTAGCTATGGCTTCACTATTCAACCTGTGATAGTGCATGTGAAAAAGCATGAACTGAAAAATCACTGGAAATATAGACTCTCAGAACCCTCTCTACACCTATTGCACCAGAATCTAAAGCTGGCAAGATTTCTTGGGTGCCTCCAGTGCACTGTGGTATATTAAGACTCAGGAATTAAAAACTCAGATTCCTCGTTTAGCCAGGAAGCTCTCCAGAATCAATAAAACAAGGCAGATATATAGTACATGTGTGATCAAGAAAATAGGTGACCTTGGGCCTCTGGCCTCCTCCTAGTAGCTTCCCAGGGACTGTGTTTTCATGCTCATGCTTTAGCCCCTTGGAAAAAGAGCAGCTGGTCTCCAGATCCAGATAATTGGAATGTTAGTGTTACAAGATCTTTGAATAGTTTAAGGGAAACCAGAAGCACAAGCCTGCAGGTAGAATCTGTGGACTTAAACATTGATAACTTAATTTAATTATTTTTAAAGCAAAAGAATTATAAGGCTCAAACAGAACTTGTTTGTGTGGTAATTCTACTTGAAGGATTTCCAGTTTGCAAAGTCTTCTCACAATGAGGATACCATGAGGAATGCAGTAAATATGTCCTAATTCTTGACTAATTCAGAATTCTTTAGTTTTTCAAGTCAAAAAACTCTCTTTTGTTTCTCTAACCATTTCACTCATCCTTCCTTTCATTAGTTTATTCATTCAGTATTCATTTAGTGTCTACTCTGAACTGGGTAGACCTTGTGCCAGCAATGGAAAACCTAAAGGTGAATAACACATACTCCTTGACTACCAATGGCCTCTATTTTCATAAAGATAATATATATAATAATATAATATATATTATCCTTATGAAACAGACAGTAATCTGCAACTTAAGAAGGTTGCATTCTAACTTGAGTAGTTCATAAATCTCAATGGAGAGATAGAAGTAGAAGGAACAGATTCCTGAAGAATCTGCAAGAGAATGTGATTAAACAAAATCCCACAGAAGTGAATTCTGGACAGAATATGTTTAAAATGTTAAAACTTTCTGCAACACTTCTTACGTTCATAATTTCTGGCAGTTAAGAAAACCTGCTTTCTCTTCACTCAAGAATAGAGAGCTGTTTCCCAAAAGCTAGAGCTTTGAATTCTATTTCCCAGATACTTTAAAGGTCAAGTTAACTTAGCCACATTTTGCATATTTCCTTTTTTCTAGTTGTTAGGTTTTGATTTCTCTATTTGTGTGAGGGTATTTTTTCTCTTTGTTGGAGGAGATTATATTACTCCGGAGAGGCAGTGCACTTCTGAGAAAGCCCCCACACTGGTAACAAACACTTAGTAGGTTTTATGTTAGTTTAGTGACAGCTACAATCAAGAGTGTGAGAAAAATCAACCAAACGTTTTATTCAAATGCCACTTGTTGATTATTTAGCAGCAGTGATCACGCAAAGGTCTAATTAACAGATTACACAATATCTAGGACTGGACTGTCCATCCAGGATGAGAGCGTATTTCATCTCATTTCACTCAAGCTTTCCATTTCATTCATCCTCCTGTGTTGAATAATGCTCTGATGAGAAAAGTAGTAACTTATCAGTTTTGTTTTGTTTTTGAAGCAAAATAGTAATTTGTTTTCTAGAACACTTAGCATGAAAGAAACTGGCTGGGATGACACTCTGTCCTTCAGAATTCACCTACTTTCTGTATAGAAAACCATTCACCTATGGAGACCTTTTTAAAATATTTTAGTTTCATTGTTCTCATTCTGACTGGCAGGACTTTCAGACCACCACGTCTTAGTGTTCTTTCCACTTGGCATCTGGAGTCTTTGTGTTTTACAACAGCACTGCATTCAGCAGAGACTTCAGCATTCATTATATCTCTCCACTGTCTCCCAATTTTTCTTTTTTAATTAGCAAAATGTCCATATGTGCCCTTGCTGCTTCTCTGCTCGCCTGGGACAGTAAGAGGGCTAGAGTCATCCTGAAAACCCTGAGTCTATTCTACTCTTTGAGGCAGTATTATCATTTAAATCTTTTTCCTTTTCCCTTCCTCCCTCTCTCCCTCATTTCCTTCCTTCCAGCTCCCACCGCCATCTATATTTTGCACAGCAGCCACTGGAACATTTTTTTGAACTAAAAATTTGACCACACATGCACCCTTCTTGCTTAAAGTACTTCAATGACTTCCCACTGCCTAAGAGAATAAATTTCGATAAAGTGCCATAGGAGCTCTGCTGTATTTTGTCTCCTGCGTGGTGTCCACACCAGTCATGCCTGAATGGTTTCTGGTCTCTGAATGAGACAGTCTTGGCTTCAGGGAGTGGTTCTTCCTTTTGCTAGATGGCAGACTTCACTCCTGTCCTCTGTCTTTGGGTTCCTCTTGTCCCTTTCCAGTGTGTCTTCCTGGGTGCACCTCACACTTGTTGTGAAGGCACGATCTATTGCAGCTGCCGTCCCAGATTCCAACATGGCTCTTTCATTTACTAGTTTTGGATCTTGAACAAGTTATGCTCCCTCTCCATGCTTTAGTTTCCTTATCTATGAAACAGGGCAATATTGGTGTTCACCTTGCGAGGTGGTTGTGAAAACTAATGAATAAATACATAGAAAGAATTTATCATGTGCGTATGTAATAAATAATCAGGACTAAATCCACAAATCTTTGCAAGATATCAATATCATATTTTCAGTCAACTTAAAGATAATTGAAAGGAGAACCTACTGTGATAAAATTTCATAAACAAAAGAAAGCATGCCAAAGCCAAATATAAATGACTCGAGGGTCACTAATTAATTGGGACCAGTCACTTTCTGTTCTCTTTGTTGATTAAGATAGTCAACACATAGACTTTTAAATTCAAGGTTAAAAACACAAATTAAAATTAAGGAGTACCTATGTTGGAAAGAGGGAATGGAATGTAAAAATTAACATTACATAATGACTTCATTTTTTTTTTCCAATCTCAGTTGAATATTTTATTGGGGTATTAGCAAGATTTAAAAATTGCTGGATAATTTTTCTTTTCTATTTTAAGAGATTAGAAGAATAGAAATTCAACATTGTACAAATTATGATGATTCATATAAATATTGTAACATTTAACCTGGGTATCTGCTATCTCCAGGACTGGTAGCTAGGGTTTAAAGTTTGAAGCAGTTCCTAGGGTCTGACCCTAAGCCTGGAAACTCTGATCAACAGGAAAAAGCAGGCACTTCTTGCTGCTTTCTGAAATGCTATTTAGATCTGTAGTTGGTTCTGGGGCCAGATGATGCTTCTATAAAAAGTAATGGTCTCAGGTATCTGGGAAGAGTCCTGATGTTTGATACCCCAAGGATTTCATAGTTGGGAACAGAGTGTCAGAGTGGAGATTTAGTGAAATTACAACTTTAAATAAAACAGGCTCTATTTTTGGAAGTCTGCTGGGACAGAGAGAAGCCTGAGGAAATGTCAAGTGGAAACCTCCTTGGCTTCCTCGGCAGCCAGAGCTGTAGTCCTTCTGGGCCAGGCTGCACTGCAGGCCTCCAAATTGCTCTGGAGGATTAGGATTGGGTTACTGTCCCATTGATTTATTGCCCCAAACAGGACCCCGTTGAGCATGAAAGGTGTCCAAATCAGTAGCTCTGATTTCCTCAGGGCAATAGAGTAAATTAGGAGTGGTTCCTGGCAACATGGATCTGTTGTTACCCTAATATTGGAGTGAGGGAAGAAGGTGTATACCAAAAAGGAGTAAATGGATTTCATTCCAAATGATTGCTCTCCCACCCTCTTTGTGTGTGTCTCCTGGTCTGTCTGTCTCTCTTTCCTGTATATTGACAACTTTCTTCTACCTTAGTAAATTTAAGTGTACGTGTAGTGCTCAGAAGGACCATGCAATAATAAAAATTCTCACATAAAAGAAACTCCCTTCTCTAAATTACATTAAATAACATGATCTGGTGAGACTGCAATGTGATGAAGTTCTGGTGCACAGAGGTTATTTATATTCACAATAATGCACAACCTTCTTCATTCCCAGTTACTCTTTACTATCCACAGATGCATTTACATTGACAGTGGGTTTGAACATGACTTGTTACTTTTGCTTTAAAGCTTCTCATTAGGGGCCTATGTGTGAGAGTTGAAACGTTGGTTCAACCTTGTTTCCTCTCTCCGAAATCTGTCAGTGTGTTTTAACAATTCATTCATTCAAGAAATAATTAAGGATGGTCTATGCTAAGCATTGTTAGAGTTTATGTGTGACACAAAAATAAAGATATGGCTGTATGCTCAAAGTGCTCATCATCTGCCAGAATATCTTCCTTTGTTTTTAAAAGACAGTTTACCTTAATGTTTACATTTGGTGGAATCTACTATTATCTGCAATAATATGCTATGTTGTTGTCTGGTTATCTATTTAAGTAAAATTTAAACATTTATTTCTCCTCACTTCTACTCCTGATCACATTCTGGGCACCTTCTCTGTGAAGCTGAGTCATCCAATGGTGGCTATTCCTGAACATGAAACTCTTGATGCCAAAGAGGTAAATGTAAAATACAATTGGAGATGTAGTTGTTCATTTCTCTATTTCCGTGTGATATTAGATTATAGAAAGAAATCAATTTTTTTAAAAAATGTTAACAAAATCCAACTTTTCTCACCTGGGGGTATAGTTGTGTATCTACTGGTTTTATATTAGTATTGCACACATTGAATTCTTGCTTTTCCATTTTTGCGTTACTTTACTAAGAAGAATGTTTTTCAATTCCACCCTGGTTAACACAAAAGATGTAAAGTCCCCATCTTTTTTATGGATAAATAGTATTCCATGGCATACGTATATCACAGCTTATTAATCCATTCATGAGTTGATGGGCATTTGGGTTGATTCCACATCTTGGTGATTATGAATTGGGCAGTGATGAACATTCTAGTGTAAATGTCCTTATGGTAAAATGATTTTTTTTCGTCTGGGTAGATATTTAGTAATGGGATTGCAGGATCAAATGGAAGTTTACTTTTAGGTTTTTGCGCGTTCCTCATACTTCTTTCCATAGAGGGTGTATGAGTTTGCAATCCTGCCAGCAGTGTGAGAGTGTTCTCTTCTCTTCACTTCCACGCGCTGGGATTTTGGGATGTGGGCTATTCTCACTGGGGTTAAGTGGTATCTCAGGGTGGTTTTGATTTGCATTTCTCTGACAATTAGAGATAATGAGCGTTTTTCTTGTGTTTGTTGGCTATTCATCTATCTTCTTCAGAGAAGATTCTGTTCATGTTTCTTGCCCACTTATGAATGGGATTGTTTGCTTTTTTCCTGTTGATTAGTTCGTGTTCTCTGTAGATTCTAGTTATCAGCCCTTTGTCAAATTCATAGCATGCAAATATTTTCTCCCATTCTGAAGGTTTTCTGTATGCTTCAGTTGTTATACCCTTACCTGTGCAGAAGCTTTTGGTTTGATCATGTCCCATTCATTTATTTTTGGTGTTGCTACAGTTGCCCTTGGCAACTGGGGTCTCCTTTATAAAATATTTTCCCAGGCCAATCTTATGAAGAGTTTTTTTTTTATACTTTCTTCTAGAATTTTTGCCATTTCATGTCTTAAATTCAATTTTTTATCCAGTGAGATTCAATTTTCCTAAGTGGTAAGAAGTGCTAGTCGAGTTTCAGTCTTCTACATGTTCTCCCAGTGCTCTTTATTAAATAGAGGTCCTTTTCCCCAGTGCATGCTTTTGTCTGGTTTATTGAAGAGCAGGTGGCAATACGTGGCTGGCTTTATCTCCAGGTTCCCTATTTCACTCCATAGATATATATCTTTATTTTTGTGGCAATACCACGTTGTTTTTCTCACTGTAGACTTACAAAATAACCTGAAGTCTGGTAATGTCATGACCTAATATTTGTTTTTATTTCTTTTAATTGCATTGGCTATTTTGTTTTTTCCATGGTTCAGTATAAAATGAAATACTATTTTCTCAAGTTCTTCAAAGCATGACATTGGGGATTGCTATAAATCTGTAGATTGCTTTGAGTAGTATGGATATTTTAACAATGTTGATTCCTCCCAGCCATGAACATGGTATATTGTTCTATCTGTCAACGTCTTTTGCTGTTTCTTTTCTCAGGGTTTCACAGTTCTCTCTATAAAGATCCTTCATATCCTTTGTTAGGTATATTCCCAGCTATTTCATTTTCTTTAAAGCTACTGTGAAGAGTATTGTGTCTTTGATTTGATGCTCAGCTTGACTGTTATTGGAGTGTATGAAGTCTATTGATTTGTGGACATTGATTTTGTATCCAGTCAGGTTAACTATATTCCTTGATCACTTCCAGGAGCCTTGTGGTTGAGGCCCTGGGGTTTTCTAAGTATGAGATAATATCATCAGCGAGGACCCCTTTGTTTCTATTTCTATACCCTGGATATCCTTCTTTTGTAGGGGGAAGGAAAGGGGTTAGGGAAGGAGGGAGGGGGATTGGTAAGCTCTCACCTAAGATGCATGATACAAGGTTATACAGCACACCTCCTGGGTGAAGGGCTCAATTACAACTTGAACTTTATCTAACAAACACAAACATGTAGCCTAATCATTTGTATACTCATATTAATCTGAATTTTTTAAAAAAGCAAAATGAAACAAAAAATGTTAACAAAACCATGCTTTGGTTATTTCCATTTTCAAGAGACAAGGTCTTACTCTGTCACCCAGAGTGGGGTGCCATGGTGGGAACAACAGCTTACTGCAGCCTCATACTCCTGGGATCGAGGGATCTTCCCACCTCAGCCTCCAAGTAGCTGGGAAGACAAGTGAATGCCACCAAGCCCAGCTACCCTGTTTCCCCGAAAATAAGACATCCTCTGAAAATAAGACCTACTTACAGGAAAGATAAGATGTCCCCTGAAAATAAGACCTAGCACATCTTTGGGAGCACACCTTATTTTCAGGGAAACAGGGTATCATGCTTTGTTTGTAAAGAATATGACTCACTGACCCAGTCAGTATTGGTCAGAAGCATCTGACAGTGAAATAAGCAAATCCTTGCTCTCTTTTGGTTGGACAGTGGCACTAGAATTCCCCTTGTGTGTTGCATTTAACTATAAACCAACTCCTATGCCAAGTGTCTGTCTTTGTGATTTTCTCTTTGGAGACTCACATGTGAAATCACTGTTGTCTTCTTTCCCTAGAGCAGTATTTTTCAACCTTTTTTACCTCAAAGCACACTTGAACCTGTAGTTAAACTTCCACAGCACACTAAAATTATGTTGATCAAAGAAAAGAGTAAAAAACAGAATATACTTACTGTGCTTTGACCTTCTTTAGAAAATAATTTAATTATAGTGTTAAGACATTTATATTCTCCATTTACTAAGTTTCACATGTACCCTTGTAAAAAGCAGTGTGATGAAAACGTGTCAAACGGTCTATAAAATCAGTGTATGGTGCCCCATGATGGCATTAATGTACACAGGTATGATTTAATAATTAAAAAAAAGAAAATAATTTAATTAATGATCTTTAAAAATTTTCTCAGTACACTTATAATCTTCTCACGACACACCAGTGTGCTGTGACACCCTGGTTGAAAATCACTGCTCTAGAGGGTCAATGGGTGTCCCATAATCCATATGGTGTGTTTGTGGGGTTGGAGTAGCAGTACCACATGTTTCAGTCCATTGGAGGATGACTGCTTGGATAATAGAGCACCTCCCCATCCTCACCAAGTGCATTTTGGATATGCCATGTAGCTTACATATATATTTTTTTTTATTAAATCATAGCTGTGTACATTGATATAATCATGGGGCATCATTCACTAGCTTTACAAACCATTTACCAAGTTTCACATATACCCTTGTAAGATGCACCGCTGGTGTAATCCCACCAATCCCCTTCCCTCTACCCATCCTTTCCCCCTTCCCCCATTCTTAGGTTGTAACTGGGTTATAGCTTTCATGTGAAAACCCTAAATTAGTTTCATAGTAGGGCTGAGTACATTGGGTACTTTTTCTTCCATTCCTGAGATACTTTACTAAGAAGAATATGTTCCAGCTCCATCCATATAAACATGAAAGAGGTAAAGTCTCCATCTTTCTTTAAGGCTGCATAATATTCCATAGTTTACATATACCACAATTTATTAATCCATTTGTGGATCGATGGGCACTTGGGCTTCTTCCATGACTTAGCAATTATGAATTGAGCTGCAATAAACATTCTGGTACAAATATCTTTGTTATGATGTGCTTTTTGGTCTTCTGGGTATATGCCCAGTAGAGGGATTACAGGATTGAATGGCAGATCTATTTTTAGATCTCTAAGTGTTCTCCATATCTCTTTCCAAAAGGAATGTATTAATTAGCATTCTCACCAGCAGTGCAAAAGTGTTCCCTTTTCTCCACATCTGTGCGAACATCTCTGGTCTTGGGATTTTGTGATATAGGCTAGTCTCACTGGAGTTAGATGTATCTCAAAGTAGTTTTGATTTGCATTTCTCTGATGATTAAAGATAATGAGCACTTTTTCATATGTCTGAAGGCCGCATGCCTGTCTTCTTCAGAGAAGTTTCTCTTCAAGTCCCTTGCCCAGCCTGCGATGGGATCCCTTGTTCTATTTTTGCTTATGCGTTTGAGTTCTCTGTGGATTCTGGTTATTAAACCTTTGTCAGAGACATAACCTGCAAATACCTTCTCTCATTCTGAGGGCTGTTTGTTTGCTTTACTTACTGTGTTCTTGGCTGTGCAGAAGCTTTTTAGTTTGATTAAGTCCCAGTAGTGTATTATTGAAGCTGCTTCAATTTCCCGGGGGGTCCTCCTCATAAAATACTCACCCAGACTGATTTCTTCAATGGTTTTCCCTGCACTCACCTCTAGTATTCTTTTTTTTTTTTTTTATTAAATCATAGCTGTGTACATTGATATGATCATGGGGCATCATTCACTAGCTTTACAGACCATTTACCAAGTTTCACATATACCCTTGTAAGATGCACCGCTGGTGTAATCCCACCAATCCCCTTCCCTCTACCCCCCTCCCTCCTCTCCCTTTCCCCCTTCCCCCTATTCTTAGGTTGTAACTGGGTTACAGCTTTCATGTGAAAACCCTAAATTAGTTTCATAGTAGGGCTGAGTACATTGGGTACTTTTTCTTCCATTCCTGAGATACTTTACTAAGAAGAATATGTTCCAGCTCCATCCATATAAACATGAAAGAGGTAAAGTCTCCATCTTTCTTTAAGGCTGCATAATATTCCATGGTGTACATATACCACAATTTATTAATCCATTTGTGGATCGATGGGCACTTGGGCTTCTTCCATGACTTAGCAATTATGAATTGAGCTGCAATAAACATTCTGGTACAAATATCTTTGTTATGATGTGCTTTTTGGTCTTCTGGGTTTATGCCCAGTAGAGGGATTACAGGATTGAATGGCAGATCTATTTTTAGATCTCTAAGTGTTCTCCATATCTCTTTCCAAAAGGAATGTATTAATTTGCATTCCCACCAGCAGTGCAAAAGTATTCCCTTTTCTCCACATCCGCACCAATATCTCTGGTCTTGGGATTTTGTGGTATAGGCTAGTCTCATTGGAGTTAGATGGTATCTCAAAGTAGTTTTGATTTGCATTTCTCTGATGATTAAAGATGATGAGCACTTTTTCATATGTCTGAAGGCCGCGTGCCTGTCTTCTTCAAAGAAGTTTCTCTTCAAATCCCTTGCCCAGCCTGCGATGGGATCCCTTGTTCTATTCTTGCTAATGCGTTTGAGTTCTCTGTGGATCCTGGTTATTAAACCTTTGTCAGAGACATAACCTGCAAATATCTTCTCCCATTCTGAGGACTGTTTGCTTGCTTTACTTACTGTGTTCTTGGCTGTGCAGAAGCTTTTTAGTTTGATCAGGTCCCAGTAGTGTATTTTTGAAGCTGCTTCAATTGCCCGGGGTCCTCCTCATAGAATACTCGCCCAGCCCGATTTCGTCAAGGGTTTTCCCTGCACTCTCCTCTAGTATTTTTATAGTTTCATGTCTTAAGTTTAAATCTTTGATCCAGTGAGAGTCTATCTCAGTTAATGGTGAAAGGTGTGGGTCCACTTTCAGTCTTCTACAGGTTGCCAGCCAGTTAACCCAGCACCATTTGTTAAATAGGGAATCTTTTCCCCACTGAATGTTTTTAATTGGCGTGTCAAAGATTAAATAATGGTAAGTAGCTGGATTCATCCCTTGGTTCTCTATTCTGTTCCAGACATCTACTTCTCTGTTTTTGTGCCAATACCATGCTGTTTTGATCACTATTGATTTGTAGTATAGTCTGAGATCTGGTAGAGTAATTCCTCCTGCTTTGTTTTTATTTCTGAGTAATGTCTTGGCTATTCAAGGTTTTTTCTGATTCCATATAAAATGAAGTATTGTTTTTTCAAGATCTTTAAAGTATGACAGTGGAGCTTTAATATGGATTGCATTGAAATTATATATTGCTTTGTGCAGTATGGACATTTTAACAGTGTTGCTTCTTCCCAGCCATGAGCATGGTATGTTTTTCCATTTGTTAATATTTTCAGCTATTTCTTTTCTTAGCGTTTCATAGTTCTCTTTATAGAGATCTTTCACATCCTTTGTTAGATAAATTCCCAAATATTTCATCTTCTTTGGCACTACTGTGAATGGGATAGAGTCCTTAACTGTTTTTCCAACTTGACTATTGTTGGTATATATAAAGGCTACCGATTAATGAATGTTGATTTTGTAACCTGAGATGCTGCTGTATTTCTTGATCACTTCTAAGAGTTTTGTAGTAGAGTCTCTAGTGTTTTCCAGATATACTATCATATCATCTGTGAAGAGTGAAAGTTTGATCTCTTCTGACCTTATATGGATACCCTTGATCGCCTTTTCTTCCCTAATTGCGGTGGCTAAAACTTCCATTACAATGTTAAAAAGCAGTGGAGACAATGGGCAGCCTTGTCTGGTTCCTGATCTGAGTGGAAATGATTCCAATTTAACTCCATTCAATATGATATTGACTGTGGGTTTGCTGTACATGGTCTCTATCAGTTTAAGAAATGTCCCTTCTATACCGATTTTCTTAAGTGTTCTGATCATGAAGGGATGCTGGATATTATCAAAAGCTTTTTCTGCATCAATTGAGAGAATCATATGGTCTTTGTTTTTTAATTTGTTTATGTGCTGGATTACATTTATAGATTTACGTATATTGAACCAGCCTTGAGACCCTGGGATAAAACCGACTTGGTCATGATGTATAATTTGTTTGATGTGTTGCTGGATTCTGTTTGTTAGGATCTTGTTGAATATTTTTGCATCTATATTCATTAGTGATATCGGTCTATAATTTTCTTTTCTTGTTGGGTCTTTTCCTGGTTTGGGGATCAAGGTGATGTTTGCTTCATAGAACGTGTTAGGGAGTCTTCCTTCTTATTCTACCTTTTGGAACAGGTTGAATAATATAGGTACTAATTCCTCTTTAAAAGTTTGGTAGAATTCAGACATGAAACCATCTGGTCCCGGGCTTTTCTTTTTAGGGAAGTTTTGTATGGTTGATGCTATTTCTGAACTTGATATGGGCCTGTTCAACATTTCCACTTGATTCTTGGAAGGTGACGTGCCTCCAAGTATCGGTCAATTTCCTTCAGATTTTCATATTTCTGAGAATACAGTTTCTTATAATATTCATTAAGGATTTCTTGGATTTCTGAGGATTCTGTTGTTATTTCATCTTTGTCATTTCTGATTTATGAGATTAGAGATTTTACTCTTTTTTTCCTGGTTAGATTAGCCAAAGGTTTATCTGTTTTATTGACCTTTTCAAAAAACCAGCTTTTGGATTTAGTGATCTGTTGTATTATTCTTTTGTTTTCAATTTCATTTAGTTCTGCTCTAATTTGGGTTATTTCTTTTCTTCTACTGGGTTTGGGGTTGGAATGTTCTTCCTTTTCCAGTTGCTTGAGATGTCCCATTAACTTGGTAACTTCCTCTCTTTCCGTTCTCTTGGAAGGCTTGCAGTGCTATAAATTTCCCTTTTAGAACTGCCTTTGCGGTGTCCCAGAGGTTCTGATAGTTCGTGTCTTCATTGTTGTTTTGTTCCAAAAAATTGGCAATTTCTTTTTTAATCTCATCTCTGACCCAGCTATCATTCAGCATAAGGTTATTTAACTTTCATGTTTTTGTATGAGTATGTAGATTCCTGTTGTTACTCAGTTCAAGTTTTATTCCATGGTGGTCCAAGAAGATGCATGGAATAATTTCTATTCCTTTAAATTTACTGAGGTTAGGCTTGTGACCTAAGATGTGATCGATTTTGGAGTAAGTTCCATGGGCTGATGAGAAGTATGTGTATTCAGTTTTGTTGGGATGAAATGTTCTGTAGATGTCTGCTAAATCCAAATGTTGGATGGTTAGGTTTAAATCTAAGATTTCTTTGCTCAGCTTCTTGTTGGAGGATCGATCCAACACTGACAAAAGAATGTTGAAATCTCTGACTATTATGGAGCTGGAGGAAATCAAGTTGCTCATGTCTATTAGAGTTTCTCTTATAAATTGAGGTGCATTCTGGTTGGGTGCATAGATATTAATAATTGAGATCTCATCATATTGAGTATTACCCTTAACAAATATGAAGTGACCATTCTTGTCCTTCCTTACTTTTGTTGGTTGAAAGCCTATTGTATCTGCAAATAAAATTGCAACACCTGCTTTTTTCTGATTACCATTTGCCTGAAATATGGATGACCATCCTTTCACTCTGAGTCTGCATTTGTCTTTTAAGATGTAACTCTTGTATGCAACAAATATCTGGCCTGAGTTTTTGTATCCAGTCAGCTAACATATGCCTCTTTAGAGGACAGTTTAAGCTGTTCACATTAATGGAGAATATTGGTAAGTCTGGTGAAGTTTTGGGTATAGAGTTTTTCAAAAGTCCAGTGGCCATTTTTAATCCTTTCGCCAGTGTGGAAATTGGAGTTTGATCCGAAGTTTCTGAGTGAGTTTACTTTTGGTATAGGATTGGGTTGGTCATTATGGAGGATAGGTCTGAGAATATCCTGAAGAGCTGGTTTGGTTATGGCAAATTTCTTCAACATATGAATGTCACTGAAGTATTTAATTTCTCCATCATAAATGAAACTCAGTTTAGCTGATTACAAGATCCGGGGTTGAAAGTTATTTTGCTTTAGGATATTAAAAGTCGGTGACCACCCTCTTCTGGCTTGAAAAGTTTCTGCAGAGAGATCTGCAGTCATTCTAATATTCTTCCCTTTGTACGTAATGGTTTTCTTTCTCCTGGCTGCTTTGAGGATTTTCTTCTTCATATTAACTTTAGTGAAGTTAATTATGATATGCCTGGGGGATGTCTTATTGGGGTTGAGTGGTGCTGGCATTCTGAAGCTGTCCACTATTTGAATTTCAGAATCTCTAGGCATGTCTGGAAATTTTTCTTTCATAATTTCATACAGAAGGGCCTGTGTGCCCAGCGAGGCCTGTTCATCTGTTTCTGGAACTCCAATGATTCGCATATTTGCCTTCTTCGAATTATCCCAGAGTTCTCGGAGAGAATGATCCAGTTTTGCTCTCCATTTCCCTTCCTCTTTGAGAGTTTGGGAGTGTTCAAAGGCTTTATCTTCAATGTCAGAAATCCTTTCTTCTGCTTGCTCCATTATGTTGCTGAGTGATTCTACTGTATTTTTCATATCTTTGAGGTCTGCAAATTCTTGCTTCAGTGTGTCTAAGTCTTTGGTGGTTTTGTCTTTAAATTCGTTAAATTCTTGAGACAACTTTTGAATTTCTCCTCGAATTCCTAATTCTACTTTGTTAATCTTGTCTGCAATCCAAATTCTGAATTCTCTTTCTGATATCTCAGCCAGTTGTTTATGAATAGGATCTTCAATTACATTTGCCATATCTTTCCTTGGGAGGGTTGATCTATTCTGGTTATTCATGTTACCAGAGTTTTTCCTCTGATTCCGCCCCATGGTTGTTTTATTCCCTTTGATTTTTTCCCCTGGAGCTCCGTGTTGAGGGCCTGTACAGTGTTGTGGCCTGAGAAACTGGGGCCATGTCTGGTGTGGTGGGGATAAGTGGTTCTGTCTTGTTTTCAGCTGGTTTCTGTTCTACTCTAGTGAAACATATACTCTGGATTGAAGTCTCAGCTGTGGAGAAATATCAGCTATTAAGTCACCCCTCCCCCCACCAGCAAACAATTGGAAAAGAAAAGCCATGTAGCTTATAGTCAGAAGCATACCAGCTCAATCATGGACTCTACATTTCATGTAAATGTTGACCAACTTTCATGTTTTGAGCTAATAAATGGAAAAATAAATGAAAACAAACCCCTCTTATTTTTATGAATGCTATACTGTGGAGACAAAGAAAAAAATGCTGTAATTCTGTAAAGAAATATTCCCTCTCTGGTTTAATTCTGTTCTCATCAAAAGCAAGAATAATTTTTTTTCTACATCCTCTCAGGTAAAATGGAAAATGAGATGAAAAAGTACTTTTTTTAAAAAAAATCTATCTTTAAGAAGGGAAATGAATGAGCTCATACATCCATTTTAGATGCCCTCATGAATGAAGCATACTCAATATTGCTGCCTCCGAGCATAACTTACAAGATAAGAAGGAACAAAAAAATTCAAATAAAATCTTAATTTCATTTTCCCAGGGACATTTCCCACAATTTAGGACATATTATCACTATTCATAAACAGATATTCCTATTCTGCAAATTTTAAAACCTCTATCACACAAGATAGATGTGGCATTCTGCTATAGCATTGGTCATTAAAATATAAAGGTGTATTGTGAATAGGTGTGTATTTATATCCCTCACTATACCTCTGATTACTTTTTATGACACATTTTTACGAATAGGATCATTGAGTCTGTGAGTGTGGGCATACGAAGACTTTTGACACATCCATCCAGCTAAATTGCTGTCCTGAGAAATTATAGCAATTGACCCTATCGAGAGTATATTATAATGCCTGTCTGTGTGCGCTCTTGTCAGGACTGATCATTATTATAATTATCAAGTTATTGAGAAGTTACTGTATGTTAGAAAGAGTGCTATATTACCTACATTTTTATTCATTTTACAGGTGAGGAAACTAGGAATAAGGGGAATTAGTCTATTGCCTAAAGTGACGTAGCTAGGAAGCGTCTGTATAAAGATCGACTTCAGTTCTGCCTGCCTGGAGCCTGTGAGCACTTAAGCACTCTAGCTAATTTCTAAATTAATCTAAATTAAGATGGCCACTTTAGATAAAGATATTTATCTAAATTTGTATCTATACTATCCAAATGTTTGTCTCTTTTAAAATGATATTTTAATTTTTTTTGCCAGTTGAAAAGGGGAAGTAATTTTTGCATTAATTTGCACATTAAAAGTTCTGTATTTCTTTTCTTAAATTTATTTTTATCTATTTTGTTTTTGTATTATCTTATTTATTATATTATGCATTTATCCACTGAAATGGTGACATTTTTCTTATTATATATTTTTTATATATTAAAACCTTTTTATATATTAAAACCTTTTTATACATTAAAGATATTAACTCTTTGCCAAATGTCTCAGCTCTGAAAGGGCTGAAAATATGATGGTGGCAAATTGTATAATAGTGAAAAATTGTACACGCACACATGGCCAAAAGTAGAAGAAAGATTAAATAAATTTGAACATTTCAGATGAACGTAAAAAAATATCAATCAAATGTCTTTCTTTCTAACAGCAATTTTGGTGCAAGTTCACATTGCTTACATCTACAAATAAGTTTTTCTACACAATAAAATCAAATCAAATCAATTGTTTATTTGAATACCAAAAGCATCCAGTTCAGATAATAATTAAGAATTTCTGAATGTTAGGTAATGTGAAAGACTTTCTGTTGCTGAAGAGAACAGAGTGGGTGGAGCATCTGTATTTTTTTACACCCATTATCACAACCTTGGAGACAAACTTAGAATTAAGTTAGCAGATAAGATTGCCAAAAAAATAATATTGACTCAGTTTTGCAATATATGGACAATGTCATAAAAGAAAATAAGACTTTGAAGTTTAACATCTGTGAGAGACAGTGTTAATATTAAAATAAATATAAATAATTAAGCAAAAGGCCATTTTTCCCAGTATTTTATTTCTTGGTAATATTGGCACATTTTGGAAAAATTTAACAACTTTTTACAACACCTTATGGTATGTGGTTGTACTGTAATATTGACCCATGTATTTTTTCCCAAACCCTTTCTGTTATTTATTTGCCCATATAAGTTCAAACAAGAAAAATATCTGTTTTTATAAAGTAATTCTGTTCTTCTATCGGGCTTAAAAAGCAAACCATTCCAGTTACAAACCCAATGCAAATAAAGAATTATGAAAGAGCCCTTGATTAGATCTCAGAATTTTACCCCTGGTTTTTCTTTCAATTACTAAAGGTAGTGGTCTGTTTTGCTTATTACCAGACACTCATTTCTTGAATCCAATCATGCTATTTGTAGATACATTTTTAACAATTAATTGAGCAATTTATTTAAATACACACAGACCCCAGATTTATCTGATTTGATATACCTATCATTTTTCTAACTTATGATTTCTAATGTTCATTTAAAAGAAAAGAACTCAGAATAACAATTCCACTTATTATCTAGCTCAGTGGTGCAATGCTGTCTGAACATTAGAATCACCCATAGTGACTTTTAAAACATATCAATAGCAAGGCTCTACTCCAGACAAATTAAATCCAGACTCTCTGGAGGTGGGTGAGATTTTAAAATTTCCCCCAGGTGATTTAAATGTGTACCAAGAGTTGAGATTCCCAAATTATAGCTCCTTCATTGGCAAGTTAATAAAGCCAATCAAATCTGTTATTTAACTTTGAAAACGAAAAAGAGCAAGTAAAAACAAGAGGCTTGTAAAATAAGGTGTGGTAAACTCTCACCTGTTGAGAACAATGTAAGGTATTTGGCACACCTCCTTGGGTGAAGGGCTCACCCACAACTTAGACTTTACCGAACAAATACAAACAATGTAGCCTACTCACATGTACCCTTACATTAATCTGAAATAAAAAATAAACTAAAAAAGAAAAAAAATGTTTTGTTTCATTGAATATTCTTAATTACTAAAAATTTTGGTGACACATTCCTGTCCAATAGCATAAAGAAATAATACATGCTTTAACTATGGTAGATTAATTTTGAGAGATCTGTTCTATTTTGAGAATCACTGTAATTTTCTTAGTAGAACCTAATGCTTTATTTATGTTTTCCTGGACATACTACACAAAGTTTAGAAACTGCTCAGGCTGGGGTTGGAATAGTATTTGATATGCGTATGCACGTACCAGCTGAGTCTGGGGAATTAGTTCCAAATTCCAAATAATGTTTTATTTGTACTTTATATAACACTCAAGATACTTGGTCACTGGTGAGCCCTCATATAAGCAGAAGAGATCCCTAAATAATCTATTTGTCTAATGCATCATCTGACTGATCAATTTACCAGTGATAGCACTTTCATAGATTTTCACGTTAACACAATGATTTTCACTGTTCACACCAAGGCAGTAATCTCCAAGTAGGTGAGTATTAACACCACCCAGGAGAGCATACTCCCTGCTTGAGATAGATGATTTCGGAGTTGAGCTACTCAGGAGAAAATTAAATTCTAGTTGAAACAGTTATTCCTGCTGTATTTATCAGGTCTTATGAGTTCAGCAACTCTTTTTTTTCTGCAATGATTCTAAAACCCACTTCCCTTTCTGTAGGCTTCATTGTGAAAGCCATGTTGGGAACAAGATATAAGCAGATCTGCTACTCTTTGCAACACTTGCTACAGGCTATATTTTATTTTCACTTTGAGGGTTAGTTGGTTTATAAGAATAGGATTAGATGTATTTGATTCTGACCTTTCAGATTCAGTTGTTATTAACACAACTTGGGAACTAATCATTCACTAGCTGACCATGAAACACACACTAAGCAAATTCTTCTTCTGTTTTCTTATTCCTTCTCTTTGCAGATTTTTGATAAACATGTAAGGGTTGGCAAGATAACAATTCACCCACCAAGGTGATGATAACTGATTTGCCACTTTGGTGGCATGTAAGCTTTTTGTGTTCATTTTATTTTGAATTTCAGAACCTCTACAGGTATCTATGACTGTAGTCTTATAAATCAAGCATCCCATTCCTCTATGTTTATTCACCAGATGAGAATATAGAAAAGAGAAAATAAGTAACTTGTTCATGGAAGCTACTCTCATTTTCTGGCTTGAATCAAGGGTAAAAATAAAATTATCAAGAGGAATTGGCCCTTTCTATTCCCTTCAGACACTTTCCCAAAAATATTATTTCTCAAAATCAAGCCTTGATGAATCTGCAAGTGCTGAGAGTTCAAGGTTGTAATCTCAGACAAGAACTTGGAAACTGGATTGCTATTATCTGCTGATTAAAGGAAGATTTGTAGGCTTTGGTAGACAACTGGCTACAGGAACAGGGTATACTTGTCTTATAAAAATGAAGACACCTCATACTGGCTCCTGAATGGATGGTCACTTTGCCCAGGAACTCAGGTGGATAAAGAAATAACAAAAGGAAAGATACTCCTACCCCCAGATCTGGCAGCAATGAACCCATCAAAATAAATGACTTTCCTGTGTTGTAAGCCCCTATCCTGTTTTGAGGAAATACAATTAAAAATACCTTTTTGCCAACTCAGAAGTCTTCTTTCACAAAGGTAATAGTGAAAGAAAAGCTCTTTTTCCCCACTGTTTAATTAATATTTCTTATTGAATAAGCATTAAAACAGAATGTGATGGATATCATAGGCAAACTGGCTAAGAGACTGCAAAGAGAGGGGAAAAAACTCTTTACCTTTTCCATAGCCAAGGAGGTACACCCATTATGTGTATGTTCTTGAGATAAACAATAATTTAATTTGTCCTCAAGTAAGAAAACTTGACAGCACCATTTATTACACGTAGTTAATCCCAAATTCACCCAGACTTTGAGGTGAGCATCCGTATCTGCTACACACAAAGGAAAAATAAACTTCTCATTATTTAGTGCCAGAGGTAGTTTTACAGCGTGGAGCCAGCCAAGTATCAACTGAAGTTAGGGTCTTCCCCTCCCTGGAAACCAGGAGGTAGCGAAGTGGTCTTTCTTTGTGCCCAAGTCCTTGAAAAGGACTTTACTGGGTCTGACAAAAAGCTCACCTTGTTTCCAAAGGGATTTAACTGTATTTCAAAGACAGGAGGATGTACTCACAATTACTAGTTTTCTAAAGCAAATGCTGTAAGAAAAATAAGGGGAAGGGAAACTTTCCTCTTAACCTTTATTCAGTAGGGAGAATTAAGCCTCTTATTTTTAATTACCATTCATTCTTAAAGTTGGTGGGCAAATATCAGAACTAAAATTTGAGAGAGTGCGACTCTGAAGCAGCCAATAAAAAGAAAGAGGTCACATTTGTTTTCTTTTCTACGAGCTCAGTTAAATCTATGATAAGAGAGTTGGGAGTATCACAATGTGGGTGTCTTCCCTTTAAAGGTGCTCAATAGATTATAGGTGTTTTGCATTGTAATGAGTTACGTTAAAGCTGAGCAGAAGTCTGGAGCTAAAAGGCCTTACAGCTCCTCGGTGTGATGGCTTAGGAGACTATTTTTAGTTTTCCCAGAGAAACAGATTGGGGTTAATAATTATTTGGAAATCAGGGCATAGATATGATATGGTTTTAACCCTAGATTCAAGGTGATATTCTCCAGAGTCCTTTATACCTGCATTCTTTATCATGGTATGTTTATAGGGAAACTTAATTACTGAACATTTTATAGCTTCTGGTTTATGCATAAGAGATTCTGATATCAGATCTTCTGCTTTTGTACTAAAGTTAATAGTTACATAAAGGTGCAAATCTTTCAGAAAGGCCAAGACGGGTGAATTGCCTGAGCTCACAGGTTTGAGACTCGCCTGAGCCAGAGTGAGACCTCATCTCTAAAATTAGCTGGGCGTTAAAAAAATAAATATGCAGCATTTAATAATGTTATGGTATACATTTTCTGGAAATGTTTTTTTGTTCTGGATACATGAAGTCCGGGTTTTATATTTATAAGAAATGTATGTAGATCATTTTGCATTCATCATTATGCAGGAAAGAGTTTGCATCTTTGGTTTTGTACTAAAAGGGAATGAAAAACCAATTTACCCAGCACATTCTTTAAAAAAAACAACAACTGTCTGTAACACTGGATTACAGTTTCTTTTCGCAAGACTACATCACTCATTATCCATGATTGAATCTGACTCTGTTCAAAATTAAGATTTTCAAAGTCTCTTAAATTCTTTCTTTTATTTTCTTATATCTAAAGTAAGTGTATTATTAATTGGCAAAATGATAAAACGCAAAGCCTTTACTGCCCGTGTGCTAGTCTGAAAGGAGGATTTATTTATTTATAATCCTTGTGTGTCTTAAATGATCAGCTCTGCTCTGCCCAGTTGGTTAGCTCTTTACCTATGTACTGAGATTGGCGAAGCAAAGTGAAAGCTTCATAAAATGTCTAAAATGATGGCTCTGTCTGTCAGAGCATAATACATCATTTCCAACCAGCTGCTAAATGGTTGTGCCAAACATTACTTTGATCTGCCGGTGGGTTCCAGAAGAGCTGCGAAAATGTGCTGAGGTTTGCCAGCATAATGCCAGGGCATCAACTACCTCCTCCTCTTCAACCTGATTTCATGATTTATCTAATTATAACATTTTATATTTGAAAGGGAACTTAGAGGGCACTTAGCCCAATGTTTTTATTTCATGGTATAATCCTATCTACAGCGTGTATCCTTCTATATCTTTTGTTTAAACTTCTCTGGTGACAGGTGACTATCTCACCAAGGAGACTCAATACATGTTTTAGCGTGACTGAGGTAAACTGGTGATGATTACACTAACAACAAAAACAGGGAGAAAACATGGAGTAAACGGGGGTTTAATTTGGAGCACTGTGGCCTTGGGTGTGACACTTAATCATTTTGAGCCTCAGTTTCGGTTTTTGTTAAATCAAGCTATTATGGTGAAAAATATAATATACATAAAGTGCTTAGAATATAAGATACATGATACTCAACAAGTGTTAGTCAAATGATGATTTATTTAAATTCTTGTAATTTTTACTAGTAAATGTCAGTACTTTCAGGGAAATCAAATTAATGATGGTTTTTATTTGTTAGAAAAACTAAGGAAGAGATGTAATTGAGTCGTTTTCTCCTTTCAATTGAAAGCCTCAGGGAATTCCAGATGATGAAAGCTATAGTTCATTTCTCATTTTATGAACATTGGATTTTTAGGGCCATGACAAATCGGGGTAGTAATGAAGCTAGCCCCTTGTTTTAGTGTATTTTTTTTTGTTTCTTCCTTCTAGTCTACCAAATACACTTTCTCCTAATAATGCAGAATGTTCCATGTGTCACTGTCCCACTCAGCTTCTTGGCTGGGCCATGCCCTTTTCACGTCGGAGCCAACTTGAAGCTACAGCTCTCTCAGACCCTTGCTTATTCACCCCACAGTCTGGCCCAGGCCAAAGCAGAGAGAGTTAGGGAATAACAACTGATCTTTATCCTCCGCCAGCCATATTGGAATGTTCCCTTGCCAGCCATGAGTTCACACCTGGAAATGAAAAGTTCTGGTCATTTCCTCCATTGGTGTCATTCTATCACATTATTCCATCAGAGTCATGTATAAGAAATAAATTTCTCATCTTGCTCCCTCTCTTTTGTATAACCTGTCTTCACAGTGGCTAACACCCACCAACCACTCTTATCTGTTCCAGACAGTCGAACCCTATTACATAGAAACACACTGAGATTGAATGGATAAAGAAATGATTGGAATCACTCTCCTATCACATAGCAACTTTGTAAACTCGAGTGAATCAATATATGAAGAAAAACAAGAGATTCTTTGTAGTCTGTCTTTTGCGATGCTTCACTTTGCAAAAGCTGTGACTTAATCAAATCCCTTTTCATTTTGCCTTCTTGTTTTAGATGCCCCATTGCTAAAATAAAGGTAAAGTGGCCACAAAGTCAATGAAGGGTGAAGGGTGTGCCTGGGATATAGCCGTGCTGTTCCTTAAGGTTGCACAAGCCCCTCAAAATTATTTTGACTCCTTGTAGGTGAGCAAACTGCTCAGCTGAGCTCTCAAGAGATTAGAATCTGCTGTGAAGTTATAGCTGCAGGTGTTATTATGCCACTCATAATGCAAAACGAAAGCAGCTACTGAGGGGGAGAACTCCAGACTTTCCCTATTATGGCATTAACCACTTTTTATATAAGGTGTTCTGCTCAAATATTAATGTATAATTTTCAGGCTTTTTTTCCCTGAATTTATTCATCTCAACCTACTATTTTCTTTTATTTTGCAGCAATGAAGTTGGAGTAGAAGCTGAAAACAGGCTGCTGAAGTTTTATGGAATGCTGGTGCTAACCACTTGCTAGATTGAACTTTTTTTTTTTTTTTCAGAATGAGCGCTCCCTTTACGAACTGCAATGCAGCAGCAGAACTAAAGTAAAGTTTGCTGCAGACATAGAGCATTGCAGTCCTCCCCTCACACCCAGCATAGGAGAGATTTACTAACCACTTCTCACACCACCGTTCAAGCCTTTAATGCCTTCTATTCCGCTGACAGCAATACTAATGTGCCCCTGTATTTGGCAACCCAATAAAGGAGAATAATGGGTAAACAGAAGAACGGCTGTGACTAGTTTTCAATAGTTTTATTTAATGCATACATTACTAGCTAAATCTAGTTTTATTTCCCTTTTGCTTCACTTTTTTACATGTTAAAAAAAAACACAACACCTTAAAAGAGTACTTTTAGGGGACACTAATACTCAGATTCATGGGGGAGATCGCGGACATGAGAAAGTTGGCGTTTCTTCTACTACGTGCTGCCTTTCTGTGCTGCTGGGGCAGACTGTGCCCAGCACAGCAGGTCAGGACCAGCATCGTGACCCCGGAGTGTCTCGGATCCCACTTTCTCTCTGCCTCCGCCACGTGATTCTAGTGAAGGTTACTCCAGAATTGGTTTGTTCCTATAATCTCAGAGGAACAGAGATGACAGAAGCCACACCGTGCTGACAGTCCTGGGAGCCCCTGGAGGCATGCCCTGAGGCTGCCACCTTGGCCAAGTTCACACTGCTTCCCTGGTGACCTCCACATCAATCCGTCCTGGCCTTCTGTACATGGTTTCCTTCTGCTGCCCATCTGAGGAGCCCAGGACAACACGCAGTAAGGAAGGACCCAGGGCAGTTCTGGACAGTGGGACTCTTGATGGCAAAGGACCTTTAGAAAGGCTGATTTCCTCACCCCTCAGTGCAGCCCATGATCTCCTGGAGCCAGTTCTAAGCCACAGCTCCTCAATTCACTGTTTTATCACCCCAATATCAGGGCAAATCAGGGTGAGCTGGCTACAGGAGAACAACTGGGCTTCCTTATTCTCCAACAGCTATTTCAGAATGTTCTGTTATCAGGCATCAGTTGGCAATAGGAAATTCAAAGTTTTCATCACCTCCGCCATTGGTTTTAGAGGAGTGAAGGAACTTCTATAAGTCTCTCTACTCATCTCTACTCCCCCAAACACACAAAAACACTTCCCCACCAACCTGCTAAGTTATGTGAGACCTCCCTTTAGAGGACTAATAATGATCTCCAACATGCACTGAGCTCTGGTCAGGAGCCAGGAACCTCAGCAAGTGCTTTATGTGAACTGAATTTAACCTTCACAATGAGCCTGGGCGGTAAGAAATATTATCCACATTTTAGGTTTGTGAGAATAGGTTCCTCCAGATGGTAAAACTAACCTAGTAAGTTGTAGAGGCAGAATTCGAATCTGGGTAATCAGATTCTAAGATCAAGCCATTTATTGGATAATTGTTCCAGTTGGTCATTCATATATCTGAGGCCTCAGGAGTGAAAGGTTGACTTGATTACACTCCCCAGCTCATGGAAGATTGCTATCCTAAGTTAGGGCGAGCTCCTCTTGGGCATACTTGATTGGCGATTGATTATCATTTATAATAGTTTCTATCTTCCCTTCTCCTGCAATAGGCATACGTTCTTTTGTGTTTAATGTATATCTTTTGCTCATGTATGTTTTGAAGATATACATTGTTTGGTCTGCATATATATCTAATGAAAATAAATGATATTGCTTATATTTTGTTTCCTTTTGTCTTACTTAGCTCTACATTTTCAATCTCCATACACATTGCTCTGTACATGTCTAGAGGATTACTTCCTCACGGCTGGCTGGTGGGAGCACACCATATTTTACCTACTTACCAACTTGGGCTTGGTCTCTCAGGTTGCCTTTTCTCCCTATCCCACCAACTTGCAATGCCATCCTCATGTGTGTCCCCTTGTGGACCTCTGTAAAAATTCTGCTGGAATATATACCCAGGACTAGAATTGTTTAATACTGAAGTGTGTATGTACCTAACTTGCTTACATCCTTCCAGGTTGCTCTCTAGAAATGGGTATATGCATTTTTATTCCCACCAACAATACATTATAGCTCTTATACTCACATCCCTGAGGCCCTCTCCAATTTCGAAGGTCCAAGCTTTGAAATATTAGGCTACCCCATTTCTGAAGGCAACTTTTAAAATGGGAAGATGCTTTAAACTTGGTGTCCTATTCATACTAATGAATGAACTATTTTTCAATACTAGTTTTATTTAATGCATACATTACTAGCTAAATCTAGTTTTATTTCCCTTTCACAATCTGAAAGAATTTTATACCCTCTAACTCATGAAAATTGTCAGCCAAGTATTGTTTTTATGTTTCAACCTATTGTAAATAACAAAAACAGACTCTCTGAAAGAAGAAAATATTTATTGGAGAATAGGGCATTGCGATGGGAATACATATCTCATAGTAAATTGTGTGCATTTTCAGAAAGGGAAAGGAATGCAAAGATTTTTCAAGGGAAAAAAATGAGAAGGATTACATAGTTGTTTTGAAATTATTGTCTTCCTCGGCTACAAATATCAATAAGAAGGATGACACCGGTTCAAGGTTGGACAAGCAGTTGTTGGGCATAGGTCCTTACAGAAGCATTTTTTTTACATGAAATTCTGATGGCCTTCACACAAAGTTGTGTGTTTTGGAGAATCGTTTGTAATTGTTTTTGTTATCAAGCACATAGGCATGAGAACTCTCTTGGTCTTCCACAGCTTGTCAGGTATTTTTGTTTTGTTTTGTTTTTTAGTTTCTTTCTTTTTTACCTTAGTGATTCCATTTTGATTCTGACAACTTTCACATGTTGGTGAAAGACTTGAGCCTGAAGTGTTACTTGACTGTAGTCACCAAATTAGTGAATGATAAACCCAGCACAAGCTCTTTTGATTCTCCTACTTTGTCATTTCTATAAAAACAGGCTGCATCTGAACATGATGGTCTAATTAATGTGTTCAGTTTATTAGCAAAGATCAGAGACCTAAAAGCATGAACATAGGAGGGACCAGCACTGGTTGTAGGGAGAACGTGGAGAGCTGGCTGCTTTTCTGGATAGTGGGTAGAGCATTCAGTGCTGTAAGGAGGTTGAGAGCACAGTGTATGTTTCTGAGGAGGAAGGAGAAGGGAAGAGATGGTATAGAATAGATAGACATTGAGGCTGCATTTTTATTTGGGTTTCCCCAGAAGCCAAATCTAAGACAGGGGTTTAGTGTAAGTAGCTTATTTGAGAGGTTATCACCTGAAACACTCATGAGAAAGTGAAGAAGCAAGCTATGGAAGGGAAGGATCTGATGAAGAATTCACTGGGCGGTGCCTGTTGCTCAACGGAGTAGGGCACCAGCCCCATGTGCCGGAGGTTGAGGGTTCAAACCAAGCCCCGGCCCAAAACTGTAAAAAAAAAAAAAAGAATTCATTATCATGCCAGTTGCTGTAACAGACAACTGAAGCTTGTTTCCACCAAGGAATTCAAAGACGCAGGTTGAACAGTTTCAAGTTAATTCAGTTTAGAAGAATGACAACTGGGGTAGTTATCCTACCGTTCACCTTTACATAGTTGTGACTCCCCTCTCTGTAAGGCTTTTTATGTCTGTTCTTTTGTTTGTTGGTGTTTGTTTTTGTTTTGTGACTTTTCATTATGCATCTCCAATGAGACCCTTTATTTTCCTATGAAATTTTAATTTGGGGAAAATGGGAAGTCTGTTGAATATGGCTCTTTCTAGTCTCTGAAGTAAAGTGCAGGGATCGCTAATTGAAAGCTTAAGTAGCAAGAGCATATTTTCCAAATTTTATCTATTGGGCAAGCAGAAAATTCTATCAGGACCAGGAACAAAAATCCTTCTTTAACTAGATTGCTGTGGATATCCACATTTTAAATTTAAAACTTTTTCTAGTTCCATACAAAATGCAGGATCCTTTTTCCCAATTCTTGAAAGTACGATGTTGGTATTTTAATAGGGAAGGCATTGAATAGATAGATTGCTTTGGGAAGTACAGACATTTTAATAATGTTGATTCTTCCTAGCCATGAGCATGGTATGTTCTTCCATTTGTTAATGTCCTCTGCTATTTCCTTTCTCAGGGTTTCATAATTTTCTTTATAGAGGTCCTTCACTTCTTTTGTTAGGTATATTCCTAGGTATTTCATTTTCTTTGAAACTATGGTGAAGGGAGTTGTGTCCTTAATTAGCTTCACTAAACATAATTAGTGTTGGCATATACAAAGGCTACTGACTTGTGGACATTGATTTTATATCCTGAGATGTTACTGTATTTTTTGATGACTTCCAGGGGTCTTGCGGTTGAATCTTTGGGATTCTCTAACTATAAGATCATATCATCAGCAAAGCGGGAGAGTTTGACCTCCTCTGCTCCCATTTGGATGCCCTTTATTTCCTTGTCTTGCCTAATTGTATTGACTAGAATATCCAGCACTATGTTGAAAAGTAATGGCGACAGAGAACAACCTTGTCTGGTTCCAGTTCTAAGTGGAAAAGCTTTCAGTTTAGCTCCATTCAGTAAGGTATTAGCTGTGGGTTTGTCAGAGACAGCTTTGATCAGTTTAAGAAATATGCCACTTACACCTATACTCTTCAGTGTTCTAATTAGAAAAGAATGCCGGCTTTTATCAAATCCTTTTTCTGCATCTATTGAGAGGATCATATGGTCTTTGTTTTTGCTTCTGTTGATATGATAGATAATGTTTATGGACTTGTGTATAGTAAACCAGCCTTGCATCCCTGGGATAAAACCTACTTGATCATGATGTATGGCTTTTTTTTTTTTTTTTATTAAATCATAGCTGTGTACATTGATATGATCATGGGGCATCATACACTAGCTTCACAGACTGTTTGACACACTTTTATCACACTGGTTAACATAGCCTTCCTGGCATTCTCTCAGTTACTGTGCCAAGACACTTACATTCCACATTTACCAAGTGTATGACTATTTTGATATAGGTAAAGCAGTTCTTAATAATAAGAATAAAGCTGGGGGCATCAGCATACCAAATTTTAGGCTGTACTACAAGGGCATAGTGGTCAAGACAGCATGGTACTGGCACAAAAATAGAGACATAGACATTTGGAATCGAATAGAAAACCAGGAAATGAAAGTCACAACCTACAACCACCTAATCTTCAATAAACCAAACAAGAACATACCTTGGGGGGAAAACCTCCCTATTCAATAAATGGTGCTGGGAGAACTGGATATCCACATGCAAAAAACTGAAACTGGATCCTCACCTGTCTCCACTCACAAAAATTGATTCAAGATGGATAAAGGACTTAAATTTAAGACATGAAACAATAAAAATCCTCAGAGAAAGCTAGGAATAACACTGGAAGATATCAACCTGGGGAAAGGCTTTATGAAGAAGACTGCCATGGCAATTGCAACAACAACAAAAATAAACAAATGGGATTTAATTAAACTGAAAAGCTTCTGTACAGCTAAGGAGACAACCAAAGCAAATAGACAACCTACATAGTGGGAAAGGATATTTGCATATTTTGAATCAGACAAAAGCTTAAAAGAACTTAAATTAATCCACATGAAAAAAGCCAACAATTCCATATATAAATGGGGAAGAGAGATGAACAGAACCTTTTCTCAAGAAGACAGATGAATGGCTAACAAACATATGAAAAAATGCTCATCATCCTTAATTATTAGAGAAACGCAAATCAAAAACACCCTGAGATACCATCTAACCCCAGCGAGAATGGCCCACATCACAAAATCTCAAAACTGCAGATGCTGGCATGGATGTGGAGAGAAGGGAACACTTTTATACTGCTGGTGGGACTGCAAACTAGTACAACCTTTTTGGAAGGAAGTATGGAGAGACCTCAAAGCACTCAAGCTAGACCTCCCATTTGATCCTGCAATGCCTTTACTGGGCATCTATCCAGAAGGAAAAAAAAAAAAAACCTTTTAGCATAAGGACACATGCACTAGATTATTTATCTCAGCTCTATTTACAATTGACAAAATGTGGAAACAGCCAATGCCCCCCAACCCAGGAATGGATTAACAAGCTGTGGTACATGTATACCATGGAATACTACTCAGCCATTAAAATAATGGAGACTCTACAGCCTTTGTATTAACCTGGATGGAAGTGGAACACATTATTCTCAGTAAAGCATCACAAGAATGGAGAAGCATGAATCCTATGTATTCAATTTTGATATAAGGACAATTAATGACAATGACACAGTGGGGGTGGGGAAAGGGAAGAGCAGAGAGAGAGAGAAGGAGGGGAGTGGGGGAAAGGAAGGGTAGAGAGAGGGAAGGAGGGAAGGGGGTAGGGTCCCGATGTGTGACACATCTTGTACCCTCAATGAATCCCCAACAATAAAAAAAAAGAAATCAATTGTGTGAGAGGTTAACTTGGTTTGTAAAAAGAAAAGGTTGCTTTGCTTAAAGCAAACCCAGAGGCCTTAGAATAATCAACTAGTAATTAGAAAATATTTCTAAATTTGTTTAAAATATATATATTACATTATAGAGACCTTTCACTCCTGTGGTATGTTGTAAAATTAAATATTATATTCCTCTCATATGTAGAATGTATTTTTCTGAATTTATTTGACATAATACTTTTTTCATTTTACACTTTAATAAACACACGTTAATTTCTTCTTATAAAGGGTTTCTAATGGATTCGTTCAGCATTACTTAATGACCTGAGCTCAAATTTTTCTTGACCGAAAACTCTGCAATAAATTCAAAAAAAGCGAAAACTATGCATCAGGTAGAGAAAGCTTCATAAATAATAAAAAAAGAAAGAAAAAATTTCCCAGTGGGCTACAGATAGAGACTCAAGAATATTTGAACAGAATATGTAAAATAAAAACAGTAGAAGACTCAATGTAAAAACAAATTCTGTGCAATATTTAGCCAGGAGCCTATTCTGTGAAAGTGCTTATAGAGAGGCAAAGGTTCAGATAATAAAGTGAATCGGATGAGAAAATATTTCTCAAAAGTTTTAGAAGCCTTTTCAAAAGGCAGTAGAAATTCCAGAGATTTTTGCCAACTGAATTTTTGGATCACAGTATGTCTTTTTCTTTCTTTCTTTTTTTATTTAAATCAATATTAGTTAGATAAGAATAGCAGAAATTATATAAAAATTAAAGTTAGCAGCTTACATCTTTTTTATGGTGAACAGATAAAGTTTAGGTAAAACCTTTTACTTAAGTCATTTAAGATTGAGAAAGAAGTAGATTTTGAAAAATATGTGATAGGCCATACTCTGAATTTTCTTAAATTTTTCCTTAGTTATAAATGCATTAGGTAGGTTCAAAAGAATTTGGAAAAGTATACCACCAAGCGCCCAAACTTCTGTCAATTATTATATTCTAAGTTAGGAATTCTAGAAGAAAATTCTCTTTTTCAATATTTATTTTGCACTAAACTAATAACATAAAAACGTATTTTTTTCCCCTGAGTTTCCAGTCCTATTACTAATCACATATGCTGCTTGAATTATTGCCCTAGTAATACCGAGAGAGAGAGAGATTAAATCCCAGTGCTAGGATGAGGTAGCATGGGATTGAATTTTGGTCTTTTTGCCTCAAAGATTTTTCTAATTTTCTCCTACCACACACCAAGCAGTTAACAGTCCTTGGAAAAGCACATCCCCTTGTATAAGTGCATATATCAGCCAGAGCTATTGAATGGAGATCCTGACAGGTAAACCACTCTAAAAGCTCAGGCTGCAGATACTTCCTGTCTTTATTTTTCATATTAATAGCTTGTATCATCTGGGCTACGACCAGGACACCTGAGTTACTATGTCTTGGCACTGTCCACTGGTTCCCCTTGCCCAAGACCTGTTTACATGCAACCAAGCAGCCATTTGGGAGCTAAGTTGCACTTCTCCCAGCCAATCTTGTTGGGCAACATAGAAGCGATTCTTCCCAAATTAAAAAATCTGCTTCAAGGTGATTTATTTCTTGAACTATTGACATAATCTTGTACTTTTTGTTTTCTGTTTTTAAGAATTCTGTCTTTCTTTGCACTCCATTATGATAGAGGAGGATTTTGGGAGCGTGCCACCTATCCTTCACCTCTTTATTTCTACACACTAGTGCTCTACCACTCTGATACCAAAAACTACTGTTGTATACACATATCTCTGAAGCTTGAAGTTAGTCTTTGCACAATATAAAATGATAAAAAAGTTATGCTTACACTATACTGGGGTCAATTAAATATATTAAGTCTATAAATAGGTTGTATTATTACAATAGTACATAATTGTACTATTACAATAGTACAGTTGTAATAGTACAACTGTACTATTACAGTTGTAATAGTACAACTGTTATCTGGATTTAAAGTATTTTATTTATAAACATTGATAACCATCACCTGAACCTTTAGCAAGTTGTGATTTTTGGCTAATGGATCTTTTACCTCAGTACTGATGGCTGCTGACTTATCAAGACGGTGGTTCCTTAAGGTTGGTGTGATTTTTTTTTTTTTTTTTTTTTACTATTTCAGAACCCATTTCTTAGATCACTCTCTCACTCTCAATGGTCCACATAGAATGCTGCCTCTGGTTAAAAATGGCTTGAACACATACCTGATTGTTGAGAGAAATCCAGTCACCTCTCCAAGATTTCTGTGAATTCCCCAAGACTTCTATTTTCTTTAACCTCCTATAGAACAAATGCCTAACTTTTATGGAACACTCGTGTTCTAGTAATACTTTTCATCTTGCTGATATACTCTTAGAGTGTCTTCAGTGGGCGTAACATTCCCTTAACTTGGGAATCCCCACCTATAAGTCCTTTCAAACAAGGCCTGAGTAGATTTTTACTGGAGATTTGTGGGTTATGCCAAGAGTTGGGAAAGACCAAACTTATTACATGGTATCAAATGGCAGCCCAGGCTCCCCAACTCCAGCCCTCCCTGGTGCTCTCCCTGCATTTTCTCTTTTCCTACTCACTTGTGAGTCACTGGATTGCAGCCCCAAGGACACCATGGCAGGAGCAGTGGTGGCGGCCAGTCACTATCATACCCTGTTTCCCCGAAAATAAGACAGTGTCTTATTTAAAGGTGTGCTCCCAAAAATGCGCTAGGTCTTATTTTCTTTTTTGCGCTAGGGGACGTCTTCTCTTTCCTGTAAGTAGGTCTTATTTTCGGAGGATGTCTTATTTTGGGGGAAACAGGGTATGACAAATGCTTCATCACAGTTCATCTTCTTCCATATGAACTTTCCATTTGCCTTCCTCAAAAAAGAATTTTGAAAACTATGGATTTCCTCATATATTTCTTCATTGACATTTAAATTTTCCATCATGAGACAAGATGGCTGACTGAAGCCAGCTTTCCACAGAGGCTCCCATCCAGAAAGAGAGCTAAAGGACAGAAATTTAGCAAGTAACCTGGTGGATTAGAGCTGCACCAGGAGAGAAGGTTGAAGAATGCACATCAACCCTGCTGAGGCGAGCTGCAACCCCAAGGATACAAACAAAAGGTACAAAATCCATCACCAAGTGGATGGGAGTCCCCTCCCCCATGAGAACATCTCGGAGTGCCCCACAAACAAACGAGCAAGTTCAAAGGTCTTCCTGCTACACTCCACAGGAGAGACCCTCTAAAAACTGGACCTACCTCCCCTACTTGGGTGCCACAGCATTCTCCTGCCAGGCATAAAACTGTATAAAACTGTATACATTTTCAACCTGCAATTATGAACTCCCAGCACTCCCCTCCACTCTCACTCTGAGGTCTGGAGGCCTTTCCCCCAGGAGTCCAGATTCTTGGGTGATTTCTCAAGGGGTGTGGACAGGGCCTGGACTGCAGCTGGTCAGTGATGATTCTGCAGCATGGGAGTGGTGAGAGGACGGTCAGCTGAGAGGGAACCACACTGGAGCAGTGGTACCTCGAGGCGCAGAGCAGCAGCCATTTTGGCAACAATAGGGCTCACCCCCGGATATTCCAAAGCCACACCCCTGGGCAACCAGAGGAGGCCGGGCATCTTTTCAGATGGCAACCACCGCGGAACAGATCTGGGACTGAAATGTGGGCCCCATGAGTAAAGGGTTTGCCTGAGGCGGTACCAGCCTGGGTGGAGAGCGGGGACTAGAAAACGCACGCGCAGACCCGGGAAATTCCTAGGGCGGAGCTGACCCAGAGGACTACTTTACTGAGCCTATGATGCACCCAGCCCTCAGGGGATCGTCAGCCTATAGACAAAGGAAGGCAACAGGCTAGAACTAACAGCTAACCGGGCTGTGAATACAAACCTGCAGGAGCAAAGACAGGACCTGAGGTGCAGGTTCTGGGAACTCAAAACAGTTTCTCTTCTGCAGGGGAATTTAGCAGGGACAGAAACAAATTCCCGCAAAGTTGTCCTGTTCTGCAATAACATCAATCAGGAGCGGGGCTGGAACTGAATGAACAATCCCCAGCCTCCATCAAGCACCCGAGGTTGTCAAGCCTCACCTCCCCCTGCTGGATAGAGGCAGAGAACAGAGGCCTGGTTAAGTAGATATAGATTTCCTTGTGATTCAGGCAGGTGCAAACCCCTGGAATATCTGCTCATTGGAGGCAACTGAGTCACAGCCCTGTGGGGCTATCAGTGACTGGGTGTGAAAGAGGTGCAAGGTGGGGAAGGAGGTATCAACTTTCCCAGAATAATCTATTTGCTGGGTGGGCCCTCCTGATTTTCCAGAACACCAGAGCAAGTCATATTTGAGTTGTCAGCAGACCCCTGCCATCCAGTTGCCAGAGACATTTTAAACTCTCCCACCTGAGACAGGTGCTGACTGAGACAATTGATTTGGACATTTTGAACTGAGCCAATCACCCGAAGACTATCCAAGTGGTGCCCTGGGTGTGTGGTTGTAGGAAGGTTTGATTTTCCTTTTCCAATTGTTGCCTGTGGGGGGCAGGGTGACTTAATTGCTGGTATTTCTCCACAGCTGAGACTTCAACCCAGAGTAACTGTTTCACTAGGGTAGGACAGAGACCAGGTAAAAACAAGACAGAAACACTTAGCCCAACCACACCAAACAGGTACCCCCAGTTTCTCAGGCCGTAGCACTATACGAGTCCTCGACAAAGCGCCAAAGGAAAAGTCAAACGGTGTAAAATAATCATGGGGCAGTATTAGTGGAAAACCTCTGCTAACATGAATAACCAGAATAGATCAAACCCCGCAAGGAAAGATATGGCATGTGAAACTGAAGATCCCATTCATAAACAGCTGGCTGAGATATCAGATATAGAATTCAGAATTTGGATTGCAAACAAGATTAATAGAATAGAGGAAATTTTGGAATTAGAAATTCGAGGAGCAATTCAAAAGTCAGAATTAGAAATTTGAGGAGAGATTCAAAAGTTGTCTCAAGAATTTAACACATTTAAACACAAAACCACCGAAGATTTTGACGCACTGAAGCAAGAATTTGCAGCCCTCAAAGATCTGAAAAATAGAGTAGAATCCCACAGTAACAGAGTGGAGCAAGCAGAAGAAAGGATTTCTAATATTGAAGACAAAGCTTTTGAACGCTCCCAAACTCTCAAAGAGGAAGAGAAATGGAGAGCAAAAATGGATCATTGTGTCAGAGAGCTCTGGGATAATTTGAAGAAGGCTAATATTGGCCTCATTGGAATCCCTGAAAGTGATGAAGTGGCCTCACAAGGCACAGAGGCCCTTCTCCATGAAATTATGAAAGAGAATTTTCCAGACATGCCAAGAGATTCTGAAATTCAGATAGCAGACAGTTTCAGAATCCCAGCACGACTCAATCCAAATAAGACATCACCCAGGCATATCATAATTAACTTCACTAAAGTTAATATGAAGGAGAAAATTGTGAAAGCAACCAGACGTAAGAAATCCATTATCTACAAAGGGAAGAATATTAAAATGACTGCATATCTTGCTGCTGAAACTTTTCAAGCCAGAGAGGGTGGTCATCGACTTTTAATCTCCTAAAGCAAAATAACTTTCAACCCAGGATCCTGTATCCAGCTAAACTGAGTTTCATTTATGATGGAGAAATTAAATACTTTAATGACATTCATATGTTGAAGAAATTTGCCATAACCAAACCAGCTCTTCAGGATATTCTCAGACCAATCCTCCATAATGACCAGCCCAATTCTCCACCACAAAAGTAAACTCACTCAGAAACTTTTATCAAATTGCAACTTCCACATTGGTGAAAGGATTAAAAATGTCCACTGGACTTTTGAAAAACTTGATACCCAAAATTTTACCAGACTTATCAATATTCTCCCTTAATATGAATGGCTTAAACTGTCCTCTAAAGAGGTTAGCTGACTAGATACAAAAACTCAGGCCAGATATTTGCTGCATAGAAGAGTCACATCTTACCTTCAAAGATAAATATAGACTCAGGGTGAAAGGATGATCATCCACATTTCAGGCAAATGGTAATCAGAAAAAAGCAGGTGATGCAATTCTATTTGTAGATACAATAGGCTTTTACCAACAAAAGTAAGGAAGGATAAGAATGGTCACTTCATATTTGTTAAGTGTAATACTCAATATGATGAGATTTCAATTAATAATATTTATGTACCCAACCAGAATGAGCCTCAAATTATAAGAGAAACTCTAACAGACATGAGCAACTTGATTTCCTCCAGCTCCATAATAGTCAGAGATTTCAACACACCTTTGACAGTGTTGGATAGATCCTCCAGCAAGAAGCTGAGCAAAGAAATTTTACATTTAAACATAACCATCCAATATTGGATTTAGCAGACATCTACAGAACATTTCATCCCAACAAAACTGAATAATACATATACTTCTCATTAGCCCACAGAACATACTCCAAAATAGATCACATCTTAGGTCATAAGTCTAACCTCAGTAAATTGAAAGGAATAGAAATTATTCCATGCATCTTCTCAGACCACCATGGAATAAAAGTTGAACTCAGTAACAACAGGAATCTGCATACTCATACAAAAACATGGAAGTTAAATAACCTTATGCTGAATGATAGCTGGGTCAGAGATGAGATTAAGAAGGAAATTGCCAAATTTTTGAAACAAAACGAAAATGAAGATACGAATTATCAGAACCTCTGGGATACAACAAAGGCAGTCCTAAGAAGGAAATTTATAACACTGCAAGCCTTTCTCAAGAGAATGGAAAGAGAGGAAGTTAACAACTTAATGGGACATCTCAAGCAACTGAAAAAGGAAGAACATTCCAATCCCAAACCCAGTAGAAGAAAAGAAATAATCAAAATTAGAGCAGAATTAAATGAAATTGGAAACAAAAGAATTATACAACAGATCAATAAATCAAAAGTTGGTTTTTTGAAAAGGTCAATAAAATAGATAAACCTTTGGCTAATCTAACCAGGAAAAAAATAAAATCTCTAATTTCATCAATCAGAAATGACAAAGACGAAATAACAGACTCCTCAGAAATTCAAAAATCCTTAATGAATATTACAAGAAACTTTATTCTCAGAAATATGAAAATCTGAAGGAAATTGACCAATACTTGGAAGCACGTCACTTTCCAAGACTTAGCCAGAATCAAGTGGAAATGTTGAACAGCCCATGATCAAGTTCTGAAATAGTATCAACCATACAAAATCTCCCTAAAAAGAAAAGCTTGGTACCAGATGGCTACATGTCAGAATTCTACCAAACCTTTAAAGAGGAACTAGTACCTATATTACTCAACCTGTTTCAAAATGTAGAAAAAGAAGGAAGACTACCCAATACGTTCTATGAAGAAAACATCACCCTGATCCCCAAACCAGGAAAAGACCCAACAAGAAAAGAAAATTATAGACCAATATCACTAATGAATATAGATGCAAAAATATTCAACAAGATCCTAACAAACAGAATCCAACAACACATCAAGCAAATTATACATCATGACCAAGTCGGTTTTATCCCAGGGTCTCAAGGCTGGTTCAATACAAGTAAATCTATGAGTATAATTCAGCACATAAACAAATTAAAAAACAAAAACCATATGATTCTCCCAATCGATGCAGAAAAAGCTTTTGATAATATACAACATCCCTTCATGATCAGAACACTTAAGAAAATTGGTATAGAAGGGACATTTATTAAACTGATAGAGGCCATCTACAGCAAACCCACAGCCAATATCGTATTGAATGGAGTTAAATTGAAATCATTTCCACTCAGATCAGGAACCAGACAAGGCTGCATATTGTCTTCACTGCTCTTTAACATTGTAATGGAAGTTTTAGCCACCGCAATTAGGGAAGAAAAGGCGATCAAGGGTATCCATATAGGGTCAGAAGAGATCAAACATTCGCTCTTCGCAGATGATATGATTGTATATCTGGAAAACACCAGGGATTCTACTACAAAACTCTTAGACGTGATCAAGGAATACAGCAGTGTCTCAGGTTACAAAATCAACATTCATAAATTGGTAGCCTTTATATATACCAACAATAGTCAAGCTGAAAAAACAGTTAAGGACTCTATCCCATTCACGGTAGTGTAAAAGAAGATGAAATATTTGGGAGTTATCTAGCAAAGGATGTGAAAGATCTCTATAAAGAGAACTATGAAACTTTAAGAAAAGAAATAGCTGAAGATGTTAACAAATGGAAAAACATTCCATGCTCATGGCTGGGAAGAAGCAACATTGTTAAAATGTCCATACTACCCAAAGCAATATACAATTTTCATGCAATCCCTATTAAAGCTCCACTGTCATACTTTAAAGATCTTGAAAAAATAATACTTCATTTTATATGGAATCAGAAAAAAACCTCGAATAGCCAAGACATTACTCAGAAATAAAAACAAAGCAGGAGGAATCACGCTACCAGACCTCAGACTATACTATAAATCGATAGTGATCAAAACAGCATGGTATTGGCACAAAAACAGAGAAGTAGATGTCTGGAACAGAACGGAGAACCAAGAGATGAATCCAGCTACTTACCATTATTTAATCTTTGACAAGCCAATTAAAAACATTCAGTGGGGAAAAGATTCCCTATTTAACAAATAGTGCTGGGTGAACTGGCTGGCAACCTGTAGAAGACTGAAAGTGGACCCACACCTTTCACCATTAACTAAGATAGACTCTCACAGGATTAAAGATTTAAACTTAAGACATGAAACTACAGAAATACTAGAAGAGAGTGCAGGGAAAACCCTTGAAGAAATCGGTCTGGGCAAGTATTTTATGAGGAGAACCACCCCCTCCTCCCCCGGGCAATTGAAGCAGCTTCAAAAATACACTACTGGGACCTGATCAAACTAAAAAGCTTCTGCACACCCAAGAACACAGTAAGTAAAGCAACCTAACAGCCCTCAGAATAGGAGAAGATATTTGCAGGTTATGTCTCTGACAAAGGTTTAATAACCAGAATCCACAGAGAACTCAAACGTATAAGCAATAAAAGAACAAGTGATTTCATCGCAGGCTGGGCAAGGGACTTGAAGAGAAACTTCTCTGAAGAAGACAGGTGCGTGGCCTACAGACATATGAAAAAATGCTCATAATCCTTAATCATCAGAGAAATGCAAATCAAAACTACTTTGAGATATCATCTAACTCCACTAAGATTAGCCCATATCACAAAATTCCAAGACCAGAGATGTTGTCATAGTTGTGGAGAAAAGGGAACACTTCTACACTGCTGGTGGAAATGCAAATTAATACATTCCTTTCATCGGAAAGATGTTTGGAGAACACTTAGAAATCTAAAAATAGATCTGCCATTCAATCCTATAATTCCTCTACTAGGTATATACCCAGAAGACCAAAAATCACATCATAATAAAGATATTTGTACCAGAATGTTTATTGCAGCCCAATTCATAATTGCTAAGTCATGGAAAAAGCCCAAGTGCGCATAGATCCATGAATGGATTAATAAATTGTGGTATATGTACACCATGGAATATTATGCAGCCATAAAGAAAGATGGAGACTTAACCTCTTTCATGTTTACATGGATGGAGCTGGAACATATTCTTCTTAGTAAAGTATCTCAAGAATGGAAGAAAAATGTATTCAATTGCTCAGCCCTACTATGAAACTAATTTATGGCTTTCACATGACAGCTATAACCCAGTTATAACCTAAGAATAGGGAGAAGGGGAAGAGGGAGGGGAGGGGGTTCGGAGGATGTGTGGAGGAAGGGTGATTGGTGGGATTACACCTGCGGTGCATCTTACAAGGGTACATGTGAAACTTAATAAATGTAAAATATAATTGTCTTAACACAATAACTAAGAAAATGCCAGGAAGGTTATGTTAACCAGTGTGACGAAAATGTGTCTAATGGTCTATAAAACCAGTGCATGGTGCCCCATGATCGCATTAATGTACCCAGCTATGATTTAACAATAAAAAAAAGAAAGGAAAAAAAATTAAAAAAAAAAACCTTATAAAAAGAAAAAAAGAAAACTATAACCCAGTTATAACCTACAAATATGGGCAAGGGGGGTGGGAGGGGAGGGAGGGGGAGGATGGGTGGAGCGAGGGTGATTGGTGGGATTACACCTGCGGTGCATCTTACAAGGGTACATGTGAAACTTAGTAAATGTGGAATATAAATGTCTTAACACAATAACTAAGAAAATGCCAGGAAGGCTATGTTAATTAGGGTGATGAAAATGTGTCAAATGATCTATAAAACCAGTGTATGGTGCCCCATGGTCACATTAATGTATACAGCTATGATTTAATAATAATAAAAAAACATATTTTATTGACTAAACCTGAATAGAAGCATGAAAAGTAGTCTTAATTGTATTTTTGCATAAAATAGTGAATTGGTATTTAGGAAGCTTCTGGTTTTTTGAATACAAAAAATTGCCTTGTTTTGAAAGTACATCATGTGCACTGCACTGAAATAATTGGACTTTATTTTCTCTTTATTTTGCAGTAAGTGTTGTGTAAACATACAGATGTTGAATGTAATATAGAGATTGTGTCTGCAGTGAGTTTTGGAGTGGATACAGTTTATAAATATATCACTTTATATGCCCACATACATTTGTCTGATTTTAAACTTGTACAATGAGAACTATTTTTTACATATTTAATAAAAAGTTCTCCGAATTAAAAAAAAAAAGGACAGCCCACTTAAACTGGATTTTAGACTTCTCGATTCTTCTTCTTTTTTTAATATTAATATTTTTTAAGAGACAGAGTCTCATTTTGTCACCCTTGGTAGAGTGCTGTGGCATCACAGCTCACAGCAACCTCCAGCTTGTGGGCTTAGGCGATTCTCTTGCTTCAGTCTCCTGAGTAGCTGGGCCTACAGGCGCCTGCCACAACGCCAGGCTATTTTTTTGTTGCAGTTTGGCTGGGGCCAGGATCTAACCCACCATCCTTGGTATATGGGGCTGGCGCCCTACCACTGAGCCACAGGCGCTGCCCCAGACTTCTCAATTTTTAAAAGTTGTCTTCAGCTTCTACCTTGGGGATTGGGGTGGGGTCTTTCTCCTCTTTTTTCTCCCCTCCACTCTACTCCATTCACTGATGGCTTTTTAATTTATGTAGCTGTTCCTTCACTGAGGGGCCAAGCCATTAGCCCAATAGTCCTCTGTCCCATTCCAGTCTCCAGTGCTGCTGTAGAGGTATCAGCCCTGAGGACCAGCCTTACAGGAAAGAGTTGGAAGTTCACGTGCCTGGACCATTTGGAATCTTAATTGATAGTTACGTGTTGATTAACAAGCATTTGATCAATGCTTCCCACTCTATGCTAGAATAGCAATCTTAAGATTAGTAATAGTAATCTCAAGAGAATCACTGAAACATGCAATTTATTGAAAATATACTTGACTTTCTGGGAAAAGGACCAGAAAAAAATTTCAGTTTGAACTGAGTAGATGAGAGTTTTACTTACTTTAGAGGACTTAAATGGAGCATAATATGTGAGACCAAGGTTGCGTATCAGCTCTGAAACCCAAAGTCATTTTTGTTATATAAGATACCTTTTTAGGCTTATGAATATTTTACATGTTAGACCGTTTCCTAAGTGAGTGCTTTATCTCTACAATTAATAGACGCTATAAATGGAAGCCTGCAGCTGGCTGAATTGTCCTTTCAGCTCACATCCTATTTCCACGTATGCCTAGAGCTAGAAATTAACTAAGAAAATATGCTTTGTACACCTGATAAGCTTTTGCTTTGTTGGGCTTCCCTGGGGAAGGAGTTTCAGATATTTTCAATAAAGAGAAGTACTATTTACTGTCAGGCCCAGCCCAGAGACAACCTCCTTGAAGGTTTTCCTGGCAAACACTTCCCAGCCAACTCCAGGGGATGACAGCTGATTAGGCAGTCAGCTCAGGCCTTTGGCTTTGAAAGTGTCATAGCATGTTGGCACCTTCACCAGATTCAGCAGTGGGGGCTGGGTGGGCAAGGGAACAAAAGCAGATGAGTTGTCAAATCAGCCTTTCACTTTTAGTCCAGTCACATTCCCCAGTCTCTGAGCTTCACACCTTCCCAGTGCATATACAACACACACATACACACACTTTTACCCTAACACACGAACATACACATTCTTGTACTTTATAATTCAACTACTAGTTGAATTGTAAGCATTTTTTTTCCATTATGATGGCTCTAGAATAAACTAAACATTCTTTTGAAAACATCAGCACAGATTAATGAATTCCAATGTGATATGAAAGCCTTTACACAAACCCAAGGTGTAAGGGGTTGAGACAACCCTTTCCAGCCAGAATGGCAAACATCTAACATTGACTCCCTCATTCCCCATCACATACTTAGGGCAGAGTCCTTGTATAATCATAGACTTGAACTATGGCATCTAGATTTGGCTTCAGAATTCTCTGTATAGTTCCAGGCAGCCTTAATCAAAAGGTTTTAGTTTATGTTCAAGATTAAACGTAGTTTAAGTTCAAGATTAAAGTTACCCTCACTGTCACAAAGTGTTGCAAGTTAACACTTTGGCAACCTATTCCTCCTACCCTTCTTTTTCCTCTCAAATTCCTATTTTCTCTGATTGTCAAAAGCAACTCAGATCCTCATTACTACTTTTATGTCCAAGTTAAGTGGGGGTTTATGCCTTGCACTCTGCATTTTAGGGGGCCCTGAGCTTTGGAGTATCATCCTTAAAAATGTCAAAACCCTTCGTTGATTACCAGAATGAGCCAGAGTTGACAGTGCTATCCAAATGAGGCAGCACAAGTTTGGGCAAGAAACTGTATGGGTCCTAGTCCCCATTTCTCCCATGCTGAGTATCTTGACCCAGTATCCTTTTCATAGATCAACTAGGTACTCTGAGATACTCAGAGACTCATGCCTAGAGACATGTCCCAAAGCTTAGGCCCCTGTTCTAGGATAGTAGTCTGATAAGCAGATCATTCTAGTTGCACAGTTATTCCTTTCACAGCATCATGAAGATTGGGCCACCACTTGGTGCTGACATGTCAATTTTTGCTGATTTAGATTGTTCACATAAATAGGAATTCGAAAGAACATAGTCTACCTGCAGTGTTAACAGCATTAATATTCTACATATTTTTCCTTCCTACCAATTCTCAAGACTTCTATTTTTCTTATTGTACACAGAAATAAATATTCTTGTAATACTTTCAAAACCAAAATTTACCTGTATTATTAACAGTTCCTCAGGTAAATCGGGAACCACTGCCACTGATTGCCTTATAAAGGGGGGAATGGACCTCATTTTGTTCAATAATTTTTAAGAGAAAGTTTGCATAGAGGTTTGTACAAAGTGCTCTTTAGATTTTAAAAAGAGACACAATAGGAGGGTGACATCAGCAAGAGGATAGAATAGGAAGGCCTGTATTCTTCTTTCTCCCATAGGAACACCAACATAATAACAAAACATGGACCAAGTCCCTTGAGAAATCAAGAAACCAGTTAATAGGCTTCTCTAGCCCAGATAAGCATAAAATCTGCTGCATCAAAGATGGTAGGAAAATTGATGGCATTGTTTTTTTGCCATAGTTATCCCCCTAGCCTAGCACTGTACAATCGGAAAAAAAAAAAATAGCTTCTATATTGTCTCTGCAGAGGGAGAGAGAAGACTCCACTTTATGTACCATGTTCTGACTTTTTATAGGAAAATCTAAGTGGCTGTTACCTGTCTTATCTGTATTGAAGCATTGACGAGACCCAGCATATCTGAGGGACACTAAGAACAAAAAAGAGTTGTAGAGTGTGCTGCTTCTCCAGAAGGTCTGTGACAGAGCAGACAGAGGCTGATAACAGCTTGGTGAGTACTCCCTCAGGTGAAAAAAAATAAAAGAATCTATGTTCAACATTCTAGATTTTTGAAGAGCTGTCAAAGGAACTGATTTTTGTATCTCCATCTCTCTTTCTTGGAACATAGATGGGACCTGGCAAACTTTAGATGCCTCGAGAACACAGGAAAAGAAAAGAATTATGCATCATGGTGCACTGCAGAGGGCCTGTGATTTAGTACAGAGACATGAAAGAGACCAAGAGATTATAAGCTCTTGAAGAAAGGAAAATGGCAAGGCCAGGCGTGGTGGCTCATGCCTGTAATCCTAGCACTCTGGGAGGCTGAGGCAGCAGAATTGCCTGAGCTCATAGGTTCAAGACCAGCCCGAGCCAGAGTGAGACCCTGTCTCCAAAAATAGCCAGGCTTTGTGGCAGGCGCCTGTAGTCCCAGCTGCTCATGAGGCTGAGGCAAGAGAATCACTTGAGCCCAAGAGTTTGAGGATGCCATGAGCTACGATACCACAGCACTCTACTGGGGGCAACAAAGTGAGACTCTGTCTTAAAAAAAAAAAAGAAAGAAAGAAAGAAACTGGCAAATTCTTCTAATTAGGAAACTACATACACAAGTTAAGAGAAAATATATTTATAGAAAAAAACTGAGAGGCCCCCAGAATCTCTAGCTGATATAATTGGTAATGGTCTTTTCCTGTATGAAGCTGGTTTGCAAATGGGTAGGTACCAACACAAAATTACAAAGAACACAAAGACACAAGGAAAGTGACCCAGTAAAAGTAACAAAGTAAATCTCAAGAAACTGACCCTAACGAATAGAGGTATATAAATTACTCAACAAATAAAAAAAAATGATAAACATGCTAAATGAGCTCAGGAGAATAATGTATAAGCAAAATTAGATAGAAAATGATAACACCACTCTTTGTAACGTAAGTCAGATAACAAAGAGACAGAAAATATAAAAATGGACCAGATTGAAATTTTGTAATTGAAGCATACAATAACTAAAAGAATAAATATTTAGCGGGATTCAACAGCAGACTTTGATGAAGTAGAAGAAAAAAAATCCGTGAACTCAGAGACAGACCATTTGAAATTATCCTATCAGAGGAACCAAAAAAGAAAAAGAAAAAGAATGTTGAAGAGTAGAAAAATAATCTGTATTTTATGTAAACCTCATGAAATTGACTAAAAATCTATAGATGATATAAAAATGAAAATAAGAAAGAAATCAAATCACAATAAAAAAGAACACTAACATCAGAGGAGGATAGCAAGAGAGGGGCTACAAACTAAAAGATATGCAGAGAACAACTGACAAAATTAAATACTAAGTCCTTCTTCTTAATAATTACCTTAAATGCAAATGGACTAAACTGCTTAATAAAATGGCATAGAGTGGCTGACTTGATACAAACAAACACAGAAACAAAAAACAAACAAAAGAGACACCTATATGCTATCTATACAAGACCCAGTTTAGATTAAGGAACACACAAAATGGAACACAGATATTAAATGCAAATAGTAACCAAAAGAAAGTAGGGGTAGTGATACAGACAAAATAGACCTTAAGTCAACAACTGTCACAAGAGGCAGAGAAGGACATTATATAATGATAAAATAAATTCATCAGGAAAACATAATAATTATAGTTATTTATGCACCCAACATGAGAAAAATTAGGTATATAAAGTGAACATTGACAGAACTGAAGAGAGAAATAGCAACACAATAATATAGGATATTCGAATACTCCACTTTCAGTAATGAATAGCACATACATACAGAAGATCAATAAGGAAGCAGAAGATTTAAATAAAACCATAACAGACATAGTTTTAAATAAAACTAACAGACATAAACGGAACATTCTACCCAGCAACAGCAGAATACTCATTCTTCTTAAGTGTCTGCGGGAAATTTTCCAGTATAGATCACATGTTAGATCATAAAACAAATGTTAATACATTTAAGAAAATTTAAATCATACCAAATATCTTTCTATAACATGGAGGAATGAAACTAGAAGTAAAAAAACTCAAAAATTCACTATCATGTAGAATTAATAATAATAAAAATAATACCTCTTGAATAACAAAAGGTCAAAGGAAAAAAAGCAAAAGGAAGATTAGAATATTTCTTGAGACAAATGAAAAAGAAAATACAAAATAAAAAACTTACTGTTACTGTACCAAAAATAGTACTAAGAAGGAAGTTTATACTGATAAATATCTATGTTTAAAAAAGAAAGAAAGAAATATCTCAGCTTAGGGAAAGAATTTGTGAAGACCCCACTGGCAATCATAGCAGTAATTGCATAGCAATAATAAATAAATAAATAAGATCTGATGAAGTTATAAAACTTTTGCACAGCTAAGAAGGCAATCAGGAGAAGAGATTTGTATGCATCTGACAAAGGGCTAATAACCAGAACTACTTAAGAACTTAAGCAAGTCAATAAGAAAAGATCAAACAACTTTTAAAATCCAGGCAAGAGACATGAACAGAAACTTTTTATATGAGGACTGATGAATAACCAACAAACACATGAAAAAATGCTCATTATCCTTAATTATCAGAGAAATACACATTAAAATCACCCTGAAATATCACCTAACCCCAGTAAGAATGGCTCACATCATAAGATCCCAAAACAAAATATGCTGGCATGGGTGCAGAGAGAAGGGAACCCTTATGGACTGTTGGTGGGACTGGAAATTAGTACTTCCTCTATGAAAAGAAATATGGAGATTTGTCAAGGTACTAAATATAGACCTATCCTTTTTTTTGAGACAGAATCTCACTATGTTGCTCTCGGTAGAGTGCTGTGGCTTCACAGCTCACAGCAACTTCAAACTCTTGGGCTTAAGTAAGTCTCTTGCCTCAGACTGCTGAGTAGCTGGGACTACAGGCACCAGCCACAAGAACCGGCTATTTTTTTTCGTTGCAGTTGTCATTGTTGTTTAGAAGGCCCAGGCTGGGTTCGAACCCTCCATCCTTGGTGTATGTGGCTGGTGCCCTGTCTGAGCTACAGGTGCCACCTAGAACTACCCTGTAATCCTGCAACTCTGTTAGTAGCTATCTAGCCAAAAGAAAAAACAAAAAAGACATTTTACCATAAGGACATTTGCACTTAAATGTTTATAGCAATACAATTCACAATTGCAAAAATGTGGAAACAAGTCACATGTCCTTCAACAAATGAATGGATTAACCAATTGTGGTATGTGTATACCATAGAATGCTATTTATCCATAAAAGGATGGAGATTTTATCTTTGGTAACAACTTGGATAGATTTGGAGAAAATCTTCCTAAGTAAAGTATCACAGAACAGAAAAACAAGCATCTAGTGTACTCTTTACTAAATTGGAACTAGTAGATTAACAACAAAATGCTCACATAAAAGAAAAGCTCGATTAAGTTCAAATAAGTGGGGAGAGGTGACAGGGATTAGATAAATTCCCATCCAATGGGTACATTGCAGGGATATATTGCACACTTCCTGGGCAGAAGACACAACTACAATCAAGACTAACCTTACAAAAGCACTCTACGTATCCTAATCATATGTACCCTCGTATTAATTTGAAACAAAAAAGAAATATCTCAAATAAATGATCTAATTCTACACCTCAAGGAACTAGGAAAAGAACAAACTAAGTCCAAAATTAGCATAAAGAAAGAAATAATAAAAACAACAGAAGAAATAAATAAAATACAGAATAGAAAAACAATAGAAGAAATTGAAACTAAAGGTTACTTTTTTGAAAAGATTAAAATTGTTGAATGTTAGATACACTGACAGAGAGAGAGAGAGAGAAAAGACTCAAATAAATAATACCAGAAATGGAAGAGGAGCCCTTACAGCTGATACTACAGAAAGACAAATAATTATACTTTGAACAATTTTACTATGAGCAATTATATCCACCCCCCCAATTAAATAACTGAGAAGAAATGGATAAATACCCTCTTAATACAAACCCAATCTAAATACTGAAGAAATATACCGTGTGTACAGACCTACAACCACTAAGGAGATTGAGTTAATAATCAAAAACCTCCTAACAATGGAATGCCTAGGATGAGATGGTTCACTTATGAATTTTATCAAGCATTTAATGGAGGATTAATAGCAATCATTCTCTAACTTTTCCAAAAAATTAAAGGAAAGGAAATACTTTGTAACTTAATTTAATGGGGCTAGCATTACCCTGATGCCTAAGCCAGACAAAGATACTAAAAGAAAAGAATACTACAGGCCAATATCCCTGATGAATATAAAATTCTCATACAAAATGCTAGCAAACTGAATTCCAGGGCATATTAAAAGAATCATCCACCATGACCAAGTGCAACTTAACTGTATTGCAAGAACATTTCAGCATAGTCAATTCAATCAATGTGATACATCACATTAACAGAAGGAAGGCTAAAAACTACATAGTAATTTTAATAGATTCAGAGAAAATACTTGATAAAATTCAACAGCTTTTCATGATAAAAGTATTCAACAAATAGAAGGAAATGATCATAACATAACAAAAAACCATATATGAAAAGCTGATAACTAACATCATACTACATGGTGAAAATAATGAAAGAGTTCTTCTTAGATTAGAAAGAACTGTTTTCCTCTTAGATTCCAACAATGATGCCCATTCTTGTCACTTCTATTTGACATTATACTAGATTTCCCGGCCAAAGAAATTTGGCTAAAACCAAATAAAAGAAACCAAAAAAAAGCATCCAACTTGGAAAAAAAGAAGTAAATTTATCTCTCTTGGCATATGACATGATCTTATATGTAGAAACCTTAAAGTTTCCACAAAAAGTAAGCTCTAACAAAGAAGTTAAAGTTTCCAAATACAAAATCAAGACATATCACAAAAATAAGTTGTGTTTCTATATACATGTATTAATAATAAGCAATCTGAGAGATGAAGAAAATAATCGCATTTAGAATAGCACCAAAAGAATAAGATACTTAGAAATAAATTTAATTAAGAAAATGAAATACTTGTACACTGAAAACTATGAGTTGCATACTAAATTTTAAAAAGACAAAAATAAATGAAAAATACCTCATTTTCATGGATTAAAAGACAATATTGCTAAAGTATACACAGTACTCAAAAAAGTGTACAGAATGAAGGCACTCTTTATCAAAATTATAATGGTACTTTTTAGAGAAATAGAAAAAAAATCTTAAAATTCATATGAAGCCACAGGGATCTTAAATAGCCAAAAACAGACCAATGGAACAGAATAGAGAGACCAGAAATAAACTCATGTGTATGTGATCAACTGATCTTCCATAGGGGTACCATAAATATTTAATGAGAGAGAGAATAGTTTCTTCAACATATGGTATTGGGAAAATGGGCTATCTACATGCAGAAGAAGGAAATTGGATTCTTATACCATACACAAAATTCAATTCTAAATTGATCAAAGACTTAAACATAAGATTTTAAACTGTAAAAGTCCTAGAAGAAAATATTTGAAAAAAGATTAATGACATTGATCTTTAAAATGATTTCTTTCTTTCTTTTTTTTTTTTTTTTTTGTAGAGACAGAGTCTCACTGTACTGCCCTTGGGTAGAGTGCCGTGGCTCACAGCAACCTCTAACTCTTGGGCTTACGTGATTCTCTTGCCTCATCCTCCCGAGCAGCTGGGATTACAGGCGCCTGCCACAAGGCCGCCCGGCTATTTTTTTGTTGCAGTTTGGCCGGGGCTGGGTTTGAACCCACCACCCTCGACATATGGGGCCGGCACCCTAATCACTGAGCCACATTCTTAAATGACACTAAAATCACAGGCATTAAAAGCAAAAAGAGACAAGTGGGACTTCATCAAAGTAAAAATCTTCTACACAGCAAAGGAAACAATCAATGAAATGAAAAGGTAGCACACAGGATGAGATAAAATATTTGCAAACTACATATATAATAAGAGGTTAATAACCAAAGTGTATGAAGCACTCAAACAACTTAATAGCAAGGAAACCAAATAATATGAATACAAAATGATTAAAGGTCTTGAATAGACATGTCTCCATGGAAGACATACAAATGGCCAATACTTACATAAAAAGATGTTCAACATCAGTAATTGTAGGGAAATACAATTTAAATCCACATTGAGATATTACCTCATACTTCCTATGATGGCCATTATCAAAAAGAAAAACCAAAACATGTGTTGGTAAGGATGTGAAGCAATTGAAGCAATTATGTACCATTGGTGGGCATGAAAATGGTGCAGCTGTTATGGAAAACACATATGTAGTAGGGAAGTTACGAAAAATTTCAAAAATAAAACTTCCAATATAATCTGCCAATCTCCCTTTCTGATATTTATTCAGATAAATTTAAATCAGGATTTTAAAGAGGTTTTGCACTTTGATGTGTGTTGCAGTATTATTAACAACAGGGAAGAGATGAAAACAAACTAAATGTTTACAAATGGATGAGGAAAGTAGAAATATATCCATACACACAATAGAATATTATTCAGTCATGAATGAAGGAAAGCCTATCCAATGTTAAAAGGTAGATGAACCATTCTACTAATATAAGATACCTAAAATAGTTAAACTTACTGAAGCAAAAAGTGGAATAGTGGTTGTCAGGGGCCAGGGAAAGAAGGAAATGGCAATTTCTGTTCAATGGATATAAAGTTTCAGTTAAGCAAAATAAAAATATTGTGGAGATCTGTGCAAAATTGAGTGTATGGTTCACAGTACTATACTGTACACTTAGAGTTGTGTTGAGGGTAGATCTCACACAGTGTACATTTTTACCACAGTTAAAATAAGAAAAGATAGGTGGTGGCTGTAGCTTAGTGGGTAGGGTGCCGGCCACATACACCAAGGCTGGCGGTTGGAACCAGGACCGGTCCAGCTAAAACAACAATGAAAACTGCAACAACAACAACAAAAAGGTCTGGGCGTTATGGCAGGTGCCTGTAATTCCAGCTACGTGGGAGACTGAGGCAAGAGACTTGCTTAAGCTGAAGTGTCAGAGGTTGCTGTGAGCTGTGACACCATGGCAAACTACCTAGGGTGACATGGTGAGACTCTGTCTCAAAAAAAAAAAAGATACAACAAATTGATAGCTCAATTTTCTTCCTTTTTATATTTTTGCGAAGACACCCTGAGCTACTTCAGTCATTTTGCAATGTTGAGAAGTAAATGACAGAGTACTAATATAGAGACAACTTTGATTATTAACAATGTCTTTAAGTTGCCCAATTAACCATACCTTTTATTTCTTAAGCCATTTTATATTGAGTTTCTGCTACTTGCATCTTAACATTTCTAAACAGATAAATCACTTGTAAAGATTATTTTTGGAAGGATGTTTGGAGAATTCTTAGAGATCTAAAAATAGACCTGCCATTTGATCCTATAATTCCTTTACTAGGTATATACCCAGAAGACCAAAAATCACAATATAACAAAGACATCTGTACCAGAATGTTTATTGCAGCCCAATTCATAATTGCTAAGTCATGGAAGAAGCCCAAGTGCCCATTGACCCACGAATGAACTAGCAAATTGTGGTACATGTATACCATGGACTATTATGTAGCCTTAAAAAAATATGGAGACTTTACCTCTTTCATGTTTACATGGATGGAGCTGGAACATATTCTTCTTAACAAAGTATCTCAAGAATGGAAGAAAAAGTATCCAATGTACTCAGCCCTACTATGTAGCTAATTTATAGCTTTCATATGAAGGCTATAATCCAACTATAGCACAAGAATATGGGGAAAGGGCCAAGGGAGGGGAAGGGAGGGAGGAGGTTAAGATGGAGGGAGGGCAATGGGTGGGGCCACATCTACGGTGCATCTTAGAATGGGTACAGGCGAAACTTACTAAAGGCAGAATACAAATGTCTACATTCAGTGACTAAGAAAATGCCATGAAGGCTACGTTGAACAGTTTGATGAGAATGTTTCAGATTGTATATGAAACCAGCACATTGTACCCCTTGATTGCACTAATGTACACAGCTATGATTTAACAATAAAAAAAATAAAAGGGGTGGCGCCTGTGGCTCAAGGAGTAGGGCACCGGTCCCATATACCAGAGGTGGAGGGTTCAAACCCTGCCCCGGCCAAAAAACAAAAAGATTTGTCCTTAGTTAATGGGAGTTAGCTCACTGGGGAATGCCAAATGATATCAAATGTTAAAACATAGAAAATAATTTAAAAATTAAAAAAAATGAAGACAACATGTTAAACATGTTAAACAATTTCATTCCCTTGTGTTTACTCAGAAAAGGAAACATATGTCTACACAAAAGTTTTACATGAATGTTAAGAGTAGCAATATTATAACAGCCAAAAGATGGAAAAAATTCAAATATTCATCAACTGATATATAAATCAACAAAATGTAGTATATCTGTATGAGCATATGGAATATTATTTGGCAATAAAATGGAATAAAGTAGTGATATATGCTACAGCATGGATAAACCTTGAAAACTGTGTTTAGTGAAAGAGTAAATCACATAAAGCCCATATTCTAGTATTTCACAAGGATAGGCAAATCCATAGAGATAGAAAAAAATTAGTGGTTGCCAGGTATTTGGGGGAGGGGAGTGACTACCAATGTGCATGGCGTTTCTTTGGGGGGGTGTTAAAAATATCCAAAAATGAAGTAATAATGATAGTTGTACAACTTTGTGAAAATGCTAAAGAAAAAGCACTAAGTCATACTCTTCACGGGAATGAATTTTATTGTTGTGAATTCTATCACAATAAAGACGTAAATCAAAAATAAATAAAATAAAATAAAAACTCATGGGAAAATACCCACCAAAATTCTCTTTGGATGTCAGGGCAAGGAAAATACATGGCCTATAAGCAAAGGAACATTAGATTATCCTCTGGGTTTTCAACATTAATATAGAAAATTCCAGAATTCCAGAAGAAAAATGTAAGTCAAGAAATTTATATTCAACAAAATTGTCTTCCAAGTATAAGTGGCACTTACAAAGTGGTCAACATGCAAGAAGTCATCATTGTCAGAATGTCAGAAAAATTAATTCATTATCTTGAAAACTGAATAAGTAAAAGAAAAGAGTCAAAGCTTTATTCTGATTTTCCTATGTGAATTGTGGCATGGGTAATTAAATAGTAAACGAAGGGTATTGTTTCTTTACAAAATTATTTCAGGTAATAAATGGAAATAAAATAATGGGATATTACCATTATGAAACTCTCAGCAAACTGAAGGGATCTAGGCCTTGAGCATCACTGTCTGCAAACATCAAAAAGGAAGAAAAGTTAGATACTATGTGGCTCCTGATTAAAGAACATACAACAACGCAGAGTCTTTCCAAATGCATTGAAGCTAAGTCTGATCAAGCTTCTGAATCTGACTGCCAATTTCCAGGCCAAAAGGAGGATGGATGAATGAGTGTAGTGGTCCTGTGAGGATGCAATCAACAAAACACAGGCTGTGGGGGAAACTTCATAGGACAAAACCCTGAGATCTTCAGCAGACACTGCTAAATAATAATAATAATAATAATAAAATAAAAATAAATAAAATAAAGACAAAGAGATGGATGGAGAAGGAGCCAGGAGATTAAACTAGGCTATAAAAACTTATGAAGTAAAAAGACAAAACATAGGGATGAAAATTTGGGTGATAAAAGCATGAAGAAACACAAGAAACAATGACCGTAGAGGTCACTGTCACTCTGGGAGGGAAAGAGAATGCTGCAATTGGGATGGAGCCTGTCTGGAGGATTCTTGTGTGACTGGCAAAATCGTGTTTTTATTGTTGCTGTTTTATGAGACAGAATCTTGCTCTGTCATCCAGGCTAGAGTACCATGGCTTAGCTTGCAGCAACCTCAAACTCCTGGGCTCTAGCTATCCTCTAGCTTGAGCTTCCCAAGTAGCTAGTACAATAGGCACCCACCACAATGCCCAGCTAGTTTTTCTATTTTTAGTAGAGACAGGATCTAGCACTTGCTCAGGCTGGTCTTGAAGCCTGAGCTCAAGCAATCCACTTTCCTCGGTCTCCTGGAATGCTAGGATTACAGGATTGAGCCTCAAAGTGATGTTCTTTGACCTGGGTATTTATAAGGTTGTTCACTTCATAATAAATAATTCAGTCAGCTGAGCAAAAAAAGTATACTAAGAACATACTTATACAGGGAAGACGCTTGAAGAAATTGGCCTGGGAAAATTTTTTATGAGGAGGAATCCCCTGGCACTTCAAGTAACACCAAAAATATATTACTGGGATCTGATCAAACTAAAAAGCTTCTGCATGGCCAAGAACACAGTAAGTAAAGCAAGCAGTTGGCCTTCAAAATGGGAGAAGATATTTGCAGGTTATGCTTCCAACAGGGTCTGATAACTAGAATCAACAGAGAACTCAAACTAATCAATAAGAGTAGAACAAATAATCCCATTTCCTTGTGGACAAGAGACTTGAACAGCAGTTTCTCTGAAGAAGACAGGAGCATGGCCTACCAACACATGAAAAAATTCTCATTATCTTTAATCGTCAGAGAAATGCAAATCAAAGCTTCTTTGAGATATCATCTAACTCAAGTAAGATTGGCCCACATCACAAAATCCCAAAACTTCAGATGTTGGTGTGGATGTGGAGAGAAGGGAACGCTTCTACACTGCTGGTGGGAAAGCAAGCTAATACAACCTTTTTGGAAAGAAGTTTGGAGAATACTTAAAGAACTAAAAGTAGACCTGCCATTCGATCCTAAAGTTCCTCTACTAGGTATATACCCAGATGACCGAAAATCATTTTACAACAAAAACATTTGCACCAGAATGTTCGCTGCAGCCCAATTCATAATAGCCAAGTCATGGAAGCAGCCTAAGTGCCCATCGACCCATGAATGGATTAACAAATTGTGGTATATGTACACCATGGAATACTATGCAGCCATAAAAAGATAGAGAATTCACATCTTTTATGTTTACCCGGATGGAGCTGGAACATCTTCTTAGTAAAGTATCTCAAGAATGGAAAAAAAGTATACAATGCACTCAGTACTATTATGAAACCAGTATATAATCACCTGTACTTTCATATGAATGATAAAACAAAACTGTAGTCCAGAAAGAAATAGTGGAAGGGGGAAGGTGGGGGGGAGACTGGGAGGAGGGAGGGAATTTGGTGGGACCACATCTATTGTACATAATGCAATGGTACATTTAAAAACTATTAAGGGTAGAGTATAAATGTCTTACCACAAGTTTGTAGAGTAAGTGAGGTGTTGGTTATGTTAACAAGTTTGATGTAAGCTTTCCACATTGTATGTCAAATGATCACTTTGTACTCCATAAATGCATTAATTTACACTATTATGATTTAATAAAAAAATCTTATTAAAAAACATATTTATAAATCCTAATTCGATCACACATTCTTAAGAGTAATATCACTACTACAACAATGAGAACAGATAAAAGACTAATTGAATTCTTACGTACCAAGCATTACTGTAAGTCATTCGTCTGCCTTTGTCATATCATTGTTTACTATTGTTATTTTCATCTTACAGGTAAGAAAACTGAGGCACAGAGATGCTGAGTATAATATGACTGAGTTTACACAGATATTAAGCCCCATCGGCCTGAAATGTCACTCACCTAAGAAAGATTTTTGGCTCACTTAGGTAGTAAGAGTGGCTTTCAAAGGGAATGGTGTAGAAAATGTGTTTGGGGTTTATTAGTTAACAGATTCATTTGATCCTTTCACAGATTGGTTGTCACTGTTGTTGAGCATCTACCCTGTGCCAGGGACTGTGCTACTGGGGCACAGGCAACATTCAGCCTGACTCAACTTGGCTGTATTCACAGTGCGTGGAGCGGCTGCCAGAGTGTTTAGCAGTGGGACGGGGCGGGTCTATGGAGGAATGGAGGGCGAAGGATAAAGCACAGTCTGCCAGGCTGACGACAGTGGAAGTATTAGGACAAAGGAAACTGCCATAAAGGCCATGGGTCCCAGATGAGGAGGGTATCTGCCAGGAACACTTTTCTGACTATTTCCAGTATTTAAACCTGACCCCTGGTCGTGTAGATCCCACTTAAGGACCAGTGGCATTAGAACAACCAAACCAACCCAAATCCAATATTTGCACCCAAAGTGAACCTAGAATGAACTGAACTTATGAGAAATGAATCTCTCTCTTTTCTCTCTCTCTGTCTTCTGTCATCTGAACAACACCCAGATTTAATACACTTAGGGAATAATGGGCGCATGGCTCCAGGTCAATTTGAACTGAAATTACACCACATTCAGACTTGTTTAGTGAGGAACTAGAGGGCTGAGTTAGTGCCAGTGCAAGGGAATTCGTGGCGTCATTGTCTTATTACTTTATTAAAAGTTTCAGAAAAGAGTAGTAAGTTTCCATCATAAGAAAGCTGTGAAGACTGGATTCCTAAGTGGCAACGATCCCTGTGCTGAGAAGAGATCTGCCTTGGTGAACTCAAAAATTCTGAGTGGTTTTTTTAAATAAGAACATTAGACTATTCTCAGAACAGAAAGTCTATTGAACACGAATATTTCATTAGGTCTGAGCCCATCTGTAGGCTCTGAACTGTCTTTTGATAACTGGCTCTAAATTCAGAGCCCCTGACTTGATGACAGCCCCTCTGACCGTGTGAAGGCTCAGAGTCCCAGGGGCCCCTTTCTATCCTGCTGGGCAGGCCTGGCCTCTATGTGGGGTCATGCCAGCCCTGCCTTAAGCTCAGGCCTGGATGCGCCCGGGGCTCTGCTACCCAAGCCTTGTTCTCTCGTCTCATAGCCATTTCCATCCTTGGCTTTCTGTTTTCTCATCTGTAAAATGAACATCCCTCCACCCACTGCCAGCAATATCTCAGGATACTCCCGGCATGTACACTCTGAGAGTCTCGATTAATATGTACCAACCAATGTTCCACTAAACAGAAATGACTGAGTGAGGTTTTTAACCCTGGCTCCAAGAGAATTGTGGTCAGAACTTCAAAGTTCACTAACAAACTATTCATTAACCAAGATCTCCAAGTTCTGAGTTACATGATCTTATTTTCCAAGGCAATGGAATTTCTTAACTGTGAAAGAAGCATGCCTTACAGATTTCATCAATGCCCACAGCAACCTGTACGGTGAATCTTGCTTTCTCTTCTACTTGTTCATAAATTTGTTATCTAGAGCTTCTCCCTGTTTTTCCCAATACCCAGATACCACTAATATTTTCTTCGTCTGTATACTTCTCTGATTGTTTACATTTTATATTTTGCCACCAAAATTGTTCTGAACCTGAGTTTTGCTTTCACTTCTTTTCTTTTTCATTCTAAAATGCATTTCTGTGGTTAAAAAAAAAAGAGAGAGCACAAGCTTTAGAATAAGACAGACTAGAATTTAAATCCTCTTTTCTAATTATTATTATTTCTTTGGGGAATGATGTTATCTCTTGAAGGCTTTGTTTTTATATCTATGAAATGGAGATCTAATACCTACTTCATGCTGCTGCGGTGAGGATTAAATGGGATAATAAGTGGCAAGAGCTGATGTACACCCTACACAATGAGGATTAATTTTCTGTGCTGTCCTTCCTATTACCCCTACTAAGAGTAAGCCCCAATAAATGCCTTTGTCTTTTATTTTTTTTAGATTTGCTCTTACTCAGCCAAACCCTGTGATTAGAGTTTTCAGGAGACAGAAGGAATATATCCTGTATATGCCCATTAATGCTCAGTGCAAGCCGGTGTTGGAGGTTGTGATTTTGAATGCTGTTTTTGCCTTCAATCTGTATGATACATCCAGACATGTTTGGCAAATTACAACTATGCTTTCCGTCTTCAATGTTTGAGCTGAACATCTAGTAATTTATTTCAAATTCTTTTTTTCTAGAAATTCCCCCAGTTGCCTACCTATATGCCCTGATTCACCACTTACATGATTATGTTGGGAGCCTGGTGTATGTACAACTGTTATGTGCCTTGTAGAATGAAACTTGGGCTCAAAAATCTCACCTGGTCCACATTTAATTGGTCATGATGGGCACATGACTCAGGCTGGCCCAATAAACTTCCCCAGATAGTTGGATTCGATTTGAGAGAATTAATTTCTCTATGTAGGTAGCTGAATATTGAACAGTCAATCTTAGAAGCTTTCAGAGCTATTTTCCACAGTGGATAAAAGTAAAGTGAGAAGTGTGATTTATAATGAGAGAGATCAATGAAAGAAATGCATGGAGGAAAATAAAGATGAGAAAGCTTAACTTGAATTCTCTCTGGCTGTACAGCCACTGATTTCATTGGTCTCAAAGGGTCACCTGCCTCCCTGCCTGAAGGCACCCTTCCAATAAATGTCCCTATTTTAGTTTGTCCGCTCAAACAAATTCAAGTTGCATTTTGTTACTTATAGCCAAAAGGAGTTTGGTTAAATTGAATATCACTGACTGATAATGATATTAAAACTCCCAGGCTGATAATCTGGATGGACACTACAGCCCTTAGAGCCAAATAACTTGTTTGCAAAGACTGTATTGTGTTTATATGCCCTGCAACATTCTCTACTGCTGGTAAGGTTGCCCATCTTCTAACGATGTTTAAATACCGGCTTTTCCAATTCACTTTTAGCTCAGCAGAGATTTATTAAGGAGTGTGGTTCGTTAGGATAAATTGGAACATTTTGTGGGAGCTTCTGTTAATACATGCCTTAGGAAGAGTTTGGGTTTAGAGCAGAAAATTCCAGATTGGATTTAAATACTGGATTCAGGATCAGTTTAAACAACCTCAGTGTATGATAACCATAACCATCACATTGGAAAAGTAATGTGTATAGCAACAAAAGTAGTGTGTATCATTGTCAGAGTAATAACCAAAAAAATCACTCAGCTCCATGGAAAGTAGGAAGTGTTGTCCATAAGTAAAAATATGAATTCTAGATTAAACTATCTTAGTTTGAGTCATGATTTGGACACCTAGCCACTGTGTGATGTTGAACAAGTTATTTATACTCCCTGTACCTCAGTTTCAAATCTGTAAAAAGGGAAGGAAATTAGTAGTAACATTGTAAAGTGATGTGAAGCTTGAAGGAAGTAGTCCATGTAAAATAAGTTGTCTGGCTGAGAGGGACAGCTCACTAAGGGTTAGTTATAATTTTTATTTTTACAGCTTATAGAACATTAGCTCTATTTAAAAGTCTTATGTGCCTCAATCCCTAATTGACATTAATTTTTTTTTCTTTCTTTTTTTTTTTTTTTTTTAGAGACAGAGTCTCACTTTATAACCCTTGGTACAGTGCCCTGGCGTTACAGTTCACAGCAACCTTCAACTCCTGGGCTTAGGCGATTCTCAGCCTCCCGAGCGGCTGGAACTACGGGCACCTGCCACAACGCACAGCTATTTTTTTGTTGCAGTTTGGCAGTGGCTGAGTTCGAACCCGCCACCCTTGGCATATGGGGTCGGTGCCCTACTCACTGAGTCACAGGTGCCGCCCACCTAATTGGCATTAATACCCCAAGTTATTTTACTTGTATATTCCTGCATGCTCGTTAACATGTTTTTAATTATATGAAAACTTTTATGCAGAACAAGTGACAGAAGAGAAAAATAACGATTTCCAGTCTTTAGAAATTTGGAGTTTAATGGAAGAGCTGGAAAAACAGTTGAAGAACACAATAAGTGCTTAACAAACATTAAAAAGTTATTAGAATATACATTACGAGTCAAATTAATAAGAAAATGACAGCACATTTCTCTTGTGTACAGAGATCTAATCTTTTTTTCTTATAGTAAACACATGGGTGGATTACCAGTGAAAACAGAGAAGTTAGGAAGAGTGAATGAATTTTAGTTGAAATTAAAAGTGAGTAGAAGCATGAGTTTGAAGATGAACCAGACGGAGCTCATCAGGAGAGGAGAGACATAATAATAGACCTAAAGTAGGAGGCAGAGTTAATTTGAGTATCTTTCAACGAATAATGTTGGAGCACCTGTCTTGTGCTATGCAACTACATTAGTGACTGAATTTGCAAAGATAAATAAGAATGCTTAATACTGATAGAAAACTTACACTCCAGAGCAGCAGACACATGAATAAGCTACAATGAGGGATGGGACCAAGTCTTGGCAAATACTAAACACTCATATTTTCATATTCTTCCTAAATGAGTTTTCTTGCAACCTTATCCCAGGCTGAGCCACCAGGCTTTTCTTCACCAGGAAGAAGAAAAGTGCTGCCTAGAAAAGAGGTCATTAATTAGTCTTACATTAAAAGCTGACACTCTTGACCTTTCCAGGGAGTCAGTAGTTCTAAAAGAGGTCATGAGACAGGAAATAATTTTCTAAATTACTTGATCTTGTTTTAATGTATCAAGGGATAAGTAAAAGACTGGATGGAAAAGGTGGATTCTCTATGCCAGGAGTAAAGAGATCTGAGGATATAGGGGAAGGATGTGGAAAGCCTTGACTTTGATAAGCAAAGAGGACAGAAAGATGTAACATGGGAGAAGATGAAAACATCTGGAAGAATCCTAGCTCTAAGCTTGTTTCCACATCCAAATGATCCCTACATGGTGGGGGGAGGTGTAGCAGAAGGAAGCCAGATAGCCCTCTGTCTCTGGAGGCCCAGATTCAGAGTTCAGGTGAACCAGAAGTTCTCAGGTCAATCAGAGGTGCTTGTGAGCATGGAGAGCAAGCAGAGACCAGGCTGTTCTGTGCTTAAGCCAGAGACTAATAACTGGGTCACAGATTCTAATGGTGTGTCCGTCCTATCACCTCCAATGCATTTTCATTTTGAAAAGCTTGAAGGCATTTGTGATTCCACCACATAGGGAATTATAATACAGTTTGAGAAGAAGAATGAATTGCTCAGAGTTTAGGTAGGGATGGTGGGGAGGAAGGACATATATGCAGTACCTAAGAAGGAGAGGGCTTTGTTGACGTGATGTTTCAGCCAAGTTCTAAAAGATAAGCAGGAATTACTCAAATGAAATTAGAAGGGAGGTATTGGCCTTCCAGGCCTCAGACACCAAACATGCCAATGTCTAGGAGGGAAATGAATGTTCTAAGGTGTTGTATTTTAAACGGCTGCTGCATAGAGTTTGAGGCATGTCTTAGTCTTCCTGTAAAACTGACTCTAGGATGGAGAATTTCAATGAAATCTGAAAGGGGCTTTAATGACAACACCTATCCGGGAGTAGAGGAGACAGGATTGGGCAGTGGGTGAAGTTGGCCTGCAACATGGTTACAACAGGGATCGCAAATGACCCCATAGTGCATTCTAGAGCTGGGATGGCCCTTCAGATTTGTCTCAAATCAAGCAAGGTTGGGGGGGGGCTTTTTTCCCTCCACTAACTTTGGATAAATATTCAGGGGTAAAAGGGTAATCTTGGGTGAAAGCAATTCTCAGCATAGGGTTTCATCTGTGAGATGGCAGCTGGCAGCATCCCAGGGGCTGGAAAAATGAGTGACCTGGACATGCAGGGGGATGTGGGTGGTGCCTCTCAGCATCCACTGCAAGGAATGAATGTCCAACAGAGGAAGTTAGAGAAGTGAGCAGTAACATGTAACATGGGGCCTTACAAACCACATTTGCAGGGTTGAAACTGTTTAGAAAAGCAATAGAGAGTTACTGAGGGGTTTTAAACATGAGGTTAAATCAATATAATCACATATGTACTTTTTAAAAGATCACTATGGTTGCTGTGCACAAAATTGATTTGAGGGAAAGAATAATGGAGGCAGAGAGTCTTGTTAGGAAGTTTTTGCAGTCCTCGAGGAAAGAAATGATGGGAGTTTGAATTTCTTAAGTGGAAATGAGAATGAAGAAAAGTGAATCAATTAAGGAGATATGGATAATACAGAATTAATGGTATCTACTTACCAAGTCATGGGAGGTGAGTTGATGGAAAAAGATGGAGAAAATCATAGTTTCTGATGTGGGAATCTGAAATAGGAAATTTGGGTGAAGACAATACAATGTGCTTTTTTCCCCCCATTGCTTTCTATTCTTCCTTTCTAGCACATGGAAAATGGTACTTGGCAATGCCCTTGCAGATAGGAGGAACCATGAAGGGCAAATGAAAGTGATGTGTGTTACCTGGGGGATGAAGCAATAGAAAACCTTGCACCATTCTCTAGGTCTTTTCTTCTTCCTTGGCAAGGAGCAGGGAGGCCATATGTTGAGATTAGAGAGCTGCAGAATCAGAGCAGCTGGGAGCCCTGAGTCACCTCCCGGAGGACAGCTGCTTTGGAACCTTGTATGAGCTGGAAATCAACTGTATATAGGACGCTTTTGAGATTTTGGAGCTGTTTGTTACTTTAGAATAAGGGTGGCCTATTCTGACAAATACTAAACACAGAAGGAATTCGTGTGCATTTCCTGTGTGTGTAGGTTAGGAGGCAGGTTTGGGGAGATAAAAGGAAGTGAGCAGAAATGGAAAAAATGTGAATTTAGTTTCAGGAATGTTGAATTTAAAATAACAGAAAAATATTTAATTGGGCATGTCCAGTATGCAGTTGAAAGTATGGATGAAGAATAGGAAACTGAACCTGGAGGAGAGACACAGATTTTACGACACAGCGTCGTGGTCAGCAAGCGCAGCCACGTAAGGAAACACTGATGTAGCACGATTGGAGAATATTCTTTTCCTAGTAATGAGTCTTTTGGCCCTTTTTAGAAAGTAGTGGAATTCTAGGAAGCTTCCCCCTTTACTTTTAAAACTTCATTTAGTATAAAAGCCAACTTTATAAGGAGATTTTCATTTTTCCCTGCCTCCTGGTATTGTGAGCCATCAGGGTGCCCTGCTGGAAAAGTGGAGTAGCCATCTTCAACCTCATAGAAGAACAAACAAGGTAAATGATTATCACTGAAGATCTGCAACCAGTTTCTCTCTCCCTTAAAGGGACATCTCAAACTCAAATTAGGGGTTGTTTTGAAAAATTTTCAAAGGGGCTGTTTGATTACACAGAGTTAAAATAAACCAATACATTATTGTAGGTAGTTATAAACTAACCTGAATGCTATTGCTTTAGACACAGAACCCGTGAGAGTTATTTGGTAATGTAAATTTTATGTGGTTAAACCAGATGTCATGGTGTTGCTGATTGCCTGACTTTTGGGGGCAGAAATGTGATATGATCCAATATGAATTCAGCCTGCCCTGCGCTTGAACTATTGCCTATTCTTGTTCAGATGTATGTAAATGTTTCTGCTTAATAGTAAGTTGTTAGATGCCTAAAGTGAGACTGAGTTCAGTGGTAAAATATGCAGGCATGAGGCTTACACCATGCTGCAAGACAGGTAGAAACAAGGAAGTGATTTGATGTCCTTCACACAAATAACCTAAATGTTATGCTGAAAAATATACTGAACTGGTATATTTATTATCCTTTCACTATAAATTTAATCCCAGAATACATCAAAAGATGAGGTCAATGCCAGAACCCACATTTGGTTGTCTTTGGTTCCAAATCCTAAATGCTCTCTTTCTGACCACACTTTTTTAAATGAGACCAATGGAGGTGTGGTATTTGTATCCCTCCATATTGTGTAAAGGACGTGTTCCTTAAAAAAAAAAAAAAAAAAAGTTTGAAGGCTATGGTAACCAGTTTGATGTAAGCATTCCGAATTGTGTATAAAATCAGCCCGTTGTACCCCATAAATGCATTAATGTACATAGGCATTATTTAATAAAAAAATTGTTAAGAGAAAAACATTGGTTCTTGGAGCTTAGAATCATTTCAGAGAGTATTAGTCTTCATTCCCTCTTTTGTTTGTGATATTGGAAACACTTCTCTTTTCTCTCTTCTTGTGTGAACAGCTACTCAGACATGTCTCAGCTTTTCCAATTAACTGTGGTTCCTGCTTCATGAAGTGGGGGCAAGGACCCAAGACATAACATCTCTGTAACAACACTCCCAGAGGTGCCTACTTCCGGTGAGAAACTGGGAGCTTTGTCCTTGTCCAGAACCATTATCCTTCCCTCAACCCACACGCATGGGTGTCATTTGGTGTTTCATCTCATTTTCTAGTCCTATTCTCATTGAACATCATCATTTCTGAATAGGTTGTTATCGCCATACCTGTGAGTAAATAGGATATGAATACTCTGAGGATTCCCGCTCATGAATACAGACTCTTTTCTATTCTACAAATAGAAGAAATATGATTGCTGAATATTAACAGCCCACTGGAGATTAGAATTTAAGATTAGACAAGATCTGCCTAATGCTTTTATTATTCAAAGGTGAATGATAGGAAAGGGAGGGGCAAAGCAAGGAAATAATTTAGAGAGGAAACTAATATATACTGAGTGCTAATTACGTATCTGGTGCAGAAGCTTTGCAACGTATATATTTTCAATTTGTGAATACTCACTATTTGAACAAAATTATACTCCAATCAAAAGTGCCCGATACTCATAGATGGGGTTAGCAGTAATGTTAGGTCATTTTGGTCATCGTTTACCTAGAGTCACAGGAAGTCTGTTATCCATGTGTTAGTTCTGAGGTAATTTATTGCTATGATTAACCCCATCATACACAGTAGTGTGCACCTGTGATCCCAGCTACTCAGAAGGCCGAGTGGGAGGATGGCTTGAGCCTAAGAGTTTGAAACCGCAGTGACCTATGATAGTGTTACTGCACTGTAGACAAGGAAAAACATCAAGGCACTGTCTCAAAAAATTAAAATGATGTATCAAACAAATCACAATATACATGAAGGTCCTGTGTGTGAACCATTAAAATTAATAGGCAAGGGCGGTGCCTGTGGCTCAGTCGGTAAGGCGCCGGCCCCATATACCGAGGGTGATGGGTTCAAACCTGGCCCCGGCCAAACGCAACCAAAAAATAGCCGGGTGTTGTGGCGGGCGCCTGTAGTCCCAGCTACTCGGGAGGCTGAGGCAAGAGAATCGCTTAAACCCAGGAATTGGAGGTTGCTGTGAGCTGTGTGAGGCCACGGCACTCTACCGAGGGCCATAAAGTGAGACCCTGTCTCTACCAAAAAAAAAAAAAAAATTAATAGGCAAAAGATAAGAAAAATTGATTGCGTTTTTGAGTGCGGGACTCTAGTAGTTGTTTTCCACCTGACTCCATTTTATAATTAAGGTCACCAGCCCATCACTATGCACTTATGTCAGGAGCACTGCACAAACAACTTGATAAAGTTTCATGTCCTTGGTATATCAGTGTCTCACAGCTATATTTGTGTCAACGTATGGTGGGGTGTCTTGCTGAGTGGCTTTCGTTATCGTTATTGAATGTTTTTGTGTGCAGTTGTGAGAATGTTGGAACTTAAATTAGAGGAATGAATAAACATTAAATTTGTTGTTAAAGAAACAACTCTTTGTGGCAAGAGTGGAAGTGAAATCGGGCACATGTTAGTACAAGTTTATGGGAGATAATGCCATGAAGAAAATGGCAGTGCACAAATGGGTTAAATGTTTTTCTGAGCAGAATTGACAAAAGCATTCCAAAAATTTGTCAAATTGTGTACCAAAATAATTAGTTGACTGTGAGAAGCATACCAGACCAAATAAACACTGATAGAGAAACATTTAGGAAAATCTTAACTAAAATCCTAGCATGGGAAAGGTATGGCTCTTATGTCACAACAAAGCACCAGCTTACACATCACTGTCCATGGTGCAGTTTTTAGCCAGTAAAGAAACAACTGTATTGGAACACTCTCCCTACTGACCTTAGCTGGCCCCCAATGATTTTTTTAATTACCCAAAGATAAAGGAAATATTGAGAGGATGACATTTTGATGATATTCAGGAAAAAAGGGTTATGTGATAATAGCTCTGAGGGCTATTCTGAAGAAAGACTTCCAAAATTGCTTTGAAGGATGGACTAGGTTCTGGCATCAGTGCAGAGCTTCCCAAGGGGTGTACTTCAAAGGTGGCCATAGTGATATTGAGCAATGAGTTATGTTGTACTTTTCTACGATGAGTTCACAAACTTAATTGTCAGATGTTGTATTCTATACAAATGAAATCATAATTTCTTTTTTTTTTTAAATATTTCATCTTTTTTTTTTTTTTTTTTTTTTTGTAGAGACAGAGTGTCACTTTATGGCCCTTCGGTAGAGTGCCGTGGCATCACACAGCTCACAGCAACCTCCAACTCCTGGGCTCAAGCGATTCTCCTGCCTCAGCCTCCCGAGTAGCTGGGATTACAGGTGAAATCATAATTTCTTAAGATAAGATGTGAAACGTAGCCTAATTTTTATTTTTTGTAATTTTTTACTTCCCGGTGATTCTAATCTCCAACTGTCAGGGTCCTGGTAGTTGTCTGTGTTCTCAGTTCTTGGTGTGCTCTTGGCTGAAGAATGATCAGACCCACCAAAGAAAGGCAAGCATGTCCCAGCTACTCGGGAGGCTGAGGCAGGAGAATCGCTTGGGCCCAGGAGTTGGAGGTTGCTGTGAGCTGTGTGAGGCCACGGCACTCTACCGAGGGCCATAAAGTGAGACTCTGTCTCTACAAAAAAAAAAAAAAAGAAAGGCAATCATGGAACAAAGTTTATTGAGAAGAGAAAGGTAGATATACAGAACATGAGCAAGTTATAGGCTTACAGAGCAAGATACATTTACCATAGACAAGAAACGGGCCCCCTTCTCATGACAGAAAAGGCTTTGGTTATAATCTGGATTCCTTTCTTGTTTTGCCTGGGTTGGGCCCTCCTCATAGTTCAGATGTTACCATAGAACCACTAGTTCCCCACGAGGTTGCTCCTCGACTCTCAGCCTACCACCAGGTCATCAGTAGCTGGGTAATAAACACAGACTCAGGTTAGCACTCTGTTGCTGCGCCGTCACTCAGCCTTCCTTCCGCCATTTGGTAAGCAGCCCTCCACATCTCCCCCTTTTTTATTATTTATTCATCTGGGACCATGCCTGTCTTAGGTTGTCCCTGTCCTTGAGCATAGTCTTACCCGTCATGGAGGAAACGGCAGCACAGGCCCGTCCTCTGTCTTAGGTTGATCTATGTCGGGGGGATCTTACCCGTCTTTGACTACTGGTCCAGCATACTAATCCAGATCTGGGGGGAACCTCCCTCTTGGAGGGCGAGGAGGGCTTGCTGGACAATCACACATTCGGCTACGGATGGCTAGGAGGCATTTGAGGCTGATGGCGGCGGCAATGAGGAACAGAATTCCTAACGCTGCAGTGCCGGCCCAGTTACCTGCATGAACAGCGAAAGCGCTTAGCAAGTGTAAAATACCATGAGCTGTGGCCACTGGCACACGAGTGGCGTTGAAGGCCATGATGCTGCGGCGGAGTTGCTGAGTCAGGTTATCTAATTGAGCATCCCACTCACCCAGCAACTGCAGGCCTAACTGTCCTGACAAATTTGCTGCAAGGGACACATTCTGATACTCAATGGGGGTTATACAGACACCGGGGAGACGGGCCAGACACCCGAAGGACAGAGTACTGGCTAAAATGTCCACTTGTTCTTGGAGTAAGTCCACTCTTTGGTTGAGAAGTAGCAGTCCCGAGTGCAGGTGTTGATTAACCAGTGCCTGGACTTCCAGAGCAGCCGCTATAGTCTGGGCTGCATTGGACACAGCTTGCGCGGTCGGTATCGCCATGGCCAAAGCTGCTGTGGACACCACGATCGCTGCAACTACTGCTGCAGTCACTCCAAAATCTCGCTTCTGGCGCAGCAGCACCGGGAGTGATTCTTCTGCCCCGGTGACTGGAATGGGTATTTGGGTAGGAATGCGGACTACTGCAGCAAGGGGAAACCGAGTAGCATTCCAGCAGGCACTCAAAAAACAAGTTTGGTTAGTACACTGAATTGTTGCGCTATGGTTGAATACAGTACTGGCATTTATCAACAAGAAGAAGAAGCGGGGCGCCACGCATACAGGCGTGGGCCCAAATTGTAATGTAGCATTAGAGGGGCTTGGAGCCGCACTCCATATGTTTCATTACCCATTTCCGACAATTATCACGAGACAAAACGAAAAACACAATACAAGACAAGACACTTAACCTATCCCGCTGCTGTGATCGCAGCAAATGATCCCGCCACTATTGTCGTGGCAAATGATGTGTGCACACCCCCGCTTTTGAACGCGGTTCCCGCTTTGGTCGCGGACTCCGGCCCCCTGTCTTAGTTATGGGGCCGCCCCCTGCTTTTGTCACAGGCACTTACCTTTAGACGTCTAGGAGAAGAGGAGAGGAAGAAGATTCCCGGTTTCGGCACCACTTGTCGGTGTTGCACCCCTGACCAGCAGGGAATGAAGACACCAACGGCTGTAGGGAAGAGGTGCAGTATATTGCGCCCAATTTGTTCGAGGTCCCTCTTCCTCCCGGCACAGCTGGCCCCTCTGCACAGCAAGCTCTCTGATTATATATCCTATCCACACCCTCCCCCATGCATCTGGTGTTTACACTCAGGGACTTTCCAGGCCTTCTACCTATGGGCCTCTTGGGGGCTAAAAGCTCAGCAGTTGCTAGGGAAGTAGTTCTCCACGAGGTTGCTCCTCGACTCTCAGCCTACCACCGCGTCATCAGTAGCTGGGTAATAAACACAGACTCAGGTTAGCGCTCTGTTGCTGCGCGGTCACTCAGCCTTCCTTCCGCCATTTGGTAAGCAGCCCTCCACAGATGAACAGATAATGACTTGATAATCCAAATCCTTTTTGCTTGGGGGGCCTGATTACACCTCCTTTCCCAGATGTGGAAATTGCTTGGGATAGGAATAAGAGGAGGCAGCACCAAGACAGGGCCCACCTTGTCCTTCTTCCCAAGTGGGGCAATGGCTTGAGGAAGCACCAAAAGCAAAGCATCCTTTTGTTCCATAGAAGAGTCTCAGAGATCTCTTGCTATCTACCTAACACAATCAGTGTAAAAAACACTGGATTAGGAGTAATGAAGTTTGTAAATGAAAGGGCTTTTAAGCAAAAGTGTGCTGGTGATGTAAATTTGGGACTATTTCTTGAGCTATTGTGATTCCATAGGCTCAAATCCCTTTCAACCTTCCACTTCAAAACCAGTGATGAGACAGTGAATACTGATACCATATGCCAAGAAGTTCCCTTACCCCAGTGTACAGATAATTAGGGAAGTGGCTGATATTATGCATAGATTTTTATAAAGATAAAGCAGTCATATTTTGAAAAAGATTCCTAATTGAACATATGTCAGCAAAGAGGAGAAGATTACATTTGGTTTATGTCATCTTATGGGAAATACATGTAGGGATCACACTTTGCTAAAACCTTCCAAGTTCTTTTGGACTTCAAAATGCATCAATTTAAGACCAGCCTTTTGCAAACTAATTCTTCACAAGTGAAGAAAATTAGAAAGAGTTTCCCCCAAAATATGGCATTTTGTTATACACATATTTGAAGCCTCAAGGTCTCTCTGACTTTCTCTCGCCACCACCATCAGCTCTCCCAGAATGTTGGAGGTTTTTATCTGCCTGAGATCCAGACCACCTAGGAGATGACTTGTTCTTTTCTATCCTTCCCTGTTAAATAAGGGATGTGACCACATTTGAACAGATTCTTTAAGAAGATAATGTCCCATCTCTCAAATTCACTTAATTTCCAAAGGGAACTACACCAGTACATCCTTTCCCCCCATTCATTCATCTTTCCTAGTAATGCTTCATTGCCCCAGAACAGAGTTGAATTTTCATTTTCTGAAGGTTCCTATGTATACACCTTAAAATAAATTTGATAGGATTGATCTTATCAATCTGCTGTATTCTGAGTTTATTTTTCAGCAAATCCTTACAAGTAAAGGAGCCTCTACATTGTTCTAGTACTTTTTCATACATTTTTCATACCTTATTTAATCCCCAGAGCAACTTTATTTAGTTTGGTATTATACTTCCTATTTGAGTTTACCAAGCCTGTATAAAGATAACTAGCATGACCAATGTTGCCCAGCTAGTAAGGAATTTCAGTCTCATTTTATTTGAATCCAAAGCTAAGACTTGTTCTGTTATACCATGATCTTGCTCATAAAACTAATATATGAGGAACATTTGAAATTTTCATATAGGTTATGAAAGAAATTATTTAAAAATCTTTAACTTTCAGTAGGGCCCATGAAAAAATAAAATTCTTTGTAGAAGACTTACAAATACATTTAGACTGTTCAAATATATTATTGACAGAGTAGACTGATGGTACGTGATGTCACTTTACATTCATGGCTTTTACTATCGACTATATGTTGATGGCTTCCGCATATACACTATAGCAAAGATAGAAAATCCAGTTTTTCATTAGTCATATCCATCTGGATAACACACTAGAAAATCAAACTTAATAGGTTTCAAACTGAGCTCATCTTTGCTCTAATCTGCTTTTCCTAAGCTAATGTCACTATCTATTCATTCATGGAAGAAATTCACCCTAGGCAACCCCTATTCCTTTATCCCCACATCCAACTTGACATTTCATATGTATCATCTCCTTAGTATCTCTCTTATGTAACTCTCTCTTCCAGATTCACTTCTCAAGGGCAAGTTCTTATACTCTTTCGTCTAGAACACTCCAATAGTGTCCTGACCCATCAAGCTTCCAATTTCACTGTCATCCAATCCATACTTTATTCCACTAACATAATGATCTATAAAAAGTGCCTTTCTGACCACATTCCTGTCCTATTATGAATTTGGCGTACATTTCTGTTTCAAGTATTATTTGGTTGCAAACAACAGATACAGACTTTCCTTAAGTCAGGAAAAAAGTGGGGTTTAATTTGTTAGAAGAATATTAGTGTTAATAGAAATTAAGGAAAAGTGAATGACCAGGGATCTTGGTTATTTATAGTTAATTTGGGGACCATTTGTGTCTGGAGTTCACAGCTCTTTGCATACCAGTTCCTCCACTAAAGATTCACATTGTCAGCAGAGGGTTCCTGGCTTTGTTTATGCTGTGTGCAATTCCTCTTTGATGTGGTGAAGTTGAAGGTCTATGACTGATGGTCTCACCAAGACTTTGCAAAATGGGAAATGAGTAGATCTCCCCCCATAAAAGACTCTGCATTGTTATTTAAAGAAAAAGGAATTGTTGAGAGAGCAAAAACAACTGATTCATATTCCTCTTCATTTTTAAACTCCATACTTCTTATTATGTCCTTGCCATTCAAGGTCCAAAACGACCTGGCCCTTAACAGCTTTTCAAATAGACTCTGTGTTTAGAGTCTACTTCTCAGTCTGATACCCAAAGTGCAGCATTTGTCTCCAAGGCAGCATTAGAAGAATAAGAACAATTGATTTGAGGAGAAGGAAAGAGAAGGTTACTGATTTGTTGGCAGGTGAAGAAGCTGTCAGACTACCATTTGAAAGTATCAATATCCCGCATCTGAGCAGAAATACAGAGGTTTTGAAGGGGATGGCTCTGATTAATCCCACTTGGGCTAAAGCAATACTGACCTCCACCCTGATTCATTTCACCTACTGTGGTACAAACAACAAAGGGCACTCCCCTGCCTCTTCTGACCACTGGCCTGGGGCAGGGATGTAGATTTTAGTTCCCCAAAAGGGTAAAGGGGTTTTTGAAGAGACAGACGTTTTTATCCTTTGGTCAGACAATTTTCTCTGTCACAAGTCTAGAAATTCTACTATCTAATTTATATGGCAATTATGCTACTTACTCTTTAAGATTCAAACAAAAGGTCATTTTCTTGGTGTTATTTTCCCTAATTCCACAAGGAAAGATTGAGTATTCTTTTCTTTGTTCTCTTGTTAAATCCTCTACATATCCCAATAATAACACTTATTAAGGCTTGTTGCAATTATTTCTTTACAAGTTATCCTTCCTGGCTATAATGTGTTGGTCTTTAAGAATTAGGATCTTGTCAGGCACAAATGTAATTTTACAGCTCGTTAAAAAAATTAAAAAAAAAGAAAAATCAAGGAAAAAAATTAGGATCTTGTTTCATTAATCTGTGCATCTTGAGAATATGGCGCAGTGCCTGAGATACACTTAAAGTTGAACATATGTTTTCTGAACAAAAGAATAAGTGAATAAAACTAACTTTTCTCAAAACATTATACTATCAGAAGCAAGCTGAGATAATTTGATAGTAGATGTATTATTTTCAAGTACCTCTCATGAAACAAAGCACTAACTACAAAATTTATCAACTGTTTGGCATTTCTCCTTGTTCTATAAAGAGAATTTGTTCTTATTTTTTTTTCTTTTTTTTTATTTATTTTTTTTTATTAAATCATAACTGTATACAATGATATGATTATGGGGCATCATACACTGACTTCATAAACCATTTGACACATTTTTATCACAGTGGTTAACATAGCCTTTCCGGCGTTATCTCAGTTACTGTGCCAAAACATTTACATTCTACATTTACCAAGTTTCGCAAATACCCCTGTAATATGCACCACAGGTGTGATCCCACCGATTCCCCTCCCTCTACCCACCCCCCCCTTTCCCACTTCCCCCTATTGTTAAGTTGTAGCTGGGTTATAGCTTTCATGTGAGAGTCCCAAATTAGTTTCATAGTAGGGCTGTGTACATTGGGTACTTTTTCTTCCATTCTTGGGATACTTTACTAAGAAGAATATGTTCCAGCTCCATCCATGTAAACATGAAAGAGGTAAAGTCTCCATCTTTCTTTAAGGCTGCATATGAGAACTTTGTTCTTATATGTACAACTTTTTACTATTAAATTTTTTTTCCATGGTAGTCATTTGCTAATCTTTTTGCCTTCATGGATTTTCTTTTGTTGCTATTGTTGTTTTGGATTCTTTGGGGGTTTTGTCATTATGAAGTTCGAATAGCTCCTACCCAGTCTACATGGAGGCAAAGAAATGGCAACATAATCTCTATGGTAAGCCCTTGCACCGGGGTGGAGATAGGACGGGAAGTGAAAGGAGGCTTGCTTTTGTTAGTGCCTCTTTTTCTGTTCCTTCAGCCTTAAATGGATGTATTGTCTTGGTCCCATTAGAGGTTTTCCTTGGTGCTTGATTATTTGGATCAAATATTCTCTCCAGGCTGTCTTAATCAGCAAATGAACACTACATAAATCACCATATCATGCAGTTCAGTGTGGGGAAATAAGAAATGGAAAATGATTTTGAAATTGCTATTGCAGAAAAAGTAAAGAACAAGAAAAAAGTAGAGACCAAAGTACCTGTTCACTTATAATGGGAGGTTAGAAGGTCTTGAGCAAAATTTCCAAAAGCCTGGACTTGGGACCAGCATCCTCTTTCCATTTTGTAGATCTGTTAAGTTTTTAATTATTCTTTTAATCTTCTCTGTGATATATAATTAGAGACCAAATCTACATTAACTGGTAAACCTCTACAGAAGAGTGGTGTTTCACGGTGAATGTTTTTATAAACACAACCAATCAATGAAAAGCTCCATGATTCTTCCTTGCATCTCTACCCCTACTTCCCGTCTCCCTTCCATACAACCCCCACCCTAGGAATCCCTGGGTTGGAAAAGGATTTGGAAAGATTATTCAAATCTATTATTATTATTATAAAATATAATAATTAATAATTATCATAAATAATAATTATTTTATTATTAATAATAAATTAATAATTTTATTTTATAATAATTAATGTAATTATTATTAATAATTAATAATATTAATTGATAATAACTATTATTTAATAATGATTATCAATCTAATAATTATTAATATAATATTTTTATAATAATTATTATAAAATAATAACATCTATTATTATTAATCTATTATTATTATTCAAATAATATGAGAAGAAAATTCAGACTTCAGATAGAAGGGCTGGATGAATCTTTAGACAAAGACAGGAAGGGACAGGGAAGTGCTGGCTGAGCTTAGTGTCAAATAGTCCTCATCGGCCAATGTCACCTTGCTTAGTTACTTGAGCCTCAGTTCTTTATCTGTAAAACCTAAAAGAGGGATGACAGTTACACTCTCTACCATCACAGACTATTGCAAGGATCATATGAGATTACAAAATATCAATATATTTGTCAATTTATCAATACAATATATCACACACTTATATTTTTATGTGATGTAGACATATACATGTCTATATACTGGTGTATATTATAATTATGTATGAAATCCTAATTTCTCTCTGTAGCTTAATTCAAGTCAGAACATTTCCTTTCTGTCTCATTGAAATTCCTTATTCTAAAATTTGAATTAACTCACTCAAAAAGGTAACCAATGTGTGAGGAAAAAGCACTGGGTTCTCAGCCAGTCTATCCCTGCCCATTCCTTGCCACCGCAATGGTCCTTCTTATCAACTTGTAATATCATCCTAGATCTCTTGTCAAAAAGAGAAGGACAAGCCCCAATTCCCAAAAGTGAACTTGTATTACTTACGTTATCTTACCAAAGAATCCTTACTACCAAACAAAATTATTGCTGACTCTATAATTCAAAATATCAAATCTTTACTGACAGTATATAAGCCAACCTGATCAATTATTTTCAGCAAGAGCTTCCTGGTCTTGCCCTCTCTCTCTTGCTCTCTCAACACTTTGCACTACTTTGAAAAAGGAACTATGGCATGTCCCAACAAAACCACAGAGCAGGTAAAGTGGTTTTGGTAGAATATGATATTACCTCTTTCCAGTTTATATTTTTCATATTTAAATATACCTGGAAAGTGCCAATTGTAAACATGTAAAATGTAAACTACAATCTCCACTGTCTGGTTTCATAGCATCCAGCTAAAATCTTATTTGGGTGAGGTAATTGGATCAACTTCATTCTTCCCAAGGTCTAATCAGGATTGCTGCCAACTTCCTCCATTGTTCTTTGAGCAGAGGATGTACTAAAAGTAATCATAGGAAGAGGGAGTGCAGCACCTTTCTTCTCATCTGAAATGTATCTCATTTAAGGAGATTACTCAAACTGGAGGAGGGTGTGACATGATGAACTCTAACCTTTCTAGTCATATGTGCGCTGTACCCAAATTTTTTGAGGGTGGCACTCCTAGTATATATGTACTGCTATCATTAGTTAATATCTCAAAGCAGCACTTGTTGGGAATACATCTGATGAATCTTTAGGTAAATCCAAATTGCAAATAAGCATGATAATTTTTCTGATTTCTTGTTAGTTCCTTTCTTGAAATAATTTTTTTGCCTTAATTAAGGTTTATCTACAATGAATTATTATTGCCATTTTTGGCTAGCTAATTCTCTGTTGTGAGCTCCATAGTGTGCATTCCAGGATGTTTAGCAACATCTCTATCCTTTACCTGCTAGCTGCCAGTAGCATCTCCCCAATAAGACTATCTCCAGACATACTAAACTTATTCTGAAGGGAAGGGTCATCACCTATTAAGAACCACTAATTGAAAGAAGTACATTAGTAGTAAAATGTGTGTCAAATATGTCACTTCCAATGTGAAGTATTTTTGTAGGAATTTTTAAAAGCTTTTGTGTATATCAGTAGATATATTTAGCAGACACAGATAAAATGCTATATTTAGCCATGTGCTGTAAACACATCAGCAGGAATACCCAGGTCAATCCCTCTCACTATAGTGTTCTCATTCTGACCTCAGTATATGGGCGATGTTGATGGGGGTATCAAAGATAGCACATATAAGGATAGAGGGAGGGAAGTTCTTATATGTAATCTCCTTAGATACTATTTAAAGGCTACTTCCACTTTGGATACGACCCCCCAAAGCAAAAATAAACAAATAAAATTATATCGAACTAGAAAGTTTCTGCATAGCAAAGAAAACAATTAACAGTGAAGAGACAACAGGTTCATTGGAGAATATATTTACAAACCATACATCTGATAAGGAGTTAATATCCAAAATACATTTTTTTTTTAAAAACCTCTCCAACAATGAACTCAATAGCAAGAAAACAACCGTATTAAAACATAGGCAATAGACTTCAATGGGCAGTCCTCAAAACAAAACTAAACATCAAAATAACCCCCCCAAATATGACATCCAAGTAGTCAACGAGTACATGAAAAAGTTCAACATTAGTCATCAAGGAAATTCAAATTAAAACCATAATGAAATATCACCTCTCTATTGTTAGAGTGGCTATTATCAAAAGGACAAAAGATAACAAGTGTTGGTAAGGATTTGGATAAAAGTAAACTTTATACTGTCGTTGGGAATGTAAATTAGTACAGTCATTATAGAAAATAAAACCCAATATCTCTCTAAGAGTTCTAGTTCAAATAAAGTAGAACCTCCATAGTTGATCACTTCCCTACATGGACCACCTCCTTATGGTGACTTAATTTTCATGTAGCACACCTCCTGGGTGAAGGTCTCAACTACAAAGTGGACTTTACCTTACAAACGCAAACAATGTAACCTAATCGTTTATACCCACATATTAATCTGAGATTTAAAAAGAGAAAAGAAAACCAATAAAAATAAAAATACAACAACAAAACAAATAATAATACAGTATTATAGCAATTTGTGTAACATTTACATTGTATTAGGTATTGTCTAAATTTTACAGGTAAGAAAATTGAAGTGTAGAGACAGTAATCCACTTTCTCAAAGACATACTGCTAGCCAGAGGTAGAACTAGGATTTGAATTCCATTAATCTAACTCATACTTCTGTTCTCTTTCTCATCCCCTAGCTTTACTGAAGTATACTCGACAAATAGTAATTATGTATGTTTAAGGCATACAGCTTGGTGTTTTGATGTACATATACACAAAATACCATACCATTTTATATAAGGGGCTTAGACAACCACAGGTTTTGGTATCTGCAGAAGTCCTAGAACCAATTCTACATACTCACCGGGGGACAACTATATCATATCCTTGAAAACTGTTAATGGAGTAGATTTTAAGTCTACTTTTAAGAAAGTCTAAAAGAAAAAAATGAAAATGTGGGGTAATGCATACTTTGGTTAGCTTCATTTAACCATCCTACAATGCATACATATTTTGAAATACTAAGTTGTATGCCATAAATTACACAGTTTTGAATTATCAATTAAGTATAAATAAAATAAAGGCTGCTTCTGGGTCAAGGGAAGGTGTTAATTCTTCAACACTCTGGCTTGTTATGCCATGGGTGGGAGAGGGGAAGGATTTACTGGCCAGTAAATACTCCATGTAGTTGAAGTTCCAGGCATCTTGTACCAAGATGTTAAGGATGGGGGGAATATAGGGGGTTGGGTGACTGTGCTTCAGTCCTACTAACAGATTAAAGGAATTGGATGAGACAGAGGTTTAAGATGTATGGGAACTACAAGGGAAAGATAATAAAATAAATTGTGGCAAACTAAAAACAATAAATGAGAGAATTTATGAAATGAAATGAGACCTTATATTCTGAGTCTAGAAGGAAGATGAAAAGATGGCTGCCAGTGTAAGTACATTTGTGCGTTTGATGACAGGAAATTGTGGGATTGACATTTCTAGAAGGTTATTTCTAGAAAGTGAGGGAGTAAATTATAAAATCAAGGAGATTTATGTATAATAGTGACTAAGGGAAAGGAAAGACAAAGAAATATGAGTGCATTTAAGAGATCGACTAAGACCAAAACAATCCAAAATTCCATGGTGTAGCAAATCATCTCCAGTAGGACTCAGTAGAAAATGTAGAGAGGTAAATGAAAATTGCAGGATTGACTCATTTGTTGAATAAGTATATACTAAATGCCTACTATGTTTTATCTCCAGCTCATAAACTCTTCTAGAAGCTGGAGATTAAACAATGAAAAGAAGAGAAAAACTTTTCTGATCTTGTAGAGCTTATATTCTAGAAGGGAAATGCAGAAAACACATAAGGCCAATGAATACAATTACAGTATTTTAGTCATAACTAAATAGAGAGAATGAAAATGAGGAGTGCTGGGGCAGAGGAAAAAATTTTACTTTAGGTAGGGAGTGTGAGAAAGATCTCTCTGAGGTGTCATTTAAAAAAAAAAAAAGACTAGAAAGAGATGAAGTCATGTGAATATCTGGGAAAGGATGTTTCAAGCAGATGGGACAGCACGTGGGAAGGTGCTAAGACAGGAGTGTTCCTGGCATGTCTGAGGAATGGCAAGAAACTTTGTCAGATGACTGTACCAATATAATCTCTGGGTAAAATGATATAAATTAAGGTCAATGAGATAGCAAGGTTGGAGGTCCTTGGGTAGGGTCTTGTAGCCCATGGCTTTTAAGTTGATTGAGGTTTAGAAGTTTGAGGTAAGATGATGTCTGAGGACTGGGCCCAGAGAAGAGTTGCAAAGGTTAGTGAAAGCATATTTCAAATAGTCACTGACTGGGAAAGGAAGAAAGTGACTCCAAGAGTAAGCAGATAAATTAGGGACATTGTTCAGACTGGAACAAGAATGAAGAGAGACTAAAAGCATAGCAGACAAAGGAGGAAGTTTTTAGGTGGGGGGTTATATTTATTAATGATAACTAATATTTATATTTAGTACATGAGATATGCTAAGTTCTTTGTGTCATTATGTCATGTAAATTTCCACTCATCTAATGTGGTAATAAATATTATTATCTAAATTTTACAGATAAGAAAATTGAAGTGCAGAGACAGTAAGCCACTTTCTCAAAGGCATACTGCTACCCAGAGGTAGAACTAGGATTTGAATTCCACTAATCTAACTCATACTTCTGTTCTCTTTCTCATCCCCTAGCTTTATTGAAGTATACTCGACAAATAGTAATTGTGTATATTTAAGGAATACAACTTGGTGTTTTGATGTACATATACACAGTACAATAATCACCATGATCAAGCTCATGAACATACCCACCACCTCACATAGTTTCCATTTTCTCCTTCTTCTCTCTCTGTTGCTCTTTCTCTTTATGTCTTCCTTCCCTCTCTTTATGTTTTGGTGCACTCGCTTAAGATGTACCCTCTTTGAATGCTGGAGAATATGCATGTATGATAAGGCTGGACATAGTCCATGGGAATTGGATGTTAGGAGGTCATTGGGATAAGTAGGTGTTAATGCAGACAGTAGTTTAGTGACTCCAGATAGCAAAGAAGTGAAGGTGATTGATTTCCCATCTGTACTCCATTTACCTACCAGAAGCATTTTGATTTCAAAGTGCATTTTGATTTCACCTTTAGCAGGTGTTGGACTGAAGAGACAAGGGGATTACGAATAGTGAAACAAAGAGGATGTAGAATTTAAAAAGGAGAAAGACTAACACTGGTTTATAGCCTGAGAGGAAGATGCTGTAAGAATTAAGAATGTGATACAATGGAGATAAAGATGTGAGTTGAATAGATTATGGGGCAAGGTCAGGGAACAAGTTGAAGGGTTGGAATTATGAAATAGCCTTGGAGAGGAAGACCCTCATTTTTATAGAAAAATAACTGAGGACCAGAGAAGTAAATGGTGAACTCAAAGTCATAGAGCCAATTAAACAGTAGCTTGGGGACAAGAGTTCAGGTTTCTGATTGCCAAGACAGGGCTTTTCCATTAGTCTTCCAAGCTGCTCTTGCTGATTCATCGTCTGCTGCTTACTTACCCTTAATCCAAAGGGAGTTATTGTAGTTAATGAATAAATTCAGTAAGGCAAACCTGCTGTAAATGCACAGCTCTACAGAAACTCTAAGACATCTTGACCTTTGAGTTTCCTTTACAACTCCCTCACCACACTGCTCATTAGTACCATGTGTTGACTTTTCTTGACTATAAACTGCTTTCCCATTGAAGGTTTCCACATTGATGCTAAGTAAGGGAATCAGGTGGAGAGAACTAAGGTCACCCTCAGGGAATTTCTAGCTGAATGAGGCTCCACTAAGTTTTGAAATCAAAATGCTTCTGGTAGGTAAATGGAGTACAGATGGGAAATCAAGCCAGTGTGTGACTGGGCATGATTTAGAGCAACTGTTAGTGATACGACAGATCCTAGGAGGCAGCCTCATGAGAACTCGGATTTTAGCTGCAGTGCAAGTAGGTGAAATGAATCATTATGTTTTTGACTTTTAAATTTCTTGCACCTTGCCAGTGGTTATTACAACCATAATTTGGGCCATGTATATCCCAGGGAGGCTTTTGATTTAAGAATATAAACTTTTTAAGGGATAGGCAATATTCAATGTATCTTTATGTATAAGCTTTTATGTGGTATTTTGAGGATCATACAGAATTTTTACATTATATGAAATATTATCAATTTTTAACTGTGAAGGAACAATAGTAGTCTATTTCTAACACTTATCTTGAGCAAACTTTGAAATTCTTGATTAATGTTTAACCCAAGAAATATACTCAGTTCAAGTAAAGAATCAGTTTCAGGGTTCAGGCTAAGGTGTCTTGATGATTAGAATTCAAGCTCCCAGGAGGAGCCTCCAAGGCTAAGGGTGTTGGATATAGCAGAAAGTGGAAACTGTACCCAACATACAGAGAATGTGGACTGGATATAAGATCTTAATCTTCTCTTATTTTACGACAGAAATTTGGATGGAGCAGTATTTATCTCAAAGAAAAGTTGACTTAGAAGCTTATTTTGCTAGAAATCACACCATGTTGGAAGGTACTCGATTCAAAAGAGCCATTTTCCAAGGGCAATACTGTAGAAATTTTGGCTGTTGTGAAGACAGAGATGATAGCTGTGTCACTCAGTTCTATGAGGCGAATGCATTGTGTTACTGTGATAAATTCTGTGAAAGAGAAAATGCTGATTGCTGTCCTGATTACAAGTCCTTTTGCCGTGAAGAGAAAGAATGGCCTTCTCACACACCGTCTTGGTATCCAGAAGGTAGGCTTGGGGAAAGTATTTATGCGTTACCTTATTTCATAATAAAATATGACAAACTTTCTATTTTTCTTCTTTCTTTTTTCCCTTCTTTCAATGAAATGAAAATAAGTATTGTTATTGCTAAGATAAATTTTTGGACTACTAAAGTGCTTTGGTTTGGATGCAAGGTGCCTGTGTCATGTCAGTACCTTCGGGAAAGTTCTGATCTGATAAGCCCTGATTACTGGTCTGGATTTTGCTTTGCACTCTCCATTCAGCTTATACAAGAATTACTTAACTCCGTCTTCCTTTTCCTTCCCTCCCTCCCTCCTTCTCTTCTTTCCTCCCTCTCTCCCTTTCCTTTCTCTTTTCCTACCTCTTCTTCTTCTCTTTTCCTTCTCTTTTCCATTTCTTCCCTCCCTCCCTTCCTTCCTTCCTTCCAAATATATTCACATCTGAACGCTCAAGCCTTTTTTGAGTATAACCTCTTAAGAGAATCTCAAGAAATTAAAAGCCTGCTCATCTGAAGATTTATTTTACTATTTACTGTTTATTTACAGTATTAGACTCATTGGTATAGCAATGTCATTAAAACTAAGACAAAAGCAAAATAAAGTCCATTACCCTTCCTGCCTAAGCAATACCAAATAGATCCTTCATGTCTATTTTTTGTTTGTTTTGACAGTTTGGGGATATTAAAATAATCAAGAGGAAAGGAGAGTTTCCTATAGAATATTTGAAAACTCTAAGGTTGAGTGTTTAAATATGACATAAGGAGAGGGGTGTATTTATAATATTGGTCTAATTATAGGAGGATGGCTACTGATTTTGAGCAATTAATATGACCAAGCTCTAGAATAAAAACAACAAAACAAAACCCTGCAAATACACTTCGATGAGACTTATATTTTTCTGTCCCCAATTTTATTGAACCTCCTCAGCAGAAATTCAGGGTTAATCAGTGGCTTGTCACACTACTGGAAATGGGTGATGAGGACCAGAAATTACAGTTAGAGGAGAATTTAAGATGAACTAGGAACTGAGAATCTTTATTTCAAAATCTGTATCTCATTCAAAAATCTAGATGCCATTGCTCTCCTTCTTAATGCCATCTTCTCTGTAAAATCAAGAAAGTGTTTCTTTCAAACACATATGTATTATTTTAAAATTTTCCATAGAATGGCTATTTATCCCAGGCCTTTTCATTTTACCAATAAATAGCTCAGAAAATATTTATTTATCCTACAAAGTGGCAGATACTATTGTAGAAATGAGAGATCTAGTCATTCATCAAAAATTATTCCTTGAGTAGCTCTGCTGTGCCAGGCCTTGTGCTTAGTGCTGGGGCCACAGAGGAGAAGAGAAAAAAGACAAGCTCTTGAGTCCATGAAAATCACAGTTAAGTTGTGGGAGGAGGGTGGAATATATATAACAAATTTTCTGTACAAACACAAATTATACAACACTTGGATGTCTATTATATTTGCTACTATTTAACAAGGAGGTCCTTGTTAAGGTTTTAAAAGAAAAAAATCTAAATGAAACATTTTGAAGAAAAGAGATAAAATCTTTATTTGCAGACAATGTGATGATCCACATAGAAAAAAATAAAACCAGTAGGAAATAGCATTAGTAAGAATTGGAAACATCTAAAATTGAGACATTTTCATTTAAAAGTTCAGTTTTTAGCTACTCTTTTTTTAAAATTTATTAATTAATTAATTTATTTTTTTTAAATCATAGCTGCGTACATTAGTATGATCATGGGGCACCATACACTTGGTTCATAGACCGTTTGACACATTTTCATCACACTAGTTAACATAGCTTTCGTAGCATTTTCTTAGTTATTTTGCTAAGCTACTCTTGAAAGATCTGGCAATCCTGGGCTCGTGGGTCTTACATGAGAACCATCAATTGGAGGTAAATTTGGGATGTCACCTTTTGGTAACACTTGTATTTTCCATTTTGTCATATGCCCCATCTCTTGCTATTTTTCTCCCTGCGACAGTTCTCTCTTGTTTTGCTGGAGGTCAGTCTGGCTGTAGCTTCTGTCAGCAGAGCTCCTTCTTGTTATACACAAATCACGCAACTGCCCCTGGAGACCCTAAGCCACTCACTGTTGTATTTACTTTGGGTTTGAAAAAAGATGATTTCTGTTAAAATGTAAGTATGATCATTAAAGAACTGGTGAAGTTAAATAACATGCTGATAATATATACTGACAACAGGAGGATAATACATAGGGCGTCATAGAGTCCTGGGTCCAGGATCAGTTAGAGATCATACCCCTGATGGGGGCATAGTTTCTAACAAGGTTGGGCCCTGAAGTCAAGGGAAATTCACCTTTTAGAGAACCTTGCACATGACAGATACTTAACCAGTAGACGTCTCTATAGCATTCCCTGAGTAGCATGCTTTTCTTTCTTTCTTTTTTTTTTTTTTATTAAATCATAGCTGTGTACATTAATGCAATTATGGGGTACAATGTGCTGGTTTTATATACAATTTGAAATACTTTCATCAAACTGGTTAACTATGTACACCATGGAATATTAAGCAGCCTTAAAAAAAATGGAGACTTTACCTCTTTCATGTTTACATAAATGGAGCTGGAACATATTCTTCCTAGCAAAGTATCTCAAGAATGGAAGAAAAGGTATCCAATTTTCTCAGCCCTACTATGAAACCAATTTATAGACCCTCACACTTTCACATGAAAGCTATAACCTAACTACAGCCCAAGTTAAATCTACTAAGAGTAGCATGCTTTTCATTGGCTTACTTAACCTACTGTGTCTTCTTCTACTAGCTAAGATTGGAGCCAACAATTGTGCCAAGTGCCTTTAGGTATTAACTTATTCATTCTTTCATTTCACCTTGTTTAATAGGAGAATGGGCCCGGCGCCTGTACACAGTGGTTATGGCACCAGCCACATGTACCAGGGCTTACAGGTTAAAACCCAGCTTAGGCCTGCTTATCCACAATGACAACTGCAGCAACAACAACAACAACAAAATAGCCAGGCATTGTGGCAGACACCTGTAGTCCCAGCTGCTTGGGAGACTAAGGCAAGAGAATTGCTTGAGCCCAAGTGTTTGAGGTTGCTGTGAGTGCTGTGACGCCACGGCACTCTACCAAGGGCAACATAGTGAGACTGTATCTCAAAAAAAAAAAAAAAAGGAGAATGATTTTATATCAATTATATAGAAAGCTTCTTGGGATTAAATATGGTAGTTTATTTATTGGATAAAAAATTACTGTGCCATGAAGAGGAAGTTGCTTAGTAAATAAATGCTGGTTGAATTTAGATCAAATCGCCTAGCTATGTTTTCAAATTCTTTGTTAAATTAAATATTAATTTTATTCCCATACCATTTGAAAGAATAAAAATATTCTCAAAACCATACTTTTTCCTACATCAAGTAGTTTTAAAAGATATTTATAAAGTATTATTGTTTATCCATAGTTTCAACAAGCAATTCGTACCTTCTTTTAGAAGTTGGCAGCTTAACAAAAGTAATTGATAATATTTAAAGTGTGTTATATATGCATCATGTGGTAAGCATTGAGAGTGATATGAAAAAAGTATTATAAAGTTCTAGGACTCTAGAAACTTATGATCTATGTGAATAAGAAGACTTAGGTATGTGAAAAAAGTAGAAACAATTGCATGTAAGCAATATGCCACCTGTGAATTCAGTGTGGCCAGTACCATAACCCCACATTCTGAATGGGAAAGTTGAGTACATTAAAATAATTAATACCTATTTAATAAATACTCTGTACCAGAGAAGACTGCATAAGATTGGAGACAACCCTAATTAATGTACATATTTTTTAACACATACGATATTTTGCCTGGATTTGCTGGGTCATTAGAGACCAGGTTCCATCTAGCTTTGTACTCCACCATTGCTAGCACACAGCCTTTTATTCAGGATTCAATTTAGCTCTACATGCCCTCAAAATCATATTGAAGACCCACTCAATGAAATGAGAAAGGGAAGATATGGTGCCTGGATAGTAAGGAGACATTCTAGAGCACAGAAGTGCACATCTCTGGCCAGAACAGTTACATGGCCATGCCAATGGTCAAGAGAGCTTGAGCACCAAAATTTGTTTTGCTTAGCTATGTAGTGATGTTTTAGCTATGAATTGGGTTCTACTACAAAAAAAAAAAAGTAGGAAATGATACTGGTAACAATCAACATTCTCTGACACAAATGAAGAATGTAGAATAATCGAAAACCAGTGACTACACATCTGCCTTTTGATGAATGTTATTGTTATCAATTTAATATTAGCATGAGTCTTAATATCATTGTATTGAGCTATGGTGTTTTTAATGTGCTAAAATGCATTTGTGCTTTCCTTATTAAGAAATAAGCCTCTTCACAAAAGGAGTTGCTACTTCTTCAATACTCAGTTTTGCTTGAGAACTGTAGAATGTTGTTAAGACTGTAATTTGAGGTCACATTTTTAGGTAGAACTTAGGTTTCAGATATATTTTTTACTCACTTCATTATGGAGAGAAGCAATTAATCATTTTATTTAGTAGCAAAAAGTTCACATTAGACTGTAATTACTTTCACAAAGATAATTTTTTCTTTTGTTTTTATATTGCTTTTGAAAGTAGCTGCTTAAAAAGAAGAATGCTATGCAGTGTTAAAATTGTGGACAATTAATGAAAATAAAAATCAGTGGCATTTTATTTGTACTATTTTTGCATGTATAAAGCAACTTTGAGATGCTATATTTTTTTATTCACTGATCAATTAGATATTTTTCAGTGATCTAATTACATGGAATCATCTAGTTCTTTAGACTGTGTCTTTATTTTTTTTCTTTTTTTTATTAAATCATAGCTGTGTACATTGATATGATCATGGGGCATCATTCACTAGCTTCACAGACCATTTACCAAGTTTCACATATACCCTTGTAAGATGCACCACTGGTGTAATCCCACCAATCCCCTTCCCTCTACCCACTTGACTGTGTCTTTAAATCAATGACTTAAAACTACACACTTTATCCTAAGGATTAAAAAATATGTCCCTTTACAATTAATTAGAAAGAGAATATATTGGTCAATTTCTTCCTTTGCGTGTGTTTTTTTAACCTATATCTGGGTAATGTCCAGTAATTGGAGGATTTCAAATGTCAGATACCAAAAATCTAAAACAGAATTTGAAATAGAGCCAGGGTGTATTTTCTAGACATAATCTTTTGGTGTAGCAGATATTAAGGAAACAGTCTAGTATACCATCTGTTGTGAGCAGACTTGGGCTAATTTGATTATGTACAATATGTTTGCATTGGTAAAAAATGTATGTAAGCCACTGACACATCTGATCTGGATAAGGATTATTTACTCTTTCACAACCTCCTTAACCATATAATAATGAAAATAAGTAGGAGTCTAAACTCTGCCACACATACTGACAGTTGCAAAAATCTGACACAAACTAATTCATTCAACCTCTGTAAGCTTTGACATGTTCCTGCATCTACACTGTGTGAAAAATTTATTGGAGGCACATATGATAATATGACCGAGGTAGGATTCTGCTACCCTTACAGTGGGCATCGGGCAATGACAAATCTTCCTACCCAGTTGGCTGGACAAAGGACAGAGGACAAAGATCAGTCCTAGGATATGAGGCCTAAGAGTACAGGTTTCTGACCTTAAGAGACATTTAAACTGGACAAGAGTGACTTTGAAATATTTTAGCTAAACACTAATTAAATGCTATTAATTTAACCAATGACAGCTGATAACTTATTTCCATTATGCTGATTAACAAGCCACTGATTTAACAAATGAAAGCCCAATTCTGACATTTATTATACTAGTACTCTAGTGTCGATCAAAATATGGATAAAGGAAGCACTTGTAGCAGCCGCCCTGAAGTCTGGCCTTTCAGAATGAATGCTTCTGACCACCCCTGGGGCACGATTCCTGATTAGAGCAAGTGACTGTCTTTACTACGGCAAAGTTCAGGCCAACACAGACATTTATAACATACCCTGGTGAAGTATTTTAAAATAAATTACAGATATTATATCATCATTTTTTTTCTCAGTCGAAGAGACCAACTATTTCACTCTCTAAATATATGATTTGGCTAATTCCGCATTAAAGGTTGTTAAAGTTGCAAAACTCCCTTAATTTCAGTAGTAATGAATTTTTGTTTTATTATTTGTTTTTATTTTATTTTGGTCAACATGCTACTAATTGTAACCAATAGTAATATTAATAGTAATTGTGTAACCAATTTACTAACTTAACTCTGACGTGCTTCAGATATATTTTACTGAAAAAGTAAGCTACCAGGCAAGAGTCCTCCCATATCTGTACTAGCATAGTTTTTGGATTACCTCTCTAAGGGTTATGCTAACATTGAATAGACTCCTCCTCTTGAGCTCTGAATCCCATCTTCTCCTATAGTCTCAAAATCTTTATCCTTACAATTCTCTCTCTCTCTCTCTCTCGGCATCACTTTTTTTCTCCCTGACTTAACTTTACAAAATGTGTTTTTGTCTCCCAACTTTAGAAAGGGCCTCCTTTAACTTCATGTCCTTAACCAGTAAACATTCCATTTTCTTCCTCCTTTTAATGGTAAAATATCTGAAAGAAAAAATTTGCTTTCTTATTTCCGTGTCTCCCATCAACCCATTCCTTACAGGATGTCACTCTCTGCTACTTCAATGAGATCTCTGAGCATGGTCACTGGCCACACCCACATTACCAAATGCAGTATTCAGATATCTGCAGTATTCAGATATCTGCTTTCTTATCCTTGGCCTATCGGCAATATTGTCCACAGCTGATCGTCTTGTGTGTATGAAATACCTTCCTACCCTGCTTTTCCTGACAGCATCCACTCCTGAATTCCCTGCTTCTTCACAAACCAGTTCTTCTGGGTTGTCTTTTCTGAATGTCTGTCAGCTGAGCTGAGTCTTGGATCACTTTCTCTTACCTACATTCACTCTCTCTGAATGACTTTTCATCAGTTTTTGGTTTTAAAAAATATATACAGTACATACATTGGTATCCCCAAATTCATGCCCTGCCCTTGACTTAACTCTTATCTTCCATAAGCTACTGTCTGCTTGACATCACTATTAGCATGTCTAGCCTGGATTTAGTCTGAGTCTACATTATGCAAAGCAGAACTCTTGACTTTTTGACAAAGCCTGTTTCTTATTTCTTTGATAGCTTCATCGCCCATCTATTGCTCAAGCCAAAGCCTTAATGACGCATCCTTGATTCCCCTGTTTCCTCATCCCCTAGCTTCAATCCATAAGGAAATCATCGCATTCATCTCACCCCCAAATTATATCTATCCATTTCTTTCTCACTTCCCTCCCATTATGCTATTCCTTTATTTTTCTGGGAATCTCCATCCCAGCTGGCTCAGCAGGAGTGATGCAGAGATTAGGAGAGGAGGCATGTGGGGTAAGGCCTTGTAGGTCAGATAATAAGTTTGATTTCATTCTAAATTTGATAGGAAATAACTTTAAGATGTTAGGTAGGAAGTGGCATGATACGTATTTTAAAAGATCTCTAAATGCCATGTGGAGATTGGGGAACTCCAACGCTGGAGTTGGAAAGGAGGGCAGCAAAGGAGTAAGTGAATGCATCTCAGTTTTTATCGAAGCTGATGCTTTACTGTTTTAGCGCTTCAACCATGGTCAGATGTAACCGATGTGGCTTTTGCTCAAGAGAACAATTCTCCAGTGAGGTTGAATAAAGTGAACATGGAGTCTCATAGTTAACTCTGACTTGATATTAGGGAAAGATGACCAAGAAGTGAAGATTTGGTTAACCTGAGATAATCGTGATAATGATTGGGAGTAGCCTAGTAATGACATTCTCTAGACTTTAAAATTATCAGTTGGTCTACAAGTTAGAGAAAGGGGTGTCTGTTTCCTTTAGGACCTGGGTCATTTCTGTTTTCTTTATCCATGTAATTTAGATGTTGAATATTCACCATTCCTGAGGGATGATTAAAAATCCGCTTCTTGTTTTTAAACCCCACTCTCATTATAAGAATTGTCAGCAAAACACTTTCCTTTCCTTTACATGAAAACTTGGATAAGTTGTGTAAGTTTTTTTGCTACTCCTAGTTAATAAAACCTCCTAGAGCTTCTCTGAGTTACAAACATATTGTCAATTCAGTTATTAAAAGCATCTAGTTTATGTAAAAATTATATCTCTAAATTTGATTGAAAGTGAAATCTTCCCCTTCTCCAGGGCTCACTGCATTAGGAAGCCTGAGGTCAGGAGATAGTGGGATTTCCTTCTCTTGCCCTCTGATTGCAGAATGTCGAAAATCGATGGGAAAGGAATGAATAAATGTAAACACATCAAAACTAAATTCATAAAATAAAAAAATTAAACTGTGAAACATAGTACATGTGGGGGAGGGGCAGTTGGGAAATGTTTCCTATGAAACATTTTTTTTTTTTGAAAATCAAATAATGGAAAATTTTTTAAGTGGCTTTTATGACCTTGTGGCTAGAAGTTACAATGGCTCCCTTGGAATACTTTCTAAACATGTATTTTCCCTTATAGTTTTATGAATAAAGAATTAGAATTCATTTTGTTTAAGTCAAGGTCATTGATATGATATATCAATTACATGTTCTGTCAAAAAAAGTTTCATGAGACAAAGTAGAGTCCCCTTTGCTAATTCAGTGTTAATTTTAAATGTGACAGGTTGCATTTTCGAAGGGGATTTAATTCATAACCAATGTCCTATTTTCACAATATCTTACTGATGCCATTCATCTGATGATGCCCCATTCCTCTCTTATGAGTAATTTATATAATCTGGGCAAACCAGTTAACAACTACTTTCAGTTAGTAGTTCAGAAACATTTGGATTTGGAAGACAAATAAATGGCTATAACATTTGGATTTGGAAGACAAATAATGGCTTATTGATTTCATGAATTTTTCTCCTGATCCACATATTGAAGAAAAAAATAGACTTTATCTCTGTAAAGTAAATTCAATGATGTGTCTTGGTCTTTTGGTTCAAAGCTCTAGGCTACTTGTTCTAGTCATATCCAATTAATTATTATCATTTATGAGACTTGATTAATTTTTTTAATGTGAAATGCCACAAATTGATTCAAATACTATTATATTGTTTATCTATTTAGAATATTAATTATTTTTGAGTGATTAATTCCTTGGCAATCCAGTCTTGGTGCTTCAAATCTTCTCTGTTGGAACGTAATAGGCAGTTTAAAGTTAAAAGCTTATGGAACACTTCCAGAATTCAGTATGTGAACCTTGACTCCTACCAGATGTAGATTTCTATCATATTGGCACTCAACGCTTTTGTATATTTGAAAAGCTAACCAAAATTTTAGATTACTTGTCATGTTAATGGACTTAAATATTCAATTTAGAATCTTCATTCATTCATATGTTATGTCAACAGGTTGCTTCAGAGATGGTCAACATCATGAAGAAGGATCAGTCATTAAAGAAAACTGCAATTCCTGGTAAGGAATTTAGGTGGCACTTAACTGTGTTATGTCTATGTATGTTTTCTTCCAATAAAAGGAATATTTGTGAAACAAAACACACAAATATACAATGTAACACATATAAGCAGAATCATATGTCGTAAAACATCACCTATTTGTAACTTTTTACAACCACATTTAATTTTAATGAATATTGAAAATTTAATCATGAATACATCCTTTAATGCTTGAGTTTGATGTTCTTGATAATGAAACTACATCATGCAACAGGCCTGCATAAAATATACCTCTTAATTATAAGCAGTCTAATATACTGTAGGCAAACTTGTGTTTTTTTGAGCACAATAACAATGTATAAAAATCTGCTACTTTAAAAAGATTAGCCTGCAGAAAATTTCCAAATATAAGTAAATGAACCTGCTTTTCAAATTGTCTTATGTTTTCAAATTTCAGCGGATGTCTGATCATCTCATTTATTAATTGCCTGGGACAGACGATAAAAGCATGTTCAGTGGTAGCTAATGTATGTTTTATGGGCACTTTTGCCAAGAATCAAATAGCCATCCGACTAACACTGATTTAAAAAATTGTGTTTTATGCCTTAACCATGTGCAACTCTTACTGCTAATTTTGAAACATACTTCATAAAGGCCAGAGCACTTTTTCATTGTTGTATCTTTGCAGCACGTGCTCCGGACAGCAGTGGAAATGTTCCCAGCACATATGCCTTGTTCGTCCAGAATTAATTGAAAATGTCAATAAAGGAGACTATGGGTGAGAGAAGTCTTGCTCTAAATGCTTCTTGGCACACAAATTTATTCCTTGGTGTTCAAACAATCTATTGACTATCTAAAAATGTTCATTATTTAAAAAGAAAGAGTGGGAGAGATATAAGAAAGGAGATGTGTAAAACTGGAATGCAAAGGTAAACATTAAGTAATTTAAAATTAAAATGCACAAATAAAAAAGAAGTTTAGAACACAGTCACAAATCATCTAGGAAAGAGCAACATAATGGTGTTAAAGAGAGCAGAGGGAGTTTTACTTTGGATAAGTATTTAGGCAAAATTAGGAAGTTGGCAAAATTGATTTTTTTTTTTGCTAACCATCTCACCTTCTGTGGCTGTCCTGAGCAAGCCAGCCACGTGCTTAGGTACCCTTGGTGGAATTTGACATTATAAGGAGGTGTCTTCATGATCCCCCATGTAACAAGTTAATCTGGACAACTTCACTGACATGACTTATGTTCAGCAATTTTATTCATAGTTGAGCCACTTTACTTTGCTAATCAACTTGAAGGTAGTGATGACTGACACTTAAACACTGGAAATAACTGTTTGATGCTCTTCTACAGATTCGTCAATTAGGTGGCATCTCAGCTTACCTAAAGGAATTAGGATGTAGGTACCAGACACTGGCTTTCTTTATAGAACTGAAAGAAAGATTCATAGACTGGCTGGTATCTGCCTCAGGGCTTCTTCACTTTCCTTTATCACATCTCTGTATACCCTTGATAACATCTTCTACATTCTGCAAGAGACTTCACTTAAGAAGATCTATTATTAAGTGACACAAAAAGTAAAATAATCTTGAGATGTGATTTTTAGAAATAGAATTATCATTTCCTTCCACAAATAGATGTTATGTTTCCCAGCACAATGAAGACACTGAATTTCAATGTACCCAAACTATTTTCTTGGAAGTCATAAAATATAGGAAATCGCATTTGTTGACTTACTACTCTTAAGCTATTTTCAATACCTCTCTCTTACTCTGTGAGTGTGTATGTAGTTAATATTTTCGGTGATAATTTGATGAAATTTTATGGATTTCTAGAAAAAAAATCAGTTATAATTTTCTGTGGCTAAATGATATTTAAATCACTCAAAGAACAGGAGAGTATGTGTCATTTTGAGAAATTATCTGAATGAGCTTCCTAAAAGGATTCAAATGTTGGACCTAATTAGCACACATTTCCAAGAAACAGTAAGCACTGTCACAGAATACATGAGCAAACGCAGTCTAAAGCAGCGTGCTAAGGGAGTGCACCAAAAGCACGGAAGGTGTTAGAAATGCTACAGGAAGAAGCTTCTTTCCATTGCTGGTTTATTTTGAGCTTACTCTAGGCCTAGTTAAGAGCATGAGCTTTGCATTTTAGTAGCAAACATTAAAACATTGCATGACTAAATAAATAGAAAGTGAAGTGTAATTGGAGGAAAAGGAAACATACACAGATCAAAAAAAAAAGTCGAATAAAAGGAAAAAGCAATGAAGAAAATAAATAAAACTATATTTATGGGGGGAAGAGAGAAAATCCTTGAATTTGCAAGAGTATCTTCATGATACTCTAATAGTTTTCATAAGATAATATTATATCATTCAATATCTGTTAAGTGCTTTTAAAAAATAGCCTACATAGAAATATACAATCTTCGCTTTAAAAGTCTCTCTTTCCTACATCTTGACAGTATTTTAGATTCAAGTCTTTCTCCATTCTACATAATGTACTTCAGGGCTTACTGAAGCATATTATTTTTCAATGCAGCCAATCGATACAAGTAAAACATGGTTTCCATTTGTGGAGTTGCTGGGGTTACAAATAAATAATTTCTGTCTTAGAGGAATTCACCATCTCATTGAGGAGCCAACATGGCATACCTTTATAAAAGGATTTTCAATGACAGGGCAGAATATAAATGCCCAATTAGTGACCCAAGTGCTCATAAGCAAAGTAGTGGGACCAAGGGAGCTGCATACTGTATCTCCCTGCTGCTCCCAGCTGCTTCAGTATCTGCTGCTGTGCCACAAACCATTTCAGGATTTAGCAGTCTAAAAGCACAGTTTTCATTTGTTTGAATCAGCAATTTAGAATGGACTCAGCTGAGGCTATTTTTAGCAGTGTCTTCTGGGATCATGATTGTGTTTATGGAGATCTGGAGCATCCCCTGAGGCTGAATTGTGTGGCCTGGCCTAATTCCCATGTCTGGTGGATGGCGCTAGTTGTGGTTAGGCCATGCTTCTCCAGCAGGCTAGCCTGGGCTTCTTCTCGTGGCCGTAGTTCCAACAGTTCACAAGTGGAAGCTGCAAAAGTCCTCTCCTGAGACTGCTTTCTATTGGACAAAGCAAGTTCGGGGCCAGTCCACATTCAAAGGTTAGAGAAATAGACTTCTGGATGAAAAGTACTGCAAGTAATTTGTGGCCCTTTTTAATCTAACATATTTTTACTTAAGTTTTCTTATAAACTCAAAATCTAGTCTACTTGATAAGTTTGCCTTGACATCTCCCTGCTTTCTCAGACTCAGCACAATCCAAACTGAAAGGATTAACGTCCACCAAACTTTGTTTATTGGCATCTCCCTCCTTCTGGCCAACCTAAGCCAGAAAATTGGAAGTTAGTTTAGTTTTTTTCCTTCCTTGTTACTTTCAGTCACCAGGTGTTCCTGATTCCCACACTCAAAGTTTCTCTCAGATATTTATTAGTCTCACTTCTAGACTATATTCTAGTATATCTCTCTATCAAGCTTAGTTCGAAACGACCTTCTTTGTCTATTTTCAAAGATCATCAATGGTACTCTATTGCTTATGGAATGTAATTATCCCTCCTTAGCATAAATAACTCCCTATCCCAAATGTTCCTTTACTAACTCCCGTTTTACACCCTCTTCAGCCCCTCTGTCTGTGTCCCCTCTCATAGTTTAAGCATACAACTTACTTGCTATATTCAAAATGTTCCACCCAATTTCAAACACACATGCTTTTTTCAAGTTATTTTTGTTTAGAATAAATGCTCTCTTCTCTTCTTTTCACATCTAGCTGCCAACCTTATTCTGATCCTTCCAGAGTGAACACTAAATTCACTTTTTTTTTTTTTTTGAGACAGTCTCAAGCTGTCTCCTTGGGTAGTCTGCTGTGGCGTCACAACTCAACTCATAGCAACCTCAAACTCTTGGGTTCAAGTGATTCTCTTGCCTTAGCCTCCTAAGTAGCTGGGACTACAGGTGCCCACCACAATACCCAGCTATTTTTTTGTTGCTGTTGTTATTGTTGTTTTAGTTGGCCCAGGCCAGTTTCGAACCTGCCAACCTCAGTGTATGTGGCCAGCGCCCTGCCCGTTGACCTATGTGTGTCTCCTAAATTCACTTTCTCTCTCTCTCTCTCTCTCTATATATATATATATACACATGTATAGACATATATATACACACACATATATAGACACATATATATACACACATATATATAAGACACTTACATAAATATATATATATATATATATATATAAGTACCAACTCCTTCAAGCAGAGTAACGTTGAATCTGATCGTATTTTTACCTACTGCTAATAAAGAACACACATTAAAGCCATTTCTTTTTTTAGTCTTTGTTAGGGTATGAACTTCTTGGGTGTAGATAAATTTATTCGCAGCTATGTTTCCAGTGTTTATCAGAGAACAGGATAAATTCAGAAAGTTCATTGAATGCTTAATTGAATTAAAGGGAAATTATAAGTCTAGGTCAAGGATCACGGTGTCTTTCCTACTTTTTTGAGTGTAAGTCGCAGTAAAACATACATTCTTTTTTTTTTTTTTTTTTTTGTAGAGACAGAGTCTCACTTTATGGCCCTCGGTAGAGTGCCATGGCATCACACAGCTCACAGCAGGACCTCCAACTCCTGGGCTTAAGCGATACTCTTGCCTCAGCCTCCCAAGTAGCTGGGACCACAGGCGCCCGCCACAATGCCCGGCTATTTTTTGGTTGCAGTTTGGCTGGGGCCGGGTTTGAACCCGTCACCCTCGGTATATGGGGCCGGCACCCTACCAACTGAGCCACAGGCACCGCCTGATGCATTCTTCATTATACAGTATACACACACACACACACACACACACAGAATGGAAGAGAGAGAAGAATAGTACTTACTGTACCATTGCAATAAACTCTACTATTTCTTATTCTAACTTCTTTTACTTTTTAAAAAATTCTCACTCCTGCCTTCCAAATTAAGTGCCTGATTAAATGATCTATGTCTCTGGCTTCTGTTTGAAAACAACCAGCATAAGCAAACAAAAACATACTTTACTGATGTCACAATTTTGCCCTAGAAAACTCTCATTAGTCTCTTGAATTATACTACGTTATCTAATATATTCCGAGGTTTGCTTATTGAAATTCTTTAGGTAATAGAGATTGCACTTTAAATTATAGCTGAAAGTTGCTAAAATTTTATGAACAGATTTTACAAAAGAAAAATGTTAACTCACTAAGCAAATTATTGAAAATTGAGTGGAATTTCAATCGGATTTAAGAGTCTATTGCATTATTATAAGGGGATAAAGTTTAGATTTGACTTAAGTATTGAAGATATACTGCCCTCAAGATGTAGATAATTCAAAAAAGCATTGATTAAATTATTTTTATCTTTTTCCATTTTCATTTACAATCATCTCTTAAGAAATTTTTATCTTCAAATTTTAATATTAAATTTTGAAATCAAAGTTCCCTTTCCTATGTAAGAATGCAAAATATGTCTCTAGAAAAATATGCACTTTTTGTTACCTAATTTTACATTTTATTATTATTGATAACCAAGATTAATGAGCATTTAACACAAACTAACTCATTTAATATAAGAAAGGATATTTTAATATTTAATTAATTAGCACTGTTGTCATTTTCTTAAAGTATAATTATTTTGTTCTCAATTTGTCATGGTTGCTTTTTTTTCCTGATCAACTTCTCTTCAAATCTAAATTATAAAGAAAATAGGTTACTCTATTTAATTTGTAACTACATTGCTGTATAGTCAATCATCTTTCTATAATGCTTTCAATGGCATTTAAAGGAAACTGCATATATTGGCATTATTACCACTTAATCTCCTTAGAGTATGTGAAGATTTCATGTGTTTTAGCCCACATTTAGTCCACATTATGATTCTTATGTGAGTCAGTAAAATAATGGAAATGAACTTAACTTAGGAACGGCGCCTCACAGCCTTGATTATTAATCAATAATATATAATTATATAAAGAAAGCTAGCCTATAGCAAGCGTTCCCACCTTGTGAGATTTGTTGCTGAATAATATCAGAAATATATATGACAATGTACGAAAGTGTTATCATATAACCTATATGCATTTTTCTTTTTCCTTTATTTGTAAGGCAGATGGACAGCACAGAACTATAGCCAGTTTTGGGGAATGACTTTAGAAGATGGTTTCAAATTTCGCCTTGGTACCTTGCCACCTAGCCCTCTGCTTCTGAGCATGAATGAAGTGACCGTAAGTGATCTTTCTGATTCATGAATGTGCATATGTTTGTATAGGTTCGTTCCTTTGTGCTTTTAAAGCAAATTTTAAATAACTAAAATAATGAGTTTTGAGCTTTTGCAGTCATAATTTTTTCACATAAATCCAAAACTATTTTCACAAAATGGTTGCTCTTAGATATCCTCGAAAATCTCATGTGGGCTTTGAAAGTTCACTATTATCAATTATATACATAGCTCCTTTAAAGAATGACTTGTATGTCCATTTACATTGCTGATGACTCACAGAAATACATATTTCTAATTGTTGGTTATTCAGTGTACCAGTGCTTCAAGTCATAGTTCTTGTTTTTTTAAAAAATAGTTATTTTGCGAAGTCATCAAAACTTTGATGTCTCATGAAATAACCCTTATCGCACGAGAATAAAATAATGCTGGTAGCTTTAGAGGCATATGCTATGATAATTAGTGATAGTTTTTCCTCAATAATCCTCAAACTTTCTATTAGAAGAATATTTTCAGGGTGGTGCCTGTGGCTCAGTGGGTAGGGCACTGGCCCCATATACCAAGGGTGGCAGGTTCGAACCTGGCCACGGCCAACTGCAGCAAAAAAATAGCTGGGCATTTTGACGGGCACCTGTACTCTGGAGGCTGAGAATCGCCTAAGCCCAGGAGTTGAAGGTTGCTGTGAACTGTGACGCCAAGGCACTGTACCGAGGGTGATAAAGTGAGACTCTGTCTCTAAAAAAAGAAAAACAAAAAGAATATTTTCAAATTTTGCCAGATGACCAGGCAAACTCCTAAAGTTCTTATGCTTTGTACTGATGTATTGTTTTTCCCTTCATGTTTAAAAAGTATTATGGTCTGGCAATAGGTATCTCGCACAAAGAATCTTGTACCTCTTTGGTTATCACAAACCTCTTAGTCACAGAGTTGCTGTTTTACCAACCAATGTGTGGCGTTTCTCAGGCACATACAGTCTCCAGTTGAGATTTTGGCCTGCACAAGCCTTGAGTCTGTTACTAGTGCCTGGAGCAGAGCTGGACACTCAGGCCTCTGGAGTGTAGCCTGTCCTCTCCCCGGTGATGACACCACATTCTGGTTACCTGGCTGCAATCAGAATCTCTCCCAAGCAGGGTTGCTGTCTGCTTTTGGCTAAGTGTAAACCCATAGGTTTCTCTTTAAATACGTATTTGATGTTCTTTGATCACTTGAGTTATTCTAACTCAAATTTCGGTCATAGGGCCTGCTAACTAGATCATAACTCATGTCAGAGAAGACAGTGACTAAGGTTTATTGAGTAGTTGTGTGATAAGCACTTCAGCCTTCTCAGACATTACCTTATTTGATTCCCACAGCAGCTCGATGTAGCAGGTACTATCATTAATCCACATTTAAAGATAAGCAAATTGAAGGTGAGAGAGGTTAAGTCACTCTGAAATGGAGAGGAGTGAAAAGCTGCCATAGAATTACTTAAATTGCAGCACCAGGACAGCTAAAAAAAATCTCTCCCCGCAAAAGGCAATACAACTCCAGTAGAGTCTGTGCAGGTTCAAAGCAGCAAAAGTCTTTTTATTTCTTAACCAGACTTTTAAATTTTTTTTAAATGATCAACTTAGATGTATTTTTGAATCTTTCCTATAAACAGTAAGCTGAAACCAGCAGTTCTCAACCGCTGTCCCGACCCACAGGGACTGTATTAAAGGGCCGCGGCATTAGGAAGGTTGAGAACCACTGCTAGAGATATGGCTCAGATTTATGTTGGTGACTTAACTGTATGATTAACTGGAAAAAAGTCATTTTCTTTTTTACTGGTTGTTTTCTTTCTCATTTTTGTCCCTGCCCAGCTGGAAAAATATAGGCAGCCCTCTTAAGGAAAGAAAAGATAGAATAAAAAAAAAAAAAAAGAGTGGCGCCTGTGGTTCAAAGGTGTAGAGTGCAGGCCCCATATGACGGAGGTGGCGGGTTCAAACTCAGCCCCGGCCAAAACCTGCAAAAAAAGAAAAGATATCTCTTTATAAGGATTCTGTTTCACTTGCTTTTATTGAAGGCCAAACACTCATTCTGGTGTCTGAAATTTTCTTGAAGTTATTTCTAACATTTCCTTTTTAAACATTAGTTTTTGCAGTTTGGAATATTTTATAGTCTAGAGAAAATGAGGTACATTTCTTTCCCAAGTTGCCACTCCTAGCAAAGAATAGGCAATTTAATTTGAAAAGCATTTATTGGCTCCTGGGGATTTGTGTGCATAAAAGTCACTGTGGTAATATTTAAATGAAAAATCTTAATGATTACTACTTGGGGGGAATTTAAATTACCTAGTGCCATGAATTATTGTAAGATAGTTGCGACTTCTAGAATTGCCGAGTAATTCCGTAGAGGCAATAAAGAAAATTCGGCTGCAGCAGTAAGAGTTCCATCACCCACTTACGATACAGGGCTAGGAAACACATCTTGTTTTTAGGGCACAGTAGCTTGAGGATTAAGTTGCCGAGTATTGAAGAGTTGTCCTTACTATCTGGTTAAGTGAAAAATAATAAGTATTTCTAGGAAGAATATGGATCAATATGAACTGAGTTATAAGAAGAAGTAAAATGGGTTATTCTTAGCCTGGTAACTACATAGAAAACACCCAATATATGATGTCAAACTGTTTGTAAGTACAGTGAAAATGAATTTTTTCGTGTGGGTATACTTCTAGATAACTGATTTTCCTGCCACGTTTCCCCAACATATTTAAAAACTAGACTTCTTCCTCCCTTCCCTCCCTCCCTTCCTTCCTTCCTTTTTTCTTTCTTTCCATGGTGGTCTCACTCTTTTACTAAGGCTAGAGTGCAGGAGTGTAATTGAGCTCACTGCAGCCTCTCACTCCTCGATTCAAGTGGTCCTCCTGTCTCAGCCTCCTGTATCTGGGACTAGTTACATACTACCATGTCTGGCTAATTAATTATTTTTTTAAGAGAAAAGTCTCACTATATTACCAAGGCTGGTTTCCAACTCCCTGGCCTCAAGTGAGCCTCTCACCTCAGCCTCCTGAGTCAGTAGGATTATAAGTGTGAGCCACCACACCCAGCTAAAACCATTCTTTTCTTTATTTCTTTTACTTTAGTTTAGTATGAGGGTACAGATGATTGGGTTACATTGATTGTGTTTGTAAGGTAAAGTCCAAGTTGTAGTTGTAGCTCTCACCCTGGAGGTAAGCCATATATCCTTACATTGCATCTGTTAGGTGAGAGCTTGCCAAGCCCTCCTTCCTCTACCCCTCCCTTACCTCCTTGCCCCCAGCTTGAGTTTAATTGTGTTTTTTTCTTGTGTGGGTATTTGCTCATCTACTGGTTTCATTGAGTACATTTGGATACTTGCTTTTCTATTTTTGCGCTACTTTACTAAGTAGAAGGTTCTCCAACTCCGTCCAGGTTAATACAAAAGATGTGAAGTCTCCATCTTTTTTATGGCTAAATAGTACTCCGTGGTATACATATAACACAGTTTATTAATCCATTCATGGGTTGATGGCCACTTGGGTTGATTCCACATCTTGGCAACTGTGAACTGATCTCCAATAAACAAGCTAGTGCATATGTCCTTGTGGCAAAATGATTTTATTTCTTCTGAGTAGATATCTAGTAATAGGATTGTGGGATCAAATGGAAGGTCTACTTTGAATTCTTTGAAGATTCTTCATACTTCTTTCCAAAGAGGCTGTAGTACTTTGCAGTCCCAACAACAGTGTAAGAGTGTTCCCTTTTCTCCACACCCTCACCATCATCTGTAGCATTGGGACTTTGTGAGGTGGGCTATTCTCACTGGGTTTAGGTAATATATCAAAGTGGTTTTGATTTACACTTCTCTGATAATTATTGCATTTCTCTGATAATTAGGGATGATGAGCACATTTTCATGTGTTTATTGGCCATTCATCTGTCTTCTTCAGTAAAGCTTGTGTTTATATCTCTTGTCTGGTGATAAATGGGGTTGTTTGCTGTGTTTAGTTGATTAATTTGAGTTCATTGTGGATTCTCACTATCAACCCTTTGTTAGATTCACAACATGTGAATAGCTTTTCCCATTCTGAAGGTTGTCTGTTGCTTTGATTGTTGTGCCCTTAGCTGTGCAGAAGCTTTTCAGCTTAATTAAGTACCATTTACTTAGTTTTGTTTTTGCAATTGACAATGGAGTCGTCTTCATAAAATCTTCCCCCAGGTTGATATCATCAAGAGTTTTTCCCAGGCTTTCTTTTTTTTTTTTTTAGCCGGGGCTGGGTTTGAACCCGCCACCTCCGGCATATGGGACCGGCACCCTACTCCTTGAGCCACAGGTGCCGCCCTTCCCAGGATTTCTTATAGAATTTTTATTGTTTCCTATTTTAGATTTAAATATTTTATTCATCGTGAGTGCCTTTTTGCAAATGTGAGAGATACGAGTTCTGCTTCATTTTCAGTCTTTTACACGTAGTTATCCAGTTCTCCCAGCATCATTTGTTGAATAGATATTCTTTACTCCAGTGTAAGCTTTCATTTGAAGACCATTTCTTAATATTTAACAGGCTATCTGATAGTTATGGTAGGCAGTTGTCAATAGTGATATGGTTTCAGGCACACTGAGAAACTCCGCTGCACCTCCTCCCCGAAACATCTCCATTTCCTTGACTACATTGCCTGGATAAGTGTTGGGATTCAAGGATGAGCCGTGAGTCATCCCAGATTCCTGGGAAAGCTCTTCCCTTCCTTGGCTGGTTTCCTGGCTTCATTCCTTAGCATAAGTCATTATTCCCATAATGTGTCTACTGAGTATGAGATAGAGAAATGCCAATATTCCATGATTGATTAAGTATGAAAGATCTGTTTCACCTGTAGGAATTGGTTTAATCCAAATGAATTTTTGCTGAATGTGATTAGTAGCAATAAGGAATAGAAATATATTGTTAGTGGGAATTTAGAAAAGGATAACTTGAGACTTTGGGATGAGGGAATTCCTGGATGGCAATCCTAAGTAAGGGCAGACAAAAAGATACAAAACTTATAGTTCTCTCTGGGTACAAACACAGTGGGTAAGAGGAGTTAAAGAGGCAGAAAGAAGGGTGTGGGGTACACCTAAACCGTGTAGCTGCTCGGTGAGCAATACAGGAAAATCCCTCCATGAGTTGATGCAGTCCTAAGTGCACAGGGCATGGAAAATGGTAGTTTCCTTTGAGGGAATTATTAACTGAAAATAACCCCTTTAAACAGAAACAGTGATACACCAAGGCAAAGGGCTTGGCGAGGATGGCAAAAGATGAATTACATTCTTTACTTGAACTTTGAGCTAGTCTTTCTGAGGTGCTTGCAACTTGCAGAACTATAACCATCCCATCCATGGTCCAATGCATTTGTGAAATGGCAAAGATTTCTGAAGATTCCTACCATTCATTAGGATATTGCAGATGCTGAGAATTCTTCTTGTATTAACTGGGTTTTTTTTTTTCCACCCAATATTTATTAAATTTATAAGATGAGAACCTTCTTTACCTTTTTCTTTTCTTCCGTTCCTTTTTCTTTCTTTTTCTCCTGCTCCTTCTCCCCCTCTCCCTCCTCCTCCATCTTCTTTTTGTTTATAATTATTGTTAATACTCTCCAGGATTTAGATTCCACATACAGCATACTTTAGGAAATACTGACCTAACTGAGATATTAAAATACGAGTTCGGGAGGGAGCAGCAAGGTATTCTGGGGAAAAATAGAACTTCTTTAGTGTTCCAGAAAGAAAACAATAGAGGCAACCAATTATTATGACTGTTGGAGAAACAGTCATTGATGGAGGTCCTTTGAGCCAATGGGAACATCACAGTTGAAGTCATGTCAAAGGCATGGATAGCCAGTGTGTTCACTCCTGTGGTAGCATCCCACACTCCATGCAGGAAGAGTGTGAGCTCTGCAGCCAGTGTGCCTCAGCCTCAGCATCCTTCTGAATAAAATGAGAACAGAAGTAGGAATGAGCTCATATTGTTGTATGAGTCATATGAGATGCTGAGTGAGAAGTGGTCATGAAGTACTTAGTATATAGTAAAGTGTTAAATAAACGTTGATAAATGGTATATGAAGTTGCTCTTTCTCCCTTGTATTAAATTTGGGAGACTAGCAGGTTTCTGAAACAGGTCAATTCTACAAAGACTAAATTATCCAAAGATTTATTATTTAGAGAATTTTATTTCATAAAGAAAAGTGTAGGCCTGGATTATTGGCCCTGATGTAATTTATATACTTCTGGTGAACTTGAAAGTTCTTCCACTATGCTGCTGTAACAAATCAAATCATGTCACATCAAATCAAATCAAAACAACTATGTACCTGATTGTTTTTCCAGACATAATGTTCAAGTGCTGTTGAATTTGGGGGATAGTTCCCAGAAGCTTCACTATATTATATCCTAATTATAAATATGGAAAATTATTTTGAATGAAAAAATATCATTCACATAGCAAGGTGAAAATTGAGTTCATGTCTATATTTGGCTTAAAATTTGTTATTATTTTTATCTCCCCCAAAGAGAATAATTAGGTTACTAAAGCTAGTAGAGAAGTATTGAAATATTAAGAAGGCTGTTTAGCATTTAAAACCTATGGATAAGTAAAAATGTTAATATAAGTAAATATAAGCTTAACCTATAGATAAGTAAAAATGTTCTAAAATTATTTGCATCCATCTTGGAGTTAACTCATACAAACATATTTTCTCAGTTATCCAATACAAATGCATATTTGGGTATTATTTACAAAAAAAATAATGTCATAATTTTCTATTAGTTTTTGGAAGGTAAAGTAAAATAATATTTTATATATTATATGATACCATTTAAAACCTCTGATTTTTAAGGTAAAAAATGAAAAATTGACTTAATCGTCTGGAGGCTTTATGTACATAACACATAGCAGTTATTTGACTTGATTTACTTTTCTAGTTGTTAGTTATAGTAGGAGGAGTTTGCTTTTAGCTTCTGAAATATATTTCATGGTAGCAAGTACTGAGGTATGAGAAACTCCTTTGGAAAAATCAGAGTAAATTCTTCTAAATGTAGTATTTACTGCTCATAGGTTATTGGAATTTGGGGTTTGACTAGGAATAACCCTGAACAAAAAATGTCTGAACAAACATCTACTTGAGTCCAAAACATGTCACCTTTATAAACAGAGCCCTCTGTAGAATCCAAAAGTATGGCTTTCATGCGACTATGAAAGTGAAAAAAACACAGTTACATAGTTATGTACTTTATGTGAACAAAACATTGAGCAAAAATGACCATTTTTCCCATAAAAATCAATGTTTAGTTCCCACATGCATGACCATAAAGTATATGATATCAGGCTTTTGAAACACAGTTAAGTACTAAGCGCTGCAGAAGAGGGCATGGCCAGATGTTACCGGGAGTGTATGTTTAAGTGCGTATTTCCCTCTGCTCATCTCAGAATCTTCTCATCCACGTCAGAAAAGAGCCAAGGACAGAATAGGATGCCAGTTGCTCTTGTTGTCACTGAATTAAGAATTTTAAAATTCAAAGGCCATCAAAACATTTACTTATGTTTTCTCAAGTCTCTTTTTTCTTTCTCTCTGTCCCTCCTCTTTAGATTGCAACCCCACATCTTTGGTACACGTTAGAAAACATATACCCAGCCTCACTCCTTATTCACTTGTACCGGCAGCAGAATGACTACCTTACATTTCAAATCAGTTTGAGGGTTTTCAATTTTATTTTTTTGTACTAGTCATAGTCTGATGCAAAAGACCGTGGTATAATTGAACTTGGCATGAAAAACGCAATGGGACTGAACTGATCACGGCAGGACAAATCTTCAAAAAGATATGTGAAAAATTACTTTATCCTCTCTATGAATAAATATTTTGGGCTGCTAAAAAGTAGATTTCTGAAGTGATTTTGTATGTTGACATAACAGGAAGCTACTCTCTGGACTCAACGTGTCGGAATGTGTGCTGTTTCTACTCCGGTTCTTACTGAAGTATGTCCTATAAGACACCAGTTTATTGATCCGTTTCACAATAAAAATGTTATGAAATAAAATATTTTGCATTTGGCCACATCATGGACATTTAAAATAATGAACTTATTTCTACTTTTCAGAGTCTCACATACGTTAGCAGTTTATAAAAACTATTGAAGGCAAAAATCTAATTTTCAAAATCAGTTTTCTTAGAAATGTTTGATGAATCAACTCCTTCTGCAATTATCTATTAAATTTCCCCAGAACTAATGTTCTAAAAAGCTCATTTCAGTAAATATCATAGTTCGACCATTTTCGATGCACATTTTTAACACCTCTAAAATTAAGATGTTTTATTAATATTTGAGGATATCTTGAGTTCATTGAAATATGGCATTTCTTTAGCAGCTATAATGATAATTATGTATGCTATATTAGTTATGATGAGGCTTGGCTGGGGTGACAAAATTCCAAAATGACAGTGGCTTAAATAAGGTAGAAACATATCCCATGGACACGGCCCCAGTGCTGGAATTGCCCTCTGTGGTGTCAGCTGCCCATGCTTCTTTCTCGTTGCTCCACGGCCTTGGCCCTTTATTTCTAAGGTAATATAACGGTTCAATAAGACTGCTCTCTTTCCAAGTATAGTGCTCAAATTTCTGCCAGCAGGACAAGATAAAAGATCACAAAAATGTATTAAAAGTCACATGTCAGTTGTCTCTTAAGGGAAGTTCTCAGAAGCTGCCACATAGCCCTTCTGCTTAACATCCCATAGGCCAGAACTTAGTAATAGCAGCTGGGGGTTGAGGGGTGGAGAAGATAGTCATTTTTCTGAGCCTGCACGTGCTGAGACAAAAATTCTACTCCTGCGAAGAAGGAGGAGAGCTGGAGAAAACTAGCTCTCCTTGCCATAGCACAATCCTATAGCTATTTATATTTATAAGCAGTAGTTTGCTAAAAATTTACTCTATAATTAGTAACTAAAGGCATATCATAGAGTAGCTAGCTATTGACATGCTAAGGCGTAAAGGAAAACATTGCTGAAGAGAAAATTATTTAGCTATTAATGGGCGGTGCCTGTGGCTCAGTCGGTAAGGCGCTGGCCCCATATACTGAGGGTGGTGGGTTCAAACCTGACCCCGCTGAACTGCAACCAAAAAATAGCTGGGTGTTGTGGCGGGCACCTGTAGTCCCAGCTACTTGGGAGGCTGAGGCAAGAGAATCGCTTAAGCCCAGGAGTTGGAGGTTGCTGTGAGCTGTGTGAGGCCACGGCACTCTACCGAGGGCCATAAAGTGAGACTCTGTCTCTACCAAAAAAAAAAAAAAAGAAAATTATTTAGCTATTAGCAACCAGAAAATTGTCCCTTTCCTCCCTAGTATCAAGTAGTTGGGGAGTTTCTTGATATTCATGGCTGCTGACCTTAGATTGCGAAGGTCAAATTATATTCTCTGTTGCATCATCTCATTCTCAGGTTACTCTGATTATCCAGATGTCGGTGTGTGTTGGGGAGGGTAACTTGAGATTGAGGGGGTGATTTACGTAGTGGATTTTGTGTAGCTGTAGACTCCATAGTAAGAATGTGCAGAATTTATTCCAAGGTTCTCAAGAAAATTCATCAGTTTGTCCTAAATTGCTCTGTGACTACATTTACATTACTCCTTTAGAGATTTTAATTTAATTAAATGCAGGCGACGTTGTAAACATTTCTCCAGTATTTATCATTGCATTTAATTCTCATATTTGCCCATAATATCTTTAATTTCTAATTTTTAAATAGAAATACTGAATGAAGCAGGGAGATTGCTCAAAATTAACATCAAATTTGGCTAATACTGATCCAGATATATAATTAGATCATAATTTTTTCAACATTACAATTAAAAGCATTAAAAAATATCCATGTGGAATAGTATAAGTTTCTCTTAAAAATAATTTTTTATCTTATGTAAGGTAGTGTCATACTGGAATTTCTGTTTTCCTCAGCTTCTCCGTATAATTCTCTTGGTTAATTAAGCTGCCCTTTGGCAAAGAATAAAAAATTAAATTAAAAAGAAATGTATCATTCATTGAAGCTAAACTTTTGTTACCAATTCTAAAAAGATATTATTCTGTAATGTTTACCTTCCTTTATAAATTCTAAAAAACTGCTCTTACTTTACAGAGGAATATAATAACTATGAAATAAATAAATATATAATTTTATCTGTGTTTTATTAGATTACCTGTTATCATGAAGCAAATAAAATTGAAAGGTAATATCTGCCTGCTGGGCCTCAAATCCTAGAGGATCATTTTCAGAAAAAAAAAATAGCATTAAATAAGTGGTAAAAATTTTCATAAATCAATTTATGAATTGATCTGAATTATTAGATTGGTAACTGTTATCTTAAATAAAAATGTCATTCTGCTTATTGTTTCTCTATTGCCTTATCTTACTGAGAAGGATTAGCCAGATTTTTTAATTTTAAAAGAAATAATCAGAAAAGGAACAAATGCATGCTGGTATTATAATTTAACTTTACTGACTTTCAGGGGAAAAGCATATTTCTAAGGGATGAAATCTGCCTAATAGATATGTATCTCATTATTGTTAGGATATTTATTATCTCCTGCGTGCAAGGCACTTTGATAGACATTCAAATGTGGAAGTCAAACTCTAAACACCCCCACCCTGCTGAAATGTGTTTGAAGTACCCTGTATCTTTATTGCACCAACAGAGCAGAAGGGAAATATCCGAGTCATGTTATTAAATTGGGATTTCAAAGTGAGAAATTAGAACAATCACTGAAACCACCTATTTTTCTGGAAATGTGAGACAACTTAGTATTACAAATTCTTAAAAGTACAATGACAAGCCAATACTAATAAAACTGGAAAGTATGAGTTCTATTTGTCTTTCTGTCTCAGGTAGAAAAATACCTTTGGAGAGTGAATGTATATCTCTTAAACTGTCTACTTAGAGCAGTACATTTCTTCTGCAATGTGATCTAATGGCACTGGAACCCAAATCACCTGGCTTTTTAGGCGACTGCTCAACAAGCCACCATGTAGCCACTCCACGCTGGTCTGCTCGACATTTTTGGTACTTTCCCCCCATCGTCTCAATAGCAGTGTTTCCTGTAATGGAAGTCAGAATTTAATAACTTTCTTATTAGGTGGTAATAGCTCTCTAAATTAAAACCGAACTCCCCCATTAAAATACGAATTTCCAAATTGTTTGACATGTTTTCAAGCAGAAATGTAATTTTTAAATGTTCCTTGCTTTAGTCTTTGAATCTATTAGGTACTTGTCAAAAGTAATGTTTTTTTGCAAGTTACCAGAGCAGTATCCTAACTTAACGTATAATCATGAAACTTTTAGAGAGGTGAAATTTTATGTTTTACAGACATTTTATAACCGCTATAAATTATCTAATTATTTCTGGTAAAGTAGAGAAGTGATGGAAATGCATCACAGTGTTAAGAATTCTGACACCTAAGTCTAGTCCTGGGAATTTTTCTTAGTTGAGAGGACTTAGCATGTCTTTTAACATTTATTTTATTTTTTTTATTAAGTCATAGCTGTGTACATTGATGCAATTACAGGGTACAATGTGCTGCATTTATATACAATTTGAAACACTTTCACCAAACTGGTTAACATAGCCTTCACCGCATTTTCTTAGTTATTGTGTTAAGATATTTATATTCTATCCTTAGTGGATTTAACATGTACCCTTGTAAAATGCACTCTAGGTGTGGTCCTACCAATGACCCTCCCTCCACCCATCCTCTCCCCTCCCCGCCCTCTCCTCTTTCCCCTTCATGTTGGTTTATAGTTGGGTTATAGCTTTCATATGGAAGTGTGGGTGCTTATAAATTAGTTTCATAGTAGGGCTAAGTACATTGGACACTTTATCTTCCATTCTTGAGATATTTTGGTAAGAAGAATATGCTCCAGCTCCATCCATGTAAACCTGAAAAAGGTAAAGTCTCCATCTTTTTTAAGGCCTGCATATTCTAGGGTGTACATATACCACAATTTGTTAATCCATTCATGGGTTGATGGGCACTTGGGCTTCTTCCATGACTTAGCAATTATGAATGGGGCTACAATAAAAATTCTCGTGCAAATAGTTTTGTTATAAAGTGATTTTTGGTCCTCTAGATATATACCTGATAGAGGAATTGGAGGATCGAATGGCAGGTCTATTTTTAGATCTCTAAGTGTTCTCCAAACATCTTTCCAAAAGGAACATATTAGTTTGCATTCCCACCAGCAGTGTAGAAGTGTTCCCTTTTAACCACATCCGTGACAACATCTCTGGATTGGGGATGTGATATGGGCTAATCTTACTGGAGTTAGATGATATCTCAAAGTAGTTTTGATTTGGATTTCTCTGATTATTAAAGGATGATGAGCATTTTTTATGTGTCTATAGGCCGTGTGCCTGTCTTCTTCAGAGAAGTTTCTCTTCAAGTCCCTTGCCCACACTGAGATGGGATCACATGTTCTTTACTTGCTAATATGTTTGAGTTCTCAGTGGATTCTGATTATTAAACTTTTGTCAGAGAAATAACCTGCAAATATCTTCTCCCATTCTGAGGGCTGTCTGCTTGCTTTACTTACTGTGTTCTTGGCTGTGCAGAAGCATTTTAGTTTGATCAGGTCCCAGTAGTGTATTTTTGGTTTTGCTTTAATTGCCCAGGGGGTCCTTCTCATAAAATATTCTCCCAGGCTGATTTATTCAAGTGTTTTCCCTGCCATTTTTTCTAGGATTTTTATAGTTTCATGTCTTAAGTTTAAATCTTTAATCCAGTGAGAGTCTATCTTAGTTAATGGTGAGAGGTATGGGTCCAGTTTCAGTCTTCTACAGGTTGCCAGCCAGTTCACACAGCACCATTTGTTAAATAGGGAGTCTTTTCCCCCCTAAATGTTTTTAATTGGTTTATTAAAGATCAAATGATGGTAAGTAGCTGGGTTTATCTCTTGGTTCTCTATTCTATTCCATACATCTACTTCTCTGTTTTTGTGCCTTGACCATGCTGTTTTGATCACTATTGATTTATAGTATAATCTGAAGTCTGGTAGCGTGATTCCTCCTGCTTTGTTTTTATTTCTGAGTAATATCTTGGCTATTCAAGGTTTTTTCTGATTCCATATAAAATGAAGTATTGTTTTTTTCGAGATCATTTAAGTATGATTGTGGTGCTTTAATAGGGATTGCATTAAAATTGTATATTGCTTTGGGTAGTATGGACATTTTAACTATGTTGATTCTTCCCAGCCATGAGCATGGTATGTTTTCCCTTTGTGAGAATCTTCAGCTATTTCTTTTCTTAGAGTTCCATAGTTCTCTTTATAGAGATCTTTCATGTCCCAAATATTTAGGTAAACTCCCAAATATTTCATCTTCTTTGGCACTACTGTAAAAGGAATAGAGTCCTTGACTGTTTTTTCAGCTTGACTATTGTTGGTGTATATAAATACTCACAAATACTCACAGATTTGTGAGTATTGATTTTGTAACCTGAGACACTGCTGTATTCCTTGATCACTTCTAAGAGTTTTGTAATTGAATCCCTGGGTTTTTCCAGATATACAATCATATCATCTGTGAAGAGTGAAAGTTTGATTTCCTCTAACCCTATATGGATACCCTTAATTGCCTTTTCTTTCCTAATTGTGATGGCTAAGACTTCCATTACAATGTTAAAAAGCAATGGAGACAATGGCAACCTTGCTTGGTTCCTGATCTGAATGGAAATGATTTCAATTTAACTCCATTCAATACGATATTGGCTGTGGGTTTGCTATAGATGGCCTCTATCAGTTTAAGAAATGTTACTTCTATACCCATTTTCTTGGATGCTGGATATTATCAAAAACTTTTTCTGCATCAATTGAGAGAATCGTATGGTCTTAGTTTTTTATTTTGTTTATGTGATGAATTATATTTATAGATTTATGTATATTGAACCAGCCTTGAGACCCTGGGATAAAACCCACTTGGTCATGGTGTATAATTTGTTTGATGTGTTGCTGGATTCTGTTTGTTAGGATCTTGTTGAATATTTTTGCATCAATATTCATTAATGATATTGGTTTATAGTTTTCTTTTCTTGTTGGGTCTTTTCCTGGTTTGGGGATCAAGGTGATGTTTGCTTCATAGAAGGAGTTGGGTAGTATTCCTTCTTTTTCTATATTTTGAAAAAGGTTCAGTATTATAGGTACTAATTCCTCTTTAAAGGTTTGTTAGAATTCTGACGTGAAGCCATTTGGTCCCAGGCTTTTCTTTTTAGGAAGATTTTGTATAGTTGATGCTATTTCAGAACTTGATATAGGCCTATTCAACATTTCCATTTGATTCTGGCTAAGTCTTGGAAGGTGGCGTGCTTCCAAGTATTGGTCAATTTCCTTCAGATTTTCATATTTCTGAGAATAAAGTTTCTTGTAATATTCATTAAGAATTTTTTGAATTTCTGAGGAGTCCGTTGTTACTTTGTCTTTGTCATTTCTGATTGATGAAATTAGAGATTTAACTCTTCTTTTCCTGGTTAGGTTAGCCAAAGGTTTATCTATTTTATTGACCTTTTCAAAAAACCAACTTTTTGATTTATTGATCTGTTGTATAATCTTTTTGTTTTTGATTTCATTTAATTATGCTTTAATTTTGATTATTTCTTTTCTTCTGCTGTTTTTGGAATTGGAATGTTCTTCCTTTTCCAGTTGCTTGAGATGTCCCATTATGTTGTTAACTTCCTCTCTTTCCGTTCTCTTGAGGAAGGCTTGCAATGCTATAAATTTTCCTCTTAGGACTGCATTTACCGTATGCCAGAGGTTCTGGTAATTCATGTCTTCATTATCGTTTTGTTCCAAATTTGGTGATTTCCTTCTTAATCTCATTTATGACCCGGCTATCATTCAGCATAAGGTTATTTAGTTTCCATGTTTTTGTATGAGTATGCAGATTTCTGTTGTTACTGAGTTCACCTTTGATTCCATATGGTCGGAGAAGATGCAAGGAATAATTTCTGTTCTTTCAAGTTTGCTGAGGTTAGACTTGTGACCTAAGAAGTGATCAATGTTGGAGGATGTTCCATGGGCTGAAGAGAAGAATGTGTATTCAGTTTTGATTGGATGGAATGTTCTGTAGATGTCTGTTACATCCTATTGTTGAATGGTTAAGTTTAAGTTTAAAATTTCTTTGCTGAATTTCATATTGGAGGATCTATCCAACACTGCCAAAGGGGTGTTACAATCTCTGACTATCATAGAGCTGAAGGAAATCAAGTTAGCTCATGTCTGTTAGAGTGTCTCTTATATATTGAGGCTTATTCTGGTTGGGTGTATAAGTGTTAATAATTGAAATGTCATCATGTTGAGTGTTGCCCTTAACAAATATGAAGTGACCATCCTTATCTTTCCCTACTTTTGTTGGTTTAATGCCTATTGTATCTGCGAATATAATTGCAGTGCCTGAATTTTTCTGATTGCAATTTGCCTGAATTATAAATGACCATCCCTTCACCATAAGTCTATATTTATCTTTTATGGTAAGATGAGATTCTTGTATGTAGCAGATATCTGGCTTGAGTTTTTGGATCCAGTCAGCCATCCTGTGACTCTTTAGAGGCCAATTTAAACCATTCACATTAATTTGAGTATATTGATAAACCTGTAGTATTTTGTGTATTGAGGTTTTTGAAAGTCCTATGGACATTTTTAATCCTTTCACCACTGTAGATGTTGGAATTTGATCAAAAGTTTCTGAGTGAGTTTACTTTGGTGGTAAAGGATTGTGCTGGTCATTATGGAGGATAGGTCTGAGAATATCCTGGAGAGCTGGTTTAGTTATGGCAAATTTCTTCAACATGTGAATGTCATTAAAGTGTTTTAATTTCTTCATCATAAATGAAACTCAGTTTAGCTGGATATAGCATCCTGAGTTGAAAGTTATTTTGTTTTAGGACGTTAAAGGTCAATGACCATCCTCTTCTGGCTTGAAAAGTTTCAGCAGAGAGATCTGCAGTCATTCTAATATTCTTCCCCTTTTGGGTTATGGTTTTCTTCTGTCTGGCTGCTTTTAGAATTTTCTCCTTCATATTAACTTTGGCGAAGTGAATTATAATGTGTCTGGGAGATGCTTTATTTGGGTTGAGTTGTGCTGGGGTTCTGAAACTCTCTGCTATCTGAATTTCAGAATCTTTTTCCATGTTTGGGAAGTTCTCCACAATTATCTATTGGAGTAGAGCATCTGTGCCTTTTGAAGCCACCGTGTCACCTTCAGGAATTCCTATAAGGCGAATATTAGTTTTCTTCGAATTGTCTCAGAACTCTCTAAGAGAATGATTTGTTTTTGCTCTCCACTTGTCTTCCTTTTTGTGCATTTGGAGTGTTCAAAAGCTTTGTCTTCAGTGTCAGAAATCCTTTCTTCTGCCTGTTCCATTCTGTTACTGAGAGATTCTACTGTATTTCTCAGATCTTTGAGGGCTGCAAGTTCTTGCCTCAATGTGCCAAAATCATTAGTAATTTTGTCTTTGAATTCACTGAATTCTTGGGAGAACTTTTGAAATGCTCTTTGAATTTCTAATTCCAACTTTACCTCCATTCTGTTAATCCTATTTGTAATCCAAATTCTGAATTCTATTTCTGACTCAGCCATTTGTTTATGAATGGGATCTTCTGTTGTGTCCGTCTTGTCATTTCTTAGGGGAGTTATCTACTCTGATTATTCGTATTGCCAGTTTTTCCACTGATTCCAACTCATGATTATTTCTCACTATTGGCTAGATGAGCAGATAAGGTGAAATTGGATTTGGGGCTCCTGGAGTAGTGATTAACTGGCCCTTTGCCCAAAAGCAGGACTGGTGGCTGCAGGTTTTCCCCCATAGCTTTGCAAAGGACCTGTACAGTGCTATGGCCTGAGACACTGGCGATCTGCTTGGTGTGGTGGGGCTCAGTGGCTCTGTCTTGTTTTCAGGTGATCTCTGTCCAATCCTAGTGAATCAGTAAGTCTGGGTTGAAGTCTTAGCTGTGGAGAAATACAAGCAACTAAGACACCCTGCTCTTCCATAGGCAACAACTGGAAAAGGAAAATCAAACCTTCCCACAACAACACCACTTGGTACCACCTTGGATGGTCCTTGGGTGATTGACCCAGATCAAGAGTTCCAAATCAATTGTCCCAGTGAGCATCCAGTCTCAAGTGGGAGAGTTCAAATCAATTGTCCCAGTCAGCACCCAGTCTCAAGTGGAAGATAGCAGGGGTCCGCTGGCAGCTCGAGTATGACTTGCTCTGGTGCTCCATGGAGTCAGAAGGGCCCACCCAGCAAATGAATTAGTCTTGGAAGGTTGATATATCCTTCACCTTGCACCTCTTTCACACCCAGTCCCTGATAACCCCACAGGGCTGTGACCCAGTTCCCCCCAGTGAGCCGATGCACCAGGGTTTGCACCTGCCTGAGTCACAGGGAGATCTATGTCTCCTTGCCCAGGCCACTGCACTCTGCCACCAGCCGACAGGGGGAGCTGAAGCCAGACTACCTTGGGTGCTTAATAGAGGCAGGAGAGTTTCACTCAGTTCCAGTCCTGCCCCTAATTGATGTTGCTGCCACTTAGATTCTTGCAGAATTTGCATTTCTGCCCCAGCTATATTCCCTTGCAAGCCAGGCTTGTTAGAGTTCATAGAAACTGCTACTCAGCCCCACCATGTGCCACTGCTGCTGTGCCAATTCTCATGGAGTTGGCGTCTCTGTCTCCGCTGCACTCTGTGTTGGGGTGGGGGTGGTTAGAGCTCCCAAATGGCTCTCAGTTCCTGCCCTTCCCTGGGCTAATGCTGCTGCCTCTCCTGCTTTTGTCCCAGCTACACTTCACTGGGGGCCAGTTGCATCTTGGTATCAGAAAAGCAGCAATTTGGACTCAGCTCAGCCCTGGGAGTATGCTGCCTCTACATGTGCATGGATTCTATTCTCTGTCCTTGCTGTGCCCTGCCTGGCAGGTACCGCCTCAGGCATACTCTTTGCTCATGGGGCCTGCGTTTCCATCCCAGATCTGTTCCACCATGGCTGCCACTGGAGCAGAGGCCAAGCTCCCTCTGCTTGGTGAGAGAGGTGGGAAGTGTTTGTTCAAAATATCACTAGGGGTGTGAGCCCTATTGTTCCTGCTGCTGCCACTGCTGCACTGCACCATAGGGCACTGTCTCTCCCTCTCCCGTTTGGCTCTCTTGCTCCACAGTTCCCACTTTACACCCGTGTTGCCAGTTCAGCACAGACTTGTAACAGCCCACACCCTGTCCACACCTTTCAAAAAATGCCCAACAATCTGGACTCCATGGGGAACAGGCTTCCAGAATATGAGGTGAGAGTAGAGGGGAGTGCTTGGAGTTCAGAATTTTGAGTAGAGTATATGTTCAGTTTTATGCCTGGTAGAGAGTGCCATGGCTCACTAGTGGGTCCTCTCTGGGGAAGGATTTCTGTTTTTTAGAGGGTCTCTCCCATGGGATAAAATAGGAGGAGATCTGAACTCTGCTCACTTGTTTGTAAAAAGTATACTTGGAGCCATTCTCATGGGGGAGGGGACTCCCATCTGCTTGGCTATGGGTTATGTACCTATTGTTTGTTTCCTTCAGGTTGCAGCTGGCCTCTGCAGGGGTGATGTGTTGCTTTTCAATCTTCCCTCTTGGCTCAGCTCCAAACCATCAGCTTATTTGCTAAAGTTCTGTCCTTTAACTCTCCTTCTGGATAGGAGCCTCTGTGTGAAGCTGGCTCCAGTCAGCCGTCTTGCCTCTTCCCCATGTCTTTTAACTTTTAAGTCAGTTTCCTCATTAATAAAAAAAGGGATAATAGTATTTTCTCTGATTATATCACATAGGAATATTGAGAAGATGAAAAGATAAAATAAAATAGTAAGCCTTAAAACACTTTGAAAACATTAAAACACTCTAAAAATGATGGGTGTATGTGTGTGGTTATCGCATGAACATGTATATGTGACTGATAAAAATAATAAATCCTTATTTGGCTCTAGTTTTATTATTTTTGTAAGTGAAAGTCATCACTCTCTAAAAAGTTTAGAGAAAAAACTTCTGTGTTGTATATTTTCTTTAAATGTCATGAACAGGGCATGTTTCATATAATTTATTTTGACTTCTTGGAAAGACTGTATGTGAAATTGACTCTGCCAAGGCTTCAACATGGATTCCTAAGACATCACACTCTTGTATGTTTGGTCTGAAGTCCTTTTTAATCTTCAAGGATTTTATAAATATCAACCAATTCCTCCTAGTTTCATTTCCTAACAGCTGGTGTAAAATTGATGTATTCCTTGGGGCTCCAAGTGTGTTAATATATAATTACCATGAATTCATCCTTTCAAAATTAATTTCACCTCAGAATCACACACACTCTCCAAAATAGGAGGGACAGAATAGTAAAAGACAAATTTAGATAATACCATATAGTTTTTCCTTTGGATGAGCCAAACTGATTTAAGATGACAGAGACATTGGCTGAAATTATTGCACTGTACCCAGGAAATGCATTCTATGTATTGTTCTTAAGATTTTGTATTATGATATGATTTGATATACTTGACATCCTACTTAACTTTACTTCATTTAGAAACTTGAATGTATAAAATAATTTAGCAAATAATTATGAACTTTATAAAAGGGTGTGACATTTTCCTATGATCCTATTGGCACACATTTGAGAAATTCTGACCCATTTGCCTCTCCTTCCTCTTTAGGCTTCCTTACCTGAAACAACTAATCTTCCAGAATTTTTTGTTGCTTCTTATAAGTGGCCTGGATGGACTCATGGTCCGCTGGATCAAAAAAATTGTGCTGCATCGTGGGCATTTTCCACTGCAAGTAATGATTTTCATTTTAATTACATCCTTTAAAACTCCCCATTTGACTCTAGAGACTGAGATGATAATTAAAAGATTTTAAAAATCTGAATATTTAAAATATTAACGTATGATCAGCTAAAATAAATCTGAGTGGAGAAAGCAACCTTAAGATTATGTAAAAGCTCCATTTTTAGTCTAAAAATTGGTTTTTATTTTTAGAGTTTAATTTTACATAGAGAGTGAATCACAAGAGCAACAAAATGAAGTTGCTAAAATTTGTCTAATGGAGAGTTAAGACCAGAAAATAAAAAGGGTATTAAGGTTCTTCATTTATAATGTTATCTGTAATCCTGAGACACATATAGATACACCCACCTAATCCTTAATTTCTTTTTATTCTGTAAAAGTTGCAAAAATTTATTTAATTTGATATAAATACTTTAAAACTAAATAATAATGGATCAAATGGGTTTATGTTATTTTAAATAAATATAAGCAAATGCATACAATATAGAGGTTTTGACTTAAACGTAATATTACTGATCTCTTAATAAGAGTAGCTTCTAAATTAATGCTACTATTACTTACAAAGTCCTCTTTAGAACTTCATTCATATAAGTTCACAAGCTAAATCAATGAGTTACTCAGGTCAACCCCAAGATGTGGTCTCCAAATCTACCGTCAAGAGAGTATTGGTTATATTTCAACATTACGGTGATTGGCCATTATCACATATCTTTTTAAAACTATGCTGTATGGTATGTAGGTAACTTCAGGGGTGCTCCAAAAGTTTGAAATGCTGAAGTATTGCCAAGTGAGTACATAAGCTGTCAGAGAAGTCAGTTTTCTAAGAGCAGCATACCCTGGGACAGAGAAGTGCTGATATTTTTGTGTAAATATCATTGCTTCATCATGTCAGCCAGATCATTCCACAGTCATTTTGCCCGAACCATCATGGAAGCCACACTCCCCTCAGGAGAGGCTAAATCTACCAACTCCATACTATGCCCACATCCCCAGCATCAGTACACTTTGCCTCTCTAATGTTGCTAACAAGTTAAGGACGCACATCAGGATCTTTCTGAGCCCTGTTTCAGATAAGTGGGGGGAGATTTAATTAAATAAATCATCAGTCATTTTATGTTCATGTGGTTAGGATATTACATCTTCTGGTAAGAATTTTGCCTTAAATTTCAAGTAAACCAGTTATTTCTGCAGATGCCTAAGGAAAATTGTTAGTGCTGGAATACTGAGAGCCACTTGCTAGGCTGGAGGTATATTTTGGTGTACTCTGCACAGGGCTAAGTCTGGATTGTCCTCCTCCCTAAGTCAGGAAAACACCAGAGGGAGGATTTGCAAACCTTCTGTAGTTTTAGAGGACCGTTTTATGTATTCAGTATGGTAAATCAGGTTGATTTTGTGTGTGTGTGTTAAATAAAGAAAAAAATAAACTAAGTTCTCATAAAGATCTAAAAAATTATGTCAGAATGGGTACTAATAGTTAAAATAAGAAAAAATATCTCTCAGGGAAACAAAAAGCTATGAAATGAAATAAACAAGACAAACCAAATAAAATACAAACTATTGTGAGAAGCAGAAGAGATAAAGGTGCTTGGAGTAGTGGGAGTAATACATGTCACAGAGTCGATTTGGAGACATTATGAAATAAGCAGAGACAATAACAAAGAATGTCTCAGAGGCAATGCCCTATGAAAGCTTTCAAAAGGGAGGAAAACAATTGGCAGAACTGAATCATTCTTAAATCTTCTGACCTTTTCTAAATATTTCAAGTGAATTTGGACTAAACCTTCATTGAGATTCAGAAATGTCTGTCTAAGAGCAACATATTACATAACATTAGAATTGAAAACACTTAGCCTTTAGTTGAAATCTGCAGATTCACAGGGCTAGAAGAGATCTTGGAAGTCACTTTCTCAAGCCTCTTGTTTTAATGAGAGGGCCCAAATAGGTGAAGTGACTTACCTGAAGTGAAAAGACAAGAAGTATCAGAAATAATCCTGAAATCCAGGCTTCCAACTACTGGAGAACTGTTTTCTCTAGTATTTCCTGTATGAAAGCACAGTTACCCTAACATTTAAAAAAATTCTATTTGATTTTGAACTCCTGTACTAAATGTCAAAGCACAAAGAGTTACTGTTTTAGGAAATAGGGAATTATTTTTTTGAGGATATCAACAGTGGTAGTATAATGCTATTTGCTCTTAAGAAATACATCCTGGCCCAATAATAGATGGGCATTGAAAAGGATTTAGGTTATAGATTTAACACATGTTGAACATCTAAAACACATTAGCAATGTCCCACAGCACTATACATATCCTGTAGTTACATAAAAACCATGTATATAAAGAGATACATCTGTAAGTGAACTATTTTAATATAAATTATTTTGGAAAAATTCTAAATGAACACCAGTGGGGTTCTAGTACACTGACAATTTTGGTGAGGAAAAAAAACTGTAACCTCCACTGACAAAAATGAATCAAATAGAAGAAAAGTTATTACTTTGTTAGCCTTTATTTAAAGTTAAAAGAAATTACATGTCAAGAATGAGACTGTATGAACTATTTAACAACAGAAAAGTCTGTATTGATAAGGCATACACCCCAACTTTTTTATGATGATGAGCAAACCATTACTCAAGTGAGTTATCATGGCTGCATGATCAAAACAATGGCAGGTACTGGTGGATTAGTTTCCCAGTACTTTTTTAATTATTCTGTGAGGGCAGAACTATGCTTCTCTTGCTCCTTGTTTGTCATTGTAATTTCCAGTGCTACAGTCCCTGTCACCTTGCAGGTGTTCAACAAATGCATTACAGAAAGAAATGAACTGATAACAACAATGACAGAGAATTATGTATAATTATTATGGCTATAACTAATAACATATTCACTTTGCGCCATATATATGTATAAATAAGCTGAGTTCTGTATCTATTGAAAAATATTTAAGATAATGATTTTAATTCATATTATGGGCATACAACTGTTATATGTAAACTGGGTTAGTTTAAGTGAGGGTGGTTAAATTAGATACCAGTTTAAAAATTGAGGATTCTATTTACTCCAATATATCAGATTAGTGTGATTAAATTTCTAAGTAATATGTCTATAATCAGTATTTTTGACTTCCCCAGTTTAGACATATTCATTAAAAAAATTTACCCAGTCAGGCACAGTTGCTCATGTCTGTAATCCTAGCCTTACTGGAAGGCTGAATTAGGCGGAATCCTTTGATGTCAGGAGTTTCAGACCAGTCTGAACAAAGCAAGACTCTCCTCTATCTCTACTAAAAATAGGAAAAGCAACATATGGCTCTTGCCCTCCAAGAGTTTCACTGGACAGATTTCTAATGAAGAGTTCAGAAGTATATATAACATAAAAGGAACAAGGAACTAAGAAAGTCCTTGAAGTCAATAAGACAGTGGGACAATACCAAATAGGACAAAGATTATGACTGATTATGACATAGTAAACTGAATGGAATACATAGACGTGGGTTCATTGATATTGGGCTTAGTGTTAGATTATATACTGTTTTGAAGACCAGCTTACATTTCAACAAAAGGGCTATGCAAATTATAAGAAATATTATGTGCCATTTGAATATTAATCAATATTCTATTTGAACCAGGTGTGGCAGCTGACCGAATAGCAATTCAGTCTAAGGGTCGATACACAGCTAATCTGTCCCCTCAGAATTTGATCTCTTGCTGTGCCAAGAATCGTCACGGATGCAACAGTGGAAGCATCGATAGGGCTTGGTGGTACCTGAGAAAACGTGGGTAAATAGCTACCTAAAATGTATTTCTAAGATTCTTATGATGTTGTCTTGGGTTAGAATGAGGAGAAAAAAAATTATTTCAAGATTTTTATACCCAAATTTGGAAATGCATATGCTACAATTGTAAAAATACATACACTATATTTAAATATATACTATATTTGTTATCTATTAATATTAGAACCTCTTAGAAATAATTATTGAAGAAGATATACATTTCTAGCTAAATTAATATGAATTTGACTTTGGGAGACTCAAACATTTTCTCTGGTTGTTCTGAGTTAAATGGTCCTATTAAGTCTCCACAGACAGAATAAAGTATTCAATGTTACTAATATCACTTTTATGCCTTTCAGTTACATAGGTTTATAGACAGATAATGCCAGATAAAATTAGACTAAAAATCAGAATAAAATAAACAAATAAATTATAGTTGTCTCAACTCATCAATGTCATTCATTAACATTTCTGATCCCATTTGATGAAAAATGGCTGGTTCCATTTCCTTCCTCTCACGTTGCCTGATACTCACACAGCACTCTGTGTGTCTACTAATCTACAGAAGAGCTGAGATATTCGGCTAAGAAAATTGCAGCTGATAACCAGTGGTACACATAGATATTCCTCACTTGTTCCTTTATCATCACTCAGTGCTCTGGGGCTTCTCTAAAACATGTTCTGAAGAGTGTGCCATATATTTATAGATGGCAATAAATTATTTAATTTTTTTATGTTTTGCTTAATAAAGCAGTGCTTCAGGAGGGCAATTTGGACAGATACCCTCCTGGTGTTAATGCTTTGTTGGCCTCCATATTGTGCTGTTAAAAATAGAAGACCATTAGGAGTTTAGAAATATAAATTATCATTGAGATCCAATTAAATCTTACTTTATTGGTCTGCTTGGGCTGCCATAACAAAATATCATAGACTTAGTGGCTTAAACAATGGACATTTATGTTCTGGAGGCTGCAAAATGTAAGATCAAGATGCTGGCTAATTCGATTCTTGGTAAGGGACCTCTTTCTGGCTTGTACTACAGATAGAATTATTTACTAAAAATGGATTGAAGCAAGATTTTAAAAATTACAATGAAGAAATAAGAGAGGGTTAGGGGAGTTTAATGTGATTGAGTTTCTGTATTAGAGTCAGTCAATGTTTTGAAAGTTATGCATGCAAGTCATCAGAATAATTTATGAATATTTAAGTCAGTAAAATTGAATTTACACCGGATATTATGGCACTTTCCTAAATGCCTTCTTTGTTTCTTTGCTTATTCCTCATAGATTGGTATCCCATGCATGCTACCCACTTTTCAAGGACCAAAATGCTACCAATAATGGATGTGCCATGGCAAGTAGGTCTGATGGGCGGGGAAAACGGCATGCCACAAAGCCATGTCCCAACAACATAGAGAAATCCAACAGAATCTACCAGTGTTCACCTCCATACAGAGTCTCTTCCAATGTAAGTCCAAATGGTGAGGAATGGTAACATTTGACTTTCTTAAACATGTATAGATCTTATCTTTTAAAAACTATTTAAATCTATTACATTCTAAAATAAATGTTATGTTTTCAAGTATAATTTTTTTTTTTTTTAATTTTCTTAAAGGATCCACTGAAGACTTTCAGGTTGGGTATGATTTCTAATGTCTATAATATTAACAGTATAAAGAATTGGCTTAAATTCAAAAATGCTCATGGAAATAGGGTTTTAAAATTTTGTTCTATAATGTATGTATACACACATACATACATATATGTACTATAAGCTTGACAATTGCAGCTAAGTAAAACACTTTTTCCCTAACTTTTTTGTAGTTGTAGTTCATTTTATCACTCTTTTGCGTTGCTCCACAAAGTAATTAAAGAGGACATGGCCATAATAGGAAGAAGACTCTCTTGGATTCCAATTAGTCAAGCTAAAAGAATGTGCAAATTTTACTCAATCATATCAGGTTACCTAGGTCTTCTTGTTTTCAGAAACTCTGAACCTCCAGTGACTCCAGTTATCTCCAGAATATAATTCAATATTCTTACCATGGCACCCTGGGCTTTCATGAAATAGTTCTGACTTGTTACTTTTATAGACTTCTGTCCTGCCACCATCTACCTCCTTTACTTGGCAATAATGTTTCTGATATATAAGACTAGTCTCTGTTCCCCAGCATCTACCTCTTCTACCTGGCAATAATATTTCTGATATATAAGACTAGTCTCTGGTCCCCAGGTATACTCTGGTCTTTCATGTTTTTCTATTTAGTTAGGTGATAATTCCTCTGACCCCAGAGGTCATTCCACCTTTCCATCTGGTGAAATGCCACATGAATGCCAAGGTCCAGCTCAAAACTTCATCTTCTTTGTATGAAGTTTACATTGATTCCTAGGCAAGGTTAATTTCTCTTTTTTGTTTGTATTCATGGCATTTTGTGTTTGTCTTTGTAGTAGACCCTATTGTATATCATGAACTGATGACATTAGTTGTGGTGTTGTCTTTCTATTCCACCAAAACTTTAATACCTTGAGGATAGGTGCAAGGTCAATATTTGTTTTTACTGTAGTTTCCTGTATGTACCATGTGCTCACTATGTACAGAAGAATGAATGAATAAACGAATGCTTTGCCTCCCTGCTGAGGGCTGAATGAAACATATTGGAAGGTAGCACAGAAATCCTTGCACTAAAGCTACTGAGGAACATCACTAAACAATCATTTGGAATAGGTCTTGTGATAAAAAGATTAGGGGTAACATTAATCTCCACTGATTAAACATGATTTTAATTTACCTTGATTAGTTTCTTTGTTACCATAAAAAAATTTACTGCTTTTTTTTATTTCAAAATTATTATTTAGTAATAAAAGTTATTAAAACAAATGGGTACATCTTGCCTTTTGCAATTTCATTAATGTGGAATTTCACAAGTATTTTCAAAGCATGACTAAGAAGAAATTGAAAATGGTCAGGTTACTTCAGATTATATAACATCTAAATTGAATGTACATCACCTAACATTGTATACCAGCCAATAACTTTAGCATGTTCTGGTAACAATGATAATGGTCATTAATATTTTTCCTTCTAGGAAACTGAGATAATGAAAGAAATCATGCAAAATGGGCCAGTTCAAGGTAAGCTTGGATGAAATATGGGCTTTCTTTATTCATTCCTTTAATACAGAACATTATACTGAGCTTGCCGGCAGAATGGGGACTGAAGACCCCTTTCTTGGCAATGGAAAACACCCCCAGAAAAAGGGAAAAATTAAAAAGTAAGCTGAGTGAGACAGAACAAAGAAAAGTCACCTAGTTTAACTTTAAACCTGTTGCTGCTAAATTTCTTATCTGAACAAGTTTTCTACTTTTCCTAGAGCTCTGGCCTCTTGGAGATACAACTTACTAACAAACACCCCTGTTGGGTCTATAAATGCTCTGCTGAATAATGGCCACAGAAAATGCCCGTGACAAGGCCTAGAAAGATACATTAACTAGGCCGTTTCCTGTGTAGTAAACAGTCAAAACAAATCCCCATTGTAGAGATTTATATTTGGCTGGGACAGAGATCAAGGAACAGCTTGAGCCCTGAAATATGGGCAAGAGAGCTTACATCCCTTATCACAGAAGAAGACCCTTTGTTGTGGTGATGAGAGGAAAATTCCTCTCTCTCACCAATTATTCAAAATAAATTGCCTCCAGTGGTAATTGGAGGCAATGTTTTTACTGCACATGAAACTAATGGAGTTTAACATCTCCCTTAGAAATCTGTGTATGTGACTTCAAACAAGAAGCTGCCCTCACACAAGGTTCAGGTTCCAGATTTCTCAAGACTGCTCAGACCCTTAAAGTTAATGATTATAAAAACAATAAGCACTAATATACTCACTGAGAAAAACTACTGACATCTTTGTTCTCTTCCTCAGCTTACCTTTTGGGCTAATAAACAAATAGCCTTCAGTAAAAACTGAGTGGATCTGACCCTTGGGGCCACCATCAGAACCCCACAAACAGGCGGTGGTCCCCTGAGTTCCCATCTTTAAAAATTCTATTCTGTGTGTCTTGTCTTTTTCTTTCTCGTCATTTCTAACTTTATATTTCTTCAGTTAGTTTCTGCCAGATCCACAGGTCCTAATGGACTCTGCCCCTGGGGCAGGACCTTGACAGAGGTCATGTAAAAGGAGTTTAATAAAAGAAAGAAAACTTTTATTATTAGAGTATTCAGAAGTTTGTAAGTCAGCTACTGGGACTCATGCCTATAATCCTACTACTTAGTAAGTGTGAAGATAGCTTGAGGCCAGGAGTTCAAGGAGGCAGTCAACTAAAATCACGCCATTGCTTTTTAGTCCAGGAGACAGAGATCCTATATCTAAAAAGAATAAATAAAATGTATTAAAAATAATTTAAAAGTATCCATAAGGGATCAACTGTTTTAAAATGAGTGCAATTATAGGAGATATACTTATCTAATAACTTCATTAGCTTCCATTTTATTTTTAGAACATAGACTCATTCATAAACTGAACTGTTAAATATTAGTGACACCTTTGATAAAAGTCAGCTGTCTTTCCAAAATGATCGTGAATGAGCAGAGAGTTAAACATGAAATACCAAGTGATTTGCAATGAGGCTTACTTTATTCATTCAATTATATTAAGACCCATACATAGAGATTTCCCGACCTTCGATTTAAATAGATTAGGCAAGAGATTAGAAACAAAATTGAGGATTAATAGTAGAAACAAAGTAGATATTTTTCCTTTGCTTTAGCTCAAAACAAATCAATAAACCAGCATAATTTTTGTGTTTTACAAAAGGCTTTCAATTTTGATCAATTCTGTAAGTGTGTGGTTAAGAGTAAACTGTGAATAATAAAATAATCCAGTGACTTATTGTACATTGACAAATTTATATTATACCATCTCTGATAATAGTTTCTTTTCCTTAACTAGTGAATTTTATTTTGCAGCAATGGCATGGATAAGGGTAAAATTTACAGAATGTACTTCCTGTGTAAACATTGCCTTGATATTCATGGAAGGACAAATCCAATGAGGCCTAAAATGAAAATTCAGGCTGCAAACTGAATGGCTCAAAGTACATTATCAATGTAGCGAACTATAAAATAAGTCAAATTAAATTTGAAACACTTCATATACACTTAAGGAACTGTTGGTGTGTTTTGTTTTTCCATATGCTGATCTAATCTGTATTTGCTCAATACATGGCAGGAATCATGGATTTTGCAATTTTGTTGGAAAGATTTTTATTGATCATTAGCAGCATTTAGCATTTATTGAAAAACCAAAACTTAAATTAAACATGTCCTGTATTTAATTTTAAAAAAACAATGACCTTACAAAAAACAAACCAACCAACCCTGAATTAAATGAAGAAAAGCTTTCTCCCAGCTTACATTTATGTAATTTGTTGGCTGTTATAAGGGGGAAGGAATTCATGTCTAATTTCAATGTGTGCTTCATTAAATGGTGTTTATGTGATAAATCTGAAGGAACATAGGTATTTGATCTCAGGTTACTTAACTGACTTTGGGTAATTGACTTAACTTCTCTGAATCTTTACATCATGGTGTTATTGTTTCAAGGGCTTCCCCCCTCTACCTCTTTTAAAAATTCTTCAAAAAAAATTGGTTCATAATTATTTAAAATAGAGAGCACTTCAGTTTTATTTTATGGCCATATACTTAGATCCTCATGAGTTTTACATAATAAATAAAAAATAAAGAGGCACAATTTCAAAGCAATAAAATAAAAATGTAAGTCATTCATTAATCATTGAACAATGAATTTGTGGAGAAGATTTGTTGAGAAGCTGCTTCCTGACTGCCTGAGCCAGGAGCAAGAGACACAGCAGCTCTTAAGGCAGAGCAATCCTGACCTGATGCATGCTATAACTCCACATCTTGACTCGCTGCAGTTTTCCAAAAGTACAATTGCAGTATAATAGCTTATATAGGTACATGCTTGTGGGCTCATCGAGTCTGTTTTGCTCTCTCAAATGAAGGAAGAAGCCACCTTTGAGCTGCTTTTGGTGGTTTCTCACCCTTTTCTTTAGTTGGCAGTTTAGTTTTTCAGCAATGAAGAATATATTTTATTCATGGTGCTTAGAGAAAAGTTGAATTATAAGACCTAAAGGAGTCAACGGTTCTATAGAAAAGAAAACCCACTAGCAATATCTTCATATTTTTGTAAGTGGGTAGAATGCTGATTGACTCTTTTTGCTCTAGATGAAACATGATTTTCTGTTCATTATTGTCTGACCTAACATATAAGATTTCCCTCTGCCTCAGTACGAAAAAATGTAAACGGTATTAGAATGTTAAATAAATAGAATTGTGTATATTCTTCTAAAATGTGTATAGTTAAAAATAAGTATAGGTGATGGACAAAGAAGAAAAGCAGAGATGTGCATAGAGTGCAGATATAAACATTCTAAAGTCCTATAGAAATGTGTTTTAGAATAGATAAAGAAGATTTAACCTGTTTGAGATCATGTGGAACACCAAACAAGTGAAATAAAAATTGGAACATTTAAAAAGTTATATTTAACTTTGGAATATAAGCTTTTTAAAAAAAATCTATTAAACCCTAGTTATCTGAGTTCCAATTTTATTTAAAGTGCTTATTAAACTAAGGCAAACCTTGTACACAGTTGCTAAGGTATACATATAGCATCTTGATTAAAAATGTTCAGTTTGGGTTTTTTCAAAGAGAAGTTTAAAGTCTTCACCCTGAATTGCCCAAGCCCTATAACAAAGCAGCCCACAATAGAGAAATAATCTAGGTCGGGGAATGAAGAAGACCTTTCTAAACTTTAAACTCTACTTTCTAAAGCACGGAACAATGGATTAGCTCTCCAGAGCTTGGGGGTGGGGGGATGAAGTCTTGGCTGGGTATTCTGTTGCCAAGTGTTTGCTTTTTTATTCAAACTTACTAAAGAAAGGGTTGTGTTTACTTTTAAGGATTACAAATAGCTGCTGTAAGCACAGTTTACTGAGATCAAGCTTCTTAGCTAGCTTAATTGGGGTTCTAAGAGGCTTGTGATGAAGCGCAAGGTTACGGAAGAAATGGCAATTGGTGAGCAAATGTAGTGGGCCTTTCTGCAAATGGGCTCAATTCCTGGTAATGCCTCTGTTGATTAAGACTACACAGTCACTTAACAGCATAATGCGTACTTAAGTAATATTATAAATAGCTGAAACTTGTAAGAGAATAAGAAAATATTGCACCAGTTAAATTAAGCAGGAAAGAAAATTAGGCTGAATTGCACAATCCTTTCTTAGATCCAACCTCTTACAAATTTATCCACTGATTGTTCTGTGAGAATTTCTGCATATTTTTAAAGATGATTTTATAATACCATGCCATTTGTCACATGCCACTGTTGTGTTCCATTTTAGCCATAATGCAAGTCCATGAGGATTTCTTCCATTATAAGTCAGGGATATATAGACATGTTACCAGCACACATGAAGAATCAGAAAACTATCAAAAGCTTCGGACACATGCAGTCAAACTCATTGGGTAAGGCAATTTCTTAAAAATCTTTATTTAATACCATTTGGAAATAAAACAAAGAATATGCAGTGCATTTAGACATCACAATTTCCCTTTGTATGAGAGATTCTGATACAAATGAAAAATTATCTAAACCTTGCCACCATTTAGCCATTATTTTGAAGTCTAGTAAAAGGCTAACTTGATATTCTGGGGGAAATTATCATTGCCTGCTTCTCACTTGTGAATATATCTTGAAGAATCTATTCTAAAGACAAGAAAATATTTATTGAAAAAAAATTCTACATATGATAAAAGAAAGAGAAGGATATGGTCCAAAGCATTCTATGATTTGAGAAAAAGATTTTGAGGGGAATTTCAAATGGGGAGAGATTTAAGCAGGAAGAGTGGATATGGTCACCTTTAATTCAGAGGTTATTCATTTTTTTGTGGGAATTATGGAAATTAATCAAATTTATAAGTAAAATACATTTATCTGTGCCAGGACAAGAATCAAGTTCAAAATTTGGTGGGTACATTTCAAGAGTAGGCAATTTCACAAATGGGCCCTACTCGGGTAGCCTTTGTGGTCATTTCCCTAGAGCCTCTGGGTCTTGTTCTGAGAGTCCAGTCTGCAAACTCTGTCTAATAATGCCTTACTCCAATTCAAATAAAATACTACAGAAAAAGATTTTTGTTTTTTGTTTTTGCCTTTTAAATTCAACACACTCTCCCTATCTTGACTATATGGTAAGTAACTTCATTACTATTGAAGGCTTTCTTCTTGGCTTAGTTTTACTGAGCCTGCACAAAACAACCTCACCTACAACCTTATTGTTACTTTCTCCTTACTGATCTTTGAAAGCTGTTCTAGTTAATTTTAAGCTATGTAGACAAGCTATCCTGTCGTATCTTGAATCATCATCCCTACTGTACCTAAAATATCCTAATATTTTAGTTACAAAATTATCACATTTCTTGGGATCTAATATACCACTAATTATATGGCTTGTCTTGATTTCAAGAATGTGAATATATGTGCCCCTTAGAATTGAAGATATATTTCTTATTAATGTAGGATATTTATAAATTACAGATAGAGAAAACTACAAAGAAAAATGTATATATATATATAATTACACATTTATTATACATGCTACAGATATGTGTATGTTTTCACTGTTTAGAGATAACCTTGAAATATTGGGGTAGTTTTAATACATATCTAGATATATAGCTAGAGACAAAGAGGAAAAAAGGAAGGAAGGAAGAAGGAGAGAGGGAGGAAGGAAGGAAGGAAGAAAGAAAAGAAAGAAGGAAGGAAGGATGGAGGGAAGGAAGGAAGAAAAATGGAGGGATAGGAAAAGAAAGAGGGAGAAGGAGAGGGTGAGGGAAATAAAGTAAAAGAAAAATAAAAGAAAGATTTTGTAGGAAAATATGATATCACAGTGTTTTATGAGAGAAAAATGTTACTGATATTTTCATTAGTAGTATATAAGAATGCCATGTTTTCTACATTCTTTCAAACATTTCCTTTTCCATTTTAATAGGTTTATTCTGCATTGTTTTGATCAGTTAGCAAAATTTTTCTTTAAAGGCTTATGGTGGCTTCCAATTATTACCCTACATTTTTAGGTTATGTGGTGCTTTAATTACAACAAGGTGCTTGTTGTAATTAAAAAAAAAAAAATATATATATATATATATATATCTATCTTGGCTGGCACTCTGGGAGATTAAGGTAGATGGATTACTTGAGTGCAGGAGTTTAAGATCAGCCTGACTGAGCAAGAGCAAGACCACATCTGTACTAAAAATAGAACACTCTCTCCCTCCCTTTATGCAGAAAATTCTCAGGCCAACCAGATGATTATATTTCCTTTCGAATGACATAACTTTTTACTACTTGGTTATTCCTATTAATCTTTTTTCTAAATCCTTGCATTCAACATACTCACTTCTTAGTGCCTATTTTTATACACTAGGTTTTCCATATCCCCTACTAGCTTCTAATGACATTTATGCTGCAGCTCTTTCTCATCTCTTACCCTGACAGTCCTACGCATGCTTCCATGAATTATTCCACTCAGTGTGATCATCACTGAACAGTCCCTCTTCTCCATGGTGCCCTTACTTAGTTAAATTCCATGGTGAATCATCGTGATCATTTTTCCTTTTGTACCCTACTCTTCTGTCCCTTCCTGACGCATCATATCAGCTAGGCAAAACGTCAACTCTGGTTAAGTTCAAATCAGCCTTAAACTGTGCATCTGAACAAGCTAGAAAATACTTGTAACTATGTCGATTTCACATTAATTTATGGAGACAAATTTCAAGGAGCTATCTAATAGTACCAGACAATCGTATTCTGGGTTCCTACTCTGTTTATTCTCCCATTCTTCTGGTCATTGTCCCCAAATTTGTTGTTTTCTCCTCAGCCTCCAGTGCATCCTTTCTCATGTTCTTATAAATGGAGTAAAAATACCTCTCTACAAACACTGTAACTGGAAAGTCAGCTCTACCTTAGTTCTATTCCTCATAAGTTCAGAAGTCCCGTTCCTTCCAAATTTCCTCCTGTGAATATTTCATTATCAATTTTTGCCTACTGTAGGGACATTCTTGATTTGGGAAAAATTTCCTACCACATATGATGGGATTGATTTTATGTTTCCTGTCATTCAGAGAACTCTGGGAATGCCAACCTTGTCCTGAGAACCTCCCTTGCTTGAGTTATTAGAACTGATCATTTATCATCTCTACCACCTGTTTAACTATGCTGGCCATGTTTTCTTCATTCTATTTCTATATGCATTTATGCTCAGTTTGAATAAGATATAAATGGGTTTACATTTAATCACTGCCATTGTTTGTGTATTATACATATTTGATGTGCTGATTGTAATATACACACCTAGAAAATAGGGATCTTTATAAACTTACTTCACATGTAACAATTAAGGCTAAGATTGCTAGTAGGCAAATTACTTTTGCAGAATGTGTTTACTTTTTACAAATATTTTAGGTCACTTAAGTATTGCTAGGTACCCTGGAGCAGTATGTTTTAATTCATGTCTCCATTAGCAACTCTTGATTTGTAATTGCTACATTCAGGAAATTAATGCTTCAGTGAATTAGAGAGTAACCAAATAGTTAAAGTAATGTTCCTTATCGGACAACTTAATACACTCCTAAGAAGTACCTAACAAATTTATCACAACAAATTTTGTTTGCTTCCTTTTCTGTAAAAGACAAAGCTATTAGATTTAACTTACTTGAACAAATGAATGTGATCTTCCATCAAGTGACCAGTACTGGGGAATACAAGGAAGATTAATTCATGGTCCACGTGTTATAGCATTTAGAGAGTGAGATGGAGGTATTCACAACTGATTTTAGTGTAGTGTCACAAAAGCTGCGTACTTGCACACATAGAAAGCACACGATTGTGGCAGTGGATATAAACTTGTAATGCCTTTCTTTGCTCCTACTGGTCTGATTTCACTCTTCTCTCTTCTCTTTTCTTAAAACTCTGTTCATCCCATTACAGATGCTAGAGTTACAAAAGCATTCAATTAATAAATAATGCAATATGTTTTGAAATATGGACTTATTTCACATACCATTAAAAAGAAGAGAATATTACTCATTAAACTAAGCAAATTCATTGATTGTAAGATGGATCATAATTCTAGATATGTTAAAATGTGAAGGAGAAAAGTGTGTTTTTCAATCAATAAAATACAGCATTTGAGATTTTCATCCTGCCAGTGTTCTCTGTGTTATGGTCGTGGTCCATGACTCCACGCCCATGTCCCTGTCCCCTCAATGTTCTAAGCTTTAGTTAGTCCCCAAGTCTCATGTACGTAAGGTTGCACTCTGATGCCATTTACTTTTGCATTGGATTCTCAGACAGGAACTCAAATGATTAAATTCAGCAGTAAAAATTTTATTTTATTTTATTTTTTATTTCCTGTGGTCTCAGAGATCTAGAAGCAGTACCTATTTTAGAAAATGAAGAGAAATAATTGGGATGAACACCGACTCTTCTTCATATTGTCACTCCTGTTTGTGGAGCAGAATTTCATGGGAGATATACAGGCATACCCACTTTACTGTATTTGGCAGATCCTGTCTTTTCAAATCAATTGCAGATTTAAAGAAAGTTTATCAGTGCTATTTTTTCTAACAGCATGTGCCCACTTCATATCTTTGTGTCTCATTTTAGTAATTCTTACAATATTTCCAGCTATTATTATTATTAAGTCTATTATAGTGCTTTCTGCTCAGTGATCTTAGATGTTACTACTATAATTCTTTTTGGCCACCACAAATCATGCCCATATAAGAGAGCAAACTTAACTGATGACTATTTTGTGTGTGTTCTGACTGTTCCACCAATGGGCCCTTTCCACATCTCTCTCCCATTCCTTGGACCCCCTTATTCTCGGAGACACAACAACATTAAAATTAGGCCAGCTAATTCTCCTATGATGACCTCTAAGTATTAAAGTAAAAGGAAAAAGTCACACACTTCTCAGTTTAAATCAAAAGCTAGAAATGGGAGGAAAGCATATAGAAAGCTGAGATAGGCCAAAAGTTGGGCCTCCGGTGCCAAACAGTTAGCCAAGCTGTGAATACAAAGGAAAAGATCTCAAAGAAAATTAAAGGTGATATTCTAGTGAACACACAGATGATAAGAAAGTGAAACAGCATCATTGCTTATATGGAGAATATTTGAGTGGTTTGGATAGAGAAGACCAAGCAAAGCCACAGCACTCCCTTAAGCCAAAACCTATTCCAGAGCAAGGTCCTCAATTCTTCAATTCTATGAAAGCTGTCAGGGGTAAGAAAACTGCAGAAGAAAAGTTTGAAGCCAGCAGAGGCTGCTTCATGAAGTTTAAGGAAGCAAGTCATCTCCGTAATACAAAACTGCAAGGTAGAGTATCTAGTATGGATGGGAAAGCTGCAGCAAGTTATCCAGAAGATCTACTTAAGGGCATTAATGAGGTTGGCTACACTACATAACAGATTTTCAACGTTGATAAAACTGCCTTCTGTTGAAAGAAGATGTCTTCTAGAACTTTCATTGCTAGAGAGAAGATGTCAATGCCTGGCTTCAAAGCTTCAAAGGACAGGCTGACTCTCTTCTTAGAGACTAATGCGGCTGATGACTTAAAGCCAGTTCTCAACCATTCCAGAATTTCTAGAGCCCTTAAGATTTATGCTAAATATACTTTGCCTGTGTTTTATAAATCAAACAACAAAGCCTGGAAGACAACATTTATAGCATGGTGTACTGAAAATTTTAAGCCCACTGTGGAGACCCACTGCGGAGACCCACTGCTCAGAAAAAAAATTCTTTCAAAATATTACTGCTCATTGACAATGCATCTGGTCACCCAAGAGCTCTTATAGAGACACACAAGGAGATAAATGTTCTCATGCTTGTTAATACAGCATCCATTTTGCATCCCATGGATCAGGAAGTAATTTTGGTTTTCATATCTTATTATCTAAAAAATAAATTTTGTAAGGTTATAGCTGTCATAAATAATATTTACTCTTATAAATCTGGGTAAAGGAAATTAAAAACCTTCTGGAAATGATTCACCATTCTATACGCCATTAAAAATGTTCATGATTCATGGAAGGAGGTCAATGTGTCAACATTAACTTGGAAGAGTTTATTCCAGTCTTCATAGTTGACAGTAAAGGGTTCAAGATTTCCCTGGAGGAAGTAACTGCAAATGTGTTAGAAGTTGCAAGTGTGACTGAATTGCTACATTCTCATAATAAAATTTAAATAAATGAGAAGTTGCTTTGTATGGGAGAGCCAAGAAAGTGGCTTCTTGAGATGGAATCTACTTTTGGTGAAGATGCTGTGCGTGCTGTTGAGATGACAACAAAGGATTAATAATACTAATAAACTTAGTTGATAAAGCAGGGACAGGGTTTGAGAGGACTGACTCCAATTTTGAAGACAGTTCTATGGTGGGTAGAATGTTAGCTAATGACATCACATGCTATACAGAAAACTTTTATGAGAGAAAGAGTTAATTGGTGAAGCCAATTGTATTGTTGTGTTATTATAAGAAATTGCCACAACCATCCCAACCTTCTCAACCATCACTCTGATCAACCAGCAGCCATCAATATCATGGCAAGATCTTTGGTCAGTGAACCGATAGCAACACAGTGAATGCTCAGATGATAGTTAGCAATTTTTAAACAATGAAACTTTTTTAGTAGGGCTGTTTTAGACATAATGCTACCACATACTTAATAGACTGCATAGAATTCAGTATAGTTTTTTTAATATGCACTGGAAAACCAAAACATTCATGTGACTCACTTTATTGCAATATTAGCTTTGTCATGGTCTTTTGGAACCAAACATACATTATCTCTGATGTATGTCTGCAGTCTCTCTCTCTACACACACACGTACATATATATATACACACACACACATATATATATCACTAGAAGAGATTAATAAAATATTTTTAGGCCTATTTTTGCCATGTCCAACAATGCATTATAAGAAGTCAACTTATACAACAAGTATTTATTTATACTTGGCTATATGTGCCAAGTAATATATTAGATATTGGGATCTATCAGTGAACAAAATAGTCAAAGATTCTGGTCTTTATCAAATTCATACTCTACTTAATGATGTATAACTCTTCAACAAATAAAATATGTTTTAGTATGGGCCATATTTTTGTACTAAACTTTTTGTGTGTGTGTCTGGGATCAAAGTAACAAATTGTTTTTTTACTTCTAAATATTGAATAATAACTAAAGAAAAAGGAGTCAAAGTATTGTGAAATGAAGGTTGAAAGGAAAGCAAACATTAAAATCATCCAGGAAGGATAGATTAAGAAATATAACAAAGACATTTTTCAAGTAGACTATGAATAATTGCTCGTTTTTAAAAATTAAATTGAACACCTCCCACGTGTGTTTAAAAATGCTGAAAAATTGGGCATGTTTCCCATCAGTACTGTGGAGATATCTAGTTTCAGTGAATCGTCAAAAAATTAATGTCAGTAATTTCTGTAAACTTTGATTGTGAATATGTGATATAACTTAAAATTGGGCACAAATAGAATGGTGATTTATGGGTTTCCCTTATCTATGTGTTCAGCAAATGTTAAAAGTGAATCCATGATGTTCCTGGTAGTATGTTGAATACCAGGGATGGCGAGTGCCCTCACAGTATGGGTGGTCATTAAACAAAAACACATACAAACATAAAATTATGAGACATTTTAAGAGGCATGGTAGAAAGTGGAAATAGCACATATGGTAGACTTGATCTAGTATTGAGGATCTGAGAACCGTCCCTGAGAAAGTAGGAAGGATGTGATGCAATAAGACAGAGGGAGGAATTCACTGCTGAGCCTCGTGATTTGAGGGGTCTTTAAGACATACATAAAAATGCAGAAGGAAGTCAGAGCAGACAGGTAATTATACTGATCTCAGGAAAAAGATAAGAGTTGAACATGGGTGGAGCTAAACAGAATATGAAGAAAAGAGATTATTTGAGACTAAACCATGGGAAAATTCAATACTTAACAACTGATGAGAAAAGTGTAAGTCTAACAAATCAGAATAAGAGAGGCCAGTAAGGTTAAGAAAATGGGAGATTTGTTAGAAAGGTAGAACCTTGGAAGGGTTGAGATTTAGAGATATGAGTATAGATTCGACTGAGAGAGGAGACCAGGTGTCACTTCTTTGTTACCAAGAGAGAAGGTGAGGGTAGATGAAAATGTTATAGCATTTAGGGTAGTGGTGAGTTGAGAAAACTTTCTACCAGATTTCTTCTTTTATTTTTAGGAAGTGGAAGGTTGGGTTATCTTCCTTCCTGTAGAAGGAAAGGTGTTGGGAGGAAGGCATTGTGAGAAACTTAAGTAAAACAGAGAATGCTTGCAATGGTCATCTGCATGTTTAGGAGAGGGAGAAGCGCGGAGGGATCCAAAGGGACAGTCAGGCAATAGCGGTGTGACCATTCTGCCTTCTTGTATGCACCTCCTCTCGTTGTGGTCAGCTGCTCAGTTGTATGCAAAGGGAAAAGGGGAACTGGACTTAGCCAGGACTATCCATTTTCCAGATGGGTGCAGTAAAGAGTCAGAAAAAGACAGACTTTAGGATATGAATAATGATGTGCTACTAAAATGATAGAAAGCTTAATGAGACTAATAAAAGGAAAGGATTGAGGAACTTAGAGAAAACAGAAAAATTGTTGGTATAAAGGTATATACCAACATATACTTTATATACTTTGGTATATAAAGGTATATACCAAATGTATACGTTGGTATATTTGTAACATCGGTGATTTTATAGCTCTCTAATTTTTTATTTGTTATATTTTTATAATCATTGTTTATAAGAAAAATAAAAATGTAATCATGCGATAATAAGGAAATAATATTTTATAGGTTAAGAATACAGTGTTATAAAGTAATAACCGTGATTTTATATTTTAGGTGCCTAATAAAATTGCCAAACTGATTGTCTTCTGTGTGGTCATAAATGTATGTTCTCTCTCTTTTTCTCTTTTGTTTATAGTTAAAGATACTTGCTCTTTAAAAGGGTATAAAAATCATTTTTCAGAGTTGAATTTCTAATGCGTTGTCCCCATATTTTCCATAAATTTTCTACACATATAAATTTCAAGAATTCCAGGAGCACAAATTATTATTTAGGGCAATTACAAACTATTTGACATAATTTTATTGGGGCTATCCGTTGTTTTTCCCATTTGTTTTTCTTTTCCCTTCTGTCTTTTTGAATAATGACTCAATGCTAAGCCTGAATTTCAATGCTATCTTAGTGTAACCCTTGGCAAATTGATGAAATCTCAGCATATGCTTTAATTACAGTGTTTAATGCATGCGGAAGTCTAAAGACAGTTCAATGAACATTTCTACTATGCTTATTTAGCAAATGCAAACAAATGTGCAATCATTAGTATAAGCAATGCAAAAACATTTAATTTGGGTGTTAGAATATATTTGAAATGCAAAATACTTCTTACTTGCATTTTAATTTTTCTAGGAGATACCCTGGTCTGGATAACAATAGCTGCTGCAAGGAATAGACTCAAAATATTTGATAATTTAAGTATATTAAACTCTCATGTGAACAAAAGATAAACTTCTATTAAGATGGGTGATCCTAGGTGTTAGGGAGGTCTTCTCTGTGGGTTTCAGGGCTTCAGAGCTCTTCTGACTTTGTTGCTGTATCATGTGTAAGGGGCGTATGATTTCATCCAGTCTACGGACAGCAAAGAGGAGTTTGAAGAGAGATTTTCAAGTGTACTTCTTGACTCAGAAATGGTCCATAACTCGCCATTTACATTCTTTTGCTAGAAATTCAATGGACCCACCCAATGGCAAAGGTGGCTGGAAAATGTAAAAGATTTGACAGGGACACGTAAATAGCAGAGCAAATGGAGTTATAATTTGGAGAATTCCGAATTTGCATACATTTTAAAGGAAAAAAACAGAGACTCAAATTTTGAGCTTATAGAAAGCTGCCTTCATCTGTATCTCCCTGGCCTGCTGAGATGATGTGTTCTGTCTTTAGAGAGTCTTGACTGAGAAATTTTGATAATTGCCACTCTACAAGCTTTAGTAGGCCCAGTGGCACATGACCATAATTTCAGCTATTCAGGAGGCTGAGGTGAGAGCATAGCTTTAGCCAGGAGTTCGAGACCAGCCTATCTAAAATTCTATTCTTACTTGCTTTGACCCACATCTTTAATACATATATAAAAACTTTTGCTTAATTTTCTACATGAAACTCTTTAAAAACACATAATATGTGTCAAGTACTATGACAGGTATTTAGGATACAAATACCAATAAGATACTACCTCTGTCTTCAAAGTGGGGAGGGGGTGGGGAGAGCCAGAGAGGGAGGGAGGGAGGAGGAAGCAGAGGGAGGAGGAGATACTAACATCCAATGTCTTGAGGGTGGAGATGGAGATAGGATAGGGATACACATTAAGTAGGGCAATGTGCATGGTATAGGAAGGAATGTAATTCCAATTCTGGGGGCCAGAGAAGACTCCCAGGAAGAGGTGGTCCTGTTGTGGCATCTAGTAGGACAAGTAGAAAGTATTAAAGGTATATGGAAAAAGAGGAAGCCAGTTCCAGGAAAAATGAGCAGCAAATCCACAATCCCATAGTGAGGTGGCAGGTGACATATTAAAGGATCTTGATGGAATTTATTATGGGTAAGGTAGAAAGCAAAAAAAAAGAAAGAAAGAAAAAGAAAGACAAGGAAGGAGGGAGGGAGGAAGGGAAGGAAGGGAAGGAAGGCAAGGAAGGAAGGAAGGAAGGAAGGAAGGAAGGAAGGAAGGAAGGAAGGAAGGAAGGAAGGAAGGAAGGAAGGAAGGAAGGAAGGAAGGAAGGAAGGAAGGAAGGAAGGAAGGAAGGCAGGCTAGTGAAAAAGAAGACTAAGAAGTAGACAAGCTGGAGAGACATTCTTCTATCTCGTGATGATTACTTACTTACCTTGGAGCCTGGCCAGGCTCTGACTTCTTCACTGTCTCTGAGTCTGTCTCATTTTCCTCCATTATCACTATATTAACTTCACATGCCTCTGCAGCAACATTGTTTGGTTTAGACTATAAGTTCTAAGAAGTATTTTAATATGAATTCTTTTCAATAAAAAGTTACCTTATGGATAACTATAGAAGTTTCAAAATTCCCGAAAATTGTCATGGGGGGCGGGGAAGGAAAAGAAAACCAGAAGAGGGCGGTGTCTGTGGCTCAATGAGTAGGGTACCAGCCCCATGTACCAGAGGTGGTGGGTTCAAACAAGGTCCCGGGTTTTGTTGCAACAGCAACAACAATAACAAAAAAGTAAGTAACGACCAAAAAACTCAATTATTTAGTGATTCTCACCTCATTTTTTTAAACAAGTTTTATTGAGCAATGATCCTATATACCAGACATTTGCTAGGTTCTAGAGATACTGAGCAGAATAACATGGAGACCCTCAATAAACAAAATTAAAACAAAAAACTCTGACTTCCTGATTTGATGCAGCTATCAGCTAATCACTCAAGGAAGCTGCTGAGAGTTCCCACAGGACTGCTGGGATCGTTTGAGCTGAACTCACTGACAGGAAAGTAGAAGTGGAGAGGACCCTGGGGACGGTAAACTTGATACATGGGCTCTTTTTTTCCCCCTATTTTTCAGTGCTGATTGAATCACATTGCCTCATCTGTCAGTACTGAATCAAGTTGACAGGACAATTTGTGCTCCATTTGTTTTCTCTTGCTTGACATTGGTCCTTCATTGATTTGTCATCTCAAACACTGACCAGGTCTGTTCTGCTCCATAACTTCTACCACTATGATCCGGCCTTATACAAAATAAAACAAGACAAAACAATAAATAAGTAAATAAATAAATAAAAATAGAAAAAGGAAAAGCTTTATTGTTATTCAGGTAGAAACATTGTAGAAATGTCATCTTAAAAGCATTCTTAGAAAGCTATCTTGACAGTCATAACCGTGTGGCTTACAAAACATGCGTGTATGTGTGTGTGTGCGCATGTGTGTGTGTGTGTGTGTATGTGTGTGTGTGTGTGATGTCTTTTTGGCTGAGGTCAAGGGTACAACTTGTCTTCATTGTCTAGGGATGCTGTACACCAAAGAGAACAAGGGTATTGAAGCCAAGCTTGGGTTCCAATGTTAATTTTTCCATCTTGAGTGATCTCTGACAAGTTATTTAATCTCCCTAGAGCTTGGTAGGGAATAATAGTTTTGGAAACTATTGGAATGATAGTTTCCTCACTGCCTTGTAAAGATTACATGAAACAGTGTGTCCGCTTCCTAATAGGTTGCTCCCTTCACATTTTAGTTTTTTGAATTCATATTTTCTTTATCCTTTTATTACTCTGAATCTATTTTCAGAATTATTTAAAAAATGTAAGTTAGAGATGAACCTAACTATAATATGAGTGGGTATTTATCCATGATGTCATATATTTTTACTTAAAAAAATATTATTATGTATTTACTTAATAACACATTTACTTAAGAACACAAGTAGATGAATAACAGCAATACAGAAAAGAGAAATGTAACTATAGTAGGAGACAATTAATTATCTTAGGGAAGGGGATGTAATTTTTCATAATCTTAGATAATTTGATTCTGTTTGTACCAAGAAAGCCATATAAGCACTAGGAATTCAATCGCTTACTCTTTAACTATATTGGATTGTATAAAATCACTGTGGTTGGAAATAATAGTTTCCAAGTTGGGAAACCTCAAAGGGAAGATGTACATGAACAAATAGTTCAATTGAGGAAGGTGATTATAGCGAGGTCCGTAGAGAGAACTAGGAACAACGGGTTATCCAAAGTTTTAGGTGATATGTTAACTTTAGCAGTTCTAGGGAATGGCTTTCAAGTAGTTTTAATGTCTGTACATACTTTAGATTTTGAGGGCCCCATGAGATAAATTTTATTAACCCACGATATGGTGCTACCTGCCAAAGTTAATTTAATAAAGGCATTTTGATGATTTGGTTTCAGAGTCTAATGCCTCTGCAGTAGGGATTGCCTTCAAATTTTCAAATACAACAGATTCACACAGAGATTTTGGAGTAATGTTCATGAATTTCCAGAGATTTGGAGGTGTGGCTGGGGAGGGATTTGAGAGGTAACAAGTTAGGTAGATTCTAACTTCTCTCTGTCAATGAAAATGTGGATTGATTGTCCCTGGAAAGAGAGAGTGCTTACAGGGTCACCACTATACATCTGTATAGAGGACATGATACAAGGTTATCATCTCAGCATCGAGGATCAGGATGTTATCCTATGCTCCAAAAGTCTTATATATAAGACAGTTCTGACGAATGAATGAACCCGTTAAAAGATGTGTGTTGCTATGGCATTTTGCAAAGTCTTTTCTGCAGAGATATCTGGGATATTACTGATTACTTCAATAAAACCAAAGAGAAGTTCAGCTCAAGTCTGCGCTACAGTAAAAAGGGATGGGTCGTAGGAAAACAATATTTGCAGATGTGGATGAGTACTACCTGTGATACTTAGTGACAACTTCGATTTATTTCGATCCTCAAATAAAAATTCTCTATCCTCATTACTGTAATAATTATCTTCATTACATTTCTGGATACAAATGAGACTGCTGGATGTGATAAATGCAACTCTGATTAGACTATTCCTATAATGCCTTAACTGTTTTTTCTTGCCAGCAACCCATTTTTTTCATCTTGTTCGTCAACTCCAGTTTTTGCCTACAATCCTCCTCTTGTAAAACTTTCATGATTTCTCTACGAATCCGTGAAAACCAGCTCCTTGTATAATTCTATGCTCTTGTCCCCCAGATAAGCCTTTATTTCCCTTGGCATCGTCTACAGATTGTTCAAGGTCCGTCATGCCTCTCCATAGCCAGAAATGATTTCACCCTTCTCTGCCTTCTAGCCTTAGCTTATATTGTTTGTTTTATTTACTGCTCTTTAGATACTAGTGACAATTTAACCACTTAACCATATGATCTTGAAATGGCACTTAACCTCTTTGGTCCTCAGTTCCCTTACCTAAGAAATATGGAAATTGTATTAGAATCAGTTTAGTTTTGTGCATTATATGGTCTTGGATACTCAACTCTGCTATTAATAAACATAGACAATATGTAAATGAATGAACATGGGTGTCCCATAAAATGTTATTAACAAAAACAAGCATCAGTCCAGATTTAGCTGGTAAGCCATAGCTGGCCAATCCTTACAGTATGATGTAATCTCTGAGTCTCCCCTGTAGTGCTAAGATTCTAATGAGAAGGGGAAAAAAGCCATTTTTTCTCCCAATCTCAAAAAGAAATTTTTTTCTTAAAGTTTCCTTTCATAAGATATCGACCTAGTGAATTGTCGTTGATAGTGATGGATGGTTTTGATTTTTGCTCTCCCTTTTCTTAGTACATTTCACATGAAGGTGAATATTTTAACACATATTCTGTCATTTTAGTAAATGCAGAAGGATAGTCATCTCAGTTAATCCAGCGAATTATTCAGACAAGAGCATAAACCATTTATTAATTTTCTCTGCACTTATTTTTACAGGTCAAATTAAATGTGATACTATACTTGCAATTTTCTTTTGCTTCCTGATCTGTTAGGATATGGCAGAATAAAGAATATGGTAGGCATTGTGCAGTATCACCGGAGGATTAATTAATATTAGTTGTACGTGATCATCTGTGATATTGTCAAGCAAAAATAATCTTACAGATGTCATTTGATTCTCAAATCAATAATAAAACTTGTAGCTTTTTTTCCAGAATGTATCAACAAAGGTACCTGCTGTTAGATGTAGCAAATCCTGGATTGATTGCATTATGTTTAAGTATTAATAGAAATTGAAGGTGTGGTGAGGACGCCCTTCCTTCGTTTGCATTTCTAATGGAGTCTATTTTTATCTCTCTTTGATGTGGCATTAATGAGCACTTTCCAATAGCTCCCTGTCCTATTCAACACTGCTACTAGGCATGAGCATTTTTTAAAAGATTGAAGTTGCCAGATGTCTCTGGTAGAACGTAAGAAAATAAAAGCCTCCGTGTCTGCCTGAGTCTGACTCCAGTTATCTTTCAAATCTGTGTGTAAAGGGAGATGACACTATATCTGCAGCCTCACTTCTAAAACCAAAATCCTATATCCAGAGTAGTCATGTTATTCTTACTGACTTAGATAGAATCCACCTGTTTATCTTTGCATTCTGTCTAACTTTCATTTCCTTAGTAAGAAGGGCTGGATTCCATATCAGGCTCTGTGGTGTATTTGGTCCCTGATGGCTCCAAAATTTCCTGTTAAAGTGGTAATACTTCATAAAATTTCTTTAGATGCCTACTATTTAGGAACTGTTTTTTTTTTTTAATCTGTCTGTATCTGTATTTACTCATATACAATTGGTTTGCCCAAAACACGAATTTGGATTCCTATTGTCAGTCTGCTATGGCTCATACTGAGACCCCCAGAAGTAGCACATCTTCAAAGGCATTGCAGAATTTTTGTCTGGGTAATTCTGCTACAGTTCAATATACTTACCATCAAAATAAAATGAAATTTTTTTTCTTATTCACATAACTCCAGATTCTTAGGGAGTGAGACAGATGACGGATGTGAGACCAGCTTTAAGGTACCTGATTCTTAAGCAAAGGGGATCTTAACATGGGAGTTAGGAAACCATTATTCTCATCACAGAGAAGAATTCCTCATTCTACAGAAAGTCTCTTTCAGAACTTCTTTAAAACAATCAGCTTCTTAGGTTTATTATCTGTTAAGAAACCCAGAAAAGGGCAGCGCCTGTGGCTCAAGGAGTAGGGCGCTGGTCCCATATGCCGGAGGTGGCAGGTTCAAACCCAGCCCCGGCCAAAAGAAAAAAAAAAAAAAGAAACCCAGAAAAGCTGTGACTTTAAAGGTTTTTATCCAAAACCACTATCGGTAAAGAAAACCCAACAGGAGGTAAAGGGATTCTGTGAGTACATCTTTTGCTTCTAGCCTGGATCCTCTCATACTAACACTGGAGTTGTCCTTCTAAAAGACAATCCAGATCAGGTCATACCCCAGATATGGAAGACTCTTTATCACCATTTTTTCAATGCCAGGTGCAGTAGCCTGGAGAGCTCTTTATGACCATACCACACCTGCCTGTCTGACTTTCATCCTTGCCCCTCCTTCGCACTTCTCTAGTCATTCTGGCCTGAGTGCTGCTTTCAGAATAGGATGGCATGAGGTTTGTGACTTTGCATTTACTTCTTGTGCCTAAAATTCTGCACTCCAATTTCAAGAAGAAATTCCTATTCAGTTCTGTAAAGAAAGTCATTTTGCCCTTGGCAGACACTGAATTTCTTCACCTGTAACTTGTAGAAATTTTGAAAATACGCTTCTCTAGAAGTGTCACTTAGAGAATTATACTCATTTGTATTCTTGTTTTCCATTCCCTGAAATCACTCCCACTAGATTGTCAGCTTCTTAAACGCAAGAGATCTGTCTTTTGGGGAGCTAAATAGTATTTTGCTGAATAAAGAGAGAAATTAATCGATGAGGTACATAAGAGATTCTGTGTTTCCCTGAAAAGATATATTTATACGAATATAGGTCAGGTGTGATGGCTTACACCTGAAATCCCAGCAACCTTTAAAGCAGAAATGGGAGGATCACTTGAGGCCAGAAGTTCAAGATCAGCCTGCGCAATATAGTAAGACCCTATCTCTAGAAAAAAATAATAACAAAAGTTAGTTGAATGTGGTGGTATATGCCTCCAGTCCCAGCTACTTAGGAGGCTATAGCAGGAGGATCACTTAAGCCCAGGAGTTTGAAATTTCTGAGAGCTATGATGATACCTTGTACTCCAGCCCAGATGACAGAATGAGGCCCTGTCTCAAAAACGACAAAAAAGACATAATTATAAGAATATTTGAGAATAAATATTACTTTAATAAAGTCATATCTTCAGCTTTACCTTATTTATGATGTCTAATCTGAATACTACTGGGTATATGAACCTCAGTGGCAAAATCTACCAAACCAAGGGAGGGGGGAGAAGAATTTAAAATATTATCCAAATTATCCAATTCTAATACTTTTATTATTTAGACATACCTTAAAATAGGGTTTTAAGAAATTTAGCATTGGGCTGGGTGTGGTGGCTCATGCCTGTAATCCCAGCACTCTGGAAGGCCAGGGCATGTGGATTGCCTAAGCTCACAGATTCGAGACCAGCCTGAGCCAGAGGGAGACCCCGTCTCTAAAAATAGCCAGGTGTTGTGGTGAGTGCCTGGGAGGCTGAGGCAAGAGAATGGCTTGAGCCCAGGAGTTTGAGTTTGAGGTTACTGGGAGCTATGATGGCATGGTACTCGACCAAGGGTGACAAAGTGAGACTCTGTCTCAAAAAAAAAAAAAGAAAGAAAGCAAAAGAAATTTAGCATTGTTTAGCACAGTTTTTTGAAAACAACATTCCTTTAAAAGGAACATGGATAAAGATATTCATAACCTTAGAAATATAAAATCTAATAGTATTCTTTTATCAGTTTTAATATCTTACTCTGCAGAAACTTTATGGACTATTGATAAAGACTTTTTATATTATATAAAAAGTAGCATTTCTAAAGCGTCTGACAAGTGAATATTTAAGATGAACCCTGAAGGAAGAGCTTAAATGATCATGTGATTTGAGTAAGAGAAAAACCAGTATTATGATTTCTCAAGCATAGGAGCCTACTGTTGTAGCAAGGTATGGAAGCCACCTCCATCAACAGAGTGAGGTTCTGGTCTGTCTAATCAAATGTTTGTAAATAATCCTTACAATGAAGAGGCATGTGGAAAAGGAAATAGAGTATACGCAGTTATATTTAGAGCAAATATAAATGTAATGAAGATCCTCATGTCCTCAAAGACAGCCACTGACTTATAAGAGGACATTGTAGAAATATACACATATTTCTAGAATTTTAGCCTGTTGGTATAATGGCAAGTGAAAGTTTAGTGCCACAACTCAGGACTGTACATCAGGAAGAAATGCCCTGTGTAGATTAAGAAAAGAGGAAATGTCTTCCATAAGTGAATGAGCAGTCTCTTGGCTTTGCTCTAGTTAACCTTTATTTTTGTTCAGATACATGTTTTAACCTCATGTATTTGCTATAGTACCAATGGGCAATCAACCAGGGCAAAGAGATTTTTCCAAGTCTCTCAGACAATGAGAGATTTAGAAAACAACCCACAGGTCTATTCCTTTACAACACCCTATCGCAACCCTGTGAGTATTTGATTACCATCTTAGGAACTGTCTTCAGAAGATAGAAGAGAGGAAAGATAGCTGATGGGCACAGTGCGAATGTTAAATCCTGTGATGGATGGAGCCTGCTTGTCATTTGACACAGAGGCTGTAACTTGGGGGAACTGTACAATAGCTTGTGTGGTAATAATTTTCTGTGTGATATTTTCTTTCCATTTGAATTTTGCATAAAGGTTAATGCTTTTTGTTTAAACTTTTCTTTCACAAATATCTTAGTCTCTGAAACTATTAGACTCAGTTGCATTACTTTTATTTTTTTCTCTCCTCTCTGGTCAATGACTCGATTAATCACTTTTCTGCCTATTTGGAGAAAGCTTATACAGTAAGAGTGCTGGTATTGTCTCTGAGTTTCAAATGACAGGTGTTTTAAATAAGCATCTTAAAATTGTAATAAACATGCTTCTTGAGAGGAAATTAGCAACACCTGCAAACACTTGATAGCTCTGCAGGATAAGAATTATTGCTATTCTCATATGAAAAATTTTATTTGGATAATCATAATATACAAATACAATAAAAAATTGGCAATTGAACCAAAGTAAAATTTATAGTTTATATTTCTTAAAAGTTTCTAAAAATAAGGCACTTTGTTTCACATTTAATTTATTCAGTGATTCTAGAATGAGAAAAATTACACAACTGCATTCTAAAGTATCTTTTTTCCCTTTGTGAAGAAATATTCTATATCCATAAAATTAATCTTTGAGCTGCAATGATAGAATTATGTGTAGTCTGATATTTTGCTGACTCATTTTTTAAAAACTTTTCATTTCTATTTATGTCAGATTAATATGAGGGTACAAAATAATTAGGTATAAGATTTACATTTATTAGGTAGAGTCCTTCTTATAATTATGTACAGCCCCCAAGAGGTATGCCATATACCCTAACATTGTGCCCATTAGATAGGAGCAAGCCAATCCCCTCCCTCCTTCCCTCTCCCCTCTCCCCAACCTGAATTGAATTGAATTTTTCTCTTCTGTGGTCATGTGAGTGTTCATCTGGTGGCTTCATGTTAGTATTGAGTACATTGGATACTTGCTTCTCCATTCTTGTGATACTTTACTAAGAAGAATGTGTTCCAACTCAATCCAGGTTAATACAAAAGATGTAAGTCTCCATCTTTTTTAATGGCTGAATAGTGTTCCATGGTATGTGTGTGTGTGTGTGTGTGTGTGTACACATATATATATCACAGCTTGTTAATCCATTCCTGGGTTGGTTGGCATTTAGGCTGTTTCCACATTTTGGTGATTGTAAATTGAGCTGCAAAAAACAGTCTAGTGAAAATGTCCTTATGATAAAACAATTTTTTTTTCTTCTGGGTAGATGCCTAGTAATGGGATTGTGGGATGAAATGGAAAGTCTATTTTGAGTTCTTTGAGGATTCTCCATACTTCTTTCTAAAGAGGCTGTATTAGTTTGCAGTCCCACTAGCAGGGTAAAAGTGTTCCCTTCTCTCCACATCCACACCAGCATCTGCAGCTTTGGGACTTTGTAAAGTGGGCTATTTTTACTGGGTTTAGTTGATATCTCAGGGTGGTTTGTTTTGCATTTCTCTGGTGATTGAGGATGATGAGTATTTTTTCATGTTTGTTAGCCTTTTGTCTTCATCAGAGAATGTTCTGTTTATATTGCTTGACTGGTGATAAATGGGTTTATTTGCTCTCTTTGGCTGATCAATTTGAGTTGTCTGTAGATTCTAGTTATCAACCCTTTGTCAGATTTGTAACATGCAAACATCTTTTCCCATTCTGAAGGTTGTCTATTTGCTTTAATTGTTGTGTACTTAGCTGTGCTTTTCAGCTTAATTAAATACCATTTATTTATTTTTGTTGTTGTTTCGATTGCCAATGAAATCTTTTTCATGAAGGCTTTCCCTAGGCTGACAGCCTCAAGAGTTTTTCCCATACTTTCTTCTAGGATTTGTAACATTTCATATCTCAGATTTAAATCTTTTTATCCATCCTGAGTCCATTTTTGTAAGTGGTGAGAGATGCAAGTTCAGTTTCAGTCTTTATCCGTTGGTTATCCAGTTTTCCCAACCCCACCTCCTGAAGAGGGATTGTTTTCCCTGGTGTATGCTCTTGTTCAATTTATCAAAGATCAGATGGTAATAGGAGGCTAGTTTTATCTCCTGTTTTTCTATTCTGTTCCATATGTCTATGTCTTTATTTTTGTGCCAGAGTATGCTGTTTTGATCACTGCAGACTTGTATATAACCTGTGCTCCTGTAGAGTAATGCCTCTGGTTTTGTTTTTATTACGAAGAATTGCCTTGGGCATACGGGTTGTTTTCTGGTTTCATTTGTAATAAAGTACTATTTTTTCTAGTTCTTCAAAGTAGTATGTTGGTATTTTAATGGGGACTGTATTAAATCTGTGGATTGCTTTGGGTAGTTTAGACATTTTAACAATGCTGATTCTTCCCAGGCAAGAGCATGGTATGTTCTTTCATTTGTCTTCTATTTCTCTTCTCAAGGTTTCATAATTCTCTCAGTAAAGATCCTTCATCTCCTTTGTTAGATGTATTTTCAGTTATTTTATTTTCTTCCAAACTACTGTGAAGAATATTGTGTCCTTCATTAGCTTCTCAATTTGGCTGCTATGGGGGGTATCCAAAGGCTATTGATTTGTGGACATTTATTTCATATCCTGAAATGTTAACTATATTTCTTGATCACTTCCAGGAGTCTTGTGGTTGAATCTCTGGGGGTTTCTAAGTATAACATCATATCATTGGCAAAGAGGCATGTTTGACCTTCTTTGGCCTCATTTGGGTGACCTTAACATTCTTCTCTTGCCTAACTGCATTGGCTAAAACTTCCAGAACTATGCTGAAGAGTAGTGGTGATAGAGACATTCTTGTCTCGTTCTGGTTCTAAGTGGAAAAGTTTTCAGTTCTACTCCATTCAGTATGATATTGGCTGTCAGTTTCTCACAGATGGCTTTAATCAGCTTAAGAAATGTGCCATCTATGCCTATTTTCTGAAGTGTTCTTATTAGAAAGGGTGCTTAATTTTGTTAAATTGCTGACTCTTAGCCCCTAATTGCATAAGGGGCTAAGATCTATGCAACATAGATCTTTCTCCCCTCAAAACACTGTCTCAGTATCACTGAGAGTCCCTAGGAGAATCTCAAATGGTGTATGAATACGTGTGGTACCTACTGCATGATATATTTTTCTTGCACGTCTTTTCTGTTCCTCCATTAAATGCTACTTTGTCCTCCCGTGTACAATCCTCAGTGGACTGGAGCTCAAAAAGTTTGAATGACCTTACACAGTGAGAAAGAAACCTTTGTCACTATAGTTATTACCCTCTATTTTAGTGTTGTTAAAGTGTTTTACAGAATATACAAAGTTTTTAGTGAAATGACTTTTTTTAAGTTTTAAAAAAGAGTATGACTTGCCCATTCCCCAACTCTAAACTCAGCTGAGTCCTGTTTGGGAACTGAGCTTGAACAGATTTGAGTGAAAGAAAATAGATTATACTTTCAATAGTTACTCTTCTCTTTTGATTAAGACGTTATTACTGAGGCAAGCTTGTCATGCCTGGATACCTCTTTCTTCTTTGGGAGTTCTATCTTTGGAGGCTCCATAGTGGCCTACACAGGACTGTCTCTAACTTTTCGTCATACCTAATGGGACCCCAGATACTGGATCTCTCCCCTACTTTTATAATCTTGGAGTTAAATGATTCTTTAGATTCTTCTGATTTAGAATTGGATTTTATATTTTATGTAAATAACTAACATAACTGGGAGACAGAACATCTGAAAGGCAGTTTGACGAGTGGTAAATTCTTTATGAGATTGTTATGATGGCTGTCATTTATAAATGAATAGAAAATGAGAAATTGAAGATTTCATATGTGATCTACTAATTGAAGCCTTTGAATACTTGGGGGCCCTTTTGATTGTAAAATTTTCTGTGCTGATGACTTTTTAAAGAAAATTTATGAACATTTGAAACAACATACATCCAAGGACGGTAGAGAACATAAAGAGATGCCAATCAGGAAAAGGAAAAGCAAAATTACTCCTTAAGATTTTTCTCACTCACTCTCATGCCAAAGGACCCAAATACATTCTATATTTTCTTGAGTGCCCCAAAGGGCCTTCCATAAACCTATCATCTTTAGGCAATACCTCAGTGCTATTGTACCATCATCCTATTCTATTCTGTGCCCATGTGTGTGCAAACATGTTAGAAATTCCATGTTTCCACAAGTGTTGGAAAATATTGTAACAATAAATTTTATCTTTCCTTGGAATGTTTGTTCTGTCTTGGCAGACCGCAATTTATGTAAAAGGAGCTGTGATTTTGAAATTTTGAATATTAGGTATAGATTAACAGGGTGGTATGTGGGCAGAACTAATTGTATTCTCACAGTCCATCAAATTACATGAAAATGGAACTCCATGTGCTTTCTTTCTATGAAATTAATGCTGTTCAGAGCACACTGCAGTTGGGGATTGCATGTTTGTAAGAGAAAAATAATGTAACATATTAAGGAAAACAAGTGATTCATAGTTTTGTTCAGTATTTCCCAGGACTTGATCTTCGGTAAGTCTCCATCCATTATCTCAGTAAATAGAATGTGTTAATAACAACTACCACACTGAGTGTAGTCAAGAAAAAAAAATTGGGAAATGTTGTTAAGTTCAGGTCTCATATGAATTCTCACATGCTACATTAAAAATGAACCAGCCCTGGGAATATGAGGTCATATCCAAACATGCACGTGTATACAGAAATTCCACATGTTTGGCACAAAGCCACTTTAAAAGCTAACATATACATATGAATACGTATATTTTAGATGACATTAAGTCATCTAAAAACTATTTGTATTCTCATTATGGTTTTTATCAGCAGTCTAGGAAGGATTTAGTTTATGCCATTTAAGAGAGAGTTTCGGAGGGCTAGATATAAAGAGTAGAGGTATTTTTAATTGCTTTAAAACCTCTGTACGCTGGTTGCCTTAGTATTTCTCTCCTTTGGTCAATGAGTTGAATTTTAAGCCATTTAGATATAGATGATTCTATTCTGTGCATGTAAATAACGTTATGGTGAAAAAATAGTGGTGCCAAGTGGAAAATACAAAAGATATAGATATAGAAATGACCCTAATCTGCATTTTCTCAAGATGCAGATCAAACATTTTTTCTCTACTAATATACAACCTTGTTATTGATTATAGATGGGGCACACTGAGAGGAGCACGAGGGCGTAAAGAAAAATTTTGGGTATGTAACTCTTTCCACTTGAATTTCTACTGTGAAGTGACCACTTTAGAACCTTCTGTTCCTCTGCTTCCTGCTTAATTTTGTTTAGTCACATCCTGAGTAACTGTAATATTGCTCATAACATCAGATTTTCACCAGCAAACAACTGGTTATAATTATTTAAATTATAGTATTATTTTTCTTCAGCTCCTATTATTTCAAATTATTTAAAAGAAGAATTAGTATTTTTTTCAAATTGAGAATCAATAGGATGACTTTATGTTCTAGTACCATCTATGTTAAATTTGAAGTAATGCTTAGCCCACATATATGCACATGTGTCAGTTAACTTGATGTTTGTTAATGTTAATATCATATATATATATTTATAGATTTTTTTCTAAGAGGTTAAGATTTTTTTCTGTTTTCCAATTATGATATACCATGCGTCTTCAAGGAGAAAGAGCCGCTATCTATTCCCCAAAATTACAAAAAACAATTTTAATTAAAATTCAAATGAATTTTAATTAAATTAAAAAAACAGAATGTGGAGAAGACTGGAACATATTACCTCAAATAGTTGATTACAATGAATTTGCTCAATTATCCTAAGTTCTAAAATATGTACTTTTTTGGTAGAAATAGAATAAAGTCTATGTGATGATACTTACCATGGAATTTAAATTTGAACGTACACAGTAAAGGCATAGTATAGTTTATAAAATGCTAGGACTGTACTCATCTGAATGATTTTTGGTAGATTTCTTCACAAGGCATTCAGGAATGTGGTCACATTTTGTATTTGTGTTGTTGATCTATACGGTATTATGCTTTTAGGTAGAGGAATTCTTTGCATTTATACTGAGCTTTTGAAAAATATTATTTTCCTCATTAAAATAAAACTCAGAGTAGCCAACAATTAACATTAATGCCCAACAGTTAAATAAATAAAATGTAAAAAAATATTATTTTAGTACTTATAATTAAGTTTCTGTGTGGAATTTTTATTACATGAATTTGAATATTCAATCTTGCAGCAATATATTATAATATTTACAGATAAAAGCAAGTTATTTGATTACCATATTTAGCTCACAACAGTTCTTAGCACTCAGCGCTTGATAGCTATGTGCTGAATGAATATGAATGTACACTGCAAAGGAAAATGATTTTGTGAATGCCTCCCCCTTAACCTGATCATTCCTACCCTAGAGCCCAATAGGGGGTGTACACACACACACACACACGCACATGTGCGGTCACACACGCACACACACATATACACATAGGCACATGTACTCATTATCATACGTTCAACACATACGTGCACACTATACTATTAAACTACTTTTGTTGTAGTTACTATCAACTGTGAACATAAAAATTAAAAAAAAAATAATACTTTTCTAGGGGGTATTGCCAAGATTTTTTCTGCTATGATTCTTTTGGATAAAGCATTTAATGTGAATGTTGGGAATACAAGAATCAGACAGAAATTTATATTTTATTAAGTTGTACATTTTTGTAGGCTATTTTTATCTACTAAATTGTATACTCATTTGTGGCCACAATCATATTTGCTTATTTACTAACATATTACAAGGGCAAAGTACACTGATTGATACATAGTGGGAACATGAAAAATATTAAATGAGTGAATGAAGAACTTTTATTCATTTCAGATTAATATTCAGGAAAAGCTAGCAAAGTCTTTACAATTTTTTTTTGTGTGTAAAAGTTTATAGTAGCTTAATTATAATATTAAATCTTTAAGTATATTTTAATATTTTGTAAAGACTTGTGAGGAGTCTGAGATGTTATCCCATATGATACATGGGTCAGAAGCAAAAAGTTTTAAATTGAAATTCACAATCAGATCACCAGCCAGAATAACTTCTAGCATCAAACCTTAGTCTTGCAGGACATGTGATAAAACCAATGGGATTTCTCTACATAGGTGGCGGTTTATATCCCATAAATGAGAGAGAACAATGGATTTTCTTCATTTATATACAGGAAAGAAAATAAGCAGATTCTTCCTTTCCTGAAAGGAAAGAAAAACTTTCATTCCTTTAAGATGAGATGGATAGAATCCTGTTTTCTCATACTAACCTTTAAGAATATGCACTTTCCTTTCCAAGGGATAGACAAATACATCCCAGACAATGTCTCCCAATGCTGAACTTCGTCCCTTTGACATGTACTCACCGGGGGAGGTAATGCTCCAGTTCTTCTGGCAGCTTGAGGCTTAATTGGGGACTTTGTGGCCCTCTTTGGCCCTCTTGAGGAGATAAGAGAATTTAACTAGACAAATGGCTACAGATTTAATTCTTAGAGCATGTCAACAGTAAATTATTTGTGGGAGAAGTGAAAGCAAGCACTTCCTATCTTCATATTAAATACAATTTCTGTGGCTTAGAAAGCTAGGACTTTTTTCAAGAGCATTGAGAAATTTAACGAAGTATTATGTCCTCATGATTATAATATGAATGTTACAAATATGTACAAATAGGCCTATAGCATCAGTTTATTTTTATAATAAAAATATTTGGGAGGGAGACAAGATGGCGGACTGAAGCCAGCTTTCAACAAAGGCTCCCGTCCAGAAGGAGAGTTAAGGGACAGGAATTTAGTAAGTATCCTGGTGGACTTGAGCCTCACCACGAGAGAAGGCTGAAGAACGCACATCAACACCGCTGAGGCAAGTTGTGATCACAAGGACGCAAACAAAAGGTACAAAATCCACCACCAAGCGGACGGGAGTCCCCCTCCCCCATGAGACCAGCTCTGGAGCCCCACAATTGAACAAGCGGGCAGAAATTAAAGGCCCTCCCACTACACTCCACGGGAGAGACCTTCTAAAAACTGGACCTACCTCCCCTACTGGGGTGCCGTGGCGTTCTCCTGCCGGACATAGGGCTGAATAAAACTTTGGGAATCCTTTGCCGGCAACCCTGAATCCCCGGCGCTCCCCTCCCGCCCACTGAGGTCTGGAGGCCTGTCCCCCAGGACTTCGGATCCTTGGGTGATTTCTCAAGGGGAGTGGACAGTCCCCGAGTTGCGACTGGTCAGCATTGACTCTGAGGCGCGCCGAGTGAGGAGAGGGCACCGGGCTGAGGGGGAGTCACGCCTCGCGGCACTTCCCTGCGGTGCAGTGCACCAACCCTCCCCGGGCATAGGGGACCCAAGACTGAATCAGACTCTGGCCTCCCCGCTGAGAGCTGAGAACCCCTACTCTCACTCGGGGTCTGAGGGCCTATCCCCCAGGAGTTCGGCTCCTTGGGTGATTTCTCGAGGGGAGTGCACAGTGCCTGAGCTGCGTCAGGTCAGCGCTGACTCTGGGATACGTGAGCGAGGAGAGGGCACTCCGCTGAGGAGAAATCAAGCCTTGGCGGCACTTCCCTGCGGTGCAGTGCAGGAGCCCTCCCCGGGCACAAGACTGAATAAGACTCTGGCCTCCCCGCTGAGAGCTGAGAGCCCCTACTCTCACTCGGGGTCTGAGGGCCTATCCCTCCGGAGTTCGGCTCCTTGGGTGATTTCTCGAGGGGAGTGCACAGTGCCTGAGCTGCGTCAGGTCAGCGCTGACTCTGGGATACGTGAGCGAGGAGAGGGCACTCTGCTGAGGGAAAATCAAGCCTTGGCGGCACTTCCCTGCGGTGCAGTGCAGGAGCCCTCCCCGGACCGTAGTATTGCGTGAAACTGAATGAAACTCTAGCTTCCCCCCGCCCCACTCCCAATCCGGGTCTGGGGGCCCATCCCCCAAGAGTTCTGATTCTTGGGGGATCTCTTAAGGGGTGTGGACCCAGCACAAACTGCAGCCGCTCAGTGCTGACTCTGGGGCGCGGGACAGAGGAGAAAAGGGTTGCCTGAGTGCCCACACCAGAGCAGCAGTTCCCTGGAGGTAGATCAACAGCCGTTTTTTCTTTAACGGCAGAACGCTCACTTCTGGATATTCTGAGGCCACACCCCCTGTCTCCCTGGGCAACCAGAGGAGGCCACCGGTGTCACGGCTCACAAACCCAGAAGCCTCCAGGGCGGGGCCGACCCAGAGAGGTGTTCAGACGCAATTCTCCAGCAGCAAAGACGTTTGAACTCAAAACAGCCCGTCTCCTGTAGGCGACGACAGGAACAGAGACAGAACCTCACAAAGTTGTCTGTTCTGTTCTGTTCTGTTAGCAGCATCCATCAGGGACGGGGCTAAGCCTGAGTGAACACCTCCTTCCCATCACCTGCATCAAACACTCAAAGATGTCAGGCCCCATCTCTTCCTGCTAGATAGCGGCAGTCTGCGGGGGCCTGGCAGACTTCCTCGCGATTCAGGCAGGTGCAAACCCCTGGAGTGTCTGTTCACTGCAGGCAACTGGGTTAGCCATCTGCAGAGATACCAGTGACTGGGTCCGACGGAGGGGCAAAGTGGGGAAGGAGACGTCAACCTTCCCAGACTGCTCTGTTTGCGGGGTGGCTCCTCCTGACTCCACGCTGCACTGGGGTGAGCTGTCTCAGAGGAGTCACCAGGCCCCTGTGATCCAGTTCCCAGAGACCTCTTGAACCCTTCCACCTGAGACAAGTGCCGATTGAGACAGTTGATTCGGACCTTTTGAACTGGGCTAATAGACTGAGGACTTTTCAGGTGGTGCCCTGGGTGTGCGATTGTAGGAAGGTTTGATTCTCCTTTTCCAACTGGGGCCAGAGGTGGGCAGGCGGGGTGACTTAATTGCTGATTTTTTCACACAGCTGAGACTTCAAGCCAGAGTAGAAGTTGCAATAGGATCGAACAGAAACCAGCTGAAAACAAGACAGAACCACTTTGCTCCACCACACCAGACAGGGCCCCAGTTTCTCAGGCCACAACACTGTACGGGCCCTCGATAAAACCCCAGGGGAAAAACCAAAGGGAGTAAACCATGGGGCGGAATCAGCGGAAAAACTCTGGTAACATGAATAACCAGAATAGATCAACCCCCCCAAGAAAAGATACGGCAGATGTGATTGAAGATCCCATTCATAAACAACTGGCTGAGATGTCAGAAGTCGAATTCAGAATTTGGTTTGCAGACAAGATTAATAAAATGGAATTAGGAATTCGAGGAGAAATTCAAAAACTGTCTCAAGAATTTAACGAATTTAAAGACAAAACCACCAAAGACTTAGACACACTGAAACAAGAACTTACAGCCCTCAAAGATATGAAAAATACAGTAGAATCCCTCAGTAACAGAATGGAGCAAGCAGAAGAAAGGATTTCTGACATTGAAGATAAAGTCTTCGAACGCTCCCAATCTCTCAAAGAGGAAGAGAAATGGAGAGCAAAAACGGATCACTCACTCAGAGAGCTCTCAGATAATTCGAAAAAAAATAACATAAGGGTTATAGGAATTTCGGAGGCTGATGACGTGGCAGCCAAGGGCACAGAGGCCCTTCTACATGAAATTATGAAAGAAAATTTTCCAGACATGCCTAGAGAATCTGAAATTCAGATAGCAGACAGCTTCAGAACCCCAGCACGATTCAACCCCAAAAAGCCATCTCCCAGACATATCATAATTAGCTTCACTAAAGTTAACATGAAAGAGAAGATTCTCAAAGCAGCCCGGCGAAAGAAAACTGTAACGTACAAAGGTAAGAATATTAGAATAACTGCAGATCTCTCTGCTGAAACTTTTCAAGCAAGAAGAGGCTGGTCATCAACTTTTAATCTCCTAAAGCAAAAAAACTTTCAACCCAGGATCTTGTATCCAGCTAAACTGAGTTTCATCTATGATGGAGAAATTAAATACTTCAATGACATTCATATGTTGAAAAAATTTGCCATAAGTAAACCAGCTCTTCAGGATGTTCTCAGACCTATCCTCCACAATGACCAACCCAATCCTATACCACAAAAGTAAACTCACTCAGAAACTTCGGATCAAACTCCAACTTCCACACTGGCGAAAGGATTAAAAATGTCCACTGGACCTTTGAAAAACTCGATACCCAAAATTCCACCAGACTTATCCTTACTCTCCATCAATGTGAATGGCTTAAACTGTCCTCTAAAGAGGCATAGGTTAGCTGACTGGATACAAAAACTTAAGCCAGATATTTGTTGCATACAAGAGTCACATCTCAACTTAAAAGACAAATACAGACTCAGGGTGAAAGGATGGTCATCCATATTTCAGGCAAATGGTAATCAGAAAAAAGCAGGTGTTGCAATTTTATTTGCAGATACAGTAGGCTTTAAACCATCAAAAGTAAGGAAGGACAAGAATGGTCACTTCATATTTGTTAAGGGTAATACTCAATATGACGAGATCTCAATTATTAATATCTATGCACCCAACCAGAATGCACCTCAATTTATAAGAGAAACTCTAACAGACATGAGTAACTTGATTTCCTCCAGCTCCATAATCGTTGGAGATTTCAACACTCCCTTGGCAGTGTTGGATCGATCCTCCAGAAAGAAGCTGAGCAAAGAAATCTTAGATTTAAACCTAACCATCCAGTATTTAGATTTAGCAGACATCTACAGAACATTTCACCCCAACAAAACTGAATACACATACTTCTCATCAGCCCACGGAACTTACTCCAAAATTGATCACATTTTAGGTCACAAGTCTAACCTCAGTAAATTTAAAGGAATAGAAATTATTCCATGCATCTTCTCGGACCATCATGGAATAAAACTTGAATTGAGTAACAACAGGAATCTGCATACCCATACAAAAACATGGAAGTTAAATAACCTTATGCTGAATGATAGCTGGGTCAGAGATGAGATTAAGAAAGAAATCACCAATTTTTTGGAACAAAATGACAATGAAGACACAAGCTATCAGAACCTCTGGGACACTGCAAAGGCAGTTCTAAGAGGGAAATTTATAGCACTGCAAGCCTTCCTCAAGAGAACGGAAAGAGAGGAAGTTAACAACTTAATGGGACATCTCACGCAACTGGAAAAGGAAGAACATTCCAACCCCAAACCCAGTAGAAGAAAAGAAATAACCAAAATTAGAGCAGAATTAAATGAAATTGAAAACAAAAGAATAATACAACAGATCAATAAATCAAAAAGCTGGTTTTTTGAAAAGGTCAATAAAATAGATAAACCTCTGGCCAACGTAATCAGGAAAAAAAGAGTAAAATCTCTAATATCATCAATCAGAAACAACAAAGACAAAATAACCACAGACTCATCAGAAATCCAAAAAATCCTTAATGAATATTACAAGAAACTTTATTCTCAGAAATATGAAAATCTGAAGGAAATAGACCGATACTTGGAAGCACGCCACCTTCCAAGACTTAACCAGAATCAAGTGGAAATGTTGAACAGACCCATATCAAGTTCAGAAATAGCATCAACTATACAAAACCTCCCTAAAAAGAAAAGCCCGGGACCAGATGGTTTCACGTCAGAATTCTACCAAACCTTTAAAGAGGAATTAGTACCTATATTACTCAACCTGTTCCAAAATGTAGAAAAAGAAGGAAGACTACCCAACACGTTCTATGAAGCAAATATCACCCTGATCCCCAAACCAGGAAAAGACCCAACAAGAAAAGAAAATTATAGACCAATATCACTAATGAATATAGATGCAAAAATATTCAACAAGATCCTAACAAACAGAATCCAGCAACACATCAAACAAATTATACATCATGACCAAGTTGGTTTTATCCCAGGGTCTCAAGGCTGGTTCAATATACGTAAATCTATAAATGTAATTCAGCACATAAACAAATTAAAAAACAAAGACCATATGATTCTCTCAATTGATGCAGAAAAAGCTTTTGATAATATCCAGCATCCCTTCATGATCAGAACACTCAAGAAAATTGGTCTAGAAGGGACTTTTCTTAAACTGATAGAGGCTATCTACAGCAAACCCACAGCCAATATCATATTGAATGGAGTTAAATTGGAATCGTTTCCACTCAGATCAGGAACCAGACAAGGCTGCCCATTGTCTCCATTGCTTTTCAACATTGTAATGGAAGTTTTAGCCACCGCAATTAGGGAAGAAAAGGCGATCAAGGGTATCCATATAGGGTCAGAAGAGATCAAACTCTCGCTCTTTGCAGATGATATGATTGTGTATCTGGAAAACACTAGGGACTCTACTACAAAACTCCTAGAAGTGATCAAGGAATACAGCAGCGTCTCAGGTTACAAAATCAACATTCATAAATCGGTAGCCTTTATATACACCAACAACAGTCAAATTGAAAAAGCAGTTAAGGACTCTATCCCATTCACAGTAGTGCCAAAGAAGATGAAATATTTGGGAATTTACCTAACAAAAGACGTGAAAGATCTCTATAAAGAGAACTATGAAACTCTAAGAAAAGAAATAGCTGAAAATGTTAACAAATGGAAAAACATACCATGCTCATGGCTAGGAAGAATCAACATTATCAAAATGTCCATACTACCCAAAGCAATATATACTTTCAACGCACTCCCTATTAAAGCTCCACTGTCATATTTTAAAGATCTTGAAAAAACATTACTTCGTTTTATATGGAATCAGAAAAAACCTCGAATAGCCAAGACATTACTCAGAAATAAAAACAAAACAGGAGGAATCACACTACCAGACCTCAGACTTTACTACAAATCGATAGTGATCAAAACAGCATGGTATTGGCACAAAAGCAGAGAAGTAGATATCTGGAATAGAATAGAGAACCAAGAGATGAATCCAGCTACTTACCGCTATTTGATTTTTGACAAGCCAATTAAAAACATTCAGTGGGGAAAAGATTCCCTATTTAACAAATGGTGCTGGGTGAACTGGCTGGCAACCTGCAGAAGACTGAAATTAGACCCACACCTTTCACCATTAACTAAGATAGACTCTCATTGGATTAAAGATTTAAACTTAAGACATGAAACTATAAAAATACTAGAGGAGAATGCAGGGAAAACCCTTGAAGAAATTGGTCTGGGTGAGTATTTCATGAGGAGAACCCCCCGGGCAATTGAAGCAGCTTCAAAAATACACTACTGGGACTTGATCAAACTAAAAAGCTTCTGCACAGCTAAGAACACAGTAAGCAGAGCAAGCAGACAGCCCTCAGAATGGGAGAAGATATTTGCAGGGTATAACTCTGACAAAGGTTTAATAACCAGAATCCACAGAGAACTCAAACGCATCAGCAAGAAAAAAACAAGGGATCCCATCGCAGGCTGGGCAAGGGATTTGAAGAGAAACTTCTCTGAAGAAGACAGGCGCACGGCCTTCAGACATATGAAAAAATGCTCATCATCTTTAATCATCAGAGAAATGCAAATCAAAACTACTTTGAGATATCATCTAACTCCAATGAGACTAGCCTATATCACAAAATCTCAAGACCAGAGATGTTGGCGTGGATGCGGAGAAAAGGGAACACTTCTGCACTGCTGGTGGGAATGCAAATTAATACATTCCTTTTGGAGGGATATATGGAGAACACTCAGAGATCTAAAAATAGATCTGCCATTCAATCCTGTAATTCCTCTGCTGGGCATATACCCAGAAGACCAAAAATCACAACATAACAAAGATATTTGTACCAGAATGTTTATTGCAGCCCAATTCATAATTGCTAAGTCATGGAAAAAGCCGAAGTGCCCATCGATCCACGAATGGATTAATAAATTGTGGTATATGTATACCATGGAATACTATGCAGCCTTAAAGAAAGATGGAGACTTTACCTCTTTCATGTTTACATGGATGGAGCTGGAACATATTCTTCTTAGTAAAGTATCCCAAGAATGGAAGAAAAAATATCCAATGTACACAGCCCTACTATGAAACTAATTTGGGACTCTCACATGAAAGCTATAACCCAACTACAACTTAACAATAGGGGGAAGTGGGAAAGGGGGGGGTGGGTAGAGGGAGGGGAATCGGTGGGATCACACCTGTGGTGCATATTACGGGGTATTTGCGAAACTTGGTAAATGTAGAATATAAATGTTTTGGCACAGTAACTGAGATAACGCCGGAAAGGCTATGTTAACCACTGGGATAAAAATGTGTCAAATGGTTTATGAAGTGAGTGTATGATGCCCCATAATCATATCATTGTATACACTTATGATTTAATAAAAAAAAAAAAAAAATATTTGGATGGCTTCCACTACTGAGTAAAATGTAATAGATAGTAGTACATTCCACTAAATAGGTAGAAAATAATAACAGAATTTCTCAAACTGGTATTTTTTTTTTTTTTTTTAAATGAGAGATCTGAAGCTGGAAAAGATTTTCTGTCCTGGGAACATTTGGTAGACCTGGGCATGTGGTGAGGATTGGGTTTGTGATAGGCTGAGAGAATCTTTAGGAGCAAATCCAGCCAGAATGGAAATTAGAAGAACCCAAAGCACACAGTATAACCTTTTCTTTTTCCTATGGAATATTTACTGAATACTAGAGCAGAGGGAGGAGCTAAGGAGGAAAGTTTGGAGGGCAGAGTGAAGTCTCCTGCAGCACTGCAAACCTGGAGAAAGAGTTCCAGCAGAATAGAACATAAAAAAAATATTTGATAAGAACAGCCCCTGACATACTTGAAACCAGGTAGGGAGTGAGTATAGCAAAATCTTCTTTTCAGCCCTGACTCAACTCAGTTCCTGACTGAGTGACTAGAGTGAGGTGAATAGTTCCTTACCATACCTTCCAAGATGAAAAAAGGGCTACTTATCTTTTGTAGAAAATAATTTCAATTCCAGTCTCTATAGTTGCTACAAATATCCAGCATACATTTCAAAATTATTAGACAAGTAAAGTAAAAACATTGACAAATAATCAAGGGACAAGAAACAATCTATGGAAGCAATAAATAATACTTTAGATGTAAACTTTAAAATAACCAATAAAAAGTCATTAAGGAGGGCCAGGCATGGAGGCTCATGCCTGTAATTCTAGCACTTGGGAGGCTGAGGCAGGTGGATTGCCTGAGCTCACAGGTTTGAGACCAGACCAAACCAGAATGAGAGTTCATCTCTAAAAACAGCTAGGCGTTGTGGCTGGTGCCTGTAGTCCCAGCTTCTTGGGAGGCTGAGGCAAGAGAATCACTTGAGCCCAAGAGTTTGAGGTTGCTGTGAGCTATGATGTTATGGCACTCTACTGAGGGCAACAAAGTGAGACTTTCTCAAAAAAAGAAATCATTAAGAAAAATATAGATGGAGCAATGGAGAATTTTGATTTACAACTAAATAGCAAAATGAGTTTTTTAATTCATAAATGCAATGTTTAAGCATTGACCAACAGTTAACATTTACATAGGAAAAAAAAAACAGGAAGGTAGAAGCCAACAAAATGACATTGTTGAAGTGTTGGATAAAATCAATTAACAAAAATTATGATGATGGTGATGAAGATAACCTATCAAACTGGAATTTTATACATGATAACAATTTTCTTCTAAGTAAACGCAAAAATAAGACATATTAGACAAACAAAAGCTGAAGTAACAATTTCAAAAATGTATAATCAAAAGTTACAGAAAAAATAGATGAATAATTTAATACTTCACAGTATCTCATAGACATAGCAGCTAAATGTTAAGTCAAGATACAGATATTAAAAAAACATTTCAAGTTCACATGAAATGTTTGCCAAATTTGGTCACATCCTGGGCCATAGTTCAGGGCAAGCTCAATAAAGTCAAAGGATTGAAATTATGCAGAAGATACCAAGATATAACTTTTGTTGTTTAGCTAAAGCAATACTGAATTTAATAGACAATGCATGTATTAGAAAAAAAGAAAGATTAAAGTTGATATATTTTAAAGGCTTGAAAAAAGCGATCAATAACTCAAATCCAAGAAAGGTAAAAAAGAATGAGAAGACATATAATCAATAAAATCAACAAAGCAAGAAAACTGATACTCTGAAAGGATCAGATTTTTTAAAAAGCTGAAAAAATAAACAAAGAGAGACAAAACCAAATAACCATGGATATTAAAAAGAGGACACTGCTGTAGACTCAATAAATACTAAGTAGTTAATAAGAGGATATGATGAGAGTGTTATGCCAATATATTTTTAAATATGGATGAAATAGATAAATGTATTGGCAAACAAAACTTACTAAAATGCAAAGATGAAAATAGAAACCCTAAAATAAAACAATTAAAAAAAATTGACTCCTTTTAAAATACTCTCACAAAGAAACTCAGATTCAAAAGACTTCACTGGTGAATTTTCCCAAAATTAAAGGAACAAATAAAACCACTTTTACATCAAACTCTTTAAGGGAATAAAAAATAAGGAACAATTAGTTCCCAATTCATTTTATAATGCTGCATTATCAACACCAAAACATGACAATATAAAAAAAGGAAAATTACAGGTCAACATCTCCTGTGAACATACAATTCCAAACCACGTATACAACTAAGAAATACATAAAAGAATAATTCATCATGACCAAGGGAAGTTTATCATCTCAGCATTGCAAGGTTGATTTTAAATACTAAAATCAGTCATTATGGTTCATCACATTATCATAGTCAAGGAGGAAAAAAGTCACAATGACCTTAATTGAGACAGAAAATGCATTAATAAAACTTAGCACCAGAAGTAGCGTTCTATTGTTGTGCAAAAATTATTACAAATTCAGCAGCTTAAAACAATTGTTTCTGTGGATCACAACTCCAGTAAACTTAGCTGGGCCTTCTTAAGGATCCAGTCCAATTGGTGACTGGAGTGTCCTCCTTTCTGAAGCTCAAGGCCTTCTGCTTAAACTTATATGGCTGTTGGTGGAATTGAGTTCTTGTGGTTTTGAGGCCAAGTCCTCATTTTCTTCCTGACTAGGCTACTCTCAGATCCTAAAGTGTGCCTGAAGTTTCTTCCACATGGACCCCTGAAAGACATTCTCACAGATCTCACGATATAGTAGGTTACATCTTTAAGACCATTAGGAAAAACAAAATTTCTGACTTCTAGCCTCTCTTTTAAAGGGCTCCATAAGCTATATTTGGTCCATGAGTCAAAGTTGGCTAATGCTTATGCTACAGAAATTTTATATACAGATGAAAAAAAAAAGAAAAAAAGGCAGTCCCTAGCTCACAAAATACACACAGAACTAATTTCCATGGTACATAGACCTAAATGTGTTTACAAAATAGTAAGGTCTCTCAAGGGAAACAGGCAATACGTTCATGATATCAATTAGGCAAAACTTCCTTAAATTGGACACAAACCAGATAAACTCTATGAGGCAAATTTATCAGACTACATTTAAATAACTATTCAAAAGACAGCCTTATGAGATAGAAAAGGTGAGCCAGAAACCAGAAAAATTTACCTGTTAACCATCTACCTAACCATTGATCTATTTGGAAAAATATCTGACAAGGATTTACTTACAGAATACACAGACATTCTTATACATGTTTAGGAAGACCAAAAAATAACTCAATAAAATATTAGACAAAATTCTCAAACAGGCACTTCAGGAAATCGAAAATCTAAATAACCAAGAGACATATGAAAAGGTGGTCTTAGTTATAACTATTAATTATTAGGGAAATGCAAATTAATAACACAATGAGATATCATTGCCCATCCACTAGATTGGTATAAATTAAAAGGATTGACAATACCAAGCATAATTGAGGATGCAGAGTAACTACAACTCTTGTACTAGTAATGAACGTAATGATGGTACAACTACTTACGTCTAGCATGTCTTTCAACAGGAGAATGGATAAATAAATTGTGGTATAGACACACAACGAAAATACACAGAAATAAAATAAACTAATTACTTACATATACCACAATATCAGAATCTCAGAAATATTATTTTGAGCTAAAGAAACTATGTGCAAAAAAGTATATTTTGTGTAGTATTTACATTTTAATATTGTTGATTCTTCCCTCCCACACAAAAGAAAAACATAAGTATATTCTAGTGAGGGGGGGAGGAGGGAAAGAGAGAAATGGTGAGGAGAGGGTGATAGGCAGGGTCCCACCTAAGGTGCACAATGTTAGAGTATACAGTACAGCCCCTGGGTAAAGAGCTCAACTACAACTTGACCTTACAAAAAACAATGTAACCTAAACATTTGCACCCTCACGTCAACCTGAAAGTTTAAAAAGAGAGAGTATATTTTGTGTTATTTCATTATAATCTTATAAATATCAATGACAAGAAAAAATTGATGGGTGAAGGGAGGGTGGATGTTGACAGGAAGGCAACATGGTGGACCATGGTTGCCATAAGTGGTTTGTATCTTTATGTAAGTGGAGATTTTACATTTTATATACATACAAAGGCATAAACTTCACAGACACATGTATAAATCCACAAAACTATACTCTTGAGATTAATAGACTTTACACACATAACTATATCATAGATCTCAATATAAAAGATGAAATACATTTTCAGAATCCTTTATATTGCCACCTTTTACTTTATAATTAAATACAAACAAATGCAGCCATTTGGAAGAACCAAATATAATAGGTGAGGAAATGAAAGGAATGAGAGGAGGAAGGGTCAGATTAATAAACAAAATGCCCATCCTGGGATTTATTGTTTTGGCACTAATACAAAGTCCCATTCTTCATAATAATGTTGCCTTTCTTGTAAATCTACCTCTCATTAGTATGTTTTTTTTTTTTTGTAAAATCTTTTACATACCCTTCCCGTATTTACCAAAGAACTAATTATGAACCTTTGGATAGTGACAATCTTCAGACATCCAAAGGAGAACAGGAACAGTGTTCCTTACCATACACTCATGAATTTAATATATTAGTATTCCTCACAATTTTCTTTTGACTAATTTTATTTGACATTGAGATTGAGGAACTGACTAGAGAGTTCCTCTAGTTGGAGTTTGGTTTAGTTCCCTGTTGCTGAGACTCTCATACGTTGATGCTGTCTCAGTTCTACCTATTTAAATTTCATTCCATTTTTGAAGTGGTAAATTGAATTCATAATTTTAGACACAGACTTGAGAGCGCTCCTTTAAGGTGTTAGGGCTGATTAAGAGGGCAAAAAAATAAATCGTAAAAAAGATTTACGAATGGATCAGTACAGACAGGAGCAGAATGTAATGGAGCAGGATGGAATGGAGTAGAGTGGAATGGAGCAGGATGGAATGGAGCAGAGTGGAATGGAGCAGGATGGAATGGAGCAGGACAGAATGGAGCAGGATGGAATGGAGCAAAATGGAATGCAGCAAAATGGAATGGAGCAGGACGGAATGGAGCAGGATGGAATGGAGCAGAGTGTAATGGAGCAAAATGGAATGGAGCAGGACAGAATGGAACAGGATGGAATGGAGCAAAATGGAATGGAGCAGGACGGAATGCAGCAGGATGGAATGGAGCAGAGTGTAATGGAGCAAAATGGAATGCAACAGGATGGAATGGAGCAAAACGGAATGGAGCAAAATGGAATGGAGCAGGACGGAGTGGAGCAGAGTGTAATGGAGCAGGATGGAATGGAGCAGAGTGGAATGGAGCAGGATGGAATGGAGCAGGACAGAATGGAGCAGGATGGAATGGAGCAAAATGGAATGGAGCAGAGTGTAATGGAGCAGGATGGAATGGAGCAGAATGGAATGGAGCAGGATGGAATGGAGCAGGATGGAATGGAGCAGAGTGTAATGGAGCAGGATGGAATGGAGCAGAATGGAATGGAGCAGGATGGAATGGAGCAGGATGGAATGGAGCAGAGTGTAATGGAGCAGGATGGAATGGAGCAGGATGGAATGGAGCAGAGTGTAATGGAACAGGATGGAATGGAGCAGGATGGAATGGAGCAGAATGGAATGGAGCAAAAGGGAATGGAGCAGGACGGAATGGAGCAGAGTGTAATGGAGCAGGATGGAATGGAGCAGGATGGAATGGAGCAGAATGGAATGGAGCAAAATGGAATGGAGCAGGATGGCATGGTTCAGGATGGAATGGAGCAGGATGGAATGGAGCAGAGTGGAATGGAGCAGGATGGAATGGAGCAGAGTGGAATGGAGCAGGATGGAATGGAGCAGAGTGTAATGGAGCAGGATGGAATGGAGCAGGATGGAATGGAGCAAAATGGAATGGAGCAGGATGGCATCGTTCAGGATGGAATGGAGCAGTATGGAATGGAGCAGGATGGAATGGTTTAGGATGGAGTGGAGCAGGATGGAATGGAGCAGAGTGGAATGGAGCAGGATGGAATGGAGCAGGATGGAATGGAGCAGGATGGAGTGGTTCAGGGTGGAATGGAGCAGGATGGAATGGAGCAGGACGGAATGGAGCAGAGTGTAATGGAGCAGGATGGAATGGAGCACAATGGAATGGAGCAAAATGGAATGGAGCAGGATGGCATGGTTCAGAATGGAATGGAGCAGGATGGAATGGAGCGGGATGGAATGGTTCAGGATGCAATGGAGCAGGATGGAATGGAGCAGAGTGGAATGGAGCAGGATGGAATCGAGCAGAGTGGAATGGAGCAGGACGGAATGGAGCAGGACGGAATGGAGCAGGACGGAATGGTTCAGGATGGAATGGGGCAGGATGGAATGGAGCAGGATGGAATGGAGCAGGACGGAATGGAGCAGGACGGAATGGAGCAGGACGGAATGGTTCAGGATGGAATGGGGCAGGATGGAATGGAGCAGGATGGAATGGGGCAGGACGGAATGTTTCAGGATGGAATGGGGCAGGACGGAATGTTTCAGGATGGAATGGGGCAGGATGGCATGGTTCAGGATGGAATGGAGCAGGATGGAATGGAGCAGGATGGAATGGAGCAGAGTGGAATGGAGGAGAGTGGAATGGAGCAGGATGGAATGGAGCAAAATGGAATGGAGCAGGATGGCATGGTTCAGGATGGGATGGAGCAGGATGGAATGGTTCAGGATGGAATGGAGCAGGATGGAATGGAGCAGGATGGAATGGAGCAGAGTGGAATGGAGCAGAGTGGAATGGAGCAGGATGGAATGGAGGAGAGTGGAATGGAGCAGGATGGAATGGAGCAAAATGGAATGGAGCAGGATGGCATTGTTCAGGATGGAATGGAGCAGGATGGAATGGAGCAGGATGGAATGGTTCAGGATGGAATGGTTCAGGATGGAATGGAGCAGGATGGAATGGAGCAGGATGGAATGGAGCAGGATGGAATGTTGCAGGACGGAATGGTTCAGGATGGAATGGGGCAGGATGGAATGGTTCAGGATGGAATGGAGAAGGATGGAATGGAGCAGACTGGAATGGAGCAAAATGGAATGGAGCAGGATGGCATGGTTCTGGATGAAATGAAGCAGGATAGAATGGAGCAGGATGGAATGGAGCAGGATGGAATGGAGCAGAGTGGAATGGATCAGGATGGAATGGAGCAGGATGGAATGGAGCAGAGTGGAATGGAGCAGGATGGAATGGAGCAAAATGGAATGGAGCAGGATGGAATGGAGCAGGATGGAATGGTTCAGGATGGAATGGAGCAGGATGGAATGGAGCAGGATGGAATGGTTCAGGACGGAATGGAGCAGGATGGAATGGAGCAGGATGGAATGGAGCAGGATGGCATGGTTCAGGACGGAATGGAGCAGGATGGAATGGAGCAGGATGGAATGGAGCAGGATGGAATGGAGCAGGACGGAATGGAGCAGGATGGAATGGAGCAGTGTGTAAGTGAGCAAAATGGAATGGAGCAGGATGGAATTATTCAGGACAGAATGGAGCAGAATGGAATGGAGCAGGACAGAATGTTGCAGAATGCAATGGATCAGAAAATATGGAGCATGATGTAAAGGAGCAGGACAGAATGAAGCAGAACGTAAAGGATCAGAGCAGAATGGAGCAGAAGGTAATGGATTAGCTGATGCTGATCACCTAGTTCTTAAAGCTGGTGTTGTCAGGACAATTTCCGATGCTGAGCGAACCTGCCCCCATCTTACATGGTAGAACACAGTGGAAGCTCAACGCAACCCCATGTGCCTTGAAAATGTCAATGTGGCCAACACCTAAGAAAATTTCTTCTTAGGCCCAATGTAGAGTAAATGTGAGGTAAATGGGAGCAATTGTTGTGAAGCCTCCAAATTATGGGGCTTTCTCTATCGTGTTTAGTTGTGGTCAGAGAGATCCCTTCTTTTGCTTTTGCTCCACTATGCACTTATCTACACAAGCTTTATACTCTAACTATCCTCATATGTTCAAAGGAAAAAGAAGGGCAGTGCCTGTGGCTCAAAGGAGTAGGGCACCAGCCCCATATGCCAGAGGTGGCGGGTTCAAACCCAGTCCTGGCCAAAAACTGCGAAGAAAGAAAAGAAAGAAAGAAAGAAAGATTCTAATTCCTGTTGAGTTGAAAGATTCTAATTCCTGTTGAGTTAACTTTCTGAATATTTCTCAGATACTTTAACTCTATTTTCCCTGCCTCCCTGAGGGTATCCACCTGAACAGTTCCCATAGTCTGCTAGCTCGGCTCTCTAACTCCTGTCTCCACCCTCTTCAATGCATCACCTTCATATCATACGGGGTAATGTAAACACAAATGTGAATTTCCCCACTTTGCTCTCCTGCCGGAAGCAACTCAATGACTTCCTCACATCTTCATCGCTATTTTCTCAGTATGAATGTCCTTAGCTACTCTCTTGCGCCCAACCTGCTTCCTCCTTATGATCTAATTATAACAATTTTATTGTTTCATTTCACTGCTTCATGCTGTTTCGTGGTTTGGTGCTGATGCTTTTGCTGTTTCCCTTTACCTGAATCTCTCTTCCTTTTTTTTCTGGTGTATTTACGTTCAGACATCCCACAAAGCACTTCTTCCCCAACACCTTCCTCAAACCGTCCAAAGCATGTCCCTCCTCTGACCTTGATAACACCCTGTGTGTGTTTCTGTCTTAGCACTTGCCTTATGGTGGTTGTCCTTCAGTAGATGATACGCTCCCTGAACACGGGGTAGTGTGTGATTTATCTTTGGTCTCCAGGACCAACCACAGGGCTATTCACAGAGTAGAAGCTTCATTACCATCTTCAAATGTGGCATGTGTTACCTACATAATAAAACTGTTTGTTATTTAGAAAATATTTAATTCTTGATAATTATAGTAAATAGTCCCAGTCTTTTACAACTACATATGCGTTTCCTGTATTTTCATAGACAGGATTAAAAAATACTAAAGTATAATAGTCAACTTTTTCATTTTTTGTTTTTCTGCAGATCGCTGCCAATTCCTGGGGAAAGTCATGGGGAGAAAATGGCTATTTCAGGATTCTTCGGGGAGTAAATGAGTCTGACATTGAAAAGCTGATTATTGCAGCTTGGGGCCAACTGACAAGTTCAGATGAACCATAACATGTCATTAAATTTCCCTAAGACGATTCATTTAAGTAAGGCTTTACATTGAAGTTTGGCAAGGTGAAATTCTTTGTGACATTGGAGTCTTTGTCTCATTACTCTGTTAATAAAATGCACCTATTCTCTTGTTGCGCCCCAGTCTCCATGCTTCTTCTCTTTTTATATTCCTTTCTATGAAAACACTAAAGAGCAGAAAAGTGGTTAAGTGCCTTTAAATTTCCCGTTTTATTTCTTTTTCTCTCATGACAGCATCCTTTTCACCTTTCATTGTTCACAAACAGTGTGCACGAAAGCACCTGTCTTAAAAGATCATAGCACTCATTTGTAGAAATTGATGTGGGTTTTCTCTTTGACCAATGAGGACTTCAGACAAAAAGAAGCAAATTAGAAATGCAGAGAATTGCTGCATCGAAAATATTGAAATATTAAGCAATAATAATAATGCAAAGAAAGTAACATTCACATTCACAATCAGCAATTCTCTGATTTCTTTTCTGAAGTATTTATGTTCATTCATTCTTTACGAAGTTTTTGTTTCTAGTCCTTATCTTAAACAATGTTATTAAATTTTGAGCCTTTTTAATTTTGTGAAGGCAAAAAATGTAAACCTAATAAACACTTGTATATGTTAAAAAAAAAAAGAAATGCAGCAATATGTTATCTTTATAACATTTTTTTTCGGCCACATCTTTCTTAATTCAAACCTAAATTGTGTTTTGCCGAAAGTAATGGAAATAGTTTATTAATTACTTCTCTCAGTAAGCTCACATTTTGTTTCTTTTCATTTGCCTAAACGTAACTTGTAATCTGGTCACAAAAGAAACTCTCCACAGGAAATAACTGCGCTTTATGGTACCGAGCAATGGTCCGTGATGTGGTGAAGATGTTAAGTAATAGAAAATCTTGGAGGCTAACAATACAAGTATAGTCTTGACATACAGCCCTATTTTTGGAAGCCAGTATATTCTGTGTAAAGTCTATTAAAATCAGCTGCAAAACTGTATTCGGAAAGATAAGACATTCACTCCCTAAAACAGCAACATGATGCCATGAGTCAGAAAGAATAAATATATTTTTATCACAACCATTTCACACTTCACTGCTTGAAATTCTAAAAAGTAAGCTAAATTGGCACTAATTTGCATCTAATTTTGATTTTAGTTCTCTAAAGTCAGAGAAAAAGAATAGCCTCATAATAATGGTTCAGAAAGGAGATAATATTTTAATAATTCACTGACATCTTAAATGGCAAACTAATAAATGAAGAAGCAAAGCTGGTTAGTAAGTGAGTGGGGCCAATTATAATTACGATGGTGGGTTCTGAATGGCCTGAATTTCGTGAATTCTATGGTGTTGATTTTACATTGAGGCTTTTTATATTGTGCCCAAAGACACCCTGATTAAAGCAGCCAGACATGCTAAAAATGGCGGGGGCAAAACACGAGAAGGGGGAGTGTTGTTTTCTCCATCCGTCACTGTGGCTTTATAGGAAGCAGCATTCATTCACTTGATCCTTCCCTAGAAAATATACATGAGGGCGGTTTACCCTGTGAGCATCGGCTGGCATGCCCCTAGAGAGCTGAGAAATAATTTGTTTTGGGGGGCACAGTGGTTCCCACCTGTAATCCAAGCCCTCTGGGAGGCTGAGACAGGTCGATTGCTTGAGCTCAGGAGTTGGAGACCAGCCTGAGCAAGAGCGAGACACTGTCTATAAAATAGCTGGGCGTGTGGCAGGCACCTGCAGCCAGCTACCTGGGAGGCTGAGGCAAGAGAATCGCTTGAGCCCAAGAATTTGAGGTTGCTGTGAGCTGTGATGCCAGGACACTTTGTCATCAAGGGTGACAAAGTGACACTGTCTAAGAAAAAAAGAAATAATTTGTTTCCTCTATGTTTAGGTTCCTCCAGAAGTAGCCTCCAAGATAAGATTTTTGAGTACAAATTGTTTGCTCGGGCCGTGAAAAGAACACTGAGAAAGGAGTAGGAAGTGATGTAAGGTATTAATGGCAGAATAAGGTAGTGTAATAATAAAAGAACACTCAGTAAAGAAAGGATAAGACACTGTACATATAATTTAATCTGCCTGGTTACTATTTACCTGTTCCTTTGCCTTGCTCTAGCCTCAGAGCAAGCCACTATCTTGAATTGTGTGTTTATCATTTTAAATAATTTTATTATGCATTTATAATGCCTAGAAAATATATTGTTTAATTTTACTTTGGTACTTGCTTCAAAATCGCAATCACGCTGTGTATATTCCTGTGCAACTTTCCAAGATCTATTCTTATTATTACCTGTAACTAATTCACTTGTTATTATAGTTCAAATAGTCCATGTCAATGAACATTTAGCTTGTTTCTAGATTGATTTGCTATTAGGAACAATGCTGTCTTGAATATCCATGCACATGTCTCTTGGTGTGTGAATGCGTTTCTCCAGTGAAATGGTTCGCAGAGTGTGGTTCTGAAGTGAGAAGCATTGAAGCCACCCAGGAGCTGTTAGATTCACCCAGATTCACAGGTCACACCTGCCCTCCTGACTCAGAATCTTTGAGGAGCTTCCTGAAAGCTTTAATAAGTTCTCCAGGTGATTGCAATGCATGTTAACATTTGAGAATCACTACTTCATATTATATATATATATATATATGTTTATATAAATTTGTATTATACATATGAATGTAATAAAATTATGGAGCTAAGGCATCTGGTTTAGTTTGTAAAATAATGATTGCTAACCAATTTACGTCTGCACTAGTGATATATGAGTTCCCATTAATCCTCATTCTTGCCAACAATTAGTATTTTCCAATCTTTTAATATTTTCTATCATCTTGTAAAATAATTGTGCTTCATACGCTTTTAGTGGAGACAGAAAGAGAAGGAGAGAGACAGAGATAGACCCAAGAAGCCAACGCTATTTTGGGTCATTTTATTGAACATGCCATTTGTAATATGCTGTTTTCATTTAATAATCCCAAATTTTCTATATCAACAAATTTTTATTTTATTTTATACCCAGTTCATATTTAAATCTCCTTTACCATCCCAAATATGTTCTTTTTTTATTTTTTACCATTTTATCATATAATATTTATACATATTTATAGGGTACATGTGATATTTTGTTACATGCGTAGAATGTGTATTGTTCAAGTCAGGATATTTAGGGTATCTGTCTTCTTGGGTGTTTATTCATATGTGTTAGGAACATTTCAAGTTCTCTTTTCTAGTTATTTTGAGACATGCACTATGTTAACTCTAGTCATCTTACTCTGCTATTGTAACCCATTCTTTCTGTTTAACTGTTTGTGGCCCTTAACTTCTTCTTTTCTGCCCTCCCACCCACACGCCCTTCCCAACCTCTGGTGTCTATCATTCCACTCTCTACCTCCATAAGATTAAATTTTTATCTCCCGAATGTGAGTGAGAACATGTGGTATTTGTCTTTCTGTGCCTGGCTTACTTCACTTAATATAATGACCTTCGATTTCATCTTCATGGATGCAAATGACATAATTTCATTTTTTAAATGACTAAATAGTTGTCCATTCTGTATACAAATCATATTTTTTTTATCTATGCATTTGCTGCTGGACACCTAACTTGATTCTGCACCTAAATAAGGGAGGTGCAATTTTTCCTTTTATATGCTGATTCCTTTTGGGGGGTATATAGCCAGTAAAGGTAATGTTGGATCATATGGCACTTTTATTTTTAGTTTTTTAAGGATTTCTATGCTGTTTTCCATTTACTAATTTACACTCTCATGAATGGAAATGTGTAATGGTGTATCAAAGTTTCCTTTACTCTGTAGCCTTACTGGTACTATTGATATTTTTTGTCCTTTTCATAATGCCCATATCTACTGGGGAATGGTGACATCTCACTGTGGTTTTGATTTGCATTTATCTGATGATTAGTGATTTCGAGCACTTTTTCCATATTATCTGTTGGCCAGTTGTATGTCTTCTTTTGAGAAAGGATTAATCATGTCCTTTGCTTATTTTTTAATTTTAATTTTAATTGTTACATATACACATGTTAATTAGGTTTCCATTTTTTTGCTTTCACTAAATTAAAAGGACTTAAAATTTAATAGCAATAACAATATTTAAGATAAGGATTAGAAACAAAAATTTTGTAAAGTAAAAATGAACATAAATACATTCAGAAAAGAAATCAGACAATTGCTTCATTGAAATATTAAGCAATAATAATAATGCAAAGAAAGCAACATTCACATTGTCAAATAAGAGTATGTCTATTATAGAATGCTTTGACTCTGAGATTCAGTATGGAGTCATCAGAAGTATCAAAAAATAGACAACTAATATTAATAAATAAAAGTAAAAGATAATTTCAAAAAACAGATCATGCTAAATCTTATAGACAGCATTTTTATTAATTGAAAAAAATTTTAGTTGTTTGAGTTTCTTACATGTTCTGGATATTAATTCCTTGTTGAATAATAAATTCGTGAATATGTTCAATGGGCTGTCTCTTCATTCTGTTGATTGTTTTCCTTGCTGTGCAGAAACTGTTTAGTTTAATATAGTCCCATTTATCTGCTTTTGTTTTTGTTGCCTGTGCTTTTAAGGCTCTTCACCATATCTTTACCTAAATCAATGTCTTAGTGTGTCCCCTATGTTTTCTCCTAGCAATTTCATATTTCAGGTTCTTAGTTTATATCTGTAATACATCTTGAGTTGATTTTTGCATGTAGTAAGATATAGGGTCCAGTTTTATTTTTCTGCATATGGATATACAATTTTCTCGGCACCATTTATTAAGACAGTGTCTTTTTACCAATGCAATTTTTTTTTGAGGCAGAGTCTCACTATGTCACCCTCAGTAGAGTGCCGTAGTGTCACAGCTCACAGCAACTTCAAACTCTTGGGCTTAAGCGATTCTCTTATCTCAGCCTCCCGAGTAGCTAGGGCTACAGGCGCCCGTCACAATGCCCTGCTATTTTTTGTTGCAGTAGTCATTGTAGTTTAGCTGGCCCAGGCTGGTTTTGAACCTGCCAGTCTTGGTGTATGTGTCTGGTGCTGTAACCACTGTGCTACAGGCACCGAGCCCCCAATGCATGTTTCTAAAGTTTGTCAAAAATCAGTTGGCTGCAAATACATTGATTTATTTCTGGATTCTCTATTCTGTTCCATTAGTTTATGTGTCTGTTTTTATGTCAATACCATGCTGTTTTTGTTACTATAGCTTTGTAGTATATTTTGAAGTCAGCTTTGTTTTTTTCTCAGGATTACTTTGGCTATTTAGGGTCTTCTTTGGTTCCATACAAATCTTATAATTTTTTCAGTGTCAGTGAAAAATGACATTAGTGTTTGGATAGGGCTTGCATTGAATTTGCAGATTGTTTTGAACAGTATGATCATTTAAATTATATTAATTCTTCCAATCCAAGAGTAGAGAATCTCTTTTTATTTATGTCCTTTCAAATTTCTTTTTTCAGTATTTTATGGTTTTCCTCATACAGATACTTTACCTCCTTGGTTAAATTTGTTCCTAGGTACTTTATTTTTCTTGGTAGCTAACATTAATTCTCTTCAAATTCCACATATAGGAAAATATCCCTGGTGAACACAGATGAAAAAACCTCAGCAAAATACTAGCAAATCCCAACCAACAACACTTCAAAAAGATAACATACCATATTGAGAGAGATTTTTGCAAAGGATTCTAGGATGGTTTCACATACACAAAACAATAAACATGATTTTTCACATCATCAGAATGAAGAACGAAAACAATATGATTATTTCAATAGATGCAGAAAAAGCATTTGATAAAATTCACATCTCTTTATGATAAAAATGCTCAACAAACTAGGAATAGAAGAAACATACTTCAACATAATAATAGCTCTATGTGACAAACTCACAGCTGACATCATACTGAAAAGAGTAAAGCTGAAAATCTTTCCTCTAAAAATTGAAAGAAGATAAGGATGGCTACTTTTACCTCTCTTATTTAATATATTACTGGACATCCTAATAAGAAAAATCAAACAAGTGAAATAAATTGGAAAAAGGGAAGCCAAAATGTCTCTCTTTGTATTATGATATGATTTGTATCTAGTAAAACCCAAAGTCCCCACCAAAGATTTTTTGATATCACAAATAAATTCAGTAAAGCTGTTAGATACAGAGTCAACATATAAACATCAGTACATTTCTATACTTCGATAATGAATTAGCTAAAAACAATTCAAGAAAACAATACCATTTGTAATTGCTACAAAAAAAGTTCCTAATATATTCTTTACAGTTGCTTTTTCCAAATATGAATCCAAACTAAGATGATAATGGAACACTTTTACTCTGTTGGTGGGATTGCAAACTAATACACTCTCTTTGAAAAGAAGTATGGAGAATGCTCAAACAACTTACAATAGACCTTCCATTTGATTCCACAATCCCATTACTAGACATCTTATCCAGAAGAAAAAGAAAATCATTTTACCATAAGGGCATTTGCACTATTGCTTATCACAGCTCAATTTATAATCTCAAGATGTGGAAACAACCCAAGTGCTCATTAACACATGAATGAATTAATAAACTTTGGTATATGTATTATACCATGGAATACTATTCAGCCATAAAAGGATGGAAACTTTACACTTTTGTATTAACCTGGATAGAGTTGGAGAATATTCTCTTTAGTAAAGTATTATAAAAATGGAAAAATAAGCATCCAGTGTACTCAATACTAATAGGAAGCCAGTGGATGAACTAATACATGTCCTCACAAGGGAAATACTCAACATAATTCAAGTTGAGGGGGGAAAGGAGGGGAGCAGGAAAGGGAGGAGGAGGGTTTTATGTGCTCTTACCTAGGGAAGCAGAAGGTAAGAGTATATGGCACGTTCCTAGGTGTGGAACATAACTACCACAGGGACCTTACCTAACAAATGATTGTAACCTAATTGTTTGTACCGTTATAGTAATCTGAAAAATAAATAAATAAATAAAGAACAGAAAAAAAGAGAAAACAATCCCATTTGCAGTAACTACAAAAATGTTCCCAAGATATTCTTTACACTCGTTTTTACCATATCCAGATCCAAACCTCTAGAATGATGCATTTTATCCAACAGTTATACCTCTTTAAGGAATCATTTTTATGATACTAATTATTGAGAGACATGACCAGTTGTCATGTGGCTATGGTTTCTTCTTCTTCATTTTTTTAGGTAACTAATGCATGTATAATTTTGCTGGGGTCTTACCATGGGGACAGGATCTGTTAAGACCTGTGGATCTGGCAGCAACCGACTGAAGAAATATATATAAAGTTAGAAACAATGAGAAAGAAAGAGACAAGACACCCAGAATACAATTTTCAAAGTTGGGAACTCAGGGGACCACCACTCACTTGTGGGGTTTTAACAAACCCCACTTAGGTTTTATTGAAAGCTATTTGCTCATTAGCCCACAGGGTAAGTTGAAGAAGGGAACAAATACTTCAGCAGATTCTCTGAATGAGCATATCAACTCCTATTGTTTCTATAATCATTAATTTTAAGAGTCTGAGCAGTCTTGAGAAATCCAGAACCTGAGGCTTGTGTTGGGGCAGCCTCCTGTCTGAGGTCACACAAACAGATTCCTAGGGAAGTGTTAAACTCTGCTAGTTCATGTAGAGCAGGGGTCCTCAAACTACAGTCCGTGGGCCACATGTGGCCCACCGAAGACATTTATCCAGCCCACTGGGTATTTTTGCCACAGCTGCCTGTCTTGCTTAGCAGCCGACTTGTCCCGGCCCCCCACGTGTTTTTGCCACCCTGCCTGTCATGCTCAGCAGCTGACTCGCCCTGAGCCGCAGTGCACATGTGTGAAATGTGTACCAACTCTCCAACTCCATTCCTTCTCTCTGTCTCTCCCCGCCCCTCCTTCTCTCTGTCTCTTCCCTCTGGGTGTTTTTGCCATCCTGCTTAGCAGCCCACTCATCCAGGCCTGCAGTGCGCATGTGTGGAATGTATGCCAACTCTCCAACTCCACTCCTTCTCTTTGTCTCTTGACTCTTCCTCTGAGTCTCTGGTATAATCAGAGGAGTCACTAGGTTGCCTGTGCAGAGCCTGCTGCTGCTTAAGGACTGAGGTAAGAACAAGTTAGGATTTTTCTTTTTTTTTTTTTTTGCAGTTAGTAAGAGTTAGTAGGGCCTTTTTTTGCAGTTAAGGAGGGCCTTTTTTTCTGAAGTTAGGAGGTCCTTTTTTTTTTGCAGATAGGGGGTGCCTTTTTTTGAAGTTAGAAGAGCCTTTTTTTTTGAAGTTAGGAGAGCCTTTTTTTTAAGTTGGTTAGTTGGGGGTGATTTCTAGGGGGGTTGCATCACAATGATAATGCAAATAGCATTCAGTGCTAATGCAAAATGTCAATGCTCAGAGGTAATGCAAATGGTCAGAGCTCAGAGGTAATGCAAACAGTCCTCAGTGGTAATGATAATTGTAAATGCTCAGTGTTAATGCAAGTTGTTAGGGCTCAGTATTAACGCAAATTGTCAGCAGTCAGTGTTAATGCAAATGGTCAGTGCTCAGTGGTATCGCATGGGGGCCCCAAACTGGTAATCTGCCTAGGGCCCCATGGGAACTTAATCTGGGTCTGCAGACAGCCAAGGAGTAGGAAACCCAATTTAATTGACAGTAAGTGCATTTATATTCTGATTGCTATTCAGTTGTGTATGATGTTGTATGTTGCGTGCTGTGTAAGCCCCAGTTCACCCTGTTGCAATCTCTGAGCATATGCTTGTATGGCTGAACTCGCATTAGATTAGGAAGAAAAAAGGCATACATGTCTTCTTTTTTCCTGCAGTCTTCTCACCCATGCAGTCAGATTCCTGTGAGAGTTCATAGATCACAGTGCGACTCGCACAGGATAGTGTGAACTGGAAAGGTGGTGGAGGAACTGGCTCTGTAATCGTGCTGGTTCCCACACCACACCAGTGTGAGCCTGAGGTAAAAGCGGAGTTCCACCAATATGGGCACTGGTGAGGCTGAAATGATGTGGACTGGCAAGGCTGCATTGATGGACACTGATCAGACTGCATTGATGGGCAATGCAGTCTATATGTCTCTGTGTGGGCAAAATTATTGCTGGTATATTGTTTTTGGAGCGCTGTATATATATATTGGTATTTTACTAATAGCAGTTTGGAAACCCTAGGAAACAATGATATCAAGAAAGACAAAAATTGACTTGGAGTGTAGGATATACAATGAACAGTGGACTTATGATTACTTTTTCGTGCAGTACAAGGAAAGAGCTGTGTGTTTGATATGCCAGAATATAGTGTCTGTGTTCAAAGAATACAATTTGCGTCAACACTATCAAACTCAACATAAAGATAAATATGATTGGCTGGTTGGAGAAGTGAGAAAACATAAAATATTAAAACTGAAATATACATTGACAACTCAGCAAAATACTTTTGTGAAGCAGAAACAGCTAAATACTTCATCACTGTGAGCAAGTTTTTAAGTTGCCAAGCTAATAGCATGCACTGGCAGACCATTTGTGGAGGGAGAATTTGTTAAAGAATGCCTTCTTTCTGTTGCCAAAGAGATGTGTCCAGAGAAGGCCTATTTATTTAGTATAGTGAGTTGTTCAGGATCCTCAATTACACGAAGGACTGAAGAAATGGGAGACAATTTGCATCAGCATTTGCAAAACTGCACAAAAAACTTTCCTATTTTTCCTTGGCACTCCATGAAAGTAATGATGTTCATGATTCTGCACAACTTCTAATTTTTATTCATGGGATGAATGACTATTTCGAAGTCACAGAAGAGCTTGCTGCACTGCAAAACATCAAAGGAACAACTACAGGAGAGGATATCTATGAAAAGGTCTGCCAAACTGTGAATAGTCTGGAGCTGGACTGGGCAAAACTAGCCAGTGTGACAACTGATGGTGCTCCTAGCATGGTGGGGTCTAAGAAAGGAGTAATTTCTCGCATTAACCAAGAGATGGACAAACATAACCATTCTCATCCAATAGCCATACACTGCCTCATCCACCAACAAGCGCTGTGTAGTAAATCACTGAAGTGGGACTCTGTTATGAAAACTGTGGTATCTTGTGTTAACTTTATTAGAGGTAATGCACTAAACCACATACAATTTCAGGAATTTCTGTCTGAGCTAAATGTTGCCTGTGAAGATGTTCTGTACCACACAGAAGTCCATTGGCTGAGTCGAGGGAGAGTTTTGAAACATTTCTATGACTTACTTCCACAGATCACAGCTTTTCTGCTTTCAAAAAACAAAGAAGTACCAGAGCTCAATGACACAGAATGGAAATGGCACCTTGCCTTTCTGACAGATGTAACAGAGCTACTCAACAGTTTCAACGTGCAATTTCAAGGAAACGGGAAGCTCATCTGTGATATGCAATCACATGTGAAAGCACTTGAAGTAAAATTAGGCTTCCTCATTAAACAAGTGAAGGAGGAAAATTTCTGCCATCTCCCCACAACTCAAAATCTGTTAGTGGAAAATCCATTGGTTGCATTCCCAAATAAAACACGTGTGGATTCACTGGAAAAGTTGCAAAAGGAGTTCCAATTTAGATTTAAGGGGCTTCATCTCCATGAACAGGACATACAGTTTTTCCATAACCCATTTTCTATTGACATTGAACATGTGGATACAATTTACCAAATGGAACTGGCTGAACTGCAGAATTGTGACTCTCTAAAAGACACATTCAAGTTAAGCAGAGCTCCTAATTTCTATGCATCTCTCCCCTCTGAGACATATCCTAATCTCAGGAACCATGCACTCAAAATGACAACTATCTTTGGCAGCACTTATGTCTGTGAACAGACTTTTTACAGAATGAAACATCTGAAATCTCCAACCAGATCTAGACTAACTGATGCACACTTGCATTACTTGTTACAACTAGCAGTGACAAATATGGAACCGGACCATCTCATTAGCCAAAAGCAGGCCCATAGTTCCCATTAAAATACTGGTAAGTTTGTTGATTTAACTTTACTTGTTCTTCATTTTAAATATTGTATTTGTTCCCATTTTGCTTTTTTACTTCAAAATAAGATATGTGCAGTGTGCATAGGAATTTGTTCATAGTTTTTTTTTAAACTATAGTCTGGCCCTCCAACGGTCTGAGGAACCGTGAACTGGCCCCCTGTTTAAAAAGTTTGAGGACCCCTGATGTAGAGTAAAATGCCACTGGCATCAATCTCCTCTGAAGAATTAGTGGGAGAGAGGAATTTTCATCTCATCACCACCACAGAGGTTCTTCCTCCATGATTAGGGATATAAGCAGTCCTGCCCATATATCAGGGTTCGAGCTGTTCCCTTGATCTCTGCCCCAGCCAAATACAAATATCCACAATGGGTATTTGCTTAGTCTGTTTACTGGGTAGGAAATGGCCTAGTTAATGTATCTTTCCAGGCTTTGCCATGGCATCTTCTGTGGCCATTATTCCTTAGAGTGTTTACAGACCCAGCAGGGATGTTTGAAAGCTATATCCCCAATAGGCCAGAGTTGTAGGAAAAGGAAGAAACTTGCTCAGATAGGAAATTCAGTAGTGGCTGGTTTAAAGTTAAACTAGCTGACTTTCCTTTGTTCCAACTCACTCAGCTTACTTTTTAATTTTTCCCTTTTTCTAGGGGGTGTTTTTCCTTGCCAAGAATGATATCTTTGGTCACCATTCTGCCTGCATAATTTTACCAAGTAAGTTTTTTCTTGAATCAAAAGATATGCATTTTTAAATCTAGTAGGGTGGTAATTTATATTTACAAATTTTGTACATTGATACCTCCTTTACTTTTCAGGATAAAACCAACTTGGACATAAAATATCTTTTTCTAAATCTCTGAATTTATTTTTCTAAGATTGTGTTTAGTATTTTTACATCTATGTTCATTAGATTGTCCTATAAATTTTCTTTTTTCCTTATCCTCTCATTTCCAGATTTTGAAAATATAATTATTTGAATAAATTGGCAGGATTTTATCAATATTGATTAATTATTTTGGAGTGTTTGTGTAATGCTATGATAATTTACTTGTTGATAGGATACTTCAATATACCATTAAACCATTTTGATGTAGTATTTGCTAAAATTAAAACTCTCAAATTACCAACTGGATATTTTTATATAAGTTTTGTCAGGCTCTTTATTTCTTCTTTTTTTTTTTTTTTTTTTTTTTTGTAGAGACAGAGTCTCACTTTATGGCCCTCGGTAGAGTGCCGTGGCCTCACACAGCTCACAGCAACCTCCAACTCCTGGGCTTAAGCGATTCTCTTGCCTCAGCCTCCCGAGTAGCTGGGACTACAGGCGCCCGCCACAATGCCCGGCTATTTTTTGGTTGCAGTTTGGCCAGGGCCGGGGCGGGGTTTGAACCCGCCACCCTGGGTATATGGGGCCGGCGCCTTACTGACTGAGCCACAGGCGCCGCCTGCTCTTTATTTCTTCTTGCGTTAGAGCAGCAATTCTCAACCAGGGGGTTGTGACCCCTTTGGGGGTCTCCCGCATATTAGATATTTACATTACAATTCATAATAGTAGCAAAATTACAGTTATGAAGTAGCAAGGAAAATAATTTTATAGTTGGGGGTCACCACAACATGAGGAACTGTATTAAAGGGTTGCAGCATTAGGGAGGTTGAGAACCACTGCATTAGAAGAAGAAATAAATATATTTCTTCTTTGTATATACGAAGATTTACACATGTGTGTATATATAGAAAGATTTATGTATGCATACATAATGATTTTTATATGTATGTATATAAATTTTTACATTTTATGTAGGTTTTCATATTGTTAGAGTGTATTAATTATATATCATATATAATTATATTGTAGTATTATTAATATTATTTTAATCTTACTGGGTCTAAATTTATTCTTTGGGAATTCTTTCTCTTTTTCTTCCTTTCTTGAACAAGTTCACCAGAGTCATCCATTCATTTTTCTTTTCTAAGAAACAAGTTTTCCTTTTCTTATTATTGTGTGTTTTATCTTTGTTTTCAATTTAATTAATGACTTCTCTTGTATTTATTTTTATTTCAATTTCTTTTATATTTGTTTTGATAAATTTTTTCTAACTTCTTAATTTGGATGAGTGGTTCATTAATTTTGAGCTTTTCTTGTTTATTTTCTTATTTAAGCCTTTATATAGGGTGCTGTCTAAATCACCACTTGTTTTAGCTCTTTATAATGGCAATTACTCAAATGTTTAAAGAGAAGCACATTTTCTGAACAGCAAAACTTGGAGAAAAGTTGTGTCAGTTCTGGTTATATTTCCAGGTCATTTATTCTCCTAGATCATCTCCACTCAGTGGTTTTCCAAATCCAACATAGAAATGATTTAATAGCATGATAGGCAAACTATGTGATTTGATTATTTAATTGCACTGGTACACTTTGTGTGGTGAGAAATATGTTTTATTCACCCAGGTCTCTGATACATAGTTAAAACTGGAGAATTCACAACAGGCTAGTTCAGTCTCATTTACTCATGAAAGCCATGCTTTAAGGGAGAGGCTACTTTCTGTGGCTAGGCTGTTAAGGAGTAGCTCATTAATCTCAGGGGGAAAAAAAAAAGAATTTTTTCAATAAGTGCAAGTTATAGATCTTTTAATTCTTAACAATCTAGATTCCTGCAGAGACAAAATAGAGTAGCAAAAAGTCAGGCAAGATGTAAATTACTTTGGCATTTAAAATTCTGTTCAGATTCTGCAGCATGCTATAATTCTCTGTAAGTTTTTTTTTTTTTAACAGTTTGTTACGTTAATTCACAGGTATGTTCCCAGTAAAGAGATATTTGCCAAAAGGAAGTAAACATTATCCTTAATATTGTAATAATTATCGTAATTTCCATCTACAATCTCTTTAACATTTAACTAGTGGTCTAATGTATGCTTTTGGTTCATGATTGATCAACACTTAATCCACATATGGAAGTAAATCTCAATGAAAATCAGTCTGGGAGAGGGGAGGAGGGAAGGGTAAATTCACACCTATAAGGGATGGTGCACACCACACAGGTGGGGGGCACACGTATAACCTTGACTCAATTTTTCCAAAAATCAAAGTATGTAAACAAAACATGAATACCTCATGCTATCCTTAGATTAGAAAAAAAAATAAAATAAAAAAAAAACCCATTTATTTGTGGCATGAGTTATCTTCCTTCAAAAATAAATCTTAGTTTAAATTCAAAATATTTCCATGTGTAGATAAGGTTCCATTCTGATTAACTGAAAGAATATTTTATAACATTGACATGCATCTGAACAGTGCTGAAAAGGAATATAGAATGATTAAGATGATGACACATTTGTTGTAATATGAATAGCATTTTTTTCTATTTTAACACACTATTGCAAGGCACTTTGAAATATGGTAAAATTGGGCTAAAATTTTCCTTATGAATATTAAATTACCAGGCACAACTGCTTTGAGATCTTAAGGAAGTTACTAAACCTCTATGGTTTTATTTTTTCGTGTTCAACTAAGTTATATTAATCATAATAACATTCATTGAGATTTTGCTATGTACTGAGTAATGTGATTAGCTCTGGTCATGCAATCTCTAAATTTAGAAGGCAGCTGAAGAAAATATAAATTAAAGGGTGTACAGGCCACAGCTCCTTTAAGGACAGAGCATCCTTCTCCTCATCCTATCATGGTAGCAGATGCAGTGAAGCCAAAGGGAAGAGAATGATGATCTTTTAAACAGTTCTCTCACTCCCTAAGATCACAACAAGGCACCAGCTCACATAGCACTGTCTGCAAGGGAGGTTTTAGCCAGTACACAAACAATGACATTTGAAACCTCTTCCTACTCATCTGATCTGGCCCCTAATGACTTTTTTCTTTACTCAGAGATAAAGGAAATACTGAAAGGAAGACCTTTTAATGACATTCAGGACATGAGGGGTAATAACATAACAGTTCTTATGGCCAGTCCAGATAATGAATCTCCAAAATTGCTTTGAAGGGTGAACTAAGTGCTGGTGATGGTGCATCGCTTTCCAAGGGGAGTTCCTTGAAAGGAATGTCACTATAGTGACATTCAGCCATGAGGTATGTAGCACCTTTCCTAGGATGAGTTCCTGAACTTAATTGTCAGACTTTCTTACGGATACTGTGTCTGTAGAGGTCTCTAAATAGACAGAGCATCAACTCTTCTCTAGATATTTCAAGTTATTCTTCAAGGAATGCCAGTGCCAGGGAAATGGAATAAAGAAGGAAGTTCCAAGTTGCTAGGTAAGATCTGGAAATAGCTACTTATAGTCTCATTTTAGAAGATGGAAATGGAAGTCTCTGTCTTCTAAGATTCTTGGGGTTTACCGCTGTGAGCAGGAAGGCCTCAGTATTCATTTGTTGCCAATGGTTCTGCTAGTCCAATATCTTCTATGGTGAGAACGTGCATTCATAAGAGTGCACACATATTCACACGTACATGCACACATGCACACACAGTCGGAAGGGTGCATGTGGGAAAACTTAAGGGAGGAGTCATACCTTGATGTGCATCCACAGTCTTTTTTAAACTATACAAGTAGAAGTCTCTTTTATGTATAATTTGAAATTTTATTTAAATTGAAATTGATTGAGAGGCTGCTCTGTGGTAAACTCTGTGCTAAGGAGAATAGTATAGCACAGCGCAAAGTCAGACTTTGGCTCTACTCTTAGGTGGCTTTTAGTCTGGCTTGTAAGAATAGACATTAAATAAATAACTACTATATGTCATGAGAGATATTATGATGGAAGAAATTCACAGGACTATAAGAAGCTGGAGGAATTAGTATAGTTGGGGGAAGGCCTCTTTAGAGGAATGTTTAGGTTAATACCTGGAGAAAAACTAGGAGTACGCCAGATAAAGTAAGGCCTAACTGAAAGACAGTAACATTCTAGGGAGGCCTGGAGGGAAGAATTAGCTGAAAGAAGTCTGGTAGAGATTTGTCATAAGTGAGTGAGAGTGGTATGAATGGGGCTAGAAATGCAGGCAACAAGATTGTAGAAGATCACACCATCTGTGTTAAGGTTTATCTTTATCTCCAAAGAAATAGGGGACTGCCACGGGATCAGAAATGTCACTCTGGCTGCCAGTGGGAAGAGGGCAAGACTAGAGATGAGGGTAGGGGTCAGCAGTCTGTGAGGAGACTTGAGGAGAGAGATGGTGATGATTTGGACAAGGAATGTGGACCAGGGCAGACATGTTCAGGTTCACAAAATGTTTAGGTTATAAGACTATCAGACCAGGCCTGATTTACGACTAGCAGAGATGAGTGAACTAGACAGAGGATTCCAGAACAACTTTAGAGTTTTGGGTAACTAAGCAAAATCAAAGGTCAGGAATTTTCAGGATAAATCTCTGGGATATCTTGAGCTGTCCTTGAAATACTGCTTCAGAGGAAAATGTTAACCTGCTGAGTGTGATCCTTCTGCATTAGTCCATTTGGTAGAATTAAGAATAGCTCTAGTCATAGGAGGATGAAGGAAAAAGACAGTTTCTGTTGTTCAGTCTAATGAAAAGACCAACAAATAAACAACAAGAAGAAATATATCTAACATTTAAAGGACACAGGGAAAACATACGAGCTACAATGAAAGAGAGAATAGAGGAAGAGGGAGATACACCCAGATAGTGTAAGCATGGAAGTCTTTTTTGGAAAAGTGACATTGAAGGTATAAGAAATAAGCCAGGTGGAAAAAGAAAAGAGAATTCTGGGAAGAGAAACTAGCCTGAACAAAGGTGAGCAAGAATATTCCTGATATAATAAAATAGCTGGAAGAAGGATTAACTGGCTCAAACCCAATGGTGTTGAGTCAGATGTGACAGAGTGAAAGGACCAAAGTAAGTTTGGAGCAATGACAAAGGACAGGTTCCTGTGGACTGTGACAGCCATGCTAAGGAAGCCACTGAGCAACTATTAGCATTGTGATTTCTGTGTGGAAAATAGGTAAGAGAAAACTAACAGCAAGGCAAGAGAACCAGTAGGCAACCTATTTCAGTGATGCTAGTAGGAGATGATGGAGGCTTGGATCACGGCAGGAACTTTTGGTATGAGAAGCAGGAATAAAGAGGACTTGGGCACATAATTAAGGAAGACTTTTAGCTTTTTCCCTTGACCAACTAGGTTGACGGTACTGTCATTCCTGAGATGTGGAAGAATGAGGTAAAGCAGGTGATAAAGATGAGACCTGGAATTCACATGCGGACATGCTAATGTGATATAACTTGACATTTATCACAGTCCCAAAGTGATAAGGATAGACTGAAAGTCTCCTATTTACTAGAGTCAGAGAAATAGCAAGAGTGGCCCATAAATTTGGAAGAATTAGACAGAATTGGAGTAGACTGGAGACTAACAGTCTAAATAGATTGAGGGATGGTTCTGCTTTAACCAGAAAGGGCAGTTATCATCATGTCAGTAAATGCTAGCATGGATAATGGATGAATACAGATAATAAGGTCCCCTACCCTATTAAGCTCTTGTACCTTACAATGTAAGCTGACTGTGTCCTAGGAATTACTACCTTCCAGAAAGCAATCAGGAAGGGGGTAAAACCTTAGTGAATAGACATTAAAATAGAAATTATTGTATTAAGCAAGAATTGTTTAATATTATATTGTTGCCCAGGATTTTGAGTAATTAAAATAGAAATTAAGGGGCAGCGCCTGTGGCTCAAAGTAGTAGGGTGCCAGCCCCACATACCGGAGGTGGTGGGTTTGAACTTGGTCCCAGCCAAAAACTGCATAAAATACAAATTAAGTAGTATTATAAAAATACTAAAAAAGCATAATATGTATGGTATATATTAATATTTGTGTGTATAGACAGTGAGTCAGGGAGGGAGAGAGACTGTGTGTATAATGGATATTCTTCCTATCATTGACTGAATTTGAGAAAGGAAACTTATTTTGTGTCTTCAATGATGCCTAATGCAGTATTTTTTTTCTAAACACTTATTTAATATACACTTGCTGATAAATAGCCAAGATTGAATAAGCCCTTGAAAAATTATAGTGACATTGCAATGTTGGGCCAAATTTAGTATCAGTAATATCAGTGGAATGATATCATTATAATTAATAAAAATCCCAAGAAAACTAATAAAAATTGGAGTTTTAGTAGAACCAGGAATTTGATAGAGTCTCATTCAATGCAATTACACCTAAAATCTTTACTGAAATTTAGATGATCCATTCTGGACTATATATACACAGACATTCTCTTTTGATGAAATGCTTATCCTTTTTAAAACTGTGCAAGAATAAAATGTCTAATGATAGAAATAATCAAAATTTGTCACTTCTATTTTTAAGAGAACAAATGCTAAATCAATTGCAAAAGTTTGCTTTTTTTAAAAAAGGAAAAGACGGGGAAAAAAATAAACTCCAAAGTTCTGAAACTCCATGCTTCTTCATTCATATAAACACTAAGTAAAATAGCAAAACAGCATGAGCTCTGCCTTTTGACTTTATAATGCTCTGTATGAAACCTAATTTAGACTTGGGAAAAATTATATCATCACCAGAACCAGCTTTGTACTTAAAGCATTAATGAGAAATGAAGGACTTTTCAGTGAAGTGTAAAGAAAAGATCCTTAGAAATGGAGGCGAAATAAAAGATGAAAAGACTTTGATTTTGGCTCTGTTGGGGAATTGAGAGCTCATGCAAGGAAGGCATTACTTGTTGTGTTAATTACCTAGCAGAGTCATTGAAATTCTTCTCCTTCACCTTGTCTGTGCCGCTCTCTGATGTCCTGCCACTTTGTTTTCCAGAAATGATTTTAAACTTTTGTGTAGGTTCTGTGATTGGAGTCACTGGAGAATTAGTAAAACAGATAGTGAAAGCCAATGAAATGACAGATTCTCCCCTTATTACGTTTTTTTTTTTTTTTCCAGGCTAGAGTGCTGGATGTATAAGTAAGTGAGATATTATGGTGCTCTATGTTATTAAAATTTGCACTCTGTTGATGAGCTCTTTCAAAACTCAACTGAGAGTGATGTTCAGAGACAAGTCTATGCTGAAATTAAATACCATCTTTAATGATAATTCAAAATAACTACGTGTATCTTAAGAAACCAATCACCAATGAACTAATACTCTGTACTAGCTAATATATTCCAGTGATTGACACATGAAATTGTAAATTTATCTGACAAACTACTTTGGTACAAAATATTGTTGTATATAAAAAGGCCTAGATAGCTTCTTTCTACAGAATCAAATATGGCCAAAGTGCCATACATTTTCCTAGGACCTTTTAAAATAAAACATAGACCATTAAATGATGCTGCTATCAAATTAAATCTTCCTTTTTTTTTTTTTTTTGGAATTCAGGTAAAAAAACATTTTTTTCCCCTAACCAAAAGCCTTCTTAAATTAGAGCAAGCTAGTTAGGACAGTTATTGATTCACATGACTAGAAAACATAGGGATGAAGCCAGCCAGCATAGTTCCTTGATCAATTGGTTCTAGAGCCTAAATGGTGACATCACTGTCTCCTCTCTCTATCTCATATGTTCATTATTCTCTTCCTCTGCTACATTTTAAGCTTTGGCCTCATTACATGTCATTAAAAAAGGAGCCTATCTTATCTGTGTTGCAGGGAATTATTAGTCAGTAGTGGTTTTAAGCTTGCCCCATCCTCACTTAGTGACCACAGAAGAATGGTTCTAAAAGTGTGGTCCTGGGAGTAGCAGTATCAGCAACATCTGGAAGCTTGTTAGGCAAATCTCAGGGTCATATCACTGGTTACATTAGATCTACTGACTCTGAAACTCTGGACTGGAGCTTCCCACCCACAATCTGTGTCTTAACATATCCTCCAGGTGATTCTGAAGCATGCTAAAATTTGAGAACCATTGGTCTAGTGGAAAGAATAAGAGTCTCTCTTTTATCATGCAATGATCTCAGAGTGGGACTCTACATGGCCTGGCTTCCATTATGCTCAAACTTTTGTATGGATTGTTAGATGCAGAGAAGTAGAAAACCGCAACAGGGGTGGCTGGAAGTACACATACACATCTCTGGATGGGAGAATGTGCTGTGTTTGGAAGCCCCTGGGAAATCACATGGGTGAAGTAGGGGAAGAGACTATCCCCAAAGGCAAGGAGAGTTTTGTTGCCTAATAAAGGGGGAAGGTATGCATGGTCCACAGAAACACAGAAGACCAGACCTTCTTCTCCAACTCAAAACTGACCAGAGTTTAATATTTATCTCATATCATTTCTTGAAAGAAACATAAAGTGGGTACAGATGCTATCAATTACATCTTAATAACATTCTTGGGAAACAAGAGTCATGTATTATTAGTTTTTCCTTTTACCACAGTAGAAAAGTACAACATATAAAGGTTAAATGACTTGTTCAAGGTTATTTATCTAATTACAGAGTCAAAAGTAGACTCCAAATGTACCAATGAACGAACCAGGAAATGTGCTCGCTTGCTCAATATTTTGCCAATATGTAGTTCCCTACGGTTGATGATTTGGATGATAACACTCTCTCCCCTTCACCTAATTAATGAACTTTATATAGCTCAAACAAATATGTGGAAAAGAGAGATAAGAGAATAAATCATGGATTAGATTAATTAACCAAGGAAAAATAATATGTCTTTATTGATGAAGCATATCTTCTAAAATAAATTATCTAGAAATAACAGTATTTAATAAAGTTTTAGCAAATAAAGAGAAAAATCTAGGAAGTCTATATTAAAAAAAAATACAGTAGAACCACTGTAAGTTGACCACCCAAGAACTGTAACAAACTGGTCAACATACACAGGTGGTCAACAGAAGGAACTAAGGAACTAGGCTACTGTGCTGACTAATATGTTTACGTGGTGCACGTCAGGTCTATGAAAATTAGGTCAACTTAAGGAAGTGGTCAGCTATGGAGGTTCTACTGCATGGTTTAGCCTTGTACCTTATGTGTAAAGAAGGTTCCACTCTGAAAGCAGTATGCTTTATGAATCCTATCACTGTCAAACAGATGTATTTCACCTAGATCCAAGGATAATTTAACTTTTGGAATAACATAATTTTGGAAGTCTACTTTGATTACCTTTCCAAACAACTATAATCAAAACACAGGAACACTTTTAACTTTGTAATTTAAAAATAAAATTTGCCTCAGACTCTCTTTCCATTGATGCATGTGAGAATCAGTATTCTGTGGGCTGTGAGCATGAAAAAAATTTAGAAGATGGTTAATATTTAGTTTTTTCTTCTGTTCTATATGTGTCTATAATGAGAGTGATGGTTTTTCACAGGTATCATGATCATCTGTGATTCAGAGATGTCAAAAATCTTTTGAACATTCCCTCCAGATTTTGATAGGTCTGTGTTTTTCAACCCTGTCCTATAAAATGCTGCCCTCTCAAGGTAGAATGAATAAAATGTATTTATTTCCCAATTGCTTTCCCACTAAGATCAGACAGAGGGTCTAAGTTTCTCCCATGAGAATCAACCTCCCTGGACTTTGATTTGCCTAATAATTTAACTATATGAAGAAATAGGCTCAGAATGGAAAATGTGCTTTGCTGGCCTGGATAGAATCAGAGACTCCTGATTCTGTCACAATACTGACAAATTCCTAATCAACCCAGGGCAGCATGGCATTCTGAAGGCCAGAAGTGTGATGTGGTAATGTGACAGCATTTCAGATTAGGAATCTTAATTGTGGCATGGCCAAATTTGCCCTGGTGTCATTAGGATCAGAATCTCCTCAGGCCACCTTCTCTGTGGCAGAAGACGTTCCTGGCAATACACTGCAAAGCCCAGTGATTCTGTGATGCTCCAGCAAGGCTTAATAAATTCTTTTCTGTGTAAACGAGCTAAAGTGGATTCTGCTGACAGATACTGAGAACCTTGAACAATAGAATGAAGTAAGGTGTTCTGAAAGATGCACAGTTAATGGTTTTGGAATTTATTTTTACTTTCTCCAGTACTAAGTGCATATGTTAAGATTAATTGTATTGGTATTAACAACCAAACGTCAACAGGAATGTCAAAGTGACTCATGTTTTCCAATGTACCCTACTCAGAAGACAAAACTTACCTCATTTTACCAAGAAAAAATACGTTGTGTATTTCTTTTGTCTCTTTTGTTGGACTGGTGTCACGTATCTTGTAATGCTTATTTTATCAAAGGTATAGATCAACAAGTTCCCTTCCAAAAGGGAAAAAAACACCAAATTATAGTTGTGTAGGTGTAATTTTGGTGTTCAGTTAAGAATAATTGAGAGTTAATAAAATGTGAGCAACTATAAATTTCTATATCATATTCTTTGCCACTTGGTCTATGCTTTTCGTAAATTCACTTGACCTTGGTAGTATTCAGTATCTTCTTCTATAAAATGAGGAAAATAACTAATTTTTTTTCTATCATATTGGGGACATTGTGATGAGAAGTGCCTTCAAAAGTATTTAGTGTCAAGAAGTAATATAAATTACCCTGTGGTTGAGCTGGGTAATACAACAAAAGTGTTTTTCTGAAAACAAAAACAAAAGCAAGAACGTAGACTGCTAAAAATGAAAACTGCAAGCACACTCCCCATGTTGTGTTTTGAAATGTAAATAATTTTTATGTAGAAGGAATATGATCTATTTCCAATAGAAAAAAAAGTAGCAATTATTTTGAAATATACTTGCAAGTAAGAACTAATTACAGCAAAATTGCTTACCTAGGAGAGAAATAAAACAAAACAAAACAAAATAATAAAAGGAGGAGCTTGAACTTCGTGAATTGTTTTATTGAATTTCAATTTTGAGGTATTGAGCTAAAGTAGAAGCTGCCAATCAACAATTTTCTCTGTGCTGATTTATTCCTATGCCATAAGAATTAAAATTCACAGGATTATATGTGAATCTAAATAAATTCTTCTGTTTGGGGTTATAATTCATCCAACAGGAATGAGAATTTCCCAGGCATAACTGAGCACATACATAGTTAGATGCCAGGAATAAACATTCTTGCGCACCAAGAAAAAGAAACTATTTTTTTGTTGATAGCCTCTTCCTCATAGACAAATACAAAAAACTGGTTACACCTAAAGCGAAATCGAAATAACTTGAGTTTTCTTTTATTGTAAGTCTTAGGAGAATGGGTGGATTTGGGAAAGCGGGGATAGAGAGGAAAATATAACATACATTTTCCTATATTCTTTAAAAATGTAAGATCAAAGAGAAAACTGTTACATAAATCAACTTAAAAGTTAAATTGTTCAATTAATTAAAAAGCTCTAGTTTCAGCCGGGTACAGTGGCTCACGCCTATAATGCTAGCACTCTGGGATTGCCTGAGCTCTAGTGTTCGAGACCAGCTCGAGCCAGAGCGAGACCTTGTCTCTAAAAATAGCTGTGTGTTGTGGCAGGCACCTGTAGTCCCAGGTACTTAGGAGACTGAGGCAAGAGAATTGTTTGAGCCCAAGAGTTTGAGGTTGCTGTGAGTAGTGACGTCAAGGCACTCTACCAGGGGCAACAAAGTGAGACTCTGTCTCAAAACAAAAACAAAACACAAAAACCTCTAGGCTCTTAGATCTCTTAAAAGCCAAAGAACTCCACTGAAAAACAATAAATGAGAGAGAAGAAGAAAATAACAGGAGATAAAAATGGAAAAAGAAGAAAAGAAGGAAGGGAAGGAAGAAAAGTGAAGGACAGAGAGCTGGGAAAGAGAGATGGTAATGGAAATGTCTCAAAGTTTATGTTTCTCAGCTTCGAGTCCTTCCAGTGTTTCCTTATGTATTCCATTTAACAAACATTTATTGAGTACTCTATGATAAGTCCAGGATATGAAGAGACTCAGTGAAGGCGAAGATGGGGAAAAAATCGTGTAAATAAATGCTCAGAACAACATTCCATGGGTTCACAAAGGAAGAAACGATTATCATTAAGGGTGAAATGAGGTTTTTTAGGACACTCTCACCATGGAGGAGACACGAAAAACAGGCTTTGATAGAAAGGTTGGAATTTTCAGACTGAGAAATGGAAGGGGGAGCAGTAAATCAAGAATATGGTAGAGAGAACAATTAAAAGAACAATTAGTATATGAACATGTGCTATTTGACTATTTTTGCTTCTACTTATCCCATCTCCCATTTTTGCATCTGTTTCATTCAACTACATTTTGCCAAATCAAACTGAAATTCTTAGACTACAGAATTAAATATTTGAAATTGAGTCTTTTCCAAAGAATATGAGTTGATTCCTCAAATAACATTAATTCTCCTCATGTTGTATCTTCTAAGTACCTCTTTTCAATATTTAAATACATCATTTTTAGAAAGGCCAGTAGGGATGTTGCATAGAAACTTGGTCTACAACCAATGGAGATTTAAGTTTAACAAATACCCATGGCCCAGGACAAACTGATCTGGGTTGTTCTCATAAAAATAATTATACCTAGCGATGTGCCATGGTATATCACTATGGTGATGTATTTCTTCATGAATATGTCATATATTATCAAGTAAAATCTGCCTGGTTGCTGAGATTACCCATGTTACTGTAGGGGCTATCTAGCATCACCACACTTGCCATTTCCCATTTGTTGATAGTAAGAAGTGACGATTTAGTGAAAGAACATGGGAATAGATGTGTGAACTCACATTTCTTTTCATATTCTTTTATTGTATTTCTCATCTTTCCTTTTGCCATAACGGACAACCTATTTCTCCTATTTTTAGTTGTTAGGCAAACTTTTCCCACATTCTCTACAGTCCATTTCTCAAATCCAATTCTGGATTTCTCCACTCTCCAATTTTTCCTCTTTCATCAAGTATTTATTCATTGTAGGAACAGCTATAGGGCTATACTTAAAAAAAAAAAAAAATTCAACCTTGTTTCTCAAGAGAAGAAAATCGCAGAAGGTTCTCTCCACAGATGCTCTGTTAACAAGGAGCAGCTGGCTGCCTACAGAGGTTTTTCATTTACCATCCAAATGTAGTTCTTTCCTTTTTTTCCCATATCTTCTACACTTTAACTCTTATACAGAGATTTCCTGGGGACTCGACATTTAAACTGTATTTATTTACTTAGGCATATAGGCTTTTTATGTATCCTGAGATGAAAGGGATTATATTTACTAACAATTATTAATTTCTTTACACTCTGTGCTTAAAACTTGCCATTCTCACTTTGAGAAAACAATTCAATAAATACTATTAATATACAAATAAAAGATCCTTCATTCTATGTAACTGGGTAGACACCATGCATTAGAGAACACATCTAAATGGACATTGATTACCCATAAACGTGGGGGGAGAGAACAGCATGAGATCTTGTTTGCCCTTTAAATAACTTCTATTTCTCACAGGGTTCATGGTTTGTATAGAGCTAGAAGGACCACACAGTTGTTGATAAGGCCTTCAGCACAAAAGAACAAATGGAAAACAGTTAGCTCCCTGTAGATCAGAGAAACCTTAATCAAGCCTACAAATACTAATCGCCATGGCTTTGGCAATCACTAACTGAAATAGAAAAGATGGATGAGTCCCAGATAAAATTCACTCAGTGATGATGAAAGCCAGTGATAGATTTTGGCCAGCACACTATCAAAACAAAGCCCATTCATCAAATTAAATTATTCTTCACTTAATAGTCCTAAGGAAGTTCCAACATTTTTTTTCTGATGCAATTTTGAGGGAATTAAATGAATCACTGGAATAATTTTTCTATATATTTTCCCAATGGTAGGCAATAAAAGTCATAATGAACTGTACAATTAGCTTCCCTTTGCAATTTATAATAAAATAGGTATAAGCGCTTCATGGGTTGGATTATACTAGGATTGATTAAAGTATTTTTTTGCTAATAACAATGGAATGTTTTTTCCTTTTGATCTCACTGAATTATAGGTATAGATACAGCACAGCTTGTATCTCTTCACACGGCTGGAAAGATTGGGATGAGAGAAAATTGCAAAATTTCATTTGACGGCAAAGATTTCTCAGAAGGCTTAACAAGTTCTGCAGGTTGAAACTGAAGAAAAGTTGGATTAGTGCCCAGCTAATTTCTCTCTGTTGAGAAGTTTAGTTATTACTTTGATTTTATCACAATTGTCCTGCCAATTATTTTAAGATTATAGATACATAGATACTTTTTTTTCTTTTTCTTTTCTTTTTTTTTTTTTTGCAGCTTTTGGCCAGGGCTGGGTTTGACCCTGCCACCTCTGGCATATGGGGCCAGCACCCTACTCCTTTGAGCCACAGGTGCTGCCCTTAAGATTATATTTCTTGAGTTCATTGCAAGCAGTATGTTCAGTGAACTAGGGACATAATATGCACCATCCCCTTTTGTTAATATGACAATTTTACTTGTGAGAAACATGCAGTTAAGTAACTTATCAAAGTTGACATCGTTTTTGACAACTAGGATTTGCACCTGGTTTGCTTCATTCTAAATCCCATGTGCTTAATGACTTTGGGTACGTAATGTACGCCAGGAGGCAGGGAACTTTATTCAGATCCTTTGTGTCACCAGAGTTCAGTCTGACTTTCCATCTTCATTATTTCTCTTGATAGTTCTCCATGGTTATTTACCATTTAAACATATTCATTTAGGAGGTGATTACACTGAAGAGCCCACCCAGGCCACATTATTCTTGTATGATTCATTTGGACTTTGCCCATCTTATGAATTGTATTGACACAGACCACATATGTCAACTATACCTTTAGGGAACAAACAATACTGAAAAATTCTCTCTCATTATTTAGCCATTCACCAATTTCATCTATTTTTCTTTCAAGGAATGGTATGTGAAAAGCATGGTGTCATGCAGCAAAACACATGTGTTGCAAAGTCCTGACTCTCCTCCAGGAGCTAGGACTTTATCTAGAGAGATGGCCCACCAATGACTATCATGCAAGGAAACAGGAAAACTTTGTTTAAATCAACACTTATCCTGCTTCTTCCTGGCTTCTAAGATGAGTAGCAGAATTTATATCAGCCAGAAACTATCTACCTTATCTAGAAATTGATAGAGGAAAGGAATAAAGGAAGGTTTCCGTCAATTCTTCGCTGTTAAAGGGAGAAATGGCCCCTTGATAGAGGAGATGTTCATGTGTGTGTGGATCTAGCAAGGTGAAACCCACACACACGAGGGAGTGAAGAACTAAATTATTCATTTCCGTACCATGGAAAGGACTTGAGTTTTCTAGCAGAGGCCAAGAGTAAGGCCCGGGAAGACAGAACTGTAATGTAAGAAGAGGATTGAGAAGAGGAAGTTAAGCAACATATAGTTGGGGAAGTTCTCCATTGCCCCCAAACACCAGTCAACTTGCTCATAAAAGGCCCTGAATGCATTATTGGTCTTCTTTCTTGATGAGGGTAAGCTAAAAGGGGGATCATGAAAAAGTGTCCAAATTCCCTATTTGCTTTAGCACTCAAAGGAGGATGAGCGGTACATGGAGCTAACAGTTCACCAAGGACAGAATGGGCAGAAACCACCTCGAGAGCATAGGCCCGAGGAAAATGCACAGAAGGTTTTGTGCTGGGGTTATTGGACCACACACTGAATGTGGGCTGACAAACATATCAACTTAATTTGCATCTTAATCATACGTGGGATAGCCTCAAAGGATATAAATCATAAGTGGTAAAGAGAAATATAAGTAAATTGCTATATTACAGACACTCAAAGTAATGTTCTTAAGGTCATAGCTGAGACAGTTGTAAAAGCGAGTATGGTCTACATTAACTACAAAATCAGATTCTAGAAGTCCTGATTGACTCTTTGTCCTGATAGTCAGCTTTACCGGGACAGGTTAGAGAAGGAAAAAACACTGCAGGGAAGTTATTACCGTGTGTACTTTATGGAAAGCTTGGCTGGAAAATTAAGCAACTTTTTCAAAGTTTGGGACTAGGTAAATTGTACATCCTGGATTAAACTATGTCTCATTGATTATAAAATGTATGTTCTTCAAAAGATGGTTTATGGATTTCTAGGAGTTATGGTGCATAAATCTTTAATTTTTATAACATTCAAGCCAGAGTTCTTATCTGAATGCACAGGGAGAATCAAGAGAGTACAGGAATTTAGATGAGGGACAAAATTACATTTTCACTTTCACTAACATCTACCTCAAATTTAGCTGCTTCTTAAAATTTAAGTAAAGACAACAAATGCATTAGTTATACTTGTGACTCCATTACCCACAGAAGCACAGACATTCTGACAGCTTACTAAAGTCATTTCACTATCTAAAAATACCATTTACACTCATAACTACTTTAAAAATATGGCATTATTAGACCTCCCACTAAACTCACTTTATAATAGGTTAATGAAGAAAATGTGTCATTGTATCCTGTTTTATTTTAAAAATTGAATTTCAATATAACTAGCTTACACATAATATTCAGAATTATATTATATGTATTTAAAAATGTCATTCTGAGAAGAGATCAATTCTTCACCAGAATACTTAAAGGGTCCATTGCAAAAAGGGTAAATTTATGGGTAAAGTATTCTTATGTAAAATGAGTTAACTCATTAAGGGAATGAAGGCTGTGTAATAATTCTCATTTCCCATTTTCTCCTAGTAGGAAAAGAGAGAAAAAGTAGGATGGGGGGCATGCTGAGTTCTGGGGTAGCAGGCTTAGGGATTCCTAAACTTGGTGAAAAAGAAGAGACCCAGGGCCAGCACAGGCCTGCATGGACCCCATTGTTAAGGTATTAAGTGGGGAGAGGTATCCTTCAGCTTCAGGAGATGATAAAGGAATTATAGAGCAATTTCAGACCTACGCTAGCTCATGTTCAAATTTAGGCCTAGAAATGGACCCTGATAATTTTTTTTATTTTCTTTAATGTCAAAGTGTAATACGAATACTATACATCTTTACTACAGAGATAGGCTGCAATGCTTAATTCTTTATATTCAAGATAAGCATTCTGTGGACAAAACAATCTCGATTTATCTTTATTATTGGTAAAACTGTTGCTTTCTTTGAAGTACTTCTAATTGGGGCACATTTCTAAGGAAATTGAAGGCTTTCACAGTTTGAAAAGACTTTGTGTGTTTGTCAGAATGAGGCTTTTGTAGAAAAACAGGGATCTGACATATCTAATTGCATATTCATAAAGCATCGATGCTGACCCATACTATAACTTAGCAAAACTTTATGCTTAATATTAGAATTACATTTCTTAAACACAGATTTAATTTCTTTGCTAGTAAAATTTGGGTCCGTAAATTTAAATTAGTAAAACTCACCACAAATTATTACTTTTTAATATAAATCATACATTCTAATAAATCATTACATGTCAACACACTCAGAAAGCTAACAACATAATTTTCTCATTCTATATTATACAGTATTCTGATTATCTCATGAAGATACATCCAGGCAGTATTGTGTTGACCATTCTTCAAAACTGGAAGAAATTTTACTTATGCTTCTATTTTTCCAATTTTTTTGAGGACATCATTTTTTATGTCATTTCCCCAGATTTCTTTATGTTTTTACTTGTAAAATCTGTTTATATTGCAAGACCAGGCTTTGACATCGCTTCTTACAACAGGTTGTCCCCGAGTATTACAGCACAAGAGACCTCTCCTTCTGTTGTTCACCACCTCTAATCTTATCCTGCCTTCTTTTATGGTGACTGATGTGTATTGACAAGTCTCTTACTTTGTAAACTCTTTGGAAGCCAAGACAAATATCTTTGATTTTTTTATAGTTCCCTTTATAAAATTGAACTCAAAAATGTTTAAGTGAATGAATAAACTAAAACATTAGTTTAACATTTAAATAATGAATAGTTGAAGAAAATTTTATTAGATAAATCTTTATAGTTTTTTTTCTTTTTTTTTGAGACACACAACAGAGTCTCACTATGTTGCCCTTGGTAGAGTGCCATGGCGTCATAGCTCACAGGAACCTCAAACTCTTGGGTTTAAGCAATTCTCTTGCTTCAAACTCCCAAGTAGCTGGGACTACACGCACCCACCACAATGCCTGGCTATTTTTTGGTTGCAGTTGTCATTGTTGTTTAGCAGGCCCAGGCCAGGCTCCAACCCGCCAGCCTCGGTGTATATGGCCAGCACCCTACTCACTGAGCTATGGGCACCAAGCCATGTAATTTTTTAACTATAAATTTGTCTCAGAGTGTTTTTTATTTGCATTTCTCTGGTAAGTAGGGACAATGAGCATTTTTTTTTCAATTATTTGTTGGCCATTCATCTGTCTTCTTGGGACAGGGTTCTGTTCACACCTCTTCCCCATTATGAATGCTCTTTTCTTGTTGATTAGTTTGAGTTCTCTGTAGATTCTAGTTATCAGTCCTTTGTCAGATTCGCAGCATGCAAACATTTTCTCCCATTCTGAAGGTTGTCTATATGCATTAGTTTTTGTATGGAAGTTTTTAGTTTGACATGTCCCATTGATTTATTTTTAGTGTTGCTGCAAGTGCCAAGGTTTTTGTTTGTTTGTTTTTCATAAAATCTTTCCTCAGGTCAATGTTAAAATTTTTTCCCAGACTTTCTTATAGAATTTTTATTGTTTCGTGTCTTAAATTTAAATCTTTTATCCAGTGAGAGTCAAATTTTGTAAGTGGTGAGGTCCAGTTTCAGTCTTCTACATTTGGCTAACCAGATCTCCCAGCGTCATTTATAAAAAAGGGATTCTTTTCCCCAGTGTATGTTTTTGTTTTTGTTTTTATCAACAATCAGATGGTGATACATGGCAGGGTTCTTCTCTAGGCTCTCTATTCTGTTCCATAGGTTTATCTCTCTATTTTTGCACCAATTATCACCTGGCCCCAGTGAGAATAGCCCACATCACAAAGTCTCAAAGCTACAGATGCTGGTGTTTATGTGGAGAGAAGGGAACACTTTTATACTGCTGGTGGGATTGCAAACTAATACAGCTTCTACAGAAAGAAGTATGAAGAATCTTCAAAAAGCTAACCGCAGACCTTCCATTTGATCCCTTAATCCCATTACTATGTATCTACCCAGAAGAAAAACATCATTTTACCATAAGGACATTGGCACTAGAATGTTCACCACAGCCCCATTCACAATCACTAAGACATGTAATAAGTCCAAGTGCCCATCAACACATGAATAGATTAATAAACTGTGGTATAAGTAAACCATGGAATACCATTCAACCATACAAAAGATGGAGACTTTACATCTTTTGCATTTACCTGGATGGAGTTGAAGAACATTCTTCTTAGTAAAATATCACAAAAATGGAAAAGCAAGTATTCAATGTACTGAAACCAATAGATAAACAACTACACCCTCACATGAAAGAAAAACACAATTAAATTTAAGACGGGTAGAGGGAAGAGGGGAGGAGGATTGGTAATGTACACAATGTGAGGGTATACAGCACACCCCTTGGGTGAAGGACACATCCACAACTTGAACTTCAAGCAAAGAAACGCAAACAATGTAACTTAATCATCTGTACTTTCATATTAATTTCAAATTAAAAAAAGAAAGTGACAGATTTTCAGTATTATTCTAGAATGGTTAGGATTAAGGGTGGCAAAACCAAAACAACTAGATCAATTACTAGTTGTAATCATTTTTTTGGTATTCATTGTGATTAGATACATGTATATGTGTGTATCTATATGTGCTTTTATATATATATGTGGTTAACACCGAGCCTTGCACATATATATCAAGTGTTTACTATTTGTTAGCTATTATACTCATTACTTGGCACTAATGCTTACATTGCTTCAATAACAGCCCAACACTATAACACCCTTTTTAGAGTCTGTATCAAATTATTAGAAATACACTTAAATTTTAAGAGATTTGCTGTTCTTTAAATATGAATTTTAAAGCTTAGTGTTGAAAAAATGCCTAATAACTTAGCAGTAGTAGCTGCAAAGGTGTGCCTTAGTTTCCTAAATTACATATAATGTATAGGGGTGTTAAAGTGCCCTTGTTTTTGCTTGCTGATATTAATATATATATTTCCATGTATTACAATGTATATTGCCATATATACACGTAAGTTATATATATGTATTTATGTATATGTATGTGTATTATATATATGGAAATGTAGAATCTGAAGCCTTTGATCTCTCCCCAAGCAGATTTTCTTTTTTTGGGGGGGGGGTAGGTAACACCAGGAGCACAGTGACCCACTGAAGAAAGAATGAGGAAGCACCAAGAGTGTGAGAACAGAATTCTAGGTGGATTTTGTGAAAATGGCGGAATTTATCAGATGACTTTCTGTATTTCAAAATGTTGTTTATTGTGGTAAACACAGTGTGTTTCTGATTCTGCTGTAAATTCTGAAGCGATCTGGGCTTATGTGACTAGATATAGGTATTTCAAGAAAAGAGATGATAAGATACTTGTATCTATAAAATAAAATATAAACCTTTATTCCAAAAAACTATAAATTTGAATGCTACAATGGTGGCCAATATTTCATGTGTCTGGAATAGGCTGTATTTTCAGAGATACATTCATTTTGACTGGTTTACTATTTCTGAGAGAGTATGCTCACAAATTCAGCTAAAACTAGGTAGATTCTTCTAACTTGCTTCTAGGGATGGTAGAAAAAAAAGAACACTGGACTGGATGTCAAAAAAACTGAGTTCTGCTGGCTGGGTTTGTTAAGTCACCTTTGAAAAGATTGTCTTAAAATATATTTTCAAGACTCTTTAAGCATAAGATACTAATAATATTTTCTCCATCAACTTAGATATAAGAAAGATAGTCCCATTTTATAGCCCTCCTAAAGGGAAGAGCCTTTGTTATGATGTACGTACTCTTAATGCATCTTGGTGTCTACAAACACAGCAAAATCCTTCCTTCTGTAGCTTCAGCATTCATGGCAGTTAGAAAGTAACTTACTACTCAAAACTCAAACTGAAATGTTGGTTTATATTACATGGCCTTAAAAGTCACAAGTGTAGCTGTGTGGGAGACATTTGATCAGACTTTTCCTACATATTAGAGCACTGACCAGAAATTTATCCCTTTGATGAATCCTGAGTCATTTGCCATCACTATGCTCTGTCACAGGTTTCAAGGAAAAGGTGTCAGTTTCATGATGACCTTCATTTCTTTCTGCTTTACTTCATGCTAAGTGATTAAATGGTTAGCTGGGCATGATGCTACGCTCCTATAGTCCCAGCTACTCAGGAGGATGAGGCAGACAGGACTACTTGAGCCCAGGAGTTTGAAACTGCATGGAGCTGTGACTAAGCCACTGTATTCCAGCCTGGTGACAAAGCAAGAGCCCCTCTCCAAAAGTAAAATAAAAACTATAACCCCTCTAAAACTAACCCAGATATATTTCTCTTGATTGAAAAGAAAATCTTGAGAAAATTTTATATCAAGTCAAAAGAGAAAAGGCATACACAGCTGAATAAAAATTGTAAAGTTAAAAAAGTTGAGGTGTGCTTTATCTTTGCTCTTTCTTAATTATATGATCTTGGTCAAGAGTCTGTTTTTTTCCAAGAACAAACAGTGATCATTCTGGCAATCTCACAAAGCTAGGTATCAAATGACACAAAGGGCATAGAAAAACATAGTGCATTATACATATCTTTTACAAATATGACGTTTTCTTCTTCTCATCTTCATTTTTCCTGAGTGTAGGTGTGGTGGTAAGACACACCTTGGCATATTGAGGACATTGGATGAATCCCACCAGTCAGACAATCTTCATCTTTTTATTAAAATTTTAATTCCTTATTTAGAATCAAAGGTAATAAAATATAATTACCTCCTGTAAATGTTATTGGCAGATTGCCTGAATTATTATTGAATTGACTGGATGAGCTAATTGTTCTTTAAGTTTTTCTCAAAATCTAGTTTCTATTATACCTGCCAAGTGTTGTTAAGAGATTTCAGAAATAGGTAAAGTTTTTGCATTTAAAATGTTGTCAAAATAAATACAAGAAAATATATACTTGTGATAAACAGAGAAAAACTTCAGGAGCCCAGGCAAAATCAAATGCTGTCAATTTATAAGATGAATTTCTAACATTTATACAGAGCCAGGAGGTATTTAAATTCAGTCCAACCAAAGTACAGAAAGCTCACTGGACACTTGAGCTGCCAGGAGGGGTCCTGGAACAGCCATGTTTTTAAGGTAAAAATTTTCTCTAGAATAAAGACTACTCTATTCTCTAGCAGTGTTTACAAACAAGACTCTTAAGGATCACAAACAACTTACTTCCTATAGACTGTAAAACTCTCTAAGGAAGAGAAAAAATTTAAACAATCATCAAGGTAATATTAGCACTGCTTATCATCCAATAAATTTTTACTAAATATATTAAGAGGCGGTCAAAGAAGAATCAAACTGAGAAAAAATTAGTTAATAAAAAACAGACCTAGAAATGACAGACAAGCTTTCAAATAGCTATTATTAATGCTACCTATAAGTTCAAGGATTTAAAGGGAAATATAAATATAATGAGGAAAGAAATGGGTGATATAGAAATACCAAAATCTTCTTTTGGAGATGAATAAAGCATTCAGCCACATAATATGAAAAATAGAGATAAACATTACTGGATGGATAGCTTTAACTACAGGTAAGAATAAGAGGAGAAATTTTATGAAAAATGAAGCAGAGAAATGAGAATGAAAAAAAAATAATGCCTTAATAGCCTGATATTAAGTGGTCTAATAGCTGCATGATTAGAATTACAGAAAGAGAGGAGTGTTAGGAGCCAAAAATATTGAAGAAATACTGGCTAGATATTTTCCGCATTTGGTGAAAGATATAAGTCTGGAAGACTGACAGACTCCAAGCAGATACATAGAAAGAAAATTTCACAATAACTAATAATAACAAAATGCCTGAAAACTCATGATACCTCACTCAGGGATCTGTGATAAACTAGCAGGTCCTCTATGGGTTTGCTTCTCTCTCATTCTTTTCTATGTCTGTATTCTTGACTTGCATGAACTTCCTGACTTAGATCCATGTGGTCTTTCATTCTTAAGCAGGAGGATCAAGACAGAAAAAGGAAAATAAGGATAAAAATAGTAATAACTAGAAAATATAAAGTGAAACATAATATGGTATAACAAAAGCAAATATATTTGTTATCCTAAAAAATGTAAACAGCCTAAACCTTTTAATTAAAAAAAAAATTGACAGGCTGAGCATTTATTGCACACCTACAAGATGCAAGAGACTATGGGAAGTAAAATAAGCATTGTTCAGGATATATATATACATACATATCTATATACACATATGTATAACATACTTATATGCATACATACATATATAATATATACTATATACATGCACACACTTTCTAAACTAGGCATGAAAATATTCAATTATAATTAACCCTCCTTTATAGGAATAGAACTTACAATGACTTTTCTGGCATTTTATTTTATTTTATTTTTAATTACATCATAGCTGTGTGCATTAATGCAATCATGGGGTACAATGTGTTGGTTTTATATACAATTTGAAATGTTTTCACCAAACTGGTTAATGTAGCCTTCCCGGAATTTTCTTAGTGATTGTGTTAAGACATTTATGTTCTACACCTAGTAAATTTCACATGTACCCTTGTAAGATGCACCATAGGTTTTTCTGGCATTTTAGCCAGAAAGTTTTCAAAGCATGACAGTGCATCATTCCTGTGGGCTCATGAGACACAACTCACACTATGTATCTTTTGTAAAATACGGTACCACAAACACCAAGAGGCGTTTTTCAAAGCAGAAAGAAAACCTCTCCAGTGCAGCCTAAAAGATGAACGTGGTTATTGCTCAACCCCTCCTCTTTAACTCTTTACTTGTGCTTTTCATGGCATTCAACTTGAATAAGAATGTTAGATAAAGAGGAATGATTTTAGAGGAGGAGAAGGGAAGCTTGGAGGTATAACCATATTCACATTTATTCAGATCTCTGTAAGATAAAGTGTTTTAAAGTTCTCAAAACTCAACTGTCTAAAATGGGAGTCCAAGGTAGCGCTACATGGAAGTTAGCTGCAATTGAAAACACAGCAAGTATGACACCTTCTTTTGGATGTTTATACCTTTTTCTGATGCAAGAAATATTTGACTCATGTTGGAATCAGCACTGCACTGTAATCCATCATGACAAATCCTATTTTCCTATGTGGAGATGATTTGAACAGAAAATATGGTTCATCTTGAGCAAAAATAAAGGTGAGTGGTTTGTTAAAAGACTTCTACTTTTATCTTCCTTCTACCATTTTACTGAACAAAGAGCGTATCTTCTTGTAATAATCTATTCACTAGAGCTTTCAATTATGCTCAGGAAACACTTATCAATACAACGAAATATGCCTTAAAAAAACACATTGAAGTTTCATTATATGATAACATGAATGTGTCTTCTAAGTAAACTTTATCTCTTTCAGGTTTTATTATTCTCATTTATATACTTTGTTTTTTCTGTAGGCCTTTCCTTTACCCAAATGTGTTTAGTTTATGCCAAATGCTAGTTGAAAATTTAAAATTTAGGGTGGCGCCTGTGGCTCAAGGAGTAGGGCGCCGGTCCCATATGCCGGAGGTGGTGGGTTCAGGCCCAGCCCCGGCCAAAAAAAAAAAAAAGAAAATTTAAAATTTAATCAGGTTTGAGCTAAAATGTACTTGCTAAGAGAAGCCTTCTCTAACAACTTACACTACTCACGAAGCGCCTTACTCTCAAGTCAGCTTCCTGTATGTACTATTACCCCCCTATATTTCCTGTATAGATTTTATTGCGATCTAAAATTTCTTAATTAATTTACTGACGTTTTCTCCCAAAAGAATCTCAGTTTCTTGTCTTTCTGGGTCATTCTTTACCCTGAAAACTACAAATAATGCCCCATACATTCCATATACTTATGGAATTAATGACGATAATAATATACTGTGTTGAAGAATGTGTCACTGTGCATATAAATGTGCTATTTTAGATTATATTTGTTAAATAACTTATAAAATTTATTCTGACAACTCTTTCTGGGACCCTAAACTAGTATGTTTCAATTAGATCAGCTGAATTTATAGAAATAGACATTTTTATAATTTATACAAATATAGCTTGCTTGTAAGGATGTCAGTATTTAATCTTTGAGTGCTTCAGGTTAAGAGTCGGGCTTTTAGAAGATTTTCACTAGAAGAGCCTCTAGTGAATGTAATGTGTTGTGTTCTTCCTTATTGTGGTATATCATTTATCTTGTGTTTGAAATTTAATCAAGACCGCAATGAGAGATCACCTCATACCTGTTAGGACGGTTATTTTCAAAACGTTAAAATATTTGCATTTTTTTGATGCTTAGGGATAATGAGAGTTTTATCATGCATTTTCTGGACACTTAAACCACCTTGAGATATCACTAACACCAGTCAGAAGAGCCCACATCACAAAATCCCACAGCTGCAGATGCTGGCAAGGGCACAGAGAAAAGGGAACACCGTTGGTGGCACTGAAACTAATACATCCTTTTTTTAGAAAGAGTATGGAGAATCTTCAAAGTACTAGAAGTAGACCTTCCCTTTGATCCTGCAATCCCTAGATACTATGTATCTACCCGGAAGAAAAACTCTCATTTTACCACGAGGACATATGCGCTAGCTCATATGCATTTATTGCAGCTCAATTCACAATTGCTAAGATATGGCATCAAACCAAGTGCCCATCAACCCATGAATGGATTAATAAACTGTGTGTATATGTGTACTATGGCATACTCTTTTACCACAAAAAAGATGGAGACTTCACATCTTTTGCATATGCGTGGATGGAGTTGGATAACATTCTCTTTAGGTAAGTTTTTCAAAGATGCAGAAATAAGCATCCCATGTACTGAATACTAATTTGAAACTAGAAGATGAACAACTACAGGCCTACAAGAGAGGAAAAACACAAATTCAAGAAGGAGTGAATAGGTGAGAGGGAAAGGGCTCAGCGAACTCCCACCTAATGGGTACAATGTAGGGGTATATGGCATGTCTCCTGGGTGAAGGATTCAAATACAACTTGGACTTTTCCTAACAAATGCAAACAATGTAACCAAATTATATGTACCTTTGTATTAATCTGAAATTTAAAAAAAATATATAAAATTCCCAAACTTGCTCTGAAAACAAACAACAAACAAACAAAAAATCCACATTAAAAGATAAATATTAGCAAGGATATTGAGGAAAGGGAATTTTTATACACATACATTGTTGGTAGGAATGTAAATTGGTGTAGTCATTATGGAAAACATTATGGAAATTCTTCAAAAAATTAAAAATAGAACTACCCTATAATCTAGCAACCCCTCTTCTGGGGATATACAAGAAGAGATATACCCAAAGAGACAATGAAATCAGTATGTAGAAGAGACATTTTCCCTCTCATGATTCTTGCGGTATTATTCAAAATGGCTAATATGTGGAATCAACCTAAATGTCTCTGGATAGGAGAATCAATAGGGAAAACATGGTATGTAATTGAATAATATTCAGCCTGAAATGGAAAGAAATACTACCCTTGTGACAGCATGGTTGAACCCAGGAAATGATATGCTAAGCTAAGGAAATCAGAAACTGAACAACAAATGCTATAACAAGTGGATTTCATTTATATGTGGAAACCAAAAAAGGTAGAATTCATAGAAAGAGAATAGTTACCAGGGGCCAGAGGATGAGAGAAATGCAAGAAAATGTTAGTCAAAGTTTGCAAACCTGAAGCTTTGAGAGGAATTTGGTAATTATCGTTAATAATAATATATTGTATTTTGAACTTAAAATTTGCTAAGAGAATACATCTCAAGTATTCTCACCACACAGAAAAGGTAACTGTGAGTTGGTAGATAGGCGAGGTAACTTGGTGTGATAATCATTCTGCAATGCACCTAGAACATACTATACACCAAAACCTCATATTATATACAAACAAAGCTGAAAAATGAACAAAAAAATCCTCACAAAACACAAAACAAAAGAACAGATTTTACACTATTTTAAGACTAACTTATGGACATAATATTTCACTAAGGATCCTAGATAAGATCCTCATCTTATAAAAATATTTTTCTGTGTTCTCTACCATTATTGTCATAACATCCCCCGTCTATGAGTAGACTTCTTAGGATGACGTTCTAAGAGAAGTTGGTCTCACTTGGGGGCATGGCCTCCATTTTTATATTTGAGATATCCATGGCAGGGAATCATGTGGATTACGGATGTGTGCCAATAGTTCAAGCTTCCCCTACTTTATATTTTAATTTCATGTATGTCCTCCCAGCATCCAGCAGCCATTCATCAAAATTGCTAGGAGAAAACTAAGCTACTTCTCCAGGGAACAATAAACATTGTATAATGTGATGGAAGCAAAAACGTCCTTAGGCAAAGGATGCGTCACCCAGTCCATTCTGCTGTCTACAGAAACATAGAAAATTCTTCAGGGGAGTGGGGCAGGATCAAATATTTCCCCCATCAACATAAACTATTTCAAATATTTTTGAGTACCTGGACTCCATGTGTTAATATTATATTGTTATAATATTAATAATTTTCAGGGATGACCTGAGCATTAAAAAGTGTTTTCATTTCTTTGGTTTTTTTCTCTTTAATATGGGTAAACTATGTACAATACAAAACCTCTTGATTTAATCTCAGGCATTCCTGAACTGTTAAGATATATTAATATTGGTTTATAATATTATTTAACTTCTATTAGATAGCTATGTGGTATTGTAAAAATTATTAAGTAAATAATAATATAATAATAATAATGATGATGTTCCACACTGAGTAGCAAAATTATAACCCTTTTTATTCATGCACCCTGTACTCAATTATTGTCCTATAAAACATAGCCATTATGATTGAAAGGTGGGTGTCTAACATCATCTCTCCTTTTGTGTACTTTGGTTAATTGCCAGCCAAGTGTATACTTTTTTTTTTTTTTTTTTTTTTGCCATCTCTGTCAGCAGAGTAACCAGGAACTTGAGGGAAAGGGCATTATTTTTGGATGTGACCCTAGCACTTGTCTCTTAATATAGGATGGATGAATGAATGAATTTACTCAGCCTCTAATATTGAATCTCATGGAGAATGACTAGAAGTCTTGTACCTTTTGCTTTCAAACAAAAATCCTTAGGCAAATTGTTCCAACTCTTTTCTCAAGATCAGCACTACACAAGATTTTATTTTATAAGAAGTTTGCTCATTTCAGGTGGTAAAACTTAACATTGCCCTCTTCCAATCAGACAAAGACGCCCCTTCCTTTTGCTAAATACACAATGTTTATTAACAAGATCATACAATGTATTATTGTCAAGAAAGAGAAGTTCTGCTGCAAAGTGATGGTTTGTTAAGAATAGATAGCTAGCAGTTTCTTTGACCTTCATAGGGCAAGCTGTTTCTTTGCCAACTTAATAGACATAATGTTTCAAAGCCATGATTATGACTATTACATTTAGAAAAAGTGCCATTAAAATAGTATACTGTTATTACTAATGGGAAAATTTTTATTTATCTGGAAACTCAATATATATCTATGATAATATAATATACATTATTCATATATATGAATAGTATTTCATAATGCTGGATGAAACTGTAGTAAAATATGATCTCAAGAAAGAGAATGTTAGTTTTAAGAAATTTATTAGTGCTTCTAAAATGCCAGTAACCCTCAGGCACCCACATTTACACCCCAAAGTTATAATTCTTTATGGCTGAACTGTATGAAAGTGAAAGATAGCAATAAAAATATGCAAACAGAACCCTTTTTAATACTATCTATGGTGTAATTTTGGAGAATGCTTGTGACCAAATTTTAAGTGGTGCCTAAAATGAGCGTATAGTTGATGAAATAAAATATCAAGGCAGCTTTATTAGCTAAAATTAAAACAAAAAATTCTGGCAATTAGTGTTATTCAAGAGGTCAAGCTGCTTTTTTCTCCTATATACAACCAATGGCTTGAGAATCACTGGCTACAGAGACTGGAAAGGTATATCTGCATTGGCTGGCAGATTATAATCCATAAGCATTAATATCCCTCCCAATCCGACAAGTCAATGATGATGCTTGTAGGTCTCAGTGTAGACAATATTTAGTGTCTAGTATTACTATCTGATCTCTACTGCATTCCAAATAAATTTGTAAACTTATCCTAGGAAAAATGCTACACACCTCATTGCTGAATATCACTATGGTCACCTTCAAAGTACTCCCCTTAGGAAGCTATGCATTGACTCCAGCACCTCGCCCATCCTCCAAAGCAATTTTGAACTCCTTTTCTGGAATGACCATCAGAATTGTAATAGTACAGCACACAAAAACACACAGCAACAATAATGAAGGCCACTCAGCAAGACACCACCACACGTCAACACAAACGCACCTGTGAGCCTCTGAGGTTATGGAACATTGCCAAGTTATTTGTCCAGTGCTGCTGATATAAGTACCTGGTGGCCAGTTCACAACCTTAATTACCAGACTTCATACAAATGGCAGCTGTGATGGTCATTTCAGGAAGAGTTCCAAAATTGCTTTGATGGGTGGATGAGGCCCTGGCATTGGTGCATGGCTTCCCGAGGGGAGTAGTTTGAAGGGGACTGTAGTGATACTCAGTAAGGAGGTATGTAGCATTTTTTCTAGGTTGAGTTTGAAAACTTAATTGTCATATCTCATACATTTCTGCCTAAAATTGAAACTAAATCAGAAATTTTAACAGATGCACATTCAAATCTTTATACAATGCAATTATGTATCAACCACACTGCCAAATGTTTTTGTGGTTTGTTTTTCATGGAGATAAAACATACGCAGGCAGAAAGTTAATTTTGGTTTTGTTGCAGTCTTCCTTTAAGATTCTTTCTTCCCTTAGTATGATTCCATTAATATTTCTCCTTTTTCTTTTATTTGCTAATATTTCTCTTGATTGAGGCCATTTGCTATAATTGCAAAAAGATTTTCCCTCTTTCAGTCCAAACCATTTTCTTTTCTCATGAGTGCTTTGTGTACCTCAAATCTGAAAGATGGAAGCAGGTAAAACGATTTCAAAAAATCATAAGTAGCATAATGGACTCTTTTAAGGATTATGTATGAATCAAAGTTTATCTTTTGAAAGCATTTTGGTCAGATTATCTATTATTTTGTTGTGTTCCTGGCATGGTAAAGTTGTGGTCTGATGAGTATTTTTATATTATTACTTACTCTCCATGTTGGTAGAACACAACCAAGCAAGACCTTCTAATACGTACGTGGAATGTTGTGCACTGGACCAATTTTACGACATTTGTGTCAATCCTACATTTATTTGCTTACTTGTCTATTTTTACCTACCCTGCCCTCAAAGAGATTATCAGGAAGATGGGTTAGTATTACAGCAAGCCACTGAATTTGAGACTAAAAGTAATTGAAGACCATCATATTGTGGTTTGAGGCTACTACTGTTACTATCCCCTTTACTGTGGTCAATATGTGCCTAGAAATTGGTTATGGTTGAGTTGTCAGAGGTAAGGCTGCAGTGACTCCAGTGAAGTGGAGGCTGGATGAAAGCATTTGGTCCCAAAATTAAGTGTGAATAAGAATCACCTGAGGGAAGCACTGACCCCCTTCCCTGGAGTTTTTTCAATCGGTATGCCTAACAAGTTCCCAGGTGACGTTGAGGCTCATGTCTCAGGGATGCACTTTGAGAATGACTTTGATATGAGCTTCCATCTCACAATTTTGTCTGAGTCTAGCTTTGACCTGTGGCTGTGGTTCCTTCTACAGCTTTGAGGTTCTTCCATGCAATACCTTTTCCCTTAATTTAATGTACATTTACAGCAAGTTTAGGTCATGTCTTCACCTTTTATTACGAAGCAATGTCAAACACTTTCCATGGTAGAGTGGGAGTGGATAAGTGGGAGAGAAGCAGAGAAATACAACTTTTATCTTGTACTTTGATTGCTGTTAGTGATTCAGTTGCGGGTCATGGAGAATTACAATTCCATCAATAGAGAATGTTTCTCTACATGACGCTATTCCTCCTTTCAAAGTCACATTGCCTTGGGGATTTGAAGGTCTACTGAATTCTGAATATTTTACTTGGCCTGGATACATAACTGAATATTTTATTTTGTCAAGTATATTCTTGTCTATTAAGTATGTTCAGTAATTCTCTCTCTACTTATGCTGACTCCAAAGGTTACTATAAAAAGAACTGCAGCTTATCCCCAAGTCCTAGGGCATCTCTTTCAAGTCTAGCCTTTTTAATACCAGTTTTAAACCTTCTTGTACAGGTTTCAGGGTCCATTTGGTCTTTGGTCTTTTGACTCTTGTCTTGGACTTACTAGCTGGCCTTGACTCTTTGACTTGATACTTTTGTTGAATTTTCTGCTTACCTTTAAAATTCCAGCTATCCCTTTGTTTTGTGCCGTGAAACCCCCACCAAACCCATTTCACCTCTCATGTACGTGGTTCAAGGACTCCACCCTGTCTGGGTCTCTAGCCCTTATTTCTCTATATATTTAGACAGAACTTAGTATATATTTTTCCACTAACTAGGGGAGGAGACAGTTGTCTGATATTCAGAGAAACCAAATTCTAATAGCTACTGTTATGTATTAATGAACTTTCATTCACTTGTAATTCAAAACTGCTTGAACTCAATATATACCCATTACCAAATTTTCAGTCTTAAGTCACAGAAAATCCACCTCAATCTAGCTTAAACATATGAATTTTGTGGCTCACATAAAGTGAGAAGTTAGGAAGAAGACTGACTTTAGGTGCAATTAAAAGCAAAGTTTAAAATAATAATACTTCCTAGCATTTTGGGAGGCTGAGATGGTGAATTGCCTGAGCTCAGGAGTTCGAGACCAGCCTGAGTAAGAGCAAGACCTCATCTCCAAAAATAGCTGGGCGTTGCGGCAGGCATCTATAGTTCCAGCTACTTGGGAAGCTGAGGCAGACACTTGGGAGGCTTGAGGCCAAGAGTTTGAAGCTGCTGTGAGCTATGACACCTTGCACTTTACCAAGGATGACAGAGTGAGACTTTGTCTCAAAAAAAAAAAAAAAACTTAATAAAATCAAATAATAATACTGGTGGATACTGAAGATGCCTGACCAGAGACACTGGTTGCCAGATCATGTCAGAAAAAAAAGAAAAGTTTTAGATTAAAAACCAAATAGATTGGGTGTAATTCTGAGGAAAAAAGTGCCAGAACCTACCAGAGATTCCATGGGAAGAAGTTAGAACAGGACAAGGACAAGGCAGTGGCAAAGATTAGCCCCTGACGGGCTCACAGCATGGTGAGGACAGGAGGTGGGGGCTTTGTTTCTCTTTCCCTCACACAAAAGATAAAGGTGCTCCTTCTGTGTGTACAAAGGTAGAGGTACGTTTCCTGTATTCACTGAACTTTTTGGAAAGTGTATCTTTACCTATTCTTTCCCTCTCAGACCACAATTATTAATATTTATCCGATGTTATCTGATTCCCTTTTATAAGTGTATGAAGCCAGAGAAAATGTTTTTTTGCTACCACCAGTATTTGTAAAAGATATGTAATATTTAGAGATATTGCATTCATATAACAGAATTCTTTGGTCACTTTTTCCTGCTATATTTGCCTAAAATTAGATGAGGTTTGGAGTTCCAATACAAGAATATCTGGAGGTATAAAACAATGACACCAGTGACAGTTTTGGGGAAACAAAAACCCAGGAAATTTTACTTTGCTGTTGGCATCAATAAAATACATACATATCACAAGCCTTAGAATACTTTATGCCAAAAATGTGTAGAATGGAAGATTGACAAAATTCATTACATAATTAAAAATAATGGGAACTAAGCAAAGAATAACATTGCTCTATAGGCATATTCTATTTTAAGATATCTTTCACATTTGTGTATAGAGACATCAAAGTGGTCCCTGATCTGCCATTCAATCCTATAATTCCTCTACTAGGTATATACCCAGAAGACCCCAAATCACATCATAACAAAGATATTTGTACCAGAATGTTCATTGCAGCCCAATTCATAATTGCTAAGTCATGGAAAAAGCCCAAGTGCCCATCGATCCACGAATGGATTAATAAGTTATGGTGTATGTACACCATGGAATATTATGCAGCCTTAAAGAAAGATGGAGACTTTACCTCTTTCATGTTTACATGGATGGAGCTGGAACATATTCTTCTTAGTAAAGTATCTCAAGAATGGAAGAAAAAGTATCCAATATACTCAGCCCTACTATGAAACTAATTTATGGCTTTCATATGAAAGCTATAACCCAGTTATAACCTACGAATAAGGGGAAGGGGGAAAGGGAGGGGAGGGAGGGGGGAGGATGGGCGGAGGGTGGGATTACACCAGCGGTGCATCTTATGAGGGTACATGTGAAACTTAGTAAATGTAAAATATAAATGTCTTAACACAATAACTAAGAAAATGCCAGGAAGGCTATGTTAACCAGTGTGATGAAAATATGTCAAATGGTCTATAAAACCAGTGTATGGTGCCCCATGATTGCATTAATGTACACAGCTATGATTTAATAAAAAAAAAAAAATGAAGTCAGATTGTTTTGCTCAATGGTTGAAACTCCCCCATCTCTCTTAGAATAACTCTCAAGTCACTGCTGTGGCCTGAACATCTCTGAATGCTCTGGCTGTTACTTCTCCAGCTGAGTGGCCTGCCACCTCACTGCATCACTCACTCCTGTACTAGCACAGCACCAGCTTGCTCTCTACACTCACTGTGTCACACTCAACATGTGGCTTCCAGGGAGATTCCCCATGTCCTACTCTCTCTGTTCCCTAAGTGATCTAAGACATCTGTTTGGCTTCTTCCTTTACTTCCTTAGTAAGGCTCTGCTCCAGGGTCATCTCTCAGATACCTTCTTTCTCTCCCCCATCTAATGTGGAACCCCCACTTATGGCTCCTTATCTCTGTAGCTTTCTTATATTTCCCCCCTATATTGTTAGCTCCAGAAAGTAAGGATTCAGCCAGCTTTGATAGTGCTGTACACTCAGAACACTTTATAGCCTGTATCTATCTCCCATAACTATTTGTTAAATTAATGAATGAATTGGCTTCACATTTTACTTTATTTTTTAGTAGCTTATGAAGGTTTTCAAAGTATTATTTTACCACAGGTGAAAATTTGTGAGTTGTATAGAAATATCTTTGGCAGTGAAAGAGTGACAACAATTCTGGTTCATGTAGGTTTCCTAGGAGACTGATATTTTCTTCTGCGACATGGCTTAGTCATAGTTTGAGCCTTGCCTGTTATTTTGACCTGAGAAACACTTATTCTGTCCTTTTGAAGGGCAAGAACTTTTTTTTTTTTTTTATTGTTGGGGATTCATTGAGGGTACAATAAACCAGGTTACACTGATTGCAATTGTTAGGTAAAGTCCCTCTTGCAATCATGTCTTGCCCCCATAAAGTGTGACACACACCAAGGCCCCACCCCCTCCCTCCTTCCCTCTTTCTGTTTCCCCCCCATAACCATAATTGTCATTAATTGTCTCAATTTACAATTGCCAAAATGTGGAAACAGCCTAAATGCCCACCAACCCAGGAATGGATTAACAAGCTGTGGTATATGTATACCATGGAATACTATTCAGCCATTAAAAAAAATGGAGACTTTACATCCTTTGTATTAACCTGGATGGACGTGGAAGACATTATTCTTAGTAAAGCATCACAAGAATGGAGAAGCATGAATCCTATGTACTCAATTTTGATATGAGGACAATTAAGGGCAAGAACTTTTTAAGACCAGTCTTGAAAGGAGAAATGGTCAAAGACTGCCTCTAAATTGACCTGTAAATTCAGCGGTTTCAAAGTTGGTGTGTTTTCCCTTCTTTGGACAAGGTGTCCTTGTGGGTTAGGTTCATCATCCAGTTTTCAAACTTGACTCCCTTTATTATACATAATGTTTTTGTGGGATCCTTCATTATAGACTTCAGGATCAAGCCCTTCAACTTCCCCCTTTTATACTTCAGAAGTCTGGGATTTGAAAGTCCTGCACAAAACATGTAAGTGTTTATCTCTTACATCTGTGTAAAGCATACTGCGTTTGCTTGATTAACAAACCAATTGCATTTTTCTTTCCACCTTGGAAATTGGGTGAGAGATGGTTAAGTGCTTCTCCCACAGGAAGAACTAGATTTGAACCTGCATAGATAAGGTTCAGTTGTTGGTATAATATTTGAGAATTCACCTGTGCATATAAAATTGGAACCATAGTTATCAAAGATTCAAGAATACGGACTTTCCCTTATTTTGTCCACTGCTATTCTCTAGTACCTCTACCTGACACACAATATAGACTCAAAAGTATTTGCTGAATAATTTAGTGGGACACAGTGCCCTCCCCTCACAAAGGAAGCCAAAGGAGTGGGGGTCATCTCCACTCCCATAGCCAACAGCAAGGACTTGAAGAGGTGACCCAGGGGCCGTGAACCTAGCTCTGCCCTTCAGACCTAAAAACCTCCCGAAGGCACCGCTCCTTAACACCCTCATCTTAGGTTGTGCGCTCAGTGTCTCAACATATGAATTTGGGGCACACAAGCATTCACACCACAGCAGATGTGAATAGGTACCATCAACTTTTCAATGAACTGTGTAGATTAGAGGGAACACCTTGATATTGGTATTGCAGAAAGTCTAAGGGGGGACTGGTACATCGACAGGTACTTACTTAGTAACAGGATCAGTCAGGTAAAAGTCTAGTCACTAAATCCAGGTACACATTTAGGGCAGGACTAGAGGGAAGTTTTACTGTAAAACTGACTCATTGTAGGCTCTATTTGAAACCCTAAGGTAAAATTCTGGTTTCTGAGACACTTTAAATCAACATATGGACAAACATTTTCTTTTTCTTCCATGTTTTATGATAATCAATGCCATTATCATCTCCTAGTTACTCAAGATAGCAACCTGGACATATCTTGAACAGCTTCCCACCTCCCTCTCCTTTGGATTCTTATCCAATTAATCAATTCTCAGTGCCGCCTCTAAATGCCTTAGGTCCAGCAGTTATCATCACTCTCTTATTTTATTTTTATTTTTTTGAGACAGAGTCTCAAGCTGTAGCCCTGGGTAGAGTACCATGGCAAAACAGTTCACAGCAACCTCAAACTCTTGGGCTTAAGCGATTCTCTTGCCTCAGCCTCCCAAATAGCTGGGACTACAGGTGTCTGCCACAATGCCCGGCTATTTTTTGTTGCAGTTGTCATTGTCATCTTCAGCTGGTCCTGGCTGGGTTTGAACCGCCAGCCTTAGTGTATGTGGCTGGCACCCTAGCCACTGAGCTACCGGCGCCAGCAGTATCACCACTCTCTTAAACTATATGATAGCTACTTAGCAACAATGCTACACCCTCCAGTAACAACTCTCAAATTTGCCATATGTGTGGTATCTTCATTAGTTCCAGAATCATTATTCTCAATTGATCATAAGATCTTTTTTTCACTTGTTGAAAAAAATTCAGTGGCTGCCTTTTTCTTTGAATAAACGCTAATAGGAATATTTTATTATGAAATTTAAAGTTCTCGTCTTTTTCATGATGGGAGTTGGGAGAATCTGTGAATTATTGTGGACACTTATTAATTTTAGGTATTGATAGAGAATATATGGTTTAATATGTTGAAATGTTTTCATTATTCAGAAGACACATTTCTGAAATAAAGCAAATGGTTGAAAATCTATGAGATGAATACACAAAGTTGCAGAACAGAGGTGACCTTCCTAATAGTAAAGCAGAACTCAATAAGCAATGATTTAAAAGGGTCAAAAAGAATATATGACGGAAAAAAAGGTAGAATAAGCCACAAGGAAATGATAGATAAAACTTTACATAACAAAGAAAACAGGATCAAAATAGCCAGGGCAAAATTGTTAGACACACAAAGAGAAACTAGAAACATAAAAATCCTAGAGGAAAGTTTCAATGGTACTCTCAGAATTTATATTTCATGCAGACAAAGAAAGAATCCTTATTCCATTTTCTTAAGCTTTTGATGTTGCTGAGAAATTGTGTTGTTCTTGTATATTTTAAATGTGAACTCATTTTTTACCCCTCTCTCTGGAAGTATTCCAATTCTCTTTATGGCTAGTCTTGTTCATTTTAATGATGATGTTTATTAGTGTGGGTTTTTTTGTGTTCAATCTGCTGGTCAGTCAATGGGCCCTGTTCATTTAGGAAAGTCATATCCTTTAGTTCTGAGAAAATTGTCCACAATTATTTATTTGATAATTCCTGGCACTTCTAATGCACTCTGAGTGTCTAATTTTGCAATATTATTGCTCTGATTACTCTTTTCTGTTATTTTCATTGGCTTAGTTATGTTATTGTTTATTTGCTTTACTTCCACTAAATTTATTGTTCTTTCCTATTTTCATTTTCTAAAACATATTTCTTGTGCTTTGTGTATTTCTCTTTGAAAAAACATCCTATTTGTGTTTCATAGATAAAACATCTTTTCTTAGTTTTCCAATATGGTAATTACAGATATGTTTAAAGTTTCCATTGATCTCTCTGATTAGTTTTTCATATGTTTGCTTTATTGCCTTTTTTTCATGTTTCTTTCATGTTTTCTTAATGTTTGATGTTTTTCGGATATGTGTTTATATTTAAGACTGAGAAATGTAAAAGTTGTTAGAAGCTTCAGTTTTGTAGGTAATTTTTGTTGACTGCTGGGTAAAGCTCTATGAGGTAATTTAGCAGAGATTCCACTTCTCCTTTCTAACTGAGTGGCCCTGGACAAGCAACCTAATCTCTTGCTCACTCATTTGTAAAAAGTGTTGGATAATAGAGCTCAGTTAAAAAGTTGCTTTAGGGATTAGAAGGAATAATAAATGCACAATGCTAAGAATAGTGCCTACCATAGTTACTGTAGAAATATTTCTTATGATATGTATGTTTTGTCTGTAAACACAAACATAAAAGAGCTTTCTGCAGGGTAGGGTAGATATTGAGTCTTCCATATTTCTGTGTCTCTCCCCAGTTCATCAGATTGTCCAATGAGCACAAAGTTTAGAATAGGAGCTGTAAGTTTGAATAGATCTGCCTTTGACTCCTGCCCTGCCTATTCATAGTTATGTCACTTTGGACAAGTTGCTTAAGATCTCTGCAGTTTCATCATTTCAAAAATTAAGATTATATAGTACCTACCTCACAACATTTTTTTGTGTGAAGTAAATGAGATATGTCTATAAGGTGCTTGGCACATAATAAATACTCAATAAATCTCACCAAAAATAATAAAAGTGGAAATTATAATAGTAGCTACATGTGCTTGATAAAAATTACTAGTTAATTTATTAAAAACATACACCTTTTAGTCTCATTGTCATTTTCATTGATTCTTCAAACCTTTGATAAGGATAAAGATGACATGCATTCATGAGGTAAACCTCAGATTAAACATCCTATATAATATATTTTAAACCAGAGTTTGGTTAATCTTTTGTGTAAAGGACCAGGCAGTAGTATTTTAGATGTTACAAGCTATGTACATAGTAATCTCTGTTGCACTACTCAACTTTGCTTCCATATGATGGAAGTTGTAGATAAGGATTCTAATACAACAGTATTTGCAAAAACAGATGGAGGAGGGAGGACTTTGGCTCATGGGCTATAGTTTGTCAACCCCTGTTTTATATCATGTAGTTTGAAATTAGAATGAAAGCAGATGTGACATAGTCCTGCAACTAGTACATGGGTTGCTATCAAAATTTTGAGACAGACTGTGTTATGGCTCATTATTTCACTTCCAAGAAACACAGTCAACAGCATCCTTTCTGATTCACCAATGCAACTTTCACCTTGCTCGACTTATCATTGTTACTGGAAGGGCTTCATTTGCTTCCATCCAGGAGGATCTTAAGTTTCTTTGAATCTCAAAACTTTTGTAATGACCTGTACAAACAAAGAAATGGATGTTTCAGACACTATTCTCTGCACAGTATTTCATTTTGCTTAGATGCTTCATTTCAAGATTGTCAACTCTTTCTTTTCTAGTAGATCCTAGGGTGTTTTCGTATAACAGAGCTTTTCAGAAGCTGTTTGTATTAAGACCTTGTAGGGTTAAAAAAAAGACCCTGTGCAGTAATATCAGTAAATACATGGTAAGACCATTAGCACACAAAAATTTGTTTTGTTTTGACTTTTGATCATTCTATCTCTAAGGATGATGTCAAACCCACATATCTCAAGAATCACTTTGAATCTATTTACAATGAATGGGAAATGAACAAAAGTAATTTTTCCCCTCAAAATTGGTCTCTTAAAAGAGAATCTGATTTTAAGGGACTCTAAAGAAGATTATGAATCATTATGAAAAGATGACTCACCTAGGAGAACATCAAATGTCTATAAAGGTATAATTTGGGAAAACAATTTTTTATAATGTAAAACAGACATATGTAAAACTTATGTGTCTTATGTATGTGTAGAAGAAATAATTTACATAACATTAATGAAATATTTTACCCATTCAAGATATATTTTGACTGAGTATCTCTTAAGAAATAATGATACATTAACTTGGTGCCCATGTGAGGAAAAGTAAGGGTACACCTATTGACTGCAGGCCTTAAACATGGTCTTCTCTCTGTAACTACTTTTTGTAGTAATAATAATTTGCATGTTGTTAGGCTGTATTGTTACAAAAGAGAAATATGAGAAAATAAAATTAAAATAGTTCTTATTGATTAACCAAACAATCTGGTAAGTACTACTTGTAAATTCTAAACAGAGTGACAGGTGTCACACAGGATTCAGAAATACATATCATGGCCCTTGTAGTGACCCTGTTGTAAAGGTAAGTATAAGATTTCATAGAAGAGAGAATATGGGACTTGAAATATTTGAGTAAATTTCATGGAGAAGGTGGGACTTGAAAGAATTCAAATGAATGAAGGACTTTACAGGAACACCATGACCAAATAAATGAGTATATCATGACAGTGACACTGAAGAGACTAGAATGACTAGAGCATTTAGGGCATGTGGGGACAAGTGGCAGATGATCCTGGTAGTTGTCTCCATTTCAAAATCAGCCCTGGGGGGGAGGGGAGAGCAAGATGGCTGCCTAGTAACAGCTTCTTTACAATGGGGTGAGGTGAGATTGGGGAGAGAAGGCTTCAGGCACCTCTGGTTAGTGGGCTTTGCCCAAAAACATCCCTTTGGGGACACAGGGAGGCAGTGGGATATTTTTGGACCCTAAGAGGAGGGCAAAAGCAATGGAGAAGGGGCAAGTAGTTGTGTTCAGTCTGAGGCCATGGTGCCTGCCACAACTGTAGCTACAGCAACAGTGAGATTGCAGACAGGGAAGGCCTTCCCCGTGGGTTGTTTTGGGGTTTTTTGTGGACTTGGGCATTTGGCTGAATTACCATGGGATACTGTGGGCAAGTATGTAAGTGACTTTGAGTGGTGTCCAGATTTCAGGAGTGAGCTGGTGGGCCAGAACGGAGCTTTCATTGTCTAGCTGTGGGCTGTGGGAAGCCACTGTGGGAAAGCTGCCATGCAGGCTCTGCCCTCAGGGTACTTAGAGCAAGGCCTGTGCTGGGAGATCTTGGGCTGGTGATCTAGTGACTTTGAACAGTGCCCAGAGGTTGGGACTGAGACTCTGGGGAAGAGTGGAGCTTTCAGTGTTCTTTGCAGCTTTGGCCCTCAGGGGGTAGAGTGAGGCCAGTTTTGGCATTCCTGCTAAGTGGACAGCCACTTCAGGAAAGATTCTCAGTGACACATGTTTTCCTCTGCTTAGCCAAAAGCGAGCTGAGGAGAGATTCAGGCTGTCAACCCTATGGGGATTGAGAGCAAAGAAGTCAGCAGAAACCTCTAGGCTCCATCTTTTACAGCTTATCAGCATTGTGATTAGCATCTCATATCCAAGAATATCACCCATTGCCCAGGCAATATTCAACAAGATATATATATATATATGTATATATTACTTTGTTTTTGTTTTGTTTTTCTATTTCAACTTTTTCCCCCTAGAATTTCTTTTTTTTCTTTATTTTTCTTCATTTTTCAAAGTAAGAAAGATAATTTTTCATTGTTGCCTTCTTTAGTAATAAGAACTTCATTTTTGCTAGTATTTCTGCCCCTGTTATTTGGGTTTTCCCCCAATTTTATCCTGTAAGGTTTTTTGTTTGGTTGTTTGGTTTGATTTATAATATTTTTTGTTTTTCCTCTCTATTTGCTGGAGGTAGGGTACTGTGTCTGCTCAGGTGGGCAAAGAGATGCAGACCTCTAGAGAACCCCAGAGGATGGGAAGTTTTTAAGGTGTGGGTCCAAATACCCTACTGTACACCTGTACTATTCCTGTCTCCATCTTTTTGTGTCTCTCTTCTTTTTGTCAATCTTCCCTTTTACTCACCCCCTTTCCTTTCCTTTTTTTTTTTTTTTAATCTGTCTTCTCTTCTTGCTCTTCAATATTCTCATCCTTTTAGTCCTATACCAAAAGGATCCATCAATACCTTAGGTCAAAGGTATGGTAACGTAAAGAGGAAGTGGAAGTGAAAGAAAAATTCTGGCAAGAAAACAGACAAAAGAAAATACTCACAAGGAAGAAACAGCAGAAAAATCCTGGAAACATGAAAAACCAGACCAGAGCATTCCCCTACACTAAAGGACCATGAGGTAGCTACTGCAGAGGATTCCACCTATAAAGAAATGTTACAAATGACAGAAGGAGAATTTACAATACAGATGATAGATACAATGAACTAAATTGCTGAGAAAGTGGAAAATAACGAAAAGGAAATCCAAAAACAGAATCAAATAAGAGATGAAGGACATGAAGAATATACAAAGGATACAGCATAGCTAAAGGAATTGAAGCAGTCAATTAGGGAACTTAAAGATTCGGTAGAAATTATCAATAACAGACAAGACCATGCAGAAGAAAGAATCTCAGAGTTAGAGGACAAAGCTCTTGAGATAACTCAAATAGTTAAAGAGGCAGGAAAAAAAGAGAGAAAGCAGAATGTTCACTGACAGAATTATGGGACTACATGAAGTGTTCAAACATATGAGTTATAGATATCCCAGAAGGGGAAGAAGAATGTCCCAGAGGAATGGAAGACATACTGGAGAATATTATAAATGAAAATTTCCCAAATATCACCAAAGATTCTGACACACTCATTTCAGAGAGATATTAGACCCCAGGTCACTTCAACTCTCATAGAGTTTCTCCAAGATACATTATGATGAACCTGTCCAAAGTTAAGACAAAAGAAAAAATTCTGCAAGACACAAGGAGTAAGTACCAAGTGACCTATAGGGGCAAATTCGTCAGGGTGACTGCAGACTTCTCAAATGAAATTTTCAAGCCAGAAGACAATGGTCATCTACTTTTAATCTACTTAAACAAAACAATTTCCATACCAGAATTCTATATACTGCTAAGCTAAGCTTTAAAATTGGTAACAAAATCAAATCTTTTACTGATATGCAAACATTTAGGAAGCTTGTCATAAGACCAGCTCTACAGGAAATACTTCGACCTGATCTACACACCAACCATCACAATGGACCAACAGTAAAGTAAGCTCCCAGAAAATAAAGCACAAAATCTAGCTTCCACAGTGATGCAAAAGATAAAACTTAGCAATGGATTTCCACAAAATAAGATGACTAGAACTCCACCACACTTACCAATTATCTCAATAAATGTTAGTGGCTTGAATTCCCCAGTGAAGAGGCATGGATTGGCTAATTGAATAAAAAAACACAAGCCATCCATTTGCTGTCTGCAGATAATACACCTGGCCTCAAAGGACAAATTAAAATTCAGAGTTAAGGGATGGAAGACAATTTTTCAGGCAAATGAAATTCAGAAGACAAGAGGGGTTGCAATCTTATTTTCAGATACAAGTGGAACTACAGTCAAAAAAGACAAAGATGGAAACTTCATGTTGGTCAAGGGAATAAATTCAACAAGAAGACATTTTAAATCTAAATAATGTATGCACCCAACTTAAATGTTCCTGGGTTCCTGAAACACACCTTAATTAGTCTGAGCAATATGATATCCCATACACGATAATAGTAGGGACTTTAACACTCCTCTTACAGAGCTGGACTGATCCTGTAAACAGAAACTAAACAAAGATACAAGGGACCTAAATGTGATTCTAGAACAACTGTGCTTGATAGATGTATATAGAATATTCCATTCCAAAGCTAAAGAATATATGTTCTTCTCATCAGCCCATGGAACATTCTCCAAAATTGATCATATCCTAGGACAGAAAACAAACCTCAACAGAATCAAAAGGATTGAAATTTTACCTTGTATCTTCTCAGACCAGAAGGCATTAAAGGTGGAACTCAACCCTAACAAAAACATTCAACCCTAAACAAAGGGATGGAAATTAAACAACCTTATGCTGAACGACAGTTGAGTATAGGAAGAGATAAAAGAGGAAATCATTAACTTCCTTGAGCATAGCAACAATGAAGACATAAGCTACCAAAACCTGTGGGATACAGCAAAAGCAGTTTGGAGAGAAAAATTTATCACTTTAGATGCCTACATACGAAAAACAGAAAGAGAGTACATCAATAAACTCACAAACTATCTTATGGAATTTGAAAAAGGAGAGCAATCTAAGCCTAAATTCAGCAGAAGAAAAGAAATATACAAAACTAAATCAGAGATTAATGAAATTGAAAACAAAAGAATCATTCAGAAAATGAATGAAACAAGGAGTTAGTTTTTAGAAAAAATAAATAAAATGGATAAACCTTTGGCCAGACTAAACACAAATAGAAGAGAAAGATCTCTAGTAACCTCAATCAGAAATGATAAAGGGGAAATAAGAACAGATGTCACAGAGATACAAGAGATCATCTCTGAATATTACAAGAAACTTTGTGTCTAGACATTTGAAAATGTGAAGGAGATGGATCAATACTTGGAATCACACCCTCTCCCTAGACTTAGCCAGGAAGGAATAGATCTCCTGAACAGACCAATTTCAAGCCTGGAGATTAAAGAAACAATAAAAAAACTCCCAACAAAAAAATGCCCTGGTTCAGATGGCTGAACACTAGCATTCTATCAAACCTTCAAAGAAGAGCTCATTCCCATACTGCAGAAATTATTCCAAAAAATTGAGGAGGAAGGAATCTTCCCAAACACATTCTATGAAGCAAACACCATCCTGATACCAAAACCAGGAAAAGACCAACTAAAAAGGAGAACTTCAGACCAATTTTACTAATGAATATAGATGCAAAAATTCTCAAAAGAATTTTAGCCAATAGACTACAGCTTCCCATCAAAAAGGTCATACAAAGGGCGGCGCCTGTGGCTCAGTGAGTAGGGCACTGGCCCCATATACCGAGGGTGGCAGGTTCAAACCCAGCCCCAGATGAACTGCAACAAAAAAAATAGCCAGGCATTGTGGTGAGTGCCTGTAGTCCCAGCTACTTGGGAGGCTGAGACAAGAGAATTGCCTAAGCCCAGGAATTAGAGGTTGCTGTGAGCTGTGTGATGCCACAGCACTCTACCGAGAGCGATAAAGACTCTGTCTCTCCAAAAAAAAAAAAAAAAAGTCATACATAATGATCATTTAGGTTTCGTTACAGGGATGCAAGGCTAGTTTAACATACGCAAGTCCATAAACGTTACTCACCATATCAACAGAAGCAAAAACAAAGATCATATGATCCTCTCAACAGATGCAGAAAAAGCATTTGATAAACTCCAGCATCTTTTTCTAATTAGAACACTGAAGAGTATAGGCATAGATGGCACATTTCTCAAACTGATAGAAGCCATCTTTGACAAACCCATGGCTAATATTTAACTGAATGGAGTAAAACTGAAAGCTTTTCCTCTTAGAACTGGAACTAGACAAAGTTGTTCTTTATCACCACTACTATTTAACATAGTGCTGGAAGTTCTAGCCAATATAATCAGGCAAGAGAAGGAAATAAAGGGCGTCCCAATGGGAGCAGAGGAGGTCAAACTCTCCATCTTTGCTGATGATATGATCTTATAACTAGAGAACCCCAAAGACTCAGCCACAAGACTCCTGGAAGTGATCAAAAACTACCATTATGTCTCAGAATATAAAATCAATGTCCACAAATCAGTAGCCTTTGTATATGCCAATAACAACCAAGATGAAAAGTTAATTAAGGACACAATTCCCTTAAAAATAGCTTCAAAGAAAATGAAATACCTAGGACTATACTTAACAAAAGAAGTGAAGAACCTCTATAAAGAAAATTATGAAACTCTAAGAAAAGAGATAGCAGAAGATATTAACAAATGGAAGAACATAGCATGCTCATGGCTGGGAAGAATCAACATTGTGAAAATGTCTATACTTCCCAAAGCAATCTAAAGATTCACTGCCATCCCTATTTAAATACCAACATCATACTTTCTAGACTTGAAAAAAATAATTCTTCATTTTGTATGGAACCAGAAAAAAACCCATATAGCTAAGGAAGTTCTTAGTAATAAAAACAAAGCCAGGGGCATCGGCCTACCAGACTTTAGTCTGTACTACAAGGCCATAGTGGTCAAAACAGCATTGTATTAGCACAAAAAAAGGAGACATATACCTCTGGAATATAGTAGAAAACCAGGAAATGAAACTAATGTCTTATGGCCACCTAATCTTCAATAAACCAAACAAGAACATACACTGAGGGAAAGAATCCCTATTCAATAAATGGTGCTGGGAGAACTGATGTCCACACGTAAAAGACTGAAACTGGATCTGCACCTTTCTCCACTCACAGAAATTGATTAGAGATGGATAAAAGACCTAAATTTAAGGCATGAAATGATAAAATTTCTCGAAGAAAGCATGGAAAAAACACTGGAAGATATTGGCCATGGGAAAGACTTTATGAAGAAGACTTCCATGGCAATTGCAACTTCAACAAAAATAAATAAATGGGACTTAATTAAAATGAAAAACTTCTGTACAGCTAAGGAGACAACAACCAAAGCAAATAGACAACCTACACAATGGGAAAGGATATTTACATATTTTGAATCAGACCAAAGCTTGATAACTAGAATGTATAGAGAACTAAAATTCATCAACATGAAAAAAGCCAACAACCCCTTATATCAATGGGCAAGAGAGCTGAATAGAACTTTCTAAAGAAGACAGACGAATGCCTAACAAACATGAAAAAGTGCTCATTGTCCCCAATTATTAGAGAAATGCAAATTAAAACCACCCTGAGATATCATCTAATTCCAGCAAGAATGGCCCACATCACAAAATCTCAAAACTGCAGATGCTGGCGTGGATGTAGAGAGAAAGGAACACCTTTCTACTGCTGGTGGGACTGCAAACTAGTACAACCTTTCTGGAAGGAAGTATGGAGAACTCTCAAAGAACTCAAACTAGACCTCCCATTTGATCCTGCAATCCCATTACTGGGCATCTACCCGGAAGAAAAAAAAATCCTTTTACCATAAGGACACTTGCATTAGACTGTTTATCTCAGCTCAATTTACAATTGCCAAAATGTGGAAAAGGCCTAAATGCCTACCAATCCAGGAATGGATTAACAAGCTGTGGTACATGTATACCATGGAATACTGTTAAAGATGGAGACTTTACATCTTTTGTATTAACCTAGATAGAAGTGGAACACATTATTCTTAGTAAAGCATCAGAAGAATGGAGAAGCAAGAATCTTATGTATTCAATTCTGATATGAGGATAATTAATGATCTCATACATAGTGAGGGGTGGGGGAAGGGGAGAGCAGAGAGAGGAAAGGAGGGAGGGGGAGGGAGGTGACTGAGGGTGTGTGACACATCTTTTGGGGGCAGGACACAATTATAAGAGGGACTTTACCTAACAAATGCAATCAATGCAACCTGGTTCTTTGTACCCTCAATAAATCCCCAACAATAAAAATAAATGAAAACAAAAATCAGCTTTGGACATGTACTATTGCTTAATGAATGCAGATATGTGTGTGTGTTTACACGTACATACAAAATGGGTATACATGTATATGTTACATTCTAATTTTTTCACTTGATTTTAGCCAAAAGGCCGAGAAGCAATACATTCTAAAATTATTAGATCTCTCCAAATATGGAGAGTAAAAATAATAGAAAATAATTGAGAGAATCAGGGAAAAGAAAAAAATCAATATAAAGATAGTGACCCATGCATGGTCAGTGTTCACAATATTTATTAAACCTATGCAACAATAAAATTGAGGACAATACAAATAATACTAAGTTCTTAGACGTGTCACTCAATGTATTTCTTCATTTGTATCATAGCGGACATTCTTTTAATTCTTAAGTGTGTTACTACTTGAATGGTTCTTAGAGTAAGGCCTTATACAGGGTAGATGTTATGTTAAATATTGACTACTATTATTTATGCCCACTTTTTTTGCAAAAATTTTTAGAAGCTCTGAGGAAATAACAAAAGCTGATTAAAAAGAAGTTATGTAAGATAAAAAAAAGTTATTTAATGGATTTAGAGACTTTACAGAGCTGCCTGTCCAACTTTAAAATTAAAGTAATTCAGAGGAAGATCTCCAAAGAAGTGCAAAATGGCAAAACTGTACTAAAATAATGTAGGATAATGATTTAGAAAATTAATATTTGGCATTCACGTGTATCCAATTGCCAGTGCATTTCTCACTGCTTCAGATAATCTTTTCATTTTTATAACCTGGTAAGTTAAACCTGAAATACCCCCCAAAAGCATGCAATAACTATTCAAGCCATATTTGGGGGCATACTACTGTGAGAGAAAAAAAATGATAATAGGCTCCATAGGTACAATTTTCCCCACATTGAAAAGATGTGTTTCTAGTTTAAGCATAATAGTTATCAGATCAGGAAGCACCAAAAGTATCATGATAGGGATAAAGCAGAGAGTTAGAAACTAATTAGTTTCCAGGTTACTTCTGCTTGTGTGTAGGTGTGTGTGAAAATATACACGCACATACGTGATATTTTTCTGGTCCTGACACTAGTGCAGGCTTTACCTCAGAAAGTGAGATAGTTGTACACTTTCTGGAATACAAAAAGGCAAAAGTCCAAGTGATACCTGTTCTCTACTTTAACAGAAAGTTTTCTTTAAGAAACGTAATCTCACAAGGAAACGTTATCGTTGTGTGTCCCTGCATATCTTAATAAATTCAGAACTCTGGAAGTAAATATAAAAAGACGAGGTTGACATAGCTGATGTCCTGTTTATCAGTAAGACATCTCTCTCTTTTTCTACTTCATTATTGAAAAAATAAACAGAAGATACATTTTCTCCTGTTTACAAGAAGCTTAGACTTTGCGTAGAGAAACTTGGCATAGACAAACTGCATATTCTGGAATTATTAGGGACAAAGCACAGACTCTAATGAGTCAACTGAGTGACACAGATAGTATCTTTACCTCTGAAATAATTTCAGAGGAGGAAGAGTTGGTTCAGTGTAAAATTGGTAAGTCTTCAAGAAAAACATAGAACAAGATCATGATTTGGGGAATAATTAGAATTTATTATTTAAGGGGATGGTCAGGTACTATAAAATATTATGTGGGCAAAGTCACTGAAACCTAAGTGTGCCAGGAAAATTTATAAGACAGTGAATAGTCTTGACTGCTGAAGAGAGAACTGCATTTTAGAAATTAATAGTATCTACTATTTATTATATATTCACTAGAAGCCAGGTCTCTATTTTACCTCACTTAATCTGGCCACCCATCCTAGGAATTAGAGGACATTATTCCTCTCCCTGTCCATGAAAACATTAAGGTTTAGAGAAATAAGGTAACATTCTCAAGTTCACACCGCTAGCCGGAATTTAAAATAAGCTAGTCAATCTTCAGAGCTGAAGGCTAGCTACTGCACAATATTGCCACTGTCAAGACAGGTTGTGATAAGCCTGCTTTGAGTGGCAGGCCCCCAGATGTGGATGTTATCTTTTACAAACTGATAAACCACTAAAGGGTATGAAGAGGAAAGTGACAAATAATTTATCTCAGAGGAGTTACCTGTCACCACTTTCAAAGAATGCTGTAAAGAGCAGGGTTGTAGAATTCAGAAAACCAGAATCAAAGACATTAGGGCATAAACAAGGGCTATACGTCATAGGCAGAATAGAATCAGGACTGTTGACTGGTATAGGGAAGAGGTGGGGTTACTGGTAGAGTGGAAGCTGATAGAAACGAAAGAAATAGTTTAGGTTGGTTGAAGAGGTAGGAGTAGTATTAACCCGAACTCTACAGTAAGAAATATTTGAGAAGGAAAATCAATAATAACCAGTTAAATGAAATTCAAAGGAAACACACAAGCAACCACAGCAAGGGACGGCAGCAAAACCCACAAACACTTACAAGCACTAGACAACTCAGCAAGGGTGTCAACAAGATGTCGAAGATGAAATTCAAAGCATAGGGAATTAGAAATAAGCTTTTGAAAACTTTCAATGATAAACTTGGGAATTTGGGAGAATAAAAAGTAAATTAAGATGTAACCTACAAAAGGTCAAGGTCAAGTAATATTTCTTTTTACTTCTCCCAACTCTGTTAAATTACAGAGACTTCAGTTGTGTAAGTACAAGGGAAACTGACTCTGTAGAGGTAAAAAAGAACAATAATAGTAATGATAATAGATACAGTGACAGAAATTAACTGAGGCAGGACCTCTCTATATAGGAAATAAGGAGCAACTGTGTGAAAATTGGCTCCCCAATTTATAAGCTCTGAGATATTGAATAATCCCTGATTTCTTTGGAGTCTTAATTTGCTAATTTATAAAATGAAAATAATGATAATATCCTTTCATTCATTTACTTAAGATATATTAACCAAGAAATCTGTTTTTCAGACTGCCAGTAAGGGTCAGACATTGTACTAAAGATATGAGCATCAGGGAATTAATAGTTTAGGAAATAAGATGAAGAGCAAATCAAGTACTAGATTACAGAGTTAGATGCAACAATATATACAGAGGGTGCCAAAAAATTTATACACATTTCAAGAAAGGAAAAACACTGTATTAAAATTGTAACACTCAAGTCACTTTTGACTCCTGCAATTAGAAGAGATACAGTATATAAGATAATAAATGTTAGTAATGTATACTGAGTATTATAATTTTATTATAATTTATTACTTAAAATGCGCATACAAGTTTTTGACACCCTCTGTATTTGAACAGAGTTCTGGGAAAATACAAAGGCAGGACATTTAAACTAAACTAGGGGAATTCGATAAAGTAAAAATAGAGGTGTTAGTTAAATGATTAGAGTAGGGGGAGGTGATTCAAGGCAGGAGGAATTGTGTTTACAAAGACCGTGAAGGAGCTCAGGAAATTCACCCCCAAATATGACTCTTAGATATAAAGAGTGTTTGGAATTAAAGGTTCTTAGAGATCAACAGGCATTGGAAGAGCCTTTCTCCCCATCTCCTGCCTTTTTTTAAATATAAAGAACCAGATCCACCAAAAAGAAAAATCAGAGTCCCTGCCTCTTCTTGTTATCTCAAAATATTGCAGGAAAGAAGACCAGGAATGTACTCAGACCTGGTACAAATCACTTTAAAGATAATACCTGTCTCTAGGGTTAATTTAATTCCAAAGTGAATCAGTTGCAAGCCAATCTGTTTCTCCCCACTCTTTCATTTAGCCAAGTATCTATTTATCCTCTCTAGTAACCCCTCACCACCCCTAAACATACTTATCTATATTCCTCATCTTCTTCTACATTCTAGTGAGGATATATAAATCTCTGGACCCCACTGGAAAACCCAGTCGTCACTCTGTGATTCTCCACATGCACATGGTAAATAAATCTCTTTCTCTTATTAGTTGGACATATTGTCAGTTGCTATTTTAGCAGATCTCTGGGGTGAAGGGGAATTTTCCTCTCATTCCCACAGTACAGAAATGTATGAAATACCATGACCTATTCTGTGATACAAACTTGTAGTATGGATGATTATAGTGAAGGGTACATGTTGGAGATTTTGGGGGGAAGTGCCATTCAATCCTGTAATTCCTCTGCTGGGCATATACCCAGAAGACCAAAATTCACAACATAACAAAGATATTTGTACCAGAATGTTTATTGCAGCCTAATTCATAATTGCTAAGTCATGGAAAAAGCCCAAGTGCCCATCGATCCACGAATGGATTAATAAATTGTGGCATATGTACACCATGGAATATTATGCAGCCTTAAAGAAGGATGAAGACTTTACCTCTTTCATGTTTACATGGATGGAGCTGGAACATATTCTTCTTAGTAAAGTATCTCAAGAATGGAAGAAAAAGTACCCAATGTACTCAGCCCTACTATGAAACTAATTTGGGGCTGTCACATGAAAGCTATAACCCAGTTACAACCTAACAATAGGGGGAAGTGGGAAAGGGAGGGGAGGGAGGGGGGTGGTGGGTAGAGGGAGGGGGATGGGTGGGATCATACCTGTGGTGCATCTTACAGGGGTATTTGCGAAACTTGGTAAATGTAGAATGTAAATGTTTTGGCACAGTAACTGAGATAATGCCAGGAAGGCTATGTTAACCATTGTGATGAAAATGTGTCAAATGGTCTATGAAGCGAGTGTATGATGCCCCATGATCATAACAATGTATACAGTTATGATTTAACAAAAAAAAAAAGAAAAAGAAAAATGTGGTAGGCAGTTTCTAAGAAGCCCCCAATGATTCCCACTTCTGAATGTTCACACATTTTTGTAATATTCTGTCTTTAAGTGTGGGCTGAACTAGTGACATTTTTCTAACATTTAGAACGCAACAAAGGTAATAGGATGACATTGCCATTATTAGATAACAAAGAATTGCTAGCAGACTATCTTTCCTGCTGGATTTCCTGAAGCAAGTTGCCACTTTGGAGTGGTCCACAATGAGGGAATTGAGAGTGGCCAACAACCAGCAAAGAACAGATGCCTTCAGCCCAGCAGTACACCTGGAACTAAATCTTACCAGTCCAGAATGAGCTTGGATGCAGATTCTGCTCCAGTTGAATCTCGATTGCATCTTTGAGAGATACTTTGATGTATCCAGCTAAGCATTGCTCAGATCCTGACCCAGAGAAGCTGTAAAATGATAAATATGGCTTTTAAAATTTTATTGTGGTAAAACACACAGTTCAGTGGCATTAAATTTATTCATAATGCTGGGCAACCACCACCACAGTACATTTCCGTAACTCTTTTCATCCTGTGCAACTGACTATCCATTAAAGTACAACTCCCCATTTTCCCCTCACTTCAGTTCTGGGCAACCACCATTCTATTTTCTCTTTCTGTGATTTCGATTACATTAAGTACTTCATGTAAGTAGCATTATACAGTATTTATCTTTTCTTGTTTTTAAAATTTATTTCTTTACTTTTGTCTTTCTCCAGTTTCACTAACAAATATTTATTTATTTTATTTTTATTAAATCATAAACACATAGATCATGTATACATTAATGCATTTATGGGGTACAATGTGCTGATTTCATATACAATTAGGAAAGCTTACATCGTACTGGGTTAATATATCCCTCACCTCATTTACTTAATTATTGTTTTAAGACATTTATACTCTATACTAATAGATCCGACATCTACCCTTGCATTGTGCACCATAGGTGTGATCCCACCATTCACTCTCCGTCCATCTGACCTCCTCCCTCCCTTCCCCTCCCCCCTCCTCCCTCCTTCATCCTGGGCCATAGTTGTGATCTATTCTTCATGTGAAAGTGTGAGTGATTGTAAATTGGTTTTGTAATAGTACTGAGTACATTGGATATTTTTTCTTCCATTCTTGAGACACTTTACTAAGTAGGATATGTTCCAACTCTATCCATGTAAACATAAAAGAGGTAAAGTCTCCATCTTCTTTTAAGGCTGCATAGTATTCCATGGTATACATACACCATAATTTATTAATTCATTCATGGGTCAATGGGCACTTGGGCTTCTTTCATGACTCGGCAATTATGAATTGACCTGCAATGAGCAATCTGGTGCAAATATCTTTGTTATAAAGTGAGTTTTGGTCTTTTGGATATACACCTAGTAGAGGAATTGCAGGATCAAATGGGAAGATTTGATTTTAGATCTCTGAGTATTCCCCATAATTCTTTCTAAAGGGATGTATTACCTTGCGCTCCCAGCAGCAGTGCAGAAATGTTCCCTTTTCTCCACATCCATGCCAACATCTATAGTTTTGGGATTTTGTGATGTGAGCCAATCTTACAGGAGTTAGGTGATATCTCAAAGTGGTTTTGATTTGCATTTCTCTGATGATTAAAAATGATGAGCATTTTGTCGCGTCTGCACCTATCTTCTTCAGAGAAGCTTCTGTTCAAGTCCCTTGCTCACAACGAAATGGGATTACTTGTTCTTTCCTTAGTAATAAGTTTGAGTGTTTTATGGATTCAGGTTATCAAACCTTTGTCAGAAGCATAACCTGCAAATATCTTCTCCCATTCTGAGGGCTGTCTGATTGCTTTACTTATTGTGTTCTTGGCTGTGCAGAAGCTTTTTAGTTTGATCAGAACCCAGTAATGTAGTTTTGGTGTTGCTTCAATTTCCCAGGGGGGTCCTCCTCATAAATATTCTCCCAGGCCAAATTCTTCAAGTGTTTCTTCTGTACTCTCTCTAAGAATCTTTATAATTTTGTGTCTTAAGTTTAAATCTTTTATCCAGTGAGAGTCAATTTTTGTAAATGGTGAAAGAAAGTGGGACTTTTCTTAAACTGATAGAGGCCATCTACAGCAAACCCACAGCCAATATCATATTGAATGGAGTAAAATTGAAAACATTTCCACTCAGATCAGGAACCAGGCAAGGTTGCCCATTGTCCCTACTGCTTTTTAACATTGTAATGGAAGTCTTAACCATTGTGATCAGGCAAGAGAAGGTGATCAAGGGTACGCAAATAAGGTCAGAGGAGATCAAACTTTCACTCTTCGCAGATGATATGATTTTATACCTGGAAAACCCCAGGGCCTCAACTACAAAACTCTTAGAAATTATCAAGGAATACAGTAGTGTCTCTGGATACAAAATCAATACTCACAAATCAGTAGCTTTTATATATATACCAATAATAGTCAAGCTGAAAAACAGTCAAGGACTCTATTCCCTTTACAATAGTGCCAAAGGAGATGAATTATTTGGGAGTTTACCTAACGAAGGTCATGAAAGATCTCTATAAAGAGAATTAAAACTCTGAGGAAAGAAATAGTTGAAGATGTTAACAAATGGAAAAACATACCATGCTCATGGCTAGGAATAATCAACATTGTTAAATGTCCCTATTATCCAAAGCAATTTACACATTTAATGCAATCCCTAGCAAAACACCACCATCATACTTTAAAGATCTGGAAAAAAATAGTACTTTGTTTTATATGGAACCAGAAAAAGACCTCAAATAGCCAAGACATTACTCAGAAATAAAAAAAAATCAGGAGGAATCATGCTACCAGACTTCAAACTACACTATAAATCTGTAGTGATCAAAACAGCATGGTACTGGCACAAAAATAGAGAGGTAGATGTATGAAACAGAATTGAGAACCGAGACATGAACCCAGACACTTATCAACATTTGGTCTTTGATAAGCCCATCAAAAATATAAATTGGGGAAAAGATTCCTTATTTAATAAATGGTGCTCAGAGAATTGGCTGGCTACTTGTAGAAGACTGAAACTGGACCCACACCTTTCACCATTAACAAAAGTATTTATCTTTTCACAAGTGGCTTATTGCACTTAGAATACTATCTACTTAAGTTTCATCCATAGTGTAACATGTGTTAGAATTTCCTTTCTCTTTATGGCTGAATAATATTCCGTTATATGTATACACCACATTTTGATTATCAACTCATTTGTTGATAGAAACTTGGGTTGCTTTCATGTTTTAATTACTATAAAAAGATGCTGCTATGAACATGCTTCTCTTTGAGACCCTATCTTCCTGCCTTCAATGTTTTGAAGCATATACCCAGAGGTGAAATTGCATATGGTAATTCAATTTTTTTTTTTTTTGAGGAATCATCATCCTTTTTTCTGCAATGGTAGTATCATTTTATATTCCCACCAACAGTGCACAAGGATTCTGATTTTTCCACATTCTTGCTAACATTTTTTGCTGTCTATTGTTTTGATAGCAGCTATACTAATGAGGCTGTTATCATTAGCCTCATTATTATAATGCTAGGTGGTATGTCGTTTTGATTAGCATTTTTCTAATAATTGGTAATGTTAAGCATATTTCCATGTGTTTATTTACCATTTTTAGAGAAATCACTATTCAAGTGATTGAATATTTTCGAATTGGGTTGTTTGAGGTTTTAATGTTGTTGAATTTCAGGAGTTCTCTATATATTCTCAATATTCATCCTTTCCACATATAGAATTAGCAAATATTTTCTGTATATTGCCTTTTTTACTCTGTTGATAATATCCTTGATATGTGTGTGTGTATATATATGTTATAAATGTACACCGTGGCCATAAAGTCCCTGTGCACACTATTTTAAATCGCACACAAACATTATGGCCACTCTGTCTATTAATCTTCATGAAATTCTATTGGTTTATTTTTTTCTTTTATTGCTTATCCAATGTTATGAAGCTTTTTCTCTACATTTTCTTCTAAGAGTTTAATAGTTTTTGGTTTTATAGTTAGGCCTTTAAGGCATTTTGAACTACTTTTTGTATATGTTGTTTGATAAGGGTCCAATTTGATTATTTTGCTTGGTATGTCCAGTTTCCCCAGAACTATTGGTTGAAAAGATTACCTTTTTCCTATTGAATGGTCCTGGCACCTTTGTTAAAAGTCATCTGAAGGAAAATGAATTGGAGCCTCGGAAACTTGTGGAATGCCATCCAACAGACCAACATATGCATTGTGGGAATTTCACAAGCAGAAGAAAGAGATAAAGGGATGGAGAGAATTTTGGAAGAAATAATTGCTGAAACCTTCCAAAACTGATTTAAAAAAATTAATATAAGTACCTAATAAGCTTAGCAAACTCTAAGTAAGATGAACTCAAAATAGACCCAAGACATAATCAAATTTTTGAAAGTAAAAGAGAGAGAATGTTGAAAGCTGCAAGAGATAAGCAACTCATCACATGTAAGTAACCCTCAATAAGCTTATTCATATTTCTTATCAGAAACTTTAGCAGCTAGCAGGCAGTGGGCTAATATTTTCAAAGTGCTAAAAGAAGGGGGAAAAAAAAAGTATCACCCAAGAATCTTACATATGGTAAGACAGTCAAAAGTGGTGAAGAAATAAAGACATTCCCAGATAAATAAAGGCTAAGAAAATTTGTTACCACTCAGCCTGTCCTGCAAGAAATATTCCAGGGACTCCTACAAGTTGAAATGAAGGGGCACCAGACAGTCACTAGAAGCCATAAGAAATAAAGATCTCATTCTAAATAAATACAGGGGCAATTATAAAAGCTAGAATTATTGTGATCATGGTTTGTAACTGCACTTTTGCTATCTACATTATTTCAGAGACTAAAACTTTATAAAAACAACTGATCTAAAAGCTGTTTGGTTTGTGTATCCATGTTTCATTTTTTATATAATTTAAGAGGCTAATGCATTTCAAATAATTATTTCTTTTGGACACACAGTATATAAAGATGTAATTGTGTGATATCAACCGCCAAGAGGGGTGGGAGAGAGAGCTTTTAAAGGAGCAGAGTTTTTGTATGTTACAGAAGTTAAGCTATAGCATAAATTCAAGTTGCAGCATTATATCTCTTTAGGATGGTAACCATGAAGAAAATAGCTATAGAATACATACAAAAGTTGATGAGAAAGGAATTCAAGTGATTCACTACAAAAAACTAAACACGAAAGAATATAGTAATGCAGGAAATGAGGGACAAGGAAAGCTATAAAGCAACACAAACAAATAGCAAAAGGGGTAAATCTTTGTTCCCCAAGGGCTTTTTTCTAATCACGTGTTCAGTCTACATGTAGGGGAGTCTAGGACGAACCCTCAGCCGAGAAATTCTGCATCCTTTAGTAGGAAGCATTTTCAGATATGTTATTACATGGTTCATCAGAGGGTCACAAGGAGAGGATCTCAGGGGTCTCCACTTACCCACAGCCATAATGTATCCTTAAATGACTTTCTTCCCCTCTTACTATTCGTATTTCCCCATTATGTCTTCAAAAATAACTTGCCAATAAACTACACACCTACATATTTATCTCAGGAGCTCAGATTTAGACCTTTGAGAACCTCATAATGAAAGTATCTGAAGGGTGATTAGATAGAAGCCAGCAGAACTATTGAAATTAGATTAATTGGAGTGCTAAACAATGAAAACCTGAGAAAAGACCATGGCAGTACAAATACAAAGGAAGGAATACGTTTAGAGATATTAGGGAGGGGGAAGCGCCTGTGGCTCAGTGAGCAGGGCGCCGGCCCCATATACCGAGGGTGGCGGGTTCAAATCCAGCCCCGGCCAAACTGCAGCAAAAAAATAGCCGGGCGTTGTGGCGGGCGCCTGTAGTCCCAGCTGCTCGGGAGGCTGAGGCAGGAGAATCGCGTAAGCCCAAGAGTTAGAGGTTGCTGTGAGCCAGGTGACGCCACGGCCCTCTACTGAGGGCAGTAAAGTGAGATTCTGTCTCTACAAAAAAAAAAAAAAGATATTAAGGAGGTAAGGATCAGTGGGAAATTGTGAAATAATTGGATGAAAATGTTAACGGGGAGGAGGAATAAGGGATGATTCCAGTGTTTATGGCTGAGGCAGTTAGAAGGATAAGAAATGAGGGGACTATATAGGAGACAGTGTGTGTGTGTATCTATTAATAGTGAGCACAAAGTGCATATTATGCACATACCTGTGGAAATTCTACAAGGCAATCTTAAGTAGACTATTGGCTATCTAGTCTGACACTGGAAAAACTCAGAGATCTGTAGTAGGGAGCTGATGTCTGTAGGGCTAGCTTGACCAACAGAGGATAGAAGTTGATAGACAAATACATTTGATTTTTTCTCCCCCAGGTGAATGGCTCTGAGAAGATTACACGTGCGCAGGAAACAGTTGCTCATCTCAAAAGCATATCTTTGCATTTGTTTTCTCTTATTCCCCACTTTATTCCCTACTCCCTCATACCCTCTCTCTGAGCATATTGCTGATGAACTATCTCCACACAATTCTTTGTTGCAAGCTCTTTTTCAGAACTATCTAGGTTAAAGACGACGGATAAATAAAGTCGGAGATGGAATTAGAAGTATCAGTGGAATGTTACCTTGGAGTATAGCACAGACCTTTTCCAAGACACAGGTGAAAATGATGGGTAAAGACATAGATGATATTGGAAGGGAGAAAATAATTTTTGTTTGGCTTAAATGCTTTTGGTAATATATGGGGCAGGTTCATTTGCTGAGACTGAGGAAGAATATGGCTGTGTAGAGATTTTCTGAGAAATATGAAAAGTTGGAAGAGCAACTGAAGAGAATGGAATGGGTACTACCTAAAGATGCATAGAAGATTGATCAAGAGGCTTTCCAGACCCAGCTGAAGTACAAACTATGATTTTTTATTTATTTATTTATTTATTCATTTCTTTATTTAATTGCATCAGTCATCTCTAATAGGTGCTTTTCTACAGCAGAACATTTAATAGCTAGGATACAGGCTTCTCTGCGGGTAGGACTTGATAATGTCAGTGTGGTGGGTGGCACATGGAGAACAGCATGCTAGAGCTGGAAGAACAGGGTCTTGGGTCAAAGCTGGGTAGGGAGGGGAGTGAATCCAGAACAAAGCTGATAGATTATTAACAAATGATATAGTTGAGAGACTTCAGGCTTTGATGTAGCTGTTGGGAGAATGACTTAGAAAGACAGGAGGGTATAGACAGGTATAGGGACAGATGAGTAAAAGATTTCGGGGGCGTAGCAGATTGGAGCTGTGCTAAAGTCCCAGGGCATGTCTGTAGAAGGATGGGGGAGGTCACTGCATTGAAGACCAGCCGCCGAATAAGACCTGATCATAAACTCAGACACCACCCGTGAGACTAGACGTGGACTAGATGACTCCAGGCCATAAGCCTTTGTGGTTTGAGCAGAAGCATGGTAAATGATGATTCCAATAAATACACACATACATACATAAGAAGTAGGGGGAAACAGTGATTCCGTTGGGCAAGAGCAGCGAAGAGGGTTTGGAAATTGTAAAGGGGAACAAGAAGAGAACTGAATTTCACCTTTGTTGGCTTCTGGTATCTGCAGAGCTTGGGTGATAGAAACATATTGTTCAGCCTGATTTAGAATATAGGGAGCTGGTATTATTTCTACCTTTGGGATTTTTATGAAGACACAGTGTGTGAAAACATTGCCAAGAGTGTATTACTACCCTTCCACGAGGTAATGAAATGCAGAGAGGAGGAAATCAAGGAAACAAAGTAAAAAGTTTATATATGTATGGGATAACATCAAGGAACATAAGTAGAAATTGAGAACAGCCTTGCAGAGAAGAGTGACTATTTTCTTTAGGACTGGAGTGCAATTAGAGAGGGTATAGGTGGAGCAGAGACCCGGCTATCCTCATCATCCTGGAACTCATTTCAGGCTCATTCTGCAGAATGTGAGCATACCTATAACCAGTTTATGAAATCATTAATTTAGGGAACTAACTTAGATTTTAAAGCCACTTAGTTTTTGCATTTATATTTAATAGCATATTCCTACTTAAAAAGCAATAAAATAGCTTTGTTGTCTAGCAGTCCAGATATTTAGGAAGCAACCTTTAAACATGTGTTCTAGTTTCACATTATTACTGAATTCATGAGTGCATTTTGTAGCAGTTGATCATTAATGCTAATAAGAACATAACAATAAAATAGAAACCTGGGTTCATGGCTAATGTTTACTTTTCTTGCGACTATAAAAATACAATTAAATGGAGAGAATTAAACTCTGGAAAGAACATGGAAAGACTTACAACTACGTGTCTGTATTTCTCGGTATTTCAAATGAAGATAAAAACATTTAATGTTTTGAAATGCTTTAGAGTTCAAAATGTTGTCTATTTTATATTTATTACAATCATTCCAAACATGAATTATGAGATTGGGCAAACACATTATCTTCAGAGACTTTGCTTCTAAAACTTTGCATTTTAAATGAAGTCTCGCTTCATTGTTTTCAGCAGAGTAGAACTGTGACCCACTAAAGGGAACATCTTACTCTAAGGGCCATTTGTCACTTCTGTAAATGCCCTGCCTTGAGACCAACAAAGACACAGCATGCATAAATTCAACTTTATGGAAAAGAACTCACACATCACTTAGACGTAACAGTGACTTAGCACTGTTCATTACAGGCAGGGATGACCAGTGGGAGCCACATCATGGTGATTAAATTTGGAAACAAGTTAAATCATGCTGCTAGGTATTGCATGATGTGTAACCTAGGACAAATGACCTAATCTTTTTGTGCTGGAGTTTCCTCATCTATAAGATCACCGCTGTAAAACTCACATTGATAAAGGTAAACTGGGAGAGAAAACACAAGTAGTCACTGGAAATGGTACCTGCCACATGCAGGTAATTGAAGGTATTCGCCTGTGGCTCAAGAAGTAGGGTACCGGTCCTATATACCTGGAGGTGGCAGGTTCAAACCCAGGCCCGCCATAAAAACCTCAAAAAAAAAAAGAAAAGAAAGAAAGAGAAACAGCCAAAAATAAAATAAACTTTGAAGGTATGGCTAATAGGGGTATATGCTGGATTACATAGATTTAAAACCACATGTATGTTACTTACTGCTCAATGATTTAGTATTACAAAACTATTAAATAATATTCTTCTGACTACTTAAATTCTGAGGAAAAAAGTATCAAAAGTTGAACAATCAAGATTACCCATTTATTTGATTTTTTCTTTTTTTCATTTATTTGTATATTGATTAACAGTCCTTATCAGATTTCACAAACTTTTAATTAAAATTACAGCATGCTATGGCAGATGTAAGAACTTTAGTCACATAAAACAGCAGACAAAACATACTCTACATTATATCCAAATTTTGAAAGATTTATACTTAATCCAGTTACAAAATTATCAATACAGTAGATTGAGATTTATTTCTCATTATTCTTTTATTCTTCTTTTCATTCTCATTCTTGGTGACATGCTCATTCTTAAATTTCTGCTTGGCCCTTCTTGGTGTTGTAATAACCATCAGATATGTGTTTGTATTTTCCTAAGGATACAGCCACCTTCCAAACCAAAAATAAAAGATTATTCTCATTGTACTTGAAGTTGCAAGCTCTGGATGATCAATTGATTTTTGGATGGCATAACTGTATTTGCCAAAACTTAGCAAAAATGCTTCAGACTGGGCATTTTTTTTTAATCTCAATTTCACTTGCTAAATCTGTAGAATGTTCTGAGGCCAAACATTTCCATTGGGCTTTAGCTTTGTAAGATTCTGTTCTTTTTTGCCAAAATTGTTCTGAGAAGTTTTACTTTTAAGTGGGTATATACTTATTATATACCCACTGTCTTCTCTTCTTCTCTAATCTAGACTGTTAGTATAATTGAAAACTATTGCTAGGCCTATTAATTTATCATTATCAATAATTTAGCCAGGAAAGAAAGGGTTTAGTAGACATATGTACTTCTCCTTTTGAGAACACTTGTCCAAGTTATAATTTTTAACACATTGCTAACTCCTATTTTTGTTTGGTTAATGTGTGTATTATACGTAAATTCTTAGTACAGTTTCTACCTTTCTCAGGAGTATTTGGAATCGCTTCCGATTATCTTTCATTTATTCAGTTGACAGAGAAAGTTTCCGGCATGATGAGTGAATATATACTTGACTGTAGAAATAGAATTCTCAAATACTTCCATACTTATTAAATCAATGAATTTAATAACATACATATACTATTTTGTGTTATAGAAAGCTGTTTAAGTGTTTTACATTTATTTTACCAGTTTGAACTTGTAAAATTTCACAGATTCAACTTGTTCCATTTAATGATGTTTTCCATTCAGGCTGAACATTTGACAGTTTCATATGGTTCCCTTGCCCTTCGAGCAATATCCCTGAAACCTGTGAAAAGATTCTTGTTTTCTCTCAAGATAGTTTATTCTGCTGGGAATTGTCCCTGTGAGCCAGAGAATCAGCTTCTGTCCTTGTTCTCTGATTTTAGATCTGTCGGAGGTGTGCATACATGGTGTTAGCCAATGTGATGCTGTCCCTGAGAGAAGTATAAAAGGTATTTCTTTCTAAAATCGTGAGGTGAGAAGGTTTCCAACTTGATAGGGACCTTTCTGCACTAGGGACCGTCTCTCTTTCTTCATTCCAATGTACCTTTTACTTATAGTTTTGCAAAATACATACGTAGATGATTAACTCCTCACTCAAGTTTTAATTATATTTCCTTCTTTAAAATCCTTTTGAGCCTCGTTGATAATTTTTTTTTTTTTGGTTACTGTATTTGCTGCTGAAATTCTACCTTCTAGAATTTCAAATTTTCCATACTAGGTTTTGTTTCTAGATACTTTTATTTGAGAATTATAGTATTTCAATGAAGTGTTACAAAATTTCGAATTATGTTGTTAATTTGTCTCACATTCTTATGTATACGAATGCATCCTTTTATCAATACATTCCCCTGAAGATTGAAATGTCTTATATGTTATCTATAGGACCTATTTTCTAGGTCCAAGTGTTTTCTTTGTGTATATTTTTGATTGAACAACTATGTATTTTGTAAAACTGGATTTCCTGTAATATCAGCAGAATATTCTACATCTTTGAGTGAAGGAATAAAACTTGTACCTGGTCTGCACTCTAATTTACCAGAAATTCGGAACAATTTGGGATTGAAATTGTGTAATTAGTTTGGCTTCAGCACAAGCACGTTTTAGACATGAAAGAACAGAGCTCACCAAGAGTAATCACAAGCCCAGGACAAGCCCATCAGACAGTGATAATTCCCGTTAAGTGTCTTCTTCTAAGCCACCTGCAAGTACAGCAGGTAAAATATTTAAAACTGGGACAAAACATAAAATCTCAGAGTCACATGGATATTGAAAATAATAGAATAAGAATCTAGAATGATGTTGGGCTTAATTTATAAATATTTTTTAAGGTATTACTCTGACAAATAGCTATTTGTTTGGCCAATTCAGCAAAGGTGACTATATCTGTGAATAGCATTTTCTAGAGTTTTATTGTCTATAGACCTTTTATTTTTAGTTGTAAATGTCTGTTTGGATCTAAAAACCTAAAACCAGAAACTCCAAACATTGATCCTTATTTTCTTCACAGAGAAGCCTATTTAATTTGAGTTTTAGTTTGCTTTGAAATAAGGCAGGTTTTACTAGGCCGTATACCTGAGTGGATGACCTTATATGCTCCTTCTTTCCTTCCACTTCTCCTCTCTTTTTCCTTAAAATAGGGAGACCTGTCACTGGAGAGAGCAGGATCTCACCCTTCCTTCATTGACAATCTAGCATTTGACAGTAGCATACCTGAGTGATCATAAAGAGAATTTCTACAATTGGAGAGAGAAACTAGCAGTTTGCCACCTAGCCCAGCCATAACAGTTATCAAAAATGTAAGAGCCTCATTAGAGGAGGTGTAAGTTATATAATAAATACTATTAGAATTTGCTGTGGCAATATTTTAGTGATTTTTCTAGTTTAGTTACTTGTGGTCATGAAAATTATCTTCTATCATATTATTTTGTTCCCACAGCTATTCTGTAAGAGCTATCAAATGATACGAATGAGCCATTTGTCTTGAGATCAATTTATCTCCATCACAGGGGAAAAAAAGTGTTTTTTTTTTTTTCCTCAGGAACAGAAAGAATCTAGTTCTAGTTAGGGGCTTTTTAAAAAACAATTCTTCCTTTTTTCTCTGAGAAGCCAGTGTGCTAAGACTAAGTGGGGTTGCCTGCCTCTTCTGCACGGCCTCTCTTGCTGCATGGCAATCAGTCACTTTGCAGAGTATTTGTGAAAGGAAATCTGTGATCTTCCCTATAGACCAGAGGTGCGATTTACACTTTTATTTCAGCCAGTATGAGTATCCATGGCTTTCTGAGAAGGCTTAGATAAGGAAGGAGAAAAGGGAACATATTCCAATTGTAAGTTAGCCAGGATGAGAAAATTGGTCCTAATTAACAGATTCAGCTGAGTATGGAATAAGGCAATGGTCTTCACATTTTATTGTGTGTTAGAATCATCTAGAAGGCTGTCAAAATACAGATTAGCAGGGCACCTCCAGAGTTTTGATTCAGGGATTTGGGGGTGAAGCCCAAGAATCTGCATTTCTAACTAGCATCAAGGAATTCTGATGCTGGTAGTCTGAGGACCACACGTTTAGAACCACTGCCTTAACAAATTGTGCTCTGTGAGTTTACTGGATTGTGGACATCATAAAAGAAAGTAACTTTCTCTTATTCCTCATCTCCCTAGCACAGAGCCTTGGACCTAATAAAATCTCTTCAAATAAATACAGGTATATTAAACCTTTAACTCAGGTGTTATACAGATAGTCCCTAGAACCAAATTCCAGTTTCCCCAATTTTGCCTCTATTATTTGAATCTGTTTTATTTTCTTCATAACATTTACAAACATACAAAATTATCCTTGGCATGTGTTTACCTTTTATTATCTTTCATCCACTCACTGATACTAGTATATAAAATCTGCATCTATCTCATTTAATGTTATACTCCAGTGCCTGGTAGTTGGTGTTAAATGAAAAAAAAAAAAGATCTCAGCTATAATTTATATCTGGGATATAAATCTGACAGTGGTTATAGCTCATGTTGCTTTGACTCGGGGCCTTTGAGGGAGTGATGGTGTGAAGATTTTGGGTTAAGAGAACTGAAAGATACAGAGATGATCATCAGAAAAAAGGACACTCATTAGTGTAACTTTGAATGCGGGGCACTTTTTGTTATCATAACCTCAAGGGTATGACCATGCACTTGTCTAATATAGGATAAAAAAAATGATCACTGAGTGTTGGAAGGCCTCAAAATGAGTGTTGATATCATCAGGAATAATTGTGGAAGTTCCAGTAAAGAGGAAGGAAGATACTGTGCCTTGTGCAAAAATATATAGGTGACATATAGGTTAAGGTAGCAAATGGCGGAGTCTCAGAGCACGACCTTCAAAGAGGTGAAGATTTGTAAAAGGCAAGAACCAAAAATGGTTTAGAAATATTATATCAAATGGGAAATGAAGGGAACCTTGGCCTATTTTTATGAGCTAGGAGACATGGTGTAGCAAATAAAAAGCAGCTTCCATGTGAGGGAGTTGTAAAGGAAGTGTCACCCTCAGGGAATATTTTAGTAAGGCCTCAGTGGAGGGAAGATGTTGGTGACAGAGCAGGAATCCCAGAGGGCATAGTGAGAAGACTGGGCTTGAGCCAAAGCTTTTAATTTACATAAGTACCATCTTGTTCTGTTTACATCACTTTGTAGTTTGACTTTCACATCAAATGTTTACATTTCTCTAGCATTAATTCTGCTTCTCATTCCTTGCAGTACATCTTTAAATTCTGCTGTCATTTGTGTTAAAGTACATTAAAATGGAGACCAGGCCTGAGGAATCTCTGAGCAGACAAAACTATTTTGGCATTATAAGTGACTCCACCCTTGCTTGATTTGCAAACATAAGTGGAACTTAGCTCGAGCTATTTCTTGTAAATGCCTGTAGCAAAGAAAAACAGAACATCAACTCAATCAATCAGGAATAGTCAACACACTCATAATTATATAACTAGAGTCACTGCAGAGAGTTAGATCAAAGAAAGCAAGTGGATAATTGTAAGCAATCAAATAATTTCTCTATTTTGCTTCTGCATTTACCCCATAAATATTTGCTCCTGATGATATATCACCAGAACATCAAAACTCTTTTTGGTTTGGTGTTCTCTAATTCACAACCTGCTTTTTACTCAGTTAAGTTCTTCATAATGTTATTGTGCCTTAGATTTTTTTTTAATTTAGGATTTTTTCCCTTGACAGAATCTCTCTTTTTATCGCATTCTGCTCTTTCTTGTTTTAACATTTTCACTTCTAAAAAGATTTCTTTTTTTTCCCACAGATTATGGTTCTGGAATCCTAGAGATTGCCAAGTATTTTTTTTTTTTTTTTTTTTTTGGAGAGAGAGTCTCACTATGTTGCACTTGATAGAGTGCTGTAGGGTCACAGCTCACAGCAACCTCAAACTCTTGGGTTTAAGTGATTATCCTGCCTCAGACTCCTGAGTAGCTGGGACTACAGGTGCCGACCAAATTGCCCAGCTGTTTTTTGGTTGCAGTTGTCATTGTGTTTAGCAGGTCCAGGCTGGGCTTGAACCCATCAGCCTTGGTGTATGTGGCCGGCACTCTACTCACTGAGCTATGGGCGCCGAGACCCAAGTAATTTTTATACTTATCTTGTGCTTAATTTCAGATCTTGTGTTATTTTCAGATATTTGCTTCACTCCTTGGTTTTCAGAATTATGCTTACATTTTCACCTTAATTCTGCAACTTTATAGAATAAATATAAAATAATCCGTCAGAGTTTTGGTCATGCTCCATGTTATTTTCTAATAACCGGTACATTTCACAAGAAATAGGCCAGGGCAGGGGATACCCTTGTGCCAAGGATGACCCCATCCCGATGTCAGAGAAACATGAACTGGCAAGGTGCTAAGAGCTTGCCCCTATATGAAGTAATGCTTCATAGTCAATATACAGACCCACTGGCTCCTTGCAAATTTAGATTGGAAAATAGAGATGACTTAGATGGTGCTGGGGGATAGAAAATTTAGATTGGAAAATAGAGATGGCTTAGATGGTCTGGCTGGTTAGTAATGACAGCAGAGATGGTTACTCAAGAGAGATTCTGTGCAATCAATAAAAGAGAGTTATTTGTTCCTAGAACTGCCTCATTTACCAAAGCCTTGTCTATTTCATTTCATTTATTCCTGCAAGAAATCTTTATTTTTCATGTGTTTAACTAGGATAATTTCTCAGATTTATAGATTAAGGGTAGGCCGGCACATGCAGTTTCTAATAATTGTATCCTCTTTTGAGAATATTAATCCAACAAAATATCTGAGGCAGGAGAACATGTATTTTATGGTAATCTTTTTTTGATAAAGGCTGCAAACTATGGAACTTGCTGCCTCCATAATCTTGATTACAGTGCATATAAGCATAATATAAATTAAGAAAAATTTGGTTAAGGGAATTGTTTTGTCAAAAGTAACACATTTCCTGTTGCTTGAGCACAGGATCCTGTATTTTGTTTATTTTTATGCATTATCTAATACCTATGATAATTAGTTAGAATGTGAGTACTTGGGAAAATGTTGACTTAGCCAATCCCCTATGTCCAAAAGGCTTTCTTCCTTGACATCTATTTTGAATTAAAATGAACCTTCACTTATCCTCATTTCCTGGAGTCATAAAAAAATAGGGTAAAAGAAAGAATTACATGAATAACTTGAATTGTCAGAATGTCCCTGCCTTTGGGAACTTTTCCTCTTTCTGACAAGCCTACCTTGCACTCCAGGAAATCTAATTCCTATTAAGTGATGTGCCAATTCCAATCTACACCCCACCAAGTTCAGCCAAATAGTTTTGTTGTTGTTGTTATTTTGTCTTTCCAACTATTTCTACCTCTCAGTGGAATAGGAAGAGAAGATTAATGGAGGTATAAAAGGGGAAGAGTCCACTGATTGGCTTAAAGAAGGAGGCTGCAGAGGTAAAAGATGGCTGCCTCGAGTTCAAAAGAGGGAGTGAAGCTGACAGGCTCTTTCAAAATATTTTAAAGCAATAGTAGATTTATTACCTTTGTATCACAGGTTCTACTTATTGGGCTTTACAGTCAAGCTTGATTGTTTTTTTTTTAAAATTTAGTTGAAAAGTTCTCATGATTCTATGACTGGATGATCAGACTCATTTTATAAGGGTCTGCTTTAAATTGTGTGTGCACATATATGTGTGTGTGTGTGTGTGTGTGTGAATTTCCCAAGTACTTCAAGGAGAAAGATTTGTGAAAAGCAGCCTATCAGATAAATATCAAATTGCAGTTCTCACCCTAGAACAACTTTTCAGAGACCAATATTTAAACTAGCCCCTAGAGATCTGAAAATATATTATGTGAGTGATTACACACACATATACCACCTTCCACAAAAAATACATAAAACCATGGGGCTATCTGTATATAAGAATGCACATGTTTATATAATGCTTTCTTTTAAAAAATGTACTCCTACATCCGTAACAAATAAAAAAAAATATTAAGTGTGTTTAAATAGGCAAATTACATGATCAAGCAACAAAAACCAAAGTACAAAGTATACTATGTAATGAAAAACGGGAAGGACTAAAACAGCACAGATAAAATTTAATAAATACCACCAATCTATGAAATAATGAAAAAAATGTTAGGAAATGAATAAAACAGTTCCTCTCTTTTACTTAAGCTAAGACATTTACCTATTTTACCTTTTAAAAACTTATTAATTTTGACTAGAATATTAAAGCTGATCAATTGCTTTGGCAGCAAATGCAAACAAGTTGAGTTATTCTTTATGTAATTGTCGGAAAGAAGCTATGGGAAAGGTGAGAGGTGTAAGAAGTTACTTATATGACAGAAAGTACATAGTAAGTAGTTTCAGTGTTGCGTATTTGAATAAGAATACCCTTGACCATGGTCCCATAAATGTTTTATAAAGTAAGCTAAAATGTCAATGACTGATCAGAATAAAGAGAAATGTCTTTCTCTCTAAGAGAAATTCCTTTGGTGACTGTTTTTAAAAAATAATAGGAACTGTATTTTGGTGTTCTATCTTTTTCTGACTTCCCTAGAGATTAAATTGGAGAGCTGGAGGAAGTGGAAGGGAATGAATAATGGCTTTGTTTGCAGGAATATTTAGGAACAAAAATTAACAAAAATTATTTACACTTCATTCATGCAATACTAGAATGTGATAGTCAGCGCTCCCCCACCTCCATGGCTTCCCAGCTACGGACTCCAGCGAAAGAAAGAAGCTTTTTATTCTTCAAAGCAAAAATGGAATTTCACTGTAGCTTGAAATTCTATTCCAGTTAAATCAGGCATTTGTATTGATGACTAGATGATTTTTCTAGGAAATGTGTAGGGGAAAAAAAAGCAAGATAACAAAAAATATTGTTGGGGTTCTTTTTTGCATACTTGTTTTAGTTAATAAAACGCTGTTTACTATTCATGAGGAGAATATAGAATAACCTGCAGTATAACCAACCCACCTTTCTTCAGCTTTCACTTCATATCTCAATATATGGTAGAAAAAGTATTTGTAATGTTTGAACTATGATAGGGTATGGAACATTATAGGAGGTGAAAATTTGACACTTGCTTCCATTAAATCTACATGCAAACTGAGAGAATACACCATCAAGACAGATGGAGTGTGATGAGCACCAGAAAGATGTCTTCCAACCTGTAATTTCCACATTGGTTTATATTCTCCCCCAAGAATAGCACCGTTAGTTAAAAATAACTAGCAAACTAAAAATAATATTTACTATGTGTCATGTGGTATTCTATTCTATATACTTGATAAAAATAAGCTTTTAAAAAAAAATTAACCCAAAGTGATACGCATTCTTATTATTCCACTGCGGTGGGCAGAATGATCAGATGCCCCCGGGATTTCTGCTCTCTGGTATCCATATCTGTGGGTAATCCCTTTTCATTGAGTACAAGTAGCATCCATGACTTGTCTTCCACTCCTAGCATATGGCAAAGGTGAAAAGATATCCAGGATGCAATGAAAGTCCATAATCAGTTGACTCTGAGTTAATCGTAAAGAAGACTATCTCAGGTGATCTTGACTTTATCAGGTGAGCTTTTTAAAAGAGGGGCCCATTATGTCCCCTAAGAGAAGAGATGAGAAGTAGGAGAGATGCTCCCAGCTGGCCTTGAAGCAAATAGCTAGTGTGTACTGCCTAGGGACAGAAGCAATGTCTAGAACCTGAGGGTTTCAGGCTACAATCTCCAAAAACTGGATTTTGCTAACAACCCAAATAAACCTCAGTGGACTCTGAGCTCTAGAAAGATTTTAGTCTAACAGGACCTAAGCAGAAGTCCTCGCTAACCCAGGTGTAGAATACTGACCCAGGGAAACTGGGGGATAGCAAATGTGCATTGTTTAAAGCCACTGTGTTTGTGGTTACATAGCAATAGATCACTTATATCTTCTCATGTTATAGCTAACCTGAGAAAATAACTTGCACTCCATTGTAGCTATTTCATTGGGAAAACCACCAGGCAGACTGAATCCACAGCTGGTGGATAATCATTCTGATATTATTTATTGAAAAATTGACTGAGGGCCCACAAAGCAATAGAAGCAAATATGCAATATTGAATGTATGATGTATATTTTAAATTTGTATATCAGGTAGTAATGTCTCCATAGAAAATTATTTTGAAGAGTAAAAGACTCATCTTCTAAAACTCCAATTTGAGCAATATAATCAAGGTTTACTTGATTGCAAATTATTGTGACTTAAAATAGAATATTCTGAAAATTACCCATTGCTAATTAATCATAATCTTAGACTTTCTCTTTTTTAAAATACTTTTACTTTCTATATAGAGAATTTCATGTTGACAATTTCCATAAAACTAATGCATACCTTTACTCAAAATTATATTTTATATAATATGAAAATTTAATTTTTTTCAAATTAGAAATAGTCATGGTAGAATTTTCAAGGTGAAGAGGCAAAGTGGTTTCTTTGGGAATGAGAGTCTTAACTATCACAGAGAAAGAGTAAAATTTTCAAAAGGAACTTGAGTTTCACAATGGATTGTTCTTGACAAGATTTAAGATTCCCTTGTATTTAAAAATTGAAAGACCTATTTCTACATCCTTTGGAACACATTGAAAGTCGCAGTTTATTAAAATTAAATCGTCTTTTGTAAACTGACAGGATGTGAGCAATTTTACTTCAACTATAAATTGTTTTCTTGTGAGAGTTACTATCTAAGTAAGGGTTTTTTGTGTTAAACTATTAATTAAAGAACATCATTTTGATTTCTATGTGACAATTAGGATGTGTGAATTGTATTAAAAAAAATCAGACTAATGTTTCAAGCCCTGGACTTTAGAACAAGAATGATTAGGATGATAAGCCCACTAGCATGACAAAATAACTACAAAGTTCTGGTGGAAAGTCTTAATGTAATGCACTTGCTTTTAAAACCATACTACATTTTCAGTTAACTACTCACTGAATACACTTTTGATAAACCACTAATCTTTGTTCCACTTGCAATAAAATTCTAAATAAACACTTAGGGGCTACTTCATTGCCTTGATATGCAAAGTGTTCATTATAAAAAAGTTACCAAATATATTGTAATAATAACACAGTAACTCAACCACTGAGGCAGCCTTTTGCAATACTACAGGAACATAATTCAGGCATCAGTAGAGGGAGATAATTTGATGATAAAGACAGTTTGTCTTGGATCTCCACTTACTGAATTAATGACCAAGTCCTTCTTGCATATCCACTCTCTGCACAGCACAGCACTGGCTGCTCTTTACAGAACCTCACTGGATGAGGGAAATTGTATAAACTAGCAGTTCCATGAATTTATGGCAAGAGCAGTCCATCGTGTGTACACAAAATAAATCAATCTTCTGAATTCTCAAATGTGAATTAAGGTTGGTTTGCATCAAGATTTCCATTCACTTTGACTTTCTTTTGTCCAATCAACTTTTGCTATTCCCCTTTCCCCATTCATTCATTTTTGCCAGCCCAGAACTTTGGAAAAATGTTCTTTTGCTACCATTTTCTAGGTTATAAATAAGCAACAAAGAAAGAAAGAAATTCTGAGGTTGAATTAATAGTGAAGAGATGTTGCTATGGATGATAACTTGGCCTCTAGCCAGGTCTTCCTCATTTAATGCTTCCCATTAATAAATATCACTTCACCAAGTGAAAAAGGACAAAATGCCATTTCAAAATAAAGTGAAGCACTTTTACAAAGCCAAATGAAGAAATAAAGTGCAAAAGTAGTTTTTTTAGTTTTCAAGCAAGTACTTTGTGGAACCATGTTATCATATGAGGCTGCCCTTAAGTGAGAGCTTACATTTAGAACATAAATGACTTGCATAAATCCTGCGAAGGGATAGTTCCTCATGTGACATTTTCTTTTTTAGAAAAGAAAAAGACTAAATATTTGAGGGAGATACCAGAACTCACACTATCATTTCTGCAATAGATTTGATTTTTAAATTGCTGGAAAGAAAAACAAAAACCTTTATGTTAAGCAAATCTGCTTTACTTTATTTACCAAGAGATTTCTATGTTTGTTCTTTTATTCATCCATCAGCGGAATGAAATCACATGCCATTTTTTTTTTAGTGCTTTTTTTCAATCATCTCTGTATTTATTGTAAAATTTCATTTTAAATTTATTTATAAATCCAGTTACTAAGTCAAAGGAAGCCCAATGTTCTGTGTCAAGGAGTCACCACAGAGTGCTTCTCTATGCCTGCTGCTTCCTTTACAACAATGCCAGCTAATATTTATTTTAAAATTACCGTGTGCTATTGAGTGTTCTAAATGCCATACATGAAGTCTGTCGATTAACTTTGAAAACTCATCCTTGAAAAAGTGCTACGTACTTCATTGCTGAATATCAGCACAGTCACCAGATGAATGGCCAAGGGGAGTACCTTGAAGTGTATATATAGTGATATATAGTGACTATGTATACACTATGTGTATATATATATTCATTTAATTATAATTAAATATATAAATATATATTTATATTTATACTATTATATATTTATTATGTAATTATAATTAAATACATAAATATATAAATAAATATATAATTATATATTTAATTATAATAATTCTATGATGTTGGTACTATTATTATCCGGTTTTACAGAAGAAGAAAGCATATCATAGAGAATATAAGATGGGGGATTTCAACTTGGTTATTAACTCCAGAGCTCCCATGTTTAACTACTACACTATTGCCATCGGCTGAATTATGTCCCCTCAAAATTCATTCATTCATTCTAATGCCCAATGTAACTTATTTGGAGATAAAGGCATTTAGGAGATAATTAAGGCTAAATGAGGTCATAAAGATGGGGTACTAATCTTATAGAGTCGGTGGCCTTTGTAAGAATATAAAAAGAGAAAGAGAGAGAAAGATTGAGATTTACACATGCACCCAGGGAAGACTGTGTAGGCACAGAAAGAAGGCGGAGAACTCCACCATATTGGCACCTGGATCTGAAACTTTCAGCCTCTGCATCTGCAAAAAAAAAAAAAAAATTCTGTTGGTTAAGACACTCGGTCTGCAATATTTTATTATGGCAGCCTGAGTAAGCATCTGTTTTGCCCTAAAAAGTGTACTATAATTTAATCTATCCCACACAGCTATAGTTTTAGGGAACTTTTTAAATGACATTAGTTTATTTCTACCTTCTATACATTTGTCTTCCACTAAGTAAAGGCAAAAGGCACACAGCACTCTCATTGATAACAAAAGGCCAGGCCAACATTGTTTTGGCCTCCTGGGTTCTTCACGGGCACGAGAGTATCTGTGTAAGGAAGGCAGTAGAAATCACTGTAATCTGGAACTGCTAGGAGCAGCGAGGCAAAGATATTATTAGATTCATTTTCTCTCACTCCTATTGCTTTACCATGGATTTGATTTCCATTGCTGCTGTAATTTCAATCACACTCTTTGGTTGACATGAAAATGCTCGGCCATTCAAATGGATTTTTGAGCTTCCAAGCGATGTCTCGGTTTAGGCGAATTTATTCAGACTATTTAAAACTCTTGAGTGCTCATTAGGCTGTTCTGAATTGGAAAGAAATTCCCAGAGAAAGCACAGCTGGGTAATGAAACAGCAGAATGGCAGGTAATTAATACGTAGGTTTCCTACACATGGCCAGGGAGAAAGAGGAAAAACTAGCAGCGTTTGTTAAATATAGATAGATACTATGGATGTCGGTACAAATGAAGTACCTGGATAAAGCATTAACAAGAAATTTTAGTTAATACATGCACACACTGTTGTTTATGGATTAAAGTATATTTTTCATTGAAGTATGTCTACAGTAATATACATAAATCTTAAGTCCTATATTAAAAGCAATGAATTTTACCCCAGACTGATATGGAACGCTAAACATAGGCCATTACTGCTTTCATTTTTCTATTTGGTAACTCCTAGTCCCAGCCCCTATCACCAGAGCTTAGCTTTGCCTGTGTTCCAACTGAACATAAGGGCTCTGTGTCTGGCTTTCTTGGTTCAACATTACGTCTGTGAGATTCATCATGTTACATGAATCAGTAGTTAATTTTTTACAATCATTCTATCATATTTTCAATTATATGAATATACCACGCTTTATCAATTTCTCTCTAGAAGGCTATATACCACTTTTGAATATCATAAATAATTTATGAATATTTTTATGTGTCATTTATTGGACGTATGTACTCATTTGCCTTGGATACATTTGTTTAGTTACATAGCAAGCACCTAACTTTAATAGGCGCTGCCAACCATTTTCTATAGTGGCTGTAAACAGTTTATACTCCCACCAGTAATGTATGAGAATTCCAAACACATTATATTTTTACTAATACTTGGTTTTGTCAGCTTTTGCAATTCTTTTGTTTTTATGACTTAGGGGGTACAAGTGTTTTCTGTTACACAGATGAATTATATAGCAGTGAAATCAGGGCTGTTATCTCCTTGGCTTGAATAGTGTACATTGTACCTAATAGGTAATTTTTGATGCCTCACCCTCCTCCCACCCTTCCCCCTTCTTAGTTTTTAATTTCCATTATCTACTTTGTTTGACCGTAATTGTCATCGTTTAGCTCCCACTTAGTGGGAACATAATGGTTTTTGGTTTTCCATTCCTGAGATACTTCACTTAGGGTAATGGCTTCCAGTTCCATCCAGGTTGCTGCAAAAGACGAGATGCCTTCCTGTTCATGGCTAAGCAGTGCTTCATTTTGTGTGTGTCTATATCCTATAGACACACCAGGTTTTCCTTACTTACTCATTGGTTGATAGATGCTGAGGTTGATTCCGTATCTTCTCAATTATGAATTGTGCTGCTACACATGTACAAAGATGTCTTTTTGATACAAGAATTTCTTTTCCTTTGGGTAGATACCCAGTAGTGGGATTACTCTATCAAACGGTAGGTCTACTTTTAGTTCTTTGAGGACTCTCCATACTATTTTCCAGAAAGGTTGTAGAAATTTACATTCCCATCAACAATGTATAAGTGTTCCCTTTTCAGTGCTTCTGTGCCAACATTTATGGTTTTTTATTTTTAATAATGGCCATTCTTCGAGGGTAAAATGATATTTAAGTTGCATTTCTCTTATAATTAGTGATTTTCAACTTTTTTCATATTTTTGTTGGCAATTTTTATCTTTTTTTTTGCAGCTTTTGCATGGGGCTGGGTTGGAACCTGCCACCTCTGGCATATGGGGCCCGTGCCCTACTCCGTTGAGCCACAGGCGCCGCCCTTTTTTTTTTTATCTTCTTTTGAAGAAAATCTGTTCATGTCCTTTCCCCCCTTTATTAGGATAATTTTTTTTAATTTGTTTGAGTTCCTTGTAGCTTATGGGTATTAGTCCTTTGTTGGATAGATAGTTAGCAAACGTTTCCTCTCATTCTGTAGGTTGTCTATTTAATCTGTTTTACTATTTCCTTTGCTAAACAGGAACTTTTTATTTTAATTAAGTCTCATTTATTTATTTTTGTTGTTACTGTATTTGCTTTGGAGGTCTAAGTCATAAATTCTTTGCCTACACCAATATTAAGAAGAATTTTTCCTAGGTATTTTTCTAGGATTTTAATGACTTTAGGTCTTACATTTAAGTCTTTAATCTCTCTTGAGTTAATTTTTATATGCTGTGAGGAAGGGATCTAGTTTTATTCTTCTGCATGTGGCTGTCCAATTTTCCCGGCACCATTTATTAAATAGGCTTTATCCTTTCCCAGAAATAAAGACACATCTAAATAAAAAAGAAGAGGTCATACTATCCATGTTTGTAGAAGATACGATCTTCTATTTAGAAAACTGTGAAAATTCCTTCCAAAACTTCTAGAATTGATAAATAAATTCAATGAAGTCTCAGTTTACCAAGTGAATGTACTCAAATAAGTAGCATTTCTATCTACTAATAAAAGTCAAGCTGAGAGTTAAATCAGAAACTCTGTATCATTTGCAACAGCTGAAAAGGTAATTAAATAACCAGGAATATATGTAATCAAGGAGGTAAAATATTTCTACTAGGAGAACTACTGCAAAACACTGAGGGAAGATATCACAGATGACAAAAACAACTGGAAAAATATCCCATGCTCATCGCAAGAGTATGTATTGTTAAAATGCCCATACTCTCTAAAGTGATTTACAGATTGAATGCAATTCCCATCAAAGTAGCAAAATTATTTTTCATAGAATTAAAAAAAATTCTAAATTTCATACGGACCCAAAAAACTGCCTGAAAAGCCAAAGTGATCCTAAGCAAAAACAACAAATCTGAAGGCATCATGTTACCAGTGTTCAAACCATACTACAAGTGATAGTAATAAAACATCAGAGGACTGGTATAAAAGGTAGGAGACATAGACCAATGGAACAGAATAGAGAACTAGGGAACAAAACCACATTATCCACAACCACTGATTTTTGAGAAAGCAGTTTTTGCAATTCTGGTTGGTGTGTGGTAACCTTGCACTATGATTTAAATTTGGATTTTTTCGTATGACTAATGTTGAGCACATTTCCATATGTTTGCAGCCAATTTTCATAGTCTTCTTTCTTCTTTGGTCACACATCTTTGGCCTTTATTGCCGTTTGATAACTTGTCTAAGAATAAGCATTTTCATGGTGGATTATTTTTTATCTCTATTGTGGTCATTCCCCTTCCCTTCAGGATTTCAGCATCCATAGAAATTTAAACATTCTTAAACTTTCATTTAATAATAATTAATTAGGGATCTAAGGAAAATTTGTTCAAATATAGAATCTTGATTCTCACCATACACCCAATGGGTCTGAATCTTTAGGATGAGATTTACTAGCTTTCCAAACGATTCTGATATCAGATGTTCCATAGCCAATACTTTAAACATACTAGTCTGTATTTTCTTGTGCATGTTATGTTTTAATAGTGTTTCTAAACATTTAGAAATCTATTGTGTTCTGATTGCATCCATTTTTTTTTATTTCTTATTTAGACCACTGATATTTGGATTCTCTCTTTCCTTGACAGAAACATTATTTATTATTAGAAATATTATTTATTATTATTTACTAGAAATTATTGTTTATTGGTTTCTGATTGAATCTATTTGTTAAAGTAACTTTTCTCTTTACTAATTATTAATTTGTGTGTTTCAATATTAATTCCATCAATTTCGAGTGTTTAATTGTTGCCAGATATTGTTCTAGGTGTTTGGATTAGAATAATAAATAAGACAGAAAAGTAGGTCCCTATCCTTACAGAGATTGTAATCTACATTTTTGGTTTATTTTATAGTTGTATTCAAGATTATGTTGAATGCATAGTTAATTCATTCTCTCCATTCTCTCTCTAATGAAATCAGTTGACTACAATTTTCTAGTGAGTACTATAATACATATACAGATTTATATACAGATTTTTTGGTAATTCATCATCTATGCCAAATCAGTTGACTACAATTTTCTGGTGAGTACTATAATACATATACAGATTTATATACAGATTTTTTGGTAATTCATCATCTATGACTCCAATTCACTTTTAATTTAGAGAGGCATTTTAAAGTGTGCAAAGTGTTAAATGTTGCTATCATTTATTATTATTGTCTAGTAATATAATGAGAAAAGTGAGTTCCTGTCTTTCACTCCAATTGTTACTTCATTTATTCTCTTTGTGATTCTAATTTTTCTTCTTTTATTATATATGTGGATTTTATGTATCAAGAGTAATTTATATTTTATATATTCTCTGAGGACTAAACTTTTTATTAATATAACATGTTTCCTCCCTTTTTTTTTTTTTTTTTGAGAGATGGTCTTCCACTGGTGTGCAGTAGTATGATCATACCGCATTACATTCTTGAACTCATGGGCTCAAGGAATCCTCTGGCCTCAGCCTCCTGCGTAGCTGGAACTACAGGCATGAACCACCACGTCCAGCTAATTTTTTTCTCATTTCTTGTAGAGATGAGGGTCTCACTATATTGTTACATTCAGCTGGAATGCCTGTCCTCAAGCAATCCTCTTGCCTAGGTCTCTCAAAATGCTGTGATGTTAGGCGTGAGCTACTGCACTGGCCAAGTGTTTCTTTTTATTTCTTTTAATTTTTTTTTTTAATTAACACCTTTAAAGGTCTAATGTTTACATTCTCGTGTCTTCTTTGTTGTTTTTTTTTTTTTGTCTTAACTGTGGTTACTTAATATTTTCTTGTTTTCTTCTGTTTTGTTTTTTTCTTTCTAAATCTTATTTTTAGTGTTGTTGAGTTGAGTTGTTTCATTTAACTCAACTTTTATTGTTATTTTTTATGATGGTTAACCTCTAAGATGACCCCAGTGATTCTTTCCTCTTGGTATTTGTAACCTTGATTGGTTCCTTCCCATAATGACTCAAGGTCAGTCTGTGTGACCAATAGAAAAGGCAGAAGTAACAGTATATCACCTCCAATAATGGGTTGGGCACTATTTCTCTCTCTCCCTTTCTCTCCCTCTTTTCCTCTCTCCTTCACTCTCTCTTTCTCTCTCCAATTCCCTTCTTTAAGTCCCTTTATCTCTTCCTTCATTGTCTCCTTTTTTTTTTTTTTTCTATTGAGACAGTCTCATTCTGTCTCCCTGGGTAGAGTTCTACAGCATCATAGTTTATAGAAACCTCAAGCTCTTGGGCTCAAGAAAAAATGCATATAATTGTTGATTTTGTTATACCACACTTTTTCTATTTTATGATATTCATTAAAATAATTTCATTTCTTAACAAATGTTTTATATTGATCATTATATTATTATTTATAGATAACAATTTTTTTTTCTTTTTTTTTATTGTTGGGGATTCATTGAGGGTACAATAAGCCAGTTACACTGATTGCAATTGTTAGGTAAAGTCCCTCTTGCAATCATGTCTTGCCCCCATAAAGTGTGACACACACTAAGGCCCCACCCCCCTCCCTTATTCCAGTTTTTCAAATATAATTTCCCATTTAAAATATCCTAATTTTCTTGTTTATTTTTTTAAATTTTAAATTAATATGAGGGTAAAATGTTTAGGTTATATTGCTTTTAATGCTAAGGTAAAGTTCAAGTTGTAGTTGAGCCCTTCAGCAGGAGGGCATGCTGAACATCCTGCATTGTGTGCATTATGAGAGCCCACCAGTTGCCCTCCCTTCTCCTTCCAGTCGTCCTCTCTCTTCCCCCTCTCCCTTCCCTCCTTTTTACTCCTTCTTACAACACTGTGTTTACATTTTTTCTTTCATGTGGGCGTGTATTGGTTTATATATTGGTTTCATATTAGTATTGAGTACATTGAAAACTTTTTTCCATTCTTGAGATACTTTACTAAAAAGGATTATTTACAGTGGAAACGGGGATTAAAATAAATACTCAGGTCAAAATTTAAGGAATACAGAGGATATAATGAAGAAAGCAATGATATAAAACTCTACTAAAGTCACAAGTAATTAGAGAAAATTGAATAAAGAATTCCTGGAGGGAAGACGGAATATTATAAAGATGTTAATTCTTCACTAATTATTTCATACTTTAAATGTAATTCAAACCAATATTTTAATGGGATTTAATTATGGAAAATTCTTTTAAAGATCTTTTAAAAAATTAAATAAGTAAGGATTCCCAAAAGTATTTCTTTAAAAAAATTCAAATACATACGGATATAAAAAAGAACCAAATTAATATTGATGGTGGATCACACAAAATAGCAGTCTTTTATTTTCTGTTAGTTTTAGTCATTTTACAAACACATATCAACTTACCGCCCTCTATCATTTTGGTATAATAATGTAGTAATAGTTAATTTATGAAGATACTAATAATTTCAGTTACAAAAATCAGTGTTTACCTTATTATGACCAAGTAAATATTGCCCTTATATGTTTTGTCCTTATTATTTCCTTTCTACAACTTTTGTTTTTAATAGGTTTAATTATTACTCACTTTTTAAGTCTTTGGATTTCACTCTGAGCTCTACCTAAATATATAGAAATAGTACAGTTTATGTACATTGATTTTGTATCCTGAAACTTTGCTGAATAGATTTAATGAGTTTAAAGAGACTCTTGGAATCTTTGGGGGTTTATAAATACAAAATAATATCATCAGTGAAGAGCAATAGTTTGAGCTCTTCCTTTCCAATTTGGCTACCTTTTATTACTTTCTCTTTCCTGGTTGCTCTGGCTAGAATTTCCAGCACCATGTTGGACAGAAGTGGTGACAGTAGACAGTAGGCTGCCTTGTATTGTTCTAGTTCTTGGGGGAAGGCTTTCAACTTTTCTCCATTCAGTATGATGTTGGATGTAGGTTTGTCATATATATTTTTATAAATCTGATATATGCTCCTTCTATTTCTAGTTTGTTGAGGGTTTTTATCATGAAAGTGTGCAGGATTTTATTGAATGCTATTTCTGTCTCTGTTGAAATTGTCATATGGTCTTTGTTTTTACTTTTATTTGTGTGGTAAATCACATTTATTGATTTATACATTGAACCATTCTTGCATCCGTGGGATGAAGCCCACTTGGTCCTGGTGGATGATGAGGATGAGGATGATGATGATTGATGTGCTGTTGAATTCAGTTTGCCAGTGTTTTATTAAAAATTTTTGCATCTGTATTTAGAAGGGATGTTGGTCTGGGGTTTTCGTTTGTTGTTGTTCTATTCTTTGTTGGCTTTGGTATCAAGGTGTTAATGGCTTTGTAGGATGAAAAAATTCTAACATTTTTGCTGACAATTACCAGACCCTTCTACTTATTTCAGTTCATTCTCAACATGAGCATTTTCCCATAGGAATAGATATGTGCCAGTTGCCTCCTTGACCTCATGTGCTCTGTGAATCTACTTTGAAGAAGGTTTTGGCTTTATTTTTGGGAAAAACCATATCTGCCATTAAATCCAAATAGTTTCTCTTGGACATTCTGTGGGAAGGGGAATGGAACTGAATCATTAAAAAGTATAGACACATGTTACAATTAGTAAGAGATCAGAGGAAACAAACGTAAAAAAGAATTAGGGAATATCTGCTATTGTTAAAGAAGAAAATGATCCTTTCGTTAGAAAACCAGACTAATCACATATCCACAGATACAAACATACACATAAATGTATCCTGCCTTAATTTTACCATAGTTAATGAAAAAATTTAGTGACAATATTATAATTCACACAGGAGTAAATGATAAAGTTTGTCATTTTAAAGGTCATAAAAATTCCTGAAAATAATGTTATTATTCAAATATATTTTTAATTAAAATACTATGTAAAAATATTAAGCAAATATATATGTTTATATAAAAATTATTTCAGGTTCTAATGTATATAATATCTGACATATACACAGTAGATTGGAGGTAGATATATAGATAAATAGATAAATATACATCCATACATTAGGAGGCAGTCAGAATCACATTGCTCATAATTTACATTTAAAATTTCAGTTTTAGGGTCAGCAAATGTGTGAGAACAATGTATCACATAATCAATATATTAAACTTTCTGTTCCACTTAACCTGCTAGAAGTATAATATACATTAGTATATATTTGTATCTTTGTATAAGTATTATGATTTTTTATTTTCTTGTCTTTGGATTTCTATTACTAATTCTGATGACACCCTCTAGAACTGTGATGCTAAGGAGCCTATATATTTTTACCAACTTTTTGCGTGAAGGAAAACCATTCCTGAATTCTTTATATTGTTGACAGTAGTACTGTGAAGTATATTATTTCAGATTCCATTGAGATCCAAGGAAGGAGTGGTAAACTAGAACAAGCAAGTTAAGGAGACTCTTGAACTTCATTTGGAATTGGTTTAGCCGGCAGAGTGTGGGGGCAAGATGAGAGAGGGTGTTTTGTTCCATGTCAAGTGTTCCAGCATGACTCAGAAAGTAAATGTAGAATTTGGAGTCTGGTTAGAATTTTTTTCCAATTCTTTGTATGTACTGGGCTTTTTAACCATTAAAAAGTAATGGCTTAGGAGACATTAAATGCTGTAATTCTAAAATGTTGTACCACACTTTGACTGATATACATGCCTGCTCATTTATCCACAAGTCAATTCAGTACATAGTTATAAGACTGTGTCCTCTTCACTGGACACTGCGCCTGGCATGTCTTTCATGCTACTTACATTCTACAGAGGAGGCGGAAAACCTGTAAGGATAAAAATGAATAGCCTGGTGGGTGGTGCCTGTGGTTCAAGGGAGTAGGGCGCCGGCCCCATGTGTCCGAGGTGGTGGGTTCAAACCCAGCCCTGGCCAAAAACTTCAAAAAAAAAAGTATATTAAAAAAATGAATAGCCTGGTTAATGCAAAAGATGAAACAATAAAAAATAATTCATTAATAAAAGGAAGAGCTATATCCAAAGGTATGATCATTTTGATAGTATTGATGATTCTCAACAAACAACTTCAAAATACCTGTGATGATGTTACAAGTACATTATATTAAAAATACAATATTTTGTAAAAGAAAAAAGGTATAACCAAAAATCCAAAGTGGGAAAGTCCTAAAAAGATAAACAGGGTCAAAGAATAAACTAAGGAGCTTTTTTAGCTAGTTTGATAGGAAAAAATGCTTTTATGAGGTGACAATATTCCAAGTACTTCATTAATAAGAGAAATAAAACATGGAAATATGATCTGTAAAATCTCTGTGTACAAGGAGGAAGAATGTGTTAGTGAATATACAAAAAGGAAACATGGAGTCAGTAATTTGTTTGTATCCTAACAGTGGAATGAGTTTCATGTTTCACCATGGCAGTCTCAAGATGGCCATCATTAAATTGAGAAAAAAAGAGATGTAAGGTAAAAGCAAAGAAATAAATTGTATTTGTTAATTACATCTAAGAAAAATCTATTCAGTGTATCTACTGGCATCAAAACCCGACAGAAAGCAAATAGAGTAAAAGCCTACTTAAAAATGTTAGAGAATTGTTTGCTAAAAAAACATAAACCTGGGCAAAAACCAAAGCAAACCAAACAAAAATCCTTTACGTATTCCAGCATCAAAATAATCCTAAGGTCCCCACATTTACAAGGGAAAGGATCATGCAGTGGAAGTTCCAGAAGACCAAAAATATCATATCCTCATTGATTACTACAATTGTGGACAAGAAGAAAAATAGAAAAGAAGAAAAAAGCCTTTTAGAAGGTGATGCTAAGAGCCACAGAGTAGAGAATAGATTCTGATTAGGACTCATTAACACCATTTATAGCTGGTTAATGATGGTCGTGTTTCTTTTATTCTAGTGCAAATCTTCATTGAAAATATTTTATTCCTGTTATTTCATATTATATGAAGGGTTGTATTTGTGGTAAAGTAGAGATAACTTGAAATTTTATATGTATGTGTGTGACATACATAAAGGCTTCACAATTCTCAAACTTGTGCTTCCATTGGCAGCACTGTACAAAAAGCTCGATAAGGATTCGTAACCTTGGTATATCAACGCCTCACAGCTGTGTTTGTGAGGATGTGTGGTGGTGGCTTGCTGACTGGCGTTCATTATTGTTGTTGCGTGTTTTTGTGTCCCATCACATGAATGCTGGAGCTTGATCTAGAGCAATGAACAATGAATTTTTTCTTTTTTCTTTTTTTTTAATCTTTTTATTTATTTATTTTATTAAATCATAGCTGTGTACATTGATATGATCATGGGGCATCACTCACTAGCTTCACAGACTGTTTGACACACTTTCATCTCACTGGTTAACATAGCCTTCCTGGCATTCTCTCAGTTACTGTGCCAAGACACTTACATTCCACATTTACCAAATTTCACATATGCCCTTGTAAGATGCACCGCTGGTGTAATCCCACCAATCCCCTTCCCTCTATCGACCTCCCCCCTCTCTCCCCTCCCTTTCCCACTTCCCCCTATTCTTAGGTTGTAATTGGGTTACAGCTTTCATGTGAAAGCCCTAAATTAGATTTATAGTAGGGCTGAGTACATTGGGTACTTTTTCTTCCATTCTTGAGATACTTTACTAAGAAGAATATGTTCCAGCTCCATCCATGTAAACATGAAAGAGGTAAAGTCTCCATCTTTCTTTAAGGCTGCATAATACTCCATGGTGTACATATACCACAATTTATTAATCCATTCGTGGATCGATGGGCACTTGGGCTTTTTCCATGACTTAGCAATTATGAATAGGGCTGCAATAAACATTCTGGTACAAATATCTTTGTTATGATGTGATTTTTGGTCTTCTGGGTATATGCCCAGTAGAGGGATTACAGGATTGAATGGCAGATATATTTTTAGATCTCTAAGTGTTCTCCATATCTCTTTCCAAAAGGAATGTATTAATTTGCATTCCCACCAGCAGTGCAAAAGTGTTCCCTTTCTCCACATCCACGCCAACATCTCTGGTCTTGGGATTTTGTGATATAGGCTAGTCTCACTGGATTTAGATGATCTCTCAAAGTAGTTTTGATTTGCATTTCTCTGATGATTAAAGATGATGAGCATTTTTTCATATGTCTGAAGGCCGCATACCTGTCTTCTTCAGAGAAGTTTCTCTTCAAATCCCTTTCCCAGCCTGCAATGGGATCCCTTGTTCTTTTCTTGCTAATGCGTTTGAGTTCTCTGTGGAAACTGGTTATTAACCTTTGTCAGAGACATAACCTACAAATATCTTCTCCCATTCTGTGGGCTGTCTGCTTGCTTTACTTACTGTGTTCTTGGCTGTGCAGAAGCTTTTTAGTTTGATGAAGTCCCAGTAGTGTATTTTTGAAGCTGCTTCAATTGCCCGGGGGTTCTCCTCATAAAATACTCACCCAGACTGATTTCTTCAAGGGTTTTTCCCTGCACTCTCCTCTAGTATTTTTTATAGTTTTTTGTCTTAAGTTTAAATCTTTAATCCAGTGAGAGTCTATCTTAGTTAATGGTGAAAGGTGTGGGTCCAGTTTCAGTCTTCTGCAGGTTGTCTCAGCACCATTTGTTAAATAGGGAATCTTTTCCCCACTGAATGTTTTTAATTGGCTTGTCAAAGATTAAATAACGGTAAGTAGCTGGATTCATCTCTTGGTTCTCTATTCTGTTTCAGATATCTACTTCTCTGTTTTTGTGTCAAGACCATGCTGTTGTGATCACTATCGATTTGTAGTATAGTCTGAGGTCTGGTAGCGTGATTCCTCATGCTTTGTTTTTATTTCTGAGTAATGTCTTAGCTATTCAAGGTTTTTTCTTATTCCATATAAAATGAAGTATTGTTTTTTCAAGGTCTTTAAAGAATGACAGTGGAGCTTTAATAGGGATTGCGTTGAAATTATATATTGCTTTGAGTAGTATGGACATTTTAACAATGTTGATTCTTCCCAGCCATGAGCATGGTATGTTTTTCCATTTGTTAACATTTTCAGCTATTTCTTTTCTTAGAGTTTCACAGTTCTCTTTATAGAGATATTTTACATCCTTTGTTAGATAAATTCCCAAATATTTCATCTTCTTTGGCACTACTGTGAATGGGATAGAGTCCTTAACTGTTTTTTCAACTTAACTATTGTTGGTATATATAAAGGCTACTGATTTATGAATGTTGATTTTGTAACTGAGACGCTGCTGTATTCCTTGATGACTTCTAGGAGTTTTGTAGTAGAGTCCCTAGTGTTTTCCAGCTATACAATCATATCATCTGCAAGGAGCGAAAGTTTGATCTCTTCTGACCCTATATGGATACCCTTGATCGCCTTTTCTTCCCTAATTACAGTGGCTAAAACTTCCATTACAATGTTAAAAAGCAATGGAGACAATGGGCAGCCTTGTCTGGTTCCTGATCTGAGTGGAAATGATTCCAATTTAACTCCATTCAATATGATATTGGCTGTGGGTTTGCTGTAGATGGTCTCTATCAGTTTAAGAAATGTCCCTTCTATACCGATTTTCTTAAGTGTTCTGATCATGAAGGGATGCTGCATATTATCAAAAGCTTTTTCTCCATTGATTAAGAGAATCATATGGTCTTTGTTTTTTAATTTGTTTATGTGCTGGATTACATTTATACATTTACGTATATTGAACCAGCCTTGAGACCCTGGGATAAAACCGACTTGGTCGTGATATATAATTTGTTTGATGTGTTGCTGGATTCTGTTTGTTAGGATCTTGTTGAATATTTTTGCATCTATATTCATTAGTGATATTGGTCTATAATTTTCTTTTCTTGTTGGGTCTTTTCCTGGTTTGGGGATCAGGGTGATGTTTGCTTCATAGAACGTATTGGGTAGTCTTCCTTCTTTTTCTGCCTTTTAGAACAGGTTGAGTAATATAGGTACTAATTCCTCTTTAAAGGTTTGGTAGAATTCTGACATGAAACCATCTGGTCCTGGGCTTTTCTTTCTAGGGAGGTTTTGTATGGTTGATGCTATTTCCTAACTTGATATGCGCCTGTTCAACATTTCCACTTGATTCTGGCTAAGTCATGGAAGGTGACGTGCTTCCAAGTATCGGTCAATTTCCTTCAGATTTTCATATTTCTGAGAATAAAATTTCTTGTAATATTCATTAAGAATTTTTTGGATTTCTGAGGAGTCTGTTGTTATTTCATCTTTGTTGTTTCTGATCAATGAGATTAGAGATTTTACTCTTTTTTTCCTGGTTAGGTTGGCCAAAGGTTTATCTATTTTATGGACCTTTTCAAAAAACCAGCTTTTTGATTTATTAATCTGTTGTATTCTTTTGTTTTCACTTTCATTTAATTCTGCTCTAATTTTAGTTATTTCTTTTCTTCTACTGGGTTTAGGGTTGGAATGATCTTCCTTTTCCAGTTGCTTGAGATGTCTCATTAAGTTGTTAACTTCCTCTCTTTCCATTCTCTTGAGGAAGGCTTGCAGTGCTATAAATTTCCCTCTTAGAACTGCCTTTGCGGTGTCCCAGAGGTTCTGATAGTTTGTGTCTTCATTGTCGTTTTGTTCCAAAAAATTGGTGATTTCTTTCTTAATCTCATCTCTGACCCAGCTATCATTCAGCATAAGGTTATTTAACTTCCATGTTTTTGTATGAGTATGCAGATTCCTGTTGTTACTCAGCTCGTTTTATTCCATGGTGGTCCGAGAAGATGCATGGAATAATTTCTATTCCTTTAAATTTACTGAGGTTACACTTCTGACCTTAGATGTGATCAATTTTGGAGTAAGTTCCGTGGGCTGATGAGAAGTATGTGTGTTCAGTTTTGTTGGGATGAAATGTTCTGTAGATGTCTGCTAAATCCAAATGTTGGATGATTAGGTTTAAATCTAAAATTTCTTTGCTCAGCTTCTTGTTGGAGGATGGATCCAACACTGCCAAAACAGTGTTGAAATCTCTGACTATTTTGAAGCTGGAGGAAATCAAGTTGCTCTTGTCTGGTAGAGTTTCTCATATAAATTGAGGTGCATTCTGGTTGGGTGCATAGACATTAATAATTGAAATCTCATCATACTGAGCATTACCCTTATCAAATATGTAGTGACCATTCTTGTCCTTCCTTACTTTTGTTGGTTTAAAGCCTATTGTATCTGCAAATAAAATTGCAACACCTGCTTGTTTCTGATTACCATTTGCCTGAAATATATGATGACCATCCTTTCACTCTGAGTCTGTCTTTGTCTTTTAAATTAAGATGTGACTCTTGTATGCAACAAATATCTGGCCTGAGTTTTTTTATCCAGTCAGCTAACCTATGCCTCTTTAGAGGACAGTTGAAGCCATTCACATTTATGGAGAATATTGATAAGTCTGGTGAAGTTTTGGGTATCGAGTTTTTCAAAAGTCCAGTGGGCATTTTTAATCCTTTCGCCAGTGTGGAAATTGGAGTTTGATCTGAAGTTTCTGAGTGAGTTTACTTTTGTGGTATAGGATTGGGTTGGTCATTATGGAGGATAGGTCTGAGAATATCCTGAAGAGCTGGTTTGGTTATGGCAAATTTCTTCAACATATGAATGTCATTAAAGTATTTAATTTCTCTATCATAAATGAAACTCAGTTTAGCTGGATACAAGATCCGGGGTTGAAAGTTATTTTGCTTTAGGAGATTAAAAGCTGGTGACCACCGTTTTCTGGCTTGAAAAGTTTCAGCAGAGAGATTTGCAGTCATTCTAATATTCTTCCCTTTGAAGGTAATGGTTTTCTTTCTCCTGGTAGCTTTGAGGATTTTCTCCTTCATATTAACTTTAGTGAAGTTAATTATGATATGCCTGGGGGATGTGTTATTGGGGTTGAGTCGTGCTGGGGTTCTGAAGCTGTCCGCTATATGAATTTCAGAATCTCTAGGCATGTCTGGAAAATTCTCTTTCATAATTTCATGCAGAAGGGCCTCTGTGCCCAGCGAGGCCACTTCATCTTTTTCTGGAACTCCAATGATTCGCATATTCGCCTTCTTTGAGTTATCCCAGAGTTCTCGGAGAGAATGATCCATTTTTGCTCCATTTCTCTTCCTCTTTGAGAGTTTGGGAGCATTCAAAGGCTTTATCTTCAATGTTTGAAATCCTTTCTTCTGCTTGCTCCATTCTGTTGCTGAGTGATTCTACTGTATTTTTCATATCTTTGAGGGCTGCAAATTCTTGCTTCAGTGTGTCTAAGTCTTTGGTGGTTTTGTCTTTAAATTTGTTAAATTCTTGAGACAAGTTTTGAATTTCTCCTCAAATTCCTAATTCTACTTTGTTAATCTTGTCTGCAATCCAAATTCTGAATTCGATTTCTGACATCTCAGCCAGTTGTTTATGAATGGGATCTTCACTTACATCTGCCATATCTTTCCTTGGGGGGGTTGATCTATTCTGGTTATTCATGTTACCAGAGTTTTTCTGCTGTTTCCGCCCCATGGTTGTTTTACTCCCTTTGATTTTTTTCCCCTGGGGCTTTGTGGAGGTCCTGTACAGTGTTGTGGCCTGAGAAACTGGGGCCCTGTCTGGTGTGGTGGGGCTAAGTGGTTCTGTCTTGTTTTCAGCTGGTTTCTGTTCCACCCTAGGGAAACAGATACTCTGGATTGAAGTCTCAGCTGTGGAGAAATATCAGCAATTAAGTCACCCCACCCCCCACAGGCAAACAATTGGAAAAGGAAAATCAAACCTTCCTACCACTGTGCACTCAGGGCACCACCTGATTTGTCCTCAGGTGATTGGTTCAGTTCATAAGGTCCAAATCAATTGTCTCAGTCTGCACCTGTCTCGGGTGAGACAGTTTAAGAGGTCTCTGGGAACTGGATCACAGGGGTCTGGTGACTACTCTGGTGTGGCTTGCTCCAGTGCTGTGTGGAGTCAGGAGGAGCCACCCAGTCAATAGATCAGTCTGGGAAGGTTGCTGCCTCCTTCCACGCCTTGCACTGCTGTCACACCCAGTCACTGATAGCCCTGCAGTTGGCTGACCCAGTTGCCTGTAGTGAACCGATACTGCAGGAGTTTGCACCTGCCTGAATCACAAGGAAGTCTGCCAGGCCGCTGCACTCTGCCTCTCTCTAGCAGGAGGAGGCGAGGCCTGACAAGCTCGGGCGCTTGATGAAGGTTGGGGGGTTTTCACTCAGGTTCAGTCTTGCCCCTGATTAATGTTACTGACAGAACAGAACAGAACAATTTTGCGGTTCCCCTGCAGAAGAGAATTTGAATTGAGTTCCAAATCAGCTTGTCTTTGCTCTTGTATTGTCCATAGGCTGACGATCCCCTGAGGGCCAGGTGCATCTTAGGCTCAGTAAAGTGGACCTCTGGGTTAGCTCCACCCTGGGAGTTTCCCCGGTTTGCAAGTTGGTGTTGCCTCAGGTAAATCCTATACTCACAGTCTCTGGTTGCCCAGGGAGACAGGGGATGTGGCTTCAGAATATTTCGTAGTGAGCCATATTGCTAGCAAAAGAGGGCTGCTGTTTTATGCCTCAGGGAACTGATGCTCTGGTGCAGGCCCCTTCCAGCCAACCATCCTCTCTCCACTCCCATGCCCCAGAGTCTGCACCGACCGGCTGCAGCCCCGGCACTGTCTATACCTCCAGATCTCAGAGTGAGAGCAGAGGGGGGTGCTGGGAGCCCAGGTTTGCAGGCAGAGAACACACACAGTTCCACACAGTTTTATGCCTGGCTGTTTTGTCGCCCAAAGACGGCTGCCACACTGTGCCTCAGGGAACCACCGCTCAGGTGCAGCTCCCTCTCAGCCGACTGTCCTCTTCTCGCTCCAGTGCCCCAGAGCCAGCACCCACTGGCTGCAGCCCAGGCACTGTCCACAACCCCCCGAGAAACCACTCAAGAGTCTGGACTCCTGGGGGACAGGCCTCCAGACCTGGGAGCTCTAGGAGCGCTGGGAGCCCAGGGTTGTGGGCAGAGACACACACAGTTTTACACAGTTTTATGCCTGGCCGTATTGTCACCAAATGATGGCTGTTGCACTGTGCCTCAGGGAACCACCGCTCCAGTGCAGCCCCCTCTCAGCTGACCGTCCTCTCCTCACTCCCATGCCCCAGAGCCAGCGCCGACCAGCTGCAGTCCAGGCACAGTCCACACACCTCAAGAAATCACCCAAGACTCTGAACTCCTGGGGGACTGGCCTCCAGACCTCAGTGTGAGTGGAGGGGAGCGCTGGGAGCTCAGAATTCCAGGTAGAGACTATATACAGTTTTATACATTTTTATGCCTGGCTGGAGGATGCCGTGGCACCCTAGTAGGGGAGGTAGCTCCAGTTTTTAGAGTGTCTCTCCCATGGAGTATAGTGGGAGGACCTTTGAACTCTGCCAGATTGTTTGTGGGGAACTCCGAGCATTCTTATGGGGGAGGGGACTCCCATCTGCTTGATGATGGATTTTGTACCTTTTGTTTGTGTCCTTGTGGTCACAGCTCACCTCAGCGGGGTTGACGTGCATTTTTCAACCTTCTCTCTTAGTGCAGCTCAAATCCACCAGGTTACTTGCTAAGTTTTTTCCTTTAATTCTCCTTCTGGATGGGAGCCTCTGTGGAAAGCTGGCTTCAGTCAGCCATCTTGTCTCCTCCTGGGCTATTTATTTTTTTTTTTTGAGACAGAGCCTCAAGCTGTCCCCCTGATTAGAGTCCTGTGGTATCACAGCTCATGGCAACCTCAAACTCCTGGTCTCAAGAGATTCTCCTGCCTCAGCCTCCCAAGCAGCTGGGACTACAGGCACCTGCCACTACACCCGACCATTTTTTGGTTGCAACCGTCATTGTTGTTTGGCAGGCCCGGGTTGGATTCGAACCCTCCAGCTCAGGTGTATGTGGCTGGCACCTTAGCCACTTGAGCCACAGGCACCGAGCCTGAACAATGAATTTGTTTATAACCTTGGCAAAGTGGATGTGAAATCAGGGATGTGTTAGTCCAAGTTTATAGGGATGAATGCCATGAAGAAAACAGCAGTTTACAAATGGATTAATTGTTTTTCTGAGGGTAGAGAAAACAGTATCACCAATGCAGAGAGATCAGAGTGGCCAAAAAAGAGTTACAGTTATCACCTAAACCCCTTAAGAAGAACCCGTGCAGCAAAATCCTTAAGTTGCAGATGCTGGTGTGAATGTGGGGAGAAGGCAAGGTTCTGACACTGCTGGTGGGACTGCACTCTAATACAGCCCCTGTCCTCAAAGAGATAAAAGTAGACCTTCCATTTGATCCCTCAATCTCATTACTGGTATCTACCAGAAGGAAAAAAGAAAATCCTTTTACCATTAAGGACATTTAAACTAGAATGTTCATTGCAGTTCAAGTCACAATTGCAAAGATGCGGAATCTACCCAAGTGCTCATGAATGAATATAAGCTCTTTATCAGACACTTAATTTACAAATATTTTCTACCAGTTTAGGGCTTATTTTTTTCTTTTGAAAAGTAATAGTTTTAAAAGTTATGAAGTCAAATTTATCCATATTTCCTTCTGTTGTTCATGCTTTTGGTGTTCTAAGAAATCCTTGTCTAATCCAAAGTCACAAAGAATTTCTCTTATCTTTAAATACTGTACAGTTTTAGCTTTTATACATAGTTTAGTGAATTATGATCCATTTTAGATTAACTATTGTATGAGATATAAAGTTAGGGTGAAAGGTCATGTTTTACTCATGAATATTCAGTTTTTCCAACACCCTTTTGTGAAAGACTATCAAATTACCTTGGCACTTGTGTTGAGAATCAACTTATCAAATATGTGTGAGTTTGTGTCAAAACTATGTATTCTCTTTCATTGGCTAATATATTTCTTTCGTCACCTAATGATGGATATTTTAACACAGGAAAAATAATGATCTAAATAAAAAATATTAGTTATAAAGTTAGCATCTTAATGGGGAGACACTTGAGGCATTTCAGCTATCAAGAAGATGGCAAGGACTATCTCTATCATGATCCAACCTTTTACTGAAGATACTAGTTAATACAATTAGAGAGATAAATTATCAGCCAAGAGCTGGAAAAATCAAAGTAGAACTATACCCCTGTGAAAATGATATGATTGTATATCTGGAAAACCCTAGGAAATAATCTATCAGAAAACTAACCCAGAATATAAAAGAATTCAGTAAATTATAGTATAAAATTAACATACAAAAGCCTATATCCTCTTTTGAAAAATAATAATCAGATAGATATATTAGGGACCAGATAGATGGTTTTTTGCAAGGAAAATAATATAGTAAATATTTTGGACTTTGTGGGCCATAAATCTTCTGTTGCAATTATTTGTATCTCTCATTATAGCATAAAAGTAGCCATAGATAACACATAAACAAGTAAGCATGTTGTAGTCTAATAAAATTTCATTTATAGAAAGAAGGATCAGACCATTTCTGGCCCTTGGGTCATAGTTTGCCAGCCCATGAAGTAAAGAATTAGAGAAAAATAATTGGAATAACAATATAAAAATAACATTTGTGTAAGGAAGCAGGGTTAATAGTACATTTTGCATTTATCAACTTATTTGTTCAAAATAAAATACAAGAAGCATGAACCATAGAGCAACAAGTTTGTTTACCTGGATGAGGTCAGTGACAATAGGACAGAAACTACAGAAGGCATGGGGGAAGGAAAACACAATTTATGTATTTTATCATTCTGACTTTTGAACCATATTGATATTTCATATAACCAATAGATGAAACTAAGCAAAATCAATAAGCCTAGGGGAATATCCCAACTGAAATACAAACAGAAACAAATGAACTGCTCTGGACTAAGAAATGAGCAGCATAGCCACACTGAGATGAAAAAGAATTAACATTAAGAAAAATTTAAAACTAGCATTTGGATTATATTCTTTCAGGTTAAAGACAAAAAAAAAAAATGCTCTAAACAAAGATCGGATTATAGTCAGAAGGCTTGTTTTTTGCAGATGCAGGAGTTAGCAATTCTGGAACAATTGTCCAGGTACTTTAGGATTAAACAAATAAGTGGCCATAGATTTCTCGCTCTTGCCTAAAGGACCTACAAATATGGAAAGGGTGAGACAGAATGAACCCAGTGATGATGGATTAAAATTGGACATGTAAAAAGCTACTCATAGTTTTTAACAGAAAGACACATAATTATAGATGTAGATGTGTGTGTGTGTGTGTGTATGTATGTGTAACCTCTTTATATATGTGTGTGTATGTGTTTCCTGGATGCTCCATGGACAGGGCTTACAAACAGTAACACTGTGCCAGCCATGAGCATACCTTACCTTGATTTCAGCCCTAGGTTTCTAACACCATTTTCCATGAAAAAGAACTTCATCCCTATAGGAAAATGGCTGATTCTAGTGCTGGAAAATGAAAAGTCCATGATGAGCATAGAATATTTAAATTTGCCAGAATGTAGCAAAATGTTTGAAGAATGAAAAAGAGATGTCAAAAGACTTAGGAGCCAGTTTCAGGGGATTTTCAGTTGCTGTGACTGGGATAATTTGAGCATCTAAATAAATAATGGATTTTTTTATTTATTGGTAATAAATAATGGTATTTATTAGATATGAGCCCACATAGCCAGGAAGAAAGGAAAACAAGAGGAAACGAAGGGAGGAAAGAAAGAAGGGAGATAGGAAAGAAAGGAGAAAAACAAGAAGAGAAGAAGGAAGGGAGGGAAAAAGGAAGGGTAAACCCTTTCTTACAATACAATGGCAAAAAATGAATGTGAAGAAATTTATGGTATTAAAAATTATCATTTAGCAAATATCATGATAATGGTCTATTCGGGCAAGGATCGTCCATAGATTGGTTTATCCAGGTTGAGGAGTAACGGGTATTAACAGAATCAAAAAGTATCTTCCCACAAAATATGTATTAGTTACAAAAGGGAATAATAGCACTGTTAAAATGGAAACAACTGGTAAATATCACCTTAACCAAGTGATCATAGTTAATACTACCAGTCAGTGAGCTAAATCAGCATTATTTGCCTCTTGATAAGACCCACTGAGCACATAAGATCTCTTTTGTGGAACACCTGCCAAATGCCTTGTTCTGCTCATGAGGAAACATCAGACAAATTGAAATTGAAATACATTCTACAAAATTACTGGCCTGTGTCTTGAAACACACTGGATAATTGTGAAACTGTTTAAGATTAATTTAGCAGACTAAAGAAACATGACAACTGATTATAATGTGGGACCTGATATTTTCTTTTTCTAAGGATGTTACTGAGATAACTACAAAAATCTGAATAAAACCTGCAGGTGAGATAATACATCATATTATATCAATAATACTATCCCAATTTTGATAATAATTCTGTAGCCATATAAGACAACAGTCTTGTCTTTAGAAAACATGTACTGAGGGAATTAAGAATGAAGAAGCATTGTGGTTACAAGTTACTCTCCAATAGTTCAGTAAGAAATTATATAGAGAAGGTAGAATAAACCAGATACAGTAAAATATTCATTTTAAGATTGTGAAATCTAAGTGAAGAGCATAAGGGAAATTTTTGTACTATTCCTGCAACATTTTCATAAATTTGATATATGTAAAAAAAAAAAAAATTGCCAAAAAAGAAAAAGGCCTCCTTGGAAGTAGGCAACTCTCCTATTGCAAACTCTAGCTGGAAATGTTGGCAAAGGTCCATCCTTTCAATACAGATTGAAATATTGTTTAATATATTAGTCTTGACAATATAATTTCTGAATCAAGATTGTTTGCAAATCAAAGCGTCCATAGGGTTTTTATTACCTTCAAGTTTCTAGAAAGTCATGGACCTAGTCAGAGTTTTGTCCTCTAGCAGAAAAGAACTTTCACTGATGAATACATTTTGAACAGATAGTGGCAGACAAAAATAAAGTTGCATTTAAATGACAAAGAATTAAAAAATACATATTGGTACCAGGTACATGGCATTCCCAACCTCTGTCACCAGAGTTAGATCTGATTGGAAATTCTTTTAAACTTGTGTACAATTGATAAAATAGTAGTTGCTGCTGTAAGTTATATATACTCCTTTTATACTTAAAGATATTTACATCTTTTCATTATCTTCCCAGCTTCCAAATTGCTGTTATATAAATCAAAATGTAAACAGATTAAAAGCAGATGTCTCCAACTGCATGTAAATTATTATATTCAAAATAAAACATTGGGGGAAGAGGCAAGATGGCCAACTGAAGCCAGCTTTCAGCAGAGGCTCCCATCCAGAGGCAGAAATAATGGCCAGAACCAACCCAATAAAGTGGAATATTGGGAGGTGACCTGAGAGAGAGGATTGATAGATTCCCATCGCCCCTACTGAGGTAAGCTGGGACTCCAAGGAAACAATTTCAGGTGCAAAATCCATCCCAAAGAAAACAGGAATCCTTCCCCTCCTGCCCTTCATGAGAGTGGCTTGAGGTGAGTAGTGAACAGAGGACCTTTATTTCACCTAAGGAGAGAGAATGACTGAGGGGCAGGTCTCCCTCCACAGAGAGATACCGCTGCAAGCCCAGGAGGTCTCTTGCCTGGGGAAAAAGTTGAACTAATATTCTCCTTACCTTCCTGAACTCCCAACCCACCCTTCCCCAATATGCTGGAGGTCTAGAAGACTACCCCCTGCAAAATCTGGATTGTCTGGCAGATTTTTGCTAGGGTGAGGCATTTCATGGGCTGTGGAGCAGTTGCACTGAAACTATAACTTTAATAGAGACAGGGAGTCACAAGGGGAGAGAGACTTACCTCTTGTTGGAAAGAGCACAGCGCGGGACCCATGCCACGGACCACTGGGAATTGTGATGCCTGCTGGCACTCCACCCGCTTCTGCTAAACTCAAGTCACAGCCCACAAGCTCCCCAGCTCCCCACCCAGTTTCTGTGACCTATGCAGCCAGAACCCCTAGGCCAGTGGCTCCACCCTCTGGCTCCCCACCTGGCTCCTGCAACCTGAGGCCTGTGGTCAGTGGCAGTGCCCTCTGGTTTCCACCAGGCACCTGGGACCCATGCAGTTGGTGGCAATGCCCTCCAGCTCTCCACCTGGCTCCTGTGACCTGCAAACAGCAGTACCCCAGGAGAAAGGGTCTCAGACACTGAAGATAAAGCTTTTGAACACTCCAAAATGCTCAAAGATGAAGAGAAGTGGAGAGCAAAGATGGATCATTCCCTGAGAGAGTTGTGGGACCACTCCAAGAAAGCAATCATTTGGTTATTGAATTTCCTGAAGGTGATGAGAATGATCTGAAAAGTGCAGATGCTCTCCTCCAAGAGATTTGAGAGGAAAACTTTCCAAACATGGCAAGAGATACTGAAATTCAGATAGCAGACAGTTTCAGAACTCCAGCATGACTCAATTCAAATAAAGCATCCCTTAGACAGATCGTAATTAACTTCTCCAAAGTTACTATGAAAGAGAAAGTCCTGAAAGCAGCCAGACGTAAGAAAATCATAATCTACAAGGGGAAGGATATTAGAATGACTGCAGATGTTTTTTTGGAAACTTTTCAAGCCAGAAGAGGATGGTCATCAACCTTCAATCTCCTAAAACAACAACTTTCAGCCCAGGATCCTGTATCCAGCTAAACTGAGTTTCATTTATGATGGAGAAGTCAAAAACTTTAATGACATTGACACATTGAAGAAATTGGCCATAACTAAACCAGCCCTTCAAGATATTCTCAGACCTATTCTCCATAATGACCAGCACAATGCTCTACAATCAAAGTAAATTCACTCAGAAATTATTGAACAAAACCCAACTTTCACAGTGACAAAAGTATTAAAAATGTCCATTGGTTTTTCAAAAAACTTGACACTCAAAATACTACCAGGCTTATCAATACTCTCAATTAATGAAAGAGTCACAGATTAGCTGACTAGATAAAAAAAAACTCAGGCCAGATATCTGCTGCATACAAGAATTTCATCTTATCTTAAAGGATAAATATAAACTCAGAGTGAAGGGATGGACAACTGTAATCCAGGCAAACAGAAAACAGAAAAAAGCAGGGGTTGCAATTTTATTTGCAGATGCATTAGGCTTTAAGCCAAAAAAAAGTGAGGAAAGACAAGGATGGTCAGTTCATTTTTGTTAAGGGAAACACTCAACATGATGAGGTATCAGTTATTAATGTTTTTGCCACTTCTTGTCTCAAAAATTTTTTCTAAAATAAAAAAAAGCTGTTTCTCCTTGACTTTATTCGTAATGAAAGTAACATAAGAGAAATCTGACTTTCCTGAGAGCCAGTGGGTAAAACTTAGTGTTAAATAAACTCTCCTGTTCCTTTGCTGTTATTGTGAGATTGGCTTTGTTCCATTTCAATGTTCTATTTTGAATATAATAATCTACAAGCAGTTGGAGACATCCACTTTTAATCTGTTTACATTTTGGTTTATGTAATGGCAATTTTGAAGCTGAAAACATATTTTAAAAATGCAAGTATCTTTAAGTATAAAAGGAGTTTTTTAATTTTGTTTATCCAAGTGCAAAACAAAGATCCATATTTTAATTAATTACTACATTACCCATATGTCCATATCTTAGCTTGAAGCATTCATTTTGTATTAAATAAAAAAAACTAATCAGTTAGTTTGCATTCTAATTTTATTTAATTATTTCAAAGACTGGGCAGTTGGCACATCAAAAGCCTTAAAATATGGACTAGAAAAATTAGAAGCAAGCCAAATGATTTTACACATCTGTGTTCTTATTTACACAACTTAGTGGGGTGCCATTTAAAAAATCTCATCTAAAAAACTATACAACTATAGTGTACCTGTAATAGCTAAACATAAAATATTTTTAAAAATAATATATAGGGTAACTGGGAAAAATAGTGTATTTGTAATAAAATCTATTTTGAAATATAAAATACTTTCTGCAATTAAAATCTTTTTTAAAATAGGACTTTTCTTGACAATATAGTTGAATTATTATTATTATTATTTTTTTTGTAGAGACAGAGTCTCACTTTGTCGCCCTTTGGTAGAGCGCTGTGGTATCACAGCTCACAGCAACCTCCAGTTCCTGGGCTTAGGTGATTCTCTTTTCTCAGCCTCCCAAGTAGCTGGGACTACAGGCCCTGCATTTTTGTTGTTGTTGTTGCAGTTCAACTCAGGCCAGGTTTGAACCCGCCCCCCATGGAATATGGGGCCAGTGCCCTACTCACTGAGCCACAGGTGCCACCCTGAACTATATCTTAATGCTGAAGTAAGACCATATTATTAATTAGTGCATGCTATATTCATTTGCAGGAGAAAGAGCAAAAAAATTAATGTTGGAATAATTTCATGTAACTACACAGTAAAAGACTTCTGGAAGATATGTATACCACTTTTTTCAAAATGACCTATATATTTACTTTATTTCAATGAAATTATTTTTCAAAACAAAATGGAAAAACATTATGGAATCCATCAATAAAAGAAACCATACAATTAGTTTAGTTTTAAAATTAAAAGCTACTTTTTTTTTTTTTTTTTTTGTAGCGACAGAGTCTCACTTTATGGCCCTCTGTAGAGTGCTGTGGCCTCACACAGCTCACAGCAACCTCCAACTCCTGGGCTTAAGCGATTCTCTTGCCTCAGCCTCCTGAGCAGCTGGGACTACAGGCGCCCGCCACAACGCCCGGCTATTTTTTGGTTGCAGTTTGGCCGGGGCCAGGTTTGAACCCACCACCCTCGGTATATGGGGCTGGCGCCTTACCAACTGAGCCACAGGCGCCGCCCATTAAAAGCTACTTTTAAAGTTATTAATTTTAAAAAAGGTCTTTGGATGCAGTCAAAATTTGACAGGTAGGATTTTGGATGACAGTGTATCTTTATTCCATCTTCAGCATCTAATTTGTTTTGTATTATGATTGCTGTTATTTTGCTTGTAAAGCTTTTTTACAAGCAAATTAAGGTAAGATAGTGATTGATAATTATAAAGAAATATATTTTGACTAAAGCCAGGATCCAACCAGTGAGTAGCATAGTCTCATATAAATGGTGCCAAGAAAAATGTATTTTCAGCAGTCAAAAATAAATAAATAAAGACAAAGGAACATTTTATTACTAGCTGAAAGATGTTCTATCTTTCATCCTCACAGTAGATCTATAATGAGGTAGGCTGGATTCTAATGAAAAACTTTTTGTTTAATTTAACTTCCATTCCGATTCCACGTTTATACTAAATTCTTCTGAATGTGATCACCCTCTCGCCTCTCTGTTTTGGGAACACTATACATGCTACATTCCACATTTCTTGGTCATTTTTGCTGACTCCTCTTTCTCTATCCAATTTCTAAATGTTCCCATTCTGGACCTCTGGAAATACTATGCCCAAGCAATTTTTTTTTTTTTATGTAAAGCCATGTTTTCTTCCTACACTACTCCCCTAACCCATGTATGATATTAAATGCCATCTCTAAATATGCAACTTCCATACCTTTGTCTAGCTCTGGTGTCTTCCTGGTCTTCAACCTCCTAATAAGTTTGTATGCCAATGAAACAACTTCAACTTAACCATCCCTGTTCTTTTCTGTCATTTTACGTGACTCCGTGATCTAGCCAGAAGCTCAAGAGCAAACTTAAGAGTCATTTTTATTTATTTATTTTTCTCATTTTTATTTATTTATTTTTCTTATCTCTTTTTTAGAGTCCTATAGCAATGCCCTCTAATTGTACCTTCAAAACACATCTTTCATCTATTTGTCTCTGCTGGCGCAATCCTAATCCAAGCGGCCTCCTCTATTCTGGACTGCTGCAGTCGCTTCCTACCTTCTCCACTTACCTGCCATCAGGGTCTTGGCAGGAAATAGATGTTACATAATGAGGTGAGGATGTGCATAAGGAATCAACAAGGGGTGAGAAAACATGTCTGGGCCAGTCCAAGACCATGAGGAACAAGGCAAGGGAGTGGTTGCTGGAACCTGGCACTAGTAGTGACTATAGGAGGTCTCAACATCTTTGCTCACCATCCCCAACAACATACCAGGCTTTGGTAGGGGAAAATGAGGACTATCAAACCTTAGCTCAGCAGATAAGTTTCGGGAGGAGAAATATCTCCAATTTCTCTCTCCTTTTATTCTGAAATCTTCCATTGGCCAAATCCAATGGGAAACCAGATGGCTAGAGTGTCTGACTGATACTGTCTACAAAGGCCAGACTCTCAAAGGAATTCCAATATTCTATCACACTTTTTCTTCTATACAGTTAAAAAAAGATTTTAGAAAATAGGCTTTATGAATCAAATACTTAAAATACCCATTGAAGTTAGAATTAAATTAAAACTTTCTATCAAGCTTCCTTTCGCTTCTCTTCTCATTCAAATCTCTTCCTTCTCACCAACCCTCTCCACTTATCCCTGGATTCATATTCATTCTCTCTCTCTCTCTCTCTCTTTCTCTCTCTCTCCATTCACCTTCACCTGCCCATACACAGGGAGATCTGTGCTGACTAAATATCTTTGCACATGGTCTTTCTCCATCCTTTTGTAAACCACAAAGAAGAAATAAGTCAGTATCTAATGCAACCAATGACAATTAATTTCTATGGAAAATAACAAACAGAGCAAAGTAGAAAGTAGCAGAGGTGTATTACTCTATACACACACTGGTCAGTGAGAAAGTCTCCAATGAGCTGATATGTAAGTAAAGACCTGGAAAGAACTGAAAGAAGGGGGCCTTCAGGAGCACTCACTGAACAGCATTCAAAGCAGTGAGAACAAGAAATATGTAATTCGTGAGATGAAAGTGGGTTTGTCATGCTTCAAAAATAACAATACAGAATGACCAATCCAGTAGTGAAGGGGAGTGCCATAAAGGACAAATCAAAGAGGTAGCCAGAGCGAGACCATGAAGGGCTTCACTACACTGTGAAGATGTGAGCTTTGATCATGATGAGAAGGGCAAGCTGTTGCCAAACTTTTTTTAGTTGGGGACATGTATGACCTGACTTAAATTTTAATTAGCTCACCCTCACAGCTGTGTTGTGAACAGGCTATAGGAAGGCACAATGTGGCAGCTGGGTGACTGAATAGATGCCTGTTCCCAAGCTAGTGAAAATACTGGCTCTGGTAAGAGAAGTTGCATGAAGCATTTGGATATGGGGCATTTTGAAAGAAGCTCAGGCAGGATTTCCTGATGGATTGCATCTAGAATGTGAGAAAAACAGATGTCAAAAATTGCTCTAAAGTTTTAGCACTAGATTGCAACTTCTGACATTTTTAAGTACTTTATGATATAATCTTTTTTACAGTTCTCAAATCACTTTACACGGATAGATCTTTATCTCTCATAACATAGCCAGAGTCCTGAACTGGGAAACTCCTGGGATCGGCCTCAATTGCGATGTGTTATAGCACCTTATAGGCATGCTGTAATTTTTTGTTAAATGGATAAATGTGCTTTTTATTGTTCTTTTGGATGTCAACTTTAATGATGTACTAGTTCTGATATGTTAGGTTCTCAGATTACAAACCAACCGAAAAAGAAACACAAATTTCCACTTGGTATACAGAGAAGATAATGTGATAGGCTAAAGATAATGTGATAGGCTAAAGGAATTTGAAACTGAAGGCTTTAAAAGTTAAGTAAGACTTAACTCTCTCAACGTATTCAGCAAATACTAGGCTCAGAGAAGGTAAACTATTATTTAGTTGCATTTAAATTAAGTAGTTAGTAGTAAGTTTTAGAATGCTATTGACATACATTCCAGTGAGTTTATTAGAAACATCTTTGCTTGGTTTCTTTCTGGATTTTGTGAATCATACTTGATTCTTCAGTGCTTAAGGAACAACAGATATATATGTCATCCTAACCTGGTTAAATAAAATTGGCATTGTAGGTGTACGTAATTGTAACAGATTCAAAGAAGTGCATTTCTTTATTTTAAGATATGTGGATGTCCTTTGGGGAACAAAAGATTCCAGATATTTTTATCTGAGCAGACTTTTATAGTTTATAGGGTAACACATGTATGTGTCTATGAATGTTTTAAAAAATGTCCATGGCTACTTTAGATTATTTTTAAAAGTCTACTTTCTACTGGAGGTTACTGAGTGTAGAAAACATTTCAGCAGCTTAAAGATTCTGTATAGTTTTAAATATCTATCACTATACATATATATTGTTTAAAAACTAGTTATATGTGCACATATACATATGTATTATGTCTGACAATTAAATTCAAAAACTGATCCTAGAAAAAGTGCTACATATCTACTTTGCTAAGTATCGCTATAATGACTTTTGAAATACTCTCCTTATATGTTAATGTCAAGATTATCTTGTAGAGATGAGATAATTTCTCTGTGGTAGGATATAATCCCAAAGTTTATGGGGCCCTTGGAAATTTATCAAGTCTTTAGTTCAGCAATTTTATCTTCACATTGCCAGTTAATGTAGAACTTCTCAAATGTTTTCAAACAAGTCTTTTTGGGTATGTGTGTTCCAATAAAATTTTATAAAGGCTGGCAGAGGGAGATTTGTAGGTACTTTGCTAATCCTTGCTGCACAGTATTTGACTGTCACACAAGGTTTTTAGCAAGGTTCTCTCTCTCTGATGAGAGAACATTCAGCTCCCTCAGCTCCCTAACTGCTTCCCAGTTAGCAGCTACTTAAGGTAATCTGGTTTCCTCCCAGACTCAGGAGCTCAGAGTTGAGTTTCTTCAGGGAAAGGCATGGACTGGCTCTGGGTTTCCAGTGATTTTTAGACTCTGAATCTCCAAATCACTTTAGCACTGATGCCTATGTCTACTCTTCTCTCCTCACCTCTGCCAAATTGAAGGCAACAGCCTCAACCTGATGCTGGGAAACATCTTTGAATCAGTTTCAACATACTACTACTTCTTCATTAAATGAATTGAATAGAATATTGAACATGTGTTTATTTGCATCACGTAAGATTTATGATGTTACATATTCAAGGTACTCTCTAACAGTATTTTTAAAATTGCAAACTTTGAATTGACATAAAAAATCTGTGTTAAATGCATCATGCATAACCTCTTACAAAAGACCCAACACAACCAATCACCACTTTTTTCATTATGATTTCTTCTTCTTTTTTTCCTTTTGTCATTGGGTTGAATAGTGCCCTCCCAAAATTTGTGTCCTTTTGGAACTTGAAAATGTGACCTTTTAGGAAATAGGGTATTTGGAGATGTAATTAGTTAAGGATTTTGAGACAAAAATCTTCTTGGATTTAGGGTGAGCCCTAAATTCATTAAGTGGTTGTCTTAGAAGAAGACACCAAGGTAAAGGGAAGGCCATGTGAACATGAGAGATTGAAATTACTCTACAATAAGCCAGTGTAACAAAGCCAAGAAACATCAGATGCTTGAAGAAGCAAGAAAGCATCGTCCTCCAGAATCTGTAGAGGGAACACTGAAACCTTGACTTTGGACTTCCGGCCTTCAGAACAATAATAAGACAAATTTCTGTTGTTTAAACTGCTGAATTTTTGATAATTTGTTACAGAAACTGTAGGAAACTAATACCCCGTCCATTCTGAGTCTCTTTCTTTTCTACTATTTCCTTTCTACACGTATCACAAGGAAATGGAGGGCAGCTCCTTATCCGTAAAATAATCCCACATACATCAAGCAATTTCCACATTTAAAAATGACCTCCATCCATTTTCTTCAAATACAAAATTATAAAGCCAAGCTTATAATTTTAAATTCACATCTAATTATGAATTTTTTAATTAAAAATGAGTTTTTTCTCCTGCAGTAGTAAAAAGCATTTTATTTAATATTCATTTTCATAACTAGTTTCTTTTACAAGGGTATTTCAATTTTTTCACTCTCTATTTTTGGAAATCCAAGTTTTGAGGTATTTGCTATAATAAGTATTGTCATGTACGTCAACTTTTGCTTGTCTATGTTTTCAAAAGAGTATTTGGCAGCGCCTGTGGCTCAGTGAGTAGGGCGCCCGTCCCATATGCCAAGGGTGGCGGGTTCAAGCCCAGCCCCGGCCAAACTGCAACAGAAAAATAGCCGGGCATTGTGGCGGGCGCCTGTAGTCCCAGCTCCTCGGGAGGCTGAGGCAAGAGAATCGCTTAAGCCCAGGAGTTGGAGGTTGCTGTGAGCTGTGTGACGCCACGGCACTCTACCCGAGGGCGGTACAGTGAGACACTGTCTCTACAAAAAGAAAAAAAAGAAAAAGAAAATATTTAATCAAAATGTATAAGCATTTTTCATTCCTTGATTCATAATGCAAAATGCTATTTTCACATCATACATACCCAAAAGCATTAAGCATCAGAATTTTAGTTTTCACCTTATTTATGAAAAAAAGAAAACTGTGTTGCTTAAATATACATTTTTAACTGTCAGTAAATTTGAATAATTTAAAAACACTTAACTTTTAATGTTAAACATATTAACTTTTTATATAAGCTACTTTTAAAATTTATCTGCTTGTCCCTTGCCCATTTAAGGGTTATATTAGTTTGCTGGGGCTTAACAAATTATCATGCACTGTGTAGCTTAAACAGGAGAGCTTTATTATCCCATAGCTCTGGAGGCTGGAAGTCTGAGGTGAAGTTTTAGGCAGAAAGGGCTGCGGAAGAAGGATCCCTTCCACACCTGCCTCCTAACTTCTAGGGATATGCTGGCAATCTTTGATTTTCCTTGGCTTAAAATTACATCATCACCCTAACTCCTGACTCTGTGTCTACATGTTGACATGGCTTCTTACGTGCATGTTTGTGTCCACAGCTCCCTTTTTTTTCCTTTTAAACTTTTAATTACATAAGAAGACATGAATCATTCCTAGTAGTAAAATATCCTATATAAAGTTTAAATTCCAATTCCACAATTCTACTCCACACTGTTACGTATCACATATATTTTTCTATACATTTGCAAACATCAAAGTATCTCTAGATAGTTTTTTTTGCATTTGTATGTGTTTATGGCATCATACTATAGGATTGTAAAGCATATTGGCTTCCGTGTTTTCCACTTAATATTACATGGAAAACTTTCATTCTTTATGCAGATGCTTAGTTTTCTTTGGTATCCTCACTCCAATAGTTTCTTTCCCCATTGATGGGCATTTATTACCAATGTTTCTGCTATGATGGAAAAAAAATAGGAGCAACAATAAACCTTTTACTCATACTTTGTTTGGATAAGATTAATAGGCTGCATATGACAGAAAACTGACTTTTGAAAGAATGGCTTAAATAAGATAGAAAGCTTTGCTGTGATTATTTTTCTTTCACAGAAACAGTAGAAACTACCTGTCTAGAGCTGGTATGGTGGCTCCTCAGTCATCTGGAACCAAACCTGTTTCTTACTCAGTTCAATTATACTGGCCTGTGGCTTCCATCCTCAAGGTCACCATGAGATCCAGGATGGCTACTGGAGCTCCAGCCATCAAGATGACATTCAACCAGAGGAAGGAAGAAGGAAGGCAGGCCAAACAGAGCACACCTTTCAAATGGAGTCAGATTCTTTTAAGCAGCCTACTTGAACGTCATACACACACTTCTGTTTACATCTTATTGGCCAGAACCTAGCCTTTCAAGGGAGAAACTATCTACTATCTATATATATTGTCAACCCCAAATAAAATTTGGAATCTGTTATCATGGAAAAAAAATAAAGTGAAGGCTGGAGTAAGCAACTAGCTAGTAATGTCTGCCTTCCTTTACTCTTAGGACCAATGCAGTTGAAATTGTCTCCCATTCTAATGGTAGTTGATGGTAGTGTGACTTCATACATCTATATGTAAACATGCTATGCTATGACATTTTCTATTGACATTGAGAAGACATTGAAATCATAGGGGAAGTCGCATAAGCTTTCTCCCTAGAGAACAATGCTCTACCCAGTGGCTTGGAGCCCTATCCTGGTGCAGTCATGCCAAAACACATGCCCAGCTGTGGCTGATCATGTGCTCTGTTGGGAGGGGTCACCCTGGTAATTCATTTGCCAACTTTCAAGTCAAAGGGCAAAAGTGCTGGGATTCTTGGCCACAGTATCTAGTTATAGATTAAAAAAGTCATTGAGAGTTTCACAGAAATTGTTGAGATTGTGTAAGAAATTCCAGGGCTACTGATCTTCATCTAAGAAGGAAATCAATTTAGGTTATAATCCACTGACGGGAAAACATCTGGATCCACTGCATTTTCAAACACTTTGATATTTGACACTTATTTTGGTATTTGGAACTTGATTCAGGTGAAGTCTGGAGAATTTATTTACTAAGGACCTACTGTTAATCAAGAACAAGGTGAGGCACTGATGCAAAGATTAACATAACAAGATTCTTGGTCTGGGAGTTTTGGGACTAGCAAAAGAGATAAACAATATGCTGTAAATTTCATGCAGATTATGGGAGATCGGGGCCTGAAGGGATGACTGGGGATGGTAATAATGTCCCTACTTTAAATAAGTGGAAACCCTCATTTTGGAATTACACAATTGTTATGAGGTCACATAGCTAGTGCAGCAGCAAGGTAAGATTCTGAGCCCAGGTGTGCTGGACAATGGGGAACAGTTTTCCTTGGTGCCTTTCTTCCATCAAAGCACCATCTGGATTCATCATTGAGGCACTCAGGATAAACTGGGAGCCAAGTGGAAAGTCATCTGGAAGGAGTCTGGAGCCAGGTGCAGTCAGATGGGGCAAAGTCTGAACTAGGCCTGAGGCCGGGCAGTACAGGGAATTCTGGAGGTCGGGAAGCCCAAGATCAAGGTGCCAGCAGATTCTGTGTCTGGTGAGGGACCATTTCTCATAACTGGCACCTGTGGCTGCACCCATGTAACTTGGGTGCTTAGCACCCGTAGGTGCCCAATGTTTGTGGAGTGAATGAACAATCGCAGAAAGTCAAGGTGATCTGCAGGAAGGCAGAGATAGTCCCCCGGAAATCAGTTTTGGAGGAGCTTCCTTCTCTTTTAGACTCTCTCCCTAGGCAGAGAGGAAGCAGGGAGCCCCGAATCCGGCTGAGAGCTTATGTAAGGCCAACCCGCAGGCGGCTGCTCCCTGAGCTCTCATGAGTGTGCGCAGAGGCCCTGGCTGGGGTGGGCTTCCTTGGTCTGCATCCCCGGTCCACTTCCCCCGTCCGCTCTCCTGGCCCGCTCCTCCAGGCTCTCAGTCTCTGAGGTCAGGGAGCACCGGCCCCACGCCCGCAGCATCCACGGGCATGCCCCAATGCTCTCTTTTTAAATGTAACTTCTGTAGAGAGCCTATTTTCAAATAAGGTCACGTTCACAGTTAATGTGACATATCTTTGGCAAGGGGCCTGATTAAACTCAGAGCAGTGTCTGAGGGTTTTTCTTTTCTTCATTAACATTAAAGATGTATTTTTATAATGTTTTTTGGGAATGGGATATTTTCCAGGCATGTTCCTTGACATCTCTCTTTGATTGAAAATGATTTTTCATTCTTTTTATTATTGCTTCCATCATTTTGTGTGTATTTTACTCAAAGAATTATTATTTTTGTATGACCAAATTAATTTATCGGTCTGAAAGTTAGGAAGGCCTAATCTATGCAGAGATTTTAAAATTACTAATTTCTGTTTTCCCATCTCTATTAATAAAAGTTTCATCTTTTTAACATTTAAGTTTTATGTTCATTTGGAATTTATTTGGAATCCTTTTAAAGGATAATTTTCCTGAGAACATTTTGATATGTGAAAACATGCACCGTGCAATATTTTTCTCCATGTGCTGTACTTGAACAAAATCTCGCTGCCCTAAAGTTATCATTTTTGCTCTACTCAGTGTTGAATACCAGCTTCTTTCCATTATCCTACATTATACTTCTTTAATTTACAGTTCTAGAAGTTTTGGATCTGTCACCATTTAGGTTTGTGACTTTTAGCAAGACATTTAACTTCTCAGAATTTTTGGCTTCATCTTTGTAAAATAAAAAAAACAAGAAAAAGAAAAAAGAGCATTTCCCTTAGGGTATCTCTTGAGACCTAAAATTTTAAGAGTCTGCAAAACTAGGTTCTTGGAAAATGGAGATGGTTCAATTATGCATTGCCAGACAGAAGGTATTTACCTAGTAGAAAGGGTAATGAACTGAGAGCCACAAGACCAGTCATTCAATTTTAGTTGGGATGGTGTGAATTTTCAAATATATATATATTCTATATATATTTATTCTAATTCAAAATAAATGGAATTCCCTAAATTATTAATATTATGTTCTAAATAGATTAGGAGTGTTCTTGGAAAATACAGAGAAAAGAAGTTGTTCTCAGCATTCAGTATTTCAATGACCATTATGGAATGTTTGATGGAAAAGTGAAAGATGTACAATAAGCTGGAAAAATATCTTTCAACATTATAAGGGTTGATTCCTATTTTAACGAAAAGAATTACCAATTGATATTGTTGTTTCCCTAGATCAGCGTATTTATCATAAAGATATTCCCTCTGTTGTGTGACACAGCTGGCCAAATATAAACAAGAATAAATGAAATCCGGTGGTCTCAAACTATCGCATGTCTGTTGGAAAAGTTGCTAGCAATTAGGAAATTAAAAATTCATAATGCATACATCTGCTCCAGCTACTCAAGGAAAAGATACAAATGCAACTGGAACAAATTATCCAAATGGATGTTCATTTTATTTTTTGCCTCTTCGCCATTGAAGACAACCTTGAAGAGCATCTTCTGTGTGGTTCCAGGAGGAGGATCTCAGCCTCACTACTCTATCACTGGGTACCAGGCAAGTCACTGTCTGTGACAGAGCCAACTCTACACTCTTCCCTTTCTTTTCCCCTCATCAAAGGGGTAACTCAGTTGAGAGCCCTTAAAATAGAGCAAAATGGTCAAAGGGAAGAAACTTCAGTGCTTATAATTTATAAGGTTTTCTTCTTTCTCATTTTCTTTTTCTAATTAGTTCTGACATGTTATTTATGAAATTGTTTTTCTTACTTTTCATCCTTGTAAGGGAAGTGAGGAAAAGTCTGGAAAAACCGAATAGTGTGTCTTTTGCTCCTTTGTTTCCCTACGTATGTGACCTTTTCCTTAATCAGCATGAGAACCATCATTTCTTATGCTTGGTATGGTGGGAGAATGTACTGCAGCAAAAAAGAAAAGAGAAAGACATGATTCAGATTTAGACACCAAAATAGGATTTTCAAAACTTTAGCTAAAAAATTGGCTTGGATTCTGTGGTGTATTACTTGTCACCTAGGATATGAAGAAACAGACTTGAAATCTAGAATTTTATGAAGGGGCGTTATGAGTAAAGAGCAAATAGAATCATGGTCCCAACAGATTGAGAGAGCAGAAAACTAAGTTAAATGTTGGATTATCACCCCTTGGCCTACTTGGGGAGATACTGTTCTGTAGAACCCTATAGATTATTATGGATGACTTGAAAAACACACTTTATGTTTTCTATGGGAAGACATAACATCCAGGCAAAGTCCCAGCACAGGGTCCCTTAGTGGTATTAGAGGAAGTCAGCTGTACAAGAGAATCTGAAGCCCCCCTTCTGCTTCCCCAAGGTTAGACTGATGGATGTGGAGAGATGTAGAGATGGCTGTTGCGGCAGCAAGGCCTGAGGTTGAAGCAAAGAAAGTACAACAGCTGCAATTTGGGGAACATAAGAATCTTGCCATGGGGACAATTTGTTCCCTAAAATTAGATGGGATCATTCCCACTAATCTATCTCAGGAGTTCTGTGGGCAGAGTAGCCTGAAGACACCAAGACATTTGAGACCTCTGCCCCAGCTAGAGCTGCAAATTCACATTAGCAACATCCAGGATGAATTTAAGCTTTCTGGTGCATGAAACTTAAATGGTTTTGGAGATTTGGGGGAAGTATCAGAAGATTATAGTTAAGAAATTAAGAATGAAAATGAACATATATATTCTAAATGGAAAAAGAATTCACCAAGTAAATTTTAATTTTCAAAAGCCATCAAATACTTTAGAAAAGGCAGGGGGTAAAGAATACAACTAATTCTTACAATCAGCTGCTTGACTCACCCCTATAATACATTTTCCCTCTACATCATTGACTGCTTAAACTTTAATTGCCTTTTCAAAATGATCATTTTGTAATGCCCATCTATAGAGAAATTAGAAAAGTAACTGCCTTTCCTCTGAAAGAGTTAGGAGAAATTTGCTTTAACAAAATTATCAATTTAAAACTAATTTATTGAAAACTAGTATCAGTTTAAGAAAAGTTATTTTCTGCTTCACAACTTACAATTAGTAATGCCAGGTACATTTTTACCATTGCTGTTAAATCCGGAAAGCCCTTCGTGAAGCTTCTGTCCTTTATGAGCTTTGAAATTTCAGGACATTTTAAGTTTCCTTAAATACTCTGTAAACTGACTAAATTATTCCTCGAAGCCTTTCAAGACTGCCAGCAATAATTTAAGTTACATGGCAGCGACTGCAAACTACCGAAATATATTACTCCGAACTTCCATCACACACATTGTCATCTAAATGTCCCCATAGGGCTAATTCCAAAACTTCCTGTGGCCACTCTAACCCTCCTAGACAAGAGAGACTGTGACAGAGAGGAAATGGACAGTGGTTGTCATCCTTGTGGTCATTTTACATTAATTTTGCAAATTTTATAAATACATTTTACCTTATAAATTCCGGAATCCTAGGAAGGATTCCAGAGTCCCTTCTATAAGCTTATCCTATGTGAGTGTCATGGGCACTCCAGGTTTAACATGGAGAGGTGCTCCCAAATTTGGAAACGAACAGGAGAACAGGGAGATCTGAGAGAAATGAATGATCTGGAAAAGAATGTGCAAATTTAAAATATGTTCAATTGATTCTAGTGGACCAGGGTTACCAAATTAGAATAAATGTACTATTTTCCACTTGTCTCCCCCAATTTCTTCCTCCTAGCAACCCAGGAACTGGAGGCTGAAGTAAACATCATATCTATAAATTTTAAAAATAAAAAAATAAAGAGTGGTGTTTTCTTTGTGTTTCCTGGATGTAATATAAATAAATGTGGGATAGTATTACATGTTTTGCAAGTGATCTTTTAATGTGATCATAAAATTTAATCATACTATCCAAATTTTTCTGATTTCCTCATTGTATTTATTTTTGTTATTAGGACTATTAGGATAAAAGCTTTAAATTTCTCAATAAAAACAGTTTAATATTATTCCAATGTAGATGTCTAAGACTGGCACCCGTAATATCAGAAGTGTGATGGGAACTGACCTGTAAGGTGCAAAAATATGAATAATTTCTTGCCCTTTGTAACTACTCACAGCATCTTCTATTCTCCTAAGATAAATCTGCAATGTAGACTCAGTTGTTTCTCCAACTTCTCTTTTTGCCTCTTTAATATTATTTGTGCCCATGGACTTGCCAGGTAATTAGAGTCCAAAACATGAAGTTGAGTGAGAAATCACATTGATTAGTCCTGGTAAGTCCTCAAATTGGGTTGCTGACCCAGCACACTCCCTGCGTTGCTAATGTACCAGGAGGGTAGTATTACAGGATGGATTCAGTTAACAAGCATTGAGTACTCCCCATGTGCTCCGTATTGAGAACCTACTTTCCCCAGGGATGAGAGTAGTGAATAAAATTGCAAATAAAAAATTAATTTTGGGGAGGAAGGTAAGAGCAAGTATTGTCTAGGTTGAAATATGAAGTGGAGGAATTAGGTCATAAGAGAAAAGGTGATACAAGGGAAAGGGGATGGTGTTTCAAAAGTGTAGGGTACAAACGTGGCACAATTTCAATGAGAAAAAAATAACTTGGGCTGTGTGTTAGGTGTTACACTGAAGGCAAAGATTAGAAAACAATAGGGAGTGGACTTTCTACAGGAAGGGTGTCCTGAGTGACTGCTAGAAAGGGTTATTCCTTCTCTCTCCTTAGAGATTTGAACCCTTAATTAAATAATTCAGGATAGAGCAGGATAAACAGTTTCATCTTGCCACTTGCCTATTAGAATCCTCCTTTAAATGTAAGATCTACCATTTTACTGTATTCAGAGTGAAAAATATGGCTAGAACATTTTTTAAACTCTAATTTGCCTTGATCTTGATGACTTATATAGTTCATATAGAATCTAAACAGGTTAATGCTTTTCAGACTGAACATAGAAATAGTTACTACCAAAAGCCTGTCTTAGGTAAGCACTTTCAAGTATGTTATCTCATATAATCCTCACAAAAGCACTCTGAATTATTATCAGCATTTCCTAGGGTAAAAAGAAAAGGGACTTAAAGATATTGAGCTTGAAGTTAAACTAGTAGATAGGAGGAGAGTCAGAAATTGAATCCAGGTTATCAATATCCACATTTATAATAAAGAAAAGTATAAATTTTGAACAAAGTTTAAACTAATCCCATAAAGGAAGCCGCTAATTCTTGACTTTTTTTGAGAGCTTTAACTAGAATATCCATAATAATAAATTTTCAGTTTAATAATTTTCAAAATGTTTGCATTTTGACTGCACAGCTTCAAATTCAAAAGAAATCTTATCTAGGAAAACATGCATTATGTATATAAGGCTGTGTCCCAAATTTCCAATTATTTTGATGTGGTATGCACTCTGTCTTCAGAACAATCAATTAGACTCTTGCCTCCTGACATGAATTTCTGAATACAAATTAAAAATGAGAGGCATGTATACCACATCAGAATATAGATCTAAAACATTACCCAAATTAGTCTGTAATGTTCCATTTAGATCATGGTTATAATCAGGAAAAAGAAATAATATGTACGCATGCCAACAATGACAAATACCTGTGTCATTCTGGAAAATTATAATTTATAAATTAATTGACATTTCGGAGATGGCTTAAAGTTCTCTGGTAAATGATGTAATTGGTATTGAAAGATATGTCTTAAGAAGTGTCACAAGATGTACGTTGTTGTGATCTACTTCAGTCACTGGAGAAGTACATATTGGGTACTTCTCCCAGTAGGAAAAATATTAGGCCTAGTGTGCATAAAACACCTGATCTCATCCCAGTCATGGAGTGATAATAATAGAGTGACTTTACTTCTTGTATAACGGATGAGAAAATCGGCATTTAAAAAATGATCTAAGACAAAATCAACCACAGAATGTTTTAAAAAGCTCAAAGTGTAAGTAGAATTTTGTTAGAATGGATATGATTACTTAAAATTCAGAAATTTTATATCCACTTTATTTTACTTAATAATTAAAGACTAGTGAATCCTTATAAGAAAAATTGTTTTAACAATAAACTGCTGAGATGATGCCACCATGTTGAGTAAAACTAACCTTGCTGGCCTAGACACAGATGATGGGGTGAAGATTATAAAACATAATTTAAAGATGACCACTGGTGGCTGAGTGTGGTGGCTCAGGCCTGTATAGCACTTGGGGAAGCTGAGGCAGGAGGATCACCTGAGGCCAAGAGTTTGAGCCTCTTGTTACTCTAGTCAGGGCAACAGAATGAGACTTTGTCTCAAAAAATTGATTAATTAATTAAATATGATCATTGATAATCTGCTTTTGAAAGAGGTCAATCCTTGCTAATGTGGCCAAGATAAAATTCTGCCTAATCGTGTTTCATATTGAATGATGATAAAATAATCATTCTTAGCATAAATAACTACTCAAACCGTTTGATCTTACCCAGAGCCCTCTGATGCACAGCTCATTTTTATAAAAACTGAGACCTAGACTCAGAATGACAGCACGGTTCAAGAGACATGTGGACATTCTTGAGCATTCTTAAAACAAACGTCCTGTACCAGACACCTGGTCTTATTTCTACTTTACAGATTTTTGCAACATATTGGTACCTCGTAGTTAGGATTTAAAGAATAGACTTCTTACTTGAACTAGAGTTGGGTAGAATAAAATGGAGAGGATGAGATACGCCATTAATAAAGGGAAGCAAAAATTTAGGCGTGGTATTAAATTATAAATTAGCTTATCACTCTATTATACCATTGTTTCAGAATGATATACCTCACAAAGTCAAGGCTTTGGGCCACATAGCAGGCCTTCTATTAGAGTGATTTGGAGATGATATGGTGTGGAAGAGTTACTAAAGTAAACTGCAAGTTTATGGTAACCCATGCTAACTACATGGAGAAATTCTGATTGTAGACAACTAATAGAATTGCAGAACTTCAATTTATCAAATACGTATGACTGCTGCATTCTCCCTTTCTACATTTTTAGGACATTTTTAACTAAAGATTAAAATGTGAGCTATTTATTTTGCTTACTTTATCTGTTGCTAGCTTATGGCCAGACATCTCAACCCATTCTTGCTGGACTCTGCTCTAAGATCTGAAGGGTGATCTGCTTGTCTACTGGGAAATGTTTTTTTCATTCATAATAAAAGAAATGCTTGATAAATACTCCCTTTCCTTAGGCAGGATGTTATATTGGTTGTCCTACTGCTTGGAATGTAGTAGTAATCTTCTGATCATGGGAAGAAAGTCTAAGACTGAGCCAGTGTGTGGAGTACAATAGAAAAGGAAGAAGAAAAGAGGTTTGGTCTTAGACGATGCTGTTGAGCTCTCAGGAAAACCCTTACCTCATACCCTTGATGTGTAAAAAACGAGAGTATGATGCCCCATGATCATATCAATGTATACAGTTATGATTTAATAAAAAAAAAAAATGAAGTTCCATCGGTGAAGCTCACTTAGTTTGGTTTCAGGCCTTTGTACTCAAAACTTTGCTAACTGGTACGACCATGTGGCACTGAGGAAGGAAACTCTTCAACTCACACTCAGAGTTTGTACTCCTGTACTCCAGGCTATGCAATAGTATGGGTGACCAAGGGCAAGATATGGGTAACCTAACTTCCTAGCTGCATTAACTTTTCATGGTTGAGGGCAGGGCTGTGGTTGGTAAAAATTATAATTTTACTTACGGAAATGTGGACTTTTAGAAGGTTAAGTGAGAATAAATGGTTGGGATATCTGACATACCAAGACAACTCCAATCATTTCTTTACCACTAAAGCTCATTCTCCCATCTTCCTTTCTTTTGCAGTTACGATGATCTTCCCACTTATGAGACATATCTAGTAACTACAGTTGTAATTTGTCACTTACCTTAGTTAGCATCACTGTGCAAAACCTCACCCCGGAGGGGCAATGTACCCAGGATAAGTTGTGCAAGTTGTCAGAATATTGACAGAAGCTAGATGAGATAGAGTGGTCTTGGGTTTTAAAGATGCTTTGTCCAGGATACAGGAGCATGTATTTGGAATATGCTTCCTTTTTTATTTTTTTTTTCTTTACATTAAACCACAATGGACAACTCTCAAGAGTTTAACAGCTGGCTGATAACTGATGGACAATTATACTGAGCCTACTGCAAAAAGCCAGCTTTGGCATACTTTAGGCAAAGAAATTCAATGATTGGGAAGAAAGGACAGATACAGTAGAACCATCTCTTGATCTGACTCAGACTGCTGAAGCCCACATTATATTTTCTACACAGTGCTTCCTCCCTGCTAGCAGCTGGGAGGGGCTGATAAAGGAAAGCTCCAGGAGGGCTAAAGGGCCTTTTGCCCTTTCTTCACTGGCTACAAAAGCTGTAACTCCAAGAGAGTTGTTAATTATAACAGCAATGTAGTGACTATCAACAGAGGCCATAGGGGATGTGATAATCCAGATTTAGGGAATAACAAACCTGGAGATATTTGCTTACAACTTACAAAGCATGGGAGGAAACTTAAAAGTATCCCCTAAGAATCCATTTGATCTGTGTAATGAGAGAAATTGCAGTGGACTGCAACAGCGGGAGCCGTGCTTCTCTCATACCAACAAGACATTGTGTCAACAGCGTGGTGCAAACAACCTGGGTGCAAATTCTGGCTACTTATGTGAATTTGTGCTTCAGTCTCTTCAATTATAAAGTAAGGATAAAAATACTCCTCAAAAGATTGTCACAAGAATAAAGATAATGCATAAAAATACTCAAGAAAGTTCTGTAAATAGTAAATATTAAATTTTGTTATTAAGATGAGGCTATGTAGTCTCCTTAGATATAATGAGCCTGAAAACAATAAGAAAACCAAAAAGTAAAGAATCTATAGCACAGACTTCTATCATTGGTTTAAACAAACTATGGCCACTTTACTTTGTCTTGTTAAAAAAAGTCAAAAAAATACAAAGCCACATGATTACTATTTAAAGAAAGAACACCTTGAAAAATTTTAAGACATTGACCCCAGGGATCCATGGTAAGCTTACATGTTTGAGCGGTAAATGATTGAGATTGAACTTACCTCACAGTATGTGGAATACATGGTTCGTATTTTATCCAATCATCACAGCTCAAATCCAAGAGTATACTATACTTACGGTATTTAGTATTGGAAAATAAAATCAAGCTAGCGGTTCCCTAACCCTGGGATAAATGATGTCGAATGGTTTTAAGATGTTGATGACCAGGAAGAAACCATTGGTGCTCTTCCTAATCACAAAATTTATAAACCAAAATAACGTTCCTTTCCCCTTAAAATTCTTACAATTTCCATAACCAAAAGGGTTTCCGAGGTGTGGGTAATTCTTTTATTTCTCGTTTAGTCTGGGTAAAATATATCGACTCCTGGAATATCACCTTAGTTTACCAAAAACTTAATAGGCTTTCATTATTTTTCCAGTGTTTTTAGGGACCTTTTTATGGAAGCAGACTAAGCACCATAGATATAAGTGGCAGGAGAAGATTTAGAAGAAATTAGTCATTGAGAATGTGGACCACTTCATTGCCCCAGGACATTATGCTTCATCAATGCTTGACTCTATGGAACAGGAAGTAGTAAGAATTCTAAATTAAAAAAAAATGCATAATAGGGATTAAAATAAAGTCCACAGGAATATATGCCTTAGCAAAATTCTTATCAGTCTAAAGATATAGGGTATATTTCAATTGCTTTCTAAATTAAGGACAGTGTTTCATCTTTTTAATTTAGAAGGAGGAAGAGCATTTAATTGACCTCTTATTTTGGTGGCATCTTATGTTTCTTCCTAGAGATCCTCACTGCTTGATTATTCATTTTGGCTGTTCTACTGGGCTTCACTCTGTATGCTTTACACAGCCACTGAAGAATTTGAAGCTCACCCAGCTGAAGAATAAGCTTGCTTTCTACTTATTCTTCAATACTGCTGATTTTCTCAGGCCTAGAGAGCAGAATTCGAAAGTGTTAAAATCCCATAGGAGGACATTTAGTTGTGTTCTTGAAAGTCTAGGGAAAAAGTTATATATATATATATCTCTTGCAGCAGAAATACCACTTCCTTTTAGAGAAAGAAAAGTTGATTCACCACAACCCTCACAGAGGTCCTCAAACTTTTTAAACAGGAGGCCAGTTCACTGTCCCTTAGACCGTTGGAGGGCCGGACTACAGTTTAAAAAAAACAAAAAAAACTATGAACTATGAACAAATTCCTATGCACACTGCACATATCTTATTTTGAAGTAAAAAAAACAAAACAAAATGGGAACAAATACAATCACACCGCCCCATGTGGCCCGTGGGCCATAGTTTGAGGACCCCTGCTCTAGAGCACAAATGCCTAATGATGAGATAGAAGTGACCCTGAGATATGAGCTGACCCCAGTGACCTGGCTAGTAACTGATCTTCCAAGCTACAAGTCAGACTATGACCAGATGAAATCCACAAGTAAATGGAAGTGATCTGTTTAGGATCAAGCCACTGGGCCGCCAAGTGAACAAATTCATTCATTGACTCTAGAGGAAGTGTGTTGCATTCTTTCTCTCTCACCCTGTGTCAGTGGCTTCACAGAAAATTCTCTCTATTCCACTTAAAGAGAATACACTCTTAAAGGACTTTTTTGGAGCATTTTGATAGCACAGCCCACAAAGTACTGCTGCAGTATGTAAGCATTGAAAAGAATAAGCCTGAAAGGAAATGGAGTAAGGAAATCCTTCCATACGACAGAGCTTCAAGTGGGACAGTTTGCTGTGCCTGGACGGAGGTCTAGAGTGACATCTTCCTTTACCTTGGTTTGGAGACAGTGGCAAACAATTGGCTGAATTGTCAAGCACCTGGAAGTAGTACAGTTGGAGGATTTGTGTTCAAAGGTTTTAGATAAGGAATACATAGATGCAGCTTTTGACAGAGAATGGCCAGAGCCTCATCATCTCCCCGGAAAAGTTATTTGACAGTCAGTATTTTCTTTGCAGCTGGTCTCACTTCTTGCAATGCACTCAGGAATATAGTGATAAATATGGAAAGAAAAGGGACTTTGTTTGGGTCTAATGGCTTGTTCTCTTCTTGCTTCCATAATGCCATCTATAGCCATTACTGAGGGCCAGACTTACTAGAGCAAGCTTTGAATTTCTGAGAGGGGTATTGTATTTAAAAACTGGTAGCTGCTGATGGCATGTTAAATGCATTAGGTCTTTTGCAACATTAACATGACAATTACTTGCCCTCATCAGAAAACACTGTTTGGAATCTAAATTAGCTTCCTGTAGCCATTTCACTTCTGCCTGTGACATAGACTTACTACCTCACATGCCACCAATCTCACAGCAATGTCAGTTCTGTTCGTAGAACTCATTTGACAGAAATACAAGTAAAGCAATGAGCTGGGTTTGGTTTGTTCTTTATTTTCTAGTTCCATGAGGTGTGACATCAGGTTGATAATTTGTGATTTTTCTGTCTTTCTGATAGAAGCCTTTAGTTCTATGAACTTTCCCCTTAGCACTGCCTTCACTGTATTCCATAGATTTTGAAATAAAATCTTATGTCAGATTTTCTGATCAGGTTAAAGAATCTTTTGATTTTTATCTTAATTTCATGATTGACCCAAGGATTATTCTCCATGTTTTTTTTTTTTTTTTTATGTATTTCAGAGTTTCTCTTGGAATTGATGTCTAGTTTTATTGCACTATGGTCTGAGAAGGTACATGATATGATGTTGATTTTTCTAAATCATTGAAACTTGTTTTGTAGCCTAAGATATGATCAACCTTGGAAAACGTCCCATGTGCTGATGAGATGAATTTATATTCTGTAATTTGGGAGTTAGAGTGCTTTGTAAATGTCTGTCTGGACCATTTGCCTTTTAAGTCCAATATTTTTTTATTAATTTTCTTCTTTAATGATCTATTTAGTTCCATCAGTGGATTGTTGATGTCCCCAGCCATTGTGATGCTACTGTTTACTTCTTTGCTTAGATTTAGTATCATTTGTTCTACAACTCTTGGAGCCCCTATAATGGGTCCTTATATGTTTAGGATAGTTACATCTTCTTCTGAATTGCCTACTTTATCATTATATAATGGTTATCTTTGCCTTTTTTAAAACCATTCTTATTTAAAGTCAATTTTATCTGATATGAGAATGATTACACTGGCTTACTTTGAATTTCCAATTGCATGAAATGTATTTTTTCTCATGATGTCTGCAAAAGTCCTTGTGAGTTAGCTGTGTTTCTCAGAGACAGCCTATACTTGGGATGTGATTTTTCTCATTCAGCCAATCTATGTCTTTTAAATGAAGTATTAAGATTGGTCACATTCAGTGCTTGTATTGATATGTGAGAATCTGTTCTGTTCATTATGTTGAATGATCATTTGTTGTTTTGTTTTCCTTCTTATTATTTTATAAGAGTTATGAGCCTTAACTTTTGACTGTTTTTATTTGACTGTGGGTATCTATTTGTTTCTTCCATGAGTAATGCTCTTTGACCGTTTCCGTTGGAGAATGTCCAGTAGTAACAAATTCCCTTAGCATTTGCTTGTCTGGAAAACTATTAATTTCTCCATCATTTATGAAACTTAGTCTTACAGTATACAAAATTCTTGGCTTGTAGTTGTTCTATTGAATAAGACTAAAAATGGGACTCCAATACCTTCTAGTTTATAAAGTCTCCATTTAAGAAGTCTGATGTTAGGTTGATGGGTTTTGCTTCAAAGGTTGTTTCTTGCATTTTGCAGACCGTAGAATTTTCTTTTTTGTTTTAACTTTGGACATGCTGATAGCAATGTGTGTCTTAGGGATTTCCTGTTTTCTATGGATCTTTCAGGTGTTTGATAGCCAATTTTTATCTGGAAATCTGAATATCTGGCAATACCAGGGAAGTTTTCTTCCATTATTCCCTCAAATAGGTTTTCCACGCTGTTTGCTTTTTCTTCTTCTTTGGGCAGCATGAGGGACTGGGAGGCTTATTCTATAGGTTGGCATGTGAGACCACAGTGGGTGGGCAGCCAGGTGGCTTGGGCTGTCTTCCCATGCAAGTCCTGCTGAAGCTGTTAGCGTGGGAGCTCTTGAGTGGGTTCTCTGCTTACTCCATTTGAATTCCCCCGGGGGGTGGCACTTGGGTCTCAGTCACAGGATGTGTGAAGGTCTCTGCTCTCCCTGCTCACTCCTCAGCCCAGTAGGGATGATTTGGAGGCATTTGCAGTGAAGTTGATCCCTGTGTAGACCAGGTGCTCTGGATCTGAGAGCTCAGTGTTGTCAGTGGCAGTGACCTGGGAACAGAAAGCAGTGGGTCTTCGATAGGCCCAGTTTCCAGTGCAATGTTACTGCAAAGTCTCCAGAAGATTCCTTTATCAGTATGAAAGTATGCGGTGGTCAGAGACCCCTAACCACTAGGGTTGCAGTATCCGGGGCAAAGGAAGGCTGGAGCCCCGGGTTTCGCTCCCTTTCCCTTCCTCATATGTGAGCATCTCTGCCAGGTCCATTCTGATCTTGGCCAGTGGACGTCCCTCTCCCCACTCATTGACTCTGAGTGTCTCCTGTCATTTCTCTGATGACTTACAATACTCTCAGCAAGAGGGTCCAGAGGTGTGTGTTTACTTGCAACTTTCTATTATTTCCTTGAGAGCAGCATGTACAGGCTACTTCTAGTCTACTGTCTTCCTGTAAAGAGGATTTTTAAAAGCTGAAATTTCAGTGATTATCTTACCTTAGGTTAAAGAGATCTAAGACCTAAGAGATCCTAAGACTATACTGGAATATGGTCTTTGGAATAAAGGCAGTAGATAAAACGTTCTCCTTAGCAGATGCCTCCATGTTTGCTTTCGTTTTGTTGGGTTTTTCCTTTACTATTCAAGACATAGCAGCTGAACAGATTTGAAAGTGGTCTTCCTACTAATAAGTTAGTCTTAGGCTGAATGAGCCAGATCGGATTAAACTTCTCAATATAAAATATCAATCTTAGAGAACATGGGCCTGGGAGGATCAGCCTAGGATGCTGATATCAGAAGTAAAATGAAAAGATTTAACCAGTCTAGCAACCTTTCCTGTAAAGAGCCAGATAATAATTCTTTTAGATTTTCAGACCCTACATTTTTTGTCTTAACTATGTTATAGTCTTTAAGTACCCACATATATAAATAAATGGCCATGGCTGTTTCAATAAAACTTTACATATAACACTGAAATTTGAATTTCATATAATTTTTATGGGTTATAAATTGCTATTCATCTTTTGGTTTTTTCCACACCATTTAAAAATTTAAAAATCACTTTTAGCTCACAGATTATCCTAAAAAAATAAATAGTTGACTAAATTTGGTCCACAGGCCATTGTTTGCCAATCCTTGGATTAAACCATGGCTTGTCTCTGGCTGAGAATTATTGTACATCTTTACCCGTTCGGATGCCTCTCCTAACTTGAAAAGATGATTAAGAACATCAGACATTTGCAAGTAACAGTCCAGGATGACTTACTGATCTACATGTATACTCAGTGTATCCTTTCCAAAGAAAAATGTGTGGAAGCAAGATGAGTGATCGAAGAAAAGTTGTAATTGGCCAGACCGCTGACCCCTCCATCCAAAATACAGGTCTTGTATTAAGCATGAGTAGAGTGGTTATTTTGATCAGCCATATGAGAATTTCATAGGCCTTTAATGTCTAGGTTTCTTGTGAGCACTTTGAAAAAATATATTTCATTTCTGATTATTATTATGGTCAAATGATGTAAATTTTTTGCTCTAAAATGTGGCAAACATAACTAAAAAAACTAGAACAAAAATGAAATGTAAGCTGTGGCTATCTTTAACTCTTAGATTATATTTCTTTGTTTCTCTATTTTTTGCTTTGCCTCGTATTTTTATTTTTTTATGCAACAAATATGTGTTGTCTAGTAAAACCATTAAAATTTAAGAATTTTATTATTTTTTTATTTTTATTATTATTTTTTTTTTTGTAGAGACAGAGTCTCACTTTACTGCCCCCAGTAGAGTGCCGTGGCGTCACACAGCTCACAGCAACCTCCAGCTCTTGGGCTTTACGCGATTCTCCTGCCTCAGCCTCCTGAGCAGCTGGGACTACAGGCGCCCACCACAACGCCCGGCTATTTTTTTTGTTGCAGTTTGGCCGGGGCTGGGTTTGAACCCACCACCTTCGGTATATGGGGCCGGCGCCCTACTCACTGAGCCACAGGCGACCAACTTTGTTACAATTTAAATATATCACTTTCCTTTTGATATTTTTCATGAGTTAGACAGCTTCTACCAATATTTAATGAAATGATGTTTTTCTTTGTTTAAAAGAGAGAGAAGAGCCCTTATTCAAAGGAAACCCAAACAAACCACATTTTATTTTAACTTGCAAATGCCATCTGCACAATAAATTAATTTCTTCTCATATCTTAGTCTAAATTGAAATTGATCTCAGCAAAGGGAAATGCCCCACCTGAATGTAAAAAATACAGCCTATTAAAAATTTTCAGAGGTATTTTTTCAGGTATTTAATTTCCTTTACTCAAGAGTCAATATATGTGAAGTTGTTATCTAGGAACCATAAAAAAGATAAGGATGAATAAGACATGGCCTCTGTTGTGAAAGCGTTTTTCAATGCCGTGAATCATGATTAAATAATCAGGTAGCTCCCAAGAGCTTCACAAATGTTGTTTCTCAGCTCTGAAAAGTGACACAACAGACAATTTTTTTTTCTTGCTAGGGAAAGATTAATGACTAACACTTTTTCTTTTCATTGAATGAGAGTTTTTAAGTTTGCTTACTTATTTACTTATTTATATAGAAAATAGGTATCAATTCTTGCAGGTTCTTTATGTAGGGTTCTGTACTGTTTGTAGCAACCTTCCAAAAAATAGGAGCAATAAGTAAAATCAGAATACTTGGGATTCTAATAAGAAGCAGTATTCCAGCAAGTGGTAAACTGGCTCCAGAAGGCACATTTCACCTTTCAGTTTATTTAGTCTAAAACTATTTTTTGAGATAAAATCTTGTTAAATAATGAACTTTTCCTCAGACTGACAGAATAAGAGCCAATGTGTCAATCAAGAATTTGTACTTTAATAGTGATTACCTTCGAAGGATAGGATCATGGGTGATTTTTTATTTTATTTGTTTTCTTTAAAATCTATATGTTTAGATATCTTAATTTTATAATAAAATTACAGCTTATATAGAAAATAAGACTTAGAATCTCCAAAACAGTAAACATAACCTTTCCCTTTAAAAAATTCTTGCCAAATATAAATTAAATATAAATATATATAAATTAAATATAAATATAAATTATCGCCAAATATAAATTCTGAAGTCGTTGAAACTAGGAGACTTTTCTAACCCTCTTACTCCAATGCATGATGATGGAAAGCAGATGGGGAAAGGTAAATATTTACCAGTGCTCAGGTGGTTTTCTGAGAAGCACAGGAATCTGCTCCATGAAACCTCAGAAAGGCTGGGAAGTTGGTGTAACATGAAGTATAAAATGTGCGAATTTGTAGGGGGCTGACTCCAAAGGCTTTATTAGGGATTGCTGAACCAGTTCCCACCCTAAACAACCGTGCTGACTTGCACCGGAGAGGGAGGAGCAGAGTTGCATATGGGGAGATTAGGTAAAGATGTGCATAAGGCCTAGTGTGAAACCTTCCTCTATCTTTCCTAAGGGAGCTTTAAAACTCCCTTGACAATACTGAAGGATCCTTCTCTAGTAGAGCTCACCAGCCAAAGGAAACAAGATTTATAGATGGTTACATGGAACATTCCATAGAGAAAAGGCAGCTGTTCACTGTATCACCCTCCAGGGAAGCCCTCCGGTCCAGAAGCCCCATCCCCTAACACAGAGCTACCAAGCAACAGTGGGGTCTCACTCTAAATACAACCGCACTGCCAAGAATTACCAGCCAAGTGAGAAAATGTCCCAACATCAGAGAGTTACATAACAAGTAAACAGAAAAAGTGCTCAGAGAAAATGTAAGTCAATGTTATTGTCATGAATATAATAAGAGAAGTAAAGAAAAAAATAGCATAAGGAAAGAATGATAACAAAAGAAAAGCCTCTAAAAATTAAAAATATGTTGTCTAAAATAAGGAATTTGGTACAGGAGATAAAAGATACAATCCAGGAAATCTTCGAGAAAGTAGAACAAAAACAAAAGACAATGATCTGGCCGATAGAAAAGGGCTCTGCATGGCTCCTGACTGGCAGCTCAAAGACCCATTAAAAAAGTATTTTCAGGTACTCCTTGGCCAGAGGGAAGAGGAACCATTCTTTTAAATCTTCTTATGCTCAAAGCTTGTCTCTTTTTATCGCTGAATATACTGATAATGAGCACTTGGATTTTCTTCTGACATGCGTGATCTCTTCCACAGCTAGTTCGTGTATATAAGACAAAATAGCTCACTCCTCTCCCTCTGTATGTGCATAGAACCTAGCCACCATGTGGTAGGAAAAGCTAGGGCACATGCTACAAGTGTCACATATAGGTTTTCCAAGTGACAGCCCAACGCCCAAGTAGGGCCTCAGCTAACAGCTGACACCAACTGCCAGGAATGCAACTGAAGGCAATTTCAAAAGATTCCAGCCTCCATGTAGGAAAGCACCCCCTTGAGTGGCAAGAATAATACCAACTTGAAACAAAACCACCATAATGACCGATGTTTGACTCCTACATACCAAAGTGTTCCTGTAGCAAAGTCAAAAAACAAACCTGTAACACAGATAATACCTTGTAAAGATGCTTATCTTATCTCCACAGGGGTCACAAGTTTTGCAAGAGAGTCTGAGACATGATCAGCTGGATATGATTTTACCAAAAGGAGTTTACTACATAAAGTGTATGTTCTGGAGGGCAGGGACAGGGATTCATTCTCCTGCTGCTGCCTGAGAGGCCCCTCTTCTGTTTGTAAATCTCTTACCAAATATTAATTTCTGAAGAAAAAAATATCCCAGGCTCCTTCCTTCAAGTGTTCCATCTGAGGTCTAAGACTATTATCCCTTCTGTACCTTGCTTGTCAGAATTCCTGACCTTTAGAAACTCTGGAAGATAATGATTATTTTTTAAACCACAAAGAGCAATTTGTTACATAGCAATAGAAAACAATTACTGGCTCTCTCCCTTTAACTAGTAGCTACTTCTCCAAATGACTATGCCATGAAATTTATGGCTGGTCAGAGTCCAGGCGGGGGCTCCTACGGTATTACAGACACCCTCTCAGACCTGGCTGTGATTTCCATTTAGCTCTAATCTTAGTGAAAAATCTCTGTTATATCTTGTCTAAGTGCTTCATGTACTTTGTTTCATACTGATCCTTAAAACAAGCATGGGAGGTTTCTATGACAGGTTTTATCAATTCAACTTTAAAATGATGAAATAGATTGGTGAGGTCGAATGCTGGAGAGACTCCAGGCAAAGGCGGCATTGTGGGAAACTGACTCCAGATTTTCTGAGCTTACGTTTAGTATGTGTCCATCCATAGCCAATTTCTAACACCTAATGCATCAAAATATTGTAGTGTGATATAGCAATTCCTGTCACTTGCCTTTTATTGTCACACTAAGCAATTTCTTACATTTTCTAATCAATAAATTCTTACTACTGGACTTCAATGGCTGAAGTAATGAGGAAAAGGTCTTAATAATGTGTATACCCTTGGATCCGTAACTGATACTTCTAAGAGTTCTGAAAAAAATAATTAGGAGTACATAAAAATATATAGCTTAAGAATGTCTGGGAGCTAAAACTCTAAAATTTCAAAAATTGTTTTACAACTAAATCAATTATGATCCAATGCAGTCTCTGTGCAGACATTAAAAACAATTGATGAATATCTTTGAAAATATATTGATGTGTTAAGTTTAAAACGTTATGTAACACATGATATAGGGTTTGGGTGAAAAGAAAGAGAAGGTCGTGTGATAGATACAGAATTTCAGTTTTGGAGATGATTCTGCACGTTGGTTACACAAAAATGAATAAGTACCTAACCCTCCTGAACTATACACAAAAATGATTATGATGGTAAGTTTTCTGTGTATGTTTATACAACTTCAAAAATTATATACTCTTTTACATCAGTTTTTAATGTATCTGTGTGTATATCTGTATCTATAAAATCTATAGGTATATTTATTGAAATATCAGCAAATGTTTTCTGTGACATTAGAGAATACAGATTAATTTATTTTCTTCATTTTGCTTTTCTGCATTTCCTATATCCTTTGTGTGTTAATAAAACTACAGCCATTGGGATATTTTAGAAAGCAAGTAAATAATTTTCATATGAAGAAAATACTCTGTACCTGAAAGCTCTATTTCAGTCTTCCTAACTTTTTAAGGAAGCTTAAGCTTTGGGGGCAAAAAACAGTTCTCAGGTTTACTCTGTTTTCTTTTTATTGTCCATGGAATCCGTAGTAATGATTCCCTGTTCATGTTTGATAGTAGCAATCTATAACTCCTCTCCTTTTTCTTTGGTAGCCTTGGTAGAAGTTTATCAGCATATTGATCTTTCCTAAGAATCAGCTTTTGGTTTTGTTAGGTATTTTTATTGTCCCCCCATATTAATTTTTGCTCTGATTTTTTTTTTTTTTTTGAGATATAGGATCTCTTTCTGTTGCCAGTGTTTGCCCAGCTAGAGTGCAATGGCATCATAGCTCACTGCAACCTCAAACTCTCTGATTCCTGGGTTCACACAATTCTCCTGTCTCATCCTCCCAAAGTCTTAGAATCACAGTGCCTGCCTCTCTAATTTTATTGTTTTTTCATATTATTAACTTCTTCTCTAATTTTTATGATTTCTTCTACTTTCTTTTAGGTTTAAACTGTTCTTTTCTAAAGTGAAATCTTAAATGATTGATTTTAGGTATTTCTGTTTTTTTCTAGCACATCTATATTTAATTCTGTAAATTTCCTTTGAACCATTGCTTTTGCTATAAACCATACATTTTGATAAGATGTGTTTTTATATTTAATTCAAAATACTTTTCAATTTCTATTGATACTTATTCTTTGGCCCATATTACTTAGAAGTGGGTTCTTTGTTCTCTTAATATTTGGAGCATAGTCTGGCTTTCTTTTTATTTTGAGTTCTTGTTCAATACTGTTGTTCTATGAGAAGATACTTTGTTAGATTTTCATTCTTCTATATATGTTAAGATGGATTTTAAGGCCAAGATTTTGGTTTATCTTGATGTCTGTTCCATGCTAGCTTAAAAAGAATCTATATTCTGCTGTTTGGGGATAGAGTATTTTATTATATTAATGCCAGTTAGAACCAGTAGATTAATAGTTCTGTTCAAGTCAAACATATCTGTTGTCTTTGGTTTACCACACTTTAGGGTGATGTGGCCAGGTTAAGAGTATGTGTGTGTCTCTGTGTGTGTGTGTGTGTGTGTGTGTCCTGCTTAGTGTGATCTGTGCTTCCTGTATCTGCCGTAATTCTTATCCTTGTTACTTTATAGGTAAGGTGTTTTTCCCCTGCCAACCTTCCTCCTTCTATTAAGATTATTACTTTGTCTTCAGCGCTGACCACAATTTGAACAATTTGAATATGATATGCCTAGGTGAGAGCACATGTGGTGAAAATAAGATGGGGACCATCAGGTGAGGGCCAGCATGACACAGCTGGTCTGGCTGGTTTAGGTCCTAAGAGACCTTCACCTCCTGTCTCCCAATCTTATTGCTTTGTAAATTTCCCTCCCACCCTAAAGATGCCCATCTTGAGTAGTTTAGGATTGATTTAGAAAATTAACTTTTGAATTGGAAATGTTGTAATAGATTGTCACTGAGTTATGCTCCCTTGGAATTTTTATGTATAAAATTGTGGTTTTGGAAATAGAAGAACAGAATAGTCTTGGAGAGGTTACTCTCACTGTTCTCCAGAATCCCCGGCCTTCTGACAAATAAGACTTTGGTGGACCTGTCCCCTTCTCTGCGTATTGGCTAACGAGGTGGCCAGACCCTCTTCATTGAGTAACATAGATATAGATGTTTTTGTGTTTCCCCTGCTTAGTACTCTCTGAGCTTCCCAGATCGGATCTGTGCTAAAAATCTATCACTAATTTTGGAAAATTCTTGGCCAGTATTACTGCAAATATTTCTTTGACTTTTTTCTTTCTTCTCCTTCTGGTATTCTAATTACATTTATTTATACTTTTTTTTGTAACTACTCTTCTATTCTAGGATATTCAATTCTGTTTTATTTATTTATTTTTTTTTCTTTGCATTCCACTTGGGGAAGTTTCTCTTGACAGATCATTGAGCTCATTGATTCTTTCCACATCTGTGTACAGCCTACCGACAATCCCTTCAAAGGCATTCTTTATTTTTCTTGATGTTTTGTTTCTGGTATTTCCTTCTCTTTCTCTTGTAGTGTTGCAGGAAGACCAGACGCAATGGGGAGAAAGAGCACCCAAACACCGTGTTTATAAGAGGAAGGGCTTTATTTCAGTTAGTAGAGCCAATGGCATAGAAGAATTCAAAATGGTCACATTACCCTACTGCCTTGATCTTTCCCTTTTTATTTCCAATCAAAGTATTCCAACCCATGGGTACCCTTCTCATTGGTCAGTTTGAATCAAGCTGGAGAAGCAGACTCTGGCTTGTACTGAATTGCAGGCTTTCATCAAAGCAGAAGCAAATGTCAGCCTCCAAGTCACAGGAAGTTAAGTTTTTTCAAATTCCTAAAGAGCTAAGTCACCACAGGAAGGACCTCACAGGTGTATTCTTGGGGTCTCTTTGAGAAGACCTCTTCTCTCCTAGACCTCACCCTTGCTGCATATCTTCTCAATAGTTTCCATCTCTCTACTAACATTACCCATCTGTTCATGTAGAGGGCCTATTTTTTTCTATTAGAGTTTTAAAAATATTAATCTTAGTTATTTTAAATTTCCCATGTAATTCCAAAACCTGTGTCTTTTCTGAGTATTGTTCTGAAGTCTGCTTTATCTTCTGTGTTTCTGCTGATAACCAGACATGCTGCAGGTAATGGGAACTGAGGTTAATGTCTTTGGTGTAAAGTTTTAAGCTGATCTGTTGAGAAGTTGGACTGCTTTCGATGTATGTTGCAGCTAGAAGGGACAAGGACTTCAAATTACCCTAGTGTCCTTATTTCTTTCCTGTTGTCTTTGGGATTTCCTAAGATTCTCTCCTAAATAAAGTCTGTGCCTTGCAAATCTTTCAGCTGTAATCCAGTGTTGTTGTTCTGGAGCACTTTCGATGTAGCAGTAAAGTGTGGGAGAGGAGAAATAATCTACTGTATAATCTTACAATTAAATCTCAGTTTGTTAGTGGGCCTGTATCCATGGTTTGTGACTTTTATAAGTGTTTCTTGTGAAACCACACTTGTAAAGAAACAGGTAGAAAAAGAGAAAAAGACATTCCCTCAGATCTGTGAGGCTCAGATTTAAGTCCTTTTCTCTGGAGAATACACTATTGTTATGGAGAACTCTCGGCGTGCACTTCACAAAGGTTACTTTTCCTTTCTCCCAGCCAGAGCTATAGACGATTTGTTCTTGGCTCTTTGCTCCGAGGACCTGGTGGGTTTTCTGGAGGGAAAATGCAAAAAGTAAGACCATGGCCCTAGGAGTTTTCACTTTCATGCTAGGTCACCCTCAGCCTTCAGCAACCAATCAAAATTACCATTGAAGTGTTTCTAATGTTCACAGCTCTTGAAGAGTTCTAAGTAAGCAGCTGCTGTGACTCCCTGGGTGTCCTTTTCCCTTTAGATTTTGTGATAGTATTTGTCTCCTAACCTCAGTATCCTGATGGGTCCAAAAGCAATAATTGATTTTTAGGTTTTAGCTTTTACTTGTTGTAAGATCAAAGCTGAAACCAGAGATTGCCTGGTGATTTTTTAAATAGATCATTTACTTATTCTGACTTTTAACTGATTCTTACCCTTTATTTCACTTTTTGCAGCTCTAAAAAGATTAGAATTAGATGTCCAAACTCATTGTATGCCTTTCCTGCCTTTATTACTGATACCCAAATTATTATGAAATAAAATCAGAATAAATCATATTAAATAAATCTAATGGTGATTTAAAAAATGGGCCATAGAGTCTTAGCCTATACTATCACCTGTATCATACCTGTGTCTGAACATCAGCTTGACTCCAGGTCCTTAGAGCAGAGTAAATAAGCTCCGTTGCTGTCTGATATTTCCTAATGAATTCCTTGTTTTCATTGCTTAAAACCAGACATACCCCAAAGCTGCAAACAGTGGGTCACAAATGCATCTAGTGAAATTTGTGTAGTCCATCTCTCTTCACTTTAAATATAAGAATGATGGAAAATTTAATGAATAAGCTACTTAGACTTTGGAGGTTTAGAGAAATTGATTCAAAGGATTTTAAGGATTTTCGATGTTGGTTACATACTCCCAAGAGTAGTTGTAACTGCCTTATTTAGTTTTTCAAGTTCAGTGTCTTTTCTTATTCACACCACACACATAAGCTATGAGGCCATCTTTGCCAAACTTAACTTTAATATAATTTTATTTTTATTTTTGGGTGGTGACATCAGGCTTAATCTGGATTTTAGCTTTCTTTCCTGGACTACCATAACATCCCACCTATCATATTTACTCATAATCATCTTTAAATTTCTCCTTTAAAATACAAGCTCATCAGTCACATTGGGGACACCCCAGTTTTCCTCTAGGTTATTTATTTATTGAATTGCCTTTTTTGTTGTTTTTGGAAAAATTCTTCATCCTCTTGAATTATCCTCCATTTTCATATCTCAGATCATGAGCTCAGTTGTATTTTTTTAGGTTTTATTTAAAATATATGTCTAAAGTCAGGTATACAGGGAGAATTAAATGGAGTAATACTGAACTATATCTGTATACAATAAATAGAAACAGGCTATTTCAAAAGAAGGGGCAAAATTAGTCCTAGAGTAAATGTCATAATTGTCTAACTTCCATATGTAATATTTTCTTGATTGGTTTAACGCAGTCTTACAGGATGTGCTGTTTTCTCTAATTTTTAAATTCTATTCATGAAATATATTAATAAATAGAAATATCAACAGAAGGATCTGTACTATGGAAAAAAAAATCAGGGACTCTGGATCCCCAGGGGGGTAGTAAGATGTCTGAATTATTTGAGGTTTTTGGTATAATGACCAGAGAAAACACAACTTAGAGATTTTTGATAGCTGGTTCAGCTGATTGGGTTAAACAAGGGCATTGTGGGATATCAAAGCATGAAGCATTGCTAGAGTTCTTGTTAAAACAAAATCTTCTGTAGATAAGAATATTTGCAAAAATGCCAAATTAATTTTAGACATCAGTTTGTAACTAGGTGCTTTATACCTTTTGATTAAATTCTAGTTATATTTTATTCTTATAAAATGATTTTTATAAAACAAATTTATGCAACTGAGTGATGCTGATTTAACTATGATTCCAACTCCCCAGAAATACTGGTTGATGAAGCAAAGCTGAATTATATACCTACCATCAGGGACAACACTGTATTAACAGAGTCTTAGAAGTTTCTCGGATGGGAGCTGGTGGTCAAGAAGGATATTTATAGGGCCTGGGCTGGGTAATTTAAAGGTCAATTTTCACATTAGGAACTGATTAGGCTTTTGCACATTTTATCTTTGGCCTTGGAGATTCAGTGAGAGAAGGGTCTTAATGTCACTTAGGATGTGTAAGCTGTTAGTGTTGATAAGTTTACTTTTTTTTAATTGGTTCACAGACTTATATTCTTAGCGCAGATATTCCTCAGAGCAAGCAGCTAAATTATATTTGCTTAATCCCAGTATTCTTCAGCATAGAAATAATAAAATAAGCCTGATCCTAATATAATTTAACACAGAAAGAACAAATTATGTCAGTTTTAGTTCTCACTTGCATTCTTGAGAGTTGTTTCATGCCGACAGCTCTCAAGCTGTGCTGTGCATTAGAACTACATGTGCAACCCTAACTATGTGTACGTATAAGGCTTCCTTCTCTGAAGCGTTTGATCCTGTAAAACTCTGTATGCTTAAAAATCTCCATACTTTATTCTGATGAAAAACAGAGTTGGGAACATCTCTGCAAAAAGTACTGCAAAAATTCCAGGTAGAGCCTGGAGTTAACTCAGTGGTGTGGAGGCAAACCAGCCTCTATGACCACGCCCATTAGTTGAAGACCTGTGAAGTTAAAGAAAGATACATTTGCAAGTAATAAAAAAGTGCTCAGCACATATCATAGGAGATATTTCAGTTCCAGTAATGCACATCATTACCGGCATTCTAAAAACTATTTTCCATAACGGTGATGAGAAGTGATAGGTGGTCACTTTCTATAATTGCTTTTTCAGTGAGCATTATACATAGCTGATACTCATCCAAACATTTTTAATCAGCTACCACTTTGCCCTTTTATAACATTCATCCACTCCTAACATTTTTATCCACTTCTAAAATGATAACTCACTTTTTCTTCTTTTAGAATCCGATTTTATTCCCCCACCCTTGAGGATCAACTACATAAAAATAAGTAAGAAATGAACAATTAGGATTTTCGGAAAAGATGCACATACTTGGTCAAAGGCATTCTTCATTGTGCTATTAAACATAGTAAGTACCTGAAAATCAAATACCAAATTAACACTCAGTGACTCAGTTCAATGTCTGAAGTTCTCCATCAAGTATTTATTTTTATTTATCCTTTTCTTTGTAATGCGTTCTACAGTAGCTGGGCTTAACTTGCTACTTACAGGAACTATTTTCTGCTCACAAATTTTATCCAGGTTGTAAGATGTAACACATTTATGGGAGGATATAGTCTTTTCTTTTTTTTTTAATTTATTTTTATTAAACCATAGCTGTGTACATTAGTATGATCGTGGGGCACCACACACTTGGTTCATAGATCGTTTGACACATTTTCATCACATTAGTTAACATAGCTTTTGTAGCATTTTCTTAGTTATTTTGCTAAGACCTTTACATTCCACATTTACTAGGATTCACATATACCCTTGTAAGATGCACCGCAGGAAAGATACGGCAGATGTAATTGATGGATATAGTCTTTTTGCATCTACAGAATGCTGAGACTTAAACCTGTGAATGAGAGTTGCTAAGGGCCCATTTAGTTCAAAGTAATTAGAAAGCATCTAGCATATCTATGGGAGGGGAATTTAAGGCAACTGAGAAGCTTTCTGCCAGAGAACTTCTTGTTTGGGAAAAGACAATCTCAGAGTTTTCATTCAGACCAGAGGGTTCATGTTGCTGCCTAATTTTTGTTTCTTTTTGTTTTGCCAAGAGGAGGGGGAAGAAGTATGTCTGTCAGAAGAAATCCAGCAGGGATTCTTGATATTCAGCAATCTAATGAGAATGCTAAGGAGACACCTTAATACCTGCTCCCTGATTAGGATGGAGGTAATCAGTACTCCCCTGAGAGTGAAGAGTAAAGAAGGCAGTGAGGCTACCTCTAAAAATTTAGAAAGAAGTTTTGGAGTCATGGAAAAATACAAGCACAAAAAGGATTGAGAGATACGAGTAAGTTTTAAAAGGCAATACCTTTAAACACAAAAAGATAGAAAAGTGGGGTTAAAAATAAAGTAAATGAGTCAAACTTATAAAGTATGTCCAAAGTATACAAACTTTTATGAAACACATTTAACTTGCTAAGTAAACTGTTTAAGAGTAATTATTCTAGTTTATAAATATCTAACTATTGTCATGAAAAAGAAAGCTAGCTTTTCTAGAGGCAGAAGAGTTATTTACTAAGCCTTTTGGCATCTTGGCCACTTACCAATCTCTCAGTGTTCTATGAATCCCCCGCAATGCCTGTTTCGGTGCTTTGAACCTAGTAGAAGCTCAGTACACATTCTTTCTTATGCCTGTATTTATGACGGTATGCATGCACATAAACTTTACATACAATGCAATGTATAGAAATTAAACATACAATTCAATGACTACTCATGTAACCAACACTCCAGTCAAGATAGAAACAATACCATTTCCCAGTAACTTCCTCCCTTTCTGCACCTTTCCAGTCCATCCTCGGTCCCACAGGCAATACCACTGTTCGGATTTCTATGGCCAGGAATTAATTTTATCTACTTTTGTGTGTCATTTGAATGGAATATACTCTATTTGGCTTATTTCATCCAACAGGTTCATCCAACATTGCTTTTAATAGTTCATTATTTTTATTGCTGAGTAATATTTGATTGAAGTAATATGCCATAATGTTTTTCTACTTTCTGTTGATGAAATGCAGTTCATCAGATTGTTTCCAGTTTGGGGTTAGTTATAATGAAGTTCTGTTGGGACTCAGAAAACAGGATCCCCAAAATGAAGCCCTTAGAAGCAAAAGTTTTTCTCTGACTTTCACCTTCCCTCTGGTCAGTAATGTTTTTCCCCAAGGCTAATCAGAAAAACTAGAATCCTTTTTAAAGGTGGGTTATAGAAATTAGAACTCTTTTCCTTACAGCCAGCCACAAACTCTAAAAATATTAGGTGTGAAAACTGGCCATAAAGAAATTATTTGACCTACTTTTACAATTATTTGACTATAGTTCTTAAAATCTTCATTTCAGACGGAGTCTTGGACCGCACCCAGAAGGAAGGAATGTATGCCCAAAGTTCAAGAACAATCTGGACCAACAGGCCTTGCTGAGTTTCCCCACTCAGTCTATTAGCATTGGATCAAATCCTTCATATCTTTTTTGTCTAATCATATTTCAACATGGTTGTTCATACTTTGTTGAATCTAACTATAAAAGCAGACACTTTCCCTTGTATCTTTGGGTCTTATATTCTGAAGTGTCATGTGAAATTATAATCTAATAAATTTGTGTGCCTTTCTTCTACTAATCTGTCCCCTGTCAATGATTTTTCAGCAAAACTTCACAGAACAAAAGGGACATTTTCCCTGGGCTCCGACAGTCCTGGTGCAGTGAGCAGGGTCATGGGCTTTCTCAGCAGAGGTTTTGTACTTTTGATGAAGTCTAAAATATCATTATTTTCTTTATTGTAGTTCTTTTGTGCCTTAAGAAAACTTTATCCAGCCCATGGTCACAAAGTTATTCCCCTGTGCTTTGTTATATAGAAAAGCTAAAGCTTCCACTTTTATCTTTATATGTATGCGTTCTTCATAGTGAACTAAATTGTGGATCATATGCGTTAGGAATATCTACTTGTTCTAGTGCCATTTGTTGAAGGTACACATTTCTCCTCCGAATTCGGATCAGTGCCTTTGCTAAAAATCAAGTAACTATTTTTTCCTTCCTTTTCCGATAATCTATGGATCTATTATTTTGCCAACATCCTACTGTCTGGGTTACTATAGCTTGTAGTAAGCCTCAAAATCAGAGAATGTAAGCCTTCCAACTGTGTTAGCCATTTTCTAAGTTTGTTTTTCTTCTAAGATTGCTCATCTTTTCATTTATTATGTTCAATTTTTAAAGCTCTAGATGTATTTATAAAAGCACTTTGAAAAATACGTATCTACAAAGTCTGATACATCAGGGATTTCAGGGGCTTTCTTGAAAACTCCTTTCTCGGTGGGTCACTTTTTTCTATTTCTTTGCCTGTCCAGTCGTTGGTACTATAGACTAAACACTACGGCCCAAAGTGCTCTGGGAGGTCTCTCTATGCTGGCTGGGGGGTAGTCTAACATCTCCTAGTCTTGCCCGTCTTCTGGAATTTGTTCAGTTCTCAGACGCCTGGCAACACTCCATGCTAGACATTCTGGACTCATGCCTGAGTATGTAACATCCAGTCGTCAGTCAAGGGCCCACAAGGGACCCACATCAGACTTCTAGGGTACCTTCCGTGAAGACTGCTCCTCTTTGGTTTACATCCCTCCCAATCCCAGCCACTTTCCCAGCCTTGAACTCTGATTTTGGCCTCCTCATGATGAAGTGCTCCATTCACTGCATAAGCCCCAAACCCCGCTGTGCAATTTAGGAAACCGACCCAGGAGAGGAAGCTTAGGTGAATATGGAGCTTACCTTTTAAATTTACTTTCTCTTAAAACGTCCTGAATTGCCCATATTCAATGCCTGAAAACAATTGCCTCATATAATCTGTCCAGTTTTATAATTTTTAACATGGGGAAAATAAGTCCTTTATAAGTTACTACATCCTGGCAAGAAGTAGACCTGAATACAAAATGTCAACGTTTTAAGTGGATGAATGCTATAACTGCAAATGTAGACGCCAGAGGAAAGCAGCCAGCCTTCTATGGGCAATCACCATGAGCGCATCTGTAGAGTACTACTCTAAAACTGTATTTACCGTTTCCTTGAAAATACTGTTCATTCACCTGTAAACTAAATTTATTATTTAATTCACTTTTACCTAAAGACTTAAAGCTGAAAGTTCATCTTTTCCTTACAGCTTCTCAACACTCATCGTCTACTTAAGTTACATTATTTTATTTTTTTCTCCTTTCTTACAAGTCAAAGGGTTACTTTTGATCTCCTTGTTTTGTGTATAGGTTGTTCCTATTTTTTACTGATTTTATAAATTTTATGAAAGATTTTTTTTGTAGCCTGCACTTATCTCAGAAGGGCCACTGTATAAGATTTCTGTTCATAGGGTAGCTCTAAATCATCTTCCTCCACATCTGTGACCAGTCCAGTAATTTTGGATGCTTTATTTGACTAGAAGCAAATAGAACCCGTTCTGATTTTAGCTAATACTGAATAACTGCAGCATTGACAGATTTTAATCTGTAGAGTTCACCTTTCTATACAGCTGAAGACAAATTTCTAAATATCTGCTGAACAACTTTAACTGAATATTCTGCTGAGACTAACCCAAAAGTCCAAAAGTAAGTTTTCTCTTTCTATTTTCCAAAGTTTCTTTCCTCCTGTGATTTCTATTACCTCCCTCTGGAACCCAAATTGGAAATCACAGAAACATTTTTCCCCATCTCCTCACTTACTTCTCACTTGCAATATGATTTATTCACTGTAGTTTGGAATCATTTTTCTTATCCATTCTCTTTCCGTTCCTATTGACACAATTCTATTTGAAGCCTTATCACTACTTCCAGCAGGATCACAGCGACCATTTCCTGAATAAATTTGTACCTCCATCTTCCACATGCTGCCAGAGTTATGTTTCTAAAGTAGATTTATAATACCATCTTCTTACACAAAAATCTTTGCTAGCTCTCTGTCACTTGTGGAAAAAAGACTAAATTTCTGAACTTAGCATGTACAACCCTTTATCATCTCAAATCATACCTCTTTCTTAGGCTCATCTTCCACTCTTGTGTCTGGGATGATATGTTTGTGGCTTGCCTGTCACCAGCTCTCATTTTCACTACCCAGAGCAGGTGTTTGCCCACCAACATACACTTTTCTACCTTCTAGGAGTTTACTATCAATGAATTTTTTAATTTGCCACTTATCTTGTAATAAGCCATTAACCAGCCACTCTCCTCCATTTTTCAACCCTGGCTAAACCAGTCAACTTGATGATAGAGATACTCTGAAATTTTGGCCATTCTACTTCTGCTGTTTTCATATACCAGAAATGTCTTCTTTCATATATTCCCCATCTAAAAAACTTCCCCATCTCAAAAAAACTTCATAGTATTTTTGAATGTAACTTATTTAGGGCTTCACTGTTTTCCTCTAAATCATTTATTCTAAATCATTTCCACATTCATTGAGCTGCATCCTTGTGCCAGGTAATATTCTGAAAACATAATATACTTGTATTATTCCATTAAATTCTCAAAAGCATACAAGGTATTTTTCATTAGTTTTTACATCACATTTTAGTTACTTAAGTAAATGTCTTATATTTACTTCAATATTATAGATTCAACAAGAACAGAACTCGGGTCTATTGAAGTTTTATTCCCTCAATATTACTATGCCTTATGATGTATAACTTCCTGAACGAAATTTAATTCGATTTCCTCTTTTTCCGTACTTTCTTTTCATGTTCTCTCTCTTCCCCTGTAATTCCCCCCCTCTATTCCTAATTTATTGTTTGTGGGTTTTTTTGGGGGGGGTTATATTTGCTGTTGTTATTGGTAATTTTAACCAAAGTTTCCAAGAATTTCACAAGCTAAGAATGCAACCTGAGAAAGAAATTATAATTATTTTTCACTGGCTCTTATCACCAAGTGACAGAAGTCACTAATTTCTGGGAGTACAAGAGGGTGACTCAGTTTTTAAATAGTTTTCTCACAGTCCTTTCTGTTATTCTCTGTGAAGTTTAACCAGGGCACCTTCCTTATACTGATGCTTCCAGAAGGCTTCATTTCCTGACTCTACTCAAACCACACATCTTGGTTTTGCTAATATAGTGCTGCAGTACTGGGTTTCTCGGGACTGAAACTGGTGTTCTGTGAAGATGAGTAGAGAGAATGCTCTACCCGTTAATAGCCATATTGTCACTTTTGAGGCCAAGGGTAGTGCTGCATTTACTTCTGCGAAACATGTCTTACTAAAGCAATTGCTGCTCTCTCGGGTGTTACTTCTCCATATAGTATTATTCAAAGACTTTTAAAATTTGATTTTTCAGCCTCCATCCCACCATCTTCTAGCAGTATTTCCAGTTTTCAGATTAGTATCAGTTCTTCAAAACTCTTTTGGTATTGTCTGGGTGGGGCTCCACACCTCTGCTCTGTGGTTGAGTACCTAACTCAAGCCTAAGCCAATCTGAGCCATCACATTATTCTAGCCACACAATTTGTTTCAAATATTAAAATATGACATAAGTCAACAAAATTAAAATGAACATTTGAACTTCCATGGAAGCTACTAGAAAAGAAGTGTGCTATTTCCAATGGACTTAAACCTGAAAGTCTGGAGCACCTATAGCCCTTTGGAGACCAAGATGGAGGATTTTATTTAAGAAATAAAATGCTGAAAACAAAGTAAAGGTAAGAGACAAAGTGAAACTAGGAACCAATGATACCATGTTAACAACTCTGTGTAGCTGAGCCTAAAGCTGGGCAATTACTATATTTCTCTACAATGTTAGACAATAAATGCCTTTTACCTAAGTCAATATCTCTAACTTATAGTAAAGGGAGACAACTGAAATAGATTTAAGCATGAATCCACCAGAATTATTCTCTAACACCAAAATCATCATAGCCACATAGTGCAAACTGAAAACGTGGTATTCTTGTAAATACCAGGTCTTCCCATCTGACCATCCATTCCTAAACAAAGACTATTATCTCTGAGATCAGTGCTTGACTTAAAATGAGTGAATTGTAAACTCCTAGGATTTAAAATTTGGGGTCCAGACATCAACCCATGAATGGTTTAGGAAACTGTGAAACTGTGATATATACATATATATATATATATATATACACACACATATATATTACATACTATATATATCATTATATATATATATAAAATCACTGGGTGGATTTGGAGAACATTCTCCTAAGTACAGCATCTCAAGAATGGAAAAACAAGCATACTATGTACTCAGTACTAATCTGAAAATATAAGACCAAGATTATATTTAATAATTAATATATATAATTACATATAATCTAATATACATAATTATGTATAATTATGTAGACAGATATGTATAATATCTGTCTATCTATCACAGTTTACTAACCCATTCATGGGTCGATGTTTGGGCCCAAATTTTAAATCCTATATTCATTCATTTTAAGTCAAGTACTGATCTCAGAGATAAGTATATATACTAAAGAAGATGGAGACTTTACATCTTTTGTATTTACATTGGTAAATGTAAATACAGATTACAATCTGTAAATGCAGATTACATTGGTAAATACAAAAGAACATTTTCCTAAGTAAAGCATCTCAAGAATGGAAAAACAAGCATTCCATGCACTCAGTACTAATCTGAAAATACAAGACCAACAATATAGGCCCCCATGAGAGAAAAACACAATTAAAATCAAGAAAGGTGTAAGGGGGGAAAGGGAGGTGGCTCAATTAGTTTCCACCTACTGGGTACAATGTAGGGGTATATGGCACACTTCCTAAGAGAAGGACTCAACCTCAGGCTTTGGACTTTACCTTACAAACGCAAATAATGCAATCTAATCCTATGTACTCTCATGTTAACTCATTATAAATAATCATAATAAAATAACATTTGGGGCCAGAAATAAGGAGGCAAAGTCAGCCCTTGTAGCAATGTTTTCAGCCATGTAGCACAAGGTGGCTTAATGAAATACAACCTAGAAAGTAAAGAGAAACAGAGATCTAGAAGTATGTGGACTTTTCAACAAATTTCTCCTTTCTCCTGAGCTACTTTGAGAGCAGATTAAGATAACAAGGAAGTGATTAAGCAAGACTTAAATCCAGATCCATTGCACATTTACATCACCTGTGAATACAATGGCACTTTTCTTACATTTGGTTAGTGCGTAATATGTTGTTTGGCAGAGCGAATCATTTTATTGGTTAGATTCATATGCTAAATTCATATTTAAGAAATATCATTTATTTTAAATTTGTGTAGGAATTGTCATTGTCACTTAGCTATTGTTTCCTATGCCCCATTTGTTTCAAAATTGTGAAGAAAAAGCTATTGTCACTTAGCTGTTGTTTCCTATGACCCACTTCATTCAAGAAGCAGCCTGGCTATAAAGACATTAGTGTCTGTGTTCTTGGGAAGGGTGTATTTATTTGGGTATTTGCTCCCCCTGAATTACAAGCTAAGATCTTGCTATCAGGTAAAATGTCATCTATTGAATAGCATCAAGTACCACTATTTGAGAATTTAATGCATGACAGTTAGAAAAAAAACCCTACAATGGGAGGAATCACCAAGAATTTTTATTAAAAAGCCACAACTCTTAAATAAAGCAATGTTTTTTCACAAATATTCTTTCTCCTTTTTTTTTTTTTTTTTTGGCAGGGGCTGGGTTTGAACCTGCCACCTCTAGCATATGGGGCTGGCGACCTACCCCTTTGGGCCACAGGAACTTTATAGTTAAAAATATATCTTTAGTCTGAACTTCCAATAGCAGCAGATTCTGCATAATAATTATTGTTTTTATGTTCATATCTAGTCTAGTGGTAGGGTACATAATTTTTGAAGGTTTCTTTCTTTCTTTCTTTCTTTCTTTCTTTCTTTCTTTCTTTCTTTCTTTCGTTCGTTCTTTCTTTCTTTCCTTTCTTTCTTTTTCTTTCTTTTCTCTATTTCAGTCTATGACAATCTGGTGAAGAAAATAAAAAAGTGCATTTATATTAAATTTCTGACCTACACCCTCTATTTAAGTTTCCTGGTTAAAGGAAGATAATTTATGAAAATGATACCAATTAATAATTCCAAGAAAGGCATATTGAGAAGTCAGCTCTCAAACAGGCATTTTTATTGGGAGAGTCTAAAATAAATTTTTAGTACCCCCTCCTGTCTCAGGTTAGCAGTCGTAACGTGGATAAGTATTGTTCTTAGTTAGTAGAAGAGGTTGACCTAGTCTCTCCTTATATATTGTAGCAATTTACAAAGGACTTTGAAGATGAACTGAATTTAATTTTAAAAAGTTCTATATGGCCTGCCATTCTGATCAGTAATCCTCACTTATTCTTCCTAAGAGGCAAGACTGTCTCTAAGGAAAATGTATTCTCTTTTCCCTTGGTAAGAAGATTAACAATCAGAGTGCAGAGTCTTTGGGGGATAGCAAGTTAAAGCAGAAAAGTGATGGGAATCCTTAGGATGGAGGCTCATTCTCAGTCAGCTTAGCAAACAAGAAATATGTTTTTGTTGATAATTTGCACATAATGTCTGATGCAGAGGAATTTATCGGGGGGAACATTCTCTACTAAATTTCAAAAGATAAGACTCAGGTTTTCTATTTTATTATGCTCTGGCAAATTACATTCAGTCGGCGTGACACGAGAAGGAAAACATGAACAAAAGAACCGCTGACTTTATTTAACAGAGAACCAGGACATATATATAGTTTTAGGAAAGCGTTCTTTTTTCTTACTTTTGATTAATGTATGTTAGCTACCAACTTAATATCTACTTTGGTTTTACTCCTGAAGTATTTCTATTAGAATAACTAAAATTATAATAAAGGGAACAGTAGAAGAACCTTTGTGCAGAAACCATCTACATTGGCATATTTTTAAGAGGGAATTAAAAAATAAAGAGAGGGAGCAGCACCTGTGGCTCAACAGAGTAGGGCGCTGGCCCCATATGCCGGAGGTGGTGGGTTAAAACCCAGCCCCGGCCAAAACTGCAAAATAATAATAATGATAAATAAAGAGAGGAACATCTTTTCCATTCTACATTCTTAACATATGAATCCAGAAAGCCATGTTCCTCTCTGGAGATGGAAGGTTGCTGTGAAAATCTAAGGGCACACCGTAGATGTCATCACAGCATTGCAAAACACAAAGGAACCTAAGGCCTTCCTGGAGCCAGAAGAGGTGAAAGGGAGAGAGCACATCTACTTCCTCACTGCCTCCCGCCACTCACATTGTTTGGGGTTGTTCGTGAACCTTCGCTGCCACCTTTCTGTCTGTTTATAATCTCTTTCAGAACCCCATAGTCTTTTAGGGACTTACATGAACCTATAGACATGTGAAAGCATTCATAGGAGTTAATAGTAATAATTCATATAGATTTTGGTATAGAAAGACATATATATATAGTGATAACAATAGTAACGACTAACATTAATTTAGCTATTATGTGGGTAGGCAGTGCTATAGCACAGAAATAAAATCATGTTGTAGAGATACGCATATTAATAACAATTTTCTTTTGATACCTGAATTGTTACTACAGTGAATCCTTGAATTCAATGGTGACTGTGGTGGTCTCCCAATCACTATACCTCTAACTTCCAATAATAGTACCTTTTCTCTGTACTGAATTCCTTTCTCCTTAAAAAATTTAAAGTGACTTTTGTTTATTGGCACTGTATTTGAAGTCAGGCTCATGCCGATAATTCTAGCACTTTGGACACCGACGTGGGAGGATTGCTTGAGACCATGAGTTCGAGACCAGCCCAAGCAAGAGTGAGATCCCTGTCTCTAGCAAAACTGAAAGAATCAGCTTAACATGGTGGAGAATTTCTGGAGTCTCAGTCTACATAGGAGCCTGAGGCAGGACCATTGCTTGAACCCAGGAGTTTGAGGTTGCTGTGAGCTGTGATGACAGCCCTGTGCTCTCACTTGAGTGACAGAGCGAGACCCTGTGTCTCAAAAATTACCATAAATGTCTTGATGCAATAGCCCTAGAATGAGCAAAATCTGCGTTGATATCTTACCTGGTAAAATTGGAAGACAATGATGATCTGCTTACAGCTGGAAAATGGAATATTAGCAGCCCATAGAAGGCAAAGGCAAAAAAGTTACTTAAATTATCATTAGTCATTTTCTGCCTTTGCAGAAAGAAGGTTTAGGTGAACTAAGTGGGGGTGAAAATATGGCCTAGTTTGAATGTGGATCACAGGAACTACAGAATACACAAACTAATTTTCACAGTATGGGAGAGATTTTTGAAATTCTTAACACTTTTCAAGAGAATGAGAAGGAAAGCCACAGCCTGGGGGCAATATTTGCAAAAGATACATCCCATAAAGGACTTTTAACCAGAATATGCCGAGAACTCTAATGAGAGTGTGTTCCAGACAGACTCTGGATTTATTTTGCTGGTCCAAGTGGCTGAAAGTGGCTCCATGTGCTTCAATGACTAAATAAAGCCTACTCTCCATATAGCTTAACTATGGCAAATCCCAGGAGAAGAACTATGGGGTAAGCCTCAGGGTCATGATAAAAAGCCATGACCTCTTTTATAGATGACTGAGCCCTGACAGAAGCCAAATGCCCATTCATGAGACATTAAGTGGCCAAGTGTCTGAATGGTAACACTCTCTGATCCCCAAAGTCACAAAGTTAGGTGTCCACAACATCATTTCATTCAAAATGGAAATTCAATTAAAAAAGGCCAAGGTCAAGATTAAGAACCAGAAAACAATACCAATAATAGCAAAAGAGGAAATATAATAGAAAGAGCTCCTAATTACAAAAGCAAATATAATTAAAAAAAGAACAATGGTCGAATGCCCAGGAATAAAGATAACAAGAGATAAAACTGGGATGACATTATTAAAAATCAAGTTTCTAGAAAAGGATAAGGGAAGACATCTATTTTGGAGGAAAAAATATAAGATGAGAAGATTAAGCATGGAATAAACCATCAATGTCATGCAAATTAAGCTATAATTAATCTAATACCAATATGAATACAGAAAAATATGGAGTGAGAACAATAGCAGAAAGAGTCACAAAAATATGGAAGTAGTGTTCCAAAATGGGAAGTTTGAACACTGTAAATATGTATGTTGTGCGTGGTTTCCAAAAGCTAAACTAAATGAAATTTCTCCAAAAATGGCAATAGGGGTTAGTTTGTCTTTTTTCTTTCTATTTCTAATTTTCTACTTTTCCCCTCCTTCTTTTTAGGTGAAGGGCCTGACAAAATGTTCAGTTTATTTGGATGAATATATCTATTGAGTGATGAAGTTAATTTTGAGAAATATATCAATAAACAGAAAGTGATACCAAGCAAATTAGTAAAGTATGTTGACATCGAAATGGAAATAAAATGTAGAGCCTCAAACAGATCCAATATAATTGTGAGAATTTCACATTGAATGTATCTGGTATTACCACTCAGTGGAGTAAAGATGGATTATTAAATAAATGGTTTAGGCATATTTGACTGTTTATTGGGGGGAAGGTCTCTTTTTTCAAATACAAAGAAGAAAAATGAATTTCAGGTCAATTGAAAATTTAGAGAAAAAAGTAGAACTGTAAAAAAAAGAAATGTGTAAGAATATTTTTATAATCTAAGCTTACAGATGGTATTTTTGGTATGACTTTGAGGTGAATGAACATTTAAAAACTGTACTGTGCTTGGTTTCATATGTTTAAATTATATTTTTCAGAAGACATTATGAACAAAGTTGAAAAACCAATGACAAAATGAGAAAAAAAATGGTTCAAAGTACAACAAAGTGTTGTACATCATATTCTCTCCTTAGAATATGAAAAATCTCTTCTAATTATTAAAAGATGACAAACAGTAGCTGGGTGTTGTGACAGGCGCCTATAGTCCCAGCTACTGGGAGGCTGAGGCACGACAATCTCTTAAGCCCAAGAGTTTGAGGTTGCTGTGAGCTGTGATGCTACATCACTCTACTGAGGGCAACATTGTGAGATTCTGTCTCAAATTAAAAAAAAAAAAAAAAAAGACAAACAGTCCAAAAGCAAAATGGACAAAGAATTTACATTTGGAATTCTTTTACTATCAGAAAGTAAATATAGTTATCAAATAAACATAGGAATAACTGCTAATAATTAGGGAAATATAAATTAAAGCTGGGAAATATCATTTTAAACTTGATAAACATTGAGAATATTTTGAATGCCAAGTATTATTAAAGGTGATAGAAAACAAGCACTTACACAAAGTTGGTTCGGGGCTAAATGGGCTAAAAATTTTGGAAGGACAGTTGTCATAAGTGTATAAAATGTAAAATGTGACTAATCAATTATAGGTCTAGGAATTTATTAAATTAATAATAATCATGTGTCCAAGATGATTAGGACTATTCACTGTAGCACTGATAACCATAGTTAAAAGTTTTTGAGTATCCATCTACTGAGAATTAAAAATTTGCGATACATCTTTAATATAGACTAATTTTTGCCATGAAAATTAAGTACTACTGTTCTATATGTACATAAATGGAAAAATGTGTAAAATAATTAAGGCAAAAAATCAAGACGCAGGGTCCGTGTGTATGCATGTATACACATTGGTAAGTTCATAGACGCATTATAGATTTATAGGTATAAAATGTTGGTATAATACATATTAGACCAGGAATGGTAATTTAAATTACTGAAGAGATTTGGGGAGAATATATTACCATATTACTTATATGTGTATATACACACAGGAATAACACACACACACACATATATACATGTATAGGTAAATATCGATGTACTGTATATGATTTACATTTATGATTTCAAAATCAAATTGATTTAAAGACTTTTTATTTGGAAATGGCCCTTATTTCTGACTAACTAATCAGAGAATTTGGGAGAATGAATGTTAGTTTATTGATATCTAATCGCCAAGCATTCTTTTCAAGGGTTTTACATGCTCAATCTCATTTATCTCTCACAATAGCACCATGACTCCCCAGGTTGCAGGAGAGAAAAATGAAGCATATAAAAGTTGAAAAGCTTGCTCAATCACGCAACTGGGAAAAGGAGAGGCGCCAGTATTCAACACCAGGCAGTGCGACCCAAGACTTCTTATTCTTCATGTCTATCTTGTACTGACAGTGAATAGAAAAGAAAATCAAATTTTGTTTCTAAAAGAAAGTTAAGAGGGTGTCCTGTCCCAACTCCAAGGAACTAGCTCCTCTGTTTAGATGACGGTGCAATCTTCCTCGGAACATTTGCAGGAATAGCGCTTGTCTATTCGGCCACACAAGGCTGACAGATTTGTTTGTAGTGACAAGTCAGATCCTCCCTATGACTGCCACCTATATATCTAAGTTCTAGTATCTGAAACAATGAATAAAATATAAATAGACTCCTTTTATATAATAATCTTTTAATCTCTAGAAGAATAGATAAATGATTTTCTCATTGTTTTTAACTTCAAACTAAATGCAGTATTTTTTTTTCTTCAAAATATTAAGGGGGTACAAACGTTTTAGGTTCATGAATTGCTTTCGTCATGCTTGCATCCCAGCTACAGGTGCACCCATCATCTAAATGGTGTTCACTGTACCCATTAAGTAGGTTTTTACTTCTCCTCGCTACACCTTCCCCTAACCTCCCCCGCTTGATTTCCACTGAGTTTTTCCCACTTTATTTCTACTGTAGTATCCTTATTTCTACTATAGCATAATTTCAAAATCTTTTAACAGCCTGGAGTCTGTGTTGGATATGCCAATTTGTCAGATCAATATTTTAGAAGAGGAGACAATCCCTTTCCTTTCCCCACACTCCTTAGACTAAATGAAATTAGTGGAAAAGTGAGTAGATTAAAAAAAAAAAATAGAATCTCACTGTCATTTGAAAATGCACTTAGCATTTCCTACTTCCAAAATACGGAGACAACTAAATTCGCTAAAACATAATCATACCTTGTGAGAGCATCAGCGCAGATGAAGACTTGCAGTGGATGTTTTCCAGAGTAAAGAGAGAGGTCATTCATCTGAAAACAAGTGAGCAAGTGAGAAGGCACTCGCTGTGTGGTAGCGGGACGTACAGGAAATTCGAGGCGATGAAGAGTATAGTTTGTATAACTGCGATGCTAAAAAGTGTTATTGAAAAAATTATTCACTAAACACCCATTGATTGTCTGCTGTGTGCCATACACTATCTCAATCTCTGCAAGAGCTGATCGTGTAGCAGAGGCCAACAGATGTGTATAAGCAAAGCAAGGTGCCAGGGGAGGCTGGAACACAGTGAGAGACAAAGTACCATGGAAGACAAATGTTCCTCTGCAGGATGGTAGGGCTTGTTGACGTCAATAATTATATTGAGAAAGTTTAGAAGTCATGTCAAAGTTAAGCAAACAAGGTGCTGAAATTACAATTGCGACTCACAAAATGTTTCTATCACTGGATATACAAGGTCTGACAACTAACTTCACCGATTCATCCCAGAAAAAGTGCTACATACCTCACTGATGAATAAATATCACTATGTCACCTCTGAAGTATTCCCCTTAGGCAGGTACGCACAGGGCAAGAAGTACCTTGGAGGCCAGTATCTACTTTCCAGCCCAGCAAACCAACAGATTTTAATTGCTTGAATATAGAAGAAACATGTAAAATGTAAAATTCATTAAAAGGAAAACTAACAAACTTGACATCTTCTTTATGCAACAGAAATATAATAGTCCCTGCTTACTAACAAGGGTAAGTTCCCAAGCCACCCAGAGGATCCTTGAAACCTCAGATAGTAATGGGCCCTCCATGTACAACTTTTGTCCTATGCGACATACTTATGATAATGTTTACTTTATAAATTAGCCACAGTGAAAGATTGATAGCAACAACTAATAATAAAATAGAACTACTTATATAAGAATTGCTATAGCATCACAGTTACATAAACCACATAAACTATCCTCACTGCTGCACTTTTGTGGCCATTTTTAAGTGAAATAAGGTTACCTGAACACAAGTGCTGTGATGAGACAGTCAGTGTGATAACCAAGATAGCTACTAAGCGGCTACCAGGTAGGTAGCAGCCACAGAATCATAAACCGAACAAAGGTAGAGTTCATGTCCCAGGCAGTGCAGAGCAGAACATTGCAAGATTTCCTCGCACTGTTCATGACAGTGCACAGTTTAAAACTTATGACTTAGGCTGAGCGCACTGGCTCATGCCTGCAGTATCAGAACTCTGCGAGGGTGGATTTCCTAAGCTTAGGAGTTAGAGTCCAGCCTGAGCAAGGGCAAAATGCCATCTCTACTAAAAATAGAAAAATTAGCCTGTTGTGGGGGTGAGTTCCTGTAGTCTCAGCTACTTGAGAGGCTGAGACAAGAGGATCCCTTGAGCCCAAGAGTTTGAGGTTGCTGTGAGCTGTGACATCATAGCACTCTACTGAGTGTGACAAAGACTCCATCTCTAAATAAATAGATAAAATAAAACTTGTGACTTGTTTCTGTCTGTAGTTTTCCATTTAATATCCTCAGCCCACAGGCAACTAAAACTGTGAAAAGTATAAAATGAAACCATGAAGAAAGGGGGACCATTTAAATCAATATTTAAAATAATTGATCAGCTAATAATTGCAAGAGGCAAAAAGAATTAAGTTGATATGCAAATGAAATCACATAAGAAGTTTGTACTTTTTGAAACATGTTCAAAGTTCTAATATCTTCACTAACCAGATTGATTTTTTTCTCAAGATTCTAAAAGCTACACATAAAAAAATTGTTTCCTAGGAGCAGAGGCATAAGTTTGTGAGTTCTGAAAGAAGGAACTGCCAAATGGCTAATCCATTTCTCCATCAACACTGACAAACCAGTTATTAGAAAAGAAAATACAAAGGTTAAAGGAAACAAATTTTCTTATAGTCACCCATTAATTGACAGCATTTGTTTAATGTGTCTTTTGAGGGATTCATTCCCTAAAAACTCCACATTAATTTATTTAGATAAAAAATAGGCCATCAGATGAATTTGGATCATACAGTCATGATAGAGTCATTTCAACAGGCCTGCTACCAAATGGTAATGTAATTTCAAACTTTTACATTTATAAAAATTTATATATAAAAGAAATTATTCAACTTTTATAATTTGAGGTTCTGTCTAGAAAACCCTATTGCTAAGTTATGGTCAAATGAAATGAGGTCAAAGGCAAATTTAAAGAATTTAAATATCCAGAGGTTTTCTCCCAAGGAAATTTAAGCTGAATAATCTGAGTATGAGTACGAGTTTATGATTTGTGAGGAATCTTGGAGGCTAGAATGGAAAAATGCAGGATTAATGTATAATAATTTAGGGATTATAAATAATCCCTAAAGGGCATTAGGAAAGCAATTTCCTTTTGAGGTGAAATGAACTCAAAACTGTTTAAAAGAGCTAAAGAATTCTCTCTACATAAGCAAGAGTTGGGGCACAGGATGTTATCTCTCTGTCACTCTCTGCCCACACGCACACACACATGCACACATACACACACACAGTAGCAACAGTATTAATGATCTCAGTGAATGTGAAGGTTGAGAGGTAGACAGCTGGATTAGGAAGTGTGAAACCAAATATGAACTAAAGATACTTAGCAATGGTTTCAAACTTTGCCCATTAAATTTAGCAATAGGTGACTGTGTTTTGATAAACTAACCTATATTCTATGCATTATCTTGCAATCTAATAATAGGCTAAATGTATGCTTTATTCTGCTGCAGTCATGCAAAAGAAAATTTAATCACAGAAACCAAACTGGAGACACATTATGAATAATTATTTGCAATATTATTTAGTTTGATAGATTATCATAGTTTTACAATTCTTTCACAGTCAGGCTCTTGAGAGAACATATCAGCCCTGAGAACCCGAAATTGTATAGCAGAAAGCTTCTGCAGAGGACCAATGATGAAAAATTTTGGGGGAAGTCCTGAAGATGACCTTGGCAGTTAAACAAACTCTTTCTCTGTTCAGCAGTGATCTCAGAGTTGTGATTTATCCAACAATGAGAAGTCAGGACTTCCTTTTCTTCCTATTTCTACTCTGACCCTCACTGTATACCCAATTGTATGTTTCCCCCTTCATTTTCTGTTATATAGTCTGAAGAATATAGTAGAGGTATGTACTGATGAGGGTTCAAGAAAAAAAGAAGACCCTTACGTACACATGGTGGAAGTGTATATGATCCTATGTTTCTACAGGGCAATTTGTCAGTATATGTTGAAAATTGATAGAATTTTTTTATATGTTCTGGAATTTTAGTGCAAAGAAATACTCAAGAACATGAGCAAAATTTAACTATAATGATATTTATCACAAAATTTGTTTACAAAGTAAAATATTGAAAGCAATAGAAATTTCTAAAAGAGGACAAACTAGAAAAGAAAGAAGAATTATGGTACACCCATGAAATTAAAACTGTGGCAATGAAAATTATGTTGTGAAGAATTGAAAAGGCACTCAATATGGCATGGTGAAAATTCAGCTTAAAATAATATGGCTAAATAACTTCTTAAAAACAAACTATATAGGGTGGTGCCTGTGGCTCAAGGAATAGGGCGCCGGCCCCTTATACTGGGGTGGCAGGTTCAAGCCCAGCCCTGGCCAAAACTGCAAAAAAAAAAAAAAATCCTCCTGGTATATATGTAATACACAACTATTAAAAATATTTCAAAGAATATGGAAAAATGAGTATAATCTTCTTTCAAGGTGATGTTTCACATTGTTTTAAAAACTTTTCCATTTTGGTTATCAGCTTTTTCTAAATTCTCTATGAACAATAAACACTGTAAAAAGAGCATATAAAAACTGTGTGTTAAAAAGTCATGTTTATTGCAGCTCAATTTACAATCGCCAAAATGTGGAAAGAGCCTAAATGCCCACCAACCCAGGAATGGATTAACAAGCTGTGGTATATGTATACCATGGAATACTATTCAGCCATTAAAAAAAATGGAGACTTTACATCCTTCGTATTAACCTGGATGGAAGTGGAAGACATTATTCTTAGTAAAGCATCACAAGAATGGAGAAGCATGAATCCTATGTACTCAATCTTGATATAAGGACAATTAATGACAATTATGGTTATGGGGGGGGAAGCAGAAAGAGGGATGGAGGGAGGGGGGTGGGGCCTTAGTGTGTGTCACACTTTATGGGGGCAAGACATGATCGCAAGAGGGACTTTACCTAACAATTGTAATCAGTGTAACTGGCTTATTGTACCCTCAATGAATCCCCAACAATAAAAAAAAAAAAAAGTCATGTAGCAGAGAGGAAACCAATAGAGAAGTGAATCCTCCTGGCAGGACTAACAAGCATTTCAATTAACAAGTTCATTGAATAGGAATAGGGCGCACAGAAGTATTGTGACAATTATTCATCAGTAGTTTGAAGTAGGCTGCCAATAAAATCTTACAAACATTATAAAAGTAGTAAAGCTTCTATGCTCCCTCTTGAATGACAAGGATGCTGATGGAGACATTGAAGAATCTTTAAAGAGTTTCGTGTGAGTAAATACGAAGTACAAATTTTTAACAAAAAAATACTCATGCTAATATGTTGAATTCTCTGTGGATTCTGGTTATTAAACCTTTGTCGAAGACCTGCAAATATCTTCTCCCATTCTGAGGGCTGTCTGCTTGCTTTACTTACTGTGTTCTTGGCTGTGCAGAAGCTTTTTAGTTTGATCAGGTCCCAGTAGTGTATTTTTGATGCTGCTTCAATTGCCCGGGGGGTCCTCCTCATAAAATATTCGCCCAAACTGATTTCTTCAAGAGTTTTCCCTGCACTTTCTTCTAGTATTTTTATAGTTTCATGTCTTATGTTTAAATCTTTAATCCAGTGAGAGTCTATCTTAGTTAATGGTGAAAGGTGTGGGCCCAGTTTCAGTCTTTTACAGGTGGCCATCTCAGGCTGGGCAAGGGACTTGAAGAGAAACTTCTCTGAAGAAGACAGGCACATGGCCTACAGACATATGAAAAAATGCTCATCATCCTTAATCATCAGAGAAATGCAAATCAAAACTACTTTGAGATATCATCTAACTCCAGTAAGATTAGCCCATATCACAAAATCCCAAGACCAGAGATGTTGGTGTGGATGCGGAGAAAAGGGAACACTTCTGCACGGCTGGTGGGAATGCAAATTAATACATTCCTTTTGGAAAGATGTTTGGAGAACACTTAGAGATCTAAAAATAGACCTGCCATTTGATCCTACAATTCCTCTGCTAGGTATATACCCAGAAGACCAAAAATCACATTATAACAAATATATTTGTACCAGAATGTTTATTGCAGCCCAATTCATAATTGCTAAGTCATGGAAGAAGCCCAAGTGCCCATCGATCCACGAATGGATTAATAAATTGTGGTATATGTACACCATGAAATATTATGCAGCTTTAAAGAAACATGGAGACTTTACCTCTTTTATGTTTACATGGATGGAGCTGGAACATATTCTTCTTAGTAAAGTATCTCAAGAATGGAAGAAAAAGTATCCAATGTACTCAGCCCTACTATGAAACTAATTTATAGCTTTCATATGAAGGCTATAACCCAATTATAACCTAAGAATATGGGGAAAGGGGAAAGGGAGGGAAGGAGATGGGGAAGGATGGGCGGAGGAAGAGTGATTAGTGGGATTACACCTGCGGTGCATCTTACAAGGGTACGTGCGAAACTTACTAAATGTAGAATATAAATGTCTTAACACAATAACTAAGAAAATGCCAGGAAGGCTATGTTAACCAGTGTGATGAAAATATGTCAAATGGTCTATAAAACCAGTATATGGTGCCCCATGATTGCATTAAGGTACACGACTATGATTTAATAATAAAAAAAAAGAAGAAAAAAATTACTTATGATGTTAGTAACGTACCTATAATGTGAAGAAGAAATATTTGAGTGCCACATTTATCACCTCTGACACAAATTTTAGTTAAATAAGTGTTCTTAAACATTATTTTCTTTAGAATGCACTGCAAAACAAATCTTAGCACACACTGACTAAATTAATATTGTAATCTCAAGAAAAGAATGGACATTTTGTTTTACTAAGAGTGTCAATTGTGATTCACATGTACTCAAACTAATGGAAAAATGAGTTTTAATTATACTGCTATTTTCAACCCATTATGAAAACATAGTGGAGTCAATTGAAGTTAAATTAGTAATGAGATGTTTATATTTATCTTCCAAAATAGCCATAAATAAGGTTATTTATATGACACAACTACTAAAAGATTGATAAATAATATGTAAATATAAGCATAGGAGTAATGCATTATTAGAAACCAAAGCTTGATAAAAATGGTAAGGAGTATGGAGATATCTCAAAGAACTAAAAATAGATCTACCAATTGGTCCAGCAATTCTACTGCCAAAGAAGGGGAAAGACATTTTATAAAAAAACACTTGAACTTGAATGCTTATAGAAGCACAATATCAATTGTAAAAATGTGGAAACAACTTAAGCGCCCATCAATACGTGAGTGGATTAATAAAATGTGACACACAAACACACCATGGAGTACTATTCAGCCATTAAAACAATGTTGATTTAGTATTCTAGTATGCTTTATAACAACTATAGAACTGGAGACCATTTTCCTAAGTGAAGATTTGCAAGAATGGAAAAACAACCACCATAGGTACTCAACACTAAATTGGAACTGGTCAATCAACAGAGGCACATACGGAAGCAAAACTCAACAGAAATCAAATGGGGGGGGGGGTTAACTTTGCATTTGACTGGTACAATGCATACATTCTGGGTAAGGGTACACTTACAATTTTGACTTAAAATGTATGAAAGCAAATTATGTAATCAAAACATGTGCATCCCTGCAATATTCTAAAATGTAAAAAGAAGTTGGTATTGTGGTGGCAAAGGCTAATATTGGGATATTTCATTTACTTTTGATTGCCAAATGTAAAATAAAATTGAATGCATTTTAAAAAGATGCTTGTATTACTAACATTAAAGACATTAATTAATAGTTCTGAACATGAAAAAAATGATTGTGGTTATGAAAATAAAGTTGTCACGCTCTCTTTTGCATTCTAGCCTTTATAAACCACAGTACACCAGGGTAATACATGTGGCATATTGCCGCAAACAAGTCTGCTGAGAATAATCAGGAATACATAATTCATCAGCAATGCTGCAGATGTCGAGGACATCCTCTATTGTGCCCATCCTTTAACAAAAATAAACTTCAAAGCTGTTTGACTCGCTTCCAGTTCCTTCCAAGCAGAGCCCAGCAAGGAACTGCCATCGATTTTTTTTTTTTTTTTTTAGAGCTCGTTGTTGTGGAGACAGATCAATGAATGCTAGGAAGAATAAAAACTGGTCTCACCTTGAGTAGTTCAGAAAGTGTTCATTCTGAAATTAATAGACTTATAAACATTCCTCACACCCATAGGCATTTTTCAAATTAATATGGTACTCAATGTATAAAGCTGACTCTGTAATAGTAATGGGAATGTTTCTTTTTCCAGTTAAGACTTGAGAGTAAAGTTTCTTCTTACACTTTCTGAAATTCTTACAGTATCTTTATCCCACCTGGTTTGTCCAACTCTGTTTCTACTGTTAATTTCTTTCTGGGCTTCATCTTAAAATGTATACTAGGTTTTTGGCATGTCTTTTAACCCAGCCATTCTAGCATAAAACACGGGCTTAAGACATTTATGAGACAGGTGTTAGCGCATCCTTGTGTTATTTCTGGAAACTTTAAAACTTAAAGCATCAAGTCACCATCTCAGGTTTATGAGGCTGTTAAATGATAGATCCATATATATCTAAGTTTAAATTTGTATTTAATACACACTTTTTATTTGATTTTATGCACTTCAATTTACAGTGTTTAGAAAATAATTCTTGTGTGTACCAGCTCTCTTTACCTGTCTCCCAAGTAGGAGGTGGGTTGATTTACTTAAGAGAGCAACTCCTCCTTAACAAATGAGCCAAGAATATACAATGTGCAAAGGATAGTGTTTTCAATAAATGGCACTGGGGAAAATGATCAGGTCCCATTTATTTATTTTTGTTGTTGCTGAGATTGCTTTTGGGGTCTTCTTCATAAATTCATGGCCTACTCTGAAATCTGATAAGAGTTTTTCCAAAATTTTCTTATAGGATCTTTATAGTTTCTTGATTTAGGTTTAAGTCTTTCATTCATTGTGAGTTAATTTTTGTGAGTGTTTAAGTCTTTTACATGTGGCTATCCGGTTTTTCCAACACCCAGGGGAAAATTGTATGAAGATTCCTCAAAGAATTTAAAATACAACTTGCATTTGATCTAGCAATTCCCCATATATACCTAAAGGAAAAATTATCATTTTATAAAAAGAACATATGCACTCAAATATTTATAGCAGCACAATCCACAATCACAAAAACATGAAAACAACACAAGTGCCCACCAATACATGAATGGATTAATAAAATGTGGTATATACATACTATAGAGTATTACTTAGCTAAAAGATAATGGTGATCTAGTATCTTTTGTAACAATCTAGATGAAACTTAAAACCCAGTCTTCTAAGTGAAACATCACAAGAATGGAGAAACAACTACATGTACTCAATACCACATTGGAACTAATTTATCAACACTTAAGTGTACATATGGAAGAAAATCTCAATAAAAAACTGAGCTGGGGGAAGAGAGAGGAGAGAACAGGTAAATTCACACCTCCTGGGTTTAGTACACTATCAGGGAGAAGGGAAAACATAAGTTTGACTCAATTTGTACAAAAACAAAGTATGTAAACAAACTATGTGCACACTCTAATATTCTGAAATTTTAAGTAGGCAAAAGATAAGAACAGACATTTTTCAAGGGAAGACATACAAATTGCTAAGAGTTATATGAAAAAATTCTCAACATTAGTAATCATCAGAGAAATGGAAATCAAAACCACAAGGTGATACCATCTCATCCTACTTAAATTGGTTTGTATCAAAAAGCCAACAGATGCTGGTGAGGATGTGAAGAAAGAGGAATCCTCATACACTGCTGGTGGACATGCAACCTAGTGTAACTGCTGTGTTCAGCAGTACGGACATTCTCCAAAAAGCTATAAATAGAACTACTATATGATCCAGCAATTCCACTTCTGGGTATATGTCCAAAAGAAAGGAAATCAATATAGCAAAGAGGTATCTTCATCTCATGTTCACTGTAGCACTATTCATAATAGACAAGATATGAAATCAACCCAAGTTCTCATCAACAAAGGACCAGATAAAGAAAATATGGTATTCATACATAATGGTGCAACATGGCTGGAAATGGAGGCCATTGTGTTAAATGAAATGAACCAAGTGCAGAAGACAAATAATGTGTTTTCACTCATATGTGGGAGCTAAAAAAAGTGGATCTTGTGAAGATAGAGAGAATAGAGTGGTCCTTACCAGAGCCTAGGAAGAAGAAGGAGTATGGAAGAAATAAAAATATATAAATGCATATATTATCACTAAATAGTATATTTAAAAAGATGAAGATAGTAAATTATATATATACATATTTTATCTCAATAAAAAAATCAGAAAATATTTTTAAAAGGACATTATAACCTCAAATTAGGTGGCTGCTAGGCCCCCAGATTTAGGTTTTTGTCATGATAAAAGTCTTTCTTTAGTTTTTTCTTAATAATATAATTAGAAAGTACAGATTTATTTTTGTTTGTGTTTTAGAAAACCCTAATCACTCAATGGATAAAGCTTGGAATAGAATCCACTAAGTATCTAATGTTAAATATAAGCTATTTAAAATCCATTGTATGAGTAAAAATATCAACTTTTTGAAATAGATTTTATTTTTGGTTTGAGCCTCACAGCCAAATTCAGCAGAAGATGAAGAGATTTTCCATATTCCCTTTCCCTCCATGCATACAGAGCCCTTTCCATTATAGGATCAACATCCTCAACCAGAGTAATAATGTTTGTTAAGACTGATGAACTTACATGGGCACATTTTCTTAAATTTCAAATTAATATGAGGGTACAAATGTTTAGTTTACATCATTTTCAGTTCTAAGGTCAAGTTCAAGTTGCAGTTGAGCCCTTTACCCAGGGGTTGTGCTGAGCCCCTTCACATTGTGCACATCAGGTGAGATCCCACCAATTGCCCTCCCTCATATTCCCTCCCCTCTTCCTTCTCTCCCCTCCCTCTTTTTAGACATTTGTGTTTCATCTTTCTTGTGTGCATGTAGGGTTTATATATGGGTTTCATAATAGTATTGAGTACTATTATGGATTTTTTTTTTGATTCTTGAGATACTTTACTAAGAAGAATGTGTTTCAGCTCCATCTATGTAAACAAAAAAGTTGTAAAGTCTCTATCATTTCTTATACCCAAATAATACTCCGTGATATACATATGTCAGAATTTGTTAGTCCATTCATGGATTGATGGGCATTTGGGTTGCTTCCATGACTTGGCAATTGTGAATTAAGCCACAATAAATATTCTGATGCATGGACATATTTTTATCAGCTAAGCTACATAGTTTAAATGGGGTTCTGTCTTGTTTCATATTCTACAGGTTTAGACAAATATATAATGACATGAACCACCATTATAATATTATACAGAGCAGTTTCACCACCTCCAAAATTCTCTGTAGTTCACCTATTCATTTCTCTCCCTCTATAGTTTTTCTTTTTTCAGAATGTCACATAGTTGGAGTTACACAATTTGTAGCCTTTTCATCTTGACTTCTTATACTTAGCAATGCAGAAAGAATGGGGATGGAAGACCCCATTCTTGGAAATGGAACACACCCCCAGAAAAGGGGGAAAACAGGGAAATAAGCTGAGAAGGCAAAATAAAAACAGTTTAGCTAGCTTACTCTTAAACTAACAATTAAATTACTTGTCTAAGCAGTTCCTGCTTTTGCTGAAGGCCTAGCCTATAAGGGATACATTTTGCATTCCCGTCAGCGATGAAGGAGAGTTTCTGTAGTGCTACATCCTTACCAACATTTGATGTTGTCAGTGTTCCAGATTTTGGCCATTCTAATAAGTGCATAGTGGTATTTTCTTGTTGTTTTAATTTGCATTTTCCTGATGATATGCAATATGGAACATCTTTTCATGTGCTTATTTGCCATCTGTATGTTTTCTTTGCTGAGGTATCTGCTCAGACATTTTGTGCCTTGTATAACTGAGCTGTTGCTTTATTGCTGGGTTTAAGTGTTCTTGGTATATCTTGGATAATAGTCTTTTATCAGATATAGCTTTTTCAAAAGATTTCTCCCAGTCTTTGGCTTGTAGTTTCAGTCCCTTAACAGTGTATTTCACATGCATAAATTTTTAATTTTAATGAAATATGGCTTATTAATCCTTTCTTTCTTGGATCATGCTTTGGTGTTATATCTAAAAAATCATCTCTGCACCCAAGGATTTCTAGGTTTCCTCTTAGATCATCATCTAAGAGTTTTACAGGTTTGCATTTTATGTTTAGGTCTGTGATCCATTATGAGTCGATTTTTGTAAAGGTGTAAGATCTGTATCTAGATTCTTTCTTCTTCTTCTTCTTTTTTTTGGGGGGGGCCTACACATGTTCAATCACTCCAGGACCATTTGTTGAGAAAGTTATATAAAACTATTTTTGCTCTATTGTGCTGCATTTGCTCCTATGGTGAAGATCAATTGATTATATATGTGTGGGTTTATTTCTGTGCTCTCTACTTTGTTTGATTGGTCTATTTCTCTATTCTTTTGCTATTATCACTTTTTTTTTTGACACAGAGTCTAACTCTGTCACCCTTGGTAGAGTCCCATGACATCATTATAGCTCACAGCAACCTCGAACTCTTGGGCTTAAAGTGATCCTTTTACCTCAGCTTCCTGAGTAGCTGAACATAGATGCCCACCACAACACTCAGCTAGTTTTTTCTATTTTAAGTAGAGACAGAGTTTTGCTTAGATTGTTCTCAAACTCCTGAGCCCAAGCAATCCACCTGTCTCAGCCTCTGAGAGTGCTAGAATTGCAGGTGTGAGCCACTGCATCTAGCCCATACTTTCTTGATTATTGTACCTTTAGGGTAAGTCTTGAGATTGGATATTGTCAATTCACCAACTTTATTCTTCTCTTTCTTTTTCTTTCTTTCGTTTTTTTTTTTTTTTGTGAGACAGAGTCTCACTATGTCACCCTTGGTAGAATGCTGTGGCATCACAGCTCACAGCAACCTCAAACTTCTGGGCTTGAGCAATTCTCTTGTCTCAGCCTCCCAAGTAGCTGGGACTACAGGGGTCAGCCACAACACCCAGCTATTTTTTGTTGCAGTTGCCATTGCTGTTTAGCTTTCGTGGGCCGGTTTTGAACATGCCACCTTTGGTGTATGTGGCTGGAGCCCTCACCACTGTGTTATGGGTGCCGAGCCTATTCTTGTCTTTTGTATTTTGTAGCTAGTATGGGTCTTTTGCCTCTCCATATTTTGTGTACAATCAGTTTCTCAATATCCACAAAATAATAACTTGCTAGAATCTTTGTTAGATTGCACTGAATCAATAGTTCAATTTGAGAAGAACCGACATCTTGATAATATTGAGTCTTCATATCCATATAAATGAACTGTCTCTCCATTTATTTATTCCTTCTTTGATATCTTTCCTCACAGTTTTTCTCATAGATTTTGTACATTATGGTTTGAAGGGTGCTGCCTTTAGTCATTTTCTTAGTCTTATTGTATAAATCATTAGGTATTTTCTTTTATTCTCTGATGTTACAGTGGGGGGGGGGTCATTGTTGTGGACCCATACTGACATTGAATTAGGGGTCCAGAACTTGCCAGATTGGGGTAAGGAACCCAGATTATTAGTAATCAACTTATTTTTCCAAGTCATAATGCCTCAATTGTAGAATGAGAACAATATCTGTGTTTCACAATTATTGTGTAAATTAAATGGCAAGATGCCAGTATAATAAGTATCTGTCCTTCATGTGTCTTACTCTAGAGTGTCATTGTTTTATAAATGCTTGGACTTCCTTTTCCTTCTCTCCTGTCTTTTGGTTTGCTGTGCTCTTTTCTTGGATGGTGCTTTTGGAACACTTCTTTTTTTGCAGGTTCTGAAATTCCCTTTTCTCACCCAAATTCTGCCCCAAAGGTGGACATCTCTCAGCGCTCTCATCTTTTCTACTTCAGAACTTTCTCCACACAGCACATGGACTGGCCTGGGACCACAGGCTATTGCTGTCTGAAGGGGAAACCATCAATCAATGGGGTATTGGAGTCAGTGGGCTAAGTGTTCTTGTCTCTTTAGAGGGACAGCTGGTGTGCATTCTGCACATTTCCTCAAAGGGCCACAAATGAGATGAGCTCTCATAACGTACCATTGCAACCAGCTCAAACAGAATCTTTATTAGCCACTCTTCCGTTCCAAGCCTCGTCTCCGTCTTTCTACTCATTCTGCCTGCAGGATTAACCTACCTACACCAAAGTCCTTGCCTTATACTCTGCAAATTGGAAGATCTAAATGAAAATAAACCATGCTTTTTGTTCTCAGTAAATATGGCAAAGGTAGATACTTTACCATCAAAATATTTATGTTCTGTCTACCATAACACAAAGGTATAATCTAGAAAGGCTACCCAGTCTGGAATTATACTTTTCAGCATTTTCCCCAACTTGCATGTAGATGGAACCAAGAGGGTTCAAGCTGAGAGGTTTAAAAGGCTAAAAAAATTTTTTTAAATGTGCTTTTTTTCTGTTTTTTTGGCTTTTTGCAAAAAGCATGGAGAATTTGTAAGCTGCATGGGAAACATCGCAGAGTCACAAAAAACCAAGAAAACTGCCCTTGGAAAACCATCTGGAGGGGACCAAGTTACCATTTAGGAAAACTTGTTTCGAATGTTCCATTAATAACAATTAAATTCTATCATGTTTCCACCAGTATACTTCTGCAGTTTGGGGTTTGTTTGCTATAGCAGCTGTCATTACCCAGTTTGGTTCTTAAAATGTTTTCATGTTCTAAGCCCTTTGTCATTGCTTTAATGGATGTTTGTCACTGAGAGCATTCTATCCACTTAACTTTTCATTCTACTTTTTTCAGTGTTCTTTGCTGAATGGATCTATTATTTGCTTAAAAGTGGTAAATACATGGAATAGTTTTGAGGTCCAATTTTTTCCCGAAAATAAGCAGAGATAAAATCTACTTCATTTCAAACGGAAAGGATGGGCTTTATGACAAGATTGTAGGGAGCCCCACCTAACATCAAGCAAAAGAAGCCTTCAGCTCTCCTTTTATTCATGCATGCTTTCTATCTGTTATATGCCACATATTCTATTATACTCTAAATTCAAAAAATACAGTCTGGGTGAGTATTTTATGAAGAGAACCCCCGGGGCAATTGAAGCAGCTTCAAAAATACACTACTGGGACCTGATCAAACTAAAAAGCTTCTGACATCCAAGAACACAGTAAGTAAAGCAAGTAGACAGCCCTCAGAATGGGAGAAGATATTTGCAGGTTATGTCTCTGACAAAGGTTTAATAACCAGAATCCACAGAGAACTCAAACGTATAAGCAAGAAAAGAACAAGCGATCCCATCGCAGGCTGGGCAAGGGACTTGAAGAGAAACTTCTCTGAAGAAGACAGGCACATGGCCTACAGACATATGAAAATATGCTCCTCATCCTTAATCATCAGAGAAATGCAAATCAAACTACTTTGAGATATCATCTAACTCCAGTAAGATTAGCCCACATCACAAAATGCCAAGACCAGAGATGTTGGCACGGATGTGGAGAAAAGGAATTCTGGAAAAGTATAATTCCAGAATGCTGAAAAGTATAATTCTACACTGCTGGTGGGAATGCAAATTAATACATTCCTTGTGGAAAGATGTTTGGAGAACACTTAAACATCTAAAAATAGATCTGCCATTCAATCCTATAATTCCTCTACTAGGTATATACCCAGAAGACCAAAAATCACATTATAACAAAGATATTTGTACCAGAATGTTTATTGCAGCCAATTCATAATTGCTAAGTCATGGAAAAAGCCCAAGTGCTCATCGATCCATGAATGGATTAATAAATTGTGGTATATGTACACCATGGAATATTATGCAGCCTTAAAGAAAGATGGAGACTTTACCGCTTTGATGTTTACATGGATGGAGCTGGAACATATTCTTTGTAGTAAAGTATCTCAAGAATGGAAGAAAAAGTATCCAATATACTCAGCCCTACTATGAAACTAATTTATGGCTTTCACATGAAAGCTGTAACCCAGTTATAACCTAAGAATAGGGGAAGAGGGAGGGGAAGGAGGAGGAAGAAGGGGTGGAGGGAGGATGATTGGTGGGATTACACCTGTGGTGCATCTTACAAGGGTACATGTGAAGCTTAGTAAATGTAGAATATAAATGTCTTAACACAATAACTAAGAAAATGCCAGGAAGGCTATGCTAACCAATGTGATGAAAATGTGTCAAATGGTCTATAAAACCAGTGTATGGTGCCCCCATGATCGCATTAATTTACACAGCTACGATTTAATAATTAAAACATAAATAAAAAAAGAAAAAAATAAATAAATTCAAAAAATAAATAAGAGATGATACCTCCCTCTAAAAGCTTATAAACTATTATTTGAAGCTACACTGTGGGTTCCCTGTTCATTCATCTTGGCATATTCACAGACTGATGTGTGTAAGTTATGCAGCTTCTCATGCCTTTGCTTTTTCATGTGTACAAGAGAAATAATATAATAATGTTAAATATGAATGTCGGAGGGTTATTATAAGCATGGACTGAGATTGTCATAGAGCTCTTAGAATACTTCTTAGTAGCTTGCTATATATCAATAAAGCTTAGATTACTATTAAATGTTGGGACCAAGATATATAAAGCACAAGATCACATAGGGTAGTGCACATCAAACATTAGGGTTTCTATGACTTTCCAGGAAATCTTATTAAAATTGAGAGTTTTACTCAGTAGGTCTGATGTGGGACCTGAGATGCTGTATTTCTCCCATCCAAGTACTAACCAGGCCCGACCCTGGTTAGCTTCCGAGATCAGACGAGATCGGGCGCGTTCAGGGTGGTATGGCCGTAGACGAGATTCTGTATTTCTAACAAGCCCCTGGGGATCCTGCTGTTTCTGGTCTTCAGATGACGATTTGCATAGTGAAGTCTATGCCAGGGCTGTCCAGTAGAGCTTGCTGTGATGATGATGAAATGTTCTATATCTTCTTTTTCTACTATGGGAGCTACTAATTCCATGTGGCTGCTGAAATGTGGCTAGTGCAATGGAGAAGCTAAATTTTTAAAATATTTTATTTAATATTAATAAATGTGAATTTAATTGGACATCTGAGGCTAGGAGCTGAGGCATTTAACATCACAGGTTTAGACCAGAGGCCACATATTCAAGCAAAGATGGATACTCAGAATAAATGTTGCTTATTGGGTTATATGATCATCAGTATAAGTAAAATTCTCTAGAAATCTGAAATTAGCTTGAAGATCAGTAGGATAACTATTGTTCTTTAGGGGCTTTATTCACCCTATACTTGATCTGATATAGCAGGTTAGGACTGGCTATATTCTTTATTAAGCTGTTCAGTTAGGAATGTTTTCAGTATTAGATAATTGAAAAACCAAATTACTGTAGCTTGAGCAAGTGTTTATTTATATCTCCCTCAAATACAAGCATTCAGAGGCACATAGGTATAGATATGTGGTCCAGCTGCTCACAGGCCAGTGCTAAGTTTCTTCTCCAATATTTTGAGCCTGTGAGCATTGGCCTTCACGCTGACAGCTTCATTGCTCAAGAGCCCATATAAGCTTTAGGTTTCCATATTCAAGAGAAGGTTGAGAGAATCAGTCAACCTGCATGTGTGCTCTTTTATCAGACTACAAGTATCTTATTGTCTAAGGAGGCTGAGAAAAATTAGTATTTAGTGGGATACATTTCCATCCCAAACAAAATTAAAATTCTTTTAGGAAGTTAGAAAGGAGAATAGATAATGGTTAGGCAGCCAACAGTGTATGCCACATAAATCTAATTATTATTCATATGTGAAGACAAATAAATACATTTTTTCCAATAAGCAAAACTTCAGTTAGACATAGCAATCATTTATATTCAATATGAATTAAAAAGAAAAACTCACACATGATAAAACCATGGCTGGCAAGATAGAAGAATTTGCAGTGATCACTGACTCCATCTGAATAATAAAAAGATATATAAATCAAACTACACAAGTATTCCGAATAAATTTTTTTAAAATGCCACTAGGCAAGAAAAAATTCTTCATTTCCATACAGCTTTTCCCATTACTGTTTACATAATACTCAGCCTTTTCACAAACATACACTATGTAATTTGCCCCCAAATGTTGAAGTTTATAACTCTGACTAGAAAAAAAAAAAAATCTCAGTTGATTAACATGAAATATTTGAAACATCCCATTATGAAATAGAACCAAGAAGTACATAAAAGAACGGCACATCATGACCTAATGGGGTTCGTTCCAGAAGTGTACAATACATACACAGTTTAGAATTGGAAGTTTTATTAATAAAATTCTCTGTTAGTAGGAGAGACAAAATGTGATTTCAATAGACCTCAAAAAAGCTTTTGATAAAATTTCACAACTGAAAAAAAAGAAACCACTTATAGTATATGAATGAATAGCTATACACTTAAAATTATTCATAAAAATCATGTAAATTCAATCTCAAAGCAACTATAAGCCTCATTCTTAATAGGACACTTTTAAGCTGACCCGTTAAAATCAAGGAGTAGGTAACATGGTTTCCCTTCATGCTCTCATCTGATAATTCTGAAGATAATCATCAAATTTAAAAGAAGAGTACTCTTAATTCTAAAAGGATAGAAGGAACTTTAATAGTTTTGCAGATGATAAGATACAGTATTTGGAAATTCTAATACAATTCATTAATGAATCATATGTTGACGTTTTTAAAGATATCTGAATAAAATAGGTATGCTTTAAAAATCAGTTCATAGGTGATAGCTCAGAGTGGTTTTGGTTTGCATTTCTTTGATGATTAGGGAAGATGAGGATGAGCATTTTTCATGTGTATTTTTTTTTGTTTTTGTTTTCGTTTTTGTCATTCATCTGTTTTTTTAGAGAAGTTTCTGTTAAGTCTCTTGCTCATTTCCGAGCGAGATTGTTTGCCCTTGTCTTGTTGGTTAATTTGAGTGTGCTCAACTACAGCATAAACTTCACCTTAGAAATGCAAATAGTGTTACTTATTCATTTGTACCCTCATATTAATTTGAAATAAAAAAACATTTTACACAGAAGCATTGTTATCATTCTAAGGATTGTGAATGTTGCATATAAAATGTGCTTGTATATTTGTGTGTATTTATGTCATATTTTTCAAAGTTTCTTTGCCTTACTGACCCTTCCCATAGTTAGTACATAGCACTTAATATTTTATTATAAGTAGTATAATTTATATATGAACATTGTCTTTTTTCTAGCAATGATAATTCTAAACTAAATTGTGTAAATTTTACATAACATAATATTGAACATTAAGAATGTTTTAAAAGATATTTATGAATGATTTTAAGTTGTTATATTTCTGTGAGATTTATAGAGGGATATTGTCCTTTTTAAGCAACATAAAAGAAAAAAATGCCCCAAACTGCCTCTTTAATAAAGTTTATTTTTATTAAAAAATTAGTTCCTAAAATACAGTTTTTAGAAAGCCATTGACACAACCAACAACTTTCCCCCTCAAAGAAATAAAATATATAGAGATTAATTTAAGAAAAAAATGTGCAGTATCAATGTTAAGAAACCTAAATGAAGTCAAAGTTTATGCTTGAATAGGAGCCTAGGTAATAACAAAACTAACCTAACAATTTATATGTTCACAGTTCAAATCAATTAAATGTTATTGGCAAAGTGATTTTTGGAAAAAAATTTGTGACATGGTTATAAAATACAATAGCTAATGTTACAATGAGGTTATTAAAATGTACCATATTACTATAAGAACATACACTTACATATAGACAGGTAGATGTACATACCCACGTGCATTTGCTTACACAGTTCTATCCAATTCCAGATATAAAAATAAGGACCTGTGGTCATTCAGTATGTGATAAGGCTTTTTAATTATTTTGGAAAAGACAGATTTACCAGTAAATTTTATTGCAGAATATGATTTTTAAAGAGCCATTTTTTAAAAAACAAGATTTTTACTTCAACCCTTTTGGGAAATATATTTGAGAGGTTAAAAGTTAGAATTAAACATTAGAAACAAACAAACAATGAGAAACTTACTAAATGTAGAATATAAATGTCTTAACACAATAACTAAGAAAATGCCAGGAAGGCTATGTTAAACAGTGTGATGAAAATATGTCAAATGGTCTATAAAACCAATGTATGGTGCCCCATGATTGCATTAATATACACAGCTATGATTGAATAAAACAAAAAAAACAAACAAAAAAAGCAAAATCATAGAGGAAGCCTCAGTATATGTTATTAATACTATAACCTGAGTTTGAAAAGGCCCTTTAAAATACAGTACAAAAGACAAATAAAATAAAATAAAATAATGTGCCAGATGCATAAAGGTATCAAATTCTTAATTGAAAATCCTTCTGACAGATAGTTTCATTGTGAATTCCATCAAGTACTTTAAAGGAAAACTAATTATTCTACTGAACAATAAGACTACAACATTCCCAGTGCACTTTATAAATCCTACATTATGCTGATATAAAAGCTAAAAGAGAAAATAATTCTATATACTAATATTCCTCAACAACATAAATACAAAGTGCTTTAATGAAAATATTAGCAAAATTCTCCAGCATCATTTTTAATGGCTAATATATTATTCTCATTGAATTTTGTCTGAGGAATTTGAAAATCAGTATGATTAACTATATTAAGAGATTACACAAAAATAAACCATATAATTATCCTAATATATGTAGAAAAACATTTGACAAAATTCAACCTTCATTCATGATAAAAACTTTTTTAAAAAAATAGGAACAAGGGAACTTTCCCAACATGATAACAAGCTTCTAAGATTACACACACACACACACACACACACACAGAGAAAGTAACAGAATAAGTAACATTTTTAATTTATATTTTGTATATGTGCTGCTGAAGCACAAAATATTTTATATGTAAATAACATATTTATACAGAAAGCTAAGAAAGGTCTATATCAAAATTAATGGTATGTCTACATATTATAAAAAACAAGTGGAAAATGAAATTCAGAACATTATATATAATTAATTACATAAAAATGTAAATTATTAGGAATGGATTTTAAAATATGTGTATAAAACCAAGGTAAGTTAAACATATCTTAAATATTGGAGAAAGAGAACATATGCCTCCCACCCTGATAACTTTCTGGAGAATCCTTTTTTTTTTTCAATTTGTAAAGATAATGCTAAAATTTAAATTGAAAGGCCATGAAGTCTTTGTGATCTTGAAAACAGAAGTACAAAATGGAATGACTTATATCACTCAGTTGACTTGATATAAAGCTATAGCAAATACGATAGTACATGATAGACATACAGGCCAGTGAAATGGATGATAGAGCCAAAAAATAAACAAATACATATATACTGAGCTAATGTTTGTCAGATATGGCAAGATAATTCAATGAGGGAAGAAAATTCTTTTTAACAAATAGTGCAGAAACAACAGGGTACCCTTACAAAAAAAAGGTAACCTGGTTTTCTACTTCTCACCTACCTTGAAAAAAGTGAGGTTTATATTTTATGGACTTAAAAAATACAAGTTTAAACTCTATATCTCCAGAAGAAAAGAGAAAACAATTGGCTAAAAATAACAAAGATATATTAGGGTTGACAGAAAAAGCTTAAAGCATAAAAGTATTTACAAGTTAGACTCTAAAAATTTAAACCACTGCACTGTAAATACTTTTAAGAAAGATAGGCCACAGAATGGGTAAAAATATTTCCAAATATATGTAACCATCAAAGAAATTGTTTTAAAAATATATAATTATAATTCTTACAATGCAGTAAGAAAAACATTCTAATTTTGAAAATGAACAAAGGATTTAAATAGGCTTTTTATAAAATAAGATGTTAAAATGACTAAAATGGCCAAGCAGACAAAGAAAAGAGCTCAGAATCTGTAGTAATTTAGAAAATGCAAATTAAAAGCACCATCAGGCGCTGCTTTGAAACTGGTCAAAGTTTTTACCCTCTGAGATGGATCATTATTTGGTAGAATGTGCGAAAGAACTGATGAGACCAAGTATTGGCTACGATTTGAGGGAATCGCTATATTCATCTTTTGCTGGTGGATTTATAAAATTACATATCAACTTTGCAAAAAAAGTTTAGCAGTGCTTTATAAAGTTAAACATGTACTTAATATATAATCTTGCAATTTTGTGCCTTGTCATTTAGCCAAAGAAATGGAAACCCATGTTCACACAAAGATTTATATATGGATGTTCATAGAAACTTTATTCATAATAAGCCAATCCTGGAAACAGTCTGAATATCAATAAATGAATGGACAGGCAAACTGTGATTCCGTTCACACAATGAAATGATTCGGAAATACAAAGAAAGAATCCACTGATAAATGTAAACATATGGGTGAATCTTGGAAACATTATACTGAGAGAAAGAAGTTAGAAGAAGAGTATGTTCTTCATAATTCCATTTATAGGAAGTTCTGGTACAGACAAATTAATATAAAGTGGTAAAAATCAGATGATTATTTCCTTGTGGTAGAGATTAGGGTCATTTAATTGGAAGGGCTATGAGAGATCATCTTAGGGTGATGGAAATAGTTTAGATAAGAATTGGGTTCACGGTTGCATGGGTGTGCACACATTAGCCTTAGGGCCCTAGGTGGAAGTTCGGTGGCAGAAAAGTGGCCCTCAAACTGCTGCGAAGATTTGTGACTAGAAATACTGGGTTCCTATGAATATGGATTCTGCTGATTTATAGACAGTAGTTGAAAGGAATAAATAATATGGCCAAAGGAGAGCATAAGAGTGAAGAAAGAGCCAAAAACAGAAGGCCAAGGAATGTTTTCCTTTGAGAAGGGAGGAAAGCGGAGCCAGCAAACAAGAAAGAACCAAAGGTCAAGGAGTTATATGTCCCAGAAACTGGTCAAAGTTTTTACCCTCTGAGATGGATCATTATTTGAAGGACTTAATTATAATGCCTTTATCAAGTAACTTGGTAATCAGGACCATATTTGGCATGGGGGAAAGAACACAGCCAGAATTCTGTTCTGGCTTCATGATTCTGTCTAAGCCATATTCAGCATTTTTATTATAGTCACAATCATTAGTAATTTGTTTCTGCTATTAGCAATTTCGGCAGAAAAATCAGTGATGAAGGTGTCAGAGTGAGAGAGACAGGAGAATGGACGGAGTTACTCTTTTCCTGCTGATTTTCTTTATCTGTCATGGATAGAAAAGTACAGAGAAATTCCGAAATAAACAGTGCTTTCTATCTGATAAAGTTCTTCCTAGGTGTAACAAAGATTCCCTCTCTTAAAGTTGCTCCATGCAGGTGTAATGCCTTCCTTACGGAAAAAGAGGGTGTGTTTCATCCGTCTTTGCCATCTTCTAAAATTAGCTTTGAAAGCCTACTATGGGCCAGTGCTCTGCTAAGTATTGGAACAAAAAAGATGAATAACATAGCCCTACGTTTTCCATTTCCCCAGCTACATGAAAATCCCAATGTCAATTCACATGTGTCGGGACTATTTTCTACAATGGGAGTAGAGCGAAAAACTCCATAAGACTGTGAGGAAATAGCTGCATAAGCTTCTACACTAGGATTTAGCCAGAATGAAGACCCAGGATGATAAAATCATCTCCTTCCTTCCTCTTATTGAAAAAAGATATATAACAGTACATAGAATAGCACCTCCATAGTTCACCATCTCCTTACGCTGACCAGCTCCTTAAATTGACCTAATTTTCATAGACTGGACCTGCACCTTGTGCACATCTCAGTATAGCAGGCCTGCTTCCTCATGTTGACCTGCTTCCTCTGTATGTCAACCAGTTTGTTACAGTCCCCTAGGTGGTCAACTTACAGAGGTTCGACTATATTTGATTTGGTGAGACTTCACTTCTTGTTTGATTAGGTTGGAGAGGATTTATGGAATTGAGACCATCACACAAGATCTTATGAAGTAATTCTCTGTTAGTTATCATAGGTTTCAAAATAGAACATGCAGTCATCATAAACGTTAAGGAAATACAAAATTGTTCTTGCAGGGAAGCTTTATTCCTCCAGTTCACTGTAACTATTATTATGCCGTGTGATGCACAACAGAGACGTCTGCAGCCCAGTCCCCAGCAGACCATAATTGTTGCCTGTGCTCCTGCTACAAGGGACATTGACAATACCAAATAGCTTTATCCTGAATAACACCTGCTATTGTCTCACAACGAACATGCTGAAGCAAAATTAACCATCACAGCTTTATGAGTTTCCATTTTTTAATTAATAAAGAACTCTTTTCACTGATTTTGAGCAAAAATATTTTTGTTTAATACCTTGGAATCTCTTGAATTGACCTTGCAAATGAATTGCAGCAACATGAATAGCTAATTGGTAATGCTGAGAAAATGGCACTCAATCAAAATGAGTAAATGAATGAAATAGAAATCCTTGCGTGCTTTTGTTATGAATGTTAAACATACGTTAGTGAAGATATCCAATATATGTCAACTAAATCTTTAGAGACTCCTCTTAGCAAAGTAATGCAACAAAGTACATCAAGTCATTATAATTCTGAAAATGCATTGATTGCGGTTTCTAAATGTAGAACTTTCTAGAAAGCACTGGCTATTCAAATCACTATGCAGCTTCCTTTGCTTTTGTATCCACAGGTCAACACGTGGTGAAACAAAGAAACCAAGTCTAATTTCAAGCTTCCATTTCTTCCCTGGCAAGGTCTCTTTGTTTAGAACACAGAGACTTTTCCCCAAACTATGGCCCTCTCACATGAGTGGCTGATTTTTCATTTATCCTTGAGAAAGCTGTATTATCCATCTTTGTGTTAATGCACGTGTTAGTAAGTGGAGTTAACAATTACTGCCAGTATATGTACATTGGTAAGGCCATTCTTTCTTGTGGTATACAGGCAGTTCAGTTTTTTGGAACTGTTCTTTGGTCAAGCACTTCCCTTTACAAGTATCCATATTTATAGTCATCTAATATAAAAGAGTTAAATGATTTATGTTGTATTTATGATCCCAAACAGGCTTGATTTGGGGGAGTGTTGTGGCATTTATCATAATGGAAGAGAAAAAATCATCAAGGCTAGCATCAGAAATCTGAATTCAGTCTCAATTCCACTAATTATTTCACTGACCTTCCATGAACTACATTAAGAGGTTTAGGCTTCATTTTATTTATCTATAGCATCCAAAGTAATACTCTTCACCTTTTTTATGTCATTATTATACATTGGAATTTTAAACTTGAATATGGGATTTGAAATTTTAGGTATTATATTTGACATTGTTACTTTCATTGCTTCTAGCAGTAGAAATGATTGATGGAGGAACACTGGTACTCAAGGTTTTGTTTTGGCCAAATAAGACTATATCATTAACAACCCAACTTGGTTTTTTGCAGAATGTAACATTGAGGTTAATTTGATTTTAATATCAATGCCTTAAAATCTTTTTAGTTCTTTTCTGTAGAATTAAAAGTGTCTGACCAGCCTGAAATGAAGCTTTCCTGCCTAGAGAAATGATTAGTACTCAAAATGAGAAGTTTTTTAAAAATCAGGAGGCAGTGTTCTCTATTAATTGCTAGCTCTTTTCTTACCTGGGCTGGGAGTGTGCTGGCAGTGGTGTGGAACACGGGGGAAAGCAAAGGCATAGGAGAAAACATTTATAAAGTGACATGAAAGCTTAATGCCACAAAGAAAAGATAACTTGACTTCACAAATCATAAAACATCTACAAGAAAAGAAGAGAACAAAGTAAAAAGAGAAAAAAAATGCTGGCAAAAATTCACCAGACACATAAAATATGTGAATGTCCTTAATCATTAAAGAGCTCTTATAAACTGATGTGTAAAAGACAATAAGCTCAGAAAGGTGAAGAGTAGGCAGCACATGGAAAGACATTTTAAACCTGTATAAAGCTGCTCGACTTCACCCAAAACTAATGAAATGTAAAATTAAAACATGATTTGTTGTTTTTCTTCTATCGGATGGACAAATGTAAAATTTTTCATTATGTACTGGCTGTGTTTATTAGTATTCTTCCATTGAAGTATAGTTAACAGCATGCATAGGCATTAGGATTTAATGTTCGTAAAGCTTATTTTACATGAATTACCTAAATCCATCCTCCCAATGCCCAGGGTTGGTTATCTTCTCAATTTATAAATAAAAATCTTGAAACTCAGAGAGATGCCATATCTAGCATGTGGCAGAACTCACATAATGTCAAATTTCAAGTTCAACTACCTTTCCATTGATCGGGGTTGACTGACCTTGAAACACATGTGTTTAACATAGCAAAGTGTGGTACTATTGCCTTGTATAAATATGAAAAATGCCGTATTTGGTTAAATTGTAAGATAGGTAATGTGCTGGTGTCATTCATTTCTGAGTTGGTAGAATCAGCAAGAATAGTATTAGGTAGGCAAGGAATTATTAAGTGCATTCTTTTTTCTTTCCTTAAAATCTTGAACAAGTATTTTTATTATTTTGTTTGTTTAAGAATATGTTTTATAAATCTCTTGTTTGGAAGGTTTGGGTTCATAATCTTCGTTTTACTGTTTCAAAGAACAGGCTGTCTGGAAATACTTTATTAACGTGATAAATGATACGTTTAAATAAAATACAAGGAACAAGAAAGTATAGTTTTGAAAAGATTTATTATCTGGCATTATACTGGCTTTTGAGAGAGATAATTATTATGAGTTGCCGAACATTGCTGCAATTTTCACCTGGAAATATTTGTCTCTCCAATTTCCTTGTGTTATTGAAAACATATGAAAATCATAATATATCGGAAGCTTGCGATTTGGAGCTCATTTGATTTAACTGATAAGAATTCTTTTTCATTTCATGAAACATAATTTCACTTAGAAATATAAAACTACTCTGCCATGTTAAACAGTAAATAATAACAGGATAGCAATGCTAATTGGATTTTCGATTGTGAGTACTTAAATCAGCTCTCTTCCCCATTTTTCCATTAGGCTCTGCTCGAACTACCTAAAAAATACGATAGTATTTATCCAGATTTGTAACTTTTCTTTGATCAATGTTTTAGCAGTTTTAGAATTTCTTTGTCCTGTAAAGAAACAGGCAACAACAACAAAACCTTAGAACATTAAAACTACTCCAGAAAGTGTGTTTAGCAGAAAGGTCATTAAACGTTTGTTCAATATTCAATGATAATCTTCAAGTCAAATAAATCAGATAGGGCATTTGGTAATACTGTGATAAAGGAGAAAGGCTGCATTCAGGAGCTCATCCTGTTTCTGTTTAAAAGCTGACTGCTTTTGTAGTCTTTTTGTGGCAGGATCCAGCGCTGGTTAAGGGCATGAATTCTGCACTAAAGCAATCTTTCTTTGGCAGTTGGGGCTGCGAGATTTAGTGAAGACTAATCTGTGTCTCTGAACCTCAACTTTCTCATCTGTAAAATAAAAGCAAACACATACACATAGATATTTGTAAGAATTATATGAGACAACCAAGACAGTGCCTAGTCCAGTGCCTGGAACATAATATTAAACCAGCACTGAATTTATGTTTTTTCCCCACTCTGTTACTTTTCTGCCTTCCTGCCAGCCTTTAGTGACAGTTTTCAGCCAGTGGGGACTCGTCAGGTACCCTGTGCTGTACCCAGAGTCCCTCTCCAGGAGGGACTTCGCGCTCCAGCCAAGGGTGTGTGTTGACAGATGGCCTTCAGCCGCTAGCCCCTTCATGGATTGCCTTGGCTCTGTCTTCAAAGTCATACCCCTTTCCAGGGCAGTCTGCTTACTGACAAGCCAATCCTTGCATAAAGAGGCCAGACCATCCCCACCCAAATACTCACCTTTCTGAAGGTCATTGTAGCTCCGGAGTTTCTCTGTGGATTTTCAGAAGCTCTCATTAAGCCTGCACCACAACTCACTTCTCCCTCTGCCCAGTGTTGCTCCCTTTCCTTTAGGCAACAAATATTGGTCTTATAAACTCTCTTTGATAACAACTGTTAGGTAAATTCCAGCTTGCTGCAACCTGGCTCCACTTGGCTTTTTGTAAGTCTCTGTTGCCATGGAATTCAGAGCACAGCCAAGGAAACATTCATTTTACTCCCTTATTTTACTTTCCCCTTTTCTTCCCTTTAGGTTATTAAATGTTATCAACATATTTATAAAATAATTGTTTTCCTCCGATTAATCAAAATGTAGATGTTAGCCTTTAATTATGCACTGGGGCTTTTATTTTGTATTTTCTGTTTTGTCTCTAATTGTTGTAATCCAAATATTGTCTAAAGATTTTAGATAATTTTTAGAGCCAGACTTCTACATTATATTTCCTATTAAAAAACTCATTTTGTTTGTTATTATGCTAAGTAGTTTTTGTCTTCTTACATGAAATACAAGGTTTTTAAAATTTAGAAAGTTTCTGTATTATGTCAAAAATGAAGTTTCTAATAACTGCTATCCCTGATCACTATATAAGTAGATACAGCTCTACTTTGGTAAATACAAGTTTTTAAATCTGGTTAATTAATGGAGGCTCCTGAGGGTTGTGGAGAACAGGACATCATTGGCTGCAGGATTCAAACCTTTCCTTAGTTCTTATTACAGTGTAAAATATATCAAAGGAAGAGGCAGAAAATTATGAGAGAAAATGAAATAATTATGTATAAATGAGAAGAGGTTTGTTCAAAAGAGAATTTCTATCCTACATAATGGAAACAACCCAAGTGCCCATGAATACATGAGTAGAATTATAAAATGTGGTATATGTATACCACTGAGTACTACTCAGCCATAAAAAACTGGTGATCTAGTATATTTTGTAACAATCTGGAATGGAAAAATACCACATGTGCTCAATACTATATTAGAACTAGTCAATCAACATATACATGCATGTATGGGTCTAAAACTCAACAAGAATTGAGTAGGTGGGAGGGTAGAAGTGAGGAAGGGTCTATTCACAACTAACTGGTACAATGCACATATTCTGGATAAAGGGCACACCTCTAATTTTGGCTTAAAATGTACAAAAGCAAATTATGTAACCAAAACATGTGTGCCTCTGTAATACTTTGAAATTAAAAAAAAAAAAAAAAGCTAATGAAGAGGGGTGTTTGGAATAATGACTGTGGAAAAGTATTCTGGAGAAGCCACAAAAACATGCATTAAAAGATTGTGATCTCTTATCTCTGCCAAAAAATAAAGCAAAACACATGTTCCTAAAATTAAAAAAAAAAAAAGTATCATTGCTGTCAATCAGAAAGGCTTGATAAGACATGGCAAAGATTGAAAGCATTGTTTGGCTTGACAAAAGGCATTACAATTTCTTGATTTTTTGGAGCTTTCCGTAGCAAGGAAAGTAGACTAATTTCTATGGTTCACATAGTCCCTGGTATATCTAGTCTATTACCACATTATAGAAATATAAAAACTGATATCCTATTTTGTAGTAATCTACTTTATCCACCCCAACTAGATGTTTCAAATTGCTCTGTTCATAAAAGGATCTTAAAACTGATTTTTTTTTTGTTTTGTTTTGCAAACATCTTTAGAAAAATAAACCCAGATCTTCTCATGGAGAAAACTCCTGACTGTCATCAAGAAGGTGACCTTACTTAACACACACTGTTCCATTCAGATCAAACAGGCTCCCAGAAAGGTAAAGTGTTTGGTTAGGATAAAAATAAAATGCCACATTATTTATTTTAATAATCTTATTTAAAAAAAAAAAACCTACTACCTGGCTTCATTCTTTACTGTGAGTGGGGTTTAATGTTCAGAATTTCATAATTTAATGATAATCTTGCCATATTATAAAAATATATAACGTATTTTACAAAATTTAAATCTAAATATTAGTTGTTTGGCACCTAAATCTTACATAAACCATTTGCTACACTGAATCCTCAAGGAATGAATTGTTAGCGAATTAAACTGTCAGTGCCTTTATTTTCATCCAGAACTCTCTCTCTCCATTTAATTTGGTATTTCTCGTATGCCATGGACTGAGAAATGACTAAAGCTAAGCTTAATGAAATTGTTTATAAAGTAAGAGTAAATAGGCACGAACTACTGATCTAAGGAACTATTCTATGAGTGAAATGCATATGTGTTTAAGACATCTAACATCTGTTTGCAGGAATTTCAACATTATTTTCTGATTCTCCAGACGGGGTCTGCTTCTCTTACCTTGCTAGAGGACAGATACAACTTGTACTTGTATGTCTGACTGTAACTACTTTTCAGCATTTTGCTGCTCCTAAAGTCATTTTTTCCCAGCATTTAAAAAGTCAGCTTTGTGGTAATAACGTTGTTCTGTACCTCATTCTCTACTGTTCAGCTATAATTTGAGGAGTGACTATGAATGTGCGATCCCATTCTAACATTTGCAATGATTCTGCAAAATAAGACTTTTCTCCTCCTTTTATAAATTAAAAAAAAAATGAGATTCAAAGATATTAGATAACTTTTTCTGCTGGATACAACCAGAAAGTGATGCTGAGATTCATGATCTCTCTATCCAACCCTAAACTAAGTCTCCTTGGAGTTCATTGCTATGCTGTCTGACCATCTCTTCTGACTTTAGAAAGAATGCTATAGCCTTCATTCTCCTTTTTATCAGTATTAATTAATGAGGCAATACCCCCAGGAAAATCCTTAGGCAGCTGAATCTCTGGATCTTCCCTTTAAAGGAGGAAGAAGGGAGGATGGCATGTACCCAGGATTGGCCAAGACTGTATTTTATGCCACCAGACATGGAGCCAACCCAGGAGCTCAGAATAAGAGTGGAAGACGAGTTGGCCAGACAAGGCTCAAACGCCGCAGACACAAAGCACACACCTTAGGTTCTGGGACACAAGGCAGGAAACTAGTTGGTGGTTCAGAGCTTGCATTAGAGCAGATACAGTGAACAATGAGTAGGAGTAGGGTTCAGGGGTAATAATAGGACACTCACACGCATCTGCCACTGGAAGAAAGATCCTCGAGGAAAGACATCATGTCTCATTTTTCTCATTGACTCCTTAGTACCCGGGACAATAATGTCTTTTGTGTTCATTGCTATCCTTAAAATGGGATTGGGCTACAATGCAAACATGCAGCAAAAGTCTTCTGGGCTTAAACTACCACCGGCAAGTAGCGAAGGACAGAGTCCCCGGGTGAGAGCTCCTGGGCAGAGGGGCAGCAGGATGGGAGACACAGCGAAGGCCTTCCTTCCGTTTTTATGCTGTCGTCCTCAGAGAACTCAGCAGAGACACAACAACACTGGCATTAACTGACCTATCCACTCTCGATAGTATTGATTAGACTTTTTAAATCTCTCATTTCATCGTAACTGGTTTCTCAATGAATATTGACTTTTTTTGTTTGCTTTGTTTTGTTTTGTTTATTATTAATGGAGAAATACAGCAATTTGATGTATAGAGGTTCTGAAAAGCTTTGCCTGT